>NC_064627.1:613677619-614927619 GCF_023864275.1 Schistocerca cancellata
AAACCAACCAACCAACCGTTCTCACTTGGGAGGGATGGGGGGGGGGAGAGATACCTAATCTCATTCGATTATTCAGCTGTGAATTTCACGAGGTTGTTTAAGCAATATAACTGTAGCAGTTCTTATTCTCTTATTTGTTCTTATGCTTTCAAGTTCACCTGTGCTTCATAAGAAGGACAGACGAAGTTAAGTATGATTAAAAAAATATTTTATAATGAGATGATATATGTTATTTAGTTTGTTTACAATGTATTATTACTAAAAGATACAATTTGTAATACAATTGAGCCTAAAATTTTTATGGTTGAAGAGCAAGGTAAATAAATAAAGATGTAATGACAAAAGCTAACGTGGACACCTGTAAAGTGGAGACTGCTTTTGTACGAGGTTTCAGTCTCGCTGAAGAATACGTTTTTAACTGTTTCGCAGCTGAGCTACCAGCAGTCAGATCGAAAATCAATCAATAAATTTTATTTACTTCATTTATGAGATGCCACATTTCCATATTACAGGACAGGATGTGAACATAGAACGTTTCGAATTCCAGAATGAATAATATCTTACTAATTTGTGATGATGCAGGTACGCTGCTGTTACACATACTTTATTTTTTATAGAAACAGACTTTCGTCGTAAGGATTTGGTGGTGATCTGAATTTCATGTGAATTAGTACAGTGGACATTTTAATAACGCTGTCCTTTCTTTTATTGGACACAAAAATAAACATAAAAAATTAATCACAAACGGTATATTCTGTCGTATTTTACAAAACAATCGGACGATGCTCAGGTAATTTACCTGTTCCAAGCCTGTAGAAATCTACTGGGTCGTGGTTAAAGACGATGACAAACTAGGTTTGAAGTGCTCTTCCGTCCAGAGGGAAATTCTACTGCCGGTTTTTTCGACGAGGAGTCTGAAGGGTCAAAATCTGATAGCATAAGATCAGTAAAATATGTGAGTGATGGTCGAATTTTCACACTCCTGGATAGTTTTGGTAGTGAAATCGGCAAAGTACGTTAAGTAGGATAAAGTGGAGTAAAGTGGAGGAACCCAGAGTTTTCAATATGGCTGCTTGTCTCAGTGACAGTTTACAATATAAAATTGAAACAAATAAGCCCTCGGCCACAATTTTTTAGTCTTATTAACCAGGTTTCATCACTTCTACGAGCGCCTTCATCAGATTTTACACATTTAAAGTGGTGTATAATATAAATACAAAAGTATTAGGAAAAATTATATAAATAAGTGTAAGTACTGACTAACATATAAGACAGAGACGGTTCTTACATGTCACGTATAAAAGAAATAACAGTCCACAAAGGCTTTACTCACAAATTATTTAAAAGGAATGTGTGAAGGCGAGCCTCTAAGGGCTGCTCATACCTGTACAGCCAGAGGTTGCAACGAACTGAGGCACCCGTGTTAATAAAAGCAGCAGGTGAACATGACATTGCAGTGCCATCTAGTAGACGCAGGTACAACATGGCTACTTAACATTCAAACGTAGACAGGTCAAAATTATAATGAATATTGTTCAGTACATAATGTAAAAGGCAATATTTCGTTTGACAGTGTCAGGTAAAGTAACATTTTGTCTTCATCAGATCATAGATGTACAGTTTCGAGCATAAAAACGTCATTATAGGAAATACAGAAAGGGCTGAATGATACAACCTGTAATATTATTGGTATTTCCGTCCTATGAAAGTTTTGAGTACCCTTTGAAAGACATTTGTTTTGTATAATTTACATAACTGTAAAGCTGCGCATCTAGTGCGGACGCTAATACATCGATTGCGCAGTCAAAGAAACATTTTAACAGAAGCTGAACTGTCGTTCCGCTTCGATCTAAATAAAAGATGACGGTAGAAATCTTCAGATTTTTATGTGCTTCTGCTTGTTATGTGATAACGTAAAGGAGGTCGATTTTAAGTAAAAAAAGTGTGCGCTCTTGCTAGCGTGCAGACAACATTATTAATTAATAAAATTAAAGTAATTCATGTTCGAAACTGTAAATCAGCAAGTTATTGTTATCGGAGGTGTTGAACAGTGCAAGAATTGTCTTCAACGAAAGGAGAAAAGTAATTACTGTAATTTGTGACAAAAAACGTGAACCAAGGAGACAGCACAGGACAGGCTGAAATCTGATCGCACCATACTGTAAAAAAAGTAATTATGTAAGTTGTATTGTTTATAAATAAGCCCTAATTTTGCTAGTGAGAATTGTTTGAATATATTTAGTGTTTACCAGACTTCTGTTCTTTTTCTTTATACTTTCTTATCCTCCATGCCATATTATTTTTATAAATGTCAAACAGCCTTTACTACAGCAGAGAATACTGCGGCATCCTGGTCGTAGACAGAAGGCCGCTCTTTGTCTTCTATACAACTCATAGCTGACCCATTTATTAATGATTCATCTGCAAATGCAATTTCATTTTTCACTATTAAAGGTCCCTTAGGTAATTATAAAACTCGTACTAATTACGTAAAGAAATCCGGGTTGTTCTTTTCCAAATAATAGAAGTCTTTGCGTAATCAAAACCTAGCCTCCTTCTGACAACGATCAGGAGCCGACCAGAAGACGGACGTCTTCGACCGCTTTCGTGTCTCCTGTGGCAAAGCTGTGCCAGACTGGAAACACGACATTCTAGTATGAATTACAGATTTAAATTGATAGAATAGAAATATATTTAACGTAAGAAAAATATTTTTTTTTATCATACTAGATCTGGCGCCCGAACAGGGACCTGATAAAAAATTTTAATCTGTTCTGTTATTGTTTCATGACATCATCCGGTGGACATCGGGATGCCGTAAAGGAAGTACTGAACGAAATCGAGGAAGTATAAAAAAACAAAGAGAAAGATTCGAAAAATGACAGCAGTGCGCAAAACGACTGATGTAAGTACGGTTTTCATTACGCATAAAATCTCGCGTCTTGTATAAAAAAACTGATTTCCAGAATTTCTTTCCTTACTGCTTCATTTTATCCAATCGCTGTTATTTCCTTGCAGAGTTGCTTATTTACGTAGTTAGAATTCGTTTCTGATCATCTCTTCATGCAAAGTTTATTTGTAAGCATTATTAGCATCTTCATTGTTGCTACGGTTAAGAACACAAGATGGATGCCATAATAGCTGGATTAAGTGTCTAGTAGGTGTTTGTCACTTATTTTCAAAATTAGGTGCCATCTTGCCTTCTACCCGGTATAGCTCTGCAATTGTCACCTACCGCGGTGTGACGTTTGACTATCAGCGCGCGCATCTGAGAGTTGACGATCGGCGTGCCGCGAAATATTTCTTTGAGCAGTTACGTCACAAACTTGATAATAAACATGGCAGATGACAAAGGAAAGCCGACAAACAGTGTGGATGACGGTGATGACACTGTTGTCAAGTCATACCCACTACGTTCGCGAACGGGAACAGGCAGACCCGATTCGCGAATGGAGAGAACGGCAGACGATGATGGTGTGCGTGACGTATCGTCACAGCAATCATCGTCACAGCAAGCGGGAGAAAATTTGATGGTTGAAATGATGAGAATTTTTTTTCAAGAAAGAGAACAGGAGAAACGGGAAAGGGAAGCTTATAAATTACAAAAACAACGAGATAGACAAGAAAGGGAACAAAAAGAAAGGGAAAAGGAACGGGAGACAGAGCGAAAATGGTTTGACCTGAATACCATGATTGGTACAATGAAAAACAGGTTAGATAATATTGATGCCAACTTAGAGGCAAGAATAAGGAAAGTCACCGTGGAATATATCTCGGAATTAAGTACTAAAGTTAATGAAATGATAGAAGGTATTCTGCAGAAGGTAGATGCATGTGAGAGCACAGTAGGTAACGTGCACAAAGACATCAAAGTACAAATCGAAAGTTGCTAGGCAGTTACAACAGAAGTTTCAAAAAAGTCCGCTGATGTCGGAGCTAAAGTAAACAAGCTTGCAGACAATGTCGTCACTCTGCAAGGCCAGGTCAATGACCTGACACAGGCGCTATCCGAAATAAACATTGAAAAGAGGGTGAATGATGCTGCAGCCAACGTACGTTCCACGATAGGAAAAGAATTTGTAGAATGGGTCGAGACTAAGGAACAGTACATAGAAAACAAGGTTCAACACGATTTAAAAGAAGCCGTTAAGTCAGCCACAGTTGAAGTTTTAGCTGCTCCAGGTACATCAGGAGATACGATTCTCACTGAATTAGGAGAGATTCGTAGAGTTTTTCACCGAGATCTTCCCGAGTGGAAACGACACCTCACTAAGGAAATCGAGCAGTTGAAACAACAAGTCAATGATTTTCCTAATGACAATAGAAGTGAGCATTCACACTTGCTTTCTTCAGAACATGAATACAATAATAATCCCGTGTCTCGTGTAGAATTCTCTCCACTTGTACATGGACACAGCAGTAAGAATCCGTTAGTACGCAACCAGAATGATCAAGTAACTCTTGTCGAGCTAATGAAAGAAGAAAGCTTTCTCAAGCACCGCGTGTTCCAGCCTTTTCTACCAGAGAAACGCAACATCCACCCAATGGTTTTTCTGAAGTCATTTAATGGTGTTTTTCCTGAGAGCTGGGATGACAAGCAATGTATGCGCTTTATAGTAGGTTACATTCAAGGAGAGGGTTCTGTCTGGGGAACAGAAGTAATTGACAGATGTAATAATTACGCTGACTTCGAAAAGCAATTTCTGAACAAATTCTGGAGTTCAGGCATACAACAACGCCTTAGAAAGGAGGTATATAATGCTGAACCGTTTAATACGAGAAGTGCTGGTCTCCGTAGGTACTTCGAGAAATACCTGCGAAAAATACAATATTGGGACACGCCCATTTCCACGAAGGACGTAATTATGATCCTTAAGTCAAAGCTACCGTTATCAATCAGGGAGAAGTTAGTAAATGTCAGTGACGACAACACGGAGGCTTTTCTGTCAGTACTTGACAACCTTGACATGATTCAAGAAGACGTGCGCGCTAGTGCGCGGAGTAATTGTAATCTTGGCCCGCACACTACACAGCCGCACGGTGTAGGCGCAGACTCAGGTATGTCATACCAACCCAACAACAGTAAAGGACACGACGTTCCGTGCGATAATAACAACTACTATCGCCGTAACGGGAAGCAGAAACATAAATTCCAGGATCAAAACAAGTACCACCCCATATACCAGACAACACAACAGCAATACGGTAATTCACCAGTTAATTACAATGATCGCTATCACTACAATAACGATCGCCAAAATAATAATAATTTCAATGGAAAAGGACGTTGGATTAACACCAACAGTCAACAGCAGTATGGTAACCAGCCTAGATTCCAGCACTGTACTCAAGGGAGAAATCCTCCAGATCCTTCCAAGCAATACAAACAACAGTATGCTCCAAACTTTAGGAATAGTCCTCCACCTTTTACCAACTATCAAAGTCAAAATCATGAACCTCAAAATTCTCGCATCTATTATGCCCGAGCAAACCCGCCAACACACACCATCTCGACTGAAATTCCGGCAAATAGCTCGCAACTTAGGTGGAATACGGAAGCAAACTTCGTACCGAGCGTACCCCCCGGTACTTCAAAAGTAATTGTGAGCGAAATTCAACCTAATGAACATGCGGAAAACTAAAAGCACACTTCGACCGGTTTCACACCTTCAGAACTAATCTCCAGGCAAAGGGAAAGCAATGAATGGACTGATCCTATCCCCAAGATACAAGGTCCAGAAGTCAACCTAGATAATAAGTTAAGACAAGCCCTGATCTCTCTCACAACTCATGCCAATTTAAGAAAAAAAGCATTTGACAAGCATGTCAATAAAGTTCTGTCGTATCGCCTGAACGAGCGTGTTCTTCTGAGAACACACTTCAAACCATCTCTCATCTTACGTAAAAATCGTGTGGCAACACCTATACGAAGGACCGTTTGTTATAGTCAGGAAGCCACATATTGGTTGTTACGTGTTGGCAGATCCAGTTAGTGGACGAATAAAAGGACTTTACCACCATGTAGACATAAAGAAGTACCATGAAAAACATTTAAAAAAATATCATTTATTATGTTAAGCTGCAACTTGAAACAAGAGTGTGATCTGTTTAGAAAGTATGTGAGTCAACAGCATGTACATGTATTCTGCAGGTGACGTAATCATTTGAGTGAGGTGGACACAAAGTAATGATGGAGCTTGAAAGATATGAAGTGATTGAAGAAGGTACTCTACGGATTTGGAAAATAAGATTTGCTTTAGTTTTAAGGTAGTTTTAAGTTTCTTGAGCACGAGAAGACTGCAGTCGTTGAATTGAGTAAGGGATGTGCCTAAGTGCCACCTGCTGTTTTAGTTTTAAGTTATGGCAAATCTCCTTTTTACCAAGTAGTAAAGGTTTTCTTTAAATCCCTCATTCAGACCAGAATGTCCGTGTATGTGAAGTATTAACCTAAGTTAAGCTTTCAAAGAGTTGATATTTTAAGTCGCTAGAATCATGTAGGATGCAAAATTGATACATTGTAATCTGTAGATTACACCGAGTATAAGCAGCAACATATAGTTAATATACAAAGAAATGAATAGTGGTACTCTCAACTGGAGAGCAACTTTAATTTATTTATTACTATGAGGCAACCAGTTAAGAAATTTGCATTTATAATGAGAATTAGGTCCTGTATTGGAGAAACTTAGAGAGACTATACCTATGTCACGAGTATTATACAGAAACCTTCGATATTAAGACACCTAGTTGAGGGCTGAGATAATCTGCTTATATTCTTCTGCTATGTCCGCATGCCGTGATTTTGAAATATATATTTGAAGATGCTTTGGAAGCGGATTTGTGCGACATTTTAATACTGAAGTCAAGTTATGCCAAGTGGATGACACTAAAAACGGTGGAGCCGAAGAATGAATTTGCTAAACTGATTATTTCACCTATTATTTATCTTCGTATCTTTCATTTCCTTGCACTATCCTATTGTAGTTTTCTTCTTTAGCATTCTTACCTTTCTACCCTACCCGGTAGGGGAAGAAATTTGGAAATTGGTTCAAAAGACTTGACGTGTGTGTATTGTGTGTATTGACGATCGTGGCTCGTTGGTTAATGCGTATCTGCAGGTACTTATCGAAACGTGAAGTAAATCTGATTTGCTGTGAGCAAAAGCATCCTAGGAAATAGGAATAATTTTCCCGATTTCTGTTAGATGAAGTTTTGAACGTGAACTGTTCGGCACGCCAAAGTGGGTATATTTTACTGATTATTGATGTAACCGAAAAAAAGGCTGTTATAGAACAATAAGAAAAGGAAAAGAATCAGATTTAAAATACATATAAAATCTAACGTGCATCAGAAGCACCATTTAGAATAGCAAACACGTTTTTCGTTAGGTCTTGGACAGTAATAAATAAAAACTATGTATATTTTGTAAATGATCCTTTCATCATAAGTAATTTTAGCATTACCTGTGCTACTCTGTGGTATAGAGACACATATATGGACACGTGTGGATTTATGCGTGTGACTCAGTGACAAAATAATGGACACGTGTGTAAAATCGTAATTTGACACATGTATGGACACGAAAACTAGTTATCTCTAGTGTGAATCAAAACTGTAATAAACTTATGGACACGTGTGATGTTCCGCGTGTGAAGTAGCATTACAAGTACTCTCACGTTGTAACGACGATACAGTGACTATCAGTCAAAGGATAGACAAGCTATTGTACTTACTGCAATAGGTGACAGTAGTCATTTTCATCGATGACTGTTCTTCGTTGCTGGTGCAGTCAATTTACCGTCCAGGTTGACCAGGTCGCCTTGACGAGCTGCTCCAGTACCCACGATTCAACAAAATGCACAGATTAAAAAAAAAAAAAGGGTTGGCAGCCACAGAACTATCTGCCTCGTGCAGGACGCGGACTGCCAACGCTGTCAAACCGCCAGTTCGTTACCACGTGACTGTGAAGCACTCTGGCAACATTCAATGACTGCTCGCCGGCCAGCACTCAACAATAAGCATTCCTCTCCGTAACGGGCGCGAGCGTGCTCCAGATTTGAGATGAAAATGGACATAAAAATAATAAAACGTTGATAAACTACGCACGATTTTACTATATTTACATTAAAAGGACACTAATGATGACTTTTCCTTACCTATGAAAATTGCTACGGCAATATTGCTAAATACATTGCTTAAGAAAGACCTTTACAAGACGAAACGTGTTTTGCTAATATTTGCTAACGAAAGAATATAAAACCTAGACACAAAATATGAATAATATACAATGTATATGTACATAGTCTATGTAGTAATTTTTATTGTCTTAAATTCTTACTCTATATTCCCTTTGATTAAGATGCTAGTTAATGAGCAAGTCCTAATACAGATTTTTTTTCTGTATTTTCATGTGCTGAAACATGAATTGGAATGAGATTAAGACAGCCACCAAACTGACTCATTCGTCATTGAACCAGTCATCAACTTTCCTGATTCCCGACATGACCCGATGGATCGTCGAGTCAAGAAATATCAGTTCCCCCTTCACATGGTGAAATTCCCAGTGTTTTTCCACCAGAATGTGAAAAGGTGATCCCCAGTTTTAGTGCAGTGAAAAGTGACAGGTAATGAAAGAATTCCCCTGTGAAAATCATCCGAGTTCGTGGGACATACTACGAACTACAAAGTGAAGAGTGATGTCGCTACGAGAAAGACTGATAAAAGTTTTATGTTCTGTTCACAATTGGCGGAAATGCACCAATACTGTAATAGCATTTTTTTTCTTATTGTCAATATTTATGTAAATTTGTATCTGTATGTGTATTTAATTTGTACTTGTATCTATGTTAGTATTTCAATGTTTCAATTGACAGAACGAGAGTAATTCTTGAGAACACGCAAAAAAAAAAGGAATCCTTGAACACTTATGATGGCATCATGTCACAACCAAGTTTGTTAATGATCAAGCAACTGTGAGTAGCTTTGACGACTTAGTGTGAAACGTATATAATTCTATGTGCCTTATGTTATGTTTATTTTGCTCCCTACAATGAGAGATCTTTAATACTTCATTCACTAAGTACGTGAATCCAATAATATTACGACTGCGCGTGAGTCGTAACGATCTTTCAGACTCATTACTCCTCACGCGGGAAGCGATGTAATATATTACATGAAATACAGCCAATAAACATTTTAATAAATGAAAAATTAGGAGATGACTTAGATGGAAAAAAAACATTTCGGTGAACTGCACGAGGAGACGCGAAATCAAATGTCAAGTAACGGCTTTATACCGTTGAAGAAATTTCTGTTACGCAACTGCAGCTGCTCATTGAGAATCAGGCCATCGTTTCGAGACATGTGTTCAAAAATCTCTAATTCTTCGCGAAGATCTAATCTACGCCCTTTCTTCTCGGTGTGCAAGATGTTAACATCGGAAATAGCTTTAGGCGCGTGACCTGTAATCAGAAAATGTTCGGCAAAAGACGAATTTTTCTGGCTAATGCCTTTTTTCCAAAAAAGGTGTTCTCTACATCTGGTTGTAAAGGCATGTCCTGTTTGTCCTATGTAGTAAGAAGAGCAGGTATTGCAGTAAATCATGAATTCCTTTTAAAGTTATTATCATATAATTTAGATTTGTATAATTTATATCCCTCCCCCCCCCCCAATGAACCGTGGATCTTACCGTTCGTGGGGAGGCTTGTGTGCCTCAGAGATACAGATAACTGTACCGTGGGAGGGGTATCTGTTGAGAGGCCAGACAAACGTGTGGCTCCTGAAGAGGGGCAACAGCCTTTTCAGTAGTTGCAGGGGCAACAGTGCGAATGATTGACTGATCTGGCATTGTAACACTAACCAAAAACGCCTTGCTGTGCTGGTACTGCGAACGGCTGAAAGCAAGGGGAAATTTTTCCCGAAGGCATGCAGCTTTACTGTATGGTTAAATTATGATGGCGTCCTCTTGAGTAATATATTCTGGAGGTAAAATAGTCCCCCATTCGGATCACCGAGCGGGGACTACTCAGAAGAATATCTTTATCAGGAGAAAGAAAACTAGCGTTCTACGGATCGGAGCGTAGAATGTCAGATCCCTTAATCGAGGAGCTAGGTTAGAAAATTTAAAAAGGGGAATGGATACATTAAAGTTAGATATAGAGGGAATTAGTGAAGTTCGGTTGTATGAAGTACAAGACTTCTGGTCAGGTGAATTCAGGGTTATAAATACAAAATCAAACAGTGGTAATGTAGGATTAGTTTTAATAATGAATGAAAAATAGGAGTGCGGGTAAGCTACTACAAAAAGCATAGTGAACGCATTATTGTGGCTAAGATAGACACGAAGCCCACGCCTACCACAGTAGAACAAATTTATATGCCAACTAACTCTGCAGATAACGAAGAGATTGATGAAATGTGTAATGAGATAAAAGAAATTATTCAGATAGTGAAGGAGACGAAAATTTAATAGTCATGGGTGACTGGAATTCGATTGTAGGAATAGGAAGAGAAGAAAAAGGAAGCTGATTATGAGGTGGGGGTAAGAAATGAAAGAGAAAGTCGCCTGATAGAATTTTGCACAGAGCTAAAAGGCTTGGTTCAAGAATCATGAAAGAACATTGTATACATGCAAAAGGCCTGGAGATACTCGTAGGTTTCAGACAGATTATATAATGGTAAGACAGAGATTTTTGAACTAGGTGTTAAACTGTAAGACATTTCCTGGGACAGATGTGGACTCTGACCACATTCTATTGGTTATGAACTGTAGATTAAATCTGAAGATACTGCAAAAAGGTGGAAATTCCAGGAGATGGGACGTGGATAAAGCGAAAGAACCAGAGGTTGTAGACAGTTTCAGGGAGAGCATTAGGGAACGATTGCCAGAACTGGGGGAATATATTAGAAGAAAAATGGGTAACTTCGCGAGATGAAATAGTGAAGGCAGCAGAGGATAAAGTAGGTAAAAAGACGAGGGCTAGTAGAAATTCTTGGGTAACAGAAGATCTATTGAATTTAATAGATGAAAGGAGAAAATATAAAAATGTTGTAAATGAAGCAGGCAAAAAGAGATACAAACATCTCAAAAATGAGATCGACCGGAAGAAGAAATAGATAAGCAGCGATGGCTAGAGAACAAATGTAAGGATGCAGAGGCAGATCCCATTAGGCGTAAGATAGATACTGGCTACAGGAAATTTAAAGAGACCTTTGGAGAAACGAGAACCACTTGTATGAATATCAAGAGCTCAGAAGGAAATCCAGTTCTAAGCAAAGACGGGGAAGCGGGAAGGTGGAACGAGTATATAGAGGGTCTATTCAATGGCGTTGTACTTGAGGACAATATTATGGAAATGAAAGTGGATGTAGATGAAGATGAAATGGGAGATATGATACTGCGTGAAGAGTTTGACAGAGCACTGAAAGACCTAAGTCGAAAGAAGGCCCCGGGAATAGACAACATTCCATTAGAACCTGAAAGCCTTGGGAGAGACAGCTCTTCCAAAACTCTTCCATCTTTTGAGCAAGACGTATGAGACAGGAGAAATTCGCTCAGACTTCAAGAATAATATAATAATTCCAATCCGAAAGAAAGCAGGTGTTGACAAATGTGAAACTTACCGAACTATCAGTTTAATACGTCACCGCTGCAAAATACTAACGCGAATTCTTTACAAACGAATGATAAAACTGGTAATAGCCACCCTCGGGGATGATCAGTTTCGATTGTGTAGAAATATTGGAACACTTGAGGAAATACCTACGCTACAACTTACGTTAGAAGATAGATTAAGGAAAGGTACATCTACGATTCCAGAATTTGTAGACTCAGAGAAGGTTTTGACAATGTTGACTGGAATATTCTCTTTCAAAGTCTGAAGGTGGCAGGGGTAACATACAGGGAGCGAAAAACTATTTACAATTTGTACAGAAACCCGATGGCAGTTATAAGAGTCGAGGTGCATGAAAGGGAAGCAGTGGTTGGAAAGGGAGTGAGACAGGGTTCTAGCCTGTCCCCGATGTTATTTAATCTGTATATTGAGCAAGCAGTAAAGCAAACAAAAGAAAAATTTGGATTAGGAAGGAAAATCCACGTAGAAGAAATCAAAACATTGAGGTCTGCCGATGACATTCTAATTCTGTCAGAGACAGCAAAGGTGGAAGAGAAGCCGAACGGAATGGACAGTTCCTTCAAAGGAGGATATGAGATGAACATCAACAAAAGCAAAACGAGGATAACGGAATGTAGTCGAATTAAGTCGGGTGATGCTGAGGGTTTAGATTAGGAAATGAGACGCTTAAAGTAGTGAAAGAGTTTTGCTATTTGGGGAGCAAAATAACTGATCATGGTCTAAGTAGAGAAGATACGAAATGTAGACTGGCAGTGGCAAGGAAGGCGTTTCGGAAAAAGAGAAATTTGTTAACATCGAATATAGATTTAAGTGTCAGGAAGTCATATCTGAAAGTGTTTGTATGGAGTGTAGCCATGTACTGAGGTGAAAAACGGACAATAAATTGTTTAGACAAGAGGAGAATAGAAGCTTTCGAAATGTGGTGCTACAGAAGAATGCTGAAGATTAGATGGGTAGGTCTCATAACTAGTGGGGAGAACAGAAATTTGTGGTATAACTTGAAGGGTGGCTACACTGACTCACAGCGCCAGAGATTACGCCAAAGAGTTTTATTCAGCCGCCTCCACTGGCAGTGCTTGTCGAGAAGTCGTCGTGGAGAGTGCTTATTGAGAAGTGAGTAGTAGGAGTTCTGATGTAGCCGTGACTAGTTGTCAGCATGTAGTATGCAGTTGTTCTGATGGGCTAGACAGCCGATGCTGTTCGATTGCGGATGTTGTAATGATCAGAGTGTATGTTTCGTCAATATATATCAAGGTAAAGAAATTTTTTTTATTTCAAATAACTAACAAATAACTAACAATGTCTCTTGTTCACAGGTTCAGTCAACAAAGCCTCTGGCTTGTGTTAATGTATTAGAGTGTAATTCTGGTTTTTATGTGCAATTATAGTATTTCAGTTTTTTTTATTACTTCAGTGTAAATGGTGCTTAAAGCATCTTGTCGTATTGAGGAAGAACCGTGTCATATGTGTACGTTGAATCACACTACCACACACAGAACAGTTACATTTGTGCTTTGTTGTTTCGTAGCTTTTATAGTTGCTGGGGACTTAATTAATTAATTGTGTTAACGGAAGTTTTCATTCATTCTTTGTTGTTATTCTATGCAGTCAGATTGCGTACTAATACCAGTCAGGGCCAACCGGTTTCGAGATTGCGTAACCGGACTGACAGCTACTAAAATTGAAATTATATGCATTTTAAATAATTAAGCCCCCATGCACGTGGTGACCGCTGCTTCGGATTGTCCCTTGGAATCTTCTGATAGTAAAAATTGCAGACAGTAGTATTGTTGTAGTAATTTGTAGTTTAGTAATTGTAGTCTATATTGCATGTGTAGATTTTGTAATTGAACATTTGCAGTTGTCTTGTCATTGTTCTGACGTTATTTTTGTGGAATTTAATTTTTGATGAGTCGTATATGGGTTTGACAATTTGTGTGATTGTGAAGGTTTAATTGTTTGTTAGGCGTGTTGTCGGGAAGCATTTCGTGTAAATTGTATTGTTGGTGATAAAGTGTCATTGTGTGTAATTTTCGTATAGTGACGAGTTTTGTATGTTTTGTAAATGATTACTCGATCGATGAAAAACTCAAAAATGATGGATAGTGAGAATGACGAAATTGTTAACATGGCGAACTCGCCAACACATGAGAAGGGTATGATGAATTATGAAGTAGAAAACAATTTAATAAGTCGGGAAAGTAGTCCGGAACCAGTTCAAAATTTTTCACAAACAAAAAATTTTCAGAATTCGAGATTAACGACAGAAGATTCTGGAATAGTATAGAACACAGATAACTTTACGGCTATTTCGAAGGAAGTTAGTTTTTCGGGAAATGTTAGGGGTGAAAAGAATTTCGAACTAGTTAATATGGAGCAGTTGATGAGTGCAGTATTTAATTTGGGATCTGAATTAAAAACAGTGGGATCACAGTTACGATCTGAATTAAAAACAGATATGGGAACAATGGAAACACGGTTAGACTCACTGGGATCGCAGTTAGGATATGAATTAAAAAGAGAGACGGGAACTTTCGCAATATGGTTAGAAACTGACATGGGAACAATGGAAACACGGTTAGACTCACAAATAGGAACAATTGAAACAGAGATGGAAACAATGGACAATGGACTCACGAATCGGGACATGTTTCAAAAATATGAAAGATGAATTAAAGAAAGAAATTAGAGAAGAAGTACAACCGATTTTGAATGCTCACAATAATAGATTAATTTCAATAGAAATTAGACAAAAGGAACAGGATACAGAACAGGAAGAAAGAGATCGCGTGATAGTACAAAAATTTTCAGAGTTAAATTTACAACGTGCACACGATAAGGAAGAAATATTTGAGAGAATCGAGGAACCCGTACCAAATGACAGAATAAATAACCTAACAAAACAATATGAACAGTTAACTACTAAATGTATCAATACTGAAACCCGAGTCTCGAGACTTACGGAAGACGTAAATAAACAGAAAGAACAAATAGGTGACTTATCGGAAAGAGTTGAGGAGATTGCAGATAAATTGACAAGTCTTAGTTTAAATGGGGACAGAGATTCAGATGATACAGCTCCATTGCCAATTGCAGAAACAGAAGAGTACTAGAACATAAATAAGCATGTTGAAAACCATGGAAAATTTAATGAACCCGTTAAAAGGGAATTTGAGGCATTACGAAAGCAAGTCAAACAAATTGAAGGCGAAATCGTAGGAAAAGACAGCAGAAGAAATTTAGAATCACAGATAGCAGAGGGCTTTGATGAAAATAATTTATTTCGTTTACGAGATGCTTTCATCAGACATTTTCTTAAAGAAGTGGGTCATGTTGATAAGGTTATATCAGATAATGGATCACAGTTTCGTTCTAAAATTTGGCTTCGTACTCTAAGGCGTCGTAAGATTAAACCAATTTTCATTTCACTTTTTCACCCTCAATCTAACGCTTCAGAGAGATGGATGAAGGAAATCAATAAACTGTGTCGACTTTACGGTCATCAGAATCACAGAACTTGGGATCAGTATCTTCATATTTTTCAAAACATTCTGAATGAACTCCCTAATGATTCAACTTCTTTACCACCTATATTGATATTAAAAAATAAAGCACCGACAAATCGGATTTCTGAAATCGTTCCTTTTCCGCCTACACGGAAACTGCGGCATTCTGAAGTTGTGTATCTGGCTCTACAAAATATTGCATCTGTGGCTGCTAGAAGAGAGAAATCAGCTAAACGTCCTGGTCGTTTAAAAACGTTGTCAGTTGGTCAAAAGGTATTAATTAAGTCACACCGTTTGTCTCACAAAGGAAAAGGCTTTTGTCGTAAATTTTTTCTGCTTTATAACGGTCCATATAGGATACGCAAAATTATTCATGATAACACTGTCGAAGTAGAAACTCTTAAATCACAGAGCTCTAAGGGAATACATCATACACTCCTGGAAATGGAAAAAAGAACACATTGACACCGGTGTGTCAGACCCACCATACTTGCTCCGGACACTGCGAGAGGGCTGTACAAGCAATGATCACACGCACGGCACAGCGGACACACCAGGAACCGCGGTGTTGGCCGTCAAATGGCGCTAGCTGCGCAGCATTTGTGCACCGCCGCCGTCAGTGTCAGCCAGTTTGCCGTGGCATACGGAGCTCCATCGCAGTCTTTAACACTGGTAGCATGCCGCGACAGCGTGGACGTGAACCGTATGTGCAGTTGACGGACTTTGAGCGAGGGCGTATAGTGGGCATGCGGGACGCCAGGTGGACGTACCGCCGAATTGCTCAACACGTGGGGCGTGAGGTCTCCACAGTACATCGATGTTGTCGCCAGTGGTCGGCGGAAGGTGCACGTGCCCGTCGACCTGGGACCGGACCGCAGCGACGCACGGATGAACGCCAAGACCGTAGGATCCTACTCAGTGCCGTAGGGGACCGCACCGCCACTTCCCAGCAAATTAGGGACACTGTTGCTCCTGGGGTATCGGCGAGGACCATTCGCAACCGTCTCCATGAAGCTGGGCTACGGTCCCGCACACCGTTAGGCCGTATTCCGCTCACGCCCCAACATCGTGCAGCCCGCCTCCAGTGGTGTCGCGACAGGCGTGAATGGAGGGACGAATGGAGACGTGTCGTCTTCAGCGATGAGAGTCGCTTCTGCCTTGGTGCCAATGATGGTCGTATGCGTGTTTGGCGCCGTGCAGGTGAGCGCCACAATCAGGACCGCATACGACCGAGGCACACAGGGCCAACACCCGGCATCATGGTGTGGGGAGCGATCTCCTACACTGGCCGTACACCACTGGTGATCGTCGAGGGGACACTGAATAGTGCACGGTACATCCAAACCGTCATCGAACCCATCGTTCTACCATTCCTAGACCGGCAAGGGAACTTGCTGTTCCAACAGGACAATGCACGTCCCCATGTATCCCGTGCCACCCAACGTGCTCTAGAAGGTGTAAGTCAACTACCCTGGCCAGCAAGATCTCCGGATCTGTCCCCCATTGAGCATGTTTGGGACTGGATGAAGCGTCGTCTCACGCGGTCTGCACGTCCAGCACGAATGCTGGTCCAACTGAGGCGCCAGGTGGAAATGGCATGGCAAGCCGTTCCACAGGACTACATCCAGCATCTCTACGATCGACTCCATGGGAGAATAGCAGCCTGCATTGCTGCGAAAGGTGGATATACACTGTACTAGTGCCGACATTGTGCATGCTCTGTTGCCTGTGTCTATGTGCCTGTGGTTCTGTCAGTGTGATCATGTGATGTATCTGACCCCAGGAATGTGTCAATAAAGTTTCCCCTTCCTGGGACAATGAATTCACGGTGTTCTTATTTCAATTTCCAGGAGTGTATATAGAACGTTAAAATTTTTGTGGAATGACATACTTTAGGGAAACTAACAGTTCTACGTAAACATGCAGAGAATACAAGGATACCGCGCCGTGTTCCGGCGGCGGCACATACTCAAAGCAACAGTGAAGTCTGCGCGGCGCACAAGGCAGTCGTTGACCGCAAACAATTACTTCCTACGTCACGCGTACCTACAGCTGATCGAGCGCCCAGTGCAAATGTACTGACAGCTGTAAACAAATGCACAGTGTAATTTCTCCGAATAAATTCAGTATAAAGCTATAGTGACTTGATAAATTATGTTATTAACGTTCAGTATTTTTCAGGATACGGTTCTATAAAATATTTAAGAACTTCAGGTAAATTCTGTGTGTGTCCGACGTTAAGAGGACTTGCTATCGAGAAATTTTCAGGAAGAATGTAATTTCGAAGATGAAACTAAGAAACTAAAAAGGTAACTATTAATTGAGTTCATTTTTCAGGTAACATATTTCCCCTTAGGTACGTACTTTAGACGTAATTTGCTGCTCGCGATTACGTGATTTATACTTTGTGTTAACTGATTTTGACAATGATTGATTAATGAACAGGGTTGTTCATTATATATATTATGCATCGCTTGGCTGCACTGCTTTTTCACTGATGTCACATTTTTTTTAGTATGTGTCTGCTGTGCTTATTTATTTAATATGTAATTGTCACCTGATTAGTTGTGCTGATATGGTTATGTATGTAAGTTATACCTTGTGATTTATCTGCTTGCGCCTTCATGTTTACTTATTAAGTTTACATATGAACATTTATTTGCTTATGCTCATATGATGCTAATGACCTGTTTATTATGTAAGATATGTATTTGCTGCTTTGCGTATGGATTGCACGTTTATACATTTCTGTTTTGTAATCATAACTACTCTTTAATTTCGTATATAGAAATGCTGATATACGGTGTAAGAACATGGAGTTTAGGTCACACTACGGTATTAATTATAGATTGTTAGCTTGGCAGAGCCTCGTTGTAGGGATTGTGCTACATCCATTTGTTGACATTGTGTTCTCTACTGGTATATTTACTCGCTATTGCATGTTTTGCTTACGCTTAGTGCCTTATATTTTTAAGATAAGCAAATGAACTGCTATAATTCTACGAACGACGTTGATACAAGAAACGTCATTGAAGTCACATAAGCTGGAGGTTTTATGGAAGCTGTATAAATTTATGCTAATAGAAAGGAAGCTAACGACATGATATACCAACACTAGGTTTAGACCATTGACAGTTATTACACTGAATTCTTCGTGAGCAATTGAAATAGTAAGTGACACCTGACACAAGAAATACTCCACATGTTTGCTTCTGTTTTGCCATGATTCTTGAAGTAGTGTACACACTGTGAAATATTACGATTTATTCACTCAAAGTCTTATGTGATCTTTCATACTACGTACTCGCACCTTCTTACTGAAAGTTATTCAAACTGAAGGTTGTTAGAGGTCATGTATGCATTTCTTTTATTTTATCATGGACAAGGTAACCAAAATGTATTTTATAATTCATAATGAGTAGAAGATTTGGCTCAGGTGGACTACACAGAGGTTGTGTGTGGACATTGTGTCTTCGGATAGCATGGGATGATAAATTGAAGTTTGCACTAGGATTTTGTCTGTACTTGTTCGAGGAGACTGACTAGAGGAAAGAGTTGTTATGGAAGTGAAATGATATTGGTAATAAGGTTTATATGTATCGACGTATTGAAGAGGTATTATTGAGGTACTGAGATTGTGTGAAGTTGATGATTATTGGAGTTTTGGTGGACAAGAGGTAAGGTAAATGATATTGATGATTTATATGTATCGACATAAGAGGTATTATTGAAGTATTAAGATTATGTGATGATAATGATTATTGGAGTTTTGGTGGATAATAGGTGAAGTAAGTGAGGAGCATTTTTTTTTTTTGTTGGTCTATATGGAACAAGGAGGATGAAGATAGCAGACTAGAACACTCAAGTGGAAGGAAGATTGTCTACACACACACTTTGTTAAATCACTAAGCAGTATATACTTTTTTTTTGGAGAGAGGAAGTAATAGCATATCTTGGCACACTGACAGTCGTTCAGCAACCGTACATTTTGATTTGGCTTGGCAAACCTTGGTCTTGACATGATGACTACGACGTTGACTAACTATTATTGATTGTTATACATTGCTGCCACTAATACTTGATACACAAGTTGAACATAAAATTTTGGACAGAATTGCGTTTACACAGTTAACACTATTCAATTACACAGTAGTACTTAATGTGGATGAAAGATGAGTGAGTGTGTTTTGTGTGTTTTCCTTTCGTAATCCCAAATAATTGGTACCGACCTATCTCCCAAATATTATTTTACTTATTTGTTGTGGCTTGCACTGACACCTATAAATATTATAGGTTTACTGATATTTGTGTATTTGTAATATTTAATATGACAATTATCTGATATCATTTGTGTGTTTATTATAATTTGTATGTTTAGTGTAAGAGCATTGATAATAATTTTGTAAAATCAATTGTGTGTGCCTTCAAACTGTTGTTTGTGCTTGCACCTATTCAATATTGCTGGGTGCCACTTGGAAATGTTCAATTTCTGCTGATAAACTCTGATGAACTGTCTAGTTAGTGATAGTGAATATTATTGACTATTACGTGCACTTGTTCAACATGATGGGTGCCACTTGGAAATCTTTAATTTCTGCTGATAAACTCTGATGAACTGTCTGATTAGTGATAGTGAATATTATGGACGGTTACCTGCACCTGTTCAACATTGCTGGGTGCCACTGATGGAACTGCTTCTACTGAAATAATGTCACTTGTTGGTGTCTGCACCTGTCAACATTACTGGGTGCCACTGATGGACTGCTTCTGCTGAAATGATGTCACTTGTTGGTGTCTGCACCTGTTCGACATTACTGAGTGCCACTGATGGACTGCTTCTACTGAGATAATGTCACTTGTTGGTGTCTGTGCCTGCTCGCCATTTTTGGGTACCACAGTTGAAGCTGTTTAAATACTGATGATGAAATGTTGAGACTGCTATTTGCACCTGTTGATCATTGCTGGGTGCTACTGTTGGAACTGTCAACTACTCTGAGGAGTCCTACTTGTTTATTGAACTATTGAAAGGATTTTATGTGAATATTTGTATGAACAGATTTTTTGTGTGTTTACTGTTTATGAGATGTTATGAGACTCTTACCCGCACCTATTCGTCATTGCTGACGCTATTGATTGAATTGTTTAACCACATGATACTTGTGTAAACTATTATGTAAAATCATATGTATGCAAGCATTTGTATTCCTTACTGTATTTTATATATTAGGTTATGGAAGGGTCAGTGCAAAGCCAAAATTTATCTAGTTATGTGATATTTACTTATTAATATTATCTTTTATTTTTGTCTGTAATTTTTTTCTTTGGACGAATTTGGTGGTATTTTCACCACCAATGCTGGCAAAAATACCATCAAATTCTAGCCCGTGGAGGAGGGGCATATGAAAGGTGGCTACACTGGGTCACAGCGCCAGAGATTGCGCCAAAGAGTTTTATTCAGCCGCCTCCACTGGCAGTGCTTGTCGAGAGGTCGTCGTGGAGAGTGCTTATTGAGAAGTGAGTAGTAGGAGTTCAGATGTAGCCGTGACTAGTTGTGAGCATGTAGTATGCAGTTGTTCTGATGGGCTAGACAGCCGATGCTGTTCGACTGCGGATGTTGTAATGATAAGAGTGTATGTTTCGTCAATATATATGAAGGTAATGAAAATTTTTTTATTTCAAATGTCCTAACTAACAATGTCTCTTGGTCACAGGTTCAGTCAACAAAGCATCTGGCTTGTGTTCATGTATTAGAGTGTAATTCTGGTTTTTATGTGCAATTATAGTACTTCTGTTTTTTTTATTACTTCAGTGTAAATGGTGCTTAAAGCATCTTGTCGTATTGAGGAAGAACCGTGCCAGATGTGTACGTTGAATCACACTTCCACACACAGAACAGTTACATTTGTGCTTTGTTGTTTCGTAGCTTTTATAGTTGCTGGGGACTTGACTAATTAATTGTGTTAACGGTAGTTTAGTTTCATTCTTTGTTGTTATTCTATGCAGTCAGATTGCGTACTAACACCAGTCAGGGCTAACCGGTTACGAGATTGCGTAAACGGACTGACAGCTACTGAAATTGAAATTATTTGCATTTTAAATAATTAAGCCCCCATGCAAACTTCACTAGAATAAGGGATCGGTTGGTAGGACATCTCCTGAGGCATCAAGGGATCATCGATTTAGTATTGCAGGGCAACGTGGAGGGTAAAAATCGCGGAGGGAGACCGAGAAATGAATACACAAAGCCGATTCAGAGGGATTTAGGTTGCAGTAGGTACTGATAAAAGAAGAAGCTTGCACAGGATAGAGTAGAATGGAGAGCTGTATCAAACCACTCTCTGGGCTGAAGACCACAACAACAACAAACCGCAATTTGTATTTAATTTTATATTTATTTATATTTATTAATATTTATATTATATAATTTTTATTTATACAAGTTATTATTATATAATTTATAATCGATACGTTCTCCCTTTGAAAGTTCTGGCGTCTATAAGATTTTCTGCGATACCTGCTCTTCTCACTACATACGACAAACAGGACGTGCTTTTACAGCAAGATGTAATGAACACCTCTTAAGATAAAAGTTGTACTAGCCCCAAAAATTAGTCTTGTGAGACCATCTTCTGATTATATATCACGTGTCTAAAGACATTTCAGATATCAACTTCTTGCATACCGAGAAGAAAGGGAGTAGATTAAATATTCTTGAAAAATTAGGGATTTTTAAATATATTTCTCCAAATGATTGCCTCATTCTCAATGAGCTGCTGCAGTTGCGTAACAAAAATTTCTTCGACGGTATAAAGACGTTGCTTGACTTTTAATTTCCGGTCTCCTCATGCAGTTCACCGAAATGTTTTTTTCCATCTGTCGTTTCCTAATTTTTTATTTATTAAAAGGTTTATTGGTTGTAGTTCATGTTATGTCGTTTTTTTTCTTACAGAATGCGCCATTTAGCCCTTTCTGTATTTTCTGTAATGACGCTTTTATGCTTCAAACTGTACTACTAGATGGCGTTTTCTCTGCAATGTCATGTTCACCAGCCGTGCTTGTTAAGGCGGCCGCCTCAGTCCGTTGCAACCTTTGTTTGTACAGGTATGAGCATCCCTTAGAGGTCAGTCCGGCTTTCGCCGCCGTGCAGTGCGAACGTCTTGTTGTTTCCGCCTGCGGAGCTCGCACTCTCGCTGCTGTTTACATTTCAGCGGCCGTCACTTATGTGAGACTTCCATGTACTAGAACCATGGCCAACCGTTTTAGGAAATCAACGCTACTATTCAACTTCTGCAACGGTTAAACACGACCAAAGGCCTTGGAAGTAGAACGCTTCCTACGCGACGTTGCTAAGATCCCAGCTTCAGACATCTTGGGCATCCATTTGTCGATATTAAGCAGTACGGTGTACGTCAAAGTCGTCAGTGACGCGGTATGTGAAAGAATCCTTCGTGACACCAGCCATGGATTACGCTTTTGCCACGCCGACGGCAATGTCGGAAATGTCGTAGGGGTCACTGTCGACCATGCCGGCTTAGGAATACGCACCATACGAGTTTTTGAACTCCCGTTCGAGCTCCCGGCGGAAGACGTTATCGCGGCTTTCCGCCCCTATGGTACTGTACATAGCCACACTGAGGCACGCTGGGCGCAATTCCAAACGTATCCCGTTCTTAACGGTGTATGAAAGATCACCATTCATCTCCATCGCCACGTGCCATCCTACCTGCAAATTAGCGGGTGCTGCGCGGTTGTCATATACGACGGCCAACCCAAGACCTGTTCAGGGTGCGGCAAAGAAGGCCATCTCAGATCTGTGTGTCTTCAGCGACGAATCACCCAATTGCCAGCCGCTACCGTGGCACCTCCGGCTCCGACGACGGTTTTACCGATCACCTACGCATCGGCGCTCTCTTCTCCTCCCACCGGCCGCCGCCCGTCGGACCATGTACCGGTGACCCTTCCAGATGCTACGGATACCACCGGGGCTGACAAGCCGCGCTCAAAGCCGGACGCTACTCCGGCGCCACTACCAACAGCGATAACTTCCGACCCTCACCCGCCCGATCATATGGACGCCCCTTCATTTGACGTTCCCGCGACGGCCTTCTTCTCAGAGTGACGTGACTCCCTTCTGTCTTCCGACACGGAAGGCCGAACCCGCAAACAACTGAAAGGTGGCTACACTGAGCCACAGCGCCAAAAATCGCGCCAGAGAGAGTATTGTTCCGCCGCCTCCACTGGCAGTGCGTGTTGAGAGGTAGTGGCAAGCAGTTCTTGCCGAGAGTTCTTGCCGAGCAGTTGTGGTGGACACTGCTTGTAGCGGAAGTTGAGATGAGATGTGGTAGTGCTGAGTGTTGTTCCATGTTGTGCAGCTATGTGATGGGAGAGATAGCAGATGTTATTCTAATGGAGATATTGTAATGATCTGAGTGCTTTTCGTCAATATAAATTAAGGTAACTAACTACTGTTATTTATTTTGTTATTATTGTGTGTCCTGAATAATGCTTCATTACAGGTTCAGTCAACAAAGCATCTGGCGTGTGTTCTCGTATTAGAGTGTAATTTTGGTTTTATTGCGTAATTATAGTATTTGTAATTTTCTTTTATCACGTCAGTATAATTGCTACTTAAAAATTCTTGTCTCGTTGAAGAAGAACCGTGCCAGATGTGCGTTGAGTCATACTACCACATACAGAACAGCTACACTTGTGCTTTGTTGGTTTCGTGGGTTTTATAGTTGCTGGGGACTTAATTAATTAATTGTATTAACTGAAATTTTCTTACATTCTTTGTTGTCATTCTATGCAGTCAGATAGCGTAATAATACTAGTCAGGGCCATCCGTTTACGAGACTTGCGTAATCGGACATACAGCTACCAAAAATATTTGCATTATAATTCAAATAAGCCCCCATGCACGTGCATGGGGGCTTATTTAAATTGTAATGCAAATATTTTTGGTAGCTGTATGTCCGATTACGCAAGTCTCGTAAACGGATGGCCCTGACTAGTATTATTACGCTATCTGACTGCATAGAATGACAACAAAGAATGTAAGAAAATTTCAGTTAATACAATTACTTAATTAAGTCCCCAGCAACTATAAAACCCACGAAACCAACAAAGCACAAGTGTAGCTGTTCTGTATGTGGTAGTATGACTCAACGCACATCTGGCACGGTTCTTCTTCAACGAGACAAGAATTTTTAAGTAGCAATTATACTGACGTGATAAAAGAAAATTACAAATACTATAATTATGCAAGAAAACCAAAATTACACTCTAATACGAGAACACACGCCAGATGCTTTGTTGACTGAACCTGTAATGAAGCATTATTCAGGACACACAATAATAACAAAATAAATAACAGTAGTTAGTTACCTTAATTTATATTGACGAAAAGCACTCAGATCATTACAATATCTCCATTAGAATAACATCTGCTATCTCTCCCATCACATAGCTGCACAACATGGAACAACACTCAGCACTACCACATCTCATCTCAACTTCCGCTACAAGCTGTGTCCACCACAACTGCTCGGCAAGAACTCTCGGCAAGAACTGCTTGCCACTACCTCTCAACACGCACTGCCAGTGGAGGCGGCGGAACAATACTCTCTCTGGCGCGATTTTTGGCGCTGTGGCTCAGTGTAGCCACCTTTCACAACGTTCACCTAAGAGGCGCAAGAGGAGGCGCCGTACGGTCTCGGAACGAGACAGATCACCTCCCCCTGAAGCTCAAGGGGCCGTCCGACCCGACGAGGCCTCAGAGAACATGCACGACGATACGAATGACGACAACATGACGCCGACTGTGGCTGTGTCGATGCCTACTCTACTGGCTCGCCCAGGTGCTCCTGAACCAGTGGACTCCACTTTTGCGACTGTAACCGAGACGTCCTCCGCCCCTACGACTGAAGTGGAACGTACGACCAACACAACGACAGCGCCTTCAATGGTGCGGAGTGAGGACGTCGATGAGCACCCGGACCACACTATGGGGACAGAGTTACCCCAGACGGAAGCATCGTTGCGCCGCTGACAACGCCGTCAGGTGGCGTACTGCACGGCTCGCCGTTGCCTCGCCCCTCTTCATCCTCCGCCGGTGGAGTTCCCCTCCACGGCGGGTTAGGACTCCTAACCTACCGAATAGCGAAGATCAACACTATTAGCTCACCCGTGAAACTTCAACTACTGCGAGAGGTGATATGGGCGTCGGACGTCGACATCGCACTACTACAGGAAGTACACTTTGCCACACTTCCAGACGTCGCGGGATATAACACTTATCCATCTCCTGGTGACCACCTGGGACGCGGCGTAGCCATCTACGCCAGAGAAGGCATTCCAGTGGCCGGTATCACATACCTTCGATCTTCCAGAGGCATGGCCGTCACCGTCATGGGGACGCGTATCGTGAACATTTACGTTACGTCAGGCCCCTCCCGCAGACGCGACAGGGCACTCTCCAATTGAGAAGAAATCGCTACTTTGTTTCTTGGACGCTGCGACCATTACTTGCTTGGGGGTGATTTTAATTGTGTCTTGCACCCTAAAGATCAAGTGCCCCACTACAACAACTGCCAAGAACTGCGTCTTGCCGTCCGAGATCTGTTGCTCCGAAACACTTGGGAAGTTCAGCACGGTGACGCGCCTGGACATACGTACCAGACGAGTCACTCCGCGAGCCGCCTTGATAGAATTTACGATTCTCGGGAACTCACACCTGCAGTCCAAGGCGCAGAACTTTGGCCCCTGGCCTTTTCGGACCACTGTGCCTACATCTGCAACATTCTCTTCCCCAAGCAAGTGGTCTGGCGTAGTCGTGCACCATGGAAGCTAAACACCTCCAATCTTCATGATCCCGAATGTCTTCAACGTGTTACCAAACCATGGGCCACCTATGAACATCGTTTACCTAAGTACTGCACGACCTTGACCTGGTGGCTGGAATGTGCCAAACCTGCCATTCGACATACCTTGATTCAGTACGGAAAGGAAGTTGCTGCGTGGCACAGGCACACTATCGACTATTCTATGCCGTTCTCCGCGACCTGGAGGCCCAACCGCCCACCCCCGACACCCAGAGGGAACGCAGCAGGATTAAGGCGCAAATTGTAACGTTGACACACCGTAGACTGCAGGGGGCTATGGTGCGAACCCGATGTCAAGATTCCGCGGAACAAGAACATCTCACCTTGCATCATATCGCCTCCGATAGGAAACATCGACGACAACAACTCATCACCGAGATCAACACCTGTCGCGGCCAGCACGTCACTTGCCAGGCTGTAATCGTCAGTGCCTTTGTCGACCACTACCGCACGATGTACCAGGAGGAGACTACCAACAACCACGCTGAGGAGTCTGTGTTACCACACGTAAGTCGCACCCTCAGCAGCGACGAAGCGGACTAGCTGATGGAGCCAATTACGCGTGACGAAGTCCACGATACAATCAAAAAAGGTGCTCTGAATAAGTCACCTGGTGTCGACGGATTGCCGATAGAATTTTATCGCTATTTCCTCACACTAATGGCGTCACGGTGGACAACGATGTTTCATGAACTGCTGACGATGGGGGACGCCGTACCACTGTCCTTTGTCACGGGAATTATTATACCCATCCACAAACCGACACCAGGTGTGACTACAGCACATTACCGTCCCCAGACTCTGCTTAACACAGACTATAAAATTTTTACGCGCGTACTGGCAACGCGATGCCGCAAGGTCCTGCCCAGCATTCTATCTCCGGAACGGCTCAGTTAATATACAAACGGCCACAGGAGAATATCGCGATTTAATTGCGCTGGCAGCGGCGTGCAGACTCCGCGCCGCAGTGGTTGCCATTGATTTTGACAGCGCATTCGACAAAGTGCGGCATCTTTTTCTGTTCTCAGTGATGAACCGCATGGGTTTTCCACCAGCCTTTATCGACGTCATCTGGCGCCTGTACGGCACCGCCGAATCACTGATTCAGGTTAATGGCCGTGTGGCGGGACCAGTGGCAATCCGCTGTTCCGTACGGCAAGGCTGCCCACTTTCGACCCTACTCTATGCCATAAGCCTGGAGCCACTCATCGGGAGTCTGATGAGCCACCTTTCGGGTCTCACTTTGCAACGGCGCAGTTTTCGATGTCGTGCGTATGCGGACGACCTGCTCCTCTTGATCCGCTCACGGAGTGAAACACACGCGGTACTTAATTTGATATCAACGTACGGCATTGCAGCGGGCAGTAACATGAATGTGGCTACATCCGCGTCGATGCCCATTGTTCACGGCCTCTCACACGACGACTTAGCACCTCTCCTGGGTGTACAAGAACTACGATACCTTGGTATCATTTTCACCTCCACCGTGTGCCGCTCCGCTCCCATCAATTTTCGGCGTGCACTCGAAACAATCCGCACGACGGTGCGACAAAATCTTCTCCGGCGACTCGATTCTTTACAACGTGTCCAATATCTCAAGCAACATGTGGGGTCCAGAATGGTCCACATTGCACAGGTCCTCCCGCTGCCATCAACTATTGGACGCAGCCTCCAGGCTGCCTTCGGATACTTCCTTACGACCGGTACGCTCTTTAAGGTTCGCTACGACCCGCTCACCCTTCCCCCGCGAGCGGGAGGCCTCGGCCTTGTCAATGTGCGACTCTGAGCGGCGTCTTTGTACATGTCCACCATGCACAAGCAGTGGCACGGGGGGCCCTCGCTTACGCGCAGCTTGCTGGAAATTCTTGTGCCCGCGACCATAACACCTCCAGTACCAGTCGGACACATCAAGCACCATCTGACACACAATTCTGATTTCATCGTCGACTTCAGTTATGCTCACACACACTTACCGAACACGCGTTCCCCTCGACCTAGGATTTTTACACCCCTCTGCTTCGTTCCATATCAAGCAACAATATCGAACTGAAACATCCGTCCAAGCGGTGGCCCACGGTTTGGCGTCATATCCCCCAGCCTTTTCTTCCCTCCAACGTCCGGGCAACATGGTACCAAATCACAAATGAAAAATTCGCCACAAATCAACGTCTTCACAACATCGGACTAATGGACTCTCCGCTTTGTTTCATTTGCCAACTCATGAATGAAGATGTTCATCAACTGACTTGTGCTGCCACCAGTGACGTCTGGAAACATGCCCGAAAGTTTGTTGCCTGTTACCTCCGCGTTCCGCCGGACTCGATTGACCCATGGACTTTTATACATCTTGAGAATGTATAATGATGGCGACAAATCACGCCTTGATTTCTGGCAGTACTTACAAACCGACCACAGTGAAGTCGATCGCCGACCGCGCTACCGCGCCTTCTTCGCCAATTACCTACATGCGATCCTTATGTCACCCCCTCTCAGTTGGATGGTGCCACACGCCGACAGTACTCTCGCCCCCTCTGCTGACATCTGAAACTCCCTACGCTACTTTCTATATTGTAACCCACAGTGGAGTAGGCGCATGGACACGCGCCTCCTTTCTTTTATGCACTGTACAAGAACACACTGGTTTTTCCCTCACTCCACCGTATATTGCTTCACACCTCTTAGCTTACATCAGTATTACTATTCTTGTTTTTTCTACAGCTTGTTCATAAAAAAAAATACAAATGCTCGTCTTGTACGCGTATAATGTCTTGTGTTATTTTCGCCGGAAGGATGGCATTTCTGTTGTATTTATTTTTGTACCAATAAAGATCTTTGTTCATTTACCCCGTTCCTGGTAAAGAAAATAACAATAACAAAATAAAATTAAAATAAATCAAAAAGCTACCTTGAGGGAGTGATTCAGGGCCGGGAGGGGGGAGACATCGCAGCCAGGCATCGAGTTCCAACCCCTGACCGCCTTGTCTCGACCTACTCATAACTGAACACTCTTATTACTATAAAAATGTGTTAAAAAAAGAGATGGATAGAGCGTCTGCCATGTAAGCAGGAGATTCCGGGTTCGATTCCCCGTCGGGGCACACATTTTCAGCTGTCCACATCGAGGTACATCAACAACACCTGTCAGCAGCTGAGGTTTTCAGTTAATCATCATTTAAACTCTACATTTGTAATTGCTTGGGTCTTACTCTCAAACCATTTAAACTTTTCATATAGGCAACCCGAACACCTTTTGTCAACTATCTATGAATTGTCATTGTTCGCGAGCAAAGGAAATGAAAAAATCTTCCTAGACCACGCTCGACCCCCTAAGGTATTCTCCATTCCCAACTTTACGGCACCAATTGCGGCAGTTAACTGTACTTCATAGACTGTAGAAATAGCTTTTCACGCGGATTAACACATCAGAAATTATATAAAATGGAGGTAAGAAAAAAATATTTGTCGTGAATGAAACTTTAGAAATTATACCAATACTTACCAGCAACAAGCAACAGAGCAGCCTTCATTGTACTCGACAAAAACTACTACTGCTCTCTGCGTTGTATTTTCATTTATATATGTTTATACACCCGATGGCATCATCGAATGTTATCGTTAAGTTCCCTTCTCAGTTCCCGTTCCATGAACTGTGGTTGCAGAAAATAGAAGCAGATTGACTTTCCTTCTACTTGAAAGGATGTGTTATCGTTCGCAGTGTCTAATTATAATCAACATTACAACTACAGCATTCTATAAAACTTTTTACTATTCTGGGTCATTTAGTTTGCTTCTTATTTTCCTTCCTTTTTTTTGCGTTGTATGTCACTGTAGTGGTTCAAGTGGCTCTGAGCACTATGCGACTTAACTTCTGAGGTCATCAGTCGCCTAGAACTCAGAACTAATTAAACCTAACTAACCTAAGGACATCACACACATCCATGCCCGAGGCAGGATTCGAACCTGCGTTCGTAGCGGTCGCTTGGTTACAGACTGTAGAGCCTAGAACCGCAAGGCACTCCGGCCGGCGTGTCACACTAGCAGAGGCGAGGAAACGAAACACAGGCGCCCAGGGAAATTAACTGCCACGGCTCAGCAACACAATTGAGTTGATATTTTCACACACGTCTTAGAAGTGGTACTTGCCAAATCCTCAATGAGAAAACAAATGTCTACTATAGCGACTTTCTAGAAATTATTGGTAATACATTTTAACATTAGTACAACTCAATTTAGGCACAGGCGCGAAAGTAATATTTTTTTCTCTGAATAAAGCCTATCTTTTAATGTACTACGGCTCGAATCCTAATGAAAGGAGGTGAACAGAAGTCAGTGATCGTTTATACCATTCACCGTCCAGTCTAACCAGTCTAAAGAGCTTTCCATTTTGAAGAGGAAACTCTTGTGCCTGGAGAATTTTATACGTTGGAACTTATGTGCCTACATACTACAGTCTAGTTACCAATCTTAGAATCACATGAGGGAGTGTACTCTAGAGACTACATCAGCAGTTTCCACGATTTTCTAAATTTTTTTGACTAAGTCCTGTATAATACATTATATATATTCGAAATATATGGTCAATTCTTTAATTACAGACTGTTATACCAAGTTATCCATATATATTGCACTGGATAAAATTTGGGAGTGCTATATGTTTCTGGTGCGTAAAATTCCACTCCTTAAAAGATCATATTCCGTGTAACGGTTAACAAACCGACACATTCTGTACACACTAGCCGTCATTTGACAGACTAGACTTGCATTATTTGATAGTATTGAGTCTACGTGTACAATTCAACACCGAAATGGCAGATATCTGCTGAAACTCTGGAGAAAGATCACGTAACGACTCTTAGGAAAGACATCCTATATAAAGTATGGACGGTTATCGAATGCTTCTTCGGTCGTGCGGCTTAATAAGAAATAATATAACAGTAGACACTGCTGTGATTTGGAAATGGGAAAACTTTCAATCTGGCGGAGTAAATTTTGTAAGGAAATATTTTAAAGATCAAATACCCAGCTGGTCAAAAGAGAAAGTGTATAAATTGTTTCGAATTACTGCCGTGTCCTCTGACCTTTTGGTAGAGGAAAAGTCACACATGGAACGACGTACAGAGAAAGAGCCGATGCTTTACATCTCACTACCAGCTCCGCTAAGGTAAACATACGTACTTCACATGACAAATATTTAATTGTTTTGGCTTTTAGTGCAAATGGCATATTAGTAATATATGTAGTACACTTTCACGTGCAAGTAAATTATGTAATATTGTCATTAGAAAAATGAAGTGAAATAATTTTTTTTAAATGCCTTGAAACATGCATTTTCCAAAAACAGACATAATGTCAGCTGGGATACCGCAGTCACTGGTTATAAATTGTTACTTATAATTCGTCTTGATTGCAAAGATGTTTAATTACTTGACCGGTTTCGGTTCCTCTCGAGCCATCATCAGATCTGCAAATTTCGGTTACAGGAGTAACTTGTCTATACACAGCAACCTTCACATGCTGCGTCCTGTTACCGAAAAAATAAGTGGACAGATATGTCAACAAAAGTAAGTTCTGCGAACACTCCTGTAGTGGTCTTGTTATTTACTGTTGGTACAACAAATGTCAGACACACCCTTTCCTACAAAGCACTCGTACATCTGTTCCTGCATCCCCTGCATAACATGAACAGTAAGTCACGAATGTAGACTTCCTTTGACTACATACCCATTAACAGTGTAGTATCCATTTTGTTGATGAGCTTTTAATTGCTTCATCTTCGCCTTGTTCGTAAACAAAGTGATGGGCTTTTTTTGTACTTTTTACTAACAAGGGACATCTTTGGCAACGAAATTTCGGAACCGCACAAAACCATGTATAAAATAAGACCAGATCATAGAAAAACCAGTGGTCTGTATAATTTCAATGCAAAACGTTGCATTCTACCACAAATAGCATTTTAATAGAGAAAAATAAAGTAACAAGATGTAAGTGAAAGGTAAATAGGGAACTGGAAGAATATTAACACGTAATTCAGTGACGTCAGTGTAACATGCACTTTCAGTCAACAGTGAAAAAATACTCTGCTTAAAGTAATCATATAGCTCAAAACACACTTATCCTACACACCTGGTAGTGCTTATACTAATCCTCACTCTGCAAATGCGGAAGTGGTTAAAACAATGTGGACGAGAACAAAGTCAACATCTCACTAAATCCACGTTTCTATATTCAAAATCACTTCCATATATTATCAGTCCAACAAACAACGGCACATTAATTACATTTTTAAATAATAATGTGGGTATATCAGTGTCATAATAGGCCTTTCACCAAGTGCAAAATATGCATATACTCTGTTGCAGAAACTTGATTGTACATGACAGAGCGAAGTGTATAATGACAAACTTATGTGAATATTCTTTTATGTTTGGAACGGTGTAGTCTTGCATAATCAGCAATCCTTCTGATGTAGAGATTATATTGCCGAAAGATGTAACCACCAAGAGATGTTAGTGTTTAGTGGATTTTAGTGGAATATCTTCAGCATAACATCTATGCTTGGAAAACTTGCACCTAGACGAGTACGATGTGTATACCCTCACCATTAATTATGCAGCTACACTTTCTTTTCACTTGCTGCGTGTTCGCCCAGAACTCAAGTTAGAAATCGTCTCATATTGTTCTTTAGTCGTTGTTCTACTTTTGTTTGCCTCAGCTTCAATGTTACGTGGGCAGGTTGTTTCAAGTTCCTTTTAAATATATAGGGCAATAGTGGCTGTATTCTTTTGAAAACAGATGTACAACTTGTTTGCTAGTCAATCCATTATTGATAAAGTGACATCAATTGCGCAACTGGGGTAGAGTTATGAACAAACTACAATACATTACACACTGGACTCGCATTCGGGAGGATGACGGTTCAATCCCGTCTCCAGCCATCCTGATTTAGGTTTTCCGTGATTTCCATAAATCGTTTCAGGCAAATGCCGGGATGGTTCCTTTAAAAGTGCACGGCAGATTTCCTTACCACTCCTTCTCTAACCCGAGCTTGCACTCCGTCTCTAATGACCTCGTTGTCGACGGGACGTTAAACACTAACCACCACCATCACCTCTACAATACATTAGCTTCTTTCCTCTGTGAGACAGTGATGTTGGTGAAGACATTTCGTACTGGAATTGGCTCTGGTCACTGTTCGATACATTTTCTCTGCGCACACTCTGCTCTGTCATAAACACGTTTACTTCTCCCACAAACTGTTGTGACTTCTGACGCGTACTGTTATCGTCTTCTTTGTATTTCCGTGTGACAAATGTAGTAAAATGCTTAAATGAAATGCGATACTCAGCTTTAAGATTCTCGATAAAGTAATTTAAGATTCTCGATAAAGTAATTCGAAGCTTTGAAATTGTCCAAGTCACCCATTTTAGAAGCTTCTACTGTCCATATCTGCAGATGCCAACAGTGAACCGTAAATCCACACGACCTCCCTCTATCTAATTGTGATACCACATGCTCTTCCAGAGCTTGCACTGTTTTCTTTCAAATGATCTCCTGCTGCCTTTCACTAGACACACAATTTACAGTAAATGAATAATTTGATTTACTTTTAATGTCCTTATAGTGTCTCATTAGTTTGTTAAAGGAATTGAAGCCACAAGTGCCACAGCCTTCATCAGTGTTTTCTAGTAGGCTGTCATCAATATCTTCCAGTACACTAGATTTCGACGGTTTGCATGTAGATAGGTCGTATTCACTCTGACTGGACTGTTGCAACTGCCCTGGAGATGAACGTCGTGTACTGATTGGACAATCATCTTCAGCTTCAGGTTCTTCCTGTTCTTCCAAATCAGTATCCCTATCTTCATATTTTAATGTCTAACGTCTTTAAATCACACCCAGTAGATCTTTACAGGTGTGGAATCGTTAAATTACTTTCGCAGAATTTTTAGGTTTAATGCTGATATTTAATGGTGTGTGGAATAAAATAATGGTCAACGCCATGAATAGACATATTGCACTAATTCTAATGAAATTCATATCATCACGATAGTCATGAAATGAAAGTCGATTTTAGTAATATATAAAGTATCTGTAAGAACAGCTTACCTGCATTAGATTCAATTACTAAGGTATTTTTCATTCTGGATACTGAAACAAACTGTGTTTACTTGCTGTCACATGTCACAATGAAGTGGTACAGTAATGTGGCATGCCATAAGTGAACTAAATAAAAATCCCATATTGATTTTCAATTTAATTTCTTTTAGATATGACACAAAATGGATAAAAGTGTATCCTCCGCCGAGACAGGACCAAAGCAGGCATCCTTCCCTGGCATCCAAGTCACTCGTGGCTAGCGAAATTTTTCAGCATTGTGCTCTGCCTTACGCCTCCACTCGTGTGTGAAGGATAGTCTCACAACGTAAAAGACGAGATTTATCGCAGTTTCCAAGTCAAATGATTTCCGTGGGCTCATAACCATAAGTTGATAATATTATTTCACACATTATGTGAAAATCACTCATATTATTTGATGCAAATCATACAAAAATATCAAGTAATATTTGTAGGCTAATTCTGTGTCATCCAGGAAGTAACCTGTTGGTCACACGATTGCCAACAATATCCTGCACTCTTGTCCAGAATCAGTTAACCTCTACAGACCTGAAACCAAACTTTTAAATAAAAGAATTGGAAAATTCGTAAAATTTCATATTTTAGCACCGCTAAGAGACATTTAATTGGAAAAAAAGTGTCATTAAATAACTGGCCTACTGACCTACACTTTATGTATTGTATGTGTTACAGCAGGTCCCTATAAAGTAAAAGTACCTGTAGCCTGTGTATCTAATATGATACATCATGTCTCCATGATACTACAATACTCACATACAAAACATCCTTATTTACTGACGTATATGGGAATTTTAGAGAATTTTGTGTTAGAAAAATCAATTAACAGAAATCAGAGCTTCTATACATCACTTATTTGTTCTTTCAATGCATTTTATTCAACTGACATGCACATTATGCTAAGTAAAAATGTCGAAAGAGAGTCATTTTAGAGACTAAATTTTGCAGCACAGTTTTCATTGCATATTCTTGTGTAATAATATATGTGATACGTGTATATAACGATTACGGAACTTAAGACCGTTACTTCCACCTCCAAGCTGCCTCATATTGTGTGGAAATGTTTTAAGGAATACCTTTTTAAAGTGAAATACAGGAACGCATCACGAACTTATGACAGGAGCAACCTTGCATGCCATATCCAGATCTACATTTTTTATCCCAGCGTAAATTTTTGGTAAATGGAATGGATGGTCGTAGGATGGCTTGTATTGGTTTACGCTTCTTCTATTCGTATCTTTCTCTGTCTTCCGACATATTTGGTTCGATTGGTTCCTGTAGCCCCTCCAGAATTTCTGAATGTATCAAACCTAAAAACCAAGCACACTTACATTCGGCGTTCTCTAACTACCTGCAAAATGAATCAGACAAGTGGAAATATTGTCTTAATAATTTTTGTACTTTCGCAGTTTTTCTGAAACATACATCACTCAAGTATGAGATGGAGCATTTAACTGAAGTATCGGAACGCACGTTGATAAAGTTAATGGGACCACCTCATACTTGAGCGATGTATGTTTCACAGTAACAGCAGAATTGCCGAGACTAATAAGACAGGATTATCACTTGTTAGGTGTGATATGTAAATAGTTAGAAAACGGCGATACTAGTCCAACAAATCTGACGTTAAGATTTAAATGTTCTGTGTAGATAAATGACACAGTTATATTACGTCACCACCGATTTTTATTTTTGGCGACATCATAGATTTACTGTGTGTAATCAAGCAATCTTTGTTAGTCACGTTTTCGATCAGTGGATATTTGTGTTAATTATCAATTGATTTTGTCTTGTATTGTGTGTGCTTGCGAATGCGGCAGTGTGTACGAGTTGGTGAAATTTTGAGTCACTGCAGATTATATTTAGAGCTTGAAGTGCATCATCATCATCATCATTTAAGACTGATGATGGCTATCAGGATTCCGTCTGAAGCATTGTCCCCTTATTGAATTCCTCCATGATCCCCTACTCAGTGCTAACATTGGTGCCTCTTCTGATGTTAAGCCTATTACTTCAAAATCATTCTTAACTGAATCCAGGTACCTTGTCCTTGGTCTACCCCGACTCCTCCTACCCTCTACTGGTGAACCCAGGAGTCTCTTGGGTAACCTTGCTTCTCCCATGCGTGTAACATGACCCCACCATCTAAGCCTGTTTGACCTGACTGCTACATCTATTTAGTTCATACCCAGTTTTTCTTTGATTCCTCGTTGTGGACACCCTCCTGCCATTATTCCCATCTACTACTACCTGCAATCATCCTAGCTACTTTCATATCCGTAACGTCAACCTTATTGATAAGGTAACGTGAATCCACCCAGCTTTCGCTCCCATACAACAATGTTGGTCGAAAGATTGAACGGTGCACAGATAACCTATTCTTGGTACTGACTTCCTTCTTGCGGAAGAGAGTAGATCGAAGCTGAGCGCTCACTGCATTAGCTTTGCTACATATCGCTTCCAGTTCTTTCACTATTTTGCCATCCTGTGAGAATATGCATCCTTAGTACGTGAAACCGTCCACCTGTTCTAACATTGTTCCTCCTATTTGTCACTCAATTCGTTTATATCTCTTTCCCACTGACATTACTTTCGTTCTGAAATATTACTTTGCAAACTTTCAATCGAATCTACCATCACAACTAAGTCATCGACATATGCGAGACTGCTTATTTTGTGTTAACATACCTTAATCTCACCCAGCCAATCTATTGTTTTCAGCATATGATCCATAAATAATATGAACAACAGTAGAGACAGGTTGCAGTATTTCTTACCCCTGAAACTACTCGGAACCATGAGCTCAATTTACCGTCAGCTCTAACTGCTGCCTGACTATCTATGTAAAGACCTCTAATTGCTTGAAAAAGTTTGCCTCCTATTCCATAATCTCGTAGAACAGACAATAACTTCCTCCTAGAAACCGGGTCATATGCCTTTTCTAGATCTATAAAGCATAGATACATTTCCCTGTTCCACTCGTAACACTTCTCCATTATTTGCCGTAAGCTAAAGATCTGGTCCTGACAAAATCTACGAGGCCGAAACCCACATTGATTTTCATCCAATATGTCCTCAGCTAATACTCACACTTTCCTTTCAACAATACCTCAGAAGATTTTACCCACAACGCTGATTAAAGAGATACCTCTGTAGTTGTTACAATCTTTTCTGTTTCAATGTTTAAAGATTGGTGTGATTACTGCTTTCGTCCAGTCTGATGGAACTTGTCCCGTCTCCCACGCCATTTTAATTATCCTGTGTAGCCATTTAAGACCTGACATTCCAGTGTATCTGATGAGTTCCGACTTAATTTCATCCACTCCAGCCGCTTTAATTCACTGCAACCTATTGCTCATTTTCTCCACTTCCTCACATGTGATCCTATTTCCATCATCATTCCTGTCCTATTGTACATCGAAATCTGACTGAAACATTACTGATCGCGTTTTCACCTACATTGAGCAACTCTTCAAAATATTCACTCCATCTGGCCAAGGCATCAACAGGATTCAGCAGCAGTTTTCCTGACCTGTCCAAAATCCTTATCATTTACTTCTTACCTCACTTTTGAAGACTGCTAATTACACTCCAGAATGGTTTTCCAGCAGCTTGACGCAAAGTTCCAACCTGTTTCCAAAGTCTTCCCAAGATTTATTCTTGGATGCTACAATTATCTGTTTGGCGTTGTTTCTTTCTTCAACATAACTCTCTCTGTCTACCTGAGGTCTAGTATGTAGCCATTTTTGATACACCTTCTTTATCCTATTACAGGCTGCCTTGACTGTGTCATTCCACCAAGCTGTTTGCTTCATCCTACCTTTACACACTACTGTTCCAAGACATTCTTTAGCCACTTCTAGTACTTTGTCCCTGTACCTTGTCTATTCCTTTTCCAATGTCTGTAATTGACGACATTCTACTAACTGGTACCTTTCTGAGATCACTGTTATGTACTTGTGCCCGATTTCTTATCCTGAAGTTTCTAAGCTCTTATCCTCCCACATATGGACCTGACCTCCTGCACTTTCGGCCTCACAATACCAATTTCACTGCAGAAGTGCATCGTCCATCAAATATTTTAATTACGTTATTGACGGCTGACGGTTATGGGTCTTTCAAGGAATGTGTTTTTCCTTTAAAGTATATTGGAGAGTTAGAATAAATTGTTTAAATCGTTGCAGTACATAGAACTTTCTTGTTCTATGGTGTTAAAAGTATGTCTACCTGCCAAATATGTAATGTTGTTATAAGGAGTGTGTCAATTAGAGAAGGCCACTTTATTCATACAGAGTTCTATTTGAGAGCTACCTTTTTGCCACGTCTGGCTGCACACCACCGAAAACAGTTGCACTGTTGGTGGTTCCAGAAGGCAGGAAGAGGGTATATTGACCGATTGACTTAATTTCTGTTACAAATTTGAAATGAAACAGACATTCTGCTCAGCTTACTATCTGACAGCAAATCCTTCCCCTCCACTCAACAAACACATAACATCAATATTAAAAATGAAGAAATTTCTCCAGCTGTATTTAAGGTGTCTATTTTATTTAGAGTTACTACCAACCTTCCACACGGAGCACGTTCATATCTCACCACTGGCTTCTAGTATCAGCCCAACGCACTTGACGTCAGCAAGTGTATGGGACTGAGTATGAGGTTGTTACAACGTTGAAACTTGTTGCCAAAATAAATACGAGACCTTCAATACAGCTGGAAGGTTTTCTTCATTTTTAATATAAATTTATGCCAGCTAACGTCCCACTGTCCTCCATTTTAACTATGGATGTTCGATGATAAAACACTTTACAAGTCTCCTATTAAGTTGGCAGGCCCGCTCTCACTGGAGAATACAAGGAAGTACCGAGATGCAAAGATTATATGTAGGAGGTAGAGACCTTATCAGTATACACACAAAATCCTCCCTCGTGAGTAGCCGGCCGGAGTGGCCGAGCGGTTCTAGGCGCTATTGTCTGGAACCGCGCGACCGCTACGGTCGCAGTTTCGAATAGTGCCTCGTTCATAGATGTGTGAGATGTCCTTAGGTTAGTTGGGTTTAAGTAGTTCTGAGTTTTATGGGACTGATGACCATAGCAGTTAAGTCACATAGTGCTCAGAGCCATTTGAACCATTTTGAACCTCATCAGTAGAATGGACAACAACTGGCAAACATTATATACTGGTCCATTTGAAGTAGGCAATATTCAAAATGTTGGAGCTTACTTGCTAGTAGATCCTGGATAGACAAAATTAAAGTTATACACACACCACTAATGAATGAGCAGCTTCTACAATGGTTTTGAATGTTGATGTCCACATAATGATGTATGAATTTAGATTCCACGGTTTGTAGATAAAAGTGCATGTAACTCGACATTTTACATTTAGTACGAAGCATATGTGTACTTTGTAAAAGTGTATGTATACGTAGAATAGTGTGTGTACATATGCTTTATTAATCAGTTGCCATACTATGGAAGACAATTAGAAGAATTTGTAATGAGCTGTAAATCCTTAGTGAAGTTGTACTTTTATGTCACTTAAAGAAATGAGTATTGTGTACATGTTGTTTGAACAACGGGACCTTGGAATGGTTCCAGTCAAAAGAAGCCACCACACATGTTACGATGTTTATACTATTGTGACAGCAGATGAACAGTTCCTGTTTCGTAAAATGTGGTCGGCCGCTGACGGATTCACAAGCGCATTGACAACTGTACTTCCTTGACCGGCAGAAATGAACGTCCATTCATGTCTTTCTTCAGGTCACCAAAGGTGTGAAAATCACGGAGAGAAAGATTCTGGCTGAACGGAGCACGTTGCAGTTTTTCTCAGCCGAAATGTTGAAGATCAGACTTAGTCCGATTGGCAGTGTGGGGGCTTGCATTACCGTGCAGCAAGAGTATTCCGTGCGACTGGCCGAGGTCAAATGGAAAATCCAAGACTAGAAACATCCCACATCTTGTGATATCATACCTACATCATACCTGCCTCCAAGAGTCTTTCCTCGGAACAAATCAGGCTGCAGCAGTATGCATATGACATAATTGTTGCGTGAGGTACCACAAGCAGGTAGTGCATTTTTGCGGTATATATGGCAATAAATAGCAGTGTCTCAATGTTATTGGCTGATGCATTCCAAGGCTGTGCCCTAAAACACCACATTTCCTTCATCAACACTTTTGGAAAGGTGAGTTTATCACACAACATTCGGGAATAAGTATCTTTATGTAGCAACCTATCGCCTACTTTATTCCAAAGTCAAAATTACAAGAGTAACTAAAAACAAAAGCTAAACGAAAAGTTACTGTATGTGTTGACGTTTTGGGCCATTTTTATTTGAAGTTAAAAGAGTTTCATAGAAAAACCTATAATTTGAACAAAAGAAAGTAATGAGTAATGTGTATTTTACCAAAGACTGACCAAATATGCTAAAATAGGAGGACATGCTGAAGGAATAGTAGCTTACGTAAATATTGATGTAACCTAGATTTGTGTTTTTCGCTTGGTAAGGTGTTATAGAGGAAGAGAGATTTACTGAAGAAACATTTCGTTAAGCTCATCCCTTCAGGAAGATTTAACGAAATGTGCGGCATATGTGAAGCCACCGTTAAAAATTAAATAAATTTTTCAATATTTTTGAACTTTGATTTAGCGTACTGATATGTTGAGAGATAGATATTAGGTGCTACAGAGGGACGTCAGCAAATGAATGTGTAAAAGGGTTACGTTTGTATGAAAAACTCTTTGACGTAAAGGAATTACTTCATACCCAATTGTAAATTAACGATAAGGAAAATGTTATTGCCATTCAATGATCAAATTCTAATGACTGTAACTACCTCAGGGCAAATTTTTATGGTTAAAATGTTAAACAAATGTACAGAATAACATGAGGGTAAGTACAAAGGGTTTTAAGTGACCAGTTGTGAAGGTGACAATGGCGAGAGGAGCGCCAAAGGAAAAGATGGTGGAGAGAAAGGCAGTTGCGTGGGAGCCTTCACAGCGTGTGTGTCGGGCTGTGATGGGTCCGGTAAAGTGAGGCTTATATGGTGCTAATGTTGTGAAAAAAGGGCAACCAAATATTCAGACGGCAGCGGCTTTTATGTCCCAAAGTCGTCTCCAGTGTATATCAATTCGAAAAGCTAGATTATCCAAATAATTTTATAATGAATTTCGGCCTAAGCTCCGACGATTAAAGATGGCTGCTGCTTGTGACGTGGCTGTCAATAAGGATGTCGATCACTGGGGACGTGAAGAGCCGACCGAAAATGTTGTAACAACAGTACTATGAGCCCCCCAGCACGCAACTCAGGGCAAGCATTAATTTTGTAGACTTGTTTGTTTGATCTCAAAATATGTAAGGGTTTACGGTCAGCTTACTTTGAAACGAAAAAGTAGATGTGCAAACTTTTTCTTCGAAAATTTCTGCCCCAAGCCGTCACCAGTCATGTTTCCTGGTCATGTTTGTTGTGTAATGACGGTTTGGAAGTTAAATTGCTTGTTTGTTTAACAGTTGAGTAAAAGGTACGATAAATAAATTCATTATTATTACGAACTGCTCCATAGTAGAGAGAGAGAGACTTTCACTCTAAGTAATTCCTTTGGTTTATAACACCATCTTTAAATGTGGTCGCTTTATTCAAAGAAATAAGCCACAGTCCATTCAATAACATTATTTTGCTACAAATTTAAATTTGCTTTGCTTACTAATTCATGATTAACGTAACAAGTTTTTCAAAAGTAAATATGGCTGCCACTTGGCCAGTCCCAGTTTGCTTCCATGTAGTTTCGAAGTAAATTCATGTACAAAAAAAAAAGTTACAGCCGGTGAAAGGCACTGTCAACACTAAAAGTAATTAAAAGAAAAACGCTTAAACATTTCAAAACTGCTCAATCAGAGCTGGCCAACAAAAATAAAATTTTAGGAATAGTTTTTCTTAGAGTAAGCCTAACTACGGTAAGTTTTCGAGTCTGCTGTGGTGTGCTACTGTGGTGTGGATGGATGTGTTAGCAGGTAGGTCAGACATTGTACAATCCTGTATGCCCCGCTGAATTTGCACGTCGAGCCCCTTCATCCACATTGTGTTTTTAGTACAAGCCCACGTTAAATGATCGCGTTGCAGTGTGAAGTCCATTAGGTTACACCAGTCACAGGTTTCCTTGAACATAGAAATTTCATTAACAATATTTGCAGTAACATGTTCCAGTGTAAAGTATACGTTAATAGGGGTGAGTGAATGGCTGTATTGTGACTTGAGAAAAGTAGTGGCACGCGGCCGCAGAGACAACGTCAAGATTTTTTGTGCCAATGTCCGCTACGTGTCAGTAGAGGGGTGGCCCACACGCGCTTCCAAAGGGCGTTCGCTTTCGTCCGGATGGCTGGCGTGGGACTTTCACTCAGCAGCAAACAACTAACTTTATTATGTGCCCTGAAAATGTAATTATTTAAATGAAATTAGTGCAAAGAAAGACATAAGGAAAGACGCACGTAGTTAACAGTTTGTTTCGTCCAACTACGTTTCGTAAAGACAGTACGATACCGCGCGATTTCGTACGAGAATTATTTAATACTACGAATCGGTCAAACGTGGAATCGGCGGGTTCGGTCACATGATGACGGCCATCTTAGTGTTGGCGCTAGTACTGAAAGTGTGTGTGTTATCTTTACTGACTTTCAGCGAAAGCCGAACTATTACATTCGTTTCCATTGCGCTCACTTACTGCATTTTTGTCTTGAAAGTGGCAAGGTGAGCCTTTGCAGAAATATTAGAGGTTGTCAACGATGTCTCCCGCCTGAATTTCTGTTTGTTTTTGGGAGATTGTATACGCCGCGATATACTACGGTCTGATACTGCATTCATTTGACGAATGGAGAAGATAGAAAAATTGCAGCGAATGAAACAGGCGAAAGGGAACGCAGACGTCTATGGTGGCTGAGTAAAAGTGGGTGTAAAATATAGACTGGAAATGGCAAGACAAGTGTCTTCGAAGAAGAGAAATATGTTAACATCGAATATAAATTAAAGTGTAGGACATAATACCTTAAAGTATTAGTTCGGACTGTAGGAATGTATTGTAGTGAAACATGGACAATAAACAGTTTAGACAAGCACGTAACAGAAACCGTTAAAATGAGGTGCAACAGAATAATGCTGATGATCAGATTGCTACATCACGTAACTAATGACAAGGCACTGAACAGAATTTCGGGGAAAAGAAAATTGTGGGCTTAACCAGAATAGATAAAGGGATCAGTTAAAACGACACATTCTGAGACATAAAGAGGCTTGGAGAGCTCCGTCCAACCATAACGTAGACAACAACAACTCCCACTTAGCAACACTTGTGTTTCGTAGCCGTTTGTAATTTCAGCAATTTTTATTACGTACTCTTGTTGGCTAACTTCTTTAATCAATACACAAGGTGACGAATAAACGCCAGCATGCGAATCTTTAACCAGATCCGAATCAAAAATTTATGTGTCAAAATAAGATCAGGTGCGTTTAGAAAACACATATTGGGTGAAAACGAGGAGCTGTCAACACTGTCACATCGTGTAGGGCATCGGAATGTAAAGAGGATTGTGTGTCATCCCATATAACCGTGCCAGGCCATGCAGATCACTGAGTGGTCCGATGAAACATCAAACCTACAGCCCCATGCAGCCGTTGTGCAAATGCTCGTCAGGTTGCTTTTTCATTATTTGGTTCTCGTTCCCTATATCGTCGTTTGTAAGTTGAGCATCATTTCAACACAGGACAATGGCCTATAAAATGATAGTGGCCTATGGCACTAGAGTGGGATCTATTAACCTGGGTGTATGTGTCTACTGACTGCACAGTGGACAACCGTGCCTACTCCTGTCAAGTATATGTAGGGCAGCATCCCGACGAAACGCACAAAAGATAAATATCGTTTCTGATGCTGAGTGTTTCTCGTGCAATGCTACGTAGTATCGCAGACGACGCCATCTTGATAACAATAGTTTTTTTCACCTGAAGCACAGCCTTCTGGGAAACAGGTAAACTTCGTATACAAGCAATGCACAGTGGTCGCCCAACGACATAACCTACTACACAAACACATAAAGCAGTTCTTTAAACAATTCAACTACATCACCAAAAGCAGTTCCAGATATGTGAAAAACTGGTTTTTGAAGAGATGCACAATGATCTGTTGCTGCATCATAGCAAGCTAATTCAGCACCAGGGGCCAGAAGACCGAAATGGTCGAGTATAGCTATGTGAATGTTTTCTGCACTAAGTAAAGATATTGAACATGATAAAAGTAACGCGGAATAGACTTACGAATCTAGTTTCACTCGAGGAGTTATTTTCGATTCATAACAATCATTATTGATTGGAACACAACCTGCATGTGACCTGTGAACGTGACATTTCACAACCGCCCAGTAGCGCTAAGGGGTTGCAATAAGTCGGAACGACAGAGAGGAACTGTTTGGTAGAGAGGGGTGACTTACGCCTAAGCGTGCAGAGAAAAACCGGCAACTGTTTCGTTGACTTTATTGCAGCAGGCCTTCCACTAATCCCAGTGATGGTGCCACGTGGCGTCCATGCGTGGATCAGCACCAATACCAATGGTGGAACCTGCTGCAACGGTGTCCGGCCACCCAGCGTTGCAGACGTAGCGCTCCTACTCAAGTCACGACTAAGGGGTCGTCACACGTTTTCGCTGCATAGGTAGCCTGGAACGAGTCTGGCTGCTCCCTCAAGCGCAACTTGTAGACCCCACGTACAGCGCCAAAGGGAAAACATCTTTCAGCCATTGTTGTAGTAAGCATTAGCAGCCAGGGCATATTTGTGAGTGACTGCAGACTGATCTTCACCCGGGGGGTCGCTAGTTGGCGCCTCCGACCCGCCACAGTAAATGGCAACTTGCAGTCCGCCAGACAATGTCACCCAAAGAGCGGAGGCTAGCGGCCGTCTCGCTCCTCGCGCCGGTGCAGCTCCAAGGTGCGGCCCGCCCCGCCACAGCTATTGCTCGTCCGAGCAGCGGAGGTTGGTCGTAGTTTCAGCGGGCCGGTTGGCCGCCGAAATTCTTCAGCAGAATATCGTCGAGGTTGGTGTGCAACTTAAACAATCGTTATTCACTCGCCTCCGTGTTACACTCCTGACATATTTCCTCTGGAGGAGACAATTGGAGTGCTCTTTAATATTTACAGCGTCAGGTTCCCTGAGCCCTCTACGGTCCGTACACACAGTTCATTAGGTGCGCTTCTATCTGCAATGTGTCGGTTCTTCACAGCACGTCAGTTCCCTCTGCTGCCCTGATATCATCACACTTGTATACAGTGCCCGCTCTGTGCCTCGCCTTCCCTCCGATGTGCGTCGTCGTAAACCTTAGTTCCAGAATCGTTTCCTAAATAACAAAGTAACCCGCAAAAGCCATCCGATGGGATATTCGGTTCCTTAACAAATACCTGCAGCCATAGCTGCACGTAATTTAGAACAATTCTCAAAAAACCACTCTTGCACATAGCTTGTGTTCGTGGCGCAGCAACATAAACCTACAAGCTAGACTAGTGAAAGAAGAGCTTTTGATCCCTTACCTATTACTGGACAATTTGCATGTGCCCTTGCATCGTTAGTTCCTTTGCAATACATTCCATGATGCGTTTGAAAAGTTTCTCTTGGTGTTCAGTTACACCTTAGTTTTCGGAACGACGGCACAATGCCACACTTTGGAATCGAAGCATTTCCTGGTAAATGAATCGATCATGGATTTTCAAAAAATGTTCAAATGTGTGTGAAATCTTATGGAACTTAACTGCTAAGGTCATCAGTCCCTAAGCTTACACACTACTTAATCTAAATTATCCTAAGGACAAACAGACACAACCATGCCCGAGGGAGGACTCGGACCTCTGGCGTGATCAGCCGCACAGTCCATGACTGCAGCGCCTTAGACCACTCGGCTATTCGCTGGATTTTGCATGTTCTTGCCTCCACAATGCCCAGACATTAATCCACTAGAATCTAATTTGGTGTGTGTGGTGTGAGTGAGTGTGTGTGTGTGTGTGTGTGTGTGTGTGTGTGTGTGTGTGTGTGTGTGTGTGTGTGCGTGTGTGTTTGTGAGGCAAAGGGGGAGGGAAACTTAACAAAAGCTGATGCAGACTTGTAGTGTAGAGTCCAGCAACGTATGATCCAACTAGTTGTGATATCTTTGCAAATGCTAGGTAGTTCAACACCTTTCGGAAAGTGAAATTTGTTCTTGTGCCTACGTACCAGCACTGTGAAGATAAGCCTGCACGATGGATGTCTAGAATGGAATTATAATGTGTAACATTATGTGCAGTTTAGTGTCCCCTACGTATTGCGTTTTATGAACCTCATTGAAAACCGACGATGTTATTGTGCGCACTATTATTTTCAACACCTTTTAACTGTATCATGGACAGATCAAAGCAGACGGTTTATGTGTAAGTTTATGTTATGTCTTAATGTTTAATTAAAGACAGAAAGAAAAACACAACATACCACAACTGGAGGTGTCAACTGGATACTCTTTGATGCTTTAACTGAAAAATTATCTGATTTGATCCATTATATATGGTTTTTTGAAAGCCTGCGACTGTAGATATAATAGGTTTGTTTATAAATAAATAAATCTTCTGCTACCAGTCACGATTTTTTCTTTATTTTACTATTTGCACGACGCGTTTCGAGAAATAATTCCCATTTTCAAGTGTGTTTTTTATGTGTGTTAAGCCATTTCTTTCGATGTTGTCAGTGTGTGTGAGTCTGCTTCATTTTGTTGACTTTTACTGTAATACATAAGAAACGCGGTTTTTAGTTGGGTATCAATTCTTTCTGTGAGGTTAGTGGCTAAAGTTTGAGAACAATTTGTACTTAGCTGACATATACATAAATCACTTAGAACAAAAATTATTTGACAGCCAAGAACCTTGCCTAAGGAAAATAGAATTTTATAGGAGATATGTAGATGACACACTACTGTTAGTGAAAGGAGATACCAAAGACATCACAGACATTCTTAATCATTTCAATAATCTAAATGAGAAAATCAGATTTACAGTGGAACATGAGCAAAATAAAAGTATCAACTTCCTGGACCTAAATATTACAAGACACAACAACACATGCACATTCAAAATTTATAGGAAAAACACAATGACTGACACCACAATCCCTGCAAACTCATGTCACCCAAATATCCATAAACAGGCAGCATACAGGTCAATGCTACATAGGGCAAGAAAAATACCATTGAACCAGGAAAATATGCAACAAGAAATAAACACAGTGAAGAAGATTGCAGTTGCCAATGGTTACAATGTTTCCATGCTTGACACAATCTTAGACAAAGTGAAGAGAAACCTAGGTACAAACTGCAACACAGAAGAAAAAGATAAAAACAAATATATATCTAGTATTCCATACATAGCAATGTATCACAGAAGATTGCAAATATTTTCAAAAATCACAGAGTAAAAATCGGGTTTTCTACATCCAATAAACTACACCAAAAACTAATACATAATATAAAGTGTAATCATGATCCATATTCAGACTCTGGAATATACCAGATAACATGCCAGGAATGCTCCAAGTTCTACATAGGACAAACAGGCCGAAATATCAACACCAGGTACACAGAGCACATTAGAGCATACACACACAACAAACACACTACATCAGCAATAGCAACACACATACATAATACAGGACACCCAATTGGAAAAGTAGAGCAAAATGTCAAAGTACTCCACCGACTAAATAAAGGACACAAAATGGATTTGCTTGAAGAACTGGAGGTATATTCACATTACACAAAATATGAAGATAAAATATTAAATGAAAAACTTGAAAGTGAATCAGTGAATTTCTTCAGATGTTTCGATAATATACTTAAATAGAAATAGTAAAACATAGAAATAAGCACAATTGTAAAATCAATATAAGTAATTCATGAGCCAAATTGTTAAGATAAATAACCTCTGTACAAAAGCATATCATAATCTGTGGGAGACCTATAATGTTATCTCTGTGAACTACCTGTAAGAAGATCTTTGTAACTGTTTTGTTTATATAAGATATTTTCGATGTGTAAAGTGTACAAGTCGTGTGTGATGTTAAGTGTGTGTGAGACTCTACACAAATGGACCATTAGAAAAATGTAAATACAAATTGTTCTCAAACTTTAGCCACTAACCTCAGAGAAAGAATTGATACCCAACTAAAAATCGCGTTTCTTATGTATTACAGTAAAAGTCAACAAAATGAAGCAGACTCACACACACTGACAACATCGAAAGAAATGGCTTAACACACATAAAAAACGCACTTGAAAATGGGAATTATTTCTCGAAACGCGTCGTGCAAATAGTAAAATAAAGAAAAAATCGTGACTGGTAGCAGAAGATTTATTTATTTATAAACAAACCTATGAAAAATTATGTTTGGCGCAAACTCAACTTGAACATCATTGAGTCAGAGTCTCCGACTCCCACGGCATTTTCTCGTCTCACTGAGCCAATGGGAGAGCTCCACCTCAGCCCATATTTAATGCTACTTGTTCTTAGCCCCGCTGCGTGCAGTAACAGCATTACCAGAGCCTCATTTTCTGAATCGCATTTCTGTTAACCAGTGAGTCGGACTAATGTTAGGTAGATACACTTTAGTCTTGAACTGGGATGAGCAACAAATGCCGAACGTGACGTGCGGTATTTTTTCTTCATCGTGTATGCTGTTGGATACTCCAATCAAGAAAATTATGTGTTTTATGGCCATCTGGGATTTACATTTAATTTTAGTACTAAACAGAATAAATTATGATTAATGCATCGTTTCCTTAATCTAACTAGTAATGATTTTCTTACCTGTCTCGATTTATCTTTCTGTTTATTGATATAACACTATTTTGCAGCATTAATTTTGCATCATGCTTTTTACCTTGTATTACTGATGTCGGTGTCCTGTTTATGCACATAGCGATCTGACGACAGCCGAACGTGTCACCAAAACTGGATGCATTTCAAAAAAGAGATTAAACACAGGGCTTATGGTATTACCATAAACTCTCATACTAGTAAATTCATGTTTCTCCTCCAAAGATAACTGAACGGGCTATACCACAATGTAATAGACCAAAATAAAAAAAGCAATTTTCTGTAACAAACATCGGAATGTAAAACAGTGGTTACTAACAGATCATCGAACTTTCATATGTGTGAATAACAGTAATGTTACCACTTAATCGTCTTGTGAGATAGGCCGAAATTAGTCTGGTTTCCCGTGAAACTACACCAAATGAAGCAGCAAAAGAAGAAATTAATAAAGGGCACAATATAAAATCCAAGCAGATGAGTAGCAAGAGCAACATCGACGATGATGTAAATTGTGTCCTGTTAAAAACCAAGTTGTTTGTTATTGTTGTTGTCTTCAGTCCTGAGACTGGTTTTATGCAGCTCTCCATGCTACTCTATCCTGTGCAAGCTTCTTCATCTCCCAGTACCTACTGCAACCTACATCCTTCTGAATCTGCTTAGTGTATTCATCTGTTGGTCTCCCTCTACGACTTTTACCCTCCACGCTGCCCTCCAATGCTAAATTTGTGATTCCTTGATGCCTCAAAACATGTCCTACCAACCGGTCCCTTCTTCTTGTCAAGTTGTGCCACAAAATCCTCTTCTCCCCAATTCTATTCAATACCTCGTCATCAGTTATGTCATCTACCCATCTAATCTTCAGCGTTCTTCTGTAGCAACCGCCACACAGGTTACGTAATATATTCGTCCTATGAATACGACTCTGTGAAAGGAACAATGTTTACAATTTCATGTTATAATAGACTACTGTAAATTACGCCGGTACTCAGTGCTGATGTACGCATAAAGAAAAGCACCAACCTGTTCGGAATTTAACTATAATCTTATTCCCTAAATCCTATTTCAGTGAAAGATAATCAGAATTCCCTCTGAAATAAAGTATAAAATATAATTTGGTAATGTGGAAGAAAAACACAGAAAGAAGAACATTTCCTCTAATTCAGAAAGCACAACCACAATGGCGATAGCCTAACTTATCTGGTTAAAAAATTTTGTTAATACGTTGCATCGTGTTAGAGCGATTCACGATATTGTTTGCCACAGTTAGCGATCGTATACGATTCCGTTAGTGCTATGAATGCGTATTTTCATCTCTCTGTCGTTCTTTGCCTCAACTCGCTCGTTATAAGGTTCTAAAACTGAAATATAATAAGTTTTAATTCTCATTATATTATTTTTGTTTCTTTATTTGACTTATCGAATTGAACCACTAATTCTAAAAATTTTTTTTTTGCACTGAGTACCCCTGGTGTCATCGAGGCACCAAGTAACTTACAAGAGATAAACTGACAGTGTTTTTAACGAACAATCATGATTACATAAATTACAACTATTGCAGCACAAGGCATCATTCTAATCGCAGAAATGCTACAATCAAATAAAGAAAGGAAATTCAAACAGCGGTCATATTGCCCTAGCACCCGTCAATGCAAAACCTACATATAAATTTCGATGTTCTGAAAATACAAAACTGAACTCAACTTGGCTGGATAAGACTTGCTTTGACGGAGATGTCATATGGCGTAGAACTAACAGTTTTTAAAACGACGGAGATTTTCATTGCAGTTGACTTCTTTGGTACTAGGGAGGTTAAACGTGAGAGTAATTTTTCTTTCAATAAATGACGTTAATAACTAAAATTCAAAAGTCAGAGTCTATTATTAGAGAAATCATGTCATCCAATGGAATTAACTGTTATTGTGCAAAATGCTTTTGCACCTGATAAGACGGGATGTATACCTCCGAATTTTTCATTGTGTTAAAAATGCAGGTTACCCTATTACGCGTCGTGCATATTACTCGATCGACTTTCACGATTCCATAACGCATTTGCCACCCTCTGCCTATCAAGGGCTACGTACTGTAGCGTGTGACATGGCGGTGTGTTACGTAACTGTGACAGAGCTCGAGAAACAGCTTGTTGTTTTCCTTAAAGAAACTGAAAAAACGAATTGCAAGAGTTCTTCCACACATGGAGCTACCTTTCCTTCACCATGACAACGACAGAGAACGCACAAGCGCTGCGACATGTGTAACAACGCTACGCCTTGTATAAGAGGTCACAGAGCATCTTCCAGACACCCCGACTTGGCCCCATCCGCCCATCATCTGGTTCCAAAACTCGAAGAGAACTTTAGAGGATTTCACTTTCGTAGTGATGAAGCGGTGCTAGTTATGGCCCCTTCAACGAAGTCAAACTTTCTACACTGATGGTATCAAGAAACTGTTCTCTCGTTGAATAGTTTATTTTATTTGAAAAGCTTTATAAGTTTTCAGATATAAAAATTCGAAGACATTACTTTTCAGCACGCCCTTGTGCTTACGTTACAATCCAGAAGATCTAGTAATTAAGACGGTACACAGTCACTTTTACTACATCGATAACGTGAACCCGCTTCTTGGGGTGATGTTTCAAAGTCTACTTTCCATAATAGCTTCCAATAAATCCATATAGAAGCGAGAGATATGACACCATTCCCTCTGCATTACAAATTTTTCACGTATTTCCCATGCCACGTAAGGTCCAGCCGTGGCGTCAGTCGAAGTCTTTGCTGTGACCTCCGGTGTCCTCCTTTTCAGTCATTGTGTTACGGTGGGAACTGGATATTAGGGTTATGGGAGATCAGTGTGATTAATGGATTAAATGAATTTGATGTTATTAATAATAAGCCGTTGTTTGTCAGTATTTACGTGAACCTGTAGGTACAGAAATATCATCTGCTGTTTAAATATAACAGTTGACGTCATGAAACTACACGTTTATTGCGTCAGCGTACAATTATTACAGAAACAACAGCAAGATAAAATAAATACAAATGCAAAGTTTTTAATACTAATCTTTACAGTAATGAAATATACAGCATGTCGTAAAGTAATCAGAAACTGACACAGAATAGGATGTGTAGATTCTATCGGTAATGTTTAAGTAAAAGAGTCAACTTATGACGCTCTTGCAGTTTCTTGGCTCCTCTGGAAACAGCAGATCTCTTCAGTCAGCAGGCCAGCCATTTAAACTTCATCCCCTCGCAGACTATTCATGCTGAGCCAACGGACTTGCAATACTCCTAGTTCCTGGGACAATCTGACAGGTATGGTTTGCACTGACTCTTTGGTTTCACGACGTAAACTGCTACGAATAGAAATGTGTTTTAATGGAGGTAGGAAGTATAAAAATACATACCAGCTTAAATTTACTAGTGATAAGACAACTGAAACTCTTCGATTTTTTACATAGCATGAATCTCACTCTCAGCATTGTGACAAGATTATGTTATGGTCGGGTATCAGAGATAATGTGGGTCTCCGCCAGTATTTTTTTCCGTCCTACATTTTACGAAGACGTGCTTAATAGGCGTTGATTGATATTACGAGTGCCGTAATGATGTTTCAACCGTCGTATCTGATGACAAGTGTGCCATGTTACGGGGTTCCTATCCTTACTGGTACTACAGCAGACCGCTGGAAGATTGAGCACGCGAGTGAACCTGACTTATGGTGAATTTCGAAAATTTAAGGATGTCAGTAGAACCAAGTTCTCCCAGGAGGGTAATCCTCCTGTCGTGCGAAGCATTCGATGAACAACACATTTATCATGTGACGTGCCAACTGACGATAACCTCAGGGACGTCGGTTTCGTTTGCTGGTAATCGATCTGGAGATCCCTGAGTTTGTGATTTGGGAATGGTCAGCACTGCCGGTCCCCAGTAACTGTAAACCTTTGTCGTAGGCGAGAGATCTCATTGGAAAGCGGCGCCGCACGAGACCATCTTAACACTGGAACGATCTAACGTGACTGGATGAAATGCGTTTACTCTGTCCTTCGTGTACAGGTCAACAACGGTACTCCGCCGTCCGAACGTTAGCCCAACCAGTTGTAACACCCTAATTATAGAACTCATAATGAACACCCTTTTGTTGCAAAAAGAACTAGAAATGTCAGTCATCTTGCCATTCATGAGAGCTACTGTCAATAAATTTACGCTCTTGACAGTTTGATTAAGAAGAATGTTACCCAATTTGAAGAAATTATTATTTACGAAGGTTAAAGCCAAGTGCAGAATTTTGTGGAGAATCATGAAGACTTGCAATTTCGTAATTTCGGTGAGGTAAGTGTAGCCTCGGTTCCTTAATGATTTGATTTCACTCATATTTTCACATTCACTGTGGAACCATCCACGAACTTTTATACTTAAGAAACTGGTTTTATCTCGTCAATTTTGAACAAAAAACAGTTTTGTTTAAAGTAGCTTACCTTTCGGTAGTTGGTTGTAGCAGGAATAGAGCTTAAACGAATTAGCATACAAGTAGAACTAGTTGTCTGCTTCGACACAAATGGTATCATCGTCATCTTCCGTGTAGGATGACCGCCATAGAAATCTATTCTCATCCGTGATATTGCCGGTGCTTTGTTCCTCATTCGCGACGCTGGGGGTTGTCGACTCTTCTGGTTGTCCGTGGACCTCCGCCACAGCAAGCAGTGCTGTAAACATCGATGAACGTAATTACTGATCGCTGTTTCGTCTAATGGCTGTTAGTGCAACTCTAGCACTTACTATTGTATGTTATATATGCACCATCTGCTATCGTAACAATACTGAGGTATAGTGCAGCTCTACTGACTCATACCACGAATTCTTCCACTTGCTAACATATCTTTAATTGCAGTGAGGACATAAACAGACGACCACATGGGGGAAATCATTGAATAACACACACACACAGACAAATGATCTAAAACTATGTTGCTTCCAACAACACTCTAAGGTGAAATAAAATTGCGAAATCTATTGTCCTAAGTCAGCAAACCGTAATTGGTGCAGTAACTTTTTTCTTGCATAAACAAAGCTGGAGTCCTCTTTTCACCATTAATACAAGAGGTGTTGCGGGCGCATTCCAGTATATATTACATCTTAGCGTAATGATTCTTTACTCCTCAAGTGAAAAAGGATTGCAACACCAGTCACTAAATCTCAAAATTCATATAGCTATTAAGTGAAAGAGCTATTCGGTTAAAACAGGTGCCACAGGCAGGATTTGTATGAGACTGTCCTGAACAATATTTCTGACAAATTCCATAAGCTCGTTTCATCCCATTTTTTGACAAGTACCTCCAGCATTTTAGTTACAGAATCGAAAATAGGGAAATCACTTACGTGATCTGGTAACGGACGTGAAGTTCGCGAATCATTTATTATGAATGGGAAGTTCTGTAATCATTGGGCTGATACAAATTCAATGGTTTCTGGTGTCAAAAGAATGTTACTGGAGATAGGAAAGCATTCCCCCTGAGCAGAAATATCAGGAATTTAGCTGCAGTGTATTTAAGCTGTCCAGATCGAATATTCAGCTCCTTTAATGACGAGGGTGTGAAACACAAAATGCTCAATTCTACGAGTATTTGCAAACGTCATCTTAGACCTGTATGTGCCGAAAAAGGTAACAGAGAAATGCAAAGACCTGTTACAGTTCGAGTGATACGTTACTAAGTTTCTGTCAAAACAATAAGTGCTTTAGTACACGTTTAAAAGACTTCGGAGCCTTGTTAAAAGCAAAACCTGAAAGCAGCCATGAGATTTAAATGAAACAGTCACTATCCGATCTGTCAAAAAATCTTACCATCTGTTGGTACAGTATATACATCTACTTCACATAAAAGTCATTCTTTTACCGTACTGGCACACTCGCCACAAATCAAGGAGAGGAGGTCGAAGTACTGATATCGCTTTTCCGAAACTGTTTCACCGCGGAAGGTGGATGCGCTGAGTTGACTCAAAAGAACCACCTAGTCGACATTGACGTAACTGATCGAGCAATATAAACTAAAACCACTCAGTAGTGGAAAGGTATCTGGATTTGAGAAAATGTCTTCAAGGTCCTATACACAACTTTCTCCCCTTCCAGCAGAAGTTAATCGTAGGTCGAAAGAGCGACAAAGCATTCCCAGCTACTCGAAGAAAGCACACATGTTTGAATGTCTAACTCGTTGTCGTTGCAGAATAAATGAAACCCTTTTACACACACGGATGATTACCTTTTTGGAGGACGGATGTCTACTCAATAAGAAACCAAACTGATTCAGCAAACAGAATTCTTGTGGTACTCATCAACTCGGAATCACAGCATGGGCAATGTCACCCACATCGAAGCCTCGTTCCTTGAATTATTTCGAACAATATTCGATACACTTCCGAAATGTCATTTAGTGGACAACGTACGAGAATACCGGATATCAGACCTGATTTATGATTTTATTCGGTAATTCACTGCAGAAATAATTCAACACAACTGTTTTATTGGAACAAAAGTGGGAGTCGGAAATATAATTTCAATGGTACCACAGCGAGCTGTGATATGGCTATAAGTGTTTACAATATACACAGTGTAGAAAATGTATTCCATAGTCTGGGAGGTGGTAGTTTGGATGAAAACACAAGCGAAATATCCAGAAGACATGAGCTCTAAGATCCATACTTTTAGAGCTATGTGTACTTGTTGATACTGTGAACCGTATTCGCAGTTCATTGCAAGTACAGCAGATACCTTTAATTCAAACAGAAACGGTACGTATTTTGAACAGCTTACAAAAAACATTGTCTTTTTTCCCTGTAATTGTCAGAAAATTGATGCCTACTGTTTCACAAGGAAAATACCAAACTCAATTTTGATCACAAATGCAGGTCGTATGTAATAGCTTGTAAAACTACGACACAGTTCCACACGTATTTTCCAGCTACTTGGTTTCATAAGTTTAAAACAATTTTTGAAACTGAATGTACTTGTGAATTCCATCGAAAATAAGATTGTAATATATGCTGAAAGAATAAATAACATATAATTATGTCAAGTCGTTGTAGTAAATACTCTGGCAATGTCAGGGATGTCATATTTGTATGGAACATGTCACACATTTCATGTAACGATAATATCGCTGGCGTAAGAACGCGCGGAGGGATGAGTTGCGAACAATCTGACAAATTACGCTGGAAATGGTGTTATAGTAAGGGGGAAGGTAAGATATAAGTGAGGGAGCACATATATGTGCGTAGTACATGGTCCAAGAAAGTTTTTAGCATTAACGAAAAAAGGAGTGTGGCCCAAGTTTATTTAAGCTGATCGCTAATTAAAAAGAGGCTACTGTCTATACTGAATATCATAATAAGCATTACATCGTACTGCAAGTAACTCATCGCAAAGTAAGATCCATGCATTAGTTTTATAGTTATGTTATGAAACGTCCCCTTAGAACAATTTGACATATGAAACGTCCACTTAGAACAATTGTACAAGACTGTGCTTAAACTGACACACAGTATTTTTAGCGCAACGCAATCTGACTATCAAAAATCCCTGCAAAAGAATGGCCCTGAGTAACTTTAACCTATACCTTTTACAAATCACTTACCTCACAAAAATCTTCGCTACTCAAGCTACTGCAAAACAGCGAGTGCCACTACTGCCAGCTAAATAAAAGATACAAACTACGGAAGGCACTAACTACTGATAGTCTTAGCAAATGAAAGATTCTAATAGAGAACAAACAATGTATTTACCTCAAGATTCATAATATATACAGCAGTTCATGACATTTTTCAAAACTCCGCCATCTCTCTCCCCACATCCACCACTGCTGGCGGCTCACCTCCAACTGCCCAACGCTATCTGCTGTTCACATCCAGCTATAGCAGTTCATGACAACAATGGCAGGCAACAATGCAAACTAGCCACATACTGCACACAGCACAGCCAGTGATTTTCATACAGAGAGCGCTACGTAACGTTGCCAATAAGAAAACATAAACAGCAAACTTACATAAAGAAAACATAAACAGCCTACTTACAGTTATACGCATGCCAGTATAATAGTAGCTTTCCTGGAACACTAGAATGGTCTAGTCACACCAAACTTTATTGACCCAACGCGTTAACGGTCAACGTAGTCGTATCCTCTCATCATAACTTCCGAGAAAGTCATAAGTGAAGAATATAGTTAAAAGAAAAAAGGATCCGTTAAACTGACAACTCATTTTCAATCAAGTGGTCATTGTAATATAAAGCTGTAGTAGCTGCGGTTCATCATACGGTGCAGCACTGCTATGGTAACACAGACAATCAGTCGAAACGAAAAGTGATATAAGAGCAATACACATTTGAGTGAAAAAGTAAACTGGCTATCTTGTAGCCTAAGTAATTTTTCTGATTTTATGTTGTGTTCTGTAAATTACATATCTCTACACACCATTAGTATTGGCAAGAGTTTGTTGCCATGAAGGAAAGATTCTACGGCACTATTCGAACAGTATCTCATAAAGAATTAATTGCTTCCGATTACGACTAATGTGTGACGCATAACAGTTTCTATGCAGTGTTGCTAGTCGCAATCAAAATATTTATTAAAAATATCTGATCACAGATTAACATCTTTAGTGTTTATTTTACGCGTGGTTACATCTAAAGTCGCGCAGGGGAATTCTGTTTATTTATCGCATTACCTTTGTTGTCCAGTATTTGCGTGAATTCTGTCTCATTAGCTACTTGCCAAATGTAGCTTTAAATCGTTTTGGAGAAGGGAAACCTCTTATTTTGATTTCTAAATTCATTCGGACAACTTCTCACAGTAACGCTGCCGCTCGTAGCCTTTTTTTTCAATCGTTGTTGAACAACACAGCAAACACTCGTGCAGTAGCGATCGGGTTGTAACTGTCTTAATTCTGTCGGTAAGCATGGATCTTCGTATTAGACGCTTTGTTCCTATATATTGTGCACAGTTTTGTACACAGGAGAGTATATGTGAGCAATATGTTATGATACAACAAGAATGTAATGTGGTCCCACTGGATTACTCAGTTGCTTACTGCACTCTGTTGATGATTCGATTCAGCAAACAGCTTACAGTAGACGAGATAAGCTTCATAATAGCGAAGATTACGAAGTGCTCATTCGAAATAAGGAATGCATTTTGAAGTCTACTGGAGTCTTTTGTATTTTGTTTTTTTTTGTTTCGGCCATACAACCATCTTTCAATACATGGATTACTTTTTTCTAACACCCTCTACGTAAATGATCCTTTGGTCCCGACGGAAACTCTACAAGATATCTCGCGGACGGCACTGATGTCTGTAGCGAGGTTACTACGTTAAAACACTGTAGGGAAATGGAAATCTGCAGAGGATCGATTATTGTTTGAGGCGCTGGTAATTGAACCTGAACTTAATTAATAGTACAACACTGCGCATAAACACGTGAAAAAACGACAACACTTCATTTACACTATTGGCGAAAATTCACTGAATCCAGGAAATACCTAGGAGAAATTGCCCGATGAGACCTGAAGTAGAACGACCACATAAAACTGGGTGGAGGAAAAGCAGTTGCGAGTGTGAGAGTTATTGGAAACTTCGTAATGGAATGAAATTCATCCACGAAAGAGATGGTTCTCAAAGCACAATATCTGTATGTTCCTGCGTACTTCTCGTCCGTCTTGAATCGGCAGGACAGACTGAGAAGATAGAGAAGACGAAGAATGATTCTTTTGTTTAGTAAGTGCGGGGGCTTTACGAATATGCTGAACAAGCTCAACCTCCTCATCGTCAAACTGATATTTCACAACTGTAACAAGACTACTACGGCTGTACATACAATATATACATACTGTACATATTGACGTGATGTTGGTTATCAGGTTTTGTCTGTAAATTTGTAAAATGTTTCTATGATTACCTTTCCATCTGTTATCTCGATGCTCGCTACGATTCCTAGTTTGCTTATCATGGGTGTATAAGAACTAGTCAGTCAAACTGTGAATTTGTAATTGCTTGGGTCTTACTCACAAACCATTCAAACTTTACATATAGGCAACACAAACACCTTTCGTCAACTATGTATGAAGTACCATTGTTCGCGAGCAAAGGATATGACAAAATCTTCCTAGAACACTCCCGACCCGCTAAGGTGTTTTCCATTCCGAACTTCACGTCGCCAACTGCTGCACTAAAATGTACTTCCTCGACTCTAGAAATAGCTTTTCGTACGGATTAATACATGAGAAATCACGTAAGATGGAGGTAAGATAAAAATATTTATCATGAATGAAAGTTTATAAATTCTGCCAATTCTTACCAGCAATAAGCAACAGAGCAGCCTTCATTGTACTGAACATGACTATATATGCTCTCTGCGATATATTTTCATTTATATATGTTTAGACACACGATGGCATCATTGAATGTTACCCTTAAGTTTCCTTCTGATTTTCCGTCCCGAGAACTGTGGTTGCAGCAACTAGCTGCAGATTGACTTCCCTTGTACTTGAAAGGATCTATTATCGTTCCCTGTGTCATACTTACTATCAACATTACAACTACAGCATTCAATAAAACTGGTTACTATACTGAGTCGTTTAGTTTGCTTCTTTTTTCCTTTCCTTCTTTTTGCGTTGCGTGTCACTGCAGTAGAGGCGAGAAGACGAAAAGACCGTTGTCCACGGAAATTAACTGCCACGGCTCAGCAACACAATTGAGTTGATATTTTCACAAACGTCTTATTGGCAATACTTCTCAATTCCGCAATAAGATGACCAATTTCTATTAAAGCGAGTTTCTAGAAATTGCTTATAATACGTTTTAACATTAGTACAACTCAGATTAGGCACAGATCCGAAAAGAATATCTTTTTCTCTCAATAAAGCCTATCTTTAAATCCAGTACGGCTCGAAAGCTGATGAAAGGAAGTGAACAAATGTCAGTGATCGTTTATACCGTTCATCGTGTAGTCTAAAGAGCATTCAATTTTTAAGAGGAAACTCTTGTGTCTAGAAGATTGTATACTTAGGAACTTAAGTACCTAGATACTACAGTCTAGTTACCAATCTTAGAATCGCATAAGAGAGTGTACTCTAGAGACTACCTAAGCAGTTTCCACAATCTTCTAATATTTTATTGTTCTTAGACGTAAGGTTGTGTTTTTGCAGCATCTGTAATTTTTTCGAGAACTACTCTTTTAATTCCTGTATAATACATAAAATCTTATTGAAATGTACGGTTAATTCTTTAGTTACAGACTATTATGCCAAGTTATACATACATATTGCAATAGATTAATTTTGGGAGCGCTATATCGTATGGGCACGTAAAATTCCCCTCCTTAAGAAATCATTTTGTGCGTAACGGGTAAAAAGCCGACGCCTTCTGTAGACACAAGGCGTCATAAGAAAGACAAGACGAGCATTATTTGTTAGGAGTGAGTCTAGCGACACAATTAAAACGGAAATGGCAAATATTTGCCTAAACCCTAGAGAAAGGGCACATAAAGACTCTTAGGAAAGACATCCTATATAAAAATTATTTACGGTTTGGGAATGCTGCGTCGGTCTTTCGCCTTAATAAGATATAATTTATCAGAGGAAAATGTCGTGCCTTGCAAAACTGGAAAACCTTCAATTTGGCGGAGAAAATTTAGTAATGCAGGAAAAGACTGGAGCACTAAAAAGTGGATAAGTAACAAGAAAATACTTTAAAGATCAAATACCCAGCTCGCTAGAAGCGAAAGTGTGTAAATTGTTTCGAATAACAACCTTGTCCCCTACCCTTCTGGTAGAGGGAAAGTCACACAAAAGGAACGACTTACAGAGAAAAAGACGATTCTTCACATCTCACTATAATCTCCACAGTGGTACACATACGTATTTAACATGAGAAATGTTTAATTGTTTTGGGTTTTAGTGTCAATGGCATATTAGATATATATGTAGTACATTCTTCTGCGTGAAAAAATTATGTCACATTGTCCTTAGAAAGCCGGCCGCGGTGGTCTAGCGGTTCTGGCGCTGCGGTCCGGAACCGCGGGACTGCTACGGTCGCAGGTTCGAATCCTGCCTCGGGCATGGGTGTGTGTGATGTCCTTAGGTTAGTTAGGTTTAAGTAGTTTTAAGTTCTAGGGGACTTATGACCTAAGATGTTGAGTCCCATAGAGCTCAGAGCCATTTGTCCTTAGAAAAATGAAGTCAAACAATGTTTTTTAATGCTTTGAACCTCGCGTTTTGCAGTAACAGACACAATGTCTGGTGGTATACCGCAATCACTGGTTATACAATGTTACTTATAATCCGTCTTGATTGCAAAAATATTTATTCACATGACTGGTTTCGGTCATCTTCAGATCTGTAAATTTCGGTTACAGGAGTAACTCGTCTATACACAACAATCTTCACATTCTGCGTCCTGTAACCGGAATTTGCAAATCCGAAAATGGTTCTAGAGGCACCGAAACCGGCCACGTGAATTAACATTTTTGCAATCAAGACGGATTATAAGTAACATAGATTTGAAACTTGTGCACAGAGACGTTGTGAGCCATACAGAGCTAAGATAACGATCAATTTTAGTTGCACTGCACTTCCCAAAGGTGTTGTAGCAAGACCATTATCCGTTCGCTCTTCCTATAACTAGCGAAGAAGTATGAAGAACAATTCACATCGCTTCACAGTGTAGAGATCCTGCAAACAGCAAACTCCGATATCAGTTTATGGTTTCACGTATCCTGCTACCATTTACGTTCCTACTGCTTCTTTAGAATACTTATATACTTATTATCTTCTTATCAGTGGTCTGAGAAAGACTTTTGGAGAGATTTCCTCCGTTAGTAAGTCTATTTCATTTTTTTTCCTTTTTTTTGCGTGACTTCACGAAGAAGACGTAATTAATAACATTGAAAATCAAGTAAAAAAACAGTTTGATGACATTTTGACTGTTACCATGAAGTAATCATGGCACAGACCTCATTCTGTTAAGTGGTACTGAAGACAAATCATCATAACGAACGGTAAAGCCTTTCTCACTTCGAGTGGAGAGATACCAAATCTCATTCTATTACTCCGTTTTAAACATCGCGAGGATTTCGCTTATGGCTTTAGGCGCATATCAGCACGGTTCCCTTCGAAAAAAGACGCCACTCATTTCCCACCACATCCTTATCCGAGCTTGTGTTCCAGTTCTGATGACATAGTTATCTTTCCACATGACGTGCTTGCTGCTGCACGAAAATATACTTCGATATCGATTTTTTTCCTGTGCCGCCTTCTTTCTAATGGACAGCTATCACGATTGTATGAACGGTCATGGACAAAATTAAATGTTAATTTTTGAGCTTCTACATATTTTTCAATCATCAGCTGATTCGTGGCGGTGATAGAGACAGATCAATTTATTTCATGACTAAGAATGTAACAACTAATATCGTAAAACTGAATTCGGTTAGGAGAAAAAATTTGTTACAAGAACGAGGAAAACAAAAAATCCAGAAACAATGTATGTAAATGATAATTTGTGAAGACAGCCGCTTGAACTCTGTTCCGTCGCCGGCGATTCAGTCACTTCTGGCTCTTCCCCTAGCTGGAAATTCCGGTGTGATCTCGAGGGCTCTGGACGGTCCGTCGCACCTCACTATCGCTTCTCATCCGGAACTACTTCGTAATCTGTAACAAATAAGTGGACAGATGTGTCAACAAAGATGAACTCTGTGAAAACTTCAGTAGAGTTCGTATTATTTACAGCTGGTACAGTAAATTTCAAACACTCTTTTCCTACAGAAGACACGCACTTCTGTTCCTGCAGCCCCTGCGGAATATTAACAGGAAGTCACGAATGTAGACTTCCTTTGAGTACATCCCCCTTAACAGTATAATATCCATTTTGTTGATGAGCTTTTAATTGATTCATCTTCGCCTGGTTCGTAAACAAAGTGATGAGCTACTTTTGCACTTTTTATTAATAAGGAATAGCTATGACATAGAACGTTCGGAACCGCTCAAAACCATGTCTAAAATAAGACCCGATCGTAGAAAATCCCGTGGTCTGTATAATTTCTATGCAGATCACTGCGTTCTACCATAAGTATCATTATAATAGAGAGAAATAAAGTAACACGATCGAAGTAAATTTAAATAGGGAATTGGAAGAATTTTAACACGTGATTCAATGGCATCAGTGTAAGACGCATTTTCAGTCAACAGTGTAAAAATACTCTGCCTAAGGTAATCATACTGCTCAGAACACACGTATCCCACATACCTGATAGGGCTTATACTAATCCTCATTCTGCAGATGCCGGAGTGGTTAAAACAATGCGGACGGGGACAAAATCAACACCTCACTAAATCCACGTATCTATTTTCAAAATCACTCCCGTATTCAATCAGTCCAGTAACAAAAGTGACATTAATTACTATTATAAATCATAATGTGGGTATGTCAGTGTCATAACAGACATTTTTCCGAGTATATTACAATACATGCATATACTTTGCTGCAGAGTCGTGATTGTACATCACAGAGAGAAGTGTAAAATGACAAACTTACGTGAATCTTCGCTTGTATTTTGGAACACTGTAGTCTTACATAATCAGCAATCCTTCTGATGTAGTGCTTATATTGGCGAAAGATTTAACATCAAGAGAGGGTAGTGTATGGTGATTTTAGTGGAATATATTCAGCGTAACTTCTTTGTTTGGCAAACTTGTACCTAGACGAATACGACGCATATACAATCACCATCAGTTACACACCAACACATTATTTTCAGTTTCAGCATGACCGCCAAGTACTAAAGTTACAAATCGTTTTATATTGTTCTTTGGTCATTGTTCTACTTTTGCTTGCCTCCGCATGAATGTTAAGTGGTCAGGTTGTTTCACGTTCCTTTGAAATATTTTGGTAATAGTTGTTTTTTTTTTTTTTTTTTTTTTTTGCTCTTGAAAACAGATGTACAACTTGTTTGCTAGTCAGTCTGTCATTGATAAAGCGACATGAATTGTGTAGCAGTGGGTAGAACTATGTAGAGGGGGATAGTGTAGATGGTGAACGCATTTCAACTCGAATTGGCTCTGGTCACTGTTCCGAACATTTACTCTCTCCACACTCTGCTCTCTCATAAACACGTTTATTCTTCCACAAACTGTTGTGAAATCTGACGTGTACTATTATCGTCTTCTGTGTCTTTCTGTGTGACAAATTTAGTAAAATGCCTAAATGAAATGTGATACTAAGCTTTAAGATTGTCGATAAATGAATTCGAAACTTTGAAATTGTCCAAGTCAACCACTTTAGATGCGTCTACTGCCACATCTGCAGATGCCAACAGTGAACTGTAGATGCACACGACCTCTCTCTATCAGATTGTGATACCACATTCTCTTTCAGAGCTTGTAATTGGGACAGTCTGTTTTCTTTCAAACGATCTCCAGCTGCCTTTCACTACACACACGATTTACAATTAATCGGTAATTTGATTTACTTTCAATGCGCTCATAGTGTCTCACTAGTTTGCTATAGAAATTGAAGCCACGACTGCCACAGCCTTCATCAGTGTTTTCTAGCAGGCCGGCATCAATATATCCTATTACAATGTATTTCGACGGTTTGCTTGGACATAGATCGTACTCATTTTGACGACACTGTTGCTGCTGCTCTGGACATGGACGTCGTGTACTGGCTCCATTCCATTCAGTTGCTATGGTATTATTCATTCTGGACAAGGAAACAAACTGTGTTTACTTGCTTTCCCATGTCACAATAAAGTGATACGCTAATGTGGAATGCCACAAATAAAATGAATAAAAATTCCATATTGGTTTTCAGTTTAACTTATTTTAGCTGTGACACAAAACGGATAAAAGTGTATCCTTCATCTAGACTGGAATCAGGAACCAAAGCAGGCACCTTCCCTGGCAACCAACATACTCATAGCTTGCGAAATTTTACAGCATTGTGCTCTCCCTTAATCCTCCACTCCTGCCTTTGAAGGATAGTCTCACAACGTAAAAGACGACATTAATCGCAGTTTCCAAGTCAAATGATTTCCGTGGGCTCAAAACCGTAAGTAGATAACATTATTTCACACATTATGTGAAAGTCACTCCTATTATTTGATGCAAGTCATACAAAAATATGAAGTGATATTTGTAGGCAAATTCTGTGTCATTCATGAAGTAACTTGTTGGTCACATGCTTGCCAAACATATCCTGCACTGTTGTCTACAATCGGTTAATCTCTACACACCTGAAAGCAAACTTTTAAATAAAAGAATTGGAAAATTCGTAATATTACACTTCTTAGCACCTCTAAGAGCCAATAATTTGAAAAAAAAAGTGTCATTAAATACGTGACCTACTGATCTATGCGTCATAATTTGCGTGTGTTGCAGCTGGTCTCTATAAAGCAAAAGTAGCTGTAGCCCATGTATCAAATATAATACATGAGGTCTCTATGACCCAACAACATTCAAATACAAAACATCCCCATTTACAGCTGTTTACTGGAATTTTAAGGAAATTTGGGTTAGAAAACATCAATTAACTGAAGTCAGAGCTTCTATACATCACTTATTTGTTCTTTCAAGGCATTTTATGCCACTGACGTGCACATTATGTAAAAATGTCGAAAAAGAGTCATTTAAGAAGCTAAATTTGGCAACACAGTGTTCATTGCATATTCTTGTGTAATAATGTATATGATTCGTATATATGAAGAGTACGTAACTTAGGACTGTTACTTCCTCATCTAACCTGTCTTATATTGTGTGGAAAGTTTTTAAGAAATACCTTTTTCAAGTGAAATACAGGAAGACATAACAGATGTGCTATGTTACGAACTTATGACTGGAGCAACCTTGCATGCTAGATCCAGATCCACATATTCTCCTCTCAGCCTAAATCTCTGGCAAATGGAATGCATTCCTAAATCTTTCGCATGCTAGTAGGATGGCTTGTATTGATTTACGATTCTTCTATTCGTATCTTTCGCTGTCGTTCAACATATTTGGGTCGATGGGCTCCTGTAGCACCTCTAGAATTTCTGAATCGATCAAACCTAGGAACCATGCACACTTACAGTCGGCGTTCTCTAACTACCTGCATAATGAACCTGACAAGTGGGAATATTGTCTTATTAATTTCTGCATTTCCGCTGTTATTATGAAACACATATCACTTAAGTATGAGACGAAACACTTAATTGAAGTATCGGAACGCATCTTGATAAAGTTAATGGGCCCACCTCATACCTGAGCGAAGTATGTTCCACAATAACAGCAGAACTGCTGAGACTACTAAGACCAGGTTTTCAGTTGTCAGGTTCGATATGCAAATAGTTATAGAACGGCGATCGTAATACAACAAGTCTGAGGTTAAGATTTACATGTTCTCCGTAGATAAAAGCTATACAGTGATTTTACGTCACCACAAATTTTTGTTTCTGACGACATGGTAGATTTACTGTATGTAATCAAACAATGTTTGTTAGTCATGTTCTCGATCTGTGGATATTTGTGTTAATTATCAATTGATTTTGTCTTGTATTGTGTGTGCTTGCGAGTGTGGCAGTGTGGGACAGATGGTGAATTTTTGAGTCACTGTAGATTAGATTTACAGCTTGAAGTGAATCGTTCATCAAATATTTTAATTACGTTATTGACGGCAGGCGGTTATGGGTGTTTCAAGGATTGTGTTTTTCTTTTAATGTGCATTGTAAAATTGGCATTAATTGTTTAAATCGTTGCAGTACATAAAACTTTCCTGTTCTGGTGTTAGAAGTATTTCTACCTGCTAAGAATGCAATGTTGCTATAAGGATTGTGTCAATTATAGAAGGCCACTTTATTCATACAGAGTTCTATTTGAGAGCAGACTTTTTCCCAGTCTGATTGCACACCACCGAGAGATATTCCACAGTAGCACTGTCGCTGGCTCCAGAAGCCAGGAATCACGTGTATTGATAGTTTGACTTAATTTCTGTTAAAAATTTGAAATGAAAGAGACATTCTGCTCAGCTTACTACCTGACGGCAACATCCTGCCGTCCACTCACCAAACACACTACAAGTCACATAGTAAGTTGACAGACTCGCATTCACTGGAGAATACAAAGAAGTATCGAGATCCAAAGATTTAATGTAGGAGGCAGAGACCTTATCAGTAATCACACAAAATCCTCTCTCGTGAATAGAAAGGGCATCCACTGGCAAACATTATATACTGGTTCATTTGAAATAAGAAATGTTCAAAATGTTGGTGCTTATTTGCTTATATATCCTGGATAAAAAAAATTAAAGGCTTTACTCACGTCACTACATAATGAACACATTCCAAAATGGTTTTGAATGTTGATGTCCACATAATGATGTATGTATCAATTTAGTTTCCACGTTTTGTAGATAAAAGTCCATGTAACTCGATATTTTACATTCAGTACGAAGCACATTTGTACTTCGTACAAGTGTATGTATACTTAGAATAGTGTGGGTACATACGCATTATTAACCAGTTGCCATATTGTGGAAGACAGAAGAATCTGCAATGATCTGTAAATACTTAGTGAAGTTGTACTTTTATGTCACTTAATGAACTGTGTCTTGCATTCATGTTGTTTAAACGACGGTATCTTGGAATGGTTTCAGTCAAGAGGAGTCACACATATCACGATGTTTATACCTTTCTGACAGCAGATGAACAGTTCCTGTTTCGTAAAGTGTGGTCGGCCGCTGACGGATTCACAAGCGCAGTGGCAACTGTGCTTCCTTGACCGGCAGCAACAGACGTCCACACATGTCTTTCGTCAAGTCATCAAAGAAGTTAAAACCACGCAGAGAAAGGTTCTGACTGAACAATTTCTCAACCGAATTGTGGACTATAAGGCTTGGATTGATTAGCACTGTGGGGGCTTGCGTTACCGTGCAAAAAGAGCATTCCGTCTGACTGCCGGAGGTCAAATGGAAAATCCAAGACTAGAAACATCCCAAACCTTGTGATACCGTACCTACATCATACCTGCCTCCAAGAGTCTTTCCTCGTAGCAATGGAGGCTGCAGCATTATGCGTATGAAATAATTAATGGTGTGAAGTCCCATTAGCAGATAGTGCCCTTTTGCAGTAAATATGGCAAAAAATTGCATTCTCTCAAATTGATTGGCTGATGCATTCGAAGTCTGGGCCCTAAAACACCATCTTCCTTTCATCAACACTTTTGGAAAGGTGCATTAAACTCACTTAACATAGCCGAGTAAGGGTCTTTAAATAGCAAGCTATCGCCTACTTCATTCGAAGGTCAGAATTACAAGCGTAACTATAAACGGAAGCTAAACGAAAAGACAAACAAAGCTCTTCGGGCGCTCAAGAGACGTAATGCTCAAGTATAAACAGATCAAATGGGCAGTCGTGGTAGAATGTTGTGTTGTTGGATGCGGACAATTATATTTCAATTTCACGCAGAATTCAGTAAAATGTTATCTAAATTTTAGGTGGTAGTCGTGGGTCACCGTCATTTTGTCTCCTGCGGTCATTTAAATCTTAAATCTGTGCACTAGTAACAAGCCTAAAACAGTTTCAGAGTACATAACATGCAATCGGTTATTTGTATCGTAAGATAAATTTCGTAAATAAGACAATAACGTGTCAATTGGTAAAACGAAGAGAATAATGTTTGTGACTTGCAGTTTATCCTATCCTGCAAAAGCAAATACGAGTAGCATTAATGTAGAAGAAGTGAACGAACTACTTATTTACGTGACACCAGTTCCTCTATTATGGTTGATAAAAGCCTCAGGACAACGAAACCGCGACCTTCGTGCTGCTGTCTGTGCAGTGGACAGCATTTGAGGACTGTATGTTGGTTAAACCATTAGAGTATGGTTACTTCCCTATATTTCTTGCTTTGTATAATATGAGGCTTGAAATTAGTGTCGTGAACTGTGAACGGTAAAAACCTTTAAAATATACGAGAATATCAATACAAGGACAATGATTAATATACATTTACAAGGGAAAATCATTTCCCTATGGATATACATATATTATGACTGAGATTAAGAGAAACTAATGAGGAATCTGAAACAGGTAATTCCCTTACCAGTGATTTCAGAGAAGTTTCATATGAAACGACGGAAGATTTAATTGGTTAAAATATGACTTTGCGCCAGATGAGATTTTGCCAACTGAAACCAATAGTCCGAAATATAATGTTGTAGTAAAGTTAAACCAAAATTTGTCGCCAGAAATAAAAGTGTTGTGTGGGAATTTCACTAAATCTTATGGTAAAGTGAACGGTAGCATAAGTGAAGAAGCTGACACTTGTATCGACATGAACAACTGTAATGAACAACGAGAAGTGAATGAGGCTAGTCGTAGTGTTGAGAGAACAAGTGAGGGTGTTGATTTGTGTATTATGTGCAGCTATGAGAGATGAAATAGCGAAAGCAGCTGAAGAGCAAATAGATAAAACTACAATGAATACGGGAGACACCCTTCTTATGCAAACCATGATCATCCTTTACAGAACCTGAAAGGACCTTGATTTAAGTAGGCGATCCAGTGACGAACTTCACACCAGATCTCCGCAAAATACGACCAATACTGTTAGATATGTTTCCTGCATAAGGCAAAAAGGCCGTAGGCTTTGGTGCTAACTGGTGTAATCATAACTCACCGGATGCATTGTTGGCCGAAAACGCAATGCACGTCTGATATGTCTTACAGACTTACACTATAACCATCCCGACGAAAGGTGACTTCGAGATGCTCTAACTCAGCTGACATACTCTCAGAGTCTGGGATACAATAGCCCTATGAACCAAGGTAAGTAGTATCCCCTCACCTTGAGCCACATCGTGACAACTTCCAGCCTGCACATACAAGTCAACGCTAGTAGGCTTCCTACCATCAGCATGACCCATCGCACCATCCACTTTCCTCGCGACCAAAACCTTAACGAAGGCAACACAGCCACCTTTTCCCATTTCCATCAAGAGCAGAACATTTGGGTGGATTAAATTCATGTTCTCTAAAACGTCACTGAAAATTCTTCCTCCCATGACGGTTAACAACAAAGGAAATCTGTATTTTTTTCAGGGATATAGACGACACTTTTGTAATTTGACCTCATAGAAGTGAAAATTTCAGCAACTTTTTAGAGCACTTGAATTCAATCCACTTGAATATTCGTCCAATGATGTTTATGGCGAAGAATGACTGTCTTCCCTTTCTTGATGTGTTAGTCAGGAGAAAGGTGGATGGTACGTTCGGTCATGCTAATGATAGGAAGCGTACTAGCTATGATTTGGATCTGCAGGCTGACAGTTGTCACCATGTGTCTCAACCAGAAGGGATACATATCACCTTGACTCATAGGACCCATGGCACCTCAGACGTGAGAGGTTTTCAGGTGAGCTAATCAATCTCGAAATCGCTTTTCGTCAGGGTGGTTACAGTGAAAGACAGATCAGACCTGCGTTGCGCTCTCGGCCAAGTGTGCTCCCAGTCATTGGTGATAATACCGAGGTAGCACCAAATTATACGACCTTTCTGACCTACGTATGGTCCATTTCGAAGACTATTGGTCTTATTTTGAGGAGATATGATGTGACGTGTGTTTTTCGACCATTATCTGTCAGCGTAAAGGATTATCTGGGTGGTATGGGTGACTCTCGTACTCTTTGCATTTGTGGCGTTTCATATATTGGTGAGACAATCAGGTCTGTGGAGGCCAGAACAGAGTTCAGGATTAACACCTGGTGATTATTATTTCACTATCGATAACTTCTAACTGTGATGCTACCGTTAGAAATTACATACAAATTTTAAATATTTTTTAACATTGCTTTAGGGTATTGGTATGTCGTAAGATTGATATTAGGTGTTACAGAGAGATGTAAAAACAGAAATTAAATGAATGTGTGAAAGTGTTAGTTTGTATGCTAAGCACTTTGACATAAAAGAATTACTTCATACCCAATTGTTAATTAACGATAAGGAAAACATTATAGCCACCCAATGAAAAAATAGTAATGATTGTAACCACTGCATGGCAAATTTTCATGGTTAACATGTTAAACAAATGTACAGAATACGACGAGGGGAAGTACAAAGTGTTTTACGTAACCAGTTGTGGAGGTGACCTTGGCGAGAGGAGCGCCAAGCGAAAAGACGGTGGATAGAATGGCAATTACGTGAGAGCCTTAATAGCTTGTGTATCGGTCTGTGATAGGTCCCTAAAGTGAATCTTATATGGTGCTAAAGTTGTGAAAACGGTGCAAAAGGGCTTTTATGCCCCAAAACGTCTCCAGTATGTATCAATTCGGAAAGAAAGATTATCCGAATAATTTTATGATGGAATTCGGTCGACGCTCCGACGAGTAAAGATGGCTACTGCTTGTGACGTGGCTATCAGTAAGGAAGTCCATCATTGGTGACGTGAAGAGCCCACCGAAACTGTTGTACCAACAGTACTTCGAGCCCTCCAGCACGCAACTCAAGTCAAGCACTAATTTTGTAGACTTGTTGGTCCGATCTCAGAACATGTAAGGGGCTACAGTCAACTTACTTGGAAACGAAAAAAAAAGCTGTGCAAATTTTTTCTACGGAAATTTCTGCCCCAAACCATCAGCAGTCCTGTTTCATGGTCATGTTTGTTGTGTAATGAGGGTTTGAAAGTTAAATTGCCTGTTTGTTTAGTAATTGAGTATAAGGTACAATAAGTAAATTCATTATTTTTACAAACTGCCTCATAGTAGAGAAAGTGAGACTTTCAAACTAAGAAATTGCTCTCGTTTATAGCACCATCTTTAAATGTGGTCTCTTTCTTCAAAGATACAAACAACAGTCCATCGAATAACATGAAATTTGCAACAAATCTAAATTTGCTTTTGTAGCTAATTCATGATTAACGTAACACGTTTTTCAAAGGGAAAGTTGGATGCCACTTGGGCAGTCCCAGTTTGTTTCCATGTTTTTTCGAAGTAAATTCACGGAAAAAAAATTACAGCCATTGAAAGGCACTGTCAACACTAAAAGTAAGTAAAAGAAATAAGTTTAAAGATTTCAAAATTTCTCCGTCAAAGCTGGCGACCGAAAATAAAATTTTAGGAAAAGTTTTTCTTACAGTGGGCCTAATTAAGGTAAGGTTCCGAGTTTGCTGTGGTGTGCTACTGCGGTGTAGATGGATCTGATAGTAGGTAGGTAGGACATTGTACAATCCTGTATGCACCATCGAATTTGCGCATCGAGCCCCTTCATCCACATTGTGCTTTGGGTAGAAGCCCACATTCAATGATGGCTTTGCAGTGTAAACTCCATTAGGTTTATCCGGTCATAGGTTTTGTTGAACATAGATTATTAACAATATTTGCAGTAACAGTTTGTGCGTAAAGTTTATGTTAGTGGGGCTGAGAGAGTGGCTGTATTCTGGCTTGAGAAAAGCAGCGGAACACGACTATGGAGACACAAGATTTTTTGCGTCGGTGTCCGCTAGGCGTCAGTAGAGGGGCGGCCGCTACCCACTTCCGAAGGGCGTTCACTTTCGTCTGGACGGCTGGCGTGGGACTTCCAATCACTGGGAAACAACTTGCACTTGCCCGCGATATGCAATGGTCCAGAGTTCGAGTCTCGGTCTGGCACACAGTTTTAATCTGCCAGGAAGTTTCATATCAGCGCACACTTCGCTGCAAAGTGAAAATCTCATTATGCAAACATCCCCCAGGCTGTGTCTAAGTCATGTCTCCGCAATATTCTTTCTTTCAGGAGTGCTAGTTCTGCAAGGTTCCCAGGAGAGCTTCTATTAAGTTTGGAAGGTAGGAGACTGTAACGACGGAAATGCATATCCTCCTATTTCCATCTATTGTACTATAATTTTTTTCCTTGTTTTGTTACCTCAAGATATGATATTTCTGTCTCTTTATATATTGTAATTGTTTTACTGTTTGTATATATATATTTATGCATTTATGTCGATGTATAATTGGTTGTTTTGTAAATATTATTTGTATTTTTACGCTGGGTCTTGCCTAGGGAAAACTATGCTATCAAACGAATACGTAGATTGGTAGTGTGGAGAACCAGAGTGTTTAGGATCTTTGGTAGTGTTAACTCTGTCGCGTGGAGCGCGGGCAGGGAGAGTCTGGCTGGGGTAGTGCAGTGGAGCAGGTGTGTTGTGATAAGCTCCCGCGAGTTGCCGCGCTTTCGGGTTTGGCAGAATGTAATTGTGCTCGACTTGCGATGATAGTTTCTGACATGGTGTTGCGGACGGGAAGCATTAGCTGGCGCACATCAAGACCCCGTTTCGTCTGGTGACCGTGTCGAGAAGATGGCGCGCCAACATCCAGCTTCAGCAACAGCGACGGCCGACAATGAGTGACTGTCGCCACCTCCTCGATCAGCGGCTTCAAACCTTCAATCAGCCAACAAGGAAGACTGGAAGCACGTAAAGTTTTAGAACTGTATGGCAGACCTAGGCTTTTCAAACTTTTAAAATTTGTGTCACCAAATTACAGCAACGTAGCATGAACCTTTGTTGCTGATTGTCCCTATTGCATTACCAAGCAGGGTCCCTTCCTTTTCCGGAATCAACCCGAGTGTCGTTGAAATTCAGACGCGAGCATTAAAGTAACATCATTTCACTGCCTTAATTTCAAAGTTCAGTTAAGGTGTTAATAGCTGGCTACAGTATTTAAATTACACAAGCACAAATTAAGAGTGCGAGTTTTGTTACCATATTTTAGCTTACCTGTGACTGCAGCTCAGCTTGGTATGTGCTAAATTTTACTATTGTTAATTGTTCAGAATCATTTAATTCAAGTTCAAAGTTAAATCCCTTATTTCTAAATTGCGTAGATTCAAGTAGTTTCTGAAATGATTGTTGAGGTAGTCCAAGGCTAACCGTATTTTATTGAATTTCGATCTGCTTCAGAAAGAAAGCTCACTATTAACTTCAGTCACTAAATTAACTTTCGATTTTCCTGTTTTATTAATTCTTTTGCTAAATTAAGTCAGAGTGTAGCGAAATTTATGACTTCTGACAAACTTTCAGTTTTCACACTGCACGTGTCAACCTTCAGTTGCCACGCTTCTAGTGCTAATTATATGTGTAATAACCTTTCTTTTTCAGTTACTATAGTATTTGTCCTTAGGACTGGCGACCGTAATTTCTCCCAAATCTCAAATATCTAATTACCGCTAATTAATTGTTAATGTAACGGTCGCACATTTACTTTCTTTATTAACTTTACCCCTTATCAAAATTAATTTCCACCAGTTTCATTTGCATTTTTCCTTTCATTTAGATGTAACCCTTTCCTCCATCTTTACCGACAGATTAACTTCGATGACGATTGCTTTTCCCAAATTTCCATTAGGTACACGCGGTTTAATTTTTCACTGTCATTAGGGTCCATAAGTGAGGGGGAGGTTACACGTGGCGACCGTGACAGGGCGATTTTCAGATTTGAGGTTGTTCTGGTCACGAATTTTGCATTGTGCAAATCTCGTAACAAAGTTCTGGTTACGAACAGGTCATCACGTCAGCGAGATTAAGTAATGGGAGGAATCCTAATTAGATTTGAGATTTGGCATTTATATTGAAAATTATTAAAATGAGTGAAGGCACCAATTACCAAAATTTGGTAGACTTGGATATGGAACAATCGGTCGAACAGTGGGAAACGCGCACCGAGGAACCCATTGTTCAGGGGCAGGCGGCTAGCATGAAAGACGCAACCGCCGAAACGCAACAAAGAGCAGAAATGGAATTCCAAACTTTAGAAAATGTTTCAGAATCGGAAGTGAAAATCAAATCTGAATCCCTTGATGACGAATATGGGGGACAATTAAAGAGGAAGCCGCTACGGAAGTAAAACCGGTAGTTTCCGGGAATTTAACTGATTTATTGAATATTTTGATTAACGAAATCGGGAGTCAATCGGCAGCAATTAAAGCTCTGTCTGCCAAGCAAGTAGATCAGGCTGCCAAGCAAGAAGCTCAGGCTGCCAAGCAAGAATCTCAGTCTGAAAAAATTGAACGAAAGATAGACAATCAGAACAAAGGTATTAATGTTGTTAACAACAATGTTGGAGTTGTTAACACAAAAGTTGATAAAATCAAAGAAGATATTGTTGTGATTAATACCGAAATCGGTAATCTTAAACAGGAAATGATAGGCGATCAGGCGGAAATTGCGAGCATAAATACTCGTTTTAATTCCGAAATTAGCAGAATCGAGAAAAGTGTAGGAGAAGCAGTTGCTCCGATCATCGAGAATAAGGTGACGGAACAAATTCAATTAGTGAAAAAAGAGGATCAACAGAAGGTGGAAACTTTAAAGACTTTAGTGTCCGAGGTTGATGCTAAAGTGACGAAGCAGGCTAATACCTGAGAAGAGGAAAAGAGGGAAGTGGAAACGCTTGCGGCAACCACTTGCCAAGTAATTACGAGAGTGTCGGAATTAGAAAAGAAACTTGACGAAAAACAGAGGTATGTGCCAATATGTGCACATAGTTCGGAATTGTTGACGAAAGAGGAACGGTTCGACCCCTTGAAAAAAGGCGGTATACACGAGACGGATTTCATTAAAAATTGTGAAAGAGTCTTACCCAGATCATGGACTAATGAGAGGAAAATTAATGCGGTTATTGACGTTTTGGCTGGTGATGCCAAGCGTTGGGGCTTAAACCTCAACATTACGAACCTGACTTTTGACGAGTTTAAAAATTTGTTTCTGGCTGAATACTGGTCAGAGCAAAAACAACAAAGTGTCTGGCGCGAATTAGTCGTATCGAGGCCTTTTGATGCGAATTCGCGCGGCTCGATGAAGGAGTTTTGTGAGGGCTGGATCCGCAAGTTGCAATATTTGCGTGATCGCCGCACGGAATCCGAAATAGTCTGGGAACTCTACAAGAAGCTTCCAGATGATACAAAACGCTACGTAGGAAGCAATTACAGGACAATCAATGATTTCCTGGAAAGAGCTGAGGACGAGAACAATTGGCGCAATAATCGCGACAGTGGTAGAGGCCGTGGTAACAACAACGGGAACCACAACAACGATAACCATGGGAATAATGCATACCGCAACCATGGCAGCAATAACAATAGTGGTTCGGGCCGTAATGACAATCGGTACAATGAAAATAATAACAGGAATGACGGAAACCAGTATCATACTAGCATGATACGGGCTTCGCAGAATAGTAATAACGCCAGAGGGTGTGATCAGCCGCCTCAGCAGCATCCGGGGAGCGTATCTGCTGGGACGAGACAGGGAAACGATTAGCCGCGCCGGTGAGGGGCCGATCGGGCGTGGAGAAATTTTGGAGGCCCAATAACAAGAGAAAACCCAGGTGTCGTCGTTACGAAAATTCCGTATGGAATATTCAACGGTGAGAGAGTGTGCCAGTGTTAAGAGAAAGGAGTGCGCCCATAAGTAGTTGATCAGCTGTAGACACGGCAGTAGAAAATACATTCACTGTCAGTGAGAACAACGTAAGTAGTGTTCCGGAAATAGATTATAAAGTGCCAGCTGTAACACCCACAGCAGAACTGGAGATTGAGTTTAAGAATGATTCGCAATTGTTGAGAGAAGATCAGATGTCGGATAACACGTCTGTCATCGAGCTAGGGGATGCAGAGAGGGATGCGGTCTGGTTAAGGCAGTTCGGTCGCTTATACGACGAACTAAGAGATTATAGGGGCCTGTACGGAAGAAGTGTTTATGGGGAGCGCGGGCAGGATTTGCCGCGTCTCGTCCCACAGGAAGATAGTATTTGTGAAGTGATAGAAAGTTCTGGCCCTAACCGGCAGACTTCACTAGAAATAGTTGATGTTAATGGGGAGCACGAGCATGATTCGTCGTGTTTCGTCCCGCAGGAGTTGGATGTTGAAGTAGTAACGGAAAGTTCTGGCCCTAACCGGCAGACTTTACCGAAAGTTATAGTGGTAGAAGTAGCCGACCCATCCGACGCAAACCTCCAGTTTAATCATTGCGAGAGTATTAAGGAGAAAGATTACGAAAATTTTAGTGATAGCCGGACACGATTGGTAGAAAAGCACATAGATTACAGCGTGTATGAAGTTGGAGCTGACATTATACGGTCAAACGATAGCAGTGTGGGTTGCGCAGATCTAGAGGAAGTAACTGCAGATACTACTGGGCACATTTCTCCAGGTAGTTTGGCAGATGAGATCAATCTGACCAAAGAGGAATCAACGAAGGTGACAATTAGTAAATTGATAGCAAGGCAACACTCACTAGTTGACGAGTTACAGGAAAAGGTTTCTACATATACATCTACATCCATACTCCGCAAGCCACCTGACGGTGTGTGGCGGAGGGTACCTTGAGTACCTCTATCGGTTCTCCCTTCTATTCCAGTCTCGTATTGTTCGTGGAAAGAAGGATTGTCGGTATGCCTCTGTGTGGGCTTTAATCTCTCTGATTTTATCCTCATGAACTCTTCGCGAGATATACGTAGGAGGGAGCAATATACTGCTTGACTCTTCGGGGAAGGTATGTTTTCGAAACTTTGACAAAAGCCCGTACCGAGCTACTGAGCGTCTCTCCTGCAGAGTCTTCCACTGGAGTTTATCTATCATCTCCGTAACGCTTTCGCGATTACTAAATTATCCTGTAACGAAGCGCGCTGCTCTCCGTTGGATCCTCTCTATATCCTCCATCAACCCTGTCTGGTACGGATCCCACACTGCTGAGCAGTATTCAAGCAGGGGGTGAACAAGCGTACTGTAACCTACTTCCTTTGTTTTCGGATTGCATTTCCTTAGGATTCTTCCAATGAATCTCAGTCTGGCATCTGCTTTACCGACGATCAACATTATATGATCATTCCATTTTAAATCACTCCTAATGCGTACTCCCAGATAATTTATGGTATTAACTGCTTCCAGTTGCTGACCTGCTATTTTGTAGCTAAATGATAAAGGATCTATCTTTCTGTGTATTCGCAGCACATTACACTTGTCTACATTGAGATTCAATAGCCATTCCCTGCACCATGCGTCAATTCGCTGCAGATCCTCCTGCATTTCAGTACAATTTTCCATTGTTACAACCTCTCGATACACCACAGCATGATCTGCAAAAATCCTCAGTGAACTTCCGATGTCATCCAGCAGGTCATTTATGTATATTGTGAATAGCAACGGTCCTATGACACTCCCCTGCGGCACACCTGAAATCACTCTTACTTCGGAAGACTTCTCTCCACTGAGAATGTCATGCTGCGTCCTGTTATCTAGGAACTCCTCAATCCAATCACACAATTGGTCTGACAGTCCATATGCTCTTACTTTGTTCATTAAACGACTGTGGGTAACTGTATCGAACGCCTTGCTGAAGTCAAGAAACACGGCATCCACCTGTGAATCCGTGTCTATGGCCCTCTGAGTCTCGTGGACGAATAGCGCGAGCTGGGTTTCACATGACCGTCTTTTTCGAAACCCATGCTGATTCCTACAGAGTAGATTTCTAGTCTCCAGAAAAGTCATTATACTCGAACATAATACGTGTTCCAAAATTCTACTACTGATCGACGTTAGAGATATAGGTCTATGGTTCAGCACATCTGTTCGACGTCCCTTCTTGAAAACGGGGATGACCTGTGCCCTTTTCCAATCCTTTGGAACGCTACGCTCTTCTAGAGACCTACGGTACACCGCTGCAAGAAGGGGGGCAAGTTCCTTCGCGTACTCTGTGTAAAATTGAACAGGTATCCCATCAGGTCCAGAGGCCTTTCCTCTTTTGAGCGATTTTATTGTTTCTCTATCCCTCTGTCGTCTACTTCGATATCTACCATTTTGTCATCTGTGCGGCAATCTAGAGAAGGAACTACAGTGCAGTCTTCCTCTGTGAAACAACTTTTGAAAAAGACATTTAGTATTTCGGCCTTTAGTCTGTCATCCTCTGTTTCAGTACCATTTTGGTCACAGAGTGTCTGGACATTTTGTTTTGATCCACTTACCGCTTTGACATAAAACCAAAATTTCTTAGGATTTTCTGCCAAGTCAGTACATAGAACTTTACTTTCGAATTCATTGAACGCCTCTCGCATAGCCCTCCTCACACTACATTTCGCTTCGCATAATTTATGTTTGTCTGCAAGGCTTTGGCTATGTTTATGTTTGCTGTAAAGTTCCCTTTGCTTCCGCAGCAGTTTTCTAACTCGGTTGTTGTACCACGGTTTTCTTTTCCATCTCTTACGATCTTGCTTGGCACATACTCATCTAACGCATAATGTACGACGGATTTGAACTTTGTCCACTGATCCTCAACACTATCTGTACTTGAGACAAAACTTTTGTGTTGAGCCAACAGGTACTCTGAAATCTGCTTTTTGTCACTTTTTCTAAACAGAAAAATCTTCCTACCCTTTTTAATATTCCTATTTACGGCTGAAATCATCGATGCCGTAACCGCTTTATGATCGCTGATTACCTGTTCTGCGTTAACTTTTTCAAATAGTTCGGGTCTGTTTGTCACCAGAAGGTCTAATATTTCGGTATTGGAGGCGAAGCTACAGACTAAGCCTCAGGACAAACGTGTTGAAATTAAAACTGTATGTGAACAGAGGCTGAAAAAGCCGCCAGATAAGCCGGATTTAGGATCAAAGCCAGATGGGTTTTTCTGGAGTGACCTGGATGTAGACGAGGATTTACTGTGGGAAAATAAAGAAACAGTCGAGGACAAGTGTGTCTGTTAATATGCACGGCCTACAACTAAACGTGTTGATTGACACCGGTGCAGAATTGAGTGCTGTATCTGGAAAAATATTTCAGTTACTGAAAGACAGACCTGGCATCGTAGTTTTGCCAGTAACAGGAGCGAAAATTATCGGTGCTACTGGGAAGGCCAGTAAACCGGTCACAAAACAGATTTTTGTCCACTTCGAGATATGTGGGGCACGATTTGAACAAGAGTTTGTCGTCGTGCCAGACTTAACTACGGAATTAATTATCGGGTTGGATTGGCTATTAAAGTACCGTGCAGTGATTAACTGCGAAAGCAAAACTTTGACATGTATGTCACTAGATAAAACAATGGTAGTTGGTTTTGACGAGGCAGGAGACGGTGTGCATAAGCAATACCAGCCTATACACATTGTTAACAGGCCGGATGACATTGACGTAGGAATGAATTTGAACTGCCGTAACGTGAGGAATTTCGGCATTGACAGAAGTGTAGAAAGTGAATTGGAAGAGATAATCAAATTCCCTCCACGGATTGACATTAGTATTGGTGTGAAAAAAGATCGTTTGCGAGAAGTAATGAAGCTAAAAGCCGATGCTCGCATACGTCGTCATGACGCTAAAGCGCGGTTTGCTAAGTTTGCAATCGGAGACTTAGTACCTGTAAAAGCTCATGAGAAATCGAGCGAGATAGACAATGAAATCTCTAAATTTAAGTTTGTTTGTAATGGACCACATAAAGTCATTGGTATACCTCACACGAATGCTTATTGCTTAGAGTATCCAAGCTCTGGAAAACGATTAGGTATACGGAATATTATAGACTTGAAATTGTACCAACCTAGGATCGATTAATACCACACAATGGGTAATTTGTACAGTATGTAAATATAGGGTGTAAGATTAAACGATTTGCTAGATTGCCATGCTTTTGCCTGACCAAGAGGACATTAAAGAAGTTGTATTTAATAAGTAATTAATTTTTACTAAATGATTTAAGAGTAACTGATTATTAGTCTACTGAAAATTCCAAGCTGCTAGTTTAAGTTTTCAGCTGAGTCACAGTAGATTAAGGAATGGAAATATGATTTTGTAACAAGCTGTAAGATTTCATAAATATGTGTTTTACTAGTCATTGCCGATGTACTTAGATGATGTTTTAAGTTTGAGGCTTGTACATGTGTGATGATGGACAGTGTTGAGTTATCCACTGTGATAGTGTTAATGGAATCCTTGAGATTACTCGGGAGTGAGCTTTTCCGAAAGAATTCAGTGAAACGCACGTTCTGGAAATGCCGTTAAAAGGGCGAGTGAGATTAAGCGTGCCGCACAGGTGGGCGCAACAAAACTGGCAAGGTGGAGCCGCTGTCGGCTCTTGTGCCGCTGTCGGCTCTTGTGTCGCTGTCAGCTCTTGTGCCGCTGTCGGCATTCTTTGTACTTGAGAGTACGGAAGGCGGAGTTGTTTTTCTTCCCGGACAGCTGATGTGAAAGAATTCTGCTGTCAATATTTATGTTTTTGTCGTTCTGCTGTATATTATTTTCTTGTTTAGCGTTAAGTGGACTTTCATGGCGAGAGTATTAATTATGAAAAGGTTATATAAAATGTGTATTCTATGTGATTAATTATTAATTTGCGTATTTTGATATACCTGTTTTTATGACCATGTACTCTGATTAATTTTGTAAATAGTATTCCATTTCTTGATAGTGTTACGAATTTTGACGATTTTGGAATAGCTAAACCATTTTCTATATTTTGTATGAATTTTAATATGTTGTCAACCTGTTTTGCTTTGCGCAAGATGACAGAATGGAATAAGATTAAGAGTGTCTCCACTCAATTATTATAGTCCAAAAATTGATTTATGGTTAATTAGACTAATGCTAAATTTTGTTGATGTTTTGAGCATATACATTTCCTCTGTTTCTTTTTTGGGACCTTTTCTGAGTCTGTTTACATTACACGAACATCCTCAGACAATGTGGGGCACATGTAACGTCGGAAATGCATATCCTCCTATTTCCATCTATTGTACTATAATTTTTTTCCTTGTTTTGTTACCTCAAGATATGACATTTTTGTCTCTTTATATACTGTAATTGTTTTACTGTTTGTATATATATATTTATGCATTTATGTCGATGTATAATTGGTTGTTTTGTAAATATTATTTGTATTTTTACGCTGGGTCTTGCCTAGGGAAAACTATGCTATCAAACGAATACGTAGATAGGTAGTGTGGAGAACCAGAGTGTTTAGGATCTTTGGTAGTGTTAACTCTGTCGCTCGGAGCGCGGGCAGGGAGAGTCTGGCTGGGGTAGTGCAGTGGAGAAGGTGTGTTGTATGAAGCTCCCGCGAGTTGCCGCGCTATTGGGGTTTGGCAGAATGTAATTGCGCTCGACTTGCGATGATAGTTTCTGACATGGTGTCGTGAACGGGAAGCATTAGCTGGCGCACATCAAGACCCCGTTTCGTCTGGTGACCGTGTCGAGAAGATGGCGCGCCAACATCCAGCTTCAGCAACAGCGACGGCCGACAATGAGTGACTGTCGCCACCTCCTCGATCAATGGCTTCAAACCTTCAATCAGCCAACAAGGAAGACTGGAAGCATGTAAAGTTTTAGAACTGTATGGCAGACCTCAGCTTTTCAAACTTTTAAAATCTGTGTCACCAAATTACAGCAACGTAGCATGAACCTTTGTTGCTCATTGTCCCTATTGCATTACCAAGCTGGGTCCCTTCCTTTTTCGGAATCAACCCGAGTGTCGTTGAAATTCAGACGCCAGCATTAAAGTAACATCATTTCACTGCTTTAATTTCAAAGTTCAGTTAAGGTGTTAATAGCTGGCTACAGTATTTAAATTACACAAGCACAAATTAAGAGTGCGAGTTTTGTTACCATATTTTAGCTTACCTGTGACTGCAGCTCAGCTTGGTATGTGCTAAATTTTATTATTGTTAATTGTTCAGAATCATTTAATTCAAGTTCAAAGTTAAATCCCTTATTTCTAAATTGCGTAGATTCAAGTAGCTTCTGAAATGATTGTTGAGGTAGTCCAAGGCTAACCGTATTTTATTGAATTTCGATCTGCTTCAGAAAGAAAGCTCACTATTAACTTCAGTCACTAAATTAACTTTCGATTTTCCTGTTTTGTTAATTCTTTTGCTAAATTAAGTCAGAGTGTAGCGAAATTTATGACTTCTGACAAACTTTCAGTTTTCACACTGCACTTCTAGTGCTAATTATATGTGTAATAACCTTTCTTTTACAGTTACTATAGTATTTGTCCTTAGGACTGGCGACCATAATTTCCCCCAAATCTCAAATATCTAATTACCGCTAGTTAATTGTTAACGTAACGGCCGCACATTTACTTTCTTTATTAACTTTACCCCTTTTCAAAATTAATTTCCACCAGTTTCATTTGCATTTTTCATTTCATTTAGATGTAACCCTTTCCTCCCTCTTTACCGACAGATTAACTTCGGTGACGATTGCTTTTCCCAAATTTCAATTAGGTACACGCGGTTTAATTTTTCACTGTCATTAGGGTCGATAAGTGAGGGGGAGGTTACAAGACGAGGTACTGGAAGAAGCAAAGCTGTGAGGACAAGATGTGAGTTGTGCTTGGGTAGCTCAGATGGTAGAGCCCTTGGCCACGAAAAGCAAAGGTCCCAAGTTCGAGTCTGGGTCCGGCAAACACTTTTAATATGCCAGGATGTTTCATATCAGAACACACTCCGCTGCAGAGTGAAAATCTCATTCCCAGCAAACAACTAACGTTATCATGTGCAATGAAAATGTATTTATTTAAACAAAACTTGTAGGAAGGAAGATGTGTGGAGAGACATAAGTAGTTAACAATTTGTCTTTTTCTACTTCGTTTCGTAAAATACAGTGCGATTCCACGCTATTTCATACGAGATTTATTTAATATTACGAATCGGCCACACACGGAAACGGCGTATTCAGTCACATGACAATGGCCATCTTTGTGTTGGCGGTAGGGCTGACATTGTGTGTGTTATCTTTACGGACTTCCAGCGAAAACCGAACTATTAAATTCGTTTCCATAGCACTTACTTATTGCAGTTTTGTCTCGAAAAGGGCAGGGTATCCTTCTGTAGAAATATTAGGGGTTGTCAACGATGTCTCCCGTCTGTATTTCTGTAAATAACTTGAATATTGTATACGTTGGGATACACTACGGTCTGATACTGTTTTCATTTGACGAATGGAGAAGAAAAAAAAAATGCAGCGAATGAAACAGGCGAAAGGGAACGCAGACGTTTATTAAAAGGTGGTGGTCAAGATAGAGAGGATATAAAATGTAGACTGGCAAGGGTAAGACAAGTGTCATAGAAGGCGAGAAATATGTTAACATCGAATATAAATTAAAGTGTATGACAACATACCTGAAAGGATTTGTTTGGAGAGTAGCCATGTATGGAAGTGAAATATGGATAATAAACAGTTTAGACAAGCTGGTACCAGAAACCTTCAAAATGAGGTGCAACAGAATAATGCTGAAGATTAAATTGCTACACATAACTAATGATAAGGCACTGAACAGATCTTCAGAGAAAAGGAAATTGTGATCAGAACCAGACTAGATAAAGGGATCAGTTAAAACGACACATTCTGAGACATAAAGAGGTTTGGAGAACTCCTTCAAACCTTAACTCCCACTCCGTAACACTGTTGTTTTGTAGCAGTTTGTAATTTCAGTAATTGTTATTACATACCCTTGTTGGTCAACTTTCTTAATCAATATACAGGGTGACGAATAAATGCCAGCATGCGAATCTTTAACCAGACTCCAATCAAAAATTTATCTGTCAAAATAAGATCTGGTGCATTTAGAAAACACATAATGCGTGAAAACGAGATGCTATCAACACTGTCACATCGTGTAGGGAATCGGAATGTAAAAAAGACTATATGTCATCCCACATAACTGTGCCAGGCCTTGCAGGTAACTGAGTGGTCCGATGAAACATCAAACCTACACCTCCCATAGAGCCATTGTTCAAATCCTAGTCAGGTTTCTTTTTCATTTTTTGGATTTCCGTTCTCTAGCTCTCTCCGTTTCTAAGTTGAGCATTATTTCAACATGGGACAATGGCTTATAAAATAATAGTGGCCTATGGCAGTACAGTGGGGTCCATTACCCTGCATGTATGTGTCTACTGACTGCATAGTGGACAACCACGACTGCTCGTGTCAAGTTTATGTAGAAGATTATCGTTAATTAAGTAAAATATCCACGCAGTGGACACGAAGTGAAAAGCTAGTCCTTATGTTTCAGATCTAGACTGCAATTATAAAACAGGAATGAACGATTAATTACAACTCAGGGAGAAGTTGTAGTTTAATTGACATTCTATTTATTCATCTTAAACATGGCAAGACAACAAAGTTTTTAAAGAAACATCTCACAAACATTTTTATTTAATAAACGCCTTATGAAGATTGGACCTATGGTGGACAAAGTGATCTGCTGGAGGTCGACACACGACACTAACCAGAACACTAATCACTCTATCTGGCTTCATACACGTGAATCCAGATTATGGCTCCAAACTATGCTACTACTAAGCATCTGTATTCTACCATACAAAAAAAAAGAAAAACATGGTTCGAAAGAAATGGGTGCTGAGAAATATATATTACAGCCATATGTTGCAGCAGTGAACATTTTACCTTCCTGCTGGTGAAGGTGCTACACCACGACGCGTTCGGCGACTCAAGTCACGGATGGTGACAATCCGTTATTAAATGCACCTTCACAAAAAAATGCAAGTACGTGGCCTCGCGTTCATTTCATTCAGAACGCAGGTACTTTCCTATGAGCCTCAGAAACCCTCATGGATTCCAATGCGCAGGTGGACCCATTTTCTGGTTTTCCAAACCAATTTGACTCTGTGGCACGACTCTGTGTGTAGGAACATGTCACATGATTAGACGGCCAACTAATGACAAATAAGCACATGCACACATCACTCGTTGTGACCGTGATGATATAAGCAGTACCTCTGATGGTTCAGAAGGTGACTGGCACAGGCTCTAAGTCGCACACTAGCAAAGTATACAAGTCTCACCATTTAGGTAGAGACCTGCACGTCTTTACTATCGAAGCGCCAGTACAAGAGACTTGTACAAAAGTGATACTTCTTCCTTTCTCCACGCTTCCTGTTCGGCTCGGTGCCAAAAGCACATTTCCCTTTCTTGACTTCCCCCACTTTCGCACAAGTCAATCACAAGCTGGAGCCTGGCACTCTAAGCTCGGAGAATCGTCTTTGCACTGCCAACCGATTTCACCAATGAGAGTTTTTAAAGTTAATTGGCACAAAACGGAAAAAGGATTCAGCTCCGCAGCGCAATGCGACCATGGCATGGGCTGTCTGGAAATGTCTCCTCACCGTTACCCAGAAAAACGCGCTTAGTCGGCCCGCCAATGCCGTGCTTATTCTTCAGTCACTTAAGTTGGCACTCTGTTCATTTGAATTCAGGTAAATCTTATTGTATTACCTTCCCTAGAGCATGCAAACACGACCATTAACTACTGCCCATCGTTTCATTATTATGTATGAAGTCAAATCACAGTAAAGATAGTAACCATATGAACACAAAGTAGCATAACACCAAACCAAAAGTGAGTGTGCACTGCAATCTCTCCAGCTTTACAATGAAATGTACAAAAACTAAATATCCAAATATGTTTTTGACGCTGAGTGTTTCCGATCAATAGGCTTGTGTGACTCATAGATATGCTACACATTACCACAGAGGACATCTTCTTGATGAGAATAGTTTTAGGCACCTGAAGCACAGCCTTCTGGAAATGGGGTAACCTTTGTATACAAGTAATGACGGATGAGAAGAATGGTTTGGCAGAGGGGGTGAGTTAGTGTAAGCGTGTAGAGGAAAACTGGCCAGTGTTTCGTTGAGTTTACTGCATCGAAGTTAAACAGCAGGCCTTCCACGAATCCCAGTGATGGCACCACGTGGCATCCGTGAGTGTATCAGCACCAATACCAATGGTGGAACCTGCTGCATCGGCGTCCAGCCACCCAGCGTTGCAGACGTAGCGCTCCTACTCAAGTCACGGCTAAGGGGTCACCGCATGTTTTGGCTGCATAGGTAGCCTGGGACGTGTCCGGCTGCTCCCTCAAACGCAACTTGGGAACCCCACGTGCAGTGCCGAAGGGAAAATAACTGGCCACCATCGTTATAGTTTAGCCTTAGCAGCAAGGGCATATTGGTGAGTGACTGCAGACTGCTCTTCACCCGGGAGGTCGCTAGTTGGCGCCTCCACCTCTGATCCGCCCTAGCGAACAGCAACTTGCAGTCCACTGTACGATGTCACCCACACAGTGGAGGCTGGTGGCCTGCTCGCTTCTCACGCCAGTGCAGCTCCAAGGTGCGGCCCACCCGTGACAACTATTGTGCGTCTGTGCAGCGGAGGTTGGTAGTAGTTTCAGCAGGCCAGTGGCCATCCAAATTCATCACCAGAATGTCACCAGGTTGACGTGAATATTAAACAATCGTTATTCACTCGGTGTCTAAACATGGACATAGTGGCGACACGACTACTCTCCGTTTGAGCCTCCGGGCTACACCCCTGACGTATTTCCTCCATAGGAGGCAAGTGGAGTGCTCTTAAATAGTTAGTATGTCAGGTTTCCTCAGCCCTCTTCGGTCCCTATACACAGTTAATGGTTCAAATGGGGATCTGAGCACTAGGGCCTTAACTTCTGAGGTCGTCAGTCCCCTATATCTTAGAACTACTTAAACCTAACTAACCTAAGGACATCACACACATCCATGCTCAAGGCATGATTCGAGCCTGCAACCATAGCGGTTGCCCGGTTCCACACTGTAGCGCCTAGAACCACTCTGCCACCGCATCCGGCTACACAGTTCATTAAGTGCGTTTATATCTGCAATGTCTCGGTTCTTCATTGCACGTCAGTTCCGTGTGCTGCCCTCATTTCATCACACTTGTATACAGTGACAGTCATGCCTTGCCTTTCCTCCTATGTGCAGTATGGTAAACCTTTGTAACAGGATCGTTTGCTAAATATCAACGTCACCCACGAAATCCAACCGATGTGACATTCAGTTCCCTAACTACTACCTCAAAGCCCCAGTTGCACGAAATTTAGAAAAATTCTCAAAAAACCACGCCTGCACGTGGCTTGTGTTCGTGGCGCAGCAACATAAATATACAGGCTAGAATCGTGAAAGAAATGCTTTTGATCCCTTACCTATTACTGGACAATTTGCAGATGCCCTTGAATCGTTAGTTCCTTTACAATACATTCCATAATGCGTTTCAAAAGTTTGTCTTGGTGTTCAGTTACACCTTAGGTTTCGGAACGCTGGTACACTGCCACACTTTGGAATAGAAGTATTTGCAGGGAAATGAACTTTTCCTGGATTTTCGATATTCTGGGCTCCATAATCCCCGGACATTAATCCACTAGAGTCTAATTTGGTCTGTGTGTTTGTGTGTGACTATAGGGGGAGGGAAACTTAACAAAAGTTGATGCAGACGTACTGTGTAGGGTCCAGCAACGTATGGTACAGCTACGAGTAGTTGCATAATCTTTGCAAATGCAAGGTAGTTGAACACCTTTTCTAAAGTAAAATTTGTTCCTGTGTCTTCGTGTCAGCACTGTGAAGTAATCCTGGATGATGAATGTCTAGAATGGATTTATCATGTGTAACATAATGAGCATTTTAGCGTCCACAATGTATTGCGTTTTCTTACCTCATTGGATACTGATGATGTTATTGTGGGCACTATTATTTTCAACTATTTTTAATTTATCATAGACAAAGCAAAGCATACGTTTTATACGTAAGAAGTTAGTGTTATGGCTTAGTGTTTAAGTAAAGACAGAAAGAAAAACACAAAATACTACTATTGGAGGTGTCAACTGGATACTGATTGACGCTTTAACTGAAAAAAGGGTGTTTGGCAAAAACTCAACTTTAACATCATTGATTCTGAATCTTCGATTCCCACGGCATTTTCTCGTCTCACTGAGCTAATAGGAGAGCTCCACCTCAGCCCAGAATTAGTGCTACTTGTTCTTAGCCCCATTCAGTAACAGCATCACCAGAGCCTCATTTTCTGAAAAGCATTACTGTTAACCAGCGAGTCTGACTAAGGTTAGGTAGATACACTTTTGTCTTGAGCTGGGATGAGCAATCAAATACCGACCGTGACGTGCGGCATTTTATTCTTCGTCGTGTATGCTGTTTGGCTACTCCTACCAAGCAAATTACGTTTTGTGGCCATTTGGGATTTACATTTAATTTTAGTACTGAACAGAATAAGTTATGTTTAATGTATGGTTTCCTTAATCGAACTGATAATGATTTTCTTACCCTCTCGATTTATCTTTCTGCTTGTTGATATAACAATATTTTGTTGCATTAATTTTGCATCAGGCTTTTTTCCTTGGGTAACTGATGTCGGTGTCCCATTTATGTACATAGGGATCTGATGACAGCTGAACGTGTCACCAAAGCTGGATGTATTTCAACAAAGAGTTTTAAAGACAAGGCTTATGGTATTACCATAAACTCTCATACTCGTAATTTCAGGCTTCTCCACACAAAGAATAACTGAACATGCCATACCACAATGTAATCGACCAAAGTAAAAGAAGCAGTTTTCTGTAACCAACACTGGAATGTAAAACAGTGGTTACTAACACATCATCGAACTTTCAGCTGTGTGAATAACATTAATGTAACCGATTAATCGTCTCGTGAGATGGGACGAAATTTGTCTGTTTCCGGTGGAACTACACAAAATGGAGCAGCGAAAGAAGAAATTAATCCAAGGCACAATATTAAATCCGAACGAATGAGTAGCAAGAGCAACATCGACGATGATGCAAATTGTGTGCTGTTAAAAACCATTCGCTGCCTCACACCTCTGCCTGCGGAGCTGCTCCGCTTCCTTCCAACTTTCCGGCTTCGGACGTTCCTCATCACGTTTCGCCTCCGTGTAGTACATGTTTACCGCACGCTAGTGCTAGTGTCGGCCAGTCCATTCCGTCGGATGTTTCATCCGCAATCCCGGACCCCGAATGTGGACTGGCGCGGGTGGTGTCGGATGCACAAGTTGACCCTCATACTTCGCCTGCGGCTGAGGCTTCCTTGGCTGTCAGCCGACGCAGGTTACGAGTCCAACCGAACGTTAATGCTGTTCGTAAAAAACCGAAGCGTAAGGGATCCGCGGAACGGGGTACCAGTCCCCCTCCCACGGACTCCTCCGCAGCCCCTGCTATGAACTGTGACGTCGGCGCGTTGGTGTAGTTGGTTTCTTCTAACGTTTTTCCCTCCATGGTTCAAGCATACACCTTTCTTATCTTAAATGTCAACCGTATTGGGTCTGACGTTCGCATTGCCTCCTTGCGGCAGTTTATTTACGACTCCTGTGCTTTCGTAGTGTTTTTGCAAGAAGTGTTGTTTTCTGATATCTCTCTGCTTGGATTTCAAACTGTTTTTAATGTCGCACCCGAATATTCAACAGGAACTGCTTTTTTCTTTCGAGATGTTATTGCTGACATTGAATTCCTTGACTCTGGCCGCGGGATTGGTTGTTGTCTTTTTGATCTCAGCTTAGTTGTTTTGTATGCCCCTTCTGGTTCAGGTCACACTGTGACTCGATCGCGCTTTTATAAAGAAGAGATTATTTATTCTCTCGTAAAATGAATAACAAATCGCCTTCTGCCACAAGTTGCGTTTATTTACTGCACTATGCATTTCGAGCCCTGGAGGCTCATCTTCAGGTGCTTTTCAGTGATTTACATCATGTATTTTAGTTGTTTGCCTGGTGATATTACTTTTTGTGTTACAACATGGTATATTGTAGATATACGTTTAACAGCGTTAATATTATGAAACTAACTTACAAAAAAATTGGTTCAAATGGCTCTGAGCACTATAGGACTTAACATCTATGGTCATCAGTCCCCTAGAACTTGGGACTACTTAAACCTAACTAACCTAAGGACATCACACGACACCCATTCATCACGAGGCAGAGAAAGCTAACTTACAGTTAAACATTGTACTATGTCAGCTTCTGTTGTGCAGTTGGTATACACAATACACATCTTTAATTTTGTAGTACGTACTGGTACATATCGATAGTCACACATTTTTTCGTATATTGTGGTAGAAGAACGTGAACATGCCAAAGATTCTCGTTCATACAGGTGTTTTACTTCTAAATATAATCGATTTGCTTGTTTCACAGAAGATAATATGATACAGTATTACTAGTACACAGGTATTATGAAAATAATAATTTGGCGCCATGTTGTAGGTTGTCAGCTGTTTGTAATATTATAGATTTGATTCCTCAGGAAAGAATAAACTTTTAAAAGTGTAGAAAAAATTGTGGCTATTTAACTCTGTTTGTTCATTCATCAAGTTTTCGGAATATGTTTCTTGATGTAGTATTATTTCTAACTGTTCTAGTAGATTAAGTTTTTTACTGTTGGGTTCTGTGTGAAGTACAGTTAGGCTGTTGTGGATGTCGTCAAGTCTGTGTTTATTAATATACATGTGGTTAACTATTGTAGATTTTTCAAAATGGTTTAATCGAAAGGCGTCGGTGTGGTCTTTATACCGTGTGTGGAAGGTTCTTCCAGTTTTTCCTATGTAAAATGCAGGGCAACTGTTACAATGTAATTTATATATTCCACTGTGTTGTGTTGTTGGCTTGTTTGTGTTCACTGTGTGAGGTAAGTGGTATCCTAGTTTGCTGTTTGTGGAGAAAGATATTTTAATATTGTTTTTTTTTTTAATAAGTTAGCTAGTTTTTGTCATACTGTGCCTAAGTATGGAATGCTTGTGAAGATTTGTTTTGTGTCGGTAGTTTTCTTTTCAGTGTTTTTGTGAGTGATGTTGGTCTGAATTTTTCTAGATAGTTCATCAATTGATTTTACAGTGTAACCATTATTTACTGCAATTTTTTTGATACTATCTATTTCTTGTTTTAGTGCTTTGGGTTTTAAAGGTAATGTATGTGCCCTGTTCAACATTGATCTAAATGCAGTATAATTATGTGTGTTCAGGTGGTATGAAGATTCATGTATTGTGATGTCAGTGTAGGTTGGTTTTCGGTGAATGTACAAGTTATGTTCTTGTTGTTCATTCACAATTGTGAGGTCTAAGAAATTTATGGATTGATTTGTTTCATGTTGTATTGTGAACTTTATTTTATTGTGAAGTGAGATAAATGATGTGAGGAGTTCTTCAAGTTCATCATTAGTGCCATAAAATAAGAGTAGTACGTCATCTACATATCTCTTGTAATACACAATTTTTTGAACAAGTTTATTTTCTCCTTCGGAGAACTTATTCGCTAAGTGGTTGATGAAAATGTCAGCTAGGAAACTTAACATGCAGTTACCCATAACTAAGCCTTTTTTTCAGTTGATAGATTTTATTATTAAACGAAAAGCAGTTGTGGGACAGTACTAGTTCAAGTAGATCCACCAACTCTGTAATCTCTGGTATGTTTAATTTTTTGTGTGTGATAAGTTTTTTCTAATAATCTCAATTGTCTCTTTAACGTATATATTTGTGAACAGGTAGATAATGTCAAATGAGGTAAATCTAGCTTCTCTGGTGATTTTTACATCTTTGATGAGTGTTGTTAACTCATGTGCATTTTTTACTATGTATGTGGTTTCAAAACTGTAAAATTCTTTGAGGATATTATTTATCAACTGTGAAAGTTTATATGCAAGTGTGTTCTTGGAGTTAACAATTGGTCTAATTGGAGAGTTCTGTTTATGGATCTTTGACTGTGCTCTGAGTTTGGGGGCAGTGGGATTCATTAATGTGCAACATTTTATTTGATCATCAGACAGGAGGAAGTTACATTGGTTAAGCATTTTCTTAAATTTTTTCTGAAACTTAGTGGTTGGATCATGGTTCAGTTCAGTAATGTTATTTTCTGAGAAAAAGTTAAAAGTTTTAGTAATGTAATCATTTTTATAAAGGATGACCGTGGAATTTCCTTTATCTGATTTCACAACAAGAGCATCATGTTCATTGAGTTTGCGTTTCAGTTGTTTCAACACTTTGTTTTCTTCAAAAGTTGGGCTGGAGTGTTGTTTTGCTATCTTCTCTTCTTTCTGGATAATTTCATTAACATTATGTGCTAAGACAATCTGTTCATTGTGGTTCACGTTGGCCATATCTGCAGCTTTTTGTATCACCTATGAGGCTTTTTAAATTATGATGACTAAATTTTGGTTTAATATTGCGTTTAAGACCTTTGTTCAGTAAAGCTTGTTCTGTGTTTGTGAATGTAATGTTGTTTTCGTTGATAACTCTTTCATCGAAAGTCTGTGTTTTGGAAGTCACATTATTATGGGCACTGTCATATTTTTCTTTAAGCGATTCAAGTTTTTTCGTATATTTATCAGTTCTAGTAGTTCTAACCTTTGTTTACAAGGCTGTAACATATTCGTCTACATAATACATTTCTAATGTTTGTAGTATGCTAGTTAACTCTAGATGTAGGTGGTAAAGAGATTTATTAAGTTCTTCTTATTTATCTTTCACGCAAGAGCCTTCGGTGTTCCTGCTACAAAGCGATTTTACGCCCTGAAGGCCAGTCCCCAAATTTTAATTATTGCCGTGATTTACATGACTTGGTTCGTACGATGCACCTGCGGAATGTTTGGGAACACAAATATCCAACCCTGGTGAAGTTTTCGTTTCTTACCGCGTCCTCATGCAGTAGACTCGACAGATTCTACTGATCTAATTTTTTATGTGATGAAATTCTTACCGTCGATGTTATTGCTACTAGTTTTTCTGACCATTGTGCTTTTGCTGCAACTGTCAATCTTAGTCACCAACCTGCAAAACGTTATCGTTCCCAGTGTATGTTGAACGTTTCCCACCTTGCCGTCAGTGCTATAGATGACGTTATAAGTGCCGTGTGGCAGCGATGTCTTCGCTCTGTCCCGTGTTACCCTCCTGGTTGGATTGGTAGACTGCATTTGCCAAGCCTAAGATTCGTCAGACTTTGATTTTTTACTGTGCTGCAAGGGCGCGTGATTTTAAGAACAAGTATGAAATGTATTACTCTGTCCTGCGTGAACTATATGACGCGGCAGGTACCTTTTCTCTGCGGATCCATGATGTTCGTCGTATTAAAGCCAAGCTCTTGACCCTTAAACGACGACAGATGGATGGTCTGCGAGTTAAGTCAAAATCTCACTCTCTTGTTGATGGAGAACTGACATCTTTGTACCACCTGCTACGGCATCAGACTCGTCGTCGTCGCTCCTTTATCTCTTCTCTTATGGTGGATGATGGACGACAGCTTATTGCACAAGAGGAAATGATTCGTGCTCTCCATCAGTATTACACTAGTCTTTATTCTGCCGATGATTCTGGAGAGTCTTCCGGATGATGTCCTTGGGGACCTTAATGTGACGATCACGCCTGACGCGAACGGCGACTTTCTCCGGGAGTTCCACGTAGATTATGTTTTCGATTTTATTGCTTGCTCCCCGTCCGGTAGATCGCCGGGTCCTGACGGCCTACCTAAAGAAGTTTATCTTCGTTTTTGGCCTCTTTTTGGTGGCACTTTTACACAGATTTTAAATGAGATTGTCGGGGGGATGGATGTGCCTGCCGCTTTTAAAGTTGGGAAAATAGTTTTAATTCCGAAGTCTTCCGGTCGTTTATCTGTTGTCAATCTTCGTCCGCTCAAATTGCTGAACTTTGATTATGAGACAGCTACTAGAGCGCTCAATAGGCGGTTGGTTCAAATGGTTCAAATGGCTCTGAGCACTATGCGACTTAACGTCTGAGGTCATCAGTCGCCTAATTAAACCTAACTAACCTAAGGACATCACACATCCATGCCCGAGGCAGGATTCGAACCTGCGAGCGTAGCGGTCGCTCGGTTCCAGACTGTAGCGCCTAGAACCGCACCGCCACTCCGGCCGGCAATAGGCGGTTGTCTTCTCTGCTTAGCGGTGTGATTGGTACACATTAATGTAGTTTTCATGATCGATCTATTGTGACCCCAGTAGCGGAATATCGGGATGTTGTCTCGTTTGCGGCGGTTACAAACGACATTCTGCCTTTGCTTTCCTTGATTTTTATAAGGCTTTTGATCACGTCAGCCATGTATTTGTAGTTCGTGTGTTAGGTACAATAGGTTTTAACGCTTCATCACGTGGCAATTTGTATAGGGGAATAACTGCACGGGTGTCAGTCAATGGGCAGCTGACGAAGCTCATTGCTATCCGCCGAGGGTTGCCTCAGGGTTGTCCGTTCTCTATGTCTTTATTCATATTGTCCCTTGAACCGCTGCTTCGGACTGTCGCTCTCGAGCTTCAGGGTATGACCCTCACTGGTGGGAACCTCACTGTTAAGGCATACGCGGATGATGTCGTTGTTCTCCTCCGTCAACGTAATGATATCCCGTTGTTGAAAGGGGCAGTTGATGCACACTGTCGTGTTTCTGGAGCGTGTCTCAATCAAGGCAAATGTAAGTTCCTTGATATTCGAGGATTTCGCGATGCTGATGTCCCTTGGGCCACTTTTGTAGATCGCCATACGTCATTGGGGATTATCGTTGATCGGTGTCCTCTAAAAATGGTGGCGCTCAATTGGAAATCTGTCACAGAGAAGAGACAGGGGGCTCTGATGGTCCATGAGCAGCGCTCTGCTACCATATTGCAAAAGTCCGTAGTTTAGACACATAAGTTCTATGTAAAGCCTATTATGTTGCTCATCTGTTCCCACTTACCATGATGGTGGCAAAAAGGTTGCGCCATTTGTCTAACAGGTTTATATGGAAGGGTCATCTATTCAAGTTACGTTACGAGGTTATGACGAAACCGCGTATCTCCGGAGCCTTGGCCCTCTCTTACATTACTCGCCTTGTAAGTCCGCCGTACGACTCTAATTGTTATGCAAGAAGTGAGTTCAATTACATCCAGGCTTTTTACTGTAGTGCGTCCGGAGAGCCTTGCTCCACCTGTCGACGTCGATCGCATTAATTTTAATTTGAAACACATCCGTGAATTTTATATTGCGTTGAGCTACATCGGTGGCGTCTTTCTGCGACGACAGGTGCCAACGACCAAGTGTTTGATCGCCCGCTGGAAGGGGCTGGACGGTCCCAATCCAATAAAACTGGCGTCTCCATCCGTGTCCTGGAGGGCCATCTGGAAGAATGTTAGTCTGCCGATCCACTCTATGGCTGTGGCATCCCCGTAGTATAGGGTAATTAATAATTTGGTCCCCAACAATGTACGACTGCACCGTATTGGTCTTTGTGACACGGACAACTGTACTCCGTGTGGTCTCCTGGATACCCTTCATCATCGATTCACCTGTTGTGGCCACCTTGCTAATTAGCGTTGCTCAGAAAACAACCAGCTTTTTTCACTAGGTCTGCCGAAGCTGCTTATACCATTGACACAGTCGTATGGCCCGATTCTTCCTTTTATCCGCGAATGGAACTTAATACCGCCTTGTGGTTGATTGGACATTTTGTACATTTTGTCATCACTTGTCATGAAGAGGATGAACACCTAGCGTTTCGGCAGTACAAGCTTACTGATTACTGGAACCGCTTGCGATTGCCACGCCTCCGTGATGATTTTGCCAATATGCTAACCCTGACATTCGAAAGAGAGGGTGTTGGATAAGGTCGCCTGTGTGAGTCACCTTTTTATAATGTTTATGGATTTGCCGATTTTATGTATCATCCTTCTTTGCACCAGGACTGAAGTTTTCATGGAACTTTTGGGCGCACAAGAAAAACAATCACGAGACCAAGAAATGAAACCAATGGAGAAGGTGTGACGCCCTTGTAACGGTGCCATTCGGAGACAGGACGGTGGATCCATCCAGGCCGCCATGCGCTGTTGCCATTTTTCAGGGTGCACTCAGCCTCTTGATGCCAATTGAGGAGCTACTCGACTGATTACCATCATAACGAGCGGCAGAGCGGTGTGCTGACCCCAAGCCCCTCCTAACCACATCCTCCACGGATGATGATACACCGGTCAGATGGTCCCGATAGGCCACTCGTGGCCTGACGACAGAGCGCTTTAGTTCCCATTATACTATTTTTGTTCTTTATTTGGCTTATCAGACTGACCCACCTATTACCAAAAATTTTTGTTTGACTGAGTACCCCTGGGGTCATCGAGCCCCCAAGTAATTTCAAGGGATAAACCGACAGTGTTTTAATGAACAAACGTGAAAATATAAATTACAACTGTTCCTTCATAAGGCATCATTGTATTAGCAGAAATGCTACATTTAAAGAAAGAAAGGAAATTCGGACAGCGGTGGCATTGACCCCAGCGCCCGTCAATGCAAAGTGTACACATAAATTTCGATTTTCTGTAAATATAAAACTGAACTAAATTTGGCTGATTAAACTTAACTTTGACGGAGAAAGTCATATGGCTTAGAACTAACTGTTTTGAAGACAAGGGAGATTTGTTTACAGTTGACTTCCCTGGTGCTAGTGAGGTTAAAAGTGAAAGTATTTTCTCTTTCAATAAACGACTTTAATAACTAAAATTCGAAAGTCGGTGTCTATTAATAGCGAAATAATGTCATCCAGTGGAATTAACAGTTATTGTGCAAAATGGTTTTGCACTTGATAAGGCGGCATCTAGCCTCCGAGATTTTTCATTCTGTTATCAATGCAAGTCACCCTATTACGCATCATGCATATTACTCGATCGACTTTCACGATTCCATAACGCAATTGCAACCCTTTGCCGATCGAGTTTTACGTACTGTAGCTTGTGACATGGCGGTGTGTTATGTAACTGTGAATCTCAGGGGGCTCAGCATTTAGTTGCTGGGTACGGGCTTGGCGACCCCGGGGTCCGTGAGCTGGGACTGGGAAGCGCCACCAGTCCTCAATACCGTAAGCTCTGAGCGTGCTTCAATGACCACCATAAGGCACGACGGTGGAACATTGTATGGTACAGAGCCCGGGGGTCTTGGCTTAACTGTCTGGGTCGTGAGTATGTTATAAACCCCTATAAAAAAAAAACCTCAGTGTCAAGGTGTGCTACGCGCCAAGGAGACGCATGGCTGTTGAAGTAGAACAGTTGTTAGCGGGCGACCTCTGGGGAACCTGACGCCCCCCAGTTTAATTAGGCTTACCAGGCAGGCGAGGCTCTATCCTTCCCCTAGCTGCTCGTGGGACCACAATGAAACTAAATATGAATAGTGTGCATGCACGAGTCTCTAATAAAGGAAAGTTCAATGCCTTACAGTATGACCCCCAATCGTTCCCTTCTCTGTCCACACCAGGGGAGGAACAGCGGTCTAAATTACCTGGTGTGACGTATTCTCCTCCATTTCCAGTTTGAAGCCGAACAGACGGGGACTCATTTCTGACCACAAAGCCTCAGTTTTTTTGTGGAAAATTTAGAGGACAAGTTTGGAGAAGTTGAGGGCATGTGTAAAATGAGGTCTGGAGCAGTCTTCCTACAGACAGCATCACCAGCAGTCATGGGGCATTGCTTGCTTGTAACAAGCTTGGTGATGTCGCAGTCTCCATTACACCTCATAAGAGCATCAATATGGTTCAGGGACTTATTTTTCATCATGACCTGTTGTTGCATTCTGACGACGAGCTCCGTGCAAATCTGGAATGCCGCGGTGTCCACTTTGTATGATGTGTCTTCAGGGGACCTAAAGATAGTAGGGTCGCCACCAGCGCCTTCATCTTGGCTTTTGAGGGAGACAACCTGCCCCAGAAGGTCAAGGTCATGATGTGATGTTAAGCCTTGCGTCCCTCCTCCCATGCGCTGCTTTAAGTGCTGGGGGTTTGGGCATATGTCTTCGAGATGTGACGCCAACCCTACCTGTCGGGATTGTGGACGTGCTTCCCACCCCATCGTCCCGTGTTTGCTGCCCCTGTTTGTGTCAACTGCAGACAGAAACATTCACCTTGCTCGTCAGACTGTGTGGTTTATCAAAGAGAACGGAAGATTATGGAGTATAAGACCTTGGACAGGCTCACCCACACAGAGGCTAAACGCAAGTATAACCGACTTCACCCTGTGTGCATTTCTTCGACGTTTGCTGCAGCAGCTTCGATGTCGCCATCCCTGGCGACGATCCCCCAAGCTCAGCCGCATTTTGTGGGCCCTCCAGCCTGGCCGTGTATTCCTGCCCCCAGGTAGTTGGGATAACATCCTCTTCCATTGCTTCCCTGTTTTCAACATCGGGAGTAACAACCCCTACTTCTTTGAGGACTTCAGCTCCCACCTCTGAGCTGGAGATGTGCCCGTCTCCTCGCATGTGACTGTCCCTCGCATGTAAGGGATTGCTTGGTGCCCTCCCTTCCACGGTTAGTGCCCCTCCAGATGTCAGCCAGTGGCTGAAGAAACCACCACTTGAGGGCTGTAGGGCTTCCAGGTCTTCCTCAGTCCATGAGGAAGAAAAAAGGGAAAAAGCAAAAGGAGGAGGACATAGAGACAGAAAGATCATGTGGAGCATCTAGCGTCCCCACAGGAACTAGATGTTGCTCGACCCGCAGCTCCTATGGAAGTTGATCAGGCTTCTTCGTAATCGGTGGCAGCGAGTGCTTCTAAGGCGTAACATATCCCCTCAGGTTCTTTCATGTCTTCACAGTGCATTTCTTCGACGTTTGCTGCAGCAGCTTCGATGTCGCCATCCCTGGCGACGATCCCCCAAGCTCAGCCGCAATGGAACTGCCTTCAATGGAACTGCCATGGTTATTTCCACCACCTTGCTGAGTTGAAACAGTTTGTGTGTCACTTCCCTGCCACTTGTCTGGCCCTACAGGAAACCTGGTTTACTGTTCGGGGGACCCCCTACCTCTGTGGCTACCGGGGTTACTATAAGAACCACGTAGAATACGACATGGTGTCTGACGGTGTCTGTGTTATATATTCTTGCCAGTGTTACTAGCGCCACAGTGCCACTTCACACAGCCCTTGAGGCTGTGACTGTTAGAGTCCGGGCAGGAATGGAGCTTACCATCTGTTCCCTCTACCTTCCCCCAGATGAGGTTGACCTAGCTGCCTTGTTCACCCAGCTCCCTCAGCCATTCCTCCTTTTGGGGGACATTAATTCCCACCACCCTTTATGGGGTGGGGCCCAGATCTTGGGCCAGGGTGGGAACGTTGAGGCTCTCTTGTCACAGCAGGACATTTGCCTCCTTAACACTGGTGCTCCCACATATTTTAGCTTGACTCATAGCACATACTCGTCCATTGAGTTCCTCTTCATAGCCCAGGTCTTCTTCCATACCTCAGTTGGAGGATTCACGACGACCTCTGTGGAAGGGACCACTTTCCTATTCTGGTTTCTCTTCTTCAATCCCAAACCCCTGACAAGCTGCCATGATGGTCTCTTCGTGGAGCAGATTGGGCAGCCTACACCTCAGCCACTATGGCCATTGCTCCGCTTCCTGGTGATATAGATTTGGCAGTGGACGAGGTCACTATGGCCATTGTTTCTACTGCCGAGGCAACTGTCCCCTGCTCTTCAAGTGCCCTAAGGCGTAAGTCAGTCCCTTGGTGGACACCAGAGATTGCAGAAGCTGTCCGGGACCGGCGGCGAGCCCTGTAACGACACTTCGTCATCCTTCCCTAGAGAATCTGGTTGCCTTTAAACGGCTGTGGGCCCGCGCTCAGCAGTCAATCCGGTGGAGCAAACAGGACTGCTGGGAACGATATGTTGCCACCATAAGGTCTCGCACCTCCCCAACTCAGGTGTGTTCGTGGGTTCGGCGCATTTTTGGCTTTCGCCCTCATGCATCTGTCCCATGCCTTTCTCTTCGGGGTACACTTTGTACTGACCCAATCGCCATCGCCGAACATCTGGCAGACTACTTCGCTCGTATTTCTGCGACAGCAGGCTATAGCGCAGAATTCCGCGCCATTAAAGAGCAGTCTGAGCGTACGCAGCTGTCGTTTTGCACGCACCGTTGGGAATGATACAACGCCCCATTTAGTGAATGGGATTTCCAAAGTGCCCTTACGGCTTGCCCCGATACCTTTCCAGGTCCAGACCGAATTCACAACCAGTTTCTTTGCCATCTCTCGGCGCACTGTCAGGATGATTTACTCTCCCTGTTTAACTGCATCTGGACAGAGGGCGTTTTCCCAACTCGTTGGCAGGATAGCGTTACCATCCCAGTGCTGAACCCTGGTGCAGATCCGCTGGTGGTTGATAGCTATAGCCCTATCAGCCTCACCAACGTTATGTGCAAACTCCTGGAACGTATGCTGAGTCGGCGGCTCATGTGGATCCTCGAAGTTCTGGGCCTCCTGGCCCAGAAACAAGGGGGCTTCCGTCAGGGCCGCTAAGCAATCGACAATTTAGTCTCGCTAGAGTCGGCTATTCGTACAGCTTTTACTCGGCGAGAACATCTAGTTGCTGTTTTCTTTGATCTTTGGAAGGCATACGATACCACCTGGTCCCATCATATCCTTGCTACACTGCACAAATGAGTCTTACAGGCTCCACTTTCGATTTTTCTATTGAATTTTCTCTCCAATCGCTCCTTTCGGGTTATTATTTTAGCTCTACCCATATTCAGGAGATCAGTGTCGAGCAGGGCTCAATTCTCAGTGTTCCCCTCTTTTTGGTGGCTGCAGTGGGCTCATTGATCTGTTCCTCTGCGTATGCCGATGACTTTTGTCCTTATTACAGTTCCCCAAGCATCAGTGTCGCTGAACGGCGGCTGCAGGGAGCTATCCGTAAGGCACATTTTTGGGCATCCAACCATGGTTTTCAGTTCTCACCCTCTAAGACCCGAGTGATGCATTTATGTCGTCGTCGAACGGTCCACCTCCATCCAGAACTCTACCTTGCCAATGAACTCCTTCGTATTAAGGAGATGCATCACTTCCTTGGCATTCTGCTTGATGCTCGACGCACTTGGACACCTCATCTTCGCGAGCTTAAACAACGGTGCTGGCGGCACCTCAACATCCTTTGCTGACTCAGCAACACCGTTTGGGGGGCTGCACGAACAACCCTCCTACAGCTCTATAAGGCCTTAGTCCAGTCTCGTTTCGACTACCGGAGCGTGGTGTATGACTCAGCAGCACCTTCAACGTTGCAGATCCTCGACCCGATTCTCCATTGTGGCGTCAGACTGGCGACAGGTGCTTTCCGCACTAGTCGGGTGACTAGCCATCTTGTAGAAGCTGGAATCCCTCTCCTATGATCCCGCCGACAACAGTTGCTTGCGTCATACATCGCCCACGTCCATGCCTCGTCCAACCACTCAAAGCACAGGCTTCTTTTTCCATCCTCTGCACCCCTCTCCCCATGACGGCGGCCTAGGTCAGGTCTCCCGATCGCGGTCCGCCTTCGTTCCCTTCTCTCGTCACTAGAGTCCTTTCCCCGTCCTCCATCCTTCCAGTCCTCTTCTTCTACCACTCCCTCGTCCCTCCCTCGCTTGCGGCTTTGCTTGGATTTCTCCTGTGCTCCAAGTCTTCCGTCCCACATGCCAGTCTTCGTCAATAATTCCTGGCTCTTCTTGCCTCGTGTCACGATACAGATGTAGTCTACACCGATTATTCTGTGGTCGATGGACGCACTGGGTATGCTTTCATCCATGGCGACTAGGCGACTATGGTGAGCAGCATTCCCCGGCATGTTGGAGCAGTGTTTTCACTGTGGAGCTGGTTGCTCTTTATCATGCACTCGCTCACCTTTTCTTCTGCCCTGGGAAGTAATTTGTCATATGCAGTGACTCCCTGAGTAGATTGCAAGCACTCGACCAGTGTTTTTCTCGGGACCCTTTGGTGCGCGGTATTCAGGATGCTGTTTTTGCTCTCGCCGAGTGTGGTCGTTCAGCGACGTTTGTGTGGACCCCGGGAAACGAACGTTTCGATCGGTTGGCCAAGCAGGCCACCACGTCGCCACTCCTGGAGCTTGGTCTCGTGGAAATTGACCTCTTGCCAGCCCAACATCGCAAGGTCTGCGATGGGTGGAGCACTGAATGGTCTTTCTTGAACACGCCAAATAAGCTCCGCATGGTCAGGTCGTCCACGGCCGTATGGAACTCTGCCTTCAGGGGCACGCATAGAGCCTCATCTTTGCCGTCTCCGAATTGGACGTACGCGGTTGACCCACAGCTATCTCCTTCGTCGTGAGAACCTGCCCAAGTGTCACAGTGATGCAGGGCTGACAGTGGTCCATCTTCTAATGGACTGCCCCCTTTTAGCCCCCTTGCGGCAGTCTTTTAATTTACCAGCTGCACTTCCTTTAATTCTCGGTGACGATGCCTCTATAGCTGACTCACTTTTACATTTTATCTGTGCAGCGGGATTTTATCACTCGCTCTAGTGTGGGTGCTCTCGCATGATTTCTCAGGCTACACCCACTCCAGCGACCTTTCATTGTGACGTGGATACGAAAATAGTTTCTTTTGTGGAAACAAGTTGTGTTGGTACCTCTATCAACACTTTCCAGCTGGAGGTTCTTCTTTTGTCGTTGAGTGGTTGACCATTTACCTGATCTGTGAACCACTGAAGTCTGTTTTACTCTAGTCAACTATTTGCTCTGCTCCTTTTAAGTGTCCTCTATTTTGTGTTACTGCGGTGTTCATTTTAGCTCTGTACCCCTTGGTGTTCCCTCCCTCTGGGTGCAGAAGTTAAGCTTTTACTGTATAGGCCTTTTACGAGTATGTCTGTTTGGAACTGGGGACTGATAACCTCGATGTTTAGCCCCCATCAAACCCCAAAACCAACCAACGTAACTGTGACCGAGCTCGAGAATCAGCTTGGTGTGTTCCTTCAAGAAACTGAAACCACGAATGCGAACATATCTTACACACCTGTAGCTACTTTTCCTTCGTCATGAAAACGACAGAGCACGCACGAGCACTGCGACATTGCTAACAACCCGACACCTCGTATACGAGGTCACTGTTCATCTTCCATACGGTACCGACTTGGTCTCCTCCACCCTTCATCTGGTTACAAAACTCAAAGGAAATTTTAGAGGATTTCATTTTGATAGTGACGAAGCGGTGCAAGTTGAAGTTATATTGTGGCCCCTTCAACTGAGTCAAATATTCTACAGTGACTTTATCAATAAACTCTTCTCTTGCTTGGATAACCATAGTGAGACGAGGAATAAGTATGTAGAATGTTAATAAAGTTTATTTTATTTAAATAAACTTTGAGACGGTACAGGTCAATTTTATTACATCGACAATGTGAGCCCTTATCTTGGCGTGATATTTCACAGTTTACTTTCCATAATAACTTGCAATAAATCCACATAGAACCGTGAGATATGACACCATTTCCTCTGGATTACAAATGATTCACGTATTTCCCAGGCCAGGTAAGGCCCAGCCATGGCATCAATCGTAAGTCTTTGCTGTGGCCGCCAGTGTCCTCGTGGCACTCAGTGTGATAAAGCTGGAACTGGACATCGGGATTATAGAAGGTCAGCTTGGATAATGGATGAAATGCATTTGATGTTATTAATAATAAGCCGTTGTTTGTCAGTATTTACGTGAACCTGTAGGTAGAGAAATATCTTCCACTGTTTAAATATAACATTTGACGTCATGGAACTACACTTTTATTGCGTCAGCACACAACTATTACAGAAACAACTGAAAGATAAAAAGAACACAAAGGCAATGTTTTTAATACTAATCTTTACAGTAATTAAATTTACTGCATGGCGTGAATTAAACAGAAAGTGACACATACTACGATGTATAGTTTCTACCGGTTATGTGTAAGTAAAAGAGTCAAGTTTTGACGCTCTTGCAGTTTCTTCGCTCCTCTGGAAACAGCAGATGTCTTCAGTCAGCAGGCCAGCCATTTAGTCTTCAATCCCCCGCAGATGATTCAAGCTAAGCCAACGGACTTGCAATACTCCTAGTTCCTGGGACAATCTGAGAGGTATGGTTTACACTGACTCTTTGGTTTCACCACGTAAACTGCAACGAATAGAAATATGTTTTATTAAAGGTAGGAAGTATAAAAATAACATAGCAGTTTACATTTACTAGTCATAACACAACTGAAACTCTTCGCCTTTTTTACATAGAATTGTGACAAATTAAGTTATGGTCGTGTATCAGAGATAACGTGGGGTTCCGTCAGTATTTTTTTCCCGTCCTGTATTTCACGAAGACATGCTTAACAGGCGGAGAATGTTATTACGAGTGCCGTAATAATGTCGCAACAGTCGTAATTGCTGACAAGTGTGCTACGTTGCGGGGTTCCTATCCTTACTGGTACTACAGAAGACAGTTGCAAGATTGACCCCGCCAGTAAACATGTCTTATGACGTATTTCGAAAGTTTAAAGATGTAACTAGAAATAAGTTTCTCTAGGGAGGTTAATGCTCCTGGCGTGCGAAGCATTCAATAAGCCAAACATGTGTCCTGTGACGTGCCAAATGACGATAACCCCAGGGACGTCGGTTTCGTTTGCTGGGAATTGATCTGGCGATCCCTGTGTTTGTCGGCCGGAGTGGCCGAGCGGTTAAAGGCGCTACAGTCTGGAACCGCACGACCGCTACGGTCGCAGGTTCGAATCCTGCCTTGGGCATGGATGTGTGTGATGTCCTTAGGTTAGTTAGGTTTAAGTAGTTCTAAGTTCTAGGGGACTTATGACCACAGCAATTGAGTCCCATAGTGGTCAGAGCCATTTTCTTTTGATCTCTGTGTTTGTGATTTGGGAATGGTCAGCACTGCCGGCCCCAGTAACCGTAAAACTTTGTCGCGCGTGAGCGATCTCATTGGAAAGCGGCGCCGCACGAGACCATCTTGACCCTGGAACGATCTAACGTCACTGGATGAAATGCGTTTCCTCTGTCCTTCGCGTACAGGTCAGCATCTGTATCCAGCCGTCAGAGTGTTCGCTCAACCATTTGTATCACCCCAGTTATAGAACCCATTGTGAACACCCTTTTGTTGCAAAAAGAAGTAGAAAAATCGGTCATCTTGACAGTGATGACAGCTACTGACAGCAAAATTTACGCTCTTGACAGTTTAATTAACAAGAAAGTTATGTAAATAGTAATGTTTATCATAAAGAATGAACTGAATGAAAGAATACCATATGATACGAAATAGAAACTTAAGGAAAGAATTCAAGAAATTATTAACGAAGGTTAAAGCCCAGACCATAAATTGACCAAAGATGAGATTTATCCTAGAAGAGAATTGTAGCCGCATCGAGCTGTGAATTCATTGTCACTACAATGTAACTCGGCAGTGGAGATGTTAACTTCACTTCTCTCTTGTACTCTTGCAATGGTAGTACGCATGTTCAGTGTTACTAGATTGTTTTAAAGACGATCTGAAGTTTAAAACGTTTACAGTTGGAATTATTAGTCAGAAACGGACTGAAGTAAAATCATCTTTACTGTTTACACAGATAACGGGATGGTTGATTGCTGATTTGTGTTGGGACTTAGCCTTCACGATACTTAATAGTCACGAACATCAAAGTACACGGAAAGAGCCTGATCGCCGGCATAAACTCAATTTTTAGAATTGATTAGGCAACAGATAAACACAATCACGAAGAACATACAATTGGGCCGTGTTGTCAGAAGCTATCGACAGTCAGATTTGCTGATGCTAACAGACACAATTCCCTGAAAAAAAAATCGGTGAGTGTGTTCAGTGTAGGGACAAATGATTACGAAGAACAATAAACGTTAATTCAACATTCATTCCTCGTGTCGCATACATCATTTAATGGACATTTAAAGTGTATTTGTGGAATTGACTGAGTATTCGGATATCATAAAAGTGAGTAGTGACTTAGTGACAATTTAACTGTAAATAGCAATAAGTTTACAAGGAAATACGACGCAATCTGAACATTGCTCAAGGTTATGTTATCTCTGGAATTGCGTCATATGGTAGCGACACCTTGGCGACCTAATAATAATTAACAACTCAATTTTCTCTCAAAAATCGTGATGTGACATCGGCTTGGGAGATGGACTGATAATTCAAGACATTATATTTTGAACGTTTGAATACGCTTTCTCAAACCGGTTATAAGAACTACAGTCAGGAAGTTCACACAAACTGGAAAGTCCGACGCGAACACCCAAAGGACTTTTGGTTATCATTTCAGATCAAGGGAGTCGTCGCGTTGTCCAGTGGTGCAGTCGCTATATTTATAAGTGGAGAAGATGGATAGACATCGAACACCATTGCTTTAATTACAAACAAGGGCGGCGCACACACTCCTGCGTGCTGCTCCATCAAGACGTTTTGAGAGACAGTATCTAAAAAATTACCAAACCGCGTTGGGAGTTTGATTTCCTAATAGTTACAGATTGGCGTTGTCTTGATCGAGAGACGCCGTTCCACGTCATCTCGACTGGGACAACCATCACCGTCGAACCGAGACAAAACGAGACGTCACACAGTACAGTTCATTCTCTGTGAACTAATGAAAGAGATTTTGATTTCTAAACACGTACTGAAAAAACATTCTTGACGACAAAGTTGTGAACCCAGTACTACGTATTTGGAAAGAACTATTTATAGAGAATTTCGTCTTTGCACGAAACCACTGAAGTGTCAAACCTCGCTGCTCAAGAAGTATCGCCGAATATTGCCTGTTACGTCTAATACTATCACGGCCGCTGTAAGGCCTATTTGCCAATATAATATCATTTATATCTTACAAACCATTCCTGTCTTTTTTTGTGGGGGGGGGGGGGCGCATTTCGTGTTCTACTGTTGTATTTGATCACGAACGGTACTTGTTCCATGTCCTACATGTCTCCGGTGTTCTATGTGTGTAGCTGTGAGTGCTTTACGACGGAGCTTACGGGGATCGATAAGCAAATGAACTGAAGTGTTCTTGTGTTTCAAGAAGCGTCGTATTGAATATTAATACCACTTACGGAGAAAGCATCATCTGTTAGTGTCTGGCTTATAGAAATAACTTTCTACTTCTGTCAGTTGAGAGTTCTCATACTGCTTGACGCTTTTGATCATAAATGTTTTACTCGCTTTGCATGTCGCTAAAAATTGTAGTAGTTTTGTCCTCAGCTACGCAGCTGTAGTACGTTAAGGGGACGGTGGCAAAAGACACCAAGTTTCGTGACATCAGAGACATATCACAAAGGGTAGACTCTTCTACTCTGAGGGAATAGTGCCAACCCTAAGTGAGAAGGGTAACCACCTAGGGGTACGGTAGCTACTTTCATTAAAGGTAGTCACCTAGCAGAGGAATGGTAATGCATTATGTCATACGTGTGTCTGTGAGTGATTGACGAAAACCTAGAGACAGGGAATAGTTAAACTTTTTTGTAAAAACATGTGACAGACGACAGTTATTGACAAGATGAGTGTGAAGAAATACGTATGTGAGGTGAGTTTTAATGAGGAAAATGCAATGACAAGACAGTACAGAGGGTAATTTAATTAAAAATTGATTACTAAACACGTGAGTGCTTGAAGAGTGTATATAACAATTGGCGGTTTAAATACAGAGGTGTTTGTTTCTTTATTTCTGAATGAGTGTGTGTGTGTGTGTGTGTGTGTGTGTGTGTGAACGTTTTGATGTTAGAAGTTCCCACCGGTTTCTAACTCATATGTGCAGCAATTAACGGACGCATCTGAAAATTTCAAGGATTCTATGACGTTTCGGGCCATCATATTTTGTTTAAAGTAATTGTGTGTGTCGAAAATAAGTCTACGTGGTTGTCACAGTATATGTCCCTTCTCTTCCTGTGGTGCAAGTCAAAACACGACTCCATCCTTCGGTGGCTGAACCAGTTATACCACGGGGTATGGGCTTGAGGATCCCAGAGTTGACGAGGTTGATGCTAGCCAGCTTCACTAATCATCAGTTGCTGTAATATCTGTGTGTGCTTAAACCAGTATTATTGGGCTATTGGGTTGCCAATGAGGCATATTGTATGACACAGAGGTCGGCGATATTAGCTTAACGGCGTGTAATGCGAGGTACGCACAACCATAATTTTAAGCAAAATAAGGCAAAACTTTTAAAGGCTTGTACGTTCCTAATAGTCAGATGAATGCTGCGGCGAAACAGTCAACCTCTGGAGAACTTGTAGTACGCTAATTCTTCAGCAGCAAATCGGGATTGTCTCCTGGTGCGTTTTTTCGAACCAGCGGTTCGGTTCCCGTGATAATAAAACTGTCTTCGTTTCTGAAAATAGCAGTTTTTTCTGCGCGTTGTGTCTGCGATAATGGATAAAATACTCAAACGAAAGAGCGGAGGTTGACAGTTCTCCCGTTTAAGCATCTCTGAGATAATAAAGCAAGAAACATCAATTAATTCAGACAGTCAGTGTTCTATAAAACTAAATGTCTTAATTGATAGGATGGTACACTTAAATGCGTTACACAGGTAAGAAATACACTCTCTACGTCATAAGAAGAAGTAAATAATTGAGTACATCCAAAACAAGTCGACCTGCACTAAACTAAAATCATGAGTCAAGTTAAAATGTGGTGGCATGATGAGATATAATGAACATACACAAAGAATAATTGCAAAAAAGAATGACTATAAGGTGGATTTAAGCCTTGTAATGACATAAGTTGATGGAGTTGAAGAGAAAAGAGCCTGAGACCGTACTAGTAAATGCATCGCTGAGTGTTTCTTGACGGTCAGTTCTCCAGTAGATGTTGCGCCAATAGATGGCCTCACACACACTCCCAGCTGCTAAATTGACAGAAATTCTCTTAAAAGTCGCCTCCGTGTCTGTGGTACTCTGTCACTAAAAGGACGTTGTATGTCTAAAGCCACAAAGGCATGTTTTTGAAGGGCACTAACAGCGCATTTGGGCTCTTGAAAAGAGACATCATCACACTCCTCATCTTGTGAATTTATGCTCCTACTGATATTCAGCTAGACAAGCTGTATCATGCTGTTACACGAGATGCAATTAACGAAAGCTTTGGGATCTGCGTTAGCCTATTGTTCAATTACATTGTTCCTCGGAGTTATAATGAGTGATTTTCTCCATCGTGTATAAACTCTAGGGATACATCGAATAGAAGATAGGGGACAAGAAATTCCAATGAATTTATTTTCGAAAATACATGGTTTCCATCCTAGAGACCATTTATTGAATCATACATTGTTGCAGAGACTGCGGTCTAATACTTGCTGTACCATTTAGCCACAGTTTCCGTATGTATTGTTTCCTCCTAAAAGGCAGTACTGTTCTTCATACGTCATGACTTAGCACACTATCCTGCCACAGTAATTAGTAATTTCGTGTCCGATTCACTTCTGTAGTGGACGTGGTACTGTGTTGTACACAATGGTTCCGTATTCGAATTGAAGGCATGCCGACATCCTATTTACTTACGGCGAGGCAAATGACAACGGGCGGCGGGCAACGAGGTTGTATCAGAAGACCTAGTCCTGCCGACAACAACCACAGAATTCTGTGTTTACAAAAGTGTTTCACCGTTAGCCTGACACAGGATCGTTTCAGGAAGCAGGAAATCATGAAGGACGTACCCGAAATTTTCGAACGTCAGACTTGCAGGAAAATGTGATTCATACTGTGGAAGGCGACCTCTGTGTCAGTACCAGCGAGTGTCCCCCCTCCCCCTCCCTTGAACAGGATAAGCCATACGACCGTGTGGAACATTCCCCATAACAACTGTTACAATCGTGAACACTTACTGCGTGTGCAGTGCTTACAAGTTGCAAACTTTCCACATCGGAGGCGGCTTTGTTACTGTTTTCTTCACCAGGCAACAGCGATTCAGGGATATATGTCCTCCATCCAATTCATAGATGGAACCACCTTCACGGCGAGTGGTATCTTCAACTTTCGTAACAATAATCTGTCGGACAGTATACATAACCTCCATGGGAAGGTGATAACGAATCATCAGCATCAATGCAGCTGGGATGTGTTTGTTGGGATAACCGGCGACCGTATTTTGGGACCAGTCTTCCTTCCATATCACCTAATAGGCCGGAACTATCGGAGTATCTTATGGATGACTTTGCCTCCCGTCCTGGAAGAAGTGCCTTTGATGATTCGAAGTGTTATGTGGCTGCCACATGATGGTGTTTCAGCTCACTTAACCGTTAAAGTCCGGACGCATCTCGGTCGTTTGTTCCCTGGTCGATGGGTCGATCGAGGATTTCCAGCTGCATCGCCTGCTCGTTCATCGGATTTCAGCCTGTGCGATTTTTGGTTATCGGACCGTCTCAAAAGTATCATGTATGCAGAGCCCATTCCATACATGGAGACACTGGAGCAGCGTATTCATGCTGCCTTTGACACTCTTCTGATGCGACCTTGCCGATGTCAGTGTGTGAAACAGGACATGCTACGGCGCGTTCATGCGTGCATTGATGGCACATTTAAACATTGTTCAGCACATACTGTAACAGTGGATGCATGGTACAGCGCGTTTTAGACTGCAGTCTCTGTAACAACGTATAATTGATTAAACGATCAATAGTAAGGAAACAACGGAAACCACTTCCGGACAAAAGTTCATTAGACCTTTCTTGTTCGTATCCGCAACATCGACCAAACACGGTGGTCGTGCGGTAGGGTTCTCGCTCCCCACGCCCGGGTTCCCGGGATCGATTCCCTGCGGGGTCAGGAATTTTCTCTGCGTCGTGATGACTGGGTGTTGTGTGATGTCCTTAGGTTACTTAGGTTTAAGTAATTCTAAGTTCTAGGGGATGATGACCATAGATGTTAAGTCCCATAGTGCTCAGAGCCATTTGAACCACTTTTTTGTTTTGAGAGAGACCAAAAGTTTGTGGTGAGACCTTTCATTTTCCCCAACTCTAGAAGATACACATTTTGTTAGAGTTTGAAGAATTATTCTCCTGAAGTTGCGCCAGTGTTGCCCTGCACGATCCCTGTGAAGTTATGGACTTCAGCTTTGTGCGAGATGTGAGGCAAACTTCGGTTTACTAATCGTCCGCAATACTATGGCACCTGGGACTGGGGCATTTCGGTCGCCTCATCGTGAGTTATAATCGTGATATTTTGCTAGCATACGATGAACAATTTGTCCCTATAAGCACACCTGTCCTGAAAACTTCGACAGAAGATGCGTTTTCCTTAACCACTGTTCTTGATGACTGGAATGTCTCAGCCTGCTTCCAACAGTGGCCATGAAAAGCCAAGCTAAATAATATCATGATTGTGTAGTAACAGGCTTACTATTCATGTAGATTTACCAGTTTGTAGACATGTCCATCTACAGATTCATTAGTTAACTTTCATGTAACAGCTACTCTCGTGGTAACCAACAAGCATGCGGGCACAATTTCTAACTCAGTGGAAATCTTACGTAGTACTACGACAACGCTACTTACCTAACCTTTTTTCTCGATAATTTGGTCTGGCCTAAGTAACGTGCTTTTACCTAGTTCTTTTTTCAGTCTACACTGACTCCTAATTAAAATGGGAGCATGCTGCTATTTATAAATGCCTGAAATTTTGGACCTTTTTTTGCAATGGTTATACGTTTGATGACTAGTACAGTGTGTCAGCGTCCATAAGTAGCGTATATTTCGATCTGATATTACATTGTAGATGTGTAACTAAGTGAATGAGTGTGTGCCCTAATTTAATGCTAGCATGATGTTTCCGATAAGATGTAGTCCAGAACGTTCACTTACCATTGCCCAATTCACCTATTTCTTCGTCTCTACGTCAAAGCGTTGCTAAATCTTAAAATTTTTTAAACTTAGAAGCCTATTTCTACTTGTTCCTAAGCGTATGACGGGTATTGTTTGTACACACTAATCCACTTTTCAGCCCTCTCCAGGGTACGACGAAAATTGTACATTGCCTATCGCTTTAGGATGTTTAGCTCAGTATATGCGTGTGTACAACAATGCCAATACATTCACTGTGAAAATTAACCACACTCTATGGACCGCGGCACTCGTGGCTACTTACGTAACCTGTTCAAATATCTTTTCCTAAAATGTTGAAACTGTAGCCCATTTCGAACTTGATGTCGCGTTACACGACATAATCCCCGCAAAAGAATTCAAAGGTAAGTAGAAGTTGAAAACATGCAGCAGTTTTACGGGGAAGGAAAGTTAGTGTAAACGGTGGACTAAATATGCGCGGCAAATTGCTCTGAATGGTTTTGGTGGAGAATAATGAAGAGTTGAAATTTCGTAATTTCAGTGAGGTAAGGTTAGTCACTGATCCTTGATGATTTGGTTTCATTCATGTTTTCACATTCACGGAAGAACCGTTGGCAAAATATAATGCAAAACAGTCTGATGTTACCTTGTCAATCATGCACAGAAAACAGTGGTATTTGAATTAACTTACCTTTCGGTAGCTGGTTGTAGCAAGAATACAGCTTCAGGGAATTAGCATACAAGTAGAACTTGTTGTTTGTCGCGACGCAAATGGTATCATCGTCATCTTCCTTGTAGGACGACCTCCCCAGAAATCTACTCTCAGTCGTGATATTGCCTGTGCTTAGTTCCTCATTCCCGGTGGAGGCGGCGGTCGACTCTTCTGGTTGTCCGTGAACCTCCGCCACTGCAAGCAGTGCTGTAAAAATCGATGAACGTAACTACAGATCGCTATTTCGTCTAATGGCTGTTAGTGCAACTCTCCCACCTAGCACTGCGACACTTCTGTATGCTATTATGCACCATCTGCTAGCGTGACAACACTGAGGTGTAGTGTAATTCTACTGGCTCTTACCACGAACTCTTCCACTTGCTAACATATCTCCACCGTATGGAATGATACTGATTTTGTCTCGTAGTGTGACTTTGAGACTGACAGTCTATTCGACGTACATGAAAACCATGTGACTACATTCAGGGAAGCTGCAGTAAGAGAATACCGAATATTTGGGACATTTATGAGAAAAATACGTAGCCGCAATGTATCACAACACGAGAGCATGCACACTTGGGTGCAAATACAACAGATAGGACGGAAAATTCACCAGTAATTTGTAATTATTACTAATTATCATTAAATCATCATATCTACTCATGAGTAAGTGAATTCTGATATGTTGAACTCTATAGTGAACTATAATTATTTACGAACTAGGGAATATTTTGTGTTTAATCGATGACAGGGGACTATTTTTCACTTACTGTCCCACATTAATAAATAAATTGGAAATTACTAACACTAAAATACACAATAAACGTAGGAACACCATGTGAGTTATTTCACTGACCGATAAAAGTATCAGTTTATTGTAGTATTAGCATTTTGACGTGTGCTACATCAATTGTTCATGAGACTTACGTTTTTTAGTAGTTTTAAATATTGATTTTAATGCATCTTGTATTTGCTTACATTCGCTTTACTCGGTGATGCTTCGGTAAAATTTCGGCAAACAAATTTTTGACGAGTTTACCCATGGGAAAAGGAAGCAGGCATGTACGGCTCGACCCTGCAATATCCACCCAATATTGCAAAGAGAGCTCAAATGTGGTAAGTGCCTAATTTCATCTCATGGATTATTTTAACTACTTAAGAGTAGTACCAATACATCGCAGCATATACGTCACTCTAGTCATTAGTAACTTGAACTATCAAACGATAGTTGCGTTTAGCACAGGAGACACATGGCCCAGGAGAATCTCGTAGTTGAAATCCGTCCTGCGGAAGTAGAATACTCTTTCTACAAGAGCTGTGAGTGATAATGGTGTAAATGCAGTGGTACGGTAACCTCGGGTAATTTATCCCTTGTACTGAGTGAACCCTACTAAATTTACATCCTTTCATTGGATTATGCTAAATGCTCTCCTGGCTTTAATCTAAATGCTGTAACTGGAAATCGCTCCCAAAGAGGTTGGTACTGGAATCCAATCTGCCCGCCTAACATCCCACACGGTAATTGGCTATGATGTATATGACAGAAAAATGGGTCATTACTTGAACAGTCCGCTCGTCCCAGAAAATAAAAAATAAAAAATCAACAGTGACATACACGCTACGCTCATGTCTGACTAGTTCTCGTAATTAATTTCCTGCTCCAATATACAAATACAGTGGTCTTTCGAGTGCTTGTTGGGTTGTTATTATCTCACAATTAAATTGAGAATATTAGTACTTTCCTCAATTATGTTTGGGAATGTTTCCCTTTCTAGTAAGGTTCTGCCACACTAAAAGCTAGCCGAATATTTGGCTGAAAAAGTTGGGCTTTTCATTGGTTCTGACATCAAACAGCCCGCTCTACCTTTTGTAGTAAGGAATGAAAAGTATTGAAGGAGCTGGACGCCCTCCTCTATACGCTCAAGTAGCAGATGTTTCACTGAAAAGCACAAATATCTCCAAGTGGATGACTCTCTAACAGCTTTTCGCTCCTCATCAACATAATGAACCTAACTGTAGTGGACTGACAAGACAGCCAGTCCACAGTGACGGGTAACCGAAAGGCACGCGTTTACACACGCCGGCTGGCGTTAGATCTGAAACAGGATACGTAATGAATGCTATAAAGAAAAGTACGTAGCTGCTGGAATACTTAACTTTAATCCATCATTTGTATACAGAATTCTGGATGATATAAGTGAGACTCTCTCTAGAAATGGTTAATGGCGCCTTGCTAGGTCGTAGCCATGGACTTAGCTGAAGGCTATTCTAACTGTTTCTCGGCAAATGAGAGAAAGGCTTCGTCAGTGTAGTCACTAGCAAAGTCGTCGTACAACTGGGGACGAGTCCTAGTCCGTCTCTCTAGACCAGCCGTGTGGTGGCGCTCGGTCTGCGATCACTGACAGTGGCGACACGCGGGTCTGACATGTACTAATGGACCGCGGCCGATTTAAAGCTACCACCTAGCAAATGTGGTGTCTGGCGGTGACACCACACTAACCTATTACAATACTGTTCCTGTTATGCCTTCTGAATGTCACGTGTTTGAGAAGATTAATAGACACCATTAGAATTTGTTTGTTTTTCTGTTACATTAAAACTAAATTTAGGGGCAAAAAAAATGACAGCCTTGCATGCAACGTCTCACTTAACTTGTTGTACGATTGAAACATCAGAGTTCTTTCACTACTTACGTTAAGTCCAATTCAGTAGTACATACACGGTTCCGAGACAGTAATGTGACCAACGCCATTGTTAGGCATCAGCACGAGATATCCACTCAACAACGGTAGGGCGCAGCATTAACAGTGGATGCTATATAAAGCGCGTCAGGGAGCCCGGTGGACAGTGCAGTCACTGTCATAATGTGGAAACTAAGCTATCTATCTAACGTCCAAAAGGGTATGATTATTGCCTTTCGGGCCAGATATGGATGTTGGATGTACGCCTCAGTTTCTAAACTGTTCACGTGTCGCCCTTCTTAAAACGTACTGTGCATGGCAAAACAGCACTATCCAAAACCGACACCATGACCAGTGGGGCAGCATAGACCATAGATGACAAGAATAAAAGACAGCTGCGAAGATATGTACGGATGAACAGGCATGCTACAGTGGAGGGAAGGACCGCTCAGATGAACCAAGGGGCTGCTAACAGTGTCTGCTCAATAATCATCCAGAGAAGGTTGCTGTGTACCGGCGTCCACTGCAGGTGCTAGATTCGTACGCTCACGCCGACTGCTGTACATCGGCGACGATGGCTTGAATTAGCACTCCTATACCTTAACTGGACCTGCTTTGAGAGGCCGTTTTAGGCGAAAGACGTTTTATGCTCGATCGAGTATAAGGCGGGTGGCCTGTACGGCGTGAAACGTCTCAAGGCAAACAAGCTCCAACGAGTGAGGGAGCTTTATGGTCTGGGGAGTATATTCGTGTGATGTCCTTAGGTTAGTTAGGTTTAAGTAGTTCTAAGTTCTAGGGGACTGATGACCATAGATGTTAAGTCCCATAGTGCTCAGAGCCATTTGAACCATTTTAGAATATATTCGTATCGGTGATTCTTCATAATAGTTGTCATAATTGATCTAAACTAGTAGTCTCCGTTTGTGCTTGGGGACCCTATCTACCCCTCCATACAGTTTAATGTTCTTCGGCACGATGGCATCTACCAAGAAGACAATGCATCCTCTCACTGTTGGATCTCTAGTTTGCTCTTAATATGACTGGACATGTTTCCTTCTGTTCTTTGAAATTAGATCTCAATATAGTAACTATAGGGCTCTTGTACTTCTCTTTATAAACTGTGATCAAGAAGTGTGTTTCTAGTAATTGCAGTCTGTATTTATTATGCAACTGGTTTGTTGGATTCTTGTTGTCAATTTCACTACGTAGTTTTCTCTAAAGAATATAGAAGTTTTTTCATTGTACTCGCTTTCTTCCATAGCGTGTATTATGTGGCCCCTATTTGGCTTTCTAATTGTTTCATTATTCTCCCTCTGTTTTGTATTCATGCAACTTACTGTTTAACATTGTTTTTATGTGCCTGCTCGTACATATCTTTAGCCTTTCTTTACTCCCTTTCATAGTAGTTTTGTTTAGTTAGTGACTTGTAGAGCATTTTTCATTGCTGTTCATTACTACAGTACGTCTTACATTCGTAAGTCCCTCCTATAGTTTTTAACGAAACATATGAAATGTAACGCATGAGAAAATTTTTCAATCAACATACCAACACATTTCACAGACGCAACGAAGACCAGCAATTCAATGCATACAAACAAACACTGTGAATGCAGTATTACGCACGAGTCAATCTCTGTATTGTGAAGGCAGCATGATGCGTAAGAATATATTCCAAAAATGTTATCCTAGTGAAGTTGAAATTATATTCCAAGATTAACATTTTCTGGTTTTTTAAAAGCAGTGAGGAGATAAACAGACGACCGCATGGGGGAAATCATTGAATAACACACACACACACAGACAAATGATCTAAAACTATGTTGCTTCCAACAACACTCTAAGGTGAGATAAAATTGCGAAATCTATTGTCCTAAGTCAGCAAACCGTAATTGGTGCAGTAACTTTTTTCTTGCATAAATAAAGCTGGAGTCCTCTTTTTACCATTCCTACAAGAGGTGTTGCTGGCGCATTCCAGTGTGTATCACATCTAAGCGTAATGATTCTTTACTCATCAAGTGAAAAAGGATTGCAACACCAGTCACTAACTCTCAAAATTCATATAGCTATTTAGTGAAAGAGCTATTCGGTTAAAACTGGTGCCACAGGAAGGATTTGTATGAGACAGTTCTGAACAATATTTCTGACAAATTCCACAAGCTCGTTTCATCCCATTTTTTGACAAGTACCTCCAGCATTTTAGTTACAGAATCGAATAATAGGGAAATCACTTACGTGATCTGGTAACGGACGTAAGGTTCGCGAATCATTTATTATGAATGGGAAGTTCTGTAATCATTGGGCTGATACAAATTCAATGGCTTCTGGTATCAAAAGAATGTTACTGGAGATAGGTAAGCATTCCCCCTGAGCAGGAATATCAGGAATTTAGCTGCAGTGTATATAAGCTATCTATATCGAATATTCAGCTCCTTCAATGACGAGGGTGTGAAACACAAAATGCTCAATTCTACGAGTATTTGCAAACGGCTTCTTAGACCTGTATGTGCCGAAAAAGGTTACAGAGAAGTGCTAAGACCTGTCACAGTTCGAGTGATACGTTACTAAGTTTCTGTCAAAACAATAAGAGGACTTCGGAGCCTTGTTAAAAGCAAAACCTGAAAGCAGCCATGAGATTTAAATGAAACAGTCACTAGCCGATCTGTCAAAAAACCTTACCATCTGTTGGTACAGTATATACATCTACTTCACTTAATAAGTCATTCTTTGACCGTACTGGCACACTCGCCACAAATCAAGGAGAGGAGGTCGAAGTACTGATATCGCTTTTCCGAAACTGTTTCACCGAGGATGGTGGATACGCAGAGTTGACTCAAAAGACCCACCTAGTCGACATTGATGTAACTGATCGAGCAATATAAACTAAAACCACTCAGTAGTGGAAAGGTATCTGGATTTGAGAAAATGTCTTCAAGGTCCTATACACAACTTTCTCCCCTTCCAGCAGAAGTTAATCGTAGGTCGAAAGAGCGACAAAGCATTCCCAGGTACTCGAAGAAAGCACACATGTTTGAATGTCTAACTTGTTGTCGTTGCAGAATAAATGAAACCCTTTTACACACATGGATGATTACCTTTATGAAGGACGGATGTCTACTCAATAAGAAACCAAACTGATTCAGCAAACAGAAGTCTTGTGGTACTCATCAACTCGGAATCACAGCATGGGCAATGTCACCCACATCGAAGCCTCGTTCCTTGAATTATTCCGAACAATATTCGATACACTTCCGAAATGTCATTTAGTGGACAACATACGAGAATACCGGATATCGGACCTGATTTATGATTTTATTCGGTAATTCACAGCAGAAATAATTCAACACAACTCCTTTAATGGAAGAAAAGTGGGAGTCGGAAATATAATTTCAATGGTACCACAGCGATCTGTGATGTGGCTATAAGTGTTCACAATATACACAGTGTAGAAAAAGTATTCCATAGTCTGGGAGGTGGTAGCTCGTATGAAAACACAAGCGAAATGTCCAGAAGACATGAGCTCTAAGATCCATACTATTAGAGCTATGTGTACTTGGTGATACTGTAAACCGTATTCACAGTTCATTGCAAGTACAGCAGATACCTTTAATTCTAACATAACCGGTACGTATTTTGAACTGCTTACGAAAAACATTGTCTTTTTTCCCTGTAATTGTAAGATAATTGAAGCCTACTGTTTCACAAGGAAAATACCAAACTCCATTTTGATCACAAATGCGGGTCGTATGTAATAGCTTGTAAAATTACGACACAGTTCCACACGTATTTTCCAGCTACTTGGTTTCATAAGTTTAAAACAATTTTTGAAACTGAGTGTACTTGTGAATTCCATCGTAAATGAGATTGTAATATATGCTGAAAGAATAAATAACAAATAATTAGGTCAAGTCGTTGTAGTAAATACTCTGGCAATGTCAGGGATGTCATATTTGTATGAAACATGTCATACATTTCATGTAACGATAATATCGTTGGCGTAAGAACGCGCGGAGGGATGAGTTGCGAACAATCTGACAAATTATGCTGAAAATGGTGTTATAATAAGGGGGAAGGTAAGATATAAGTGAGGGAGCGCATGTATGTGCATAGTACATGGTCCAAGAAAGTTTTTAGCATTAACGAAAAGAGGAGTGTGGCCCAAGTTTATTTAAGCTGATCGCTAATTAAAAAGAGGCTACTGTCTATACTGAATATCATAATAAGCATTACATCGTACTGCAAGCAACTCATCGCAAAGTAAGATTCATGCAGTAGTTTTATAGTTATGTTATACGCATGCCAGTATAATAGTAGCTATCTTGGAACACTAGAATGGTCTAGTCAAACCAAACTTTATTGACCCAACGCGTTAACGGTCGACGTAGTGGTATCCTCTCATCATAACTTCCGAGAAAGTCATATGTGAAGAATATAGTTAAATGAAAAAAGGATCCGTTAAACTGACAACCCATTTTCAATCAAGTGGTCATTGTAATATAAAGCTGTAGTAGGTACGGTTCGTCATATGGTGCAGCACTGCTGTGGATACACAGACAATCATTTGATACGAAAAGTGATATAAGAGCAATACACGTTTGAGTGACAAAAGTAAACTGGCTATCTTGTAGCCTAAGTAATTTTTCTGATTTTATGTTGTGTTCTGTAAATGACATATGTCTACACACCATTAGTATTGCCAAGATGTTGTAGCCTTAAAGGAAAGATTCTACGGCACTATTCGAACAGTATCTGATAAAGAATTAATTGCTTCCGGTTACGACTAATGTGTGACGCATTACAGTTTCTATGCAGTGTTGCTAGTCGCAATTAAAATATTTATTAAAAATATCTGATCACAGATTAACATCTTTAGTGTTTATTTTACGCGTGTTTGTTACATCTAACGTTGTGCAGGGGCATTCTGTTTATTTACCGCATTACCTTTGTTGTCCAGTATTTGCGTGAATTCAGTGTCATTAGCTGTTTACCAAATGTAGCTTTAAATCGTTTTGGAGGTGGGAAACCTCTTTTTCTGATTTCTAAATTCCTTCGGACAACTTCTCACAGTAACGCAGCCGCTCGTTGCCTTTTTTAATTTTTTTTCTATCGTTGTTGTACAACACACCAAACACTCGTGCAGTAGCGATCGGGTTGTAACTGTCTGAATTCTGTCGGTAAGCATCGATCTTTGTGTTAGACGCTTTGTTCCTATTTATCGTGCAACAGTTTTATACACAGTAGAGTATATGTGAGTAATATGTTGATACAAGAAGAACGTAATGTGGTCCCACGGGATTACTCAGTTGCTTACTGCTCTCTGTTGATGATTCGATTCAGTAAATAGCTTACAGTAGACGAATTATTCATAATAGCGAAGATTACGAAGTGTTCATTCGAAATAAGGAATGCATTTTAAAGTCTACTGGATTCTTTTCTTTTTGTTTCGGCCATACAACCATCTTTCAATACGTGGATTACTTTTTTTTTAACACCCTCTGTGTAAATGATCCATTGGTATCGACGGAAACTCTACAAAATATCTCGCGGACGGCACTAATGTCTTTAGCGAGGTTGCTGCGTAAAAACACTGTAGGGAAATGGAAATCTGCAGAGGATCGATTATTGTTTGAGGCGCTGGTAGTTAAACCTGAACTTAATTAAGAACACAGCACTGCGCATTAACACGTGAATAAATGACAACACTTCATTTACACTATTGGCGGTAATTCACGGAATCCGGGAAATACCTATGAGTAATTTTCCGAAGAGACCTAAAGTGGAACGACCACATAAAACCAGTTGGAGGAAAAGCAGTTGCGAGTGTGAGAGTTATTGGAAACTTCTTAATAAAATGATATTCATCCACGAAAGAGATGGTTCTCAAAGCACAATATCTGCAGCTTCCTGTGTACTTCTCGCCCGTCTTGAATCGACGGGACAGACTGAGAAGATAGAGAAGACGAAGAATGATTCTTTTGGTTAGGAAGTGCGGGTGCTTTACGAATATGCTGAACGAGCTCAACCTCCTTATCGTCAAACTGATATTTCACAAATGTAACAAGATTACTACGGCTGTACACACAATATATACATATTGTAATATTCACGAGATATTGGTTATCAGGTTTTGTTTGTAATTTTGTAAAATGTTTCTATGATTACCTTTCCATCTGTTATCTAGATGCTCACTACGATACCTAGTTTGCTTCTCGTGGGTGTATAAGAACTAGTCAGCCAAACTGTGCATTTGTAATTCCTTCGGTCCATTCAAACTTCTCATATAGGCAACACAAACACCTTTCGTCAACTATCTATGAAGTACCATTATTCGCGAGCAAAGGATATGAAAAAATCTTCCTAGATCACTCACTACCCGCTAAGGTGTTTTCCATTCCGAACTTTACGTCGCCAATTACTGCACAAAAATGTACTTCATCGACTCTAGAAATAGCTTTTCATACGGATTAATAAATGAGAAATCATGTAAAACGGAGGTAAGATAAAAATGTTTATCATGAATGAAAGTTTATAAATTCAGCCAATACTTACCAGCAACAGAGCAGCCTTCATTGTACTGAACAGAACTATAACTGCTCACAGCGATATATTTTCGTTTATATATGTTTAAACACACGATGGCATCATTGAATGTTATCCTTAAGTTTCCTTCTGATTTTCCGTTCCGCGAACTGTGGTTGCAGCAACTAGCAGCAGATTGACTTCCTTGTACTTGAAAGGATCTGTTATTGTTCCCTGTGTCATACTTACTATCAACATTACAATTACAGCATTCAATAAAACTGGTTACCATACTGAGTCGTTTAGTTTGCTTCTTTTATCCTTTCCTTCTTTTTGCGTTGCGTGTCACTGCAGTAGAGGCGAGGAAACGAAACGACCGGTGTCCACGGAAATTAACTGCCACGGCTCAGCAACACAAGTTGATATTTTCACACACGTCTTATTGGCAATAATTGTCAAATCCGCAATGAGAAGACCAATTTCTATTAAAGCGAGTTCCTAGAAATTGCTTATAATACGTTTTACCAATAGTACAACACAGTTTAGGCATAGATTCGAAACCAATATTTTTTTCTATCAATAAAGCCTATCTTTTAATTCCAGTACGGCTCGAATCCTGATGAAAGGAGGTGAACAAATGTCAGTAATCGTTTATACCGTTCATCGTGTAGTCTAAAGAGCTTTCAATTTTGAAGAGGAAACTCTTGTGCCTAGAGGATTGTATACTTAGGAACTTAAGTACCTAGATACTACCAATCATTGAATCACATGAGGGAGTGTACTCTAGAGACTACCTAAGCGGTTTCCTCAATCTTCTAATATTTTATTGTTCTTAGACGTAAGGTTGTGTTTTAGCAGCATCTGTAATTTTTTCGAGATCTACATTTTTAATTCCTGTATAATACATAAAATCTATTTGAAATGTGTGGTTAATTCTTTAGTTACAGACTATTATGCCAAGGTATACATACATATTGCACTAGATTAATTTTGGGAGCGCTATATCGTATGGGCACGTAAAATTCCCCTCCTTAAAAAATCATTTTGTGTGTAACTGGTAACAAGCCGACGCCTTCTGTAGACACTATGCGTCATATGATAGACAAGACGAGCATTATTTGTTAGGATTGAGTCTAGCGACACAATTAAAACGGAAATGGCAAATTTTTGCTTTAACTCTAGAGAAAGGGCACATAAAGACTCTTAGGAAAGACATCCTATACAAAAATTATTTACGGTTACGAAATTCTTCTTCGGTCTTTCTCCTTAATAAGAAATAATTTAACAGGGGACAATGTCGTGACTTGGAAAATTGGAAAACTTTCGATTTGGCGGAGAAAATTTTGTAATGCAGGAAAAGACTGGAACACTAAAAAGTGGATAAGTAATAAGAAAATACTTTAAAGATCAACTACCCAGCTGGCTAGAAGCGAAAGTGTGTAAATAGTTTCGAATTACAACCTTGTCCCCTACCCTTCTGGTAGAGGAAAAGTCACACAAAAGGAACGACTTACAGAGAAAAAGACTATTCTTCACATCTCTCTAAAATCTCCACAGAGGTACACATACGTATTTAACATGAGAAATGTTTAATTGTTTTAGGTTTTAGTGTCAATGGTATATTAGATATATATGTAGTACATTCTTCCACGTGAAAAAATTATGTCACATTGTCCTTAGAAAAATGAAGTGAAACAATTTTTTTTAATGCTTTGAACATCGCATTTTGCAATAACAGACATAATGTCTGGTGGGATACCGCAATCACTGGTTATAAAATGTTACTTATAATCCGTCTTGATTGCCAAAATATTTATTCACATGACTGGTTTCGGTCATCTTCAGATCTGTAAATTTCGGTTACAGGAGTAACTCGTCTATACACAGCAATCTTCACATGCTGCGTCCTGTAACCGAAATTTGCAGATCTGAAGATGGTTCTAGAGGCACCGAAACCGGCCACGTGAATTAACATTTTTGCAATCAAGTCGGATTATAAGTAACATAGATTTGAACCTTGTGCACAGAGATGTTGTGAGCCATATAGAGCTAAGGTAATGATCAATTTTAGTTGCACTGCACTTCCCCAAAGGTGTTGTAGCAAGACGATTATCCGTTCGCTCTTCCTATAACTAGCGAAGAAGTATGAAGAACAATTCACATCGCTTCACAGTGTAGAGATCCTGCAAACAGCACACTCCGACATCAGTTTATGGTTCTACGTATCCTGCTACCATTTATGTTCCTACTGCTTCTTTCAAATACTTATATACTTATTATCTTTTTTCAGTGGTCTGAGAAAGACTTTTGGAGAGATTTTCTCCGTTAGTAAGTCTATTTCTTTTTTTTTCTATTTTTTTGCGTGACTTCAGGAAGAAGACGAAATTAATAACATAAAAAAATCAAGTAAACAAAACAATTTGAGTACATTTTGACGGTTACCTGAAAGTAATCATGGCAGAGACGACATTCTGTTAAGTGATACTGAAAACAAATCGTCATAACGAATGGTAAAGCCGTTCTCACTTCGAGAGGAGAGATACCAAATCTCGTTCATTTACTCCTCTTTAAACATCGCGATGATTTCGTTTATGTCTTTAGGCGCATATCAGCATGGTTCCCTTCGAACAAAGACGCCACTCATTTCCCACCACATCCTTATCCGAGCTTGTGTTCCAATTCTGATGACATACTTATCTTTCCACATGACGTGCTTGCTGCCGCACGAAAATATACCTCGATATCGATTTTTTTCCTCTGCCGCCTTCTATCTAATGGACAGCTATCACAATTGTATGAACGGTCATGGACAAAATTAAATGTTGATTTTTGAGCTTCTACATATTTTTCAATCATCAGCTGATTCATGGCGGTGATAGAGGCAGATCAATTTATTTCATGACTAAGAATGTAAACACTAATATCGTAAAACTGAGTACGGTTAGGAGTAAACCTGTTACAAGAACGAGGAAAACAAAAAATCCACAAACAATGTATGTAAATGATAATTTGTGAAGACAGCCGCTTGAACTCTGTTCCGTCGCCGACGAGTCAGCCACTTCTGGCTCTTCCCCTAGCTGAAAATTCCGGTGTGATCTCGAGGGCTCTGGACGGTCCGTCGCACCTCACTATCGCTTCTCATCTGGAACTACCTCGTAATCTGTAACAAATAAGTGGACAGATGTGTCAACAAAGATGAACTCTGTGAACACTTCTGTAGCGTTCTTATTATTTACAGCTGGTACAGAAAATTTCAAACACTCTTTTCCTACTGAGGACACGCAATTCTGTTCCTGCAGCCCCTGCGGAATATTAACAGGAAGTCACGAAAGTAAACTTCCTTCGAGTACAACCCCCTTAACAGTATAATATCCATTTTGTTGGTGAGCTTTTAATTGTTTCATCTTCGCCTGGTTCGTAAACAAAGTGATGAGCTACTGTTGTAGTTTTTACTAACAAGGAATAGCTTTGACATAGAACGTTCGGAACAGTACAAAACCATGTTTAAAATAAGAACCGATCGTAGAAATCGCTGCGTTCTACCACAAGTAGCATTTAAATAGAGAGAAATGAACTAACACGATCTAAGTAAAAGGTAAATAGGGAATTGGAAGAATATTAACACGTGATTCAATGGCATTAGTGTAACATGGATTTTCAGTCAACAGTGCAAAAATACTCTAGCTAAAGTAATCATATAGCTCGAAACACACATATCCGACACACTTGATAGTGCTTATACTAATCCTCATTCTGCAGATGCGGACCCCCGTATTTAATGAGTCCAGTAACAAAAGTGACATTAATTACTATTATAAATCATAATGTGGTCATGTAAGTGTCATAACAGCCCTTTTGCCGAGTATATTGCAACTTATGCATATAGTCTGTTGCAGAGTCGTGATTGTACATCACAGAGAGAAATGTAAAATGACAAACTTACGTGAATCTTCGCTTGTATTTGGGAACACTGTAGTCTTACATAATCAGCAATCCTTCTGGGGAAAGATTTAACATCAAGTGAGGGTAGTGTATGGTGATTTTAGTGGAATATATTCAGTGTAACTCCTGCCTCCGCATGAATATTAAGTGTTCAGGTTGTTTCACGTTCCTTTGAAATATTTTGGGTAATAGTTGCCTTTTTTTTGCCTCTTGACTTATTTGCTAGTCAGTCTGTTATTGATACAGCGACATCAATTGTGTAGCTGTGGGTAGAACTATGTAGAGGGGGATAGTGTAGGTGGTGAAGGTATTGACATTAATGATACACTTTCACGTGGTAATGGTTGGCTTACTGTAGCCATTGTACGTGGAGGTACAGGAGTACCTAATGTTCCATGACTTGAAAGTTTTGTTGACAGAGACATTATTGCCTACCGTACTTACCATATGGCAGAACTTGCAAATATACTCGTAATAAGAAAAAAATATCTGTTAATGAGTCTGTATTCATTTGGGTTAAAGGTAAAGGAGTATGTGAGTATGTAAAGTTTGTTGGAGACTACTTTGTATTTTCATAAATAAATTGATTCACTGACAAACTGTTGTGCCATCTGTCGCATACTATTAATGGCTTCATTGTCTTTCCGTGTGACAAGTATAATAAGATGCCTAGATGAAATGCGATACCAGCTTTAAGACTGTCAATAAAGGAATTCGAAGCTTTGAAACTGTCCAAGTCAACCATTTTAGAAGTTTCCAGTGCCCACATCTGCATATGCCACCAGCGAACTGTAGACGAACACGACCTCTCTCTACCAAATTGTGATACCACAAGCTCTTTCAGAGCTTCTAATTGGGACAGTCTGTTTTCTTTCAAACGATCTCCTGCTCCTTTTCACTAGACGCCCAATTTACAGTTAACCGGTGATTTGCTTTACTTTTAATGCGCTTATAGTGTCTCATTAATTTGTTACAGGAACTGAAGCCACGACTGCAACAGCCTTCTTCTGCGTTTCCTAGTAACCTGTCATCAATATCTTCTATTACAGTGGATTTCGACGGATTGCTTGTACATAGATCGTACTCGTTTTGACTACACTGTTGCTGTTGCTCTGGAGATGGACGTCATGTACTGTTTGAACAGCCACCTCAGGTTCAGGTTCTTCCTGTCCTTCAAAATCAGTATCCCTGTCTTTATATTTTAATGTTTAACACCTTTAAGTCACATCCACTAGATTAGTACAGGTGTGGGATCGTTAAATTACTTAGCTTTCCCAGATTGTTTAGGGTTTAATTTCTCTGTGATGTTTAATGGTGTTTGCAATAAAATAATTGAAAATATATACTGTACTAATTGAAATGAAATTCGTATCACCCAGATAGTCATAATACGAAAGTCGATTTTAGTAAAACATAAAGTAACTGTAAAAACAGTGTGGCTCCATTCCATTCAGTTGCTATGGTAGTATTCATTCTGGACACGGAAACCAACTGTGTTTACTGGCTTTCCCATGTCACAATGAAGTGGTACGCTAATGTGGAATGCCACAAATAAAATGAATAAAAATTCCATATTGGTTTTCAGTTTAACTTATTTTAGCTGCGACACAAAACGGATAAAAGTGTATCCTCCATCTAGACTGGAATCAGGAACCAAAGCAGGCACCCTTCCCTGGCAACCAACATACTCATAGCTAGCGAAATTTTACAGCATTGTGCTCTCCCTTAATCCTCCACTCCTGCCTTTGAAGGATAGTCTCACAACGTAAAAGACGACATTAATCGCAGTTTCCAAGTCAAATGATTTCCATGGGCTCAATACCGGAAGTAGATAACATTATTTCACACATTATGTGAAAGTCACTCCTAGGCAAAGGTCCCGAGTTCGAGTCTCGGTCGGGCACACAGTTTTAATCTGCCAGGAAGTTTCATATCAGCGCACACTCCGCTGCAGAGTGAAAATCTCATTCTAGTCACTCCTATTATTTGGTGCAAGTCATTCAAAAATATGAAGTGATATGTCTAGGAAAATTCTGTGTCATTCATGAAGTAACTTGTTGGTCACACGATTGCCAAACATATCCTGCACTGTTGCCCACAATCAGTTAACCTCTACAGACCTGAAACCAAACATTTAAATAAAAGAATGGGAAAATTCGTAATATTACACTACATAGCACCTCTGAGAGCCAATAATTTGACAAAAAAGTGTCATTAAATACATTACCTACTGATCTATGCGTCATAATTTGCGTGTGTTACAGCAGGTCTCTATCGAGCAAAAGTAGCTGTAACCCATGTATCAAATATGATACATCAGGTCTCTATGACCCAACAATATTCAAATACAAAACATCCCTATTTACTGCTGTTTACTGGAATTTTAAGGAAATTTGTGTTAGAAAACATCAATTAACAGAAGTCAGAGCTTCTAAACATCACTTACTCGTTCTGTCAAGGCATTTTATGCAACTGACATGCACATTATGTAAAAATGTCGAAAAAGAGTCATTTCAGAAGCTAAATTTTTCATCACAGTGTTCATTGTATATTCTTGTGTAATAATATATATGATACGTATATATGACGATTACGGAACTTAGGACTGTTACTTCCACATCTAACCTGTCTTATATCGTGGGGAAAGTTTTTAAGAAATACCTTTTTCAAGTGAAATCCAGGAAGACATAACAGATGTGCTACGTTACGAACTTATGACTGGAGCAACCTTGCATTCTAGATCCAGAACCACACTTTCTCCTCTCAGCCTAAATCTCTGGCAAATAGAATGCATTCCTAAATCTTTCGCATGCTCGTTGGATGGCTTGTATTGGTTTACGATTCTTCTATTCGTATCTCTCCCTTTCTTTCAATATATTTGGGACGATGGGCTCCTGTAGCACCTCCAGAATTTCTGAATCAATCAAACCTAGGATCCATGCATACTTACATCTTCTCTCTCCAGCTACCTGCATAATGAACCTGACAAGTGGAAATATTGTCTTATTAATTTCTGCATTTCCACTGTTATTATGAAACATATATCGATTAAGTATGAGAAGCAACACTTAACTGAAGTATCGGAACGCACCTTGATAAAGTTAATGGGACCACCTCATGCTTGAGCGATGTATGTTCTACAATAACAGCAGAACTGCTGAGACTAATATGACAAGATTTTCAGTTGTCAGGTTCGATACGCAAATAGTTATACAACGGCTATCCTAATCCAAAAATCTGTGATTAAGATTTAAATGTTCTCTTTAGATAAAGGCTACACAGTGATATTACGTCACCACCAATTTTTGTTTCTGGCGACATGATAGATTTACTGTGTGTAATCAAACAATCTTTATTAGTCATGTTTTCGATCAGTGGACATTTGTGGTAATTATCAGTTGATTTTGTCTTGTGTTGTGTGTGCTTGCGAGTGTGGCAGTGTGTGATAGTTGGTGAATTTTTTGAGTCACTGCAGGTTAGATATACCGCTTGAAATGCATCGTTCATCAAATATTTTAATTACGTCAGTGACGGCTGGAGGTTGTGGGTGTTTCAAGGATTGTGTTAAAAAGTGCATTGGAAAATTGGAATAAATTGTTTGAATCGTTGCAGTACATAGGAATCACTTGTTCTATTGTGTTAGAAGTATTTCTACCTGACAAATATGCAATGTTGCTATAAGGTGTGTGTCAGTTAGAGAAGACCACTTTATTCTTATATAGTTCTATTTGAGAGCAAACTTTCGCCATGTCTGATTGCACACCACCGAGAGCTATTCCACAGTTGCACTGTCGTTCTCTTCAGAAGCCGGGAGGCAGGTGTATTGACAGGTTGACTTAATTTGCGTTAAAATTTTGAAATGAAACGGACATTCTGCTCAGCTTACTATCTGACACCAGCATCCTGCCCTCAACTCACCAAACACATTATAAGTCACATAGAAAGTTGACAGAACCGCACTCACTGGAGAATACAAAAAAGTATCGAGATGCAAAGGTTAAATGTAGGAGGTAGAGACCTTACAAGTAATCACACAAAACCTTCTCTCTTGAATAGAAAGGGCAACAACTGTGAAACATTATATACTGGTCCATTTGAAATACGCAATGTTCAAAATGTAGGTGCTTACTTGATAGTATATCCTGTATAAACAAAATTAAAGGCTGTACACACACCACTAATTAATAAGCAGCTTCTAAAAGGTTTTTGAATGTTGGTGTCGACATAATGATGTATGAATTTAGTTTCAACGTTTTGTAGATAAAAGTCAATGTAACTCGACGTTTTACATTTAGTACGAAGCACATGTATACTTTGTACAAGTGTATGTATAAGTAGAATAGTCTGTGTAGATATGCATTAGTAACCAGTTGCCATATTGTGGAAGGCACTTAAAAGATGTGTAATGAGCTGTAAATACTTACTGAAGTTGTACTCTTATGTCACTTCATGAACTGTGCCTTGAGTACATGTTGTCCAAACAGAGGGACCTTGGAATGATTCTACTCAAAAGGAGTCACCACAAATATTACGATGTTTTCACCATTATGACAGCAGATGAACAGGTATGTTTCGTAAAATGTGGTCGGCCGCTGATGGATTCACAAGCGCATTGGCAACTGTTCTTCCTTGACTGGCAGAAACGGACGTCCACACATATTTTTCTTCAGGTCACCAAAGGTGTGAAAAATCACGCAGAGAGAGATTCTGGCTGTACGGAGCATGTTGCAATGTTTCTCAACCGAACTGTTCAAGATCAGAATCAGTCCGATTGGCAGTGTGGAGGCTTGCGTGACCGTGCAACAAGAGCATTCCGTCCGACTGCCCGAGGTCAAATGGTAAATCCAAGACTAGAAACATCCCACACCTTGTGGTACCATACCAAAATCGTACCTGCCCCTCGGAGCAATGGAGGCTCCAGCATTATGCATATGACATAATTAGTGATGTGAGGTACCAATACGACAGATACTGCCCTTTTGCAGTAAATATGGAAAAAAATTGAAGTCTCTCGAAGCGATTGGCTGATGCATTTGAAGGCTCTGCCATAAAACACCATCTTCCTTTCATCAACACCTCTGGAAAGATGCATTTAACTCACTTAACATTCTGGAATAAGTCTCTTTAAATAGTAAGCTATCGCCTACTTCATTCGAAGGTCAGAATTACAAGCGTAACTAAAAACGGAAGCTAAACAAAAAAACAAACAACGCTCCTTGGGCGCTCAAGAGAAGTAATGGTCAACAGAACAAATGGGAAGTCATGGTAGAATGTCGTGTTGTTGGATGCGAACAATTGTATTTCAGTTTAACGCAGAATTCAGTAAAATGTTATGGAAATTTTAGGGGTTAGTCATGGGCACGGACATTTTGTCACGTGCGGTCATTTAAATCTTAATTCTGTGCACTAATAATGAGTCTCGAACAGTTTCAGAGTACATAACAAGTAATCGGTTCATTCGATCGCAAGATAAATTTCGTAACTAAGACAATAACGTGTGAATTGGTAGAATGAAGAGAATAATGTTTGGGACTTGCAGTTTATCCTGTCCTGCAATAACAAATACGAGTAGCATTCATCTAAAAGAAGTGAACGTACTACTTATTTACGTGACACCAGTCCCTCGATTATGGTTGATAACAGCCTCAGAACAACGAAACCGCGACCTACGTGCTGCTGTCTGTGTAGTGGACAGCATTAGAAGACTGTATGTTTGTTAATCCATTAGAGTATGGTTACTTCCCTATATTTCTTGCTTTGTATAATACGAGGCTTGAAATTAGTGTCGTGAACTGTGAACGGTAAAAACCTTTAAAATATACGAGAATATCAATACAAGGACAATGATTAATAAACATTTACAAGGGCAAAAACGTTTCCCGGAGCATATACAGACATTATGTCGGAGGTTAAGAGAAACTACAGAGTAATCTGAAACAGTTAATTCCCTTACCAGTGACTTCAGGAAAGTTCGGAGGAAGCCGTAAATGAATGCAACCATCATGCTGAGACAACTATGAATGGTAAGAGTAGAAAAGATTATTTAATGGTAAATTATGAGAATACAAATGTAGACTATGTCGCGCCTGATGAGAATGGCGCAGTCGATTAAAATGGAAACGCTGTAGACAGCGGATCTGACCTGCACCTTTCAAATGAAACGACAGAAGGCAATAAAAATACGATATTGAGCCAGATGAGATTTCGCCAAATGAAACCAATAGTCCGAAATATAATGTTATAGTAAAGCTAAACCAAAATTTTTCACCAGAAAGAAAAGTGTTGGGAGGGAATTTCACTAAGTATCATGGTAAAGTGAACGGTAGCATAAGGGAAGAAGCTGACACTTTTAACGACATGAACAGCTGTAATGAACAACGAGAAGCTTATGCATGCTACAGTGAACATTCAGTTTATGAAATTAGTGAACCTAATTATAAGCAAAGTGAGTTTATTAAGATACGTCATGCCATAGTACACGGAAGTTAATAATGCCAGAGAAGTAGAAAGTAATGCCAATAGAACTAGTAGTACAAATAATAGACTTCATTTCTCGTGTATTTACTCTGTGCCTGACGGGCAGAATAAGATTAGCAACGAAACAGTGCATGTTGAATCAGACAATGAAGGTAAAACTAATGCAGTTTAACTATGAGGTTAGTCGTACTGTTGATACAACAAGTGCGGTCAATGATCTGTGTATTATGAGTAGCTTTGAGAGATGAAATAGCGAAAGCAGCTGAGGAGCAAATAGGTAAAACGAAAAAGTCTAGTAGAAACACTTGCATATTACAGGACGTACTGGAATGCAGCCGGGTGACGTCGTCGAGAAACTCCAATATTTCGACAGGAGCACAACCTGCCGTTTTCAGCGCAAAACTGCAATAAGTAAGCGCTAAGCAACTTAACGTAATGCCTTGATTTTCACAGAAACTTCGTAATGACAACACACACATACACATAAACGCGTAGAGACACTGTCAACACTAGCGCTATTACAAACCTAAAGTTGGCGACGTCAGAAGTTATCTATAACGATTATTAAAAACCAGCTGTGAGAAGCGTAAGTTCTGTCACATTGTTTTATCAAAAGTGACAGAGCTGGATTCCATGCAAAATTTAAACAAAAATCGGCATGTCTACTAATGATGTGTCTTGCTACTTCAATTTCAGCAGCTTCTTTAAGAACATACAACAGCTGGAAGTGCATTATGGAATCTCCGTGCTGTTATGGTTCATAAGATAACCGTTCCCAAGACAAAGTTCTCCAATGGCGGGTTCGCTCTCCTGTTATAAGCCCTCCATTGTCCTCATCGGCTTCAATTACAAGGAATATCGGAAACACCCGCCTTACGCGAACCATGATCATCCTAAAAGGACACTGGTTTAAGATGGTGATCCAATGACGAACTTCACACCAGATCTCCGCAAAATACGACCAGTACTGTTAGAAATGTTTCCTGCGTAATGCAAAGAGGCCGTAGTCTTTGGTGCTAACTCAGTGTTATCATGACTCACCCGATGCATAGTTGGCCGAAAACGCAATGCACGTCTGATATGCGTTACACTATAACCATTCTGATGAAAGGTGACTTTAGATGCGCTTACTCGGCTGACATACTCTCAGAATCTGGGATACAATAGCCCTATGAACCAAGGTAATAAGTGTCCCTTCACCTTGAGCCACTTTGTGACAACTGTCAGCCTACAGATACAAGTCAAATCTAGCAGGCTTCCTACCATCAGCATGACCCATCGCACCATCCACTTTCCTCGTGACCAAAACTTTAAGGAAGGCAACACAGCCACCCTTTCCGATCTCCATCAAGAGTGGAATAATCGGGTGGATTGAATTCATGTTCTCTAAAAAGTGACTGAAAATTCTCACTACCATGACGGTTAAGAACAAAGGAAAGCTGCATTTTTTTCAGACATGTAGACGACACTTTTGTAATTTAACCTCATGTAGTGAAAATTTCAGCAACATTTTAGAGCACTGGAATTCAATCCAACCGAATATTCGTCCTATGATGTTTATGGAGAAGGATGGCTGTCTTCCCTTTCTTGATGTGTTCGTCAGGAGGAAGGTGGTTGGTACGTTGGGTCATTCTGATGATAGGAAGCGTATTAGCTTTGTCTTGTAGCTGTGGGCTGACAGTTGTCACCATGTGGCTCAGCCAGAAGGGATACTACGCACCTCGATTCATGCGGTCAACGCCATCTCAGACCTGAGAGTTTTTCAGCTCAGGTAATCAGTTTCGAAATCGCTTTTCGTCAGTATGGTTACAGTGAAAGACAGATCGGACCTGTGTTGGGCTCTTGGCCAAGTGTGCTGCCGGTGAGTGGTGATAATACCGAGGTAGTACCAAATTCTACGGACTCTTTGACCTGTGTAGGGACCATTTCGAAGAGTATTAATTGTATTTTGCGGTGATATGATGTGACGTGTGTTTTTCGACCAACATTTAATGTCTGTGTACTTCTAGTTTCCGAAAGGGATGATCTGGGTGGGGAGGGTGACTCTCGTACTCCTTGCGTTTGTGACATTTCATATATTGGTGAGACAATCAGGTCTGTGGAAGCTTGGACAGCGTTAATGCTTAACACATGGTGATTATTATTTTACCATCGATAACTTCTGACTGTGAGGCCACCGTTAAAAATCACACAAATTCTTTAAATGTTTTTAACTTTGCGTTAGGGTATTGGTATTTGGAATCATCGATATTAGGTGTTACAGATGTAAAATGACTCAGCTAATGAATTTTGACGTAAAGAATTACTTCATAGCCAATTGTTAATTAATGATAAGGAAAATGATTTCAGCATTCAATGAAAAATTGTTATGACCGAAGTACATAAGTAAATTCATTATTATTACGAACTGCTTCTTAGTAGAGAGAGGGAGACTTTCAATCTAAGAAATTGCTTTGGTTTATAATACCACCTTTAAATGCGGTCGCTTTGTTCAAAGAAATTAACTACAGTTTGCTGCGGTGGGCTGCTGCGGTGTGGAAGGATCTGGTATCAGGTAGGTAAGACATTATACAATCCTGTGTGCCCCACCGAATTTGCACAGCGAGCCCCTTCATCCACGTTGTCCTTGCAATAAAGTCCATTAGGTTACACCAGTCACAGGTATTCTTGAACATACAAAGTTTATTAACGATATTTGCAGTAATATTTTTCAGTGTGAAGTTGACGTTAGGTGGGTGAGTGAATGGCTGGCTGTATTGTGACTTGAGAAAAGTAGCGGAACGCGGCCGCAGAGAAACCGTTAAGATTTTTTGTGCCAGAGTCCGCTAGGCGTCAGAGGAGGCGCGGCTGCTGCCCGATTCCAAAGGGCGTTCGATTTCGTCCGGACGACTGGCGAAGGACGTTCACTCAGCAGCAAACAACTAACGATATTATGTGCACTGAAAATGTAATTATTTAAATAAATTTAGTAGAAAGAAAGACATAAGGAAAGACGTACGTAGTTAACAGTTTGTTTTTCCCAATTACGTTTCGTAAAGACAGTACGATACCGCGCCATTTCGTCCGAGAATTATTTAATACTACCAATCGGTCACACGTGGAATCGGCGAGTTCGGTCACATGACGACGGCTACCTTTGTGTTGGCGGTATTGTTGACAATGTGTGTGTTATCTTTACGGATTTTCAGCGAAAGCCGAACTATTAAATTCATTTCCATCGCGCTCACTTCCTACAGTTTTGTCTGGAAAGTGGCAAGGTGTGCTTCTGCTGAAATATTAAAGGTTGTTAACGATGTCTCCCGCCTGCATTTCTGTTTGTTTTTTGAAGATTGTATACGCCGGAATATACTACGGTCTGATACTGCATTCATTTGACGAATGGAGAAGATAGAATAATTGCAGCGAATGAAACGGCGAAAGGGAACGCAAACTTCTATGGTGGCCGAGTAAAAGTGGGTGTAAAATATAGACTGGCAATGGCAAGACAAGTGTCTTCGTAGGAGAGAAATATGTTAACATCCAATATAAATTAAAGTGTAGGACATAATACCTTAAAGTATTTGTTCGGACTGTAGCCGTGTATGTAAGTAAAACATCGACAATAAACAGTTTAGACAAGCAGGTAACAGAAACCTTTAAAATGAGGTGCAACAGAATGATTAGATTGCTACATCACGTAACTAATAAGAAGACACTGAACAGATTTTCGGAGAAAAGAAAATTGTGGGCTGAACGTGACTCGATAAAGGAATCGGCGAAAACGAGACAGGGTGAGACATAAAGATGCTTGGAGAGATCCTTCAAACAATAACGTAAACAACAACAACTCCCACTGAGCAACACTCTTGTTTTGTAGCCGTTTGTTGGCTAACTTCCTTAATAAATATACACACCGACGAATAAATGCCAGCATGCGAATCTTTAACCAGATCCGAATGAAATATTTATGTGTCACAAGAAAATCAGGTGCGTTTAGAAAACACCTATTGGGTGAAAACGAGAAGCTATCCACACTGTCACATCATGTAGGGCATCGGAATGTAAAGAGGACTATGTGTCATCCCACACATAAGCGTGCCAGGCCTTGCAGATCACTGAGTGGTCTGGTGAAGCATCAAACCCACACCCCCATAGAGCCGTTGTTCAAATCCTCTTCAGGTTTCTTATTCCTTTTGTTTGAACTGCCGTTCCCTAGCTCTTGTCGTTTGTAAGTTGGGCATCATTTTAACACATGACAAAGGCCCATTAAATGATAGAGTCCTATGGCATGAGAGTTGGATCCATGAAACTGGGTGTATGTGTCTACTGACGGCATAGTGGACAACCATGGCTTCTCCTGTCAAGTATATGTAGGGCAGCTTCTCGATGAAACGCACAAAAGATAAATAGCTTAATTCGTTTTTGATTCTGAGTTTTTTCCATAGGCTGCTGTTGCTCGTGCATATGCTACACAGTACCACAGAAGTCGCCATTTTGATGAGAATGGTTTTCGTCACCTGAAGCACAGCCTTCTGGGAAACTGGTAACCTTCGTATAGAAGCAACGCACAGAAGGCGCCCAAGGACAAAACCTATTCCACAAACAGATAACGCAGTTCTTGAAACCATTCAACTACATCACCAAAAGCAGTTCCAGATATGTGAAAAACTGGTTTTTGAAGTGCTGCGCAATGATCTGTTTCTCTATCATAGCAATCTAATTCAGCACCAGTAGCGAGAAGACCGAAATGAATGAGTACAGTTACGTGAATCGATTCTGCACCAAGTGAAAGGTATTGGGCATTTTAAAAGTAACGTGTGATAGACTGACTAATCTAGCTACACTTGTGAAGTTATTTTCAACTGTTTTTAGTTGTATCATGGACAGAGCAAAACATACGTTTTATGTGTAAGAAGTTTATGTTATGCCTTAATGTTTAAGTAAAGACAGAAAGAAAAAGACAACATACCACAATTGGAGGTGTCAACTGGGTACTGTTTGATGCTTTAACAGAAATAGAATGTCTGGGGCAAACTGAACTTGAACATCATTGAGTCTGTGTCTCCGATTCCCACTACATTTTCTCGTCTCACTGAGCTAATGGGAGAGCTCCACCTCAGCCCAAAATTAATGCTACTTGTTCTTAGCCCCACTGCACGCAGTAACAGCATTACCAGAACCTCATTTTCTGAATAGCATTTCTGTTAACCAGTGCGTTGGGCAAGCAAATTATGTGTTTTGTGGAAATTTGGGATTTACATTAAATTTTAGTACTGAACAGAATAAATTATAGGTAATGTATGGTTTCTTTAATCTAACTAATAACGATTTTCTTACCTATCTCGATTTATCTTTCTCTTCATTGATATAACACTATTTTGTACCATTCGTTTTGCATTATGCTTTTTTCTTGGCTATCTCATGTTCACCAATAAAAAAGTAAAGACTGTATTAATAAGACGGGATGTATGCCTCCTAATGTTCCATTGTGTTAACAATGCACGTCATATTACTCGATCGACTTTAACCATTCCTGCAACCCTCTGCCGATCGAGGGCTACGTACTGTAGCTTGTGATATGGCGGTGTGTTACGTAACTGTGACAGAGCTCGAGATACTGCTTTTTGTATTCCTTCCAGAAACAGAAAAGACTAATCGAAGGGTTCTTGCACAGATGGAGCCACCTTTCCTTCATCGTGACAACGACAGAGCACGTACAAGCGCTGCGACATGTGTAACCACCCGACACCTTGTACACGAGGCCACAGAGCATCTTCCATACACCCCGACTACGCCCCATCCGATCGTAATCTGGTTCCAAAAACTTTTAGAGGGTTTCACTTTCATAGTGATGAAGCGGTGCAACGAGAAGTGCTATTGTGACCCCTTCACCTAAGTCAAACATTCTACAGTGACGGTATAAAAAAATTGTTTTCTCGTTTGGAAAAACATAGTGACACGAAGAATAAGGGTGTAGAAAGTTAATAAAGTTTATTTTATTTAAAAATATTTATAAGTTTTCACATATAAAAATTCGGAGCCATTACTTTTCAGCAAGCACTTGTGCTTACGCTTCCATCCAGAAGATCTAGTAATTGAGACGGTACGCGGTCACTTTTACTGCTTCGATAACGTGAACCCAACTCTTGACGTGATATTTCGAAGTCTACTTTCTATAATAGCTTGCAATAAATCCATATAGAACCGTGAGATGACACCATTTCCCCAGGATTACAAATGTTTCACGTATTTCCGAGGACAGGTAGGGCCCAGCCGTGGCGTCAATTGTAAGTCTTTTCTGTGGCAGCCGGTGTCCTCGCGCAGTCAGTGTGTAAGGTTGGAATTGGATATTAGGAATATAAGAGGTCATCGTGGATCATAGATGAAATGCATTTGATGTTATCAATAATAAGCCGTTGTTTGTCAGTATCTACGTGAACCTGTAGGCAGAGAAATATCTTCTACTGTTTAAATACAACAGTTTACGTCATGAAACAACACTTTTATTGCGTCAGCATACAACTATTACAGAAACAACAGAAAGATTAAAAGAATACAAATGCAATGTTTTTAATACTAATCTTTACAAAAAATGTGTGTGAAATCTAGTGGGACTTATCTGCTAAGGTCTTCAGTCCCTAAGCTTACACTCTACTTAACCTAAATTATCCTAAGGACAAACACACACACCCATGTTTGAGGGAGGACACGAACCTCCGACGGGACAAGCCGCACAGTCCTCCACTGCAGCGCCCGAGACCGCTCGGCTAATTCCGCGCGGCTACCTAATCATTACAGTAATGAAATTTACTGCATGTCGTGAAGTAATCAGAAACTGACACAGAACAGCATGTGTAGGTTGCATCGGTTATTTTTAAAAAAAGAGTCACGTTCTGACACTCTTGTAGTTTTTTGGTTCCTCTGGAAACAGCAGATGTCTTCAGTCAGCAGAACAGCCATTTACTCCTCACTCCCACGCAGACGATTCAAGCTGAGCCAACGGACTTGCAATACTCCTAGTTCCTGGGACAATCTGACAGGTATGGCTTGCACTGACTCTTTGGTTTCACCACGTAAACTGAAACGAAGTGAAATGTGCTTTAATAAAGATAGGAAGTATAAAAATAAAATAGCAGTTTAAATTAACTAGTCACAACACAACTGAAACTCTTCGCCTTTTTTACATAGCATGAATCTCAGCAGTGTGACAAGATTATGTTATCGTCGTGTATCAGTGATAATGTAGGGTCCCACCAGTGTTCTATGTTACAGGGTTCCTATCCTTACTGGTACTATAGCAGACAGGTGGAAGATTGATAACGCGAGTAAACCTGACTTATAGCGTATTTCGAAAGTTTAAGGATGTCACTAGAACCACGTTCCTCTAGGAGGGTAATGCTCCTGGCGTGCGAAGCATGCAGTAAGCAACACATGTATCCTTTGACGTGGCAAATGACGAGAACCCGAGGGACCTAGGTTTCATTTGCTGGGAACTGATCTGGCGATCCCTGAGTTTATAATTTGGGAATGGTCAGCACTGACGGTCCCCAGTAACCGTAAACTTTCTCGTACGTGAGACCATCTTAACAGTAGAACTATCCAACGTGCCTGGATGAAATGCGTTTACACTGTCCTTCGTGTACAGGTCAGCTACGGTATTCCTCCGTCCGAACGTTCGTCAAAGCAGTTGTAACTCCCCAATTACAGAACCCATAACGAACACCCTTTTGTTGCAAAAAGAAATACAAAAATCAGTCATCTTGAGAATGATGACTGCTACTAACAACAATATTTACACTCTTGACAGTTTAATTAACAAGAATGTTATGTAAATACTAATGCCTATCATAAAGAAGGGACTGAATGAAAGAATACCATATGATACGAAACAGAAAGAATTCAAGAAATTATTATTTACAAAGGTTAAGGCCACGACCATAAATTGATAAAAGATAACATTTTTCCTAGAAGAAGGCTGTAGCCCCATTGAGCTGTAAGTTTGCTGTGACTAGAATGTAAATCGGCAATGGAGACGTTAACTTCATTTCTCTCTTGTGCTCTTGCAATGGTAGTACGTATGTTAAGCGCTGCTAGATTGTTTTAAAGACGATCTGAAGTTTAAAATTTTTATGGTTGGAACTATTAGTCAGAAGTCGAGGTAAAATCATCTTTACCGTTTAGACAGATAACGGGATAGTTGATTGCTGATTTGCGATGGGACTTTATCTTCGTGATACTTAATAGTCACGAACATCGAAGGACACCGAAAGAGACTCATCGCTGACATAAACTCAATTATTAGACTTGAATAGGCAACAGATAAACGCCATCACGTAGAACTTACAATTGCACCGCGTTGTCAGAAGCTATCGTCACAGTCAGAACTGCGGGTGCTAAACGACGCAGGCACCCTGCAGAAACACTGAATGAATCCGGTACCTTTATCCTTCATGCAGAATGCCGTGTGTGGAGAGCGCAAGATTACCAAAATGTTATGACGGGTATTGTTTATACACACTAATCCAGTTGTCGGTCTTCTACAGGGTATGAAGGAAAGTGTACGTTGCCTATCGGTTTATAGTGCTAAGCTTAGTATAGGTGTGTGTACATCACTACCAACACATTCACTGTGAAAATTAACCACACGCTACGGACCGCGGCACTCATGGCAACTTCCGTCGCCTGTTAAAATATCTTTTCGTAAAATGTTGGAACTATGGCCCATTGCGAATTTGATGTCGCGTTACACGACATAATCTTCGTAAAAGAATTCGAAGGTGTGTAGAAGTTAAAAACATGCAGCAGTTTTAAGGGGAAAGAAAATTACTGTAAAAGGTGGACTAAATATGCGCAGCAAATTGCTTTAAATGGTTTTGGTGGAGAATCATGAAGAGTTGCAATTTCGTAATTTCGGTGAGGCCAGGTTAGCCACTGTTCATTGATGATTTGATTTCACTCTCATTTTCACTTTCGCTGTTGGACCATTCGCGAATTTTTACGCTGAACAACCTGTTTTTATCTTGTCAATTTTGAACAGAAAACAGTTTTGTTTAAAGTAACTTACCTTTCGGTAGTTGGTTGTAGCAAGAATACAGCTTCAACGAATTAGCATACAAGTAGAACTTGTTGTCTGCTGCGACACAAATGGTATCATCGTCATCTTCGGTGTAGGACGACCTCCCCAGAAATCTATTCTCAGCCGAGATATTTCCGGTGCTTAGATTCTCATTCCCGATTTTGGTGGTGGTCGACTCTTCTGGTTGTCCGTGGACCTCCGCCACTGCTACCAGTGCTGTAAAAGTCAGTGACCGTAATTACAGATCGCTATTTCGTCTAATGGCTGCTAGTACAACTCACTCACTTAGCACTGCAACACTACTGTATGCTATATATGTGTTACTTGAACAGTCCGCTCGTCCCAGATAATAAAAAAGAACGAATCAACAGCGACATGCACGCTATGTTCATGTCGAACAAGTTCTCATAATTAATTTCGCGTTCCCATATTCAAATACAGTGGCCTTTCCAATTCTTTTTGGACTGATATTATCTCAAAATTAAAGTGACAATATTAGTTCTTTCCTCACTTAAATTTGGGAAGGTTTGCCTTTCTAATAAGGCTCTGCCACACTAAAAGCTAGCCGAATATTTGGCTGATAAAGTTAGGTTCTTCATCGGTTTTGACATCAAACAGCCTGCTCTACCCTTAGTAGTAAAGAATAAAACTATTACAGAGCTGGAAGTCTTCCTCGTTACGATCATGTAGCTGGGGTTTCACTGAAAAGCACACATATCTCCAAGTGGATGTCTCTGTAAAGTCTTTTACTCCTCATGAAGATAATGAACGTAACCTATTAAAATATTGTCCGTACTCCGTCCTCTGAAAATCACGTGATATAGAAGATTAATAGGTACCATTAGTATTTGTTTGTTTTTCTTTTACACTCAAACTAAATTTAGAGGCAAAGAAGTGACCGCCTTGCATGGAACGTCAAACATAACTTCTTGTGGCTGTTCCGCATATTGTACGATGGGAGACATCAGAGTCGTTTCACTATCTACATACACGGTTCCGTCACAGTAATGTGACCACCGCCTTTGTTCGACATCAGCGCCAGATAACAACTCAATGAAGGTAGGGCGCAGCATTAACAGTGGAGGCTATATAAAGATCATCAGGACCCGCGGGGGACAGTGAAGTCGTTGTCATAACGCGGAAACGAAGCTATTTATCTGACGTCCAAAAGGGTATGATTATTGCCTTTCGGGCCAAGAGTGGATGCAGGCCTCAGTTTGTAAACTGTTCAAGTGTCACCCTCCTTAAAGCGAACTGTGCCTGGTAAAACTGCACTAATGAAAATTGACACCATGACCAGTGGGGCAACATGGACCATAGATGACAGGAGTGAAAGACAACTGCGGAGATGTGTACTGATGAACAGGCATGCAATAGTTGAGGGAAAGACGCCCCAGATGAACCAAGAGGCTACCAACAGTGACTGCTCAACGACCATCCAGCAAAAGTTCTTGTTTTCCGCTGTACACGGTAGGTGCCAGATTCGTACGCTCAAGTCGACTGCTTTTCACCGGCGACGAAGGGTTCAATTTTCTCTCCAGTACCTGAACCGGACCTGCTTTGAGCCGCCGTTTTAGGCGAAAGACGTTTTATGCACGATCGGGTATAAGGCGGGTGGCGTGTACGGCTTGAAACGTCTCAAGGCAAACAACCTGCAATGAGTGAGGGAGCGTTATGGTCTGAGGAATGTATTCGTGTCGGTGATTCTTCATAATGGAAGACATAATTGATCTAAACTAGTATGCGTTTGTGCTTGGGGACCGTGTCCACCCCTCCATACAGTTAAATGTTCTTCGGCACGATGGCATCTACCAGGAAGACAATGCATCCTCTCACTGTCGGATCTGTAGTTTCCTCTTAGAATTACATAAACAGACGACCGCATGGGATCAATCATTGAATAACACACACGCAGGCAAATGATGTAAAACTTATGTTGCTTAGAACAACACTCTAAGGTGAAATAAAATGGCGAAAACTATCGTCCAAAGACAGCTAAACGTAGTTGGTGCAGTAACTTTTTTGTTGCATAAATAAATCTGGAGTCCTCTTTTCACCATTCCTACAAGAGGTGTTGGGTGCGCATTCCATTACGTATCACATCTTAGCGTCATGCTTCTTTACTTCCCAAGTGTAAAAGGATTGCAACACCAGTCACTAACTCTCAAAATACATATAGCTATTAAATGATAGAGACATTCGATTAAAACTAGTGCCACAGGCAGGATTTGTGTGAGACTATTCTTGGCAATTTTTCTTACAAATGCCACATGCTCATTTCACTTCAAGTCTGACAAGTTACTCCAGCATTTTATTTACAGAAGCGACTAATTTGGAATCTCTTAAATGTAACAGACTTAAAGTTCGCGAATCAGTTATTATAAGCGAGAAGCTCTTTGATCATAGGGCTGTTATAATTCAACGGCTATTGGTGTCAATAGAATGTTACTGGATATAGGAAAGAATTCCGCCTCAGAAGAAATATCAGAAATTTAACTACAGTGTATTTCAGCTGTCAAGATCGAATATTCAGCACCTTTAGTGACGAGGGTGTGAAACACAAAATGGTCAACTCCACGAGTATTTGCCAACGGCATCTTAGTCCTGTATGTGCGGGCTAAGGTTTCAGTGAAATCCAAAGACCGTCACAGTTCGAGTGATACGTTACTAAGTTTCTGTCAAAACAATAAGACCTTAATTACACGTTTAAAAGACTTCGGAGCCTTGTTACAAGCAAAACCTGAAAGCAGCCATGAGATTTAAATTAAACAGCCACTAGCCGATCTGACTAAAAATTTTAACATGTTTTGCTACAATATATACAGGGTTATTACAAATGATTGAAGCGATTTCACAGCTCTACAATAACTTTATTATTTGAGATATTTTCAAAATGCTTTGCATACACGTACAAAAACTCAAAAAGTTTTTTTAGGCATTCACTAATGTTCGATATGTGCAACTTTAGTGATTCGGCAGACATCAAGCCGATAATCAAGTTCCTCCCACACTCGGCGCAGCATGTCCCCATCAATGAGTTCGAAAGCATCGTTGATGCGAGCTCGCAGTTCTGGCACGTTTCTTCGTAGAGGAGGTTTAAACACTGAATCTTTCACATAACCCCACAGAAAGAAATCACATGGGGTTAAGTTGGGAGAGCGTGGAGGCCATGACATGAATTGCTGATCATGATCTCCACCACGACCGATCCATCGGTTTTCCAATCTCCTGTTTAAGAAATGCCGAACATCATGATGGAATTGCGGTGGAGCACCATCCTGTTGAAAGATGAAGTCGGCGCTGTCGGTCTCCAGTTGTGGCATGAGCCAATTTTCCGCGGACTACGCGTGAAACTTGCCCGCACGCGTTCAACCGTTTCTTCGCTCACTGCAGGCCGACCCGTTGATTTCCCCTTACAGAGGCATCCAGAAGCTTTAAACTGCGCATACCATCGCCGAATGGAGTTAGCAGTTGGTGGATCTTTGTTTAGCCTCGTCCTGAAGTGTCATTGCACTGTTATGACTGACTGATGTGAGTGCATTTCAAGCACGACATACGCTTTCCTGGCTCCTGTCGTCATTTTGTCTCACTGCGCTCTCGAGCGCTCTGACGGCAGAAACCTGAAGTGCGGCTTCAGCCGAACAAAACTTTATGAGTTTTTCTACGTATCTGTAGTGTGTCGAGACCATATGTCAATGAATGGAGCTACAGTGAATTTATGAAATCGCTTCAATCATTTGTAATAGCCCTGTACGTCCACTTCACTTGTTAAGTCTCTCTTTGACCGTACTGGAGTTCCATAAGAAACCAAACTGATTGAGCAAACAGAATTCTTGTGATACTCATCAACTAGGAATCACAGTATAGGCAATGTCGCCCACATCGAAGCCTCGTTCCTTGAAATATTCCGAACAATATTCGATACAGTTCCGAATTGTCATTTAGTGGACAGCGTACGAGAATACCGAAAGGTAAGGTATAAGTGAGGGAGCACACGTGTATGTCCGTAGTGCATGGTAGCAAGAAGGTTTTTAGAGTTAATTAAAAAAGCAGTGTGGCCGAAGTTTATTTAAGTTGGTCGCTACTGAAAAAGAGACTACTGTCTATATTGAATTTCATAAAAAGCATTACATCGTACCGCAAGCAACTCATCGCAAAGTAAGATTCATCCAGTAGCTTTATAGTTGTGTTATACGCATGCCAGTAAAATAGTAGCTTTCTTGGAACATTAGATGGGTTTAGTCAAACCATCAACGTGGTCCTATCCTCTCATCATAACTTCCGAAAAAGTCATAAGGGAAAAATATAGGTAAGAGAAAAGGATCCGTTAAATTGACAACTCATTTTCAATCAAGTAGTCATTGTAATAGAAAGCTGTAGTAACGATGGTTCTGCATATGATATCACAGACAATCAGTTGAAACGAAATGTTATATAACTGCAATACATGTTTGAGTGACCAAAGTACACTGGCTATCTTGTAGCCAAAGTAATTTTATGATTTTATATTGTGTTGTGTATCTCTACATAATACTACTACTGGCAATAGGAAAGTTTCTGCGGCACTATTCCAATGGAATCTGATGAAGAATAATTACTACCGGTCACGACTAAAGATGTTTTCAATGAGACAGCATTATCGTGATTTGCGTGACGCAATAAAGTATCTATGAAGTGTTGCGGGTCGCAATTAAAATTTTTATTATAATTATTTCATCACATATTTACGTTTTTAGTTTTCACTTTACGCGTGTTTTTTACATCTAAGCTGGCTCATGTCCTTTGTTGTCCAGTATTTGCGTGAATTCAGTGTCATTAGCTATTTACCAAACGCCGCTTTCAATCGTTCTGGAGATGGAAAACCCTTTATTCTGATTTCTATATTCATTCATACAACTTTGTGATACAGAATTACGGCTTTCTACTGTAAGACAGCCGCTCGTTGCCTTTCTTTATTTTTACATTTATAAGGTTGCTGTACACAGCAAATACTCGTGCAATAACGATCGGGTTTGAACTGTATAAATAATATCGGTAAGCATCGATCTTCGTATGAGATGCTTTGTTTCTATATGTGTGCAACAGTTTTATGCATGGCAGATTATATGTGAGCACTTTGTTATGATACAAGAAGGTAATGTGGTCCAAGTGCTTTACTCAGTTGCTTAATGCACTCTGTTGATGACTCGATATAGCAAACAGCTTACAGTAGACGAGATAATCTTCACAGTAGCGAAGATTAAAAAGTGCTCATTCAGAATAAGATATGCATTTTAAAGTCTACTGGATTTTTTTTTCTTTAGGTTACACAACCATCGTTCAATAGATGGAAATAGCATTTCACACGGATCAATACACGAGAAATAATGTAAAATGGAGTTAAGAAAAAAATGTTTATCGTGAATGAAAGATAATAAATACTACCAATACTTACCAGCAACAAGCAACAAAGCAGCCTTCATTGTACTCGACAAAAACTACTACTGCTCTCTGCGTTATATTTTCATTTATATATGTTTAGACACCCAATGGGATCATCGAATGTTATCGTTAAGTTCCCTCCTGATTTTCCGTTCCGTGAACTGTGGCTGCAGCAACTAGCAGCAGACTGACTTTCCTTGTACTTGAAAGGATCTGTGATCGTTCACTGTGTCATACGTATTATCAGCATTACAACTACAGCATTCTATAAAACTGGTTACCATACTGAGTCGTTTAGTTTGCTTTTTTCTTCCTTTCCTTTTTTTTGCGTTGTGTGTTACTGTAGTAGGGGCGAGGAAACGAAAAGACCGGTGTCCAGGGAAATTAACTGCCAAGGCTCAGCAACACAATTGAATTAATATTTTCATTCACGTCTTAGGGGCAGTACTTGTCAAATCCGCAATGAGAAGATAAATTTCTTCTAAATCGATTTTCTAGAAAATGCTGATAATACTTATTAACATTAGTACAACTCAATTTAGACACAGGCTGGAAAGGAATATTTTTTTTCTCAGTAAAGCAGCATTTGTAATTTTTTCGAGATCTACACCTTTAAGTCCTGTATAATACGTTAAATATATTTGAAATATCTGTTTAATTCTTTAGTTACAGATTGTTATGCCAAGTTATACATATATAGTGCAGTGGATTAAATTTGGAAGGGCTATATAGTATGGGCACGTAAACTTCCCCTCGTTAAAATAATCATTTTGCGTGTAAAGAAGAAGCAACTGACGCCTTCTGTAGACCCTAGCCGTCATACGAAAGACTAGATTATTTGTTAGGATTGAGTCTAGCTACACAATTCTAAACGGAAATGGCAAATATGTGGTACAACTCTAGTGAAAGGGCACGTAACGTCTCTTAGGAAAGACATACTATATAAAGTACTGACGGTTTCCGAATACTGCGTTGGTCGTGCGCCTTAATTAGTAATAATTTAACACAAGACAATGTTGTGACTTGGAAAATGCATTTTAAAATGCATTTTAAACTGCAGATAAAAACTGAAGCACATAAAAAGTGGATTTGAAATAAGGATATAATTTAAAGATCAAATTGTTTCGAATTACAACCTTGTCCCTCACCCTTCTGTTAGAGGGAATGTCACACAAGGAACGACTTACAGAGAAAGAGTCGATGCTTCACATATCACTAACAGCTCCACATAGGTACACATACGTACTTAACATAAGAAATTTTTAATTGTTTTGGGTTTTAGTACAAATGACATATCAGTTGTATATGTAGTACATTCTTCCACGTGGAAGTTAATTATGTCACATTCTCCTTAGAAAAATCAAGTGAAATAAATTGTTTTTAAATGCTTTGAACCTCGCATTTTGCAAAAACAGACATAATGTCTGGTGGAATACCGCAGTCACTTTTTAAACTTATAATCCGTCTTGATTGCAAAAGTGTAATTCAATTTGCTGGTTTCTGTCCGTCTAGAACCATCTTCAGAAATGCAAATTTCGGTTACAGGAGTAACCCGTCCGCACACAGCAACCTGCACATGCTGCCTCCTGTAACTGAAATTTGCAGATCTGAGATGGTTCTAGAGGAACAGAAAAAAGCCACGTTAATAAACACTTTTGCGGTAAGTAACATAGACTCGCACCTCGTGCACAGAGACGTTGTGTCCCAAAGAGAGCTAAGACCATTATTAATTTCAGTTGCACTGCACTTCCCCGAAGGTGTTGCAACAAGACGAATATCCGTTCGCTCTTCCTATAACTAGCGAAAACGATGAATAACAATTAACATCGCTTCACAACTTTCAGATCTTGCAAACAGCAAATTGCAATGTCACTGTATGGTTTCACGTATCCTGCTACCATTTACTTTCCTACTGCTTCTTTCGAATACTTATATACTTACTATCTTTTAATCATTTGTCTGAGGAAGATGTTTGGAGAGATATTCCCCGTTAGTAAGTCTATATTTTTTGAGTGACTTCACGATGAAGACGAAATTAATAACGTTAAAAATCAAGTAAACCAAACAATTTGATGACATTTTGACTGTTACATGAAATTAATAATGGAAGAGACGACATTCTGTTAAGTTTTACTGAAGACAATTCCTCATAACGAACGCTACAGCCTTTCTCACTTCGAGTGGTTGAGATACCAGATCTCATTCGACATTGCGAGGATTTCTTTTGTGGCTTAAGGAGTATGTCAGAATGTTTCCTTCCAAAAAAAGACGCCACTGATTTCCCACCACATTCTTATCCGAGATTGTGTCCCATTTCTCAAGAAATAGTTGTCTTTCCACATTACGTGTCTTCTGCTGCACGAAAATATACTTCGATATCGATTTTTGTTCCTCTGCCGCCTTCTTTCTAATGGTCAACAATCACGATTTTATGCAACGTCCATGGACAAAAATACATTTTGATTTTTCAGCTTCTACATGTTTTTCAACCAATGGCTGACTCGTGGCGGTCATAGATATATTTATTTCATGACTAAAATGTAGCAACTTATATCGTAAAGCTGGCTTCGGTTAGGAGTAAACATGTTACAAACACGAGGGAACCAAAAATACCCGAAACAATGTATCTAAATAATCATTTATGAAGATAGCCGCTAGAACTTTGATCCGCCGCCATTTCGGGCTCTTCGTATAGGTGTAAATTCTGGTGTGATCTCGAGGGCTCTGGACAGTCTGTCGCACCTCACTATCGATTCTCATATGGAACTACCTCGTACTCTGTAATAAATAAGTGGACAGATGTGTCAACAAAGATGAACTCTGTTAAAACTTCTCTAGAGATCTTATTATTTACTGTTGATACAGCAAATGTCAAACACTTTTTTCCTATAGAGCCCACGCACTTCTGTTCCTGCAGCCCCTGCTGAACATGAACAGGAAGTCACGAATGTAGACTTCCTTGGAGTACATCCCCATTAACAGTACAATATCCATTTTGTTGGTGAGCATTTAATTGCTTTATCTTCGCCTGCTTCGTAAACAAAGTCATGGGCTACTTTCGTATTTTTTACTAACAAGGAATAGCTTAAACAACGAACTTTTGGAACCGCACACAACCATGTGTAAAATAACACCCGATCGTAGAACAACCAATGGTCAGAATAATTTATATGCAGAACGTTGTGTTCTACAACAAGTGGCATTTTAATAGAGAGAAATAAAGTAAGATGATGTAAGTAAAAGGTAAATAGGGAATTGGAAGAATATTAACACATAATTGAATGACGTCAGTGTAACACGCATTTTCAGTCAACAGTGCAAAAATACTCTGCCTAAAGTAATCATATTACTCAAAACACATATATCCTACACACCTGGTAGTGCTTATACCAATCCTCATTCTGCAGATGCGGGAGTTTTTCAAATAATGTCGACGAGAACAAATTCAGCACCTCACTAAATCCATGTTTCTATATTCAAAATCACTCTCGTATTCAATCAGTCCAGTAACAAAAGTGACATTAATTGCAATTTTAAATTATAATGTGCGTATGTCAGTGACGTAACAGGCCTTTTGCCAAGTATATTGCAATATATGCATATACTCTGTTGCAGAAACTTGTGCATCACAGAGCGAACTGTAAAATGACAAACTTACGTGAATCTTAGATTGGTTTTGGAACATCGTAGTCTTACATAAACAGCAATCCTTTTGATATAGAGCTTATATTGGTGGAAGATGTAAACATCCAGAGAGAGTAGTGTATGGTGATTTTAGTGGAATATATTCAGCGTAACTTCTTTGTTTGGAAAACTTGCACCTAGACGAATACGACGCGTATACGCTCACCATGAATTACACAGCAACACATTATTTTCATTTTCAGCATATTCGCCAAGGACTAAAGTTACAAATCGTTTCATGTTGTTCTTTGGTCATTGTTCTACTTTTGCTTGCCTCCGCATGAATGTTACGTGATCAGGTTGTTTCAAGTTCCTTTGAAATATTTTGGGTAGCTGTGGGTAGAACTATGTAGAGGACTACAACACATCAGCTGTAGTTTTCTCTGCTCTGTGGGATAGCGTAGAAGTGAAGGCATTTCCTACTGGAATTGGCTCTGGTCACTGTTCCAGACATTTTCTCTCTCCACACTCTGCTCTGTCATAAACACATTTACTTCTTCCACAACCTGTTGTGACTTCTGACGTGTACTTTTATCGTCTCCTGTGTCTTTCTGTGTGACAAATGTAATAAAATGCCTAGATGAAATGTGATACTCAGCCTTAAGACTGTCGATTAAGGGATTCGAAGCTTACAAATTGTCCAAGTCAACCATTTTAGACGCTTCTACTGCCCATATCTGCAGATGCCAACAGTGAACTGTAGATCCACACGACCTGTCTCTATCAAATTCTCATACTACATGCTCTTTCAGGGCTTGTAATTGGGACCGTCTGTTTTCTTTCAAACAATCTCCTGCTGCCTTTCACTAGACGCACAATTTACAGTTAACCGGTAATTTGATTTACTTTTAATGCGCTTATAGTGCCTCATTAGTTTGCTACAGGAATTGAAGCCACGACTGCAATAGCCTTCTTCTGCGTTTCCTAGTACCCTGTCATCAATTACTTCTATTACAGTGGATTTCGACGGTTAGCATGGTGATAGATCGTATTCAATTTGACTGGACTGTTGCTGGTGACCTGGAGATGGACGTCTAGTAGTGATTGGACAGCCACCTTCAGGTTCAGGTTCATTGCACCCCTTCAAACTCGGTATCCCTACCTTTATATTTTAATGTTTAACGTCTTTAACTCACATCCAATAGATTTATACAGGAATTGATAAGTCGATTTTAATAAAACATGAAGTATCTGTAAAAACAGTGTGGCTGAATTAGATTTAATTACTAAGGTGTTATTCATTCTGGACAATGAAACAAACTGTGTTTAGTTACTGTCCCATGTCACAATGAAGTGGTACGGTATATAGCATGCAATAAATAAAGTAAAAAAAGATTTCCATATTGATTTTCAATTTAACTTATTTTAGCTGTGCCACGAAAAGCATAAAAATGTATCCTCCACAGAGACTGGCATCAGAAACCAAAGCAGGCACCTTTCCCTGGCTACCAAGTTACACATAGCTAGCGAAATTTTACGGTATTGTGCTCTCCCTTATTCCTCCATTCCTTACTTTGAAGGATCTTCTCACAACGTAAATGATGAGATTAATCGCAGTTTCCAAGTCAAATGATTTCCGTTTGCTCATAACAAGAAATTGACAACATGTTTCTCGCACATTATGTGAAAATCACTCCTATTTTTTGATGCAAGTCATACAAAAACATTATCGGGGAAGTAACTTGTTCGTCGCTCAATTCCCAAACACATCCTGGATTATTTGAATCAGTTAACCTCTACAGACCTGAAAACAAAGTTTTAAATACATGAGCTGCAAAATTCGTAATATTTCACTTCTTAGCACCGCTAAGAGCCAATAATTTGAAAAAAAAAGTGTCAGTAAATAAGTGACCTACTGACCTACACGTCATGTATTGTGTGTTAGAGCAGGTGTCTTTCAAGCAAAAGTAGCTGTAACCCATGTATCAAATATGGTACTCTTAGGTCACTATGACCCTACATTATTCAAATACAAAACTCCTTATTTACTGCTGTTTAATAGAATTTTAAGGAAATTTGGGTCAGAAAACATCAATTAACAGAAATCAGAGCTTCTACACATCACTTATAAGGCATTTTATACAACTGACATGAACATTATGTAAAAATGTCGAAAAAGAATCATTTCAAAGACTAAATTTTGCAACACAGTGTTCATTGCTTATTCCTGTGTAGTAATATATGTGATACGTATATATGACGATTACGGAACTTAGGACTGTTACTTCCACCTCTAAGCTGTCTCATATTGTGTGGAAATTTTTTAAGCAGTACCTCTTTCAAGTGAAATACAGGAACACATAACAGATCTGGTATGTTACGAACTTATGACTGGAGCAACCTTGCATGCTACATCAAGATCTACATTTTCTTCTCCCTGCGTAATTCTCTGGCAAATGGAATGCATTCCTAAATCTGTTACATACTCGTAGGATGGCTTGTATTGGTTTACGATTCTTCTAGTCGTATCTTTCCCTGTCGTTCGACATTTTTATGTCGATGTGCTCCTGTAGCACCTCCAGAATTCCTTAATCTATCAAACCTACGAACCAAGCACACTTGCAGTCGGCGTTCTCTAAATACCTGCATAATGAACCTGATAAGTGGAAATCTTGTCTTATTAATTTTAGCATTTCTGCTGTTATTTTGAAAAACACATCGCTCAAGTATGAGATGGAACATTTAATTGAAGTATCGAAACGCACCTTGATAACGTTAACGGGACCACCTTATACTTGAGGATGCATGTATCAGAATAACAGCAGAATTGCTCAGACTAATAAGAAAGGATTTTTCACTTGTCAGCTTTGATGTGCAAATAGTTATACAAAAGCGATCCTAATCCAACAAATCTGACGTTAAGATTTATGAGTTTTGTATGAATAAAAGCTACACAGCGTTCAGTTTCAGTAATGCTGTTTCTTTGTCATTACTGCATGATGAACTTTCACTTAACTAACTCATGTTATTGTTTCCTATGACAAAGGTGCTCTGAATAGATCTCAGTTGTATTTCTGGTTCTCTTAATTAATGGCAGACTTATTTCAGACTTATTACGTTTTATAATGGTGACATAAATTAGTGATATAAACTTTTAGTCATTTACTGCGACTATGACATGACTATTGTACTGAGGTCAAAACGTTTAAAAATTTTGTCTTTACTTCGTTTTGTCGTTATAAAAAGACACTTAAATTTTCTGTGTGTACTTTACACTACTTTCACCCTCTGAAAGAGCCGGACATGTATTACATGTATTTCTGCGGTCAGCCAAAAACCCTTGGAGAATATAGCGACCCGATTTTGCAACTTGCTAGTCTACATTAATCTTTGAGCTCATTCAAAGGATACGTTCCTACTTGCTATTTAGTCAGTGGCATAGATGAATATGATTAATAAAAAATGTTTCGAATTTTACATGATAGATTCATTTTGTAAACGGTCACAATCATTAAATATAAGTCTTAATATTGTAACTAACATCCCTATGGGTAACAGCACTATTAACAGTACAGAGGCGACCTCTATGGAACTCCAAACTAAAATGGTCTCTTACTCTGACTTCCAATCATCAAAAATTAATTTCTTTTGTAGATGCTAAAAATAGTAAAAATTATCTCTGTCATGCCTGTAGTGATGGTACGTCACGTATTTGTAACATTCATCAGGATTTTTAGCTTCAATGAAAGACTAATAATGACAGTGTGGGGCATAAGGACACCCACAGCAGGGTTTAGTGTTTCAACACATAGAAGGCTTGTAGTCAACGTGCCAAATCGCAGCACCATACAGAGCAGCTATACTCGCCTACAGGGGCACACAGAGAATGATGGTTGTCACCTAGTCAAGCTGCACCAGTGCCACTACGAGTAAAATGTCGCGAATGTGTGCAATTAGTTCTGTAGTCTCATGGGTTTACAGCCGCTTTATGGCAAATAAAAATGTTTTCGCGTTACTCGTAGATTCATATGTCACCTTCATGGCGCAGTGCATATCTATCTGTTAATAATCATGTGTAGTGTTTACATTCACATTTAGGGAAGAAATTGCCTGAGATTTTAAAAACTGCAATGAAAATTACAGGTCGTTATGGTTTAGCGTTTAGTACATATTTAGATCGCTCAATACAGTGTATAAAATTTAGCTTACATCTCGAATTTTCATTTAGACTGGTATAGGATGGAGGTCTGCATCTATATCCAGTCTCCAGAAAACGGATTTTATGTAGTGTTTTCAGTTATGATCGTGTGCACAAGCAATACAGCCTGAAATGAATATCCACGTCTTGCACCTCTCATATACGATTGTGGATATCAAAATAGATTTTAACAAAATGTAGCTCACAAAGAAGAGGCTATGATATACAGAACGTTCCTACCTACGCCGATATGTGACTAACTACAGACTTTTTCAACAAATTTGAAATAGTCGCCAATTGCAAGTTAAACGAGATCTAGTATTGCTTTGCAACAACCTACGTGAAGGAATTAACGTTTATCTATATACAGCGAGAGTGTTTTTTCATAATTTTACTAGAATTCTTTCGGTTTACTCCTCACAATTAAATTTAGGGATGGAAAGGCCTTTTGGAATACTTGAAAATCATTACAACAAAAATCCATAGACCTACACCCTTGTGTTATGGAGACATAGAAGCAAAAAGTCATGGTTAAAGCTACCGGAAACGAGAACCACAAAAGCACTAACTCAGAGAGTAGAGATATATAAAATTCACCTACGATGTGCATCCTTAGGTTTCAGTAAACTGCTGTGAGACACCAGTATTAATGTTCAGTACTTAATAAATAAGTTTGACTGTGAAGAAGCGAACGGACAGTCGAACAACACATCAGTTGTAGAATTTTGGAACACGTATTGTGTTCGAGTATAATGACTTTTCTGGAGACTAGAAATCTACTCTGTAGGAATCAGCATGGGTTTCGAAAAAGACGGTCATGTGAAACCCAGCTCGCGCTATTCGTCCACGAGACTCAGAGGGCCATAGACACGGGTTCACAGGTAGATGTCGTGTTTCTTGACTTCCGCAAGGCGTTCGATACAGTTCCCCACAGTCGTATAATGAACAAAGTAAGAGCATATGGACTATCAGACCAATTGTGTGATTGGATTGAGGAGTTCCTAGATAACAGGATGCAGCATGTCATTCTCAATGGAGAGAAGTCTTCCGAAGTAAGAGTGATTTGATGTGTGCCGCAGGGGAGTGTCATAGGACCGTTGCTATTCACAATATACATAAATGACCTGGTGGATGACATCGGAAGTTCACTGAGGCTTTCTGCAGATGATACTGTGGTGTATCGAGAGGTTGTAACAATGGAAAATTGTACTGAAATGCAGGACGATCTGCAGCGAATTGACGCATGGTGCAGGAAATGGCAATTGAATCTCAATGTAGAAAAGTGTAATGTGCTGCGAATACACAGAAAGATAGATCCTTTATCATTTAGCTACAAAATAGCAGGTCAACAACTGGAAGCAGTTAATACCATAAATTATCTGGGAGTACGCATTAGGAGTGATTTAAAATGGAATGATCATATAATGTTGATTGTCGGTAAAGCAGATGCCAGACTGAGATTCATTGGAAGAATCCTAAGGAAATGCAATCCGAAAACAAAGGAAGTAGGTTACAGTACGCTTGTTCGCCCACTGCTTGAATACTGCTCATCAGTGTGGGATCCGTACCAGATAGGGTTGATAGAAGATATAGAGAAGATCCAACGATGAGCAGCGCGCTTCGTTAAAGGATCATTTAGTAATTGCGAAAGCGTTACGTAGATGATAGATAAACTCCAGTGGAAGACTCTGCAGGAGAGACGCTCAGTGGCTCGGTACGGGCTTTTGTCAAAGTTTCGAGAACATACCTTCACCGAAGTGTCAAGCAGTATATTGGTCCCTCCTACGTATATCTCGCGAAGAGACCATGAGGATAAAATCAGAGAGATTAGAGCCCACACAGAGGCATACCGACAATCCTTCTTTCCACGAACAATACGAGACTGGAATAGAAGGGAGAACCGATAGAGGTACTCAAGGTAACCTCCGCCACACACCGTCAGGTGGCTTGCGGAATATGGAGATGTATGTAGATGTAGATGTAGCTGAGTGTTATGAATACTTTGTTTTAAATGTTAAATACAAAATAAACAATCAAAGACTGTTAATAATTCTTTCATACAGTATCAAAGTATCTCATAGTAAGCCTGAAACAATGCAGTATCAGAAACAGAACTACATTATTTTACTAATACTTGAATGCAGGGGAAGCAGACTCAAGTAAATACATTGTATATATTTTAATGCATTCTCAGCAGTTGTACCCACTCAGTTAGCGGTACATGCGCAAATGGTAGTTAAAGCACCTTATATTAATTTTACTCAATTTGGCCACACAGCGTGGAGGAGAATATAATTGGAGCACAACGACTCAAACAATGCGTTTACAGTACATGTGTACACAAGAGTCTCAATTTTGGCACCACATCTTGAAATTACTTCAGAGATAATACCATTGCTTGATGGCAAGAAGTCATAACCTGAGACAGAATGATCATCACACCATATCTTAAATTAGTGACTCTACAACACTGATAAAGTAGACAATTTCTACCCAGCTTACTCGTTTATCTAACTTCAGAGATCAGTACACTCGCGACCAACATACAACATGACGACATATAGTAAGAGACCACCCGGTACGTACCGTCTAGGGCCAAGTAAAGAAAAATTATTTGCATTGACGGTGCACACATCGAGACGCGAAATTCCTGCTTGCTGTCGCTGTACAGAGTCACTCCCACGCTTCTACCGCAATACGGGCATACTGCAGCGTCACTTCAGTGGCAGAGATTACTTCACCATCGATACACACCATAACCATATAATTATAAGGACGAACACACTGCATACACCTCATTCCAACTCCGGCCCCACCCTCCTTCCCGCTATTCGGCAATCTGCCTAAGGAATTCAAATATTAACTCCGAAAACACAGTTTTAAGAGCCAAGTGCGCCCTGATTTCCTTCCTCATTGCAACCTTCTGCCTACTGACGGTAACTAGTGTCACAAATTCGTAAAGTTAAAAACTCTCGTGGAATCTAGGCAACAATTGTGTGGTTATTTTTTCCGAAGCCTTACTGGCTGTTTTGCAACCATGAACAAATGTCATATCCAAACTTCTTTAACAATTTGTCCACCGCCACTCATTATGTCATACAGCTCTTCTCCTTTGTTCCTTCCAAACGCCGGAACATTATTTGAGGCAACAAATCTTAATGGACCATACATTAACGACTCCAGAAGGAAACTGATGGGTTTGCACTGGTGACTCTTGTGGTCTACATTAATTAACGCCAAAGTCACCCAAGAAAGCGACAGATTCCATCCAGAATCCATAAGTAACTAACAGTTGTCCGTGTACTTCTGCTACTGACTTCTTTGGTTAAGGAATTAACAGTTAATAATAATATACATTTCTACCAATTACCGAAAATAATCAATGAGTACAACATTTGAAGTGGTGAATAATCGGGATTTAAAATACTTAGATCTGATATATGTACATTAAAATAGGTACGTTAAATAAACTTTTATTCACTGGTAATTCCATGACTAATTAAATTTCTGATCTGTGAAGAGAATAAAGAATTACCGAATTAGAACATCAAAGTATTATTTGCCGAAGGCGAAGTCAGTTAATATACTAGTACGTCAGGATATTTTGTACATCATAAGGCAATTCCAAGCATATTACACAGCCATTCTTCATTTCGTGCTTCCAGAAATGTAACGAGTATAAATCGTCTCTCATTTTCACATGTCAAATCAGAACTGAAAATCTATATCACTGGCATCGCCATTGACAGGACGTTAAACTCTGAACCTACTTCCTTCAGTCGTTGAAGCCACCATAACGCGTACTTCATGTAAAATGATCTTCAACATTTCGTAAAGAACCAGTGGCCATTTCTGGATATTTATCTGGTCATTTATAATCAACTTAACTGACACTCCAGTAATGGGAATTGGCCACTTAGGTTCTTAGTGAGGAATCAGGGGTCTGCACTTGCAGCAGTTAAACCTGACGTAGTGGCCTCAGTTTTGCAGTTTTTTGAGGATAATTACTTTAATATTACATTAATATTACGTTTTTGCACTAGGCAGTTACAAAAAATCAAGTATTACCAAGGACATACAAGAGGCAGGTCACCCACCGATAGGAACTCAAGAGGACGATAGATACTGCTCCAGAGAAAAGGGTTAGGAAGCTTGATCTGTCTGAATGATCTCTAGTAGTAGTTCACCAGGAGAGATTAAATAGCCTTATTAATAAAAAAAATTAATAGAAGATAGACAGAATTGGTTACCGTCTGCCTAATTATATTTGGTACTGGTTATTTTGACACATGAACCATGGACCTTGCCGTGGGTGGGGAGGCTTGCGTGCCTCAGTGATACAGATGGCCGTACCGTAGGTGCAACCACAACGGAGGGGTATCTGTTGAGAGGCCAGACAAACATGTGGTTCCTGAAGAGGGGCAGCAGCCTTTTCAGTAGTTGCAGGGGCAACAGTCTGGATGATTGACTGATCTGGCCTTGTAACATTAACCAAAACGTCCTTGCTGTGCTGGTACTGCGAACGGCTGAAAGCAAGGGGAAACTACAGCCGTAATTTTTCCCGAGGACATGCAGCTCTACTGTATGATTAAATGATGATGGCGTCCACTTGGGTAAAATATTCCGGAGGTAAAATAGTCCCCCATTCGGATCTCCGGGCGGGTACTATGCAGGAGGACGTCGTTATCAGGAGAAAGAAAACTGGCGTTCTACGGATCGGAGCGTGGAATGTCAGATCACTTAATCGGGCAGGTAGGTTAGAAAAATTAAAAAGGGAGATGGATAGGTTAAAGTTAGATATAGTGGGAATTAGTGAAGTTCGGTGGCAGGAGGAACAAGACTTTTGTTCAGGTGATTACAGGGTTATGAATACAAAATCAAATAGGGGTAATGCAGGAGTAGGTTTAATAATGAATAAAAAAATAGGAGTGCGGGTTAGCTACTACAAACAGCATAGTGAACGCATTATTGTGGCCAAGATAGACACAAAGCCCATGCCCACTACAGTAGTACAAGTTTATATGCCAACTAGCTCTGCAGATGATGAAGAAATAGATGAAATGTATGACGAGATAAAAGAAATTATTCAGGTAGTGAAGGGAGACGAAAATTTAATAGTGATGGGTGACTGGAATTCGTCAGTAGGAAAAGGGAGAGAAGGAAACATAGTAGGTGAATATGGATTGGGGGGAAGGAATGAAAGAGGAAGCCGCCTTGTAGAATTTTGCACAGAGCATAACTTAATCATAGCTAACACTTGGTTCAAGAATCATGAAAGGAGGCTGTATACATGGAAGAAGCCTGGAGATACTGACAGATTTCAGATAGATTATATAATGGTAAGACAGAGATTTAGGAACCAGGTTTTAAATTGTAAGACATTTCCAGGGGCAGATGTAGATTCTGACCACAATCTATTGGTTATGAACTGCAGATTGAAACTGAAGAAACTGCAAAAAGGTGGGAATTTAAGGAGATGGGACCTGGATAAACTGAAAGAACCAGAGGTTGTAGAGAGTTTCAGGGAGAGCATTAGGGAACAATTGACAGGAATGGGGGAAAGAAATACAGTAGAAGAAGAATGGGTAGCTCTGAGGGAAGAAGTGGTGAAGGCAGCAGACGATCAAGTAGGTAAAAAGACGCGTGCTAATAGAAATCCTTGGGTAACAGAAGAAATATTGAATCTAATTGATGAAAGGAGAAAATATAAAAAATGCAGTAAATGAAGCAGGCACAAAGGAATATAAACGTCTCACAAATGAAATCGACAGGAAGTGCAAAATGGCTAAGCAGGGATGGCTAGAGGACAAATGTAACGATGTAGAGGCTTGTCTCACTAGGGGTAAGATAGATACTGCCTACAGGAAAATTAAAGAGACCTTTGGAGAGAAGAGAACCACTTGTATGAATATCAAGAGCTCAGATGGCAACCCAGTTCTAAGCAAAGAAGGGAAAGCAGAAAGGTGGAAGGAGTATATGGAGGGTTTATACAAGGGCGATGTACTTGAGGACAATATTATGGAAATGGAAGAGGATGTAGATGAAGATGAAATGGGAGATAAGATACTGCGTGAAGAGTTTGACAGAGCACTGAAAGACCTAAGTCAAAACAAGTCCCCGGGAGTAGACATCATTCCATTAGAACTACTGATGGCCTCAGGAGAGCCAGTCATGACAAAACTCTACCATCTGGTGAGCACGATGTATGAGACAGGCGAAATACCCTCAGACTTTAAGAAGAATATAATAATTCCAATCCCAAAGAAAGCAGGTGTTGACAGATGTGAAAGTTACCGAACTATCAGTTTAATAAGTCACAGCTGCAAAATACTAACTCGAATTCTTTACAGACGAATGGAAAAACTGGTAGAAGCCGACCTCGGGGAAGATCAGTTTGGATTCCGTAGAAATGTTGGAACACGTGAGGCAATACTGACCTTACGACTTATCTTGGAAGAAAGATTAAGAAAAGGCAAACCTACGTTTCTAGCATTTGTAGACTTAGAGAAAGCTTTTGACAATGTTGACTGGAATACTCTCTTTCAAATTCTGAAGGTGGCAGGGGTAAAATACAGGGAGCGAAAGGCTATTTACAGTTTGTACAGAAACCAGATGGCAGTTATAAGAGTCGAGGGGCATGAAAGAGAGGCAGTAGTTGGGAAGGGAGTGAGACAGGGCTGTACTCTCTCTCCCCGATGTTATTCAATCTGTATATTGAGCAAGCAGTAAAGGAAACAAAAGAAAAATTCGGAGTAGGTATTAAAATTCATGGAGAAGAAGTAAAAACCTTGAGGTTCGCCGATGACATTGTAATTCTGTCAGAGACAGCAAAGGACTTGGAAGAGCAGTTGAACGGAATGGACAGTGTCTTGAAAGGAGGATATAAGATGAACATCAACAAAAGCAAAACGAGGATAATGGAATGTAGTCAAATTAAGTCGGGTGATGCTGAGGGTATTAGATTAGAAAATGAGACACTTACAGTAGAAAAGGAGTTTTGCTATTTAGGGAGTAAAATAGCCGATGATGGTCGAAGTAGAGAGGATATAAAATATAGACTGTCAATGGCAAGGAAAGCGTTTCTCAAGAAGAGAAATTTGTTAACATCGAATATAGATTTAGGTGTCAGGAAGTCGTTTCTGAAAGTATTTGTATGGAGTGTAGCCATGTATGGAAGTGAGACATGGACGATAACTAGTTTGGACAAGAAGAGAATAGAAGCTTTCGAAATGTGGTGCTACAGAAGAATGCTGAAGATAAGATGGGTAGATCACGTAACTAATGAAGAGGTATTGAATAGGATTGGGGAGAAGAGAAGTTTGTGGCACAACTTGACTAGAAGAAGTTATCGGTTGGTAGGACATGTTCTGAGGCATCGAGGGATCACAAATTTAGCATTGGAGGGCAGCGTGGAGGGTAAAAATCGTAGAGGGAGACCAAGAGATCAATACACTAAGCAGATTCAGAAGGATGTAAGTTGCAGTAGGTACTGGGAGATGAAGAAGCTTGCACAGGATAGAGTAGCATGGAGAGCTACATCAAACCAGTCTCAAGACTGAAGACCACAACAACAACAACATTTTGACACAGATGTCTGATTCACGAAACATCGATTTTACCTGTTTCGTCTTCTGAAATGTCATTTTATACACTCTCAAAAAATGAAGATTCTGATCAATGAGGTTATATTAGGGAGATATGTTCGTTACTCCAAATTCATACTTCTGTTCGAAGCTGAAGAAGTGTATCTCAGCATCCGATGTGAATTTCTTACAAACAAGATCTTAATGAGACGAGCCGTCTACATATTTTAATTAAGTGTTTGCACCTACTGTTTCGACAACATTTAAGTTTTGAAAAAATGATAACTTTCACTTGCAGAGTACCAATCCTCCCATTCCGAAACTAGATTTAAGACTGTTGTTTACTAAAGACTCTGAGGTATTAGAATTTCAGTTACTAGTATGACATATGTGGAGTATACGACCATGTGTGTGTATGTGTGTGTGTGTGTGTGTGTGTGTGTGTGTGTGTGTGTGTGTGTGTGATTGTGTGTAAATACAGCAAAAATATCTTATCGGAGAAAATCTATGTAAAAAGACCATGGAAATAGCAAATAATTACAAATTATTAATAAACGATAAGTTGTTGTTAATAAAAAATGTTTTTGTACTACAAAAAGTATTGTATAAAAATGTAATCAGCAACTGAGGATTGCATATAATATATCAGACGATGGAATTTTTTATAGTAAATTTTAGTTAATTTTTAATATCATTTAGTTAACTTTTAACATCATTTAGTTAATTTGTAATATCATTTCGAAACCCTGGTACTTTAGATTCATAGTTGACAATATTTTGTGAACTTCTCCCCAATGATGCCCAGACCTCAAATGAAGATGCCCACATGGTAGATCAAATGAAACTATATGGTTCCATGCAGCTTTTTAAGTGTCAAACATATATCGAGAGACTGAAGTGAAAAATGTGAATTTTACCAAGGCAAAGATTCTATCCGATGTCTCCTGCTAACTAGCCAGACGCGGTAATTACGACGACACCCTGAGCAGAGTCTCTCTGCTCAGCTGCTTGGATTGCCACAGCTTAACTCACTCCTCGCTCCAATTAACCTTTCACCCCTAATCCCACTACATATCCCCTTGCTTTTCTATAACATTAGTTATAACTTTCAAATTTGTTCCTTCTAGTTTTGCGTGTATTTGTACGAAGCCTGGGATTCGAACCTTCATCGCCTGCTCGTTTCAACACCCTGGCAGAACGGCTTTGCACAGTTGCTGAGACTACCCTAGCTTGGGCCCTTCCTTAGTCCGGATTTCCATTGATGCTCCATGCGTCTTGATTTTCTCCTTGAACTGATTCGTTCGATGTTGAGACACTCTTCCAGTACATCAGAGGACTTCAGGATATTTGGATTCTGTTTTACGTACTTTGCATGAGTAACTCGATTTTGTTTTAATTAATTTCATCTACAGTGATAATTCTGAAGAAGTAGTTTCCACACCTGTGTGTGGAAAATTTGTTGTTGCCATTTGCCGCCAGGCAAATGGTTTGTTTGTTCCTGTCATGCCATTCTTGATGGAAACTTCTGTCAATTTGTGATAGTTGGGTATTATGCATGGCATTCATTGGTTTGGGCAGTATATGCGCCATGTACAGTTTTGACTGGATCTTATGGATTACGCGCCAGGCCAATATCTCTTTGATAGTTGCAAATATCTGAGCACTGTCTATACCTAAAATAAGGTTTTAATTTAAGAATTAAATAACTCACTGTTATACCAGTGTGGGAAGAACGGATCTAATCCATAAGATAATTTCCGTACATTTAATATCAAGGGTAACACCACCAAAGAATAAATGTCTTAATGCCTGACAGCAAAACTTACTATTAATGGCTATTGGTGTTTACATAGCACTACTTTGCGCTAAGTTAAGAACCATGTGTTGCACACATGAGATATGCATTAGTTCTATCACATCGCAGCAAGTAATTGTGTTTCAGGAACATCGAGTCGCACGCCCATGCATAGTGAACTATGTGAATGGAGCACTATGGAGGCTGTGGGCGTTGCCACGTCGGGACTCACCAGCGTTGTGACGCAGGTAGGCAAAACGGAAGTCTACAGGCACAGACATGCAGTGACTCACCATCAGTGAAGGCAGCTCACACAGCACTCTTGAAGATGGAGTGACATGTAACAGAAGTGCACCGTGGATGGCGAGTGTCATGAACGCTGAAGTCCCAGATCCCTAACAAAGCATACAGCAGATTGGTTATAGAGTTTGAAGTGCATTGTTCATCAGAGAGTTTAATTATGTTATTGAAGGCTGATTGTTTTGGGTGTTTCATAGAATGTGTTTTTCACTTACAGCGGGTTAGAAAATTATACAGTACACAGAACTTCTTTGTTCTATGGTATATACGGAATATTAAAAATATTTCTACCTGCCAAATATGCAATGCTTTCATAAGGAGTGTGTCAGTTCGAGTAGGCCACTTTATTCATAGTTCACTGTGTCAGAGCCGACTGTAAGCCATTTTCTGATTGCACACCACCGAAAACTATGTTTAAGTGCTCATCTGCACACGAAAGCGATAATATATTTTTTTCGAGCTGTCAAAGACATAATATTTAGTTGCGGTGAGAAAAAACCGCAAATGCTTTAATGTTGTACTTCAGCTCTGACACCTGTCGCGCTATTTGGAGTGGTGTAATAACCCGTTTCTGTACGGAGGCATTTTGTCATTGCTCCGTAACTCTGACACATTTAATTACATACTGAACATAGGCAGATTTGAAGAGGCGTATCGACATACTCATTTACATTAATATACTGTACGTCAGGCAACAATTATTATTTATACCGCAATGCCTGTTCATAATTAATGTGCGTAGGTGATATCTTGAATATATGTTTCAGTAATCTCTATGACCTTTTTTCATTTTAATGATTTTAACAAGGATGTAAGCGGCTGCGACATGGCAGAGGTCTGTGTGCAATCTGATGGAAATTTATAAAGCCCTAGCATAAAGGAACCATAGGTCAGTCTTCTTAGTAATGCAAAAACACTTAGAAAAAGCACAACATCAGCTGTCAATGCCGTTGTTCGCACGCCAGACAATGTGTGGGGAAATAATATTGTTTCATCTTATTCTTTTCAAATATTATTAACTATATGATCTGAATTCTCATCCTCACATGTGGGAATATTATTATTATTTATATTGGCGACTGCATGTAAGGACTTTATTACATGTATTGTACAATCTGTTCTCTTTTCCATGACAATCAACTACAACCGGAGGAACAATTACAAACCATTGTTTGGAAAACAATCAGGAATTTTCGGATATGACCTGGCCGAAACTGAATTTTTGGATCCAGTTTCCAGATTACGGTAAGACACAGCATATGCGCATTTGCATTCAGTTTACAGTGTGCATAATCAATCTCTAGATTCAACGTTAAATTCATTCAGAGTTCAGATTCATTTCATTTTATTCAGTTTTCTGAGAATTCGCGAGTGCATCGGAATTACGACAATAGTTATCAGCTTAAACGCTAGCTTCTTTTCAATATACAAAATGGTTGTATTCAAGTTCATTTCACATAATATGGTGATAAGCCACTAAGTTTAAATTTTGTGTATGTGGATTTGGTTTCATTTATTCATACCAAGAGGAATAGTGACTTTACTATAGGGATTACACACACATTTTACACACTTCCGAATTTAATTACTTCCTTTTCGTATTTTTCATTATTTTCAAAACCATAAAAATAAATAACATGGCACACACATCAATACGACACATGCGACAACACCATGAATAACCAATGTTAATACATTGTGTAAGTAGGCTGATTAGGTTTTCTTATTGGTAACGCCACGTAGCGCTCTGTATGAAAATCACTGACTGTGCTGCGTGCAGTCTGTGGCTAGTTTGCATTGTTCTCTGCCATTGTAGTGTTGGGCAGCTGGATGTGAACAGCGCGTAGCGTTGCGCAGTTGGAGGTGAGCCGCCAGCAGTGGTCGATGTTGGGAGAGAAATGGCGGAATTTTTAGAGCAGATGATCTGGACGTGTGTCTATCAGAAACAGTACATTTGTAAGAATGGATGTCGTGAACTGCTATATAAATTATGACTTTTGTATACTTTTAAGGTAAATACATTGTTTGTTGTCTATCAAAATCATTCATTTGTTAACTATGCCTATCAGTAGTTAGTGCCTTCAGTAGTTTGGATCTTTTATTTAGCTAGCAGTATGGCGCTCGCTGTATTGCAGTAGTTTGAGTAATGAAGATTTTTGTGTGGTAAGTGATTTGTGAAACGTATAGGTTAATTTAGTCAGGGTCATTCTCTTGTAGGGATTATTGGAAGTCAGATTGTGTCGCGCTAAAAAATATTGTGTGTCAGTTTAAGCACAGTCATGTATAATTTTTCTAAGGGGACGTTTCATATGTCGACCCTTAGCCGAGGATACCTCACTAGAATCTTCTGATTTTTTCTTGTAGTTTGTGTAATTAGTGTAGCTTTTGTTTGTTACTAGCGCGTAATTGTAGAGAGAATCTCCTTTGCAGTTGCAGACTTTCATTGTTGTACAGTAAAACAGTTGTGGCATGCTTGTAGATTTGCACCAAGTATTTCGCAGCTGCGCTTGCAATTAACTAAAGTCTATTCACCGAGAGCTGGGACGAAACATAAACAGTGTCACGTGAGCGACTAAGCTCATTTCCAGAGAAAGCATTCGGTCTTCACGTGATACGTAGGGGTGTGGAAAATCCTTGGCGCACGCTTTGCAACTGGCGGCGTTCGGCTGGCTCCCAAGCTGTCACAGCGGACCGTGAGAAACCTGGGCAACAATGTACGAAATAAATTTAACAATAATGTTTAAATAATGTTAAACTGAGTTCATTCTGTCGAAGCAGATTTATTTTCATTCAGGTTGCTAACAAAACGCTCCATTAAAACACAATTAATTGTTAATTTTAATAACAATACCAGTAATAATAATGAGAAAGGACGAAACAAGGTCCACTCTGTCGAACTTGAACTGTTTTCATTGAGATTTATAACAAACCGCTCCTCTCTTTCCTCTATAATGCAGTCTAATTTCCACATTTGAGTTTCACTTTTTCTACGACATGGAGGACGCACTTGTTCGAATCCTCTGCAGTCACTGTTCTTACTGCTTCTTCTAGATGTACTTTAACTTCCAGCATTTTGTATGTTTTGTTTTTCACTGCAACATAGCCTTTGATTCTGGCTCACACTAACTCGATGGTGTTTAATTCACAATCGTACGGAAGAATTATGAGAACTCTTTTCCCTGCATTATTCGCCATTTCATCTATTGCGTATCGTTGTGCGCTGTTCTGTGATTTTTAACTATATCCAAAAGTTCTTTCTTCAACATACCGTCTTCGAAATCGATGTTTTTAGATTTTAGCCACTCTGATATTTCGTGCTTATTGGAATTCGCATTGGGAACTTTTTCTTTTCTCCGAGAATGGTACGGCGCGTTATCAATAACAATAACTGCATTATCCTGAAGCTGAGGAAGAACATCCTGAAACCACTTCTCGAAGGTTTCGGCGCACATCTCCTCATGATAATCTCCACTTTTCTTGGATTCGGAAGTCCACAAACATCCTTCAACGAACCCTGCTTTACTGCCAATGTGTGCGATAATCAGACGTTTCCCTTTACCTGATGGGCCCTTGCTTCCGGTGGATAACCCGGACAGAAACGCTCGTTTTGAGGAATTTATAGTGTCATCTACCCAGACGTAACTTCGGGTATGTCCTGCGTTCACCCACGTCTCGTCCAAATAGTAAATGGGTTTGCCTTCATCTCTCAACCGTTTAACGGTTCGAAGATAACTCCGCCTCCATATGAAGACGTCATCCCTGTCTATTAGCATGCTATCGTGCGCACGCCGCACATATATGAAATTCATTTCTCTCAATAACTCATAAAATGTAGTTCTCCGAAAATTGGCCAGATCTGCATCTTCGTTCACGACTGTAACCACTTTGTCAATTGATGGCAATTCGTTACGAAAAAAAAATTCGTGTACATTCCTTCGTATCGCGTTTCTATCGAGGTCATCAACATTTTCAGAAAGTTTGTCATAATTTTCCTTTCTTGGTAGTATTCAAAGAGTGTGTGGCCTTGTACTCACTTATCACACGATATACTGAAGAACGTCCAACACCTGTAGCTGCAGCTGTTTTCGAAACAATATCACTCATCGACTGCTCTGGATGTAAAAGTTCCGTTTTATACACATTAAGCACCATGTGCTTCTCAGAACTTAATGATTTCTTTTTTGCTCGCTTCTTTGGTGGACGCAAAACTGACACGTCGACCTCGCTCGCTGAATCCGTGGATGACATAAGGACAGCCGTATGTGATGCTAATGAAATAAGTGAATATATAAAATAAGAAACCATGTGATGCTATTGGATGCTCACATAAACAGTGAATGCTCAGCGTGACTACAAACACATATACTTACTCTAATAATTAACAACTAGTCTTTCAAGCCTCTTTACAGATGAACTTAAGATATCCTGAAGTCGCCGGTGTACAACACCCACTAACGAGCTCACACCTGCAACTGAGGCGGCCTCACAGACTGAGCGCCGCGCCTGCGAACCGCACAATGTATCGTTCATAAAGGACAAACGGTTGCACCTATCACATTCGAACAAACTACAAAATTAAATTCATACCTTTCTGAAACTTTTCTCGCTTACACCCCCACAAAAGAATTTAAAGGGAAAAAGTTTGACGCTTACTATATTTCGGATGATGATTTGGTAAAAGTTCTATATCAGACGTTAATTTCTAATTCATTGCTTCACTATTACTGACTCTATTGGACAGAAAATTTGCAGACGTCATCAACATATAGCAATTATAAAATTATTTTGCTGTGCGACACACAGTTTAGGAGACATGGCATGATAAATATAGAGTAACGCGAAAAAACAACTTTTCCTGAAAGCTTAAATATTTCTCTATTTGAGTGACAATAAATTTTAATGTAATGTAAATAAAGGCGTCAGAAGGTAGTTCTTGGATCACTTTATCATGTTCAGGTGCCAAATTATAAAAAACACGACTTTCATTTTTTAATTTCTGACGCCCCAGGCTTGTACACCCCTCGACTGAAGCGCTGTGGTCACGCGCCTTGCCGTGTTTACAATATGTCTCTTGTTTCGGTGAATGGAGTATAGATATTATTTTCAGTGCTATGTTAATGTGTTCTCTTATTTTTGCTCTTCAAATTGTGCTTTTCTGTGTTATCGTGTGAAATATTGTGACAATAATGGCGTGTGAAAAACGTAACACTAGGCTCCAAAGTAAACTGACAAATAATAGTGACGACGAGTGTAGCTTATCAGCACCACTGTGTAATGAATTAACAGACATTCGAAATAGTAATTTGGTAACTGTGCATAGAGAAATAGAGCAGGCGGCAAATAATGGTGTAGACAGTAAAACAAGTAGTGAACAGGAAAGCATTATTGATTGATTGGTCGGCAACAGCTCGCCTCAGGAATTCAAAGTGACTGAACACAATATTGCAAATACTGTAGACTCAGGTTTTGGGTCCTCACCGTTTTCTCAAATGAGTCAAGACACATTTTCTGCTTGTTAAATGTAAATGTTGCCGGTCAAAATGCACTGCCAAAAAGCATAGAGAAACAGATTCCAGACATTAATACATTATTATTACAATTAATGCAACAAATGGATCAAGATCAGAGACAAACACAGCAAAAGCTTCAAAAGTTAGACACAATGGAACAAAATCAGAGACAAACACCTCAAAAGCTTCAAAACTTAGACACAACGGAAGAAAATCTTAGGAAGTTTGAACAAACACGTGAAGATTTAACTACTGAGTTACATAACGTTGAATCGAAACGTCAAAAACTCTGTAATGACGTAAAAACACAAATTTGTGAACATTTTCAACCTATTTTTTCGCTGCATGAAAATGCATTACAGAATAACGAAGCAGCCATACAAGAATTGCAAACTATTGTTCATGAAAATCATGAGACCTTGCAAGCTAAAATTGACTGAGTTGCATCTACCGATTCGGTTACACAGCTTACAAAAACTCAGGAAAACTTAAAGGACACAGTAGATACTCTGAAAATTGGTTCAGAAAGGCACATGGAGGAAATTAGTTCATTATAAGAGAAAGTAGTTGAACTTTCAGATCAGCTAAATAATTTATCTACGAAGATAGATGATAATGTGAATGACACAAAACCGGTAGTCTTTAGTGACACAGAAGAGTGTGAACAAATAAGGAAATTCAAACAAAATCAGAATCAAATTAATACGCAACACCAAAGAGAAATCCGGGAAGTACAAGGTCAGCTGACACAGGTAATACAAGAATTACATATTTCAAAGGACACTCGCACTCCAATATGGGAAGAGGGAGATAGAAATACCGAACAGCCACAAAATAACAACACGGGGTACTTCGGAAATTATGAAAGAAATTGGCAAGGTACACCGAATTTTGAGATGGAACTACCGAAACGAAGTAACAATGACCGAAATGCGACTCACAAAACATGATGATTTTGACTATAAGCTGTATATTAATACACGTAAATTAAAAACATTTAAGAATTCCGGCAACGACATACATCCACAAGCGTGGCTTCATCAATTCTATCATTGTTTTCCTCCCAACTGGTCATTAGAGCACCGATTAGAATTTATGTGTGGCTATTTAGAGAATGAACCAGCTGTAAGAATGTGATCGGTCATTCACGATTTCCACAATGAAGGAGAATTTTATCATGCCTTCCTCTCAGCATATTGGTCTCAAGCTACACAAGACCGAGTAAAACATAGCATCATAATGATGAAACATTTCCAACAATTTGAATTTTCCAGGTTTGTGAAATATTTTGAAGACATGTTGCACAAGAATCAGTACCTGTCAAACCCATACAGCCCCTCAGAACTCATCCGCATTTGCTTAATCCAATTACCTGAACTTTTACGACATATTATTTTGGCAGGAAGTTGCAAAGACGACATTGAAGCTTTTCAGGGACTCTTACAAGAATAAGAAATTGACACTGACAATCGCGGAACGCGAAAATGGGAACACAACAATTACAGGTCATATCTGTCGCAATTCCGCAATGAAAGAAATAATAACAGGACACGACGAGGCTATTCTCACAACACAAATCGTGACCAAAACAGACACCACCCGTATGACAATCGTTGGCAGAGTAGTAGTAATTACAGGGAAACATCACGTCTCTGCAGTAGTGACTATCACAGAGACAATCAGAGAAACAGGCAATATGGGAACCAAAATAATTATTATCAAGGGAGACAGAATAACTTTAGATGCAACGGTCCAGCGCGCAGTTACGATTCAGGGAGAAATTCTCCACCAAATGACCGACAAGAAAGAAACTATGGAATCTACCAACATGACGACAGACGATATGATCGTAATGACAGACTTGAATTGCATCAGAACTGGCGGGATTCAAACAGGGCAGGGCCCTCTAGACAAGGTGAATTTGTAGAAGTTAGATCTCCAAATCCCAATAACGACGCGCGCCATCAAAGAGACAATAGGCAATGACTCATACCGCTGGCTGCCACGAAACGTACTTATGAAACTGACGACGCAGCTGGCGTAGCTAGTAATTATGTAAAAATGGAAGGCATTAGGGACATCTTACTCCAGGAACATGATGTAAAACATAACAACATTGCATATTCTGTGACTCACATTACAGTAAATGACTTAAATTTACGGAAATACTTGACTCTGGCAATCCCATTTCAGTAATTAGTGAAACAGCCTTTAGCAAATGCAACAAATCGAACGATTGCCCCACACTTCCGTTACGTAAGATTAATTTACAAGATGCAATCTTTGGAAAAAGTGTAGATGTACGCCAAAAAACCAATTTAGAATTCTTTTGTCAAAGCCACAGCTTCTCTATGAACTTTCTTATAGTTCCATTATTGTCGACGGACATTATATTGGGAGTAGACTGTTTGAATGAATACAAAGCAATCTTAAACTTTCATGATGCTGAAATAAGTTTAGAGAAGGAAGGTAGGTCACCTTGACGTAATGCACTATATGCACCCAGTTGTGCGACAGTCGCCTGGAGAAAAGCAATTAGTGTGTGCCTTTCAGAACCACAGGTGGAGAAAAAAGAGGCCATTAACCTCGCTATTGACATTCCTTTGTAGAAAGCATCGCAAATATGACACGCCATTACTTGGAAACATATGATTACTCGTACTTTGTGCTACTTACTGAAATGCTTATGAATTGATGGGACATATTCGTACATCTGCACACCTGATTATGACAAGTGTATTTCTACGAGAATTGAGAGAATTTCTACTAACTTATGAAATGCCTCATGACTACTGAATGATATTTTTATGCTTTACTTTGTACATAGTTGCTTATTTTATTTGATATCTGCTTTACTTTGTACATAGTTGCTTATTTTATTTGATATACGTTTTCCAGGTGTGTTACATCATTGGTTTTATAAAACAAAATTAAATGCATTTGCATTGACTTTCTGTCAACAGATCTGTTAGATGATAATTTTATGATTCACATTCTTCAAAAAAGAAGGAGCACTTGGAAAGGAAAGAGCAATAAGATGGGACTAGTAACAGTAACTGCATACATAACTTTCTTTTCAAGTACTTGGTAATTTTTATGGTAGAATAAGATGTGGTGCACCACTTTAATGACATAGACATTAAAATGTGAATAGACATTTTCCTTATCTGCATTGTTGACTTTAGTGTACTATTTTTTCTGCTTGAGCTTTGTCATGTTTAGATATTAGTTATTGCATTTGCTGCTGCTGTTTCCCTGGCATAGTGTTACTAAATTTCGCTTTGTATTACTCTGTTAAGCCAGTTTTACTACTTATTTGTTTTCTTGTTGCTGCTCATTGCCTCATATTAGTTGTATTTGCTTTGCTAATTTCTATCATGCTGCTTGCTTTGGCAATTTGCATTTTTTGTCATTGCTGTTTGTATTAATTGTTTTGTGCTGCCTCATTGCCTCGCCCCTTAGTTTATGCATCTGAGCTCAGTAGATTTAAGTTAGCTTAAGAGGGGGTATACTATATAAGAGAATGAGTTGCGATGAACTGGAAGAAATGCATTGAGAAGTTGTACGAAAAAAAATACAGAAATCAGGTATAGATAGGACCTTTTGGAAATAATGAAGAACGAAGGGAGATCTCTGAGAAATAAGGAAAGTTTTGTTTGCAAAATAGTGCAGTAAAACAAACCCTGTCCTTCCCTTGTGTTATCCCACTATGTGTTTGTGTACCCTTGGGTATTTCTGTTCTTCCTGTCTTTATGTGTTTATCTGATGAGAGTTACGTTGTAGAATTTTTCTGATAATATGTTATTTACTTTGTAAAGATGTTTAGACATTATTTATTCTGTCCTGTTTTGTTGCTCATATGTGAAGTTGATGTTTCAAAAGTTATTCTGATCCTTATGTATGTACTTATGTCATAATTCTTGTAACACTGATGTGCATGTTTATTTCTATTCTTTTGTAAAGCCTGTTTTACTACAAATGTTATCTGTAGTATTATGTTTTTGATGATGTTTTCTGTATCTTTGTGATCGTATTCTCATGTTATAAAATTGTAATGGACACCAGTTCAGCAAATTAAGTAACTTGTAAGCATTCATTTCAGTGCACACATTTCTGTTGGTCATAGTATATGGACAATATGTGAGAAGTAGGGACTGTTAGTAATTGCACGTGTGTTGATAATTCAGCAATGGAGTGGTTAACAGCACTGATGGTTCTAAGGACAATTCCAAAAACTATGTGAGTGCACAAGTGTTGGTTTATGGGCTTGCTATATTGTCTGCAAGACTTCTAAGGACAATTCCTAAAACTTTGTGCGTGCACTAGTGGTGGTTTATGGAAGTGCTATATTCTCTGCAAGACGCCTCGATGGTGATTGTGCATCTGCACAGTCGCAATAGATGGCTGCTGGCCGTCTCTACAAGGACTATAGTGGGTGCGCTTGTTTGATGGCTCATCAATACCATTATCTCTATAAGGGCTACAGTGGGTCAGCATCTTTGATGGCCCACCAATACCATTATTTCTACAAGGACTGCACTGGGTCTGCACCTCTGGTGGCCCACCAATGCCGTAATCTCTACCAGGACTACAGCGGGTCTACTCCGTGATGACCTACCTATCAATATTCTTTAAAACTTCGACTGACTCTGCGGTGGGTTTGCTCTGTTGTGGCCCATTACCTGTCTGCATGTCAAGTGTCAGCACTGTCTTTCTGTTGGAAGGACAGCACTACATCTTCTAGACTGCATGGAAATCCACTACTTCCATGTGCATTCTCTTTTACTGCTCAGACTTTGAGAAAAAAAAAACACTGCAATTTTACTGTGATGAATGATCAGGGCTGTCTTTATGGACTGTGAGAAAATTTTAGCTTTGGACCAACATTGTATCAATAAGTGGGTGCATTTAATATCTTTGTTATTGTATTTATGAAAAAATTTTATCAAATCATAATTGGCCACTGCCCAAAACAATTTGTAAAACTTTATGTGGGGCGCATAGGGACTATGTAAGTAGGCTGTTTAGGTTTTCTTATTAGTAACGCCACGTAGCGCTCTGTATGAAAATCACTGGCTGTTCTGTGTGCAGTCTGTGGCTAGTTAGCATTGTTGTCTGCCATTGTAGTGTTGGGCAGCTGGATGTGAGTAGCGCGTAGCGTTGCGCAGTTGGAGGTGAGCCGCCAGCAGTGGTGGATGTGGGGAGAGAAATGGTGGAGTTTTGAAATTTGTAAGACTGGATGTCATGAACTGCTATGTATATTATGATTTTTCAACACTATTAAGGTAAATACATTGTTTGTTCTCTACTTTCATTGCATCGCCATACAACTATTACAGAAACAACAGAAAGGTAAAAAGAATACAAATGCAATGTTTTTAATACTACTCTTTACAGTAATGAAATTTACTGCATGTCGTGAAATAATCAGAAACTGACACAGAGTAGGATGTGTAGATTCCATTGTTTATGTTTATTTAATGTGTCACGTTCTGACGATCTTGCAGTTTCTTGGATCCTCTGGAAACAGCAGATTTCTTCAGTCAGCAGGTCAGTCATTTAGTCTCCACTCCCTCGCAGACGATTCAAGCTGAGGCAACGGACTGGCAGTACTCCTAGTTCCTGGGATAATCTGACAGGTATTGTTTACACTGACTCTTTGGTTTCACCACGTAAACTGCAACGAAGAGAAATGTGCTTTACTAAAGATAGGAAGTATAAAAATAACATAGCAGTTTAATTTTACTAGTGATAAGACAAAGGTAAGCCTTCAACTTTTCTACATAGCGCGAATTTCGCTGTCAGCATTGTGACAAGATTATGTTATGGTCGTGTATCAGAGATAATGTAAGGTCACACAGTGTGCTATGTTACAGGGTTCCTATCCTTACTGCTACTAAGCAGACAGTTGGAAGATAGACGACGCGAATAAACCTGACTTATAGCGTATTTCAAAAGTTTAAGGATGTCACTAGAACCACGTTCCTCTAGGAGGGTAATGCTCCTGGCGTGCGAAGCATTCAGTGAGCAACACGAGGCAAATGACGAGAACCTGAGGGACCTCGGTTTACTTTGCTGGGAACTGATCTGGCGACCCCTGAGTTTGTGATTTGGGAATGGTCAGAACTGCCGTTCCTCAGTAACCGTAAAATTTTTTCGTACGTGAGAGGTCTCATTGGAAAGCTGCGCCGCACGAGACCATCTTAACCCTGGAACAATCCTACGTGACTGGATGAAATTCGTTTACTCTGTCCTTCGTATAGATGTCAGCAAGGGTATTCCGCCGTCCGAACGTTCGCCCAACAACTTGTAACAACCCGATTGTGGAACCCATAACGAACACCGTTTTGTTGCAAATGGAATAGAAAAGTCAGTCATCTTGACAGTGATGACAGCTACTGACAACATTATTTACTCTCTTCGCAGTTTGATTAACAACAGTTTTATGTAAATATTAATGCTTATCATAAAGAAACAAGTGAATGAAAGAATATCATATGATACTAAACAGAAACCTTAAGGAAACAATTGAAGAAACTATTATTTACGAATGTTAAAGCCCAGACCATAAATTCACCAAAGATAACATTTATCCTAGAAAAGGGATGGAGCCGCATCGAGCTCTGAGTTCGCTGTCACTACACTGTAACTCGGCAATGGAGACGTTAGACTCAGTTCTCTCTTGTACTCTTGCAGTAGTAGTACGCATATTAAGCGTTACTAGATTGTTCTAAAACCGATCTGAAGATTAAAAGTTTTACGGTTGGAAGTATTAGTCAGAATTCGGACAGAAGTAAAATCATCTTTACCGTATAGACAGATAACGGGGTAGATGATTGCTGATTTGTGATGGGACTTAGCCTTAGTCATACATAACAGTCTCGAACATCAAAGGACACACAAGGAGACTCTTCGCTGACATAAAGTCAATTATTAGACTTGAACAGGCGACAGATATACGCAATGACGAAGAACTTACAATTGCGCCGTGTTGTCGGAAGCTATCGTCAAAGTCAGAACTGCAATTACCCTGCAGAAACTCTCAATGAATTCGGTACCTTTACCCATCACACAGAATGCCAAGTGTGGAGAGCGCAAGATCACCAAAATGTTAATTGTTTTGAAACAGACCAAAAGTTTGTAGTAGTGAGACCTTTCATTTTCCCCAACTCTAGAAGATTCACATTTTGTTAGAGTTTGAAGAATTATTCTCTTGAAATGGCGCCCATGTTACTCTGCACGATCCCTGTGAAGTTTTGGACTTGAGCTTTGTGCGAGATGGGAGGCAACCTTCTGTTTATTAATCGTCCGCAATATTATTGCATGTGGGACTGGGGCATTTCGGTCAGCTCATCATGAGTTTTAATCGTGATATTTTGCTAGGACAGGATGAACAATTTGACAGGATAAGTACAGCTGTCCTGAAAGCTTTGATAAAAAGTGCGTTTTCCTTAACCACTGTTCTTGGTGACTGCAATGTATCAGCCTGCTTATAACAGTGGCCACGAAAAGACAAGCTAAATAATGTCGTGTTTGTGTAGCAACAAACTTACTATACATGTAGATTTTACCTCGTGTTTTGTAGACATGTCCATCTACAGATTCATTATTTATCTTTCATGGAACAGTTACTCTCGTTGTAACCAAAATACATGCAGGCACTATTCCTAACTCAATGGAAATCTTATGTAGTACTACGACAACGCCACTTCCCTATTCTTTTTTCTAGATACTTTGGTCTGGCCTAAGTAAAGTGCTTTCACCAGGTTCTTTTTTCAGTGTTCACAGACTCCTAATTAAAATATGAGGCATGCTGCTATTTATAAATGCCTCAAATTTCGGACATTTTTTGCAATGTTTATACTAGCGTACTGTGTCATCGTCTATAAGCAGCATATATTTCGATCTGATATTACATTGTACATGTTTAACTAAGTGAATGACTGTGTGCCATAATGTAATGCTAGCATGATGTTTCCGATTAGATGTAGTCCAGAACGTTCACTTATCATTGCCCATGTTCACCTAATTCTTCGTCTCTATGTCAACGCGTCGCTAAATTTTAAACTTTTCTAAACTTAGAAGCCTATTTCTACTTGTTGACGGGTATTGTTTATACACGCTAATCCTCTTTTCGGCCTTCTACAGGGTACGACGAGAAGTGTACGTTACCTATCGATTTACAGTGTTTAACTTAGTGTAGGTTTCTGTACAACGCTGCCAACACATTGACTGTGAAAATTAACCACACGCTTTGGAGCGCGGTACTGATGGCAACTTCCGTCGCCTGTTAAAATGTCTTTTCGTAAAATGCTGAAACTATGGCCCATTTCCAACTTGACATCACGTTATACGATATAATCCTCGTAAAAGAATTCAAAGGTGAGTAGAAGTTGAAAACATGCAGCAGTTTTACGGGGAAAGAAAGTTAGTGTAAACGGTTGACTAAATATGCGCGGCAAATAGCTCTGAATGGTTTTGGTGGAGTATAATGAAGAGTTGCAATTTCGTAATCCTTGATGATTTGGTTTCATTCATGTTTTCACATTCACGGAAGAACCGTTGGCAAAATATGATGCAAAACAGTCTAATGTTATCTCGTCAATCATACACAGAGAATAGTAGTATTTGAATTAACTTACCTTTCGGTAGCTGCTTGTAGCAAGAATACAGCTTCAGGGAATTAGCATACAAGTAGAACTTGTTGTCTGCTGCGACACAAATGGTATCATCGTCATCTTCCGTTTAGGACGACCTCCCCAGAAATCTACTCTCAGCCGTGATATTGCCGGTGCTTAGTTCCTCATTCCCGATGCTGACGGTGGTCGTCCCTTCTGGTTGTCCGTGTACCTCCACCACTGCTACCAGTGCTGTAAAAGTCAATGATCGTAATTACAGATCTTTAATTCGTCTAATGGTTGTTAGTGCAACTCTCCCACTTAGCACTGCAACACTACTGTGTGCTATATTTGCACCATCTGCTAGCGTGACAATACTGAGGTATAGTGCAACTCTAAAGACTCTTACCACCAACACTGCCACTTGCTAAACATATCTCCGTCATATGGTAATGATACAGATGTTGTCTGGTAGTGTGATTCTGAGACTGGCAGTCTCTTCGACATACATGAAAACCATGTGACTACATTCAGGGAAGCTACAGCAAGAGAATACCGGATATTTGTGACATTTATGTAGAATATATGAAGATGTACTGTATCGCAACACGAGAGCATGCACACTTGTTTTCAAGTACAAAAGATAGGACGGAAATTGCACCACTAATTTGTAATTATTACTAATTATCATTAACATATGGTATCTACTCATGATTAAGTGAATTCTGATATGTTGATCGCTATAGTGAACTGTAATTATTTACGAACTGGGGAATATTTTGTGTTTAATCGATGACAGGGGACTTTTTACTGACTGTCCCACCTTAATAAATAAGTCGGAAATTACTAACACTAAAATACACATTCACGCAAACTTTATTGCCTTTAATAATTTTTGTTACTTCGTTTCATTCTTAATCAATAATCGTAGGATGACCATGTAAGTTATTTCACTGTCCTAAAAAATTATCCGTTTATTGTAGTATTAGCATCTTGACGTTTGCTACATCAATTCTTGAGGAGACTAACGTTTTTAACCACTTCTAAATATTTATTTTAATGCGTCTTGTATTTGGTTACATTGGCTTTCCTCGGTGATGCTTCGGTAAAATTTATGCAAGGATAATTTTTTGACGGGCAAAGAAGGCAGCCATGTACGGCTCGTCCCTACAATATAAACCCAATATTCCTAAGAGAGCTCAAATGTGGTAAATACCTAATATCATCTCACGGATTACTTGAACTACATAAGAGTAGTACCAATACATCGCAGCATGTACGTCACTCTAATCGTTAGTAACTTGAAATATCAAACGATAATTGCGGTTAGCACAGGAGACACATGGCCTAGGAGAATTTGGCAGTTGAAATCCGTTCGACGAAAGTAGAATACTCTTTCCACAACAGCTGGTAGCGAGAATGGCATAAGTGCAGTAGTACGATTGCCCCGAGTAATTTATCCCTTGTTCTGAGTGTTGTTGTTGTTGTTGTGGTCTTCAGTCCTGAGACTGGTTTGAGGCAGCTCTCTATGCTACTCTATCCTGTGCAAGCTTCTTCATCTCCCAGTACCTACTGCAACCTACATCCCTCTGTATCTGCTTAGTGTATTCATCTCTTGGTCTTCCCCTACGATTTTTACCTTCCACGCTGCCCTCTAATACTAAATTTGTGATCCCTTGATGCCTCAGAACATGTCCTACCAACCGATCCCTTCTTCTGGTCAAGTTGTGAAACAAACTTCTCTTCTCCCCAATCCTATTCAATACTTCCTCATTACTTATGTGATCTACCCATCTAATCTTCAGCATTCTTCTGTAGCACCACATTTCGAAAGCTTCTATTCTCTTCTTGTCCAAACTATTTACCGTCCATATTTCACTTCCATACATGGCTACACTCCATACAAATACTTTCAGAAATTACTTCCTGACACTTAAATCTATACTCGATGTTAACAAATTTCTCTTCTTCAGAAACGCTTTCCTTGCCATTGCCAGTCTACATTTTATATCCTCTCTACTTCGACCATCATCAGTTATTTTGCTCCCCAAATAACAAAACTCCTTCACTACTTTAAGTGTCTCATTTCCTAATCTAATACCCTCAACATCACCCGACTTAATTCGACTACATTCCATTATCCTCGTTTTACTTTTGTTGATGTTCATCTTATATCCACCCTTCAAGACACCATCCATTCCGTTCAACTGCTCTTTCAAGACCTTTGCTGTCTCTGACAGAATTACAATGTCATCGGCGAACCTTAAAGTTTTTATTTCTTCTCCATGGATTTTAATACCTACGCCGAATTTTTCTTTTGTTTCCTTCACTGCTTGCTCAATATACAGATTGAATAACATCGGGGAGAGGCTACAAACCTGTCTTATACACTTCCCAACCACTGCTTCCCTTTCATGTCCCTCGACTCTTATAACTGCCATCTGGTTTCTGTACAAATTGTAAATAGCCTTTCGCTCCCTGTATTTTACCCCTGCCACCTTTAGAATTTGAAAGAGAGTATTCCAGTCAACATTGTCAAAAGCTTTCTCCAAGTCTACAAATGCTAGAAACGTAGGTTTGCCTTTCCTTAATCTTTCTTCTAAGATAAGTCGTAAGGTCAGTATTGCCTCACGTGTTCCAGTATTTCTACGGAATCCAAACTGATCTTCCCCGAGGTCGGCTTCTACTAGTTTTTCCATTCGTTTGTAAAGAATTCGTGTTAGTGTTTAGGAGCTGTGGCTTATTAAACTGATTGTTCGGTAATTTCCACATCTTTCAAAACCTGCATTTTTTGGGATTGGAATTAATATATTCTTCTTGAAGTCTGAGGGCATTTCGCCTGTTTCATACATCTTGCTCACCAGATGGTAGAGTTTTGTCAGGAATGGCTCTCCCAAGGCCGTCAGTAGTTCAAATGGAATGTTGTCTACTCCGGGGGCCTTGTTTCGACTCAGGTCTTTCAGTGCTCTGTCAAACTTTTCACGCAGTATCGTATCTCCCATTTCGTCTTCATCTACATCCTCTTCCATTTCGATAATATTGTCCTCAAGTACATCGCCATTGTATAGACCCTCCATATACTCCTTCCACCTTTCTGCTTTCCCTTCTTTGCTTAGAACTGGGTTTCCATCTGAGCTCTTGATGTTCATACAAGTGTTTCTCTTATCTCCAAAGGTCTCTTTAATTTTCCTGTAGGCAGTGTCTATCTTACCCCTAGTGAGATAAGCCTCTACATCCTTACATTTGTCCTCTAGCCATGCCTGCTTAGCCATTCTGAACTTCCTGTCGATCTCATTTTTGAGACGTTTGTATTCCTTTTTGCCTGCACTTTTATATTATCTCCTTTCATCAATTAAATTCAATATTTCTTCTGTTACCCAAGGATTTCTACTAGCCCTCGTCTTTTTACCTACTTGATCCTCTGCTGCCTTCACTACTTCATCCCTCAAAGCTACCCATTCTTCTTCTACTGTATTTCTTTCCCCCATTCCTGTCAATTGTTCCCTTATGATCCCCCTGAAACTCTGTACAACCTCTGGTTCTTTCAGTTTATCCAGGTCCCATCTCCTTAAATTTTCACCTTTTTGCAGTTTCTTCAGTTTTAATCTACAGGTCATAACCAATAGATTGTGGTCAGAGTCCACATCTGCCCCTGGAAATGTCTTACAATTTAAAACCTGGTTGCTAAATCTCTGTCTTACCATTATATAATCTATCTGATACCTTTTAGTAACTCCAAGGATCTGAGTGTACCCTACTAAAATTACATATTTTCATTGAATTATACTAAGTGCTCTCCTGGCTATAAGCTAAATGCTGTAATTGGAAATCATTCCCCATAGGGTTGGTATTAGAATCCAATTTGTCCACCTAACATCCCACAAGGTAACTGGCTATGACAGAAAAATGGGTCATTTTTTGAACAGTCCGCTTGTCCCAGAAAATAAAAAAGAAAGAATCAACAGTGACATAGACGCTACGCTCATGTCGGACAAGTTCTCGCAATTCATTTCGTGCTCCAATATGCAAATGCAGTGGTCTTCCAAGTTCTTGTTGCATTGTTATTATCTCACAACTAAATTGACTATAGTAGTACTTTCCTCAATTATGTTTGCGAATGTTTCCCTTTCTAGTAAGGTTCTGCCCCTCTAAAAGTTAGCCAGATATTTGGCTGAAAATGTTGGGCTTTTCATTGGTTCTGACATCAAACAGCCCGCTCTACCGTTTTTAGTAAGGAATGAAGAGTATTGAAGGAGCTGGAAGCAATTCTCTTTACGATCATGTAGCTGATGTTTCACTGAAAAGCACAAATATCTCCAAGTGGATGACTCTCTAACAGTCTTTCACTCCTCGTCAAGATAAGAACGTAACCCATTAAAACATTGTTCCTGTTACGTCTCCTGAAAATTACTTGTTTGAGAAGATTAATAGGTAACATTAGAATTTGTTTGTTTTTATGTTGCACTCAAATTAAATTTAGGGGCAAAGAAGTGACAGCCTTACATGGAAAGTCTCACCTAACTTCTTGTGATGTTCCGCATATTGTACGATTGAGGCGTCATAGCTCTTTCACTATTTACGTTAAGTCCAATTTACTAGTACTTACACGGTTCCGTCACAGTAATGTGACCACCGCCTTTGTTCGGCATCAGCACAAGATAATTACTGACCGACGGTAGGGTGCAACATTAACAGTGGGGGCTGTATAAGGCGCGCCAGAGCGCCACGGCGGACAGTGCAGTCTTTCTCATAATGCGGAAACAAAGCTATTTATCTGACGTCCAAAAGGGTATGATTATTGCCTTTCGGGCCAAGGGTGGATGAACGGCTCAGTTTGTAAACTGTTCAAGCGTCGCCCCGCTTAAAGTGTACTGTGTATGGCAAAACTGCACTATCCAAAACCGACAGCATGACCAGTGGGGCAGCACGGACCATAGACGACAAGACTGACGGGCAGCTGCGGAGATGTGTACGAATGAAACCGCATACAACAGTATGGGAAAAGACGACCCTGATGAACCAAAGGGTTACGCACAGTGTCTGCTCAACAATCATCAAGCGAAAGTCGGTGTTTTCCGGCGTCCACTGCTGGTGCCAGATTCGTACGCTCACGTCGACCGCTGTTCGTTGGCGACGAAGGCTTGAAATTGCTGTCCAATATCTTAACTGGAACTGTTTTGAGCGGCTTTTTTAGGCGAAAGACGTTTTATGCTCGATCGGGTGTAAGGCTAGTGGCGTGTACGGCGTGAAACGTCTCAAGGCAAACAACCTGCAATTAGTGAGGGAGCTTTATGGTCTGGGGAATATATTCGTGTCGGTGATTCTTCATAATAGATGCCATAATTGATCCAAACTAATATGCATTTGTGCTTGGTGACCCTGTCTACCCCTCCATACTGTTTAATGTTCTTAGTCACGATGGCATCTACCAAGAAGACAATGCATCCTCTCACTGTTGGATCTGTAGTTTGCTCTTAATATGACTGGACATGTTTCCTTCTGTTCTTTGGAATGAGATCTCAATGTGGTAACTATAGGGTTCTTGTACTTCTGTTTATACTCTGTGATGTAGTAATATGTTTCCAGTAATTGCAGTTTGTTTTTACTATGCAGCAGGTTTTTTGGACACTTGTTGTCAGTTTCACTACGTTGTTTCCTGTAAATAATATAAGAGTTTTTTCATTGTACTCGCTTTTTTCCATAGCGTCTATTATGTGGCCATTATTTGACTTTCTAATTGTTTCATGAGTGTCCCTCTGTTTTTTTGTTCATGCTACTTATTGTTTAACATTGTTCTTTATGCGCCTGCTCGTACTGATCTATTACCTTTTTTTAATCCCTTTGATAGTAGTGTGTTTAGTTAGTGACTTGTAGCACATTTTTCATTGCTGTTCATTACTGCAGTACCTCTTACGTTTGTAAGTCCCTCATATAGTTTTTAAAGAAATATCTGAAATGAAACGGGTGAGAAAATTTTTCAGTCAGCACACCAAAACATTTCATAGAGGCAACGAAGAACGTGACGTCTTATGTTACAATTCAATGTACACCAACAACCACAGAGAAGGCAGTGTTACGCACGAGTCAATCTCTATATTGCGAAGGCGGTATGATATGCGTAAGAAGATATTCCAAAAATATTATCCTAAATATCAGAACCTACATTTTAAGATTTACATTTTATGGTTTTTTAATTGCAACGAGGACTTGAACAGACGACCGCATGGGAAAAATCGTTCAATAACACACACACAGAGAAATGATCTAAAACTTACGTTGTTTCCTGCAACACTCTAAAGTGTTTGTTGTCCTAAGTCAGCAAAACGTATATGGTGCGGTACCTTTTTTGTTGCATAAATAAGGCTCGAGTCCTCTTTTCACCATTCCTTCAAGAGGTCTTGAATGCGCATTCCAGTTTGTATCACATCTTAGCGTAATGCTTCTTTACTTCTCAAGTGAAAAAGGTTAGCAACACCAGTCACAAACTCTCAAAATTCATATAGTTATTAAATGATTAAAACTGGTGACACAGGCTGGATTTGTATGAGACCGTTCTGCACAATATTTCTGACAAATTCCACAAGCTCATTTCATTTCATTTCTGACAAGTACCTCCAGCATTTTAGTTACAGAAGCGACTAATAGGGAAATCTCTTACATGAGCAGGTAACAGACCCAAAGTTCGAGAATCATTTATTTTGAATAAGAAGTTCAGTGATCTTTGGGCTGATACAAATTCAACGGCTTCTGGTGTTAAAAGAATGTTACTGGAGATAGGAAAGCATTCGACCTCAGCGGAAATATCAGCAATTTAACGGCAGCGTATTTGAGCTGTCAAGATCGAATGTTCAGCTCCTTTAATGACGAGGGTGTGAAGCACAAAATGGTCAACTCTACGAGTATTTGCAAACGGCATCTTAGACCTGTATGTGCCGAAAAAGGTTCCAGAGAAATGCAAAGACCCGTCACAGTTCGACTGATACGTTACTAAGTTTCTGTCAAAACAATAAGAGCTTCAATATACGTTTAAAAGACTTCGGAGCCTTGTTAAAGGCAAAACCTGAAAGCAGCCATGAGATTTAAATTAAACAATCACTGGCCGATCTCACAAAAAATCTTAACATGTATTGGTACAGTGTATACATCTACTTCACTTATTAAGTCACTCTTTGACCGTACAGTCACCCTCGCCACAAATCAAGGAGAGTAGGTCGAAGTATTGATTTCGCTTTTCCGAAACTGTTTCACCGCGGAAGGTGGATTCGCTGAGTTGACTCAAAAGACCCACCTAGTCGACATTGACCTAATTTATCGAGCAATATAAACTAAAACCACTCAGTAGTTGAAAGGTATCTGGATGTGAGAAAATGTCTTCAAAGTCCTATACACAACTTTCTCCCCTTCCAGCAGAAGTTAATCGTAGGTCGAAAGAGCGACAAAGCATTCCAAGCGACTCGAAAAAAGCACACATGATTGAATGCCTAACTCGTTGTCGTTGCCGATCCCCTTTGATAGCCACGGATGATGACCGTTTTGGAGGAATGAAGTGTCCTCCGTAAGAAACCAAATTGATTCAGCAAACTGAAGTCTTATGGTACTCATTAACTCGGAATCACAGTATGGGCAATGTCGCCCACATCGAAGCCTCGTTCCTTGAATTATTCCGAACAATATACTGTACAGTTCCGAAATGTCATTTAGTGGACAATGTACGAGGATACCGGATAGCCTGCCGCCGTGGCCAAGCGGTTCTATGCGCTTCAGTCCGGAACCGTGCGACTGCTATGGTCGCAGGTTCGAATCCTGCCTCGGGCATGGATGTGTGCGATCTCCTTAGGTTAGTTAAGTTTAAGTAGTTCTAAGTTCTAGGGGACTGATGACCTCAGATGTTCAGTACCATAGTGCTCAGAGCCATTTGAACCATTTTGAATACCCGATATCAGACCTGATTTATGATTTTATTCCGTAATTCACTTCAGAAATACTTCAACAGAACTCTCTTAATGTATCAAAAGTGATAGTCGGAAAGAAGCTGTGATATGTCTATAACTGTTCACAATATACACAGTGTAGAAGTATTCCATAGTCTGGGAGGTGGTAGATTGGATGAAAACACAAGCACAATATCCAGAAGACATGAGCTCTAAGAGCCATACTTTAAGAGCTACGTCTACTGGGTGATAGTGTAAATCGCATTCACAGTTCATTGCAAGTGCAGCAGATACCTTAATTCTAACAGAACCGGTGCGTATTTTGAACAACTTACGAAAAACATTGTCGTTTTTTCCCTGTAATTACCAGAAAATTGAAGCCTGCTGTTTCACAAGGAAAATACCAAACTCCATTTTGATCACAAATGCAGGTCGTATGTAACAGCTTGTAAAACTACGACTCAGTGCCACACGTATTTTCCAGATACTTAATTTCATAAGATTAAAACCATTTTTGAAACTGTATGTACTTGAGAATTTCATCGTTAATGAGATTGTAATATATGCTGGAAGAATAAATAACAAATAATTGAAGTTGTTGTAAATACTCTGGCAATATCAGCGATGTTATATTTCTATGAAACATGTCATACATTTCATGTCACGATAATATAGCAAGCGTAAGAACGCGCGGAGGGGTGCGTTGCGTACAATGTGCGTTGTTGTACAGACGTGTGTCTTTCGGCAGAAATGACAAATTGTGCGAGAAATGGTGTTTTAATACGTGGGAAGGTAAGATATTAGTGAGGGACCACGTGTATGTGCGTAGTACATGGTCCAAGAAAATATTTAGCATTAACGAAAAAAGCAGTATGGGCCAAGTTTATTCAAGCTGATCGCTAATCAAAAAGAGGCTACTTTCTATACTGAATATCATAATAAGCGTTACATCGTAGTCAAGCAACTCATCGCAAAGTAAGATCATACCGTGGTTTTATAGCTGTGTTATATGCATGCCAGTATAATAGTAGCTTTCTTCGAACACTAGAATTGTCTACTCACACCAAACTTTATTGACGCAACGCGTTAACGGTCAACGTAGTCGTATCCTCTCATCATAACTTCCGAGAAAGTCATAAGTGAAGAATATAGTTAAAAGAAAAATGGATCCGTTAAACTGACAACTCATTTTCAATCAAGTGGTCATTGTAATATAAAGCTGTAGTAGCTGCTGGTCGTCATACGATGCAGCACTGCAATCATAACACAGATAATCAGTCGAAACGAAAAGTGATATAAGAGCAATACACGTTTGAGTGAAAAAAGTAAACTGGCTATCTTGTAGCCTAAGTAATTTTTCTGATTTTATGTTGTGTTTTGTAAATTACAAATCTCTACACACCATTAGTATTGGCAAGAGGTTGTTGCCTTGAAGGAAAGATTCTACGGCACTATTCGAACAGTATCTGATAAAGAATTAATTGCTTCCGGTTACGACTAATGTGTGACGCACTACAGTTTCTATGCAGTGTTGCTAGTCGCAATTAAAATATTTATTAAAAATATCTTATCACAGATTAACATCTTTAGTGTTTATTTTACGCGTGTTTTTTACATCTAAAGTCAGGCAGGGGAATTCTGTTTATTTATCGCATTACCTTTGTTGTCCAGTATTTGCGCGAATTCAGTGTCATTAGCTATTTACCAAATGTAGCTCTCAATCGTTTTGGAGATGGGAAACCCTTTATCCTGATTTCTAAATTCATTCAGACAACCTCCCACAGTAAGGCTGCCGCTCGTTGCCTTCCTTTTTTTTTTTTTTTTTTTTTTACGTTTCTATCGTTGTTGTACACAGCGAAAATTCATGCAGTAGCGATAGGGTTGTAACTGTCAAAATTCCGTCGGTAAGCATCGATCTTCGATTTAGACGCTTTGTTCATATTTATTGTGCAACAGTTTTATACACAGGAGAGTATAAGTCTGTAATATGTTATGATACAACAAGAATGTAATGCGGTCCCACTGGATTACTCAGTTGCTTACTGCACTCTGATGATGATTCGATTCAGTAAACAGCTTACAGTAGACGAGATTAGCTTCATAGCAGCGAAGATTACGAAGTGCTAATTCGAAATAAGAAATGCATTTTAAAGTATATTCGATTGTTTTTTTTTTTTTTTTTTGTTTCGGCCATAGAACCATCTTTCAATACGTTGAAAAATTTTTTTGCACCCTCTACGTAAATGATCCTTAGGTACCGACGAAAACTCTACAAGATATCTCACAGACGGCACTGATGTTGGTAGCGAGGTTGCTGCGTTAAAACACTGTAGGGAAATGGAAATCTGCAGAGGATCGATTATTGTTTGAGGCGCTGGTAGTTGAAATTGAACGTAATTAAGAATAAAGCACTGCGCATAAACACGTGAAAACATCATCCTGAACGAGCTCAACCTCCTCATCGTCAAACTGATATTTCACAACTATAACAAGATTACTATGGCGGTACCTACAATATATACATATTGCACATATTCACGTGATATTGGTTGTCAGCTTTTATCAGTTATTTTGTAAAATGTTTGTTTGATTATCCCTGCTTCTGTTATCTCGATGCTCGCTACGATTCCTGGTTTGCTTCTCATGGATGTATAAGAACTAGTCAGCCAAACTGTACATTTGTAATTGCTTAGGTCTTACTCTCAAACCATTCAAACTTTTCATATAGGCTTTTCGTTTGTGGCTTAAGGAGTATATCAGAATGGTTCCTTCCAAACAAAGATTCCACTGATTTCCCATCTCATTCTTATCCGAGCTTGTGTTTCATTTCTCAAGAAATAGTTATCTCACCACATGATGTGTTTTCTGCTGCACGAAAATATACTTCGATATCGATTTTTATTCCTCTGTGGTTTTTTCCCTGTATTGCCAGAAAATTGAAGCCTGCTGTTTCACAAGGAAAATACCAAACTCCATTTTTATCACAAATTTCGTCATTTATCTATGAACTACCATTGTTCGCTAGCAAAGGAAAACGAAAATGGTCAACAATCACGATTGTATGTAACGGCCATGGACAAAAATAAATGTTAATTTTTGAGCTTCTACATATTTTTCAAGCATTGGCTGATTCGTGGCGGTGATATAGACAGACCTATTTATTTCATGAGTAAAATTGGAGCAACTAATATCGTAAATCTGACTTCGATTAGGAGTAAACCTGTTACAAAAACGAGGAAAACAAAAAATACCATTAACAGTTTAATATCCATTTTGTTGATAAGCTTTTAATTGCTTCATCTTCGCCTGCTTCGTAAACAAAGTCATGGGCTGCTTTTGTACTTTTTACTAACAAGGAATAGATATAATAACAACGAGCTTTCGGAACCGCACACAACCATGTTTAAAATAACACCCGATCGTAGAAAAACCAGTGGTCAGAATAATTTATATGCATAACGTTGTGTTCTACCACAGGCATTTTAATACAGAGAAATAAAGTAACAAGATGTAAGTAAAAGGTAAATAGGGAATTGGAAGAATATTAACACGTATTTCAATGACGTCAGTGTAACATGCATTTTTCAGTCAACAGTGCAAAAATACTCTGCCTAAAGTAATCATATAGCTCAAAACACATATATCCAACACACCTGATAGTGTTTATACTAATCCTCATTCTGCAGATGTAGGAGTTTAATAATGTGGACGAGAACAAAGTCAACACCTCACTAAATCCATGTTTCTATATTCTAAATCACTCCCGTATTCAATCAGTCCAGTAACAAAAGTGACATTAATCGCAATTTTAAATGATAATGTGCGTATGTCAGTGTCATAACAGGCCTTTTGCCAAGTATATTGCAACATATGCATACACTCTGTTGCAGAAACTTGATTGTACATCACAGTGCGAAGTGTAAAATGACAAACTTACGCGAATCTTCGATTGGTTTTGGAACATCGTAGTCTTACATAAACAGCAATCCTTTTGATATAGAGCTTATATTGGTGGAAGATGTAAACATCCAGAGAGAGTAGTGTATGGTGATTTTAGTGGAATATATTCAGCGTAACTTCCGTGTTTGGAAAACTTGCACCTAGACGAATACGACGCATATACACTCACCATCAATTACACAGCAACACGTTATTTTAATTTTCAGCATGTTCGCCAAGGGCTAAAGTTACAAACCGTTTCATGTTGTTCTATGGTCATTGTTCTACTTTTGCTTGCCTCCGCATGAATGTTACGTGATCAGGTTGTTTCAAGTTCCTTTGAAATATATTGGGTAATATTTTTTTTCCTCTTCAAAACAGATGTGCAACTTGTTTGCTAGTCAGTCTGTCACTGATAAAGCGACATCAAATGTGTAGCTGTGGGTAGAACTATGTAGAGGACTACAACACATCAGCTGTAGTTTTCTCTGCTCTGTGGATAGTGTAGATGGTGAAGGTATTTCGTACTGGAATTGGCTCTGGTCACTGTTCCAGACATTTTCTCTCTCCACACTCTGCTCTGTCATAAACACGTTTACTTCTTCCACAAACTGTTGTGACTTCTGACGTGTACTATTATCGTCTTCTGTGGCCTTCTGTGTGACATATGTAATAAAATGCCTAGATGAAGTGCGATACTCAGCTTTAAGACTCTCGATAAAGGAATTCGAAGCTTTGAAATTGTCCAAGTCAACCATTTTAGACGTTTCTCCTGCCCACATCAGCAGATTCCAACAGCGAACAGTAGATCCACACAACCTCTCTCTATTAAATTGTGATACCACAAGCTCTTTCAGAGGTTCTAATTGCGACCATCTGTTTTCTTTCTAACGATCTCCTGCTGCCTTTCACTAGACGCACAATTTACAGTTAATCGGCAATTTGATTTACTTTTAATGCGCTTATAGTGTCTCATTAGTTTGCTACAGGAATTGAAGCCACGACTGCAACAGCCTTCTTCTGCGTTTCCTAGTAACCTGTCATCAATATCTTCTATTACAGTGGATTTGGACGGTTTGCATGTTGATAGATAGTACTCAATTTGACTGGACTGATGCTGCTGCCCTGGAGATGGACGTCGAGTAGTGTTTGAATACCCAACTTCACGTTCAGGTTCATCGTGCCCTTCAAACTCAGTATCCCTATCTTTATATTTTAATGTTAAGTATCTTTAACTCACATACAATAGATTTATACAGGTGTGGAATCGTTAAGTCGATTTTAGTAAAAGATAAAGTATCTGTAAAAACAGTGTGGCTGGATTAGATTTAATTACTAAGGTACTATTCATTCTGGACACGGAAACAAACTGTGTTTAGTTACTGTCCCAAGCCACAATGAAGTGGTACGGTAATGTAGCATGCAATAAATAAAATAAAAAAGATTTCCAAATTGATTTTCAATTTAACTTCTTGTAGCTGTGCCACAAAAGGGATAAAAATGTATCCTCCACAGAGACTGGAATCAGAAAGAAAAGCAGGCACCGTTCCCTGGCTACCAAGTTACTCATAGCTAGCTAAATTATACAGTATTGTGCTCTACCTTATTCCTCCATTCCTTACTTTGAAGGATAGTCTCACAACGTAAAAGACGAGATTAATCGCAGTTTCCAAGTCAAATGATTTCCGTTTGCTCAAAACAATATGTTGACAATATTTTTCTCGCACATTATGTGAAAATCACTCCTATTTTTTGATGCAAGTCATCCAGAAACATGATCCAGGAAGTAACTTGTTCGTCGCTCAATTCCCAAACACATCCTGGATTAATTTGAATCAGTTAACCTCTACAGACCTGAAAACAAACTTTTAAATACACGAGCTGCAAAATTCGTAATATTTCACTTCTTAGCACCGCTAAGAGACAATAATTTGAAAAAAAAAGTGTCAGTAAATAAGTGACCTACTGACCTACACGTCATGTATTGTGTGTTACAGCAGGTGTCTCTAAAGCAAAAGTAGCTGTAACCCATGTATTAAATATAGTACATTAGGTCACTATGACCCTACAATATTCAAATACAAAACTCCTTATTTACTGCTGTTTAATGGAATTTTAAGGAAATTTGGGTTAGAAAACATCAATTAACAGATATCAGAGCTTCTACACATCACTTATTTGTTATTTCAAGGCATTTTATGCAACTGACATGAACATTATTTAAAAATGTCGAAAAAGAATCATTTCAGAAACTAAATTTTGCAACACAATGTTCATTGCATATTCTTGTGTAATAGTATATCTGATACGTATATATGACGATTACGGAACTTAGCACTGTTACTTCCGCCTCTAAGCTGTCTCATATTGTGTGGAAATTTTTTAAGTAGTACCTCTTTCAAGAGAGATACAGGAACACATAACAGATCTGGTATGACTGGAGCAACCTTGCATGCTACATCAAGATCGACATTTTCTTCTCCCTGCGTAAATCTCTGGCATATGGGATGCATTCCTAAATCTTTTACATACTCGTAGGTTGGCTTGTATTGGTTTACGATTCTTCTATTCGTATCTTTCCCTGTCGTTCGACATATTTGGGTCGTTGGGCCCCTGTCGCACCTCCAGAATTTCTGAACCTAGGAACCAATCACACTTAGAATCGGCGTTCTCTAACTATTGCATAACGGGAGTGACAAGCGGAATCCCTAACAAAGCATACAGCTACGTTGGCTGTACCACACACCGCCAGGAAGGTGGTACTCATGTGCCCCGCCCAACAGGTTGACGTCACTGGCTTGCAGTCACTCGATATGGCCCTCGACAAGACAAAGGCCCCGCTCGAATACAACTTCTAGCAGTCTCACATGTGACCAAACTGCATTTGTAGCTTACAGTGGCTTTGTTGCAACACAGCTAGCTGGTAGCAGTCTTTGAAGGAAAGTATTCACTCAGGCAGTCAGCAGCACATGTCGAGTTGTAAAACAGCTGTTAGAATCAGAGATTCATACAGTATGATCAGACATCGAGACTGTGGCTTCTGAACTGCAGGGTACTTAAGCTGGACCTAAAGTCGTTATCGCAGGTGATGTGGTCATCTGCCCTCACTAACTAAAGATGCCAGCATTCCTGTCCCCACCGTCGTGTCTGAGTTACTGTCAGTTTTCCCTGCCTTCCCTCTCCCCACTAATGCTCGGATGCCATCAATCACTAAACTGAAATGGGCATGTAACTGGCAAACAGACAGACGTATCAGTTGCAATAATAATGTGCCGTCTACACTTCTTGCTTGTCAGTCAACTCAGTGTGGCATGTATTGAGAGGAGCACCCTGCCTTCTGCAGCTTTGACACACTTTGCATGCTACCAATTTCGATTGTGACGCACGGTCTGAGCCGGAATTGGTTCTCTGCTGTCTATGCCAAGTAACAATTCTGAAATTTTAATGTTTAATCAGGAATTATAATTGCTGGGCAACAGTTGTGGAGTTGAAATCATGTCACCACTAATTTTCATTCCTGACGTCATGACAGAGTTACTGTATGTAATCAATCCAACTTTGTTATTCCAGTTTTTGGTAAGTGGTTATTTGTGTTAATTATCAACTGGTGTTGCCCTGTAATGTTTGTGACCGCGAGTGCGGCGGTGTGTGCCAGTTAACGAATTTTTAAGCCACTGCAGATTGGTTGTACATCTTGAAGAGCATTGTTCACCAGAGAGTTTAATTATGTTATTGAAGGCTGACTGTTCTGGGTGTTTCACGAAACGTATTTTTCACTTACAGCACATTAGAAAATTATGATAAATTGTTTAAAACGTTGTAGTACATAGAACTTATTTGTTCTACGGTTTATACGGAATATTAGAAATATTTCTACTTGCCAAACCTGCAGTGTTGTCATAAGGAGTGTGTCAGTTAGAGTAGGCCACTTCATTCATAAAGTTCTCTGTTTCAGAGCAAGCTGTTTGCCATGTCTGATCGCACACCACTGAAAATTATTCCCAAATGCTCATCTGCACACGAAAGCGACAATATAATTTTTCGCACTGTCAAAAACATGATATGTAGTTGCGGTGAGAAAACACAGCAAATGTTTTAATGTTGTACTTCAGCTCTGATTCCTGTCGCGTTATTTAGAGTGTTGTAATAACCTGTTTCTGTACGGACGCATTTTGACATTGCTCCGTAACTCGATACATTTAATTATGTACTGAATACAGGGAGATTTGAAGAGGCGTATCGACGTACTCATTTACATTAATATACTGTACATCAAGCAACAATCATTATTTATATTTAAATGCCTGTTCATAATTAATGTGCGTAGGTGATTTCTTGAGTATATATTTCAGTAATCTGTATGTCCTTTTTATATTTTAATAATTTTAACAAGAATGTAGCGACTGTGACATGGCAGAATTCTGTGTGCAATCTGATGGAAATTTATATAGTCCTACCATAAAGGAACCATAGGTCAGTCTCCACAGTAATGCAAAAATACTTGGAAAACACACATCAGTTACCGATGATGTTGTTCGCACGCCAGACAATGTGTGGGGAAATAATATAGTTTAATCTTAATACTTTGAAACATTATTAACTATATTATCTGATTTCTCATCCTCACATGGTGCAATATTATTATTATTATTTATATTGGCGACTCGGTGTTAGGACTTTGTTACATGGTCTATTTTCCATGACAATCAACAACAACCGGATGAACAATTACCAACCATTATTTGGAAAACAATCAAGAATTCCCGGATATGACCTGGCTGAAACTGAATTTTCGGATCCAATTTCCACATTACGGTAAGACGCAGGATATGTGCATTTGCATCATTTGCTTTCGGTTTACAGTGTGCATAATCAATCTGTAGATTAAACGTTAAATTGATTCAGAATTCATATCCATTTCATTTTATTTCGTTTTCTGAGAATTCTAGAGTGCATAGCAATTACGACAATAGTAATCAGCTTAAACAATCGGTTCTTTTCAATACACAAAATGGCTCTATTCAAGTTCATTTCATATAACATGGCGATAAGCCAGCCAGTTTCAGTTTTGCTTATGTAGATTTGGTTTCATTTATTCATACTAACAGGATCAGTGACTTTACTATAGGGATTACACACACATCTTACACACTTCCGGATTTAATTACTTTATTTTCGCATTTTTCATTATGGTCAAAACAACAAAATAATCCAACATGGAATAACAAAAATTGAACGTGAAAACTGATAGACACACCAACACAACACATGCGACAACACCATGAATAACCAATGCTAATACATTGCTGTAAACGTGCGACTTGTAAGAAGTTAATCCATCGTATTGTGCTTTACAGAAAAAGCTTTATGGTCTAATGAATAAATGGAGGAATGACCTGTACATTCAGAAAGATCTAAAGTAAAAGTAAATAAGTAAAATAAAATAAAAAATACTCCAGCTGTAACAGAAACACAGAGCACATATTAGCCTCTGAGGCAGAGATCGGGGACGAGATGTTAATAACCCAGAGACGTCTTTGGACTAGGCAGTTACAAAAAATCAAGCTTTACCAAGGACATACATGTGACAGGTCATTCACCGATAGGAGCTGAATAGGATTGAGAGTTACTGCTTGTAGAGAAAAGGGAAGGAAACTTGATCTGTCCAGAGTGCTCTAACAGCAATTTACGAGGAGAGATTAAATAGTGTTATTAATGAAAAACAAAAGATAGCCAGAATGGATTACGTAACTGTTTCATTAATCGTTTCCGATACTGGTACATCTATAAAAAACTTTATATAATAATTAAAGTAAAATTTGTTTCACAACAAATACGTATTTACAGGAAAAATCCCTTGTGTGCATCTGTCAATAACCGATGTTTGATGAGGAACTGATCACTCTTCATTATGATTGGACGGATGTCTGACTCACGCAATTCTCGATTATACCTGATTCATTTTCAGAAATGAGGTCAGAGTAATGAGGTTACATTTGGAGATATGCTCGTTACTCCAAAAGTAGTACTTCTAGTAGGAGCTGGAGAAGTGTGTGGAAGCGAATTTCTAACAATCAGGTTCTTAACGGAACGAGCCGACACCCTATTTTCATTAAGTGATTTCACCTACTGGATCGAACACATTAAATTTTAGACAAAAGATTACTTTCCCTCGTAGCATACCAATCCTCTAATACAAAATCAGGCTGTAAGACTGTTGCTTACTGAAGACTGTGAGATATTTGAATTTCATCCACTACAATAATATCTCTTGATAAAATGATAGTGTGTGTGTGTGTGTGTGTGTGTGTGTGTGTGTGTGTGTGTGTGTGTGTGTGTGTGTGTGTAAATACACCAAAAAACTTATCTCAGAAGATCTAAGTAAAAAACGCTATGGAAGTAGCAAATAACTACAAATTGTTAATAAACAATAGGTTCTTGTAAATAAAAAATCACATGTGTACTGCAAGAAGAATTGTAAAAAAATGTTATAAACAACAAAGGATTGTATATAATATATCAGAAGAAGGAATTTTTTACAATAAATTATCAGTCAATTTGTAATATTGTAATTACTACTTCCTAACCCTGTTACCTCAGAATCATAGTTTAAAACGTTTTGTTTGTGGCAATACTGAACTTCTCCCCACGATGCTCAGACCTCAAATGAAGAAGTCTACACCTACATCATATGAAACCATGTGGTTCCTGGCAAGTTTATAAGTTTCAAACATATATTGATAGACCGAAGTGAAAAATGAGAATCTGTTGCAAGGCCAAGAGCAGAACCCAGGATTCCTGCTCAGTAGGCAGACGCGCTTACTACGACGACCCTATGTGCAGAGAGGCTTTGCACAGCTCCGTGGATTACCATAGCATGCGTCACTCTTCAGTCCACATTCCGTCTCATCCCTCTTGATATCCCCCTTGCTCTGCCATAAGATTAGTTGCAACTGTCTAAGTTGTTCCTATTACTTTTCGGCGCATTTTTGTACCAAAGACGGGATTCTGACCTGCATCTCCTGCTCACTTCAACACCCTTGCAGAACGGCTTTGCGCAACTGCAGGGACTACCCTAGCCTGCACCCTGCCTCAATCCAGCTTTCCACTGATGCCACATTCCTCTTCATATTCCCTCTAAACTGATTCGTTCAACATTGAGGTACTCTTTCCAGTACGTCAGAGGGACGTGAGGTTATTTAGATTCTGTCTTATGTACGTTGGATGACTGAATCGATTCTGCCGGCCGGAGTGGCCGTGCGGTTCTAGGCGCTGCAGACTGGAGCAGAGCGACCGCAACGGTCGCAGGTTCGAATCCTGCCTCGGGCATGGACGTGTGTGATGTCCTTAGGTTAGTTAGGTTTAATTAGTTCTAAGTTCTAGGCGACTGATGACCTCAGATGTTAAGTCGCATAGTGCTCAGAGCCCTTTTGAACCATTTTTGAATCGATTCTATTTAATATCATCTGTAGTGCTTATTCATAAGAAATTGATTGCACTCCTGTGTGAGGAATATTTGTTGTTGTCATTTGCCTTGCTAAAAATGCTTTGTTTGTAGCAGTCATGTCGACCTTAGTGGTAATTTCGGTCAATTTGTCGGAGTTGGTTATTATTCATGACATACATTTGTTTAGGCAGTATATGTGCCGTGTTCAATTTTAACTGAATCTTATGGAATCGGCACCAAATCGCAATCTGTTTGGTGGTGGCAAATATCGTTCGTACGCTGAGCACTGTCTACATCTAAATTAAGGTTTTATTTAAGAATTAATGACTCACAATAATACCTTTGTAGGAAGAGTGGATCTAATCGTACAGTTAACTTCCATACATCTAATACTAGGGGTAACACCACAGAGGATAAATATCTCAGTGCCTGACAGCTAAAGCCAAACTTACTATTAACAGCTATTGCTATCTACTTAGCAGTATTTTGCGCTAAGTTAAGAACCTTCTGTTGCAAACATGGAATATGCATTACTTGCACCAGAGCGCAGCATTTATTCTGTAACAGGAGCGCCTATTCGCACGCCGATACACAACAAACGCTGTGAATGGAGCACACTGGCGGCTGTGGATGTTTGTGTCCGGACTCAACAGCGATTTGACGCAGGCGCAGACATGATATTGAAGATAGAGTGACATGTAACAGAAGTGTAACGTGGATGGCGATTGTCATGAAGGCTGAAGACCCGGACCCCCAACATAGCTTACAACATACAGCTATGGTGGCTGTAGCATGTACAGCCAGGTGAGTGGTACTCAGGTACCTCGGCTAACAGATTGAAGTCACTGGCTTGCAGTCTCCCAATATGGCCCTCCACCAGAGGAAGGCTCGGTTTCACGACGTCTTCTATCAATCTCGGATGTAACCAGACAGCATCAGTAGTTTACAGCTGGGAGATGTATTGGAAACAGTGTTCACTCAGGCAGCAGACAGCACACAACGAGTTGCCTAAATAGTTTACACAGTAACTAGCAAGACTGTCATGCTGTCAGAATCAGAGATTCATACAGTATGATCAAACAATGAGACTGTGGCTTCTGAAATGGAAGGTATTTAAGCTAGACCTAAAGTAATCATGGCACGCGATGTGCTCATCTGCCTTCACTAACTGGAGATGCCAGCAGTCGTGTCCTCACCGTGGTGTCTCAGATATTGTCAGTTTTCCCTCCCTTCTCTCTCCCCACGAATGCTAAGATGCCATCAACCGCTAAAATTAGATGTCACATGTTACTACTCAGTTCTGAGTGGCACACATATTGACGTTTTGTTTGGAATAATGCGCCCGCTACACATCTTGCTTATGGCGTAGCTCAGTGTGGCAATGCGTTGTGACGGGCACCCTGCCTTCTGCAACAACAACACACTTTGCGTGCTGAAGATTTCGACAGTCACAGATGGCCTAAGCCAGAATTGGTTTCATGCTCTCTATACCAAGTAATAATTATGAATTTTTATGTGTTTAATCAGGAATTGGAATTGCTGTGCAACAGCTGTGCCGAGCCGGCCGCGGTGGCCGTGCGGTTCTAGGCGCTCCAGTCCGGAGCCGCGCTGTTGCTACGGTCGCAGGTTCGATTCCTACCTCGGGCATGGGTGTATGTGATGTCCTTAGGTTAGTTAGGTTTAAGTAGTTCTAAGTTCTAGGGGACTGATGACCACAGCAGTTGAGTCCCATAGTGCTCAGAGCCATTTGAACCATTCTTTTTAGCTGTGCCGATGATATTACGTCACCACCAATTTTTATTTCTGGCGACATGATAGATTTAGTGCGTGTAGTGAAACAATCTTTGTTAGTCATATTTTCGATGAGTAGATATTTGTGTTACTTCTCAATTGGTTTGGTCTTGTATTGTGTGTGGTGGCGAGTGTGGCAGTGTGTGCCAGTCGGCGAATTTTTAATTCACTGCAGATTAGATTTACAGCTTGAAGGTTGTCGTCCATCAAATATTATAATTTCGTTTTTGAGGGCTGACGGTATTGGGTGTTTCATGGAATGAGTTTTTCTTTTACATTACGTTGGAAAATTAGAATAAATCGTTTAAATCGTTGCAGTACATAGAATTTTCTCGTTCTATGGTGCTAGAAGTATTTCTACTGTCAAATATGTAATGTTGCTATAAGGAGTGTGTCAATTAGATGAGGCCACTTTACTCATATAGAGTTCTATTTGAGAGCAAACTTCTTGCCATGTCTGATTGCACAACACCGAAAGCTATTCCACAGCTGCAGTGTCGCTGGCTCCAGAAGCCAGAAAGCAGGTATATTGACAGGTTGACTTAATTTCTGTCACATAGTAAGTTGACAGACGGTATTTCGCCGTCACTGGAGAATACAAAGAAGTATCGAGATGCAGAGATTATATGTAGGAGGTAGAGACCTTATCAGAAACAACAGAAAGATAAAAAGAATACAAATTCAATGTTTGTAATACCAATCTTTACAGTAATGAAATTTAATTCACTTCGTGCAGTAATCAGAAATTAACACAGAATGGGATGTGTAGATTCCACCGGTTATGTTTCAGTAAAAGAGTCAAGTTCTAACGCTCTTGCAGTTTCTTGGCTCCTCTGGAAGCAGCAGATGTCTTCGGTCAGCAGGCCAGACATTTAGACTTCACTCCCTCGCAGACGATCCAAGCTGAGCCAACGGACTTGAAATACTCCTAATTCCTGGGACAATCTGACAGGTATGGTTTGCACTGACTCTTTGGTTTCACCACGTAAACTGCAACGAATAGAAACGTGTTTTAATAAAAGTACGAAGTATAAAAAGAACATAGCAGTTTAAATTTACTAGCGATAAGACAACTGAAAGTCTTCGCCTTTTTTTACATAGTATGAAACTCACTCTGAGCAATGTGACAAGATTATGTTATGGTCGTCTATGAGAGATAATGTGGGGTTACTCCAGTGTGCTATGTTACGGGCTTCCTATCTTTACTGGTACTATACTAGACAGTTGGAAGATTGACCACGCCAGTAAACATGTCTTATGGCATATTCCAAAATTTAAGGATGTCACTAGAACCGATTACCACTAGGAGGGTAATGCTCTTGGAATGCGAAGCATTTAATAAGCAAGACATGTATTCTGTGATGTGCCAAATGACGATAACCTCAGGGACATCTGTTTCGTTTGCTGGGAACTGATCTGGCGATCCCTGAGTTTTTGATTTGGGAATGGTCAGCACTGACGGTCCCCAGTAACCGTAAAACTTTGTCGTACGTGAGACCATCATAACAGTAGAACAATCCAACGTGACTGGATGAAATGCGTTTACTCTGTCCTTCGTGTACAGGTCAGGAACGGTATTTCGCCGTCCGAACGTACGCCCAACCAGTTGTAACACCCCAATTGTAGAACCCATAATCAACACCCTTTCGTTGAAAAAAGGAACAGAAAGATCACTCATCTTGTCAGTTATGATACCTACTGACAACAAAATTTACACTTTTGACAGTTTGATTAACATTAATGTTATATAAATACTAATACTTATAAAGAAAGAACTGAGTGAAAGAATACTCTATGACACCGAACAGAAACTTTAAGGAAAGAATTCAAGAAATTATTATTCTCGAAGGTTAATGCCCAGACCATAAATTGACCAAAGATTACATTTATCCTAGAAGAGAGTTGTAACCGTATCTAGCTGTAAGTTCGCTGTGGCTACTATGTAACTCGCCAATGGAGATGGTAACTTCATTTCTCTCTTGTACTCTTGCAATAACAGTACGAATGTTAAGCACTACTACATTGTTTTGAAACCGATCCGAAGGTTAAAAGTTTTGTGGTTTGGAGTATTAGTCAGGAGTCGGACTGAAGTAAAATCATCTTAACTGTTTTGACAGATAACGGGATAGTTGATCGCTGATTTGTGTTGGGACTTAGCCTTCGTGATACTTAATAGTCACGAACATCAAAGGCACAGAAAGAGACTGATCGCCTACATAAACTCAATTATTGGACTTGAGTAGGCAACAGATGAACGCAATCACGAAGAACTTACAATTGCACCATGTTGTCTGAAGCTATCGTCAAAGTCCGAATTGCTGGTGCTAACAGACGCAATTCCCAGAATGAAATATCGGTTAGTGTGTTCAGTGTGGGGACAAATGAGTACGAAGAACAATAAACTTTAATTCAACATTAATTCTTCGCCTCGTATACATCATTTAATGGACAATTAAAGTGTATTTGTGAAACTGACATATTCTTCTGAGATCATAAAAGTGAGAAGTGATTTAGTGACAATTTAACTGTAAACAGCAACAATTTTACACGGAAATACGACGCATTCTGAACATTGCTCAAGGGTATGTTATTTCTGGAATTACGTCGTGTGATTGCTGAATTCGCAACGTAGCGACGATTTGACGACGGAATAATAATTAACAACTCAATTTCCACGCGAAAATCGTGATATGACATAGGCATGGATGATGGATCGATGACTCAAGACACTGTATTATCAACGTTTGAATACGCATCTACAGTCAGTAAGTTCGCGTAAACTGAAGGATCTGTCGCGAAAACCCAACGGACTTTTGGTTATCATTTCAGATTAAGGGAGTCATCGCGTTATCGAATGGTGCAGTCGCTATATTTATAAATGGAGAAGATCGATAGGAATCGAACACCATTGCTTTAATGACAAGCAAGGGCGGCGCACACACGCCGGCGTGCTGCTCCATCAAGACGTTGATATCAGTTTTGAGAGACAGTATCTAAAAAACAACCAAACCACGCGAGGAGAGTGTTTTCCTAATAGTTACATATTGACGTTGTCGCGGTCGACGGACACCATTCCTCGTCATCTCGACTGGGACAAACTTCACCATCGAGCCGAGACAAAATGAGACATCACATAGTACAGTTCATGAAAGAGATTTTGAATTCAAAACACCTACTGAAAAAACATTCTCGACGACAAAGTGTTGAACCCAGTACTATGCATTTGGAAAAAATTATTTGTAGAGAATTTAGTCTTAGCACGAAAAAACTGAAGTGTCAAACGTTGCTGCTCGAGAAGTATGCCCCAGTATTGCTTGTCATGTTTGATACTATCGTGACCACTGTAAGGCCTATTCCCCAATACAATATCACTTATTTCTTACAAACAATTTCCGTCTTTTTTGTGGGGGGATTTCGTGTTCCAATGTTGTATTTGATCACGAACGGTACCTACTCCATGATGTCCTCAATATGTTTCAACAGTCTTTCCAGTGTTTTATATGTGTAGCTTTGAGTGCTTTACAACTGAGCTTACTGAGATCGATAAGCAAATGAACTTGTGTTTTGTGCATCGTACTGAAGATTTATTCCACTTAGAGGTAAAGTACCGTCTAGTAGGATCTTGATTATCAACATAAATTTCTGCTTCCGTCAGTCGAGAGCTCTCATATTATTGTCTGCTTACTTTTGATTAAATATTTTTACTCGCATTGCAAGACGTTAAAAATGGTTGTAGTTTTTCACTCAGTTAAGCAGCTGCAGTACGTTAAGGAGACGCTGGCCGCAGACGCACGACACCCAGATGCGTGGCATCAAAGACGTATCACGAAGGAAAAATTCTTATATTCTGAGGGAATAGTGCCAACCCTAAGGGAGAATGGTGACCACCTAGAGGAATGGTAGCTACTTTCAGCAAAGGTAGTCACTTAGCAGAGGAATGTTGATGCATTATATCTGTGAGTGATTGACTAAAAACAATAGGAATAGTTAAACATTTTTGTAAAAAGATGTGACAGACGACAGTTAATGACAAGATGGGTGTGAATAGATACATGAGTGAGGTTAGATTTAATGAGGGAAATTAAATGAGGAGACACTACAGAGGGTAATTTAATGAAAAATTTGTTACAAGTTTTGGAAAAATCGATTACTAAAAACGTGAGTGGATAAAGAGTACAGGGTTAATACAAATGATTGAAGCGATTTCACAGCTCTACAATAACTTTATTATTTGAGATATTTTCAAAATGCTTTGCACACACGTACAAAAACTCAAAAAGTTTTTTTAGGCATTCACTAATGTTCGATATGTGCCCCTTTAGTGATTCGGCAGACATCAAGCCGATAATCAAGTTCCTCCCACACTCGGCGCAGCATGTCCCCATCAATGAGATCGAAAGCATCGTTGATGCGAGCTCGCAGTTCTGGCACGTTTCTTGGTAGTGGAGGTTTAAACACTGAATCTTTCACATAACCCCACAGAAAGAAATCGCATGGAGTTAAGTCGGGAGAGCGTGGAGGCCATGACATGAATTGCTGATCGTGATCTCCACCACGACCGATCCATCGGTTTTCCAATCTTCTGTTTAAGAAATGCCGAACATCATGATGGAAGTGCGGTGGAGCACCATCCTGTTGAAAGATGAAGTCGGCGCTGTCGGTCTCCAGTTGTGGCACGAACCAATTTTCCGCGGGCTACGCGTGAAACTTGCCCGCACGCGTTCAACCGTTTCTTCGCTCACTGCAGGCCGACCAGTTGATTTCCCCTTGCAGACGCATCCAGAAGCTTTAAACTGCGCATACCATCGCCGAATGGAGTTAGCAGTTGGTGGATCTTTGTTTAGCTTCGTCCTGAAGTGTCGTTGCACTGTTATGACTGACTGGTGTGAGTGCATTTCAAGCACGACATACGCTTTCTCGGCTCCTGTCATCATTTTGTCTCACTGCGCTCTCGAGCGCTCTGACGGCAGAAACCTGATGTGCGACTTCAACCGAACAAAACTTTATGAGTTTTTCTACGTATCTGTAGTATGCCGTGACCATATGTCAATGAATGGAGCTACGGTGAATTTATGAAATCGCTTCAGTCATTTGTAATAGCCCTGTATATATAATAATTGACAGTTGAAATACAGAGGTGTTTCACTCTTTATTTCTGTGTGTGTGTGTGTGTGTGTGTGTGTGTGTGTGTGTGTGTGTCTGTTAATGTGTGAATGTGTTTGAGTGTGTATGTGTGCACGTTTGCATGTTAAAACGTCCACCCGTTTTTAACTCACATGTGCAGAAATTAACGGACGCATTTAAAAATTTCAAAGATTCTGTGACGTTTCGCCCATCATATTTTGTTGAAAGTAATTACGTGTGTCGAAAATGATCCTATGATGTTGTCACAGTATATGTCCCTTCTCTTCCTGTGGTGCAAGTCAAAATCCGACTACTTCCAATGGTTGCTGAACCAGTTACACCAGGGTATGGGCTTGGGGATCCGGGGATTCACGAGGTGGGTGCTAGCCAACATCGTCAGTCATCAGTTGCTGTAATTTCTGTGGGTGCTTAAACTAGTATTATTGGGCTGCCAGTGAGGCATATTGTATGACACAGAAGTCGGCGTGTATTGCGAGGTATGCACAGCCATAAATTTTAAACAAAATAAGAGAAACTTGTAAAGGCTTGTACGTTCCTAATAGTCAGATGAACGCTCAGGCGAAAGTGTTGACCTGTGGAGAACTTGTAGTACTCCAGTTCTTCAGCAGCAAATCGGGATTGTCTCCTGTTGCGTTTTATCGAACTAGCGGTTCCCGTTATAATAAAACAGACTTCGTTTCTAAAAATAGCAGTTTTCTCTGCGCGTTGTGCTGCGGGAAGGGATAAATATACTCAAAGAGTGGATGTAGACTGTTCTCCCATTTAAGCATCTGTGAGAGAATAAAACAGGAAACATCAATTAATTCAGACAATTTTTACACTAATATAAGATTCTTTTGATAACGTGTCAGTGTTCTGTATAACTAAAGCTCTTAATAGCTCGTATGGTACATTTAAATGCATTAAACGAGTAAGAAATACACTGTGTACGTCTACATGAAAATAGTACACCAGGTATCAAACATAAGAAGAAGTACGAAAAAATGAGTACATCCAATACAAGTCTACCTCCACTAAACTAAATTCACTATTCCAGTTTAAATGTGGTGGCATGGCGAGATGTAATGAGCATACATACAGAAAAATTGCAGAAAGAATGACTATAGGGCTGGATTACGCCTTGTAATGATATAAGTTGATGGAGTTGAAGAAAAACAGCCTGAGACCGCAGTAGTAAATGCGTTGCTGTGTGATTTTTGACGGTCAGTTCTCCAGTACATGTTGCGCCAATACTCGGCCTCACACACACACTCCCAGCTGCTAAATTGAAGTCGCTTCCGTGTCCGTAGTACTCTGTCACTAAAAATACGTAGTCTCGCTAAAGTCACAAAGACATGTTTTGGAAGTGCACTAACAGCGTAAGGCTCTTTAAAACAGATATCGTCACACTCCTCATCCTGTCAATTTATGCACCGACTCAAATTCAGCTAGACCAGCTCTACTATACTTTTACAAAACATGTAATAAACGAAAGCCTTGGGATCTGCGTTAGCTTATTGTTTAATTACATGTCCTCAGAATTATAATGAGTGGTTTTTTACATCGTTTGTTAACTCTAGGAATTCATCGAATAGGAAATAGGGAACAAAAAAGTCCAATGAATTTATTTTCGGAAATACATGGGTTCCATTCAGGAGACCATTTATTGAATCATACATTGTTGCAGAGACTGCGGTCTAATACTCGCTATACCACGCAGCCATAGTTACCTTATGTGTGGTTTCCTCCTTAAGGGCAGTACTGTTCCTGATAAGTCATGACTTAGCAAACTCTCCCCGCACAGTAATTAGTAATTTGGTGTCCTATTCACTTCTGTTTGCTGACTCACGTTGTAGTGGACGTTATACAGCGTTGTACACGATGGGATCCGTATTCGAAGCGAGAGCATGCTGACATGGTATTCACTTACGGAGAGGCAAATGACAACTGGCTGCGGGCAACGAGGTTATATCAGGAGACCTATTCCTGCCGACACCAACCACAGAATTCTGTGTTTGCAAAAGTGTTTCACCGCTAGCCTGACACAGATCATTTCAGGAAGCAGGAAATCATGAAGGTCGTACCCGAAATTTTCGAACGTCAGACTTGAAGGAACATGTGGAAGGCGACCGCTGTGTCAGTACCAGCCAGTGTCTCCCCCCCCCTCCCCCCATGTACAGGATAAGTCATAAGACAGTGTGGAACATTCTCCATAACAACTGTTACAATCGTGATCACTTACTGCGTGTGCAGGGCTTACAAGGTACAAACTTTCCAAATCGGGGGCAGCTTTGTTACTGGTTTCTTCACCAGACAACAACGATTCCGGGATCTGCGTCATCCATCCTATTCACAGATGAGGCCATCTTCATGACGAGTGGTATCTTCAACTTTCACAACATCTGTCGGACAGTATGCATAGCCTCCATGGAATGGTGACAGCGAATCATCAGCATCAATGCAGTTGGAATATGTTTGCTGGGATAACTGGCGACCGTATTTTGGGACCAGTCTTCCTTCCATGTTGCCTGATAGGCTGGAACTCTCGGAGAATCTTGTGGATGACTCTCCTCTCGCACTGGAAGATGTGCCTTTGATGATTCGAAGCGTTATGTGGCTGCCACATGATAGTGTTTCAGCTCACTTAACCGTTAACGTCCGGACATATCTCAGTCGTGTATTCCCTGGTTAATGGTTCGATCGACACGTTCCAGCTCCATGGCCTGCTCGTTCATTGGATTTCAACCTGTGGTATTTCTGGTTATCGGAATATCTCAAAAGTATCATGTATACACAGCCCATTCCAGACACGGAGACACTGGAGCAGCGTATTCATGTTGCCTTTCACACTGTTCGGATGCGACCTGGATAATGTCAACTTGTGAGACAGAACATGCTACGGCGCGTACATGTATGCGTTGATGGCACATGTAAACAATCCAGACGTAAGTTCATTAGCCCTTATTTGTTCCTTATCCGCACATCGATCCCACACGGTGGAAAAAATCACCCTGTGGAAACACTGAAGGAAACCGATGAATTTATCCATCACTCAGAGTGAAAAGTGTGGAGAGCGCAAGATGACCAAATTGTTAATTCTTTTGAGAGAGATCAAAAGTTTGTAGTGGTGAGACCTTCCATTTTCCCCAACTCTAGAGGGTTCACATATTGTTAGAGTTTGAAGAATTATTCTCTTGAAATTGCGCCAGTGTTACTCTGCACAATCCCTGTGAAGTTTCGAACTTCAGCTTTGTGCGAGATGGGAGGCAACCTCCATTTTATTAATCGTCCGCAATATTATCACCTAGGACTCGAACATTTCGGGCACCTCATCGTGAGTTACAATCGTGATATTTTGCTAGGACACCATGAACAATTTGACAGTATAAGCACAGCGGTCCTGAAAACTTCGACAGAAGATGCGTTTTCCTTAACCACTGTTCTTGATGACTGCAATATCTCAGCCTGCTTCCAACAGTGGCCACGAAAAGCCAAGCTAAATGATATCGGGGTTGTGTAGTAACAACCTTACTATACGTGTAGATTTTACCGCTTGTTTTGTAGACATGTCCACCTACAGATTCACTGTTTACCTTTCATGTAACAGTTACTATCGTGGTAACCAACACGCATGCAGGCACAGTTTCTAACACGATGGTAATCTTAACTAGTACTACGACAACGCCTCTTTCCTATCCTTCTTTCTCGATACTTTGGTCTGGCCTAAGTAACGTGCTTTTACCAGGTTCTTTTTTCAGCCTTCACTGACTCCTAATTAAAATGTGAGGCATGCTGTAATATAAATGCCTGAAATTTCTGACATTTTTTGCAATGGTTATACCGTTGATAACTTGTACATTGTGTCATCGTCTATAAGTAGCATATATTTCTATCTGATATGACATTGTAGATTTGTAACTAAGTGAATGAGTGTTTGTCCTAATTTAATGCTAGCATGATGTTTCCGATAAGATGTAGTCCAGAACGCTCACTTCTCATTGCTCAATGAACCTAATTCTTCGTCTCTACGTAAACGCGTCGGTAAATTTTAAACTTTTCTAAAATTAGACGCCTATTTCTACTTGTTCCTAAGCGTATGACGGGTATTGTTTATACACACTAATCCACATTTCCTTATTCTACAGGGTACGACAAAATGTGTACGTTGCCTCCCACTTTATAGCGTTTAACTTACTATACGTGAACATTAACCACACGCTATGGACCGCGGCACTCGTGGCAACTTACGTCACCTGTTCAAATATCTTTTCCTAAAGTGTTGAAACTGTAGCTCAATTCAAACTTCATGCCGCGTTACACGACGTAATCCCCTTAAAAGAATTCAAAGATGTATAGAAGTTAAAAACATGCAGCAGTTTTACGGGGAAAGAAAGTTAGTGTAAACGGTGGACTTAATATGCGCAGCAAATTGCTCTGAATGGTTTCGGTGGAGAATCATGAAGAGTTGCAATTTCGTAATTTCGGTGAGGTAAGGGTCGTCACTGATCCTTGATGATTTGGTTTCATTCACGTTTTCACATTCACGGAAGAACCGTTGGTAGAATATGATGCAAAACGGTCTGATGTTATCTTGTCAATCATGCACAGAAAATAGTGGTATTTAAATTAAGTTACCTTTCGGTAGTTGGTTGTAGCAAGAATACAGCTTCAACGGATTAGCATACAAGTAGAACTTGTTGTCTGCTGCGACACAAATGGTATCATCGTCATCTTCCGTGTAGGACGACCTCCCCAGAAATCTACTCTCAGCCGTGATACTGCCGGTGCTTAGTTCTTCATTCCCGATGCTGGAGGTGGTCGACTCTTCTGGTTGTCCGTGGACCCCTGCCACTTCTACCAGTGCTGTAAAAATCGATGAACGTAATTACAGATCGCTGTTTCGTCTAATGGCTGTTAGTGCTACTCTCCCACTTACGACTGCGGCACTACTGTATGTTATATATGCACCATCTGCTAGCGTGACAATACTGAGGTATAGTGCAGCTCTACTGACCCATACTGCGAACTCTTCCACTTGCTAACATATCTCCACCGTTTGGTAATGATATTTATTTTGTCTCGTAGTGTGACTCTGAGTTTGACAGTCTATTCGACGTACATGAAAACTATGTGACTACATTCAGGAAAGCTACAGTAAGAGAATACCGGATATTTGTTACATTTATGAAGAATATATGGAGACGTACTGCATCGCAATACGAGAGCATGCACACTTGGGTGAAAATACAACAGATAGGACGGAAATTTCACCACTAATTGGGAATTATTACTAATTATCATTAAATTGTCATATCTACTCACATGAATTCTGATATGTTGAACTCTATAGTGAACTATAATTATTTACGAACTGGGGAATATTTTGTTTTTAATCAATGACTGGGACTGTTTTTCACTGACTGTTCCACCTTAATAAATTGGAAATTACTAACACTAAAATACAAAATCACGCAAACTTTATTGCCTTTAGTAATTTTTGTTACTTCGTTTCATTCTTAAGCAATAAACGTAGGAACACCATGTGAGTTATCTCACTGACCGACAAAATTATCAGTTTATTGTAGTATTAGTATTTTGACATGTGCTACAGCAATTCTTCAGGAGACTTTTTACCAGTTTTAAATATTCGTTTTGATGCATCTTGTATTTGCTTACATTCGCTTTACTCGGTGATGCTTCGGTAAAATTTGGGCAAACATAATTTTTCGACGTGGAAAGAAAGGAGGCATGTACGGCTCGACCCTACAATATCAACCCAATATTCCAAAGAGAAGTCAAATGTGGTAAGTGCCTAATTTCATCTCATGGATTATTTGAACTACATAAGAGTAGTATCAATACATCGCATCATATACGTCGTCAGTAACTTGAACTATCGAAGGATACTTGCGTTTAGCACAGGATACACATGGTTAACGAGAATCTCGTTATTCGAAAGTAGAATACTCTTGCTACTACAGCTCAGAAGGACAGTGTTAGAAGTGAAGTTGTACCTACTGAGTATTCCGTACCAAAGTTACATACCTTTATTGAATTATGATAAATTGCGTTCTTCGCTTTATGGTAAATGCCCGCTTGGCCACAAGCCAATTCCCGTAACTGAAAATGGCTCCCTATAAGGTCGGTATGGGATTCCGATCCGTCCGCCTAACATACCACACGGTAATGGGCTATGATGTATATGACTGAAAGCTTAAACGATTACTTGAAAACTCCGCTCGTCCCACTACATAATAAAGAATGAATCAACAGCGACATACACGCTATGCTCATGTCGGACAAGTTCTCGTAAGTAATTTCGTGCTCCTTTACACAAATACAGAGGTATTTCAAGTTCTTCTTGGATTTTTATTATTACTCAATTACTCAATTAAATTATTACTCAATTAAATTGTCAATATTAGTACTTTCCTCACTTATGTTTGGGAAGGTTTTCCTTTTGAGTAAGGCTCTGCCCCACTAAAAGCTAGCCAGATATTTGGCTGATAAAGATGGGCTCTTCATTGGTTCTGACATCAAACAGCCTGCTGTACACATTATAGTAAAGAGTGAAAAGTATTGAAGAAGCTGGAAGCCCTCCTCGCTACGATCATGTAGCTGGTGTTTTATTAAAAAGCACAAATATCTCAAGGTGGATGACTCTCTAACAGTCTTTCGCTCCTCATCAAGATAAAGAATGTAACCTATTAAAATACTCTTAATCTTACGTTCTATGAAAATCACATGTTTGAGAAGATTAATAGGTACCATTTGTATTTATATGGTTTTCTGTTACATTCAAACTAAATTTAGGTGCAAAGAAGCGACAGCCTTGCATGGAACGTCTCACTTAACTTGTTGTGATGTTCCGCATAATGTACGATGGAGTTCTTTCACTATCTACGTTAGGCCCGGTATACTAGTACATACACGCTTCCGTCACAGTATTGTGACCACTGCCTTTGTTCGGCATCAACGCAAGATAACTTCTCAATGACGGTAGGGTGCAACATTAACAGTGGAGGCTGCATAAAGCGCGTGTGGGCGCCGAGGCGGACAGTACAGTCGTTGTCATAATGCGGAAACGAAGCTACTTATCTGATGTCCAAAAAGGTCTGATAATTGCCTTTCGGGCTAACGGTGGATGCACGCCTCAGTTTGTAAGCTGTTCAAGCTTAAAGTGCACTGTGCATAGAAAATCTGCACGATCCAAAACCGACACCATGACCAGTGGGGCAGCATGGAACATAGATGACAGGAGTGAAAAACAGCTTCGGAGATGTGTACGGATGAACTGGCATACAACAGTTGAGGAAAAGACGCCCCTGATGAACCAAGCTGTTACCAACAGTGTCTGCTCAACAATCATTAAGCGAAGATTGCTGTTTACCGGCGTTCACAGCAGGTGCCAGGTTCGTACGCTCACGCCGACTGCTGTTCGTCGGCGACGAAGGCTTGAATTTGCAGTCCAATACCTTAACTGGACCTGTTTTGAGCGACTTTTTTAGGCGAAAGACGTTTTATTCTCGATCGGGTAATAAGGATGGTGGCGTGTACGGCGTGAAACGTCTCAAGGCAAACAACCTGCAATGAGTGAGGGAGTGCTATGGTCTGGGAATGTATTCGTGCCAGTATTTCTTCATAACACATGCCATAATTGATCTAAACTAGTATGCGTTTGTGCTTGGTGAACCTGTCTACCCCTCCATACATTTTAATGTTCTTAGACACGATGGCATTTACCAAGAAGATAATGCATCTTCTCACTGTGGGATCTGTAGTTTACTCTTAATATGCCTGGGCATGTTTCCCTCCGTTCTTTGGAATGAGATCTCAATATGGTAACTATAGGGCTCTTGTACTTCTCTTTATACTCTGTGATCAAGAAATGTGTTTCCAGTAATTGCTGTTTGATTTTATTATTCCACTGCGCTGTTGGATACTTGTTGTCAGTTACACTACGTAGTTTTCTGTAAAGAATATAAGAGTTTTTTCGTTGCCATCGCGTTCTTCCATAGTGTCTATTACGTGGCCTGTATTTGGCTTTCTAATTCTGACATGATGCTCCCCCAGTTTTTTTGTTAATGGTACTTATTGTTAAACATTGTTTTTATGTGCCTGCTCGTACTTACCTTAACCTTTCTTTAATCCCTTTGATAGTAGCTTGTTTAGTTAGTGACTTGTAGCTCATTTCTCATTGCTGTTCATTATTGCAGTACATCTTACGTTTGTAAGTCCGTCTTATAGTTTTTACAGAAACATTTGAAATGTAACGCACGAGAAAATTTTTCAGTCAGCACATCGAAACATTTCATACAGGCTACGAAGAACGTGACATCTTACGTTACAGTTCAATGTACACAAACAAACACTGTGAATGAAGTGTTACGCACTACTGAATTTCTGTATTTTGAAGGAGGTATGACATGCATCAGAAGATATTCCAAAATATCATAGAATAGCTGAAATTATATTCCAAGATTAACATTTTTTGGTTTTTTAACTGCGGTGAGGACATAAACAGACGACCGCTTGGGAAAAATCGTTGAATTACACACACGCAGAAAAATGATCTGAAACTCATGTTGCTTACTACAACACTCTAAACTGAAAAAAAATTGCCAAAACTATTGTCCTAAGTCAGCAAAACGTAATTGGTGCAGTACATTTTTTGTTGCATAAATAAAGCTGGAGTCCTCTTTTCACCATTCCTACAAGAGATGTTGCGTGCGCATTCTAGTATGTGTCACAGCTTAGCGTCATGGTTAAAATGGTTCAAATGGCTCTGAGCACTATGTGACTTAACTTCTGAGGTCATCAGTCACCTAGAACTTAGAACTAATTAAACCTAACTAACCTAAAGACATCACACACATCCATGCACGAGGCAGGATTCGAACCTGCGACTGTAGCGCCCAGAACCGCACGGCCACTCCGGGCGGCCCGTCATGGTTCTTTACTTCTCAAGTGTAAAAGGATTGCAAAATACATATAGTTATTAAATGGTAGAGCCATTCGATTAAAACTGGTGCCACGGGCAGGATTTGTGTGAGACTGTTCTGGGAAATTTGTCTGACAAATACCGTACGTTCATTTCATTTCATATCTGACACGTACCTCCAGCATTTTAGTTACTGATGCCACTAATAGGAAAATCTCTTACATGTAACAGACTCAGACTTCGCGTATCAGTTATTATGAAAGAGAAGCACAGTGATCATAGGGCTGTTACAAATTCAACGTCTATTGGTGTCAATAGAATGTTACTGGGTATAGGAAAGAATACCCCCTCAGCAGAAATATCAGGAATTTACCTGCAGTGTATTTGAGCTCTCAAGATCGAATATTAAGCTCCTTCAGTGACGGTATGAAACACAAAATAGTCAACTCTACGACTATTTGCAAACGGTATCTTAGACCTGTATGTGCGGAGTAAGGTTTCAGTTAAATGCAAAGACCCGTCACAGTTCGAGTGATACGTTACTAATATTCTGTCAAAACATTAAGAGCTTCAATACACGTTTAAAAGACTTCGGAGCCTTGTTAAAAGCAAAACCTGAAAGCAGCCATGAGATTTCAATTTAACAGTCACTAGCCGATCTGACCAAAAATCTTAACATGTATTGGTACAGTATATACATCAACTTCACTTATTAAGTCACTCTTTGACCGTACTGACACCCTCTCCACAAATCAAGGAGAGTAGGTCGAAGAACTGTTTTCGCTTTTCCGAAATTGATTCACCACAGAAGAAGATTCGCTGAATTGTCTCAAAAGACCCAGCTAATCGACATTGACGTAACTTATCTAGAAATAGAAACTAAAACCGCTCAGTAGTGGAACTGTATCTGGATCTAAGAAGATGTCTTCAAGGTCCTATACACAACTTTCTCCCATCACAGCAGAAGTTAACCGTAGGTCGAAAGAGCGACAAAGCATTCCAAGCGACTCGAAAAAAGGACGCATGTTTGAATGCCTAACTCGTTGTAGTTGCTGAATAAATGAACGGATGATGACCGTTTTGGAGGACGGAAGTCTCCTCCATAAGAAAAGAAACTGATTCAGGAAACACAAGTCTTGTGTTACTCATCAAGTAGGAATCACAATATGGGCAATGTCGCCAACATCGAAGACTCGTTGCGTGAAATATTTCGAACAATATTCGATACAGATCCGAAATGTCATTTAGTGGACAGCGTACGAAAATACCGGATATCAGGCCTGATTTATGATTTTATTCGATAACTCACTGCAGAAATAGTTCAACACAACGTTCTTAATGGAACAAAAGTGATAGTCGGAAAGATATTTTCAAAGGTACCACAGCGAGCTGTGATATGGATGTAACTTTTCACAACATACACAGTGTAAAAAAAGCATTCCACAGTCTGGGAGGTGGTAGTTTGGATGCAAACATATGCAAAATGTCTTGAAGACAAGAGCTCTAAGATCCAAACATTTAAAACAACGTGTACTTGGTGATATTTAAAGCCGTATTCACAGTTCATTGCAAGGACCGTAGATACGTTAATTCTAACAGAATCGGTATGTATTTTGAACAGCTTTTGAAAAACATATACGTTGTCGTATTTTCTCTACAATTGCCAGAAAATTGAAGCCTACTGTTTCACAAAAAAAATACCAAAGTCCATTTTGACAAGCTCCTCTACAGATGGCTCACAAATGCAAGTCCCATGTAATAGCTTGTAAGTCTACGATACTGTACCGCACGTATTTTTCAGCTACTTGGTTTCAGAAGTTTAAAATCATTTTTAAAACTGTATGTACTTGTGAATTACATCATAAATGAGATTTTATGAGATTGTAATATATGCTGGAAGAACCAATAACAAATGATTATGTCCAGTAGTTGTAGTAAATACTCTGGCAATGTCATGGATGTTATATTTATATGAAACATGTCATACATTTCATATAACTATAACATCGTTGGCGTAAGAATTCGCGGAGGGATGAGTTTCGAGCAATCTGCGTTGTGGTACAGACGTGTGTCTTGGGGCAGAAATGTCAAATTGTGCTGGAAATGGTGTTAAAGTAAGTGGAAAGGTAAGATATAAGTGAGGGAGCAGGTGTATGTGCGTGGTACATGGTCGGTAGAAGGATTTTAGAATTAACGAAAAAAGCAGTGTGGCCCTAGTTTATTCAGGCTGATCGCTGATCAGACAGAGCCTACTGTTTATATTGAATTTCATAATAAGCATTAAATCGTAAAGCAAACAACTCATGGCAAAGTAAGATCCATATAGTAGTTTTATAATTGTGGTTTACGCATGGCAGTATAACAGTAGCTTTCTTGGAACATTAGATTGTTCTAGTCAAACCAAACTTTATTGACCCAATGCGTTAACGTAGTCTTGTCCTCTCATCATAACTTCCGAGAAAGTCATAAGCGAAAAGTATAGTTAAAAGAAAATGGATCCGTTAAATTGACAACTCATTTTCAATCAACTAGTCATTGTAATAGAAACCTGAAGTAACTATGGTTCTTCATATGATGCACCATTGCTATGGTAACACAATCAGTTGAAACAAAAAGTGATATAAGTGCAATACACGTTTGAGTGACAAAAGTATACTGATTACCTTGTAGCCAAAGTAATTTTATGATTTTATGTTGTGTTCTGTCAATGACATATCTCTACATAACATTAGTATTGGCAAGAGGTTCTTGCCTTGAAGGAAAGTTACAACGACACTGTTCGAATAGTATCTGATAAAGAATTATTTACTTCAGGTCAGGACTGAGGATATTTTCAAAGAGACAGCATTAGCGTGATTTGCGTGACGACTTACTGTTTCTATGAAGTGTTGCTAGTCGCAATTAAAATTTAATAAGAATTATTTCATCACAGTTTAACGAGTTTAGAGTTCACTTTACGCGTGTTTTTTACATCTATGCTCAAGCAAGGGCATTTTGTTTATTTACCGCATTACCTCTGTTGTCCAGTATTTGCGTGAATGTAGTGTCATTAGCTACTTACCAAATGTAATTTTCAATCGTTTTAGAAATGGGACACTTTTTATCCTGATTTCTAAATTCATTCACACAACTTTGAGATACATAATTACGGCTTCCTACAGTAAGTCTGCAGCTCGTTGCCTTTCTTTCTTTTTTACATTTCTATCTTTGTAGTACACAGAAAACACTCGTGCACTAACGATAAGGCTGTAACTGCCTAAATTCTATAGGTAAACATCAATCTTCGTATTAGATGCTTTGTTTCTATTTATTGTGCAACAGTTTTACACACAGGAGAGTAAATGTGTGTAATATGTTGTGATACAACAAGAATGTAATGCAGTCCCACTGGTTTACTCAGTTGCTTACTGCACTCTGTTGATGATTCGATATAGCAAACAGTTTACAGTAGACGAGATAAGCTTCACAATAGTGTATATTAACAAGTGCTCATTCGAAATAGGGTATGCATTTTAAAGTCTACTGGATTCTTTTCCTTGTTACGAGTATACAGCCATCTTTCAATACATGGAACACTCTTTTTTAACACCCTCTATGTAAATGATCCGTTGATACCGACGGAAACTCCATAACATATCTCGCGGACGACACTGATGTCTGTAGCGAGGTTGCTAAGTTGAAAGACTGTAGGGAAATGGATATCTGGAGAGGATCGATTATTGTTTGAGGCGCTGGTAGTTGAACCTGAACCTAATTAAGAATAAAACACTGCGCTTAAACGCGTGAAAAAATACACAACACTCCACTTACACTATTGGCGAAAATTCACTGGAACCAGGAAATACCTAGGAGTAATTGTCCGAAGGGACCTGAACTGGAACGACCACATAAAACAACTGCAGGGAAATAACATGCAAGTATGAGAGTTGTTGTAAACTTCTTAATGAAACGAAATTCACCCACGAAACACATGGTTCTCATAGCACACAGTTTGTAGGTTCCTCTGTACTTCTTATCCGTCTTGAATCGATAGGACAGACTGAGAAGACAGAGAGGACGAAGAATGAGGCTTTTGTTTAGTGAGTGCGGGGGCTTTACGAAGATGCTGAACGAGCTCAACCTCATCATCGTCAAACTGATATTTCACAACTGTAACAAGACTACTACGGCTTACCTAACACTGAGACTGCTTAGAACCTAAGACGTTATTGTGTCTTCTACGACATTAATTTTTATCGAGACCTATCTTGTCTCGTCCAACCATCCAAAGGTGTCCTTTAATTTGTAAACGAAATTAAAGATATTCTTCTTTATCGCATTTTCATTCATTCTGTAAATACGACCGTAAAACCCTGTCTCCCCTTTCTTATTGTGTGTGTTGAAATGTATCTGTACAAATATTCGTTTATCCGGTCGTCCAGTTCTTATCTTTGTCCTTTCGTGCTCCTAAACTTTTTCTGAGTATTCGTGTCCGGAATTCAGATGAGTATACTGTTTATGGATTAATTAATGTAGCGAAGAGTTTAATTTTTGCCTGGAACGGTACTGATCTTTTATTATACCAGTTTTAGGTGAGTGTATGCTAATTCGATATTCTTTGATCTTTCATTACTAGTGGTGATATCTAACACATTCGGTTGAGTGCATTCTCACAAATACTTAAACTTAACAACTCATTTTACGGCCGTTGTGAGCGAGCGGTTCTAGGCGCTTCAGACCGGTACCGCGCTGCTACTACGGTTGCAGGTTCGAATTCTGCCTCGGGAATGGATGTGTGTGATGTCCTTAGGTTAGTTAGGTTTAAGTAGTTCTAAGTCTAGGGGACTGATCACCCCAGATGTTAAGTCCCAGAGTGCTTGGACCCATTTGAACCATTTTATCAACTCTTTTGAAATTTTATTTGTATTAATTTTTCCATGCTTTGCTTACATTCAATGTATTCCTTTTCTTCATAGGATATTAGTTATCAAGTTTTATCTGTAATTTTGTAAAGTGTTTCTATGATTATCATGGCATCTGTTATCTCGATGCTCGCTACGATTCCTAGTTTGCTTCTCATGGGTGTTTAAGAACTAGTCAGTCAAACTGTACATTTGTAATGGCTTGGGACTTACTCTCTAACCATTCAAACTTTTCAAATAGGCAACTCGAACACCTTTCGTCAACTATCTATGAACTACCATTGTAGCAAAGGAAATGAAAAACCTTCCTAGAACACTCCCGACCCTCTAAGGTGTTTTCCATTCCGAAAGTTACGTCGCGAGTAGCGGCAATTAACTGTACTTAGTCGACTGTAGAAATATCTTTTCACGGAGATTAATACATGAGAAATTATGTGAACTGGAGGTAAGGAAAAAACGTTTATCGTGAATGAAAGTTTATAAATTCTGCCAATACTTACCAGCAACAAGCAACAGAGTAGCTTTCATTGTACTCGACAAGACTATAGCTGCTCGCTGCGATATATTTTCGTTTATATATGTTTAGACATACGATGGCATCATTGAATGTTTGAAAGGTGGCTACACTGAGCCACAGCGCCAAAGATCGCGCCAGAGAGTATTGTTCCGCCACCTCCACTGGCAGTGCTTATTGAGACGTAGCGGCAGGCAGTTCTTACCGAGAAGTTGTGGTGGACACTGCTTGTCGTGAAGTTAGAGTGAGATGTGGTAGTGGAGAGTGTTGTTCCATGTTTTATGCAGTGGTTTGATGGGAGAGATAGCAGCTGTTGTTCTAATGGAGATATTGTAATGGTCAGAGTGCATTTCGTCAATATATATGGAGGTATTTTCTTTTATTCTTTTATTCTTTCAGTGACCTGAGTAATGTGTCATTACAGGTTCAGTCAACAAAGCATCTGGCGTGTGTTCTTGTATCAGAGTGTAATTTTGGTTTTCTTGCACAATTATAGTATTTCTAATTTTCTTTTATCACGTCAGTATAAATGGTATTTAAAATTTCTTGTCTTGTTGAAGAAGAACCGTGCCATTTAATAAGCCCCCAAGCATGTTATCCTTAAGTTTCCTTCTGATTTTCCGTTCCGTGAACTGTGGTTGTAGCAACTAGCAGCAGATTGACTTTCCTTGTACTTGAAAGGGTCTGTTATCGTTCGCTGTGTCGTACTTACTATCAACATTACAACTACAGCATTCAATAAATCTGGTTACCATATTGAGTCGTTTAATTTGCTTCTTTTTTCCTTTCCTTCTTTTTGCGTCGCGTGTCACTGCAGTAGAGGCGAGGAAACGAAACGACCGGTGTCCGCTGCCACGGCTCAGTAACACAACTGAGTTGATATTTCCACACACTTCTTATTGGCAATACTTGTCCAATCCGCAATGGAGAAGACCAATTTCTATTAAAGCGAGTTTCTATAAATTGCTGATAATATATTTTAACATTAGTATAACTCATTTAGGTACAGATTCGAAAAGAATATTTTTTTCTCTCAATAAAGCCTATCTTTTAATGCCTTACGGCTCCAATCCTGATGAAAGGAGGTGAACAAATGTTAGTGATCGTTCATGGTAGGCACCGTGCAATCTAAAGAGCTTTCCATTTTCAAGAGGAAACTCTTGTGCCTAGAGGATTGTATACCCAGGAACGTAAGTACCTAGATACTATAGTCTAGTTACCAGCCTTAGAATCACATGCGGGACTGTACTCTTGAGACTACCTAAGCAGTTTCCACCATCTACTAAATTTTTTTATTGTTCTTAGACGTAAGGTTGTGTTTTGTGCAGTATTTGTAATTTTTCGAGATCTACTCGTTTAAGTCCTGTATGTTAAATCTCGTTGAAATATATGGTTAATTCTTAAGTTACAGACTATTATGCTTAGTTATACATATACATTGCAGTGGATTAAATTTGGGATTGCTATATCGTATACGCACGTAAAATTCCCCTCCTAAAAAAATCATTTTACGTGTAACGGGTAACAAACCAACGCCTTCTGTAGACACTAGCCGCCATATCAAAGACTAGATGAACATTATTTGTTAGGATTGAGTCTAGTTACACAATTCAAACGGAAATGACAAATATCTGGTATAAATCGAGAGAAAGGGCACGTAACGTCTCTTAGGAAAGTCATCCCATATAAAGTACTGACGGTTTCGGAATACTGCGTTGGTCATGTGCCTTAGTAAGTAATAATTTAACACAAGACAATTTTATGACTTGGGAAATGGGATAACCTGCAGTCTGGTAATGCAGAAAAAGACAGGAGCACAAAAAAAGTGGATAAGAAATAAGGCAATATTTTAAAAATCAAATACCCAGATGGCTAGAAGCGAAAGTGTGTAAATTCTTTCGAATTACAACCTTGTCCCCTATCCTTCTGGTAAATGGAAAGTCACACAAGGAACGACTTACAGAGAAAGAGCCGATGCTTCACACCACACTAACAGCTGCCCAGAGCTCCCACATACGTACATAACATGAGAATTGTTTAATTGTTTTGGTTTTTAGTGTAAATGGCATATTAGTTCCATATGTAGTACATTCTTTCACGTGGAAGTAAATTATGTCACACTGTCCTCAGAAAAATGAAGTGAAATATTTAAAAAAAAATGCCTTGAATCTCGCATATTGAAAAACAGACGTAATGTTTGGTGGGATATCGCAATCACTGGTTATACAATGTTACTTATAATGCATCTTGATTGCAAAAATGTTTATTCACTTAACCGGTTTCGGTTCCTCTAGAACCATCTTCTGATTTGCAAATTTCTGTTACAGGAGTAGCCCGTCCAAACAGAGCAACGCTTGATAGTGTTTATACTAATTCTGATTCTGTATATGTGGGAGTGGTTAAACCAATGCAGGCGAGAACAAAGCCATCACCTCACTAAATCCACGTTTCTATATTGAAAATCACTTCCATATTTTATCAGTCCAACAGACAACAGGACATTAGTTGCATTTTTAAATGATAATGTGGGTATGTCAGTGTCATAACAGGCCTTTCACCAAGTATGTTGCAAAATATGCATAAACTCTGTTGCAGAGACTTGATTGTATATCACAGAGCGAAGTGTATAATGACAAACTTATGTGAATCTTCGCTTGTGTTTTGGAACATTGTAGTCTTACATAATAAGCAATCCCTCTGATGTAGAGTCTATATGGGCGAAACACGTAACCACCAAGAAATGCTAATGTTTTGTGGATTTTAGTGGAATATCTTCAGTGTAACATCTTAGCTTGGAAAACTTGGACCTATACGAGTACGTTGCGTACACCCTCACCATCAATTACACAGCAACACGTTCTTTTCACTTGCTGCGTGTTAGCAGAGGACTGTAGTTAAAAATCGTTTGATGTTGTTCTTTCGTCATTGTTCTACTTTGGCTTGCCTCCGCATGAATGTTTCGTGGGCAGGTTGTTTCAAATTCCTGTGTGATACTTGGGGCAATACTGTCTTTTGCCTCTTGAAAACAGATGTACTACTTGTTTGCTAGTCAATCTGTCATTGATGAAGTGACATCAACTATGTATCTTTGGGTAGAGACTACAACACATCAGCTGTAGTTTTCTATCCTCTGTGGGACAGTGTTGATGGTGAAGACATTTCGTACTTGAATTGTCTCTGGTCACTGTTCCAAACATTTTCTTCTCCACATCCTGCTCTGTCATCAACACGTTCACTTCTTCCACAAACTGTTGTGCCATCTACCGTGAACTGTTATCGTCTTCTGTGGCTTTCTGTGTGACAAATATAGTAAAATGCTTAGATAAAACGAGATTGTCAGCTTTAAGAATGTCGATAAAGGAATTCGAAGCTTTGAAGTTGTCCAAGTCAACCATATCAGACGCTTCTAGTGCCCACATCTGCAGATGCCAGCAGTGTACTGTAGATCCACACGACCTCTCTCTATCAAATTGTGATACCACATGCTCTTTTAGAGGTTGTAACTGGGACAGTCTGTTTTCTTTCAAACCATCTCCTGCTGCCTTTCACTAGATGCACAATTTACAGTTAATCAGTATTTTGATTTATTTTTAATGCGCTTATAGTGTCTCACTAGTTTGCTACAGGAAATGAAGCCACGACCGCCACAGCCTTATCAGTGTTTTCTAGTAGGCTGTCAGCAATATCTTCTATTACAATCCATTTCGACGGTTTGCTTGTAGATAGATCGTACTCACTTTGACTAGACTGTTGCTGTTGCTCTGGAGATGGACGTCGTGTAATGTTCAAATAGCCACCTCAGATTCAGGTTCTTCCTCTCCTTCAAAATCAGTATCCCTATCTTTATATTTTAATGTTTAACGGTAGTCATAAAACTAAAGTCGATTTTAGAAAAACATAAAGTAAAGTTTTAGGGGACTGATGACCTCAGCTGTTTATTTAAGTCCCATAGTTCAGAGCCATTTGAATCTTGTGCAGCTGAGTAGATAGAGACTACAAACGTTTTTTCCAGTGAGCATAAGAAGAATGAGGATTTTCAAACTGGAAACTAGGGTAAGCTGCCTTGGTACTGGCAGAAAAGAATGATTTCGGCACATAGAGATAGTGAGGTCAGGTTCACTGAATGTTTGGAGCGAGTAGAAAAATAAGTTGCTGCTGAGGAGCAAATGGAATACAACAATAATAGTCGTTCTAACAATCACGTAAACAACAGAAGTAATAACAGTTGGAACGTAACTGTTAAGACGTATGGAGGTTCAGAATAGGAGATCTGAATGTCGTGGTCGATATCGTGGTAGAGGAAGAGGGACTGGGCAGCCGCCTTGCTTTCGCAATAATTATTATAACTAAAGTAGAAACGTAAATAATACGCCGTTGAGTCAAGACGGAGAGCCGCATTTTGTATCGAACACATTAGGCCGTGTGTGGGAAACTAGATGCTGCCTATCAGGAAACTGGAGCTCACCAGTCAACTATTTAACTGCGGCGAGCGCGCTCTGCTGGGGCTGGAGTTTGGGAATCAGTTGTGTCAGCCACAGTGACGTGTGGCACTGTGGATATGTGTAGCGTGGCGAGTGGCCTAGTCGGTATGACGGAGGGGCGTGGGCTGCTGCTGCGGCGTCTTTAGCCGTTGGAAAGCAGATCCGCTGCCGACGGTGATTGGGATTGCCTTGAGATTTGAAGAACAGATTTCCTTCGCGTCTGTTGCATGTTACTCAAAGTGAATGAACTGGAGTCGTCTAATTGTTCCTTGGTGGGTTCTGTTCATGTTAATTGAATACCCGAGTGCACTGAAAACTCATGATTGCTTCAGTTACTTGTCACTGTATTTGGTCTGGCCGCCTGATACGTTGACGGCATTTAAGGGAGTGCCAGCTACGCACAACAAATAGACATGAAGCCGTGCTTAATGCGTAGCTAGACGTCATACCAACTAGTGCGTAAGTCTGTGCCTGCTGTTCGAGAGCGGGCCGAAATAATTTTCCCTATTTCTTTTTTCTATGTCGTTATTTTATTAGTTTGTTCTTACATTGATAAAAATCAAGGGGGACAGTAGAAAAATGTATGCCCCGACCGGAACTCGAACCAGGGACCTCTAGCTTACGTAGCGGACGCTCTATCTTTTTTTAAATCTCATTTTTTCTACATTGTTCATTGAATTTGTTCGTGGCGGATGCCGGGTTCGTGTCCCGGCTGGGCACACATTTTCAACTGTCCCGGTTGATATTTCTCTACGCCTGTCAGCAGTGACACGTCTAGATTTAATTATAACTTCATTCTACAAGCGCTGCTATATCACCAAATATATCTGTACAGATACCAGGTACATATAGTTTCTATGTGAGTCATAAAGCATGTTTAAAAGGTTTGCGTGATTCAGTTATGTCAGTTAAATTTAATTAATGGTGCTTTTATAAACATTGTTTTAACCAGCGAAAACTGGTTGAGTAAATTTTGAAGGATCTGTGTATATTGGACTGAAATGGATTGAGGTTTTAATCTGAGTCCTGTTGGTGGTTCTGTAGGGCAGGTGCGGTTTATTATATTCGTTGTTACTGTTAATTTCATTAAGAGGGTGTGTTTGTAATAAAAAAAGTGTATGGCAGCTACAAACTGGTTATGTGTTTAATTTAGATGTGTCGAAAGGAATAACACATCACATCTGTAGTGATAATTCTTAAGAAAGAGATTGCACACGCATGTGGAAAATTAATTGTTGCCATGTGCCTGGCTGCAAATGCATTGTCTGTTACACTCATGTCGCCCTTGGTGGAAATTTCGGCCATTCTGTGAGAGTAGGTTATTATGCACGGCATAAATTTGTGTGGGCATTATATGTGCCATGTTCAGTTGTAACTGGATCTTATGGAATAGGCACCATACTGCAATCTGTATGCTAGTGGCAAAAATCATTAATTCGCTAGGCACTGTCTGGATATATTATGAAGTAAATAACTCACAATAATACCAGTGTATGAAGAGCGGATCTAATCGCAAAGTTAACTTCCATATATTTAATACCAAAGGTAACACCACAAAATAATAAAGGTCTAACGCCTACAGTTCAAGTAAAAATTAATAGCTATTGCTGTCTACTTAGCAATACTTTGCTCTAAGTTAAGAAGCATTTGCTGCACACATGAAATATGTATTGGTTATATCATAGCGCAGCAAATAATTGTGTAGCAGGAGCGCCGTGCATAGTGTAGGATGTAGATGGAACACTCTGGGGACCGTGGGCGTAGCGAGGTTGGGGGCAGCCAAGACGCTGGAAATCGGTTCAGCTATGACTTATTCCTGGAAAATCGATCGCCAGTTGTGTTAGTCTATTGATAGATTTTGGAATAGCCATGCTGGGAGGTAACCCAACAGCTAACACAGCGACTGGTATGAAATTTACCTAATGAGAAATAAATACCATTTGCAGTACTGGAAGCAAAGCATGGATTTTTGTTGAAACTAAATTTTTCCCATTAACGGTCCTCATCGCAGCCTAAGAAAAAGTACAAATACTGAAGGCGCAGAAAAGAATAATGTATCTAGACTAATATCTCTTACTCTATCGACGTAGGTCTCTAGCATGACTGATTTTGCAGCAGACTTGGTGCTTAACAAAATTTCAATTGTTCAATTACAACACATATAGGCATTTAATAGAAGTCACTGTTAAGTTAGGCCAAAATCACTAATTTACCTCTAAATTTCTATGGCTGCCTATCATACAGTCCATTCACTAAATCTTGATGACGCGCACATATATATTTCAAGGTGTCTTGTAGGATGGAAGAGATTACTGCCTTTTCATATGACTGCAGGCAAAACTCAGTCTTGTGAACGAATATTGGCGTAATAAATAAAAATATGTTTGTGGCTATGATAATTTTTAAAAAGGATATTTATTGCATTTTTATATACACATAGCATTTATAACACACTCATGGTCGGTCATGAGTAAAAATTACACATCGTTTTTGTGTTAAATCTAAAACATAAGTACTCTCAAGAGAATCTGAAGGAAACAAAACTTGTTAAAAAAACTGAATATTCTCCAGACATTGCTCTTCTGTTACAAAGATAAAAATAAAAGCCTATCATTGCCATCTTCTGCGGCACTGTATAAATTTCTTATTGCTAATTAGGAAAAGAAAACATTCATACGAATTAATATCGAGGGAAAAGAAAAAAAAATGGTATTAGAAGCTGGTTGTTTAGATATTGCACAAACACAGTAGTAAACAGTGAAGTAGTAAGATTGAGTGTAGCAATTAAGGACTGAAGGATGAAATGACCTCAAAACTAAATATTTAAAGCTATAAAATTGGTGCTAACCCCCACGATCTCCAATTCAAGGTAGGGCAATTGCTAAATAAATTGCTTAGTACTCTCAAAAACAAAATTAAGCGAAGTTCACTAAGATTTCAAAGTCGTAGGTCAACTAATGGAAGGGAGATATTAAGACACTAAAATATGATTCTGTGAAATTATATGAGGATGTTGATATAAGATTTTCTGGCAGAATGGAAGCAGTAGAATTAAAAGTAGAAGAATTAAATACTAGTATTACTAACCTAAAAAATAGAACAATCTCTGGTAGTTCTTGTGGTGCTACTGTACAGCATGTAGCTCCTGTTGACGCCGCTTTTATCGGATGTCATCAGCTTTACGTTTTGATTAAAACCCATTATAGGTTTGGAATGATTTTGAGGATGTTTTGCCTAACGCCTGGTCAGAGCGGGAGAAAATCGCTTTCATAAGAAGTCATCTGTCAGCAGATGCTCCGCGATGGTCAGCTTACGTAATAATAAGGAAAAGTCTTTCTGAAATTAAAACTTCATTTCTTAATCAGTACTGGTAACACAACACAGAAATCAATGTCTTGAGGTAGGTTTAGAGTGATAATAAGTTTGGTTCTGGTCATGAGTCAGTAAAAGATTTCGCTAGAAAGTGGGTTTGAACACTGTCGCATTTGACAAAAAATATGACATCTGAAATGATTATCATGGTGCTAGAAGGTAAGCTGCCTTGATTCTGGCAGAAAAGAATCATTTTCACACCTAGAGATAATATGGATAGGTTCACTGTACTCTTGGAACGATTAGAAAGAGTAGCTGCTGCTGAGGAGTAGGTGGAAAAAAATAACAGTCATTCTAACAATCACGTAACCAAGAGAAATAATGATTGTGTGAACGTGAATGTTAGAAGTATGGAGGTACACTATACAATATCTACATAATTATCATGTTCGAGGCCGTGGTTCAGAAAGATTGGCTAGATGGCCACCTTGCTTTTCAGTAACTATTACGACTAAAGTAGAAATGTAAATAATGCACCGTTGAGACTAGACAGAGAGCCTAATATTACCCTATCTGACTATTTATAGAATAAAGAAAACAGGCTGCGTTTGGTAAACTAGTTCCCATCCATGATGAAACTGTAGCGCACCAGGAGGGAACAGTAACACAGCCAGTAACCAAACGCAAATCACAGTCAGTCAACACACGCAAACAGATAACTGGGATGATGAAAAAGGAACAGACAATACCAGTGATGTGCTATACCACTCTCATTATATAGATAACAGCAATTTGGACACTTTAGAAAAGTGAGTCAAGGAGGAGAAAGGAATTGTTGTAGATAGCAGGGAAAAATAAATTAATGTGTTTGAACCAGACAAGGACGAAGATAAGGTATAGGCTTCCATCTTCGGCAGTGATAGCAACATGAAGGCTAAAGTTTCGGTAGAAGAAACAGATTCTTTTTTACAGAGTTTTGAAGAGTGGAGTTGATGGATGATCTGGTTATCGATAATAATGAGGTCAAGAAACCTAGTAGCTGTATTGACTTGCCACAAACAGTAAAATCCGACAACAGTGTTATAGATAGCAATGTTGTGCAGAGACGCAATTGCTTAGAGGTAGAGAGTAGTTTAGCTGAAGTGCAGCAAACGAAAGTAGAGGGAGTCATCAAGTGCTTTTATTTAAAATCGGTGAACAGGTTGGAAAAGCAGCTGAGAATGCAAAGACTAATGACCCCGTGAATCTAAGTGTGAATGTACTTGCAACTGAACAAAACTACTTTTGCTGGAAGCAAATTGAAAAAGATTTATTAGAAGATGTTTGTGAGTAACCTGTTCAGACAAGAATAATTCACCCTATTAAAAATCTAAATCTCAAGAGTAACAGTGAGTTCTCCTCTTGATAGCGCTAGTGAAGGAACTGGTTTGTCCAAAGAAGTCTTTGATTCTATTCCTAATAAGAGAGATTTAATTGTCGTGAAAGTAAGTGGCTTAAGAATAATAGGCGCTACTGGAAAAGTTTGTAGATCAGTAGAGCACGAAGCTTTGATTTCATTTGATATAGGTGACATAATAATATATCATCCTTGTTTAATCATGCTCGGTTTAAGTGTTGAGATATTAATAGGCACAGTTACCTTAACAAATTATCAGGAAAGAACGGATTATGATCAGAAACAGTTAGTGTTAACATTGACTGATTCTCCGGTAATTAAAGAATCTTTCATAGAAACTATGTAGGCAGTCCTATAATAGCATGGAATATGCCTGTTTGAGTAATGATGAAAAAGGGATAATTGAGGAAGATATTGCATTCGGTAATAGTGTGCAAGATGCTAATGCGGAAAGGAACTATATCCTAGAAGGGAGAGAAGCAAAAGGTGCAGTCAACAAGTAAAATTCCTGATAAACAGAGAGCAAAATTAAGGAAGGTATTAGGCACTCATCATAATGTATTTTCGAATACGCCTAGTAAAGTTAAAGGATATGAATGCCGCTGGAATGTAAAGCCTGGGCACGCGCAGGTATCTTACATCTATGGACGTAACTTGTGGATACTGCAATTTGCCTCTGATGAAAGAATCACGTAAATATACAGCCTTTTTGTATGAAGGAGTGTCGTACCGAAATAAAGTAGTCGCATTTCGATTAAATATTTTCATATGTACCTTTCTAAGAATAATAGATCACGTATTGGGGTAGGAGTTGTTATATGAGGACACTATTCGTGTATAAGTTATACTGTTAGCAACTCCCACATGGAAAGAACGTATCAATCTACGAGACAGTTTGCTAGAAGCTATGGAAAAGTGGAACAGGCCAAACAAAATTCATGGGTCAAGAAATTAGCAGCGGAACTACGTTTCCGATCAAAAATCTCTGGCACTGAAAAGTTTTAAGCGTTCAGAAATGGAAATCAGCTGATGTCAACGTTCGGTTTGTTCGGAATCTACCGCCGTTTTGTTACAGATCACTTGTTTCATGCACCTTGTTTACCCCATTTGAAGAATAGCACCCTTTGGGTTTGGACTAAAGAATGACACCGCGTTTGAAGAATTAAGAAACTGTTTGATGAGTAGTCCGCTTTTGCATCATCCGAATTTTCCGAATCCCTTTTGCAAGTCAGTTGACGCGAGTGGTCATAATATTGCGGTAGAGGTGTTTCAGATGGAAAGAGAAGGCGACCAAGAGGTGCATAAAACAATCGTGTTTGCGAGTCATTCACTGAAACCTGGTGAGCGCAGTTACGGAATTTCAGAATTAGACGCACTCGCCATCGTGTTTGGTGCAGACAAGTTTGCGCATTATTTTTACGGCGCATGGTGTTAATCTATAGTGATCAAACGGCGCTTAATTTATTAAAAACTTTCAAACTGATACATCCAAGACAAACCAGGTGGGCTTTGTACCTTCAGGAGTTCGATCTTGAGATTAAATACGTACCAGGGAAAAATATGGTAGCAGATGGGCTATCAAGATTACGCAGGAATCAGAAATTGCGTTAGCAGATAGGAATGAAGTGAGCACGTTGTCCCTACCTGAGCTCAAGTGGGAAACTGCATTGAAGAAAGTATGCTAAAACATAAAAAGGGAGGAAAATGAAGATTATCAGCTGAGGTTAGTCAAAAGCTATTTAGGAGTCCTCGATTATCCTAAAATAGCACAGTATTTTTGCCTACATTAATTAATTTTATTCCGAAGAACAAAATTAGATTCGCCAAAATGAAAACTATTTTTTCCTTCAACACATGTTGATATGCTGATAGATTACATACATCTACGATATGGCCAATATTTGGCCGACAAATGCATTGCTAAATTGAGAAAATCTCTTTCGATAACATACATCGTAGAGTAGCTTGTCAGAAGGTACATTCAGTAAACAGAGCAGTGCAGGATGATATGTACAATGTAGAACCACGTGAACCTCTGAAAGTACGTGCAGCCGATCATTTTCACCCTCTCCCGACATCAAAACGACGATGTTCCCATGTTTTTGCGGTGACTGTTTTAGATAGTATGTCAAAATACACTGCTGGAAATTGAAATAAGAACACCGTGAATTCATTGTCCCAGGAAGGGGAAAATTTATTGACACATTCCTGGGGTCAGATACGTCACATGATCACACTGACAGAACCACAGGCACATAGACACAGACAACAGAGCATGCACAATGTCGGCACTAGTACAGTGTATATCCACCTTTCGCAGCAATGCAGGCTGCTATTCTCCCATGGAGACGATCGTAGAGATGCTGGATGTAGTCCTGTGGAACGGCTTGCCATGCCATTTCCACCTGGCGCCTCAGTTGGACCAGCGTTCGTGCTGGACGTGCAGACCGCGTGAGACGACGCTTCATCCAGTCCCAAACATGCTCAATGGGGGACAGATCCGGAGATCTTGCTGGCCAGGGTAGTTGACTTACACCTTCTAGAGCACGTTGGGTGGCACGGGATACCTGCGGACGTGCATTGTCCTGTTGGAACAGCAAGTTCCCTTGCCGGTCTAGGAATAGTAGAACGATGGGTTCGATGACGGTTTGGATGTACCGTGCACTATTCAGTGTCCCCTCGATGATCACCAGTGGTGTTCGGCCAGTGTAGGAGATCGCTCCCCACACCATGATGCCGGGTGTTGGCCCTGTGTGCCTCGGTCGTATGCAGTCCTGATTGTGGCGCTCACCTGCACGGCGCCAAACACGCATACGACCATCATTGGCACCAAGGCAGAAGCGACTCTCATCGCTGAAGACGACACGTCTCCATTCGTCCCTCCATTCACGCCTGTCGCGACACCACTGGAGGCGGGCTGCACGATGTTGGGGCGTGAGCGGAAGACGGCCTAAGGGTGTGCGGGACCGTAGCCCAGCTTCATGGAGACGGTTGCGAATGGTCCTCGCCGATACCCCAGGAGCAACAGTGTCCCTAATTTGTTGGGAAGTGGCGGTGCGGTCCCCTACGGCACTGCGTAGGATCCTACGGTCTTGGCGTGCATCCGTGCGTCGCTGCGGTCCGGTCCCAGGTCGACGGGCACGTGCACCTTCCGCCGAACACTGGCGACAACATCGATGTACTGTGGAGACCTCACGCCCCACGTGTTGAGCAATTCGGCGGTACGTCCACCCGGCCTCCCGCATTCCCACTATACGCCCTTGCTCAAAGTCCGTCAACTGCACATACGGTTCACGTCCACGCTGTCGCGGCAAGCTACCAGTGTTAAAGACTGCGATGGAGCTCCGTATGCCACGGCAAACTGGCTGACACTGACGGCGGCGGTGCACAAATGCTGCGCAGCTAGCGCCATTGCACGGCCAACACCGCGGTTCCTGGTGTGTCCGCTATGCCGTGCGTGTGATCATTGCTTGTACAGCCCTCTCGCAGTGTCCGGAGCAAGTATGGTGGGTCTGACACACCGGTGTCAATGTGTTCTTTTTTCCATTTCCAGGAGTGTATATCCGACAAAGAGAACTAATGCCAAATTGCTGGTAGACAAGCTCGAAAAGATCTGTTTTGTAAAGGTTGGGGAGCCTTATCGGATAATAGTCCCCAATGTGTATCACAAACATTTAAAGTGTGTGTAGAAAAGTCCGGAATTCGCTATAGATAATGCTCTCAGCGTATTTTTCACAGATAAATATGAGCGAGCTGGTTATTTGTGACCTAAACAGATATGTATAGGACTTACTGTGTCTGGAAGCATTCGACTTGCGCCGTTCATATCAAAAACTTCGCCGAAATCATCAACAATCTTATCCATAATGCCAAAGGCTTTGCTCCTTGTGAACTAATGGTCAATCAGGAATTCCGCAACATGCTTTCAAACGTGGTTTTTTTTTACAGTCATGTGTCAGAGCTCTATGGACGGGAAGAAGGCACAGGATATGATAAACATATGTAAAAGACTGTTGGATAGAAAAAGAAGGTATGACGCTAATTACAGCATTGCTAATCTAGTGTAACTCAAAACTATAGAAAAATCTAAGAAGATTTCAGCAGAAACAAGGAAGTTTATGAATGTTGATCAAGTACTATTGAGGATAATGGGCATCCCTAATGCACACTCATACCGTTTGGAATACCAGAAAAGTAAGAAAGAACATGGTATACGAAAAATTGTAGATTTGAAGTGATTCAGAAACGACAGCAACTAGTTTCTGTAGGGAGACTGCCACTCTCTGGGACATTAACAGTTTTCGTCCTGTTGGCCCTAACTGGATGAAAATTTATATACATTTCAAGTTTCACTCTCTTCTTCCGTCCTATTATAGTAAGAAAGGAATATACGTATTCATGTTGTAAATATGCTATTAGTTTGTAATGACATCCTAGTGAGCAAGAATCACCTCGAAGATTGAGTATACACAAATAATGACTTACGAGAGAATATGAAAGATAGTTTACAATAGTAAATTCTGTCAAAGTACGGTGGCTGACTTTTGAGCTCCTATGACAGAAAAATAATGGCTCAAGTAAATCAATAATAAATGACATCCTCTAAATTGGATTAGTAGCTCTACTATATGGAATACTTTGCGTTAAGTGAAGTAACTGAAGCTGAAAATTCCTGAAATAATAAACTCTGCATAAATTAATAATTTTCAGTTGGGAATAAATTTGTCTCAAGGTGGGAAAGATTAATCAAATGGAGCCACGTATCTCTCCCAACACTCCTGCTCCCGTCGTGGCGAACGCGGGCACGGAGCCGTTTAAAGGCTGTTAGGTGCTCCAGGGAAGGGTGCCGCTTATACCGCTGAAGAGTTCGCTGACGCTCCTTAATTTCCTCAGCGGCTTCAGCTGACCATCAAGGGACTGTCTCTCTCCTGTGGCACCCTAAAGAACGAGGTGTCGCGTTTTCTGCCGAAGAAACGATCGTTGTAGTTACCTGCTCAATCCACATCGATATTACCATGGGGGGAGATTTAACGGTGACAGCAGAGGTAAAGGCTTCCCAGTCTGCCTCGTTTAAAGCCCATCTGGGCAGGCGTCCATCGGCCAAACGCCATGGCAGTGACAGGAAGATGGGGAAGTGGTCACTACCACACAGGTCGTCATGTGCTCTCCAGTGGACATATGGGAGAAGGTTCTGAGAACTAGGGGACTTACAATCTGAGGTCATCAGTCACCCCAGAACTTAGAACTACTTAAACCTACCCAACCTAAGGACATCACACACATCCATGCCCGAGGCAGGATTCGAACCTGCGACCGTAGCGGTCGCGCGGCTCCAGACTGAAGCTCTTAGAACCGCTGGGCCACAGCGGCAGGCGGGAGAAAGAAGCTTCGAAATAAATGTATAAGGGAAAATGAAGAGAAATAGGAGTAATGAAATCAGTAGGGTGGGAAATATGGTGAAAAGGTGGAAAATTGATGAATAATTCCCTCACGTGTCGTAAGAAGCGCTTGAAAAACGCGTGATCCTGCTTAAGGGAAATGGTCAATTAACAGAAAAAAAGGACAAGTAAATACATCCAAACGAATGTGTTAAGAAATGCAGACAATAGAGTATTAGTATGTAATAATAAAAATAGCTTTCTAATTATGTGTGTGACAAAGCAAAGTACCTGCTATTGACAAATGATTTCTTTAGCAAAATAAAGCAACATCTAAAGTAATAAAGTAAATTGCGATGTATCCCAAAATGTAACTAATAAAAAGAATAGAATCCTATGTTGACGCTCACAACGTAATACCGTAGCTACAGTTAAAAAAAAAAGGAAAATGCGTAGTTTATAATTCAATAATTAAGTAAAAAGATACGATTTTATTAAGTAACGTTTTCCCAATAACAGTTGCAATAAAGTTAATAACTATTTTCCAAATACTAAATTAAAAAGAACACCGACGTGTAAAACAGTGGTTACTAATAAAGCATCGAACTTTCAACTATGTGAATAATATAAATGTAGTCGATTAAACTTCTCGTCAGATTGGACGGATTTTCTCTGATTTCCCACGGAACTTCACCAAATAATGAGGGAAAATAATAAACTAATTCAGGGTGCCATATAAAATACAAAATAGTGAGTAGCAAAAGCAACATTGACGATGATCCATATTGTGTACTGTGAAAAACCTTACTATTCTGTAAAAAACAAAATTCTGTTTCATGTCATAACATTGTAAATTAAGTCGATACTCAGTGCTGATGAACGCATAAAGAAAAACAACAACCAGGTCCAAATTCAACGATAATCTTAATCCCAAATTCTTATATCAGTGAAAGATAATCAAAATTCCCTCTGAAATGAAATATAAACATAACTTGGCAATATGAAAGAAAAAGAAAGAAAGGAAGACATTACCTGTAATGAAGAGAGCAGAATCACAATGGCGACAGCAGTACTTACCTGGTAAACAGTTTTTGTTAATACATTGTTTCGTGTTAGCGCGATTCACGATGACGTTCATCAATGTCAGCGATCTTATACGACACCGTTAGTGCTATGCATGCGTAATTTCAACTCTCTGTCGTTCTTCGCCTCCACTCGATGGTTATAAGACCTTAAAACGAAAATATGTTCATTTTTAATTCACATTTTTTTTGTTTCTTTCTGTGGTTTAATCGACTTGACCCCCCTAATAGAATTATTTTTTGATTCGCTGACTGTCCGTCGGGTCATCAAGAATCCAAGTAATGTACAAAGGATAACTGACAGTACTGTAATGAACTAACACGAAAACATTAATTACAACTGTTCCAGAATAAGTAATCGTTCTAATTGCAGAAATGCTACATTCAAGGAACGAAAAAAAATGCAGGCTGGGGTTATATTAACCACAGTGGTCCTCAGTGCGAAAACTATGCATAAATTTTGATGTGCTGTAAATATAAAACTGAACAAAGCTTCCCTGTATTAATCTTACTTAGAGGGAGAAAGTAACATGGTTTAGAAATAATAGTTTTGAAAACTAGGAAGATTTGTTTCCAGTTGCTTACAGGATTATATTGACTTCAGTAGTACTAGGGAGGTTAAAAGTGTGTGTATTTTTTCATTGAATAAATGCCGCTAATAACTGAAATTCAAAAGTCAATGTCTTTTAATCAGAAAATCATGACATCAAATGGAATTAAAAATTATTATGTAACATGTGTAACTACCCAACAATTTATATACGAGGTCATAGGTCATCTTCCATTTAATCCCGATTTGGCTTCATCCGCCCTTCATCAGGTTCCAAACTCGAAGGAAACTTTCGAGAATTTCGCTTTGATAGTGATGAAGCAGTTGAAAATGGTTCAAATGGTTCTAAACACTATGGGACTTAACATCTGTAGTTATCAGTCACCTAGAAGCGGCGAAAGTAGAAGTATGATTGCAGCCTTTTCAGTTAAGTCGGACATTCTACACTGACTGTAACGTGCGCGTGGGGCACACAATACTCATTAAAGCCTGTACTATGGTAAGTGAGTGGGGTTCACCTTATGAGACAGGATTTTCGTATAGATATTGACCGCATGTACCTGAATGGTTGCAAATCAGACTTACACCCACTCTGTACTAACAATGATCCAACAAGTAAGTTCAAAAGGCAATTACACGTCAGTATATGCCAACAGCAACACTGAAGATGCTACCAATTTGATAATAATACGGTCGCCAGCCTAATTAGGCATTAACTGATTTTCTTCCCTGTACAAGTTGATGTATATTCATGCAAAACAACAAGTAGTAACACTGCATAATATAGTAGAATTTTAGAACCAGAAAATCAATTGAACTGATAGTTTCACGTTCTGTACTGATATGGAAAAAATCATGAATAGAAAGCGCTGCACTATAATGTATATTACAAGACTCTGTACTGTCTATTGATCTGATTAAAATTGGGCATAGGTTACCCTAGGAATAGCACTTTCGAGCCACACACAAAATGTCAAGTTTGATAAAGATAAAACACTGATAAATTTTGACTTATACATTGACTTTCACTTTTGCTGGTCAAACCAATGTGGAACATTTCAGAATTCAAATTAATAAAGGGGGGAGGGAGGGGAGACCCTGAAACTGTTATGATCACTATATTAAGAAATTGATTACTGAAATTATCGTGTGTTCAAGATTTCCAGTATCTGAGTTACTACTCTTTTTATCTTATTTGCTTCCCATTTAAATACCTTAATATCTGTCTCGAAATAATTAAACTTCATTACTGTTTCAATGTTAAAGTTACCTTTCAACTTCGTTAGACCTTCGTTATTCATTTACTGGTTCATTAACAAAACAGTTCTTTAAACACCATTCTAAGATAACTAGGTCTGCAAGTAATTACTATTAACACTAAATTTAATTTTTCATTTTGGGACACTCGGATTGCACAATATTTGGAAAGGACCCTGTCTAGGTTAGTTGTGAGGATAATTAAATGATGGGAAAGTTCTGGTAAAATTTAGGTTATTATTGAATAGTTCACTCTCTGGTCCATACAAATACAGTACTAAAAGTTTCAACCTGCTTGTATCCATGCGTCGGTTGGCGGGCGGCGAGATGGTGAGGCACAGAGCACACATACAACCACAGCTATGGCTCTTGACGTATCGGCACTTTAATTCTTCTTAGCATCGCAATACTTTTCCATTTAGTGAATATGGAATTTTTCCATGCTGTGTGGGCGTTGGAACAGTATACCCGAGGCTCAGTGAAACTACGTCTTCCAGGAGAGCCTCCTCGCTCCAGAAGGTGTTGCTCAGACCAATGCCAAACTCCAACTACTACTGCTGAGCCCATTGTGCCGTGCAGTGCCCGTATGCATTTTCCCGCGTTCGCCTGCCATCCACCTTTTACCGCTCCCTTACAGACAGGGTATTCACCTTAGGTTTTGCATTCTACATATCCTAACACATTTCCTACGTATGGAGCAGACACACATTTACAATTTTTAACATCTTACAACAGTCTCTACATTTGTTACATTTCAATTCTATTACAATATTGCTTGACATTTGACATAAACATTAATATTGACATTGAAACTTGTTTACAGATTTCTTAACACAATGGCATGAAACGAAAAACAAATGAAATCAGAACATCAATTACACTAGTTTTTCGAAAAATCAGATGGAAAAGAATTTACTTATATGTACAATAGTACAGCATCGTTGTTGTTACACATGCTCCTGTTTCCAGTAAATTTCACTAAGAGCAAATTTGATGGGAACACTGAACTTTACATGTATACATGGGTTCTGCATCTTTGTGTGAATGTGCCATCATAAAATTTTGTATCACTAAACTTCCTTTCACTCAAATTATAGAGGTCTATACTTTTTAATATATCAAGAACATTTACGTTTCATTTACTTAAGTGCCTTTGGCACAGTCCGACCTCCTATCGCAACATTATTTAAGTAGCAAATTACTTATTATTATTAACTTTCTCAGATAAATAGAATCAAAATTTGGAACAGAAACACTTAACTACAAAGTAGATACAAATACCTATATACACTATAAAACAATTTGTTACTGCTTGCATTGAATGGCAGTCATTTCCTTATTTACTAATAAAAACACAATACTATTTATAAAAATCACTACACATATTTGCTGCCTATTATTCAGATTTGGGCAGTCCATTTCGCATCATTTTATCAAATCTCCTGTACCACACTTACAATTATCCTTTGACTATTTATCTGCCCTCTTTGGTGTTTGGCAGTCCTTTATATTATGACTCACATACTGCCCTCTTTGGTTTTTAGTAGTCCCATCTTTTATTTGGCTTGCAGCATTTACCCTTTCTTTTCAGCCCATTTTTCCATACATCTTTAAATTTATAGTACATTTGGTAATCTGAAACTTACATAAGTACATTAGCACACTGACATTAGTATACATACATTTACAAAGATTTATTACATTTAGAATAAAATAGTTTCAGCATAAGATACAGCACATTTACTGCAGATTGCTTTTTGATTGTACTTAGGTCACTCACTCCTAGGAACATACAGTTTCAGGTCCACAACGTTTCTTACACCTAAAGGTCTCTTGGATTTTGGGCAGATCAGGTAGTAAGCATTAGCGTGTGGAATGTTCTGTATTATATACGGTCTGTTATAAATATATTTAAATTCGGAAATTTCATGGTTCAGTTCACTAGATTTTTAGTGGGTTTTTAAAAGAACATAATCCCCAATTTCAAATTTTGAAACTTTCAGGTTTTTATCATGTCTTTTAAACCTAGAATTAGCTTTTTGCTTTGCCTTTTTTCTGACTAATTCTTTCTTTTGACTCCACCCCAAGCTTGTACAAGGTGGAAACTCTAGTTTTTTCTCAATGAAATATTTACTTCTGCTGCCTAACAAAATTTCTTCCGGTGGGAACCCAGTAGATTCATTATGTAAGGTGTTCGTGACATTCTCAAAGTCTGATATAAACCTGCCTCAGGCTCTAAGTCATGCCCCTTCCTGTTTTTTCCACAATGCACCTTCGTCCACTGTGACATTGCCCCAAGATACCTTCCTGACCTGTGAACCATTTATATTTGGCGGCTTTCTCTGTTTCAGGAGTTCAAAGTCTTTGCTTACTTGAACTCTTTGCAAAATAGACACTGAGTCGTCAGGTGGCTCTTTCTTCCTGTGTTCAGTCTCTACATCTGGGTTTTGTTTTGAAACTTCGCAATTAGCTGTATTCCCATTATTTTCACTAGTACCGAAATACTCATCATCTGAACTATCGTCAGAACCTGACCATTCTGAATCGCTTTCAGGTTCTAACATAAAAACTTTTCTGAGACAGGCACTAAATTCTTCTTCTGCATTTTCATCAGGCCTCGATTTTAACTCAATATCCTCTTTTGGCAAAACGACCTCATTATCAGCTTTACTCACATCCACTGTCACTTCATATTTAGTGTAATCCTCGTGGACTTCAGTTACTCTTAGGTAATTACCTGCCCTTTCCCCATGGTGCCTTTCGGTAACAGCTTGTACTGTCGGCGGATCGTTAACAGAAGTTACTTCCTCCGCATTTTCGTCAATGCTTAGGATTTCATTCTCCAATTCCTTCCTATCTTAAACCACCGTCCTATCGGCAGCACGCGTACTTTGCGTGGCGCTATTTACTCTTTCCTCTTACAATTCGGGCCACATCAACTTATCGACGTCCCTACTATTTCCTTTTTCACTAATTAACCTCCTTGCCTCATATTCCTTCTTAAAATCTTCCCACTCACATTGCTTGAGGTCATTGTACAGATCGTCGATCTGCACAAGCCAATCAGTTACTTCTAGTAATTCAATCTCGCCATTTACTTCATTGCTAACACTGCTAACCGCACCTCTCTGTGTATCCACTGTTCCATCCACTATTTCCATCGCCACGGAATTACCACTCGTAATGTATTCACCAGCTCTTACGGCAATGTTTGTACCTAATTCTGCCGCCTTGCTAGTGGTTCTTCTCTGAACAGCTGTCCTTTTGGCTTGGCCATTGCCCTCTGATGCTCCACTCGGCTGTTAACATGTATCGCTCTGCGCGGCGAAGATGACTCATCTGCGCACGCACCTGATGCTTGCTTCGCCACAACACGCTGCGTCGTTCCACGCCTGTCCCTAACCTGTCTCGTAACTTCACTGTCAGTCCAGAAATGTTTCTTAAATTGGGGCCGGTATGTTCTGTCCGCTTCTGTTTGGCCCTCAACGTTCGCGGAAATCAGTTTCCCGTGTCGTTATTATTTTGCGCGATATACCCTCTACCGCGACCTGGATAACTCCCACTTCCTATTCCTCTGCCTCTACCTCTCTGTATCATGTTGACGCGAAAACCATCGCCGTCATTCCTCTCGTCATTATTACGATTATTCCTGTTACTGAAATTCTGATAATTGGCATGACTTCACGCCAGTGATCTTCGTCTTCGACCCTTTCGAGAAACGCTTGGAAGCTGCGATGATTGCTTCCCACATATCTCTTCGAATCTTCTGGAAGATTTTTATATAGATTCCATACGATTTCAGAATCGGATCTTCTCCCTCTTAAGTGTGTCAACTTTCGGTACCAATATTCGCAGAAATCTTTCAAAGAATTCCTGCCCCTGTTATCATGAAGTTTGGCCATGATAAACTCGCGCCACAAATGATCCTGTTCTTGTTCGGACCAGTTTTCTTCCGTAAACTTTTGTATAAACTCTTCAAACGTCATTAGTTCGGTACTCAAGTTAATTCCCCAGCGCTTAGCGTCACCTGCTAAGGCGCTAATTACTACGTTCATCTTCTCCTGACCAGATAAGTGTTCAGGAAACATCCTCTCGCAATTTTTGATGAAATCCAACAGATGCCATCCGTTATGTTTTTTGGCGGGATCGAAGCGTTCCTCACCTTCCAACAGCTTCGTAAGTGGCGTGCCATTACAGACCACGCCAGGCCTATTTTTTATTTTACTCTCTGGATCGAAAATTTTGCCTTGAATTTTCGATGTATTTTGTTCATACTTTTGCACACATCAGATAACTTTTTCGCCTAAATTTCTTTCAGTATCTTAAACTGCCTTTTTCAACTGTGAGATTCCATGTTGCCATTCGTTTACGATCTCAATTTTAAGACCGAAAACTTTTTCGTCTACTTTTGTTTCAACTAGAGGCTCTACTTTCTCTTGGATGTTGAGAATTTCAACATCAAATCTACTCTTAATGTCGTCAATTTCCCCCTGCATAGTATTCATATTGTGGCAATTTCAGGCCCCACGCTGGGCGCCATATGTGGCAAATTCGCCACTCCGTCAAATAATGGAATGCTATTGATTATGAAATGTCGTTAAAAAAATATTAAATTTTATCTTTTGCTTTTAACTTAATTTACTGTCGTGCGAACTTTGTTGTAGAACCACTCTCTTAATTTATTGTGGTAAAACAAAATGTCTTAAGGATTACGTACATTTAAAGAAAAAATATTACGTGCACTCATATTAACCGGATAGTAATATTTGGTTGAGAACTGAGTCCTTTAAATCATTCGGCCTTGGCATACACTTTCCAGATGCAGTGGGTTTTTTTTGTTAAATATTTTTTACTGAAGTTTATCCCGGCACTAGCCATAGAACACAAGATTATCTCTATCAGCAGAAAATGTTTTAATTACTGCCAAGCCGACATTTATCACTGATCAAACCTACTTCACCACTCATTTGATTTATAGATGACGTGGGCAAGCTAATTTACATAATAATTCACACTTTTGATAAATACTGATATATTTCGCACAAACAACAAGTCAACTCACATTAATTCGTAACTCTTCATCTAATGGCGGCTAAGTCCAGACAGAGACAAGAGAAGTCTATAAATTCGTTAAAAGCTTCTCCACAGCGTCCTACCTCGATAACGTCTTAACTCTGCTGAACAACCACGATGGATACACAACTCGCCCAGATCGGTGCACATGTCACAAATAAACTGTGAAAATGCCAGAGAACGTTACAGTGCCCACAATACGGGTTAACGAATCAGGCGCGTCTAATGGGCGCGAGCATAGCTGCACATCGCGTCTGCTAGAGCGGCCAACTGACACTTCCTCCCTCTTTCCTCACTCAAGCTACTCTGTTCTCCACGCGACAGAGAGTCTCCACACGCAAAGATAAACAGCGGCGCGACTATTAACATTTCTTTGTAAATTGATCTCTGGCAAATTTTTATATCGCTGATACCGCAAATACTGACACGTTTTACATTCACATAGATAATACAGAAAAATTCTTATCCTAAATACAGAGAAATATTACAATAAAAATATAATGAAAATAACAAACATATTTTATACCACATTCAGTAATATCTTTGGTTGAATAATTACGATGTATATACGACTTGCCCAGATCGGCGTATATGTTACAAATAAATTGTGAGAATGCCAGGGAACGTTACATTGCCCCCTGGCAGCATTTGGCAAAGAAGTTTTACACTTTGACACAATGGTGCCAGTAACGTTCTTTACACTTCTGTATGTTTTATGGAATGGCTCTTTCATTTAGTCCCAGGGTTATATAAGTTCATGGCTCCCCCATTTGGGCGTAGGCAATCAGGAAACCTGGGCAAAACTGTGCCGGAGCCCAGCCATCCCAGTTGGTTTATAGTCAGTATTGTCCTTTTAACAGTTATTCATTTGAATTAAATTTGCAGTTTGTCACAAACGGGGTTACACAATTACACAATATCACAGTCACATACACATGTTCAATGTTTAACAAAATGAAGTCATTAACATGTTATTCAGTTTATGTGAACATTTCACAAAGTCAATAATGTATTTGGTGAGCGGTGCGGAGTGATTGTTGGGCGGCGCTCGGCGCGGCGCGCTGACTCCGTGTAGGCCACTGCCCCCATCGTTGACAGCTACGGCGCGGAGGGGCGTGGCTGTCTGGTCTGCTACGGGCTGCTGTGGCCGCTGCATAGCTGATGTAGCCGGATGCGCGTTGGATATCAGCTCGCCCGTGCGACGTCCTCTCGCGGTGCTCCAGGAAACATGCAACAAGTTCACAAACAGTATACTATCCTTATTTCCTGCTGTGGGAAAGAACGCACACAGTTAGTGGTAGTTATTACTCAGTAGGCCTTCACTAGTCTGGTTTGCACAATGTTTCGTTGTCACAGTAACACTTTTATGGGCACACAATATTCTTCACCATGTCATGACTTGTCATTAGTCACACACAAGTTTTCACCTTAGGACAAAATCAAAATGTATTTTTGTAGTCAATGCGCTTTCCTAGCGTCCCTTGACACACTAAGAGTTAAAATTTGACACTAAGTTTATCCACCGTCCGTTATCGGTTCACTGTTCGTGTTGTGCTAGTTCCTTATCCACTTGCACACACGGCGATGATACAGTTATTACTTATACACCACTACTCCGTGACGTATTGCTGCAGGTTTAACAGTCACTGTCTGTCTCTGCCGCACAATACTGCACTTTTGTTAAAGTTCCTTTATTTCTATTTACAATGTCCGCTGCTCAATTTTGTTTGTAACAGCACATTCGTAACTCTTTACCAGGGTGTGAGATTTGCGTACATGGTAACAAATATTCAAAATTCGTATTAGTTTGCCCAAAGTCATCTATATTCGTGTTCGATTAGATTATATTTGTGCATTCCAGCCGGATTCAGGCATATTGTTCAATAACTCCTTTGTTCACATGTTACACTTTACTATCAACGTCCTACGTAACTACAGTGTAGTCTCTGTAGGCAAAAATTTACTTGGACTGTATCTAGCTAGCTCTTTCTTATTGACTGAATCTGCACATGCTTCAATTGAAGCTTTTTTTTTTTTTTTTTTTTTTTTGAGTAAGTTCACATTACATAACTTTACAACAAGGTTGCCTCCCGTGGTGCCTCGGGTCACTACTGGGTGCATAATTAGTGGTAATACTGGTAATAATAAAGTTCTCAGGGCCTTATATTACTGATATTGTTCTGGGTTCGGATCTGTCAATCTGACAGCTACACATACATACATACATACACATAATAGAAAGGAATGTGCCAAGAAATATTTCAAATTTGACACACATATTGGAAATTATGTAGTACACTATTAGTTTTCTTATTTCTTTAACTACTATTTCCTTCTTGGACCAGGGAATGGAGTATGAGGCTCGACAGTAAGTTTTGTGAGGCTTTACCTCGATCTTGTATTGATATCCCTTAACAACTCCTGGTCGTTCAGAAAATACATCTGCATAATTAGATAATAACTGTACTAATTCCTGCTGTTGCATTGAATTTAAATTTTCGGACTGTGACACTTTGTTCACTAATACGTCCATATTCGCTTTTAATTGATCACCTTGTACGTCAGGATAATAGAGATTCTGTCCTGGACAATGATTGTCTAATTGTAGTATCGACTGATTCCTACATTTAATATTAATAGCGTTACAATTAGGTACAGGTACCTCTTCTGATCTGAGCATCGACAATTCTATTCTCCTACCAGCATTCATCAAACTTAATTTTCCCCGAGAAAGGTCGATTATTGCGTCCCTTTCTCTCAAAAAATCTACCCCCAAAATGCAGGCTACCTTTAAACCCTTTACTACCAGGAATGAGCTCGCTATGGCTTCTTCCCCTATATACATCTCTACCCGCACTTGGAGTTTAATTATTTGTCGCTGTGCACTTATGGCTCCAGTGACTCTACAATTATTCACGGGAAAAGTCAGCATACGCCTTTCCTTCCCCAGTACCTTGAATAAGTCCATACTCATGACACTAACAGTAGCACCTGTATCTACGACCGCTTGCACATCAATATTGTTAATTTTAATTTCTATTATCACTTGTACTTTGTCTTTGTGTTCCTTTATGCACGTGGATGGTTCAGTTATTAATTCATCTCCCATCTGTACCCCGTCATTATACCTAAGGATATAGATTTTGTTCGGTGTTTTGTTTTGTGTCGGGCTGCTCTCACTCCAAACCTCAGCCGACGATGGAGAGCGTATCTCGGCTGCATCTAGTTTGTTGAATTATTGCTAGTGGATGGGCGTGGCTGCTCTGTGTCACTGACCTCCACTATGTGCACGTTGTGTTGCGTCGGCCGCCACGGCTGCGCAATTGGCGCACTTTGTGGTGGCGGTCGGTTATCACTGTTTTGCCGGTCCGGACTGGGCCTCTGGTTCTGTGGCCAAGTTCGGTTTGCATCATTATAAGTATTAGTGTTGTACGGCCCCCCGGCATTTTTCCATCTATGATTGCTTGGTGGGCCTGTTTCATACCGGTCATCGAACCTCCTCTTCCGGTCATTATTCACCGGCTGACTATTGCCGTTCCGGTCTCTACCTCTATTTCCGTTTTGTGCATACTCTTGTCTCCTATTATTACCTCCGCCGTTTCCATTACTGGTTGGAGGCGTGTTATTTCTACCATTTCTATAACCATTTCCGTTACTTCTAGCCTGTTCAGAGGCTGCCTTAACGTCCTCCTGAATCAGGTCAATTGAGTCCAGAACAGACAAGAAATGTTCCATATCATTTTCGGGCACGTGTATAAGCTTTTCCTTTACATGTATCGGCAAGTGTGATTTCAAAAGTCTGATCAAATCCCGAGATGAAATCTGTTCGTCCCAGTAACGGGTCTTATTAATGTACTTCTCAAAATATTTTCGCAAATTGCCTAGTCGTGGAGAATACGGCTCTGGATTATATACTTCCTTCCGTAATCTCTCCTGAATACATGTTGACCAATATTTGGCCAAGAATGCCTTTTCGAATTGCTCATATGTATCACAACTGTCAGCTGCTTCGGTTGCCCATAATGCAGCATCTCCTTGTATGTAAGACATAACAAACTGTATTTTCTGGGTATGACTCCAAACGCTAGGCAAAATGTTTCTAAATCCCTTGATAAACACTACAGGGTGAACAGATTTCTTCTCCGTTGTAAAGATCTGAAACTGTCGATTCCTAATCAGACTTTCTTCAATTACTACTTTAGAATGACATTTATTTGTTCTGCTTACATTGGTTGCCTGTTCTGTCTCGCAGTCGCAATTTTTTACTGCAGTATTTATATGCCTATCATTGTTGGACTTGGCTGGCGTGACATACGCCTGCGCATCGTCTTGCCGCAGGCTTAGCTCCATTTCGGCAAGACGGCGGTCCACACTCCGCTGCCACAGCGGAATGTCCTTTTGCACTATCTTTTTAAGATTTTGCACATCCGTAGTTGAGTCCACCTCTCTGGCCTCAATTGCGGCGTGCACTTTCTCATCTAATTCCTTTGTGAAGTTACGTTCTACTTTATGCACATGTTCGATCACTTTGTTCTCAATTACGTGAGTTGTGTTAAGTTCTAGTTGTTCGACCCTATTAGTCAGGACACTGACTTCCTCTGCGATATTGGCATTAGCCACTTGAATACTATCTAGTCTTTCGCTTAATTCTTGCATCGTTTGGGGCATGGTTTCATATTTTTGTTTCAAGCTAACAATGTCACCTTGCATAACTTCTAAAGTTTGCATCAACTGCAAGTCCCTCTCTCGCAGGCGTCGGTCACGCTCTGCTTGTTTAGCATCACGTTCTTTATCGCGTTCTGCTTGCATACAGGCAAATTCAGCTACCAATCTCTGGTCCCGTTCTGCTTGCATTTGTACAAATTCAGCTTGGAAATTGAGCATGCGCTCGAACATAACTCTTAATGATTGCACTTCTGACATCACACCACTCTCTGGTCCGTGTCCAGTGCTTGCGGTGGGCACAGTATTTTCACTATCAACTGAATTACTGGGTGGCAGTGGCAACATTTCTTGCCCTTCTGCCCCCAGATTCTCACATTGTACTTCCTGAACTACGTCACTAATATTACTTTGTGTCCCACTTTCCAACTCGGTATCACTACTGACTGACTGTTGCTCTTTATCCATGTTGATATCTTTCTGACTACGCAATTTAACCATAGTAAGCAAAGGAAATAAAATCTGAACTAAATATCCTAACACTCAGGTTTCACTGACATAATCACACAAGAAATGGACATTAACTAATACACACTTACTATATACTACAATGACTAACTACTTAAGTGTCCTGTTATTTTAAAACAAAATACTAACAACAAGCACACCACTAATGATCCGAGAACACTGCACTGAGGCTACTTTACTACCCACAGGACAACTACACTGTAGCTTTACCTTTTGGTGATCTATCTTGGGTGCAGCTGCCCCCTGATATTGTGGAAGGTTATTAATTTTTCAAAATAATGAGCTCTCTTCTTCAGCTTGCTCCGGATACATAGTGTTCTCATGCAAAAAATCATACACAGGTATTACTACACGCAATACATACAATACATGAAAAAATTATTAAATGTTCTCCAACAAAGTTCGACTATATTAATTCCCTAGTTATCTCACGGGTATTTAGTGGCCACTGCATATTCGAGCCCTACGCTGGGCGCCATATGTGACAATTTCAGGCCCCACGCTGGGCGCCATATGTGGCAAATTCGCCACTCCGTCAAATAATGGAACGCTATTGATTATGAAATGTCGTTAAAAAAATATTAAATTTTATCTTTTGCTTTTAACTTAATTTACTGTCGTGCGAACTTTGTTGTAGAACCACTCTCTTAATTTATTGTGGTAAAACAAAATGTCTTAAGGATTACGTACATTTAAAGAAAAAATATTACGTGCACTCATATTAACCGGATAGTAATATTTGGTTGAGAACTGAGTCCTTTAAATCATTCGGCCTTGGCATACACTTTCCAGATGCAGTGGGTTTTTTTTGTTAAATATTTTTTACTGAAGTTTATCCCGGCACTAGCCATAGAACACAAGATTATCTCTATCAGCAGAAAATGTTTTAATTACTGCCAAGCCGACATTTATCACTGATCAAACCTACTTCACCACTCATTTGATTTATAGATGACGTGGGCAAGCTAATTTACATAATAATTCACACTTTTGATAAATACTGATATATTTCGCACAAACAACAAGTCAACTCACATTAATTCGTAACTCTTCATCTAATGGCGGCTAAGTCCAGACAGAGACAAGAGAAGTCTATAAATTCGTTAAAAGCTTCTCCACAGCGTCCTACCTCGATAACGTCTTAACTCTGCTGAACAACCACGATGGATACACAACTCGCCCAGATCGGTGCACATGTCACAAATAAACTGTGAAAATGCCAGAGAACGTTACAGTGCCCACAATACGGGTTAACGAATCAGGCGCGTCTAATGGGCGCGAGCATAGCTGCACATCGCGTCTGCTAGAGCGGCCAACTGACACTTCCTTCCTCTTTCCTCACTCAAGCTACTCTGTTCTCCACGCGACAGAGAGTCTCCACACGCAAAGATAAACAGCGGCGCGACTATTAACATTTCTTTGTAAATTGATCTCTGGCAAATTTTTATATCGCTGATACCGCAAATACTGACACGTTTTACATTCACATAAATAATACAGAAAAATTCTTATCCTAAATACAGAGAAATATTACAATAAAAATATAATGAAAATAACAAACATATTTTATACCACATTCAGTAATATCTTTGGTTGAATAATTACGATGTATATACGACTTGCCCAGATCGGCGTATATGTTACAAATAAATTGTGAGAATGCCAGGGAACGTTACAATATTTTTATTAATTGTGTCAATTTCAGACTTCATAGTATTTACTGCAGAATTCAAATTACACACTTTTTGTTCTACCTGTTCTATTTGTTTACTAAATTTAACTTCTTGTTCTTCGACCTGTGCTTTAAGCTGACCAACTTGTGTTTTAAGCTGCTTGTCAACGTGTGTTTTATGCTGATCATTGTGTGTTTTCAGCTGCTCACTCTGTCTTGCAAATTGTTTGGTTAATCGTTCGAATAAATCGTTCATGCTTAAAATTTTCACACTGGTTTGTTCTACGGAATCGGTGTATTCTGATCCTATTTCAAAATTTTCTTTCGGGTCTTTCATTATCTGTGGTGAATCAAACATGTCAGTGCATTCGTTCACGTACCCACTATTATCTACAAAGTCACCCTCTACTTCCTGTTTTATTCCTTGCTGAGTTCGAGGCGATCTCGACATTTCAATCTGTTCGTTAACATGTTCATGGTATTGCATGTACGCCAATTGTCTACCGCTAACGCCATCTGTTATCTGGCTGCATAAACACCTGTCATTGCCAGCTGCATTTTCCATTATGCTAGGCACATCTACTGTGGCTACGTTCTTGTTCATACTGAACGCAAATTACAACCCACTACCGTACTTGACGTTCACTGCTATTTACTTTACTGAATATTATTGCAATTTGTGCGACTGAACATCCACTGTTCGGTATTTACTTTAATTTCTGACCGAAAACAACTGGATGTCCTGCCATGGTCGCCACTTGTAACATGCGCGTGGGGCACACAATACTCATTAAAGCCTGTACTATGGTAAGTGAGCGGGGTTCACCTTACAAGACAGGATTTTCGTATAGATACTGACTGTGTGTGCCTGAATGGTGGCAAATCAGACTTACACCCACTCAGTACTAACAACGATCCGTCAAGTAAGTTCAAAATGCAATTACACGTCAGTATGTACCAAAAGCAACACTGTAGATGCTACCAATTTGATAATAATACGGTCGCCAGCCTAATTAGGCATTAACTGAGTTCCTTCCCTGTACAAGTTGATGTGTATTCATGCAAAACAACAAGTAGTAACACTGCATAATACAGTAGAATTTTAGAACCAGAAAATCTATTGAACTGCTAGTTTCACGTTCTGTACTGATATGTAAAAAATCATGAATACATAACACTGCACTATAATATATACTACAAGACTCTATATTGTCTATTGATCCGATTAAAATCGTGCATAGGTTATCCTAGGAATAGCACTTCGAGCCACACACAAAATGTCAAGTTTGATAAAGATAAAACACTGATAAATTTTGACTTATACATTGACTTTCGCTTTTGCTGGTCATACCAATGTGGAACATTTCAGGATTCAAATGAATAAAGGGGGGAGGGGGGGGGAGACCCTGAAACTGTTATGATCACTATATTAAAAAATTGATTACAGAAATTATCATGCGTTCAAGATTTCCAGTATATCTCTTTATCTTATTTGCTACTCATTTATATACCTTTATATCTGTCTCGAAATAATTAAACTTCATTACTGTTTCAATATTAAAGTTACCTTTCAACTTCGTTAGACCTTCATTATTCATTTACTGGTTCATTAACAAAACAGTTCTTTAAACACCATTCTATCGTAACTAGGTCTGCAAGTAATTATTATTAACACTAAATTTAATTTTTCATTTTGGGACACTCGGATTGCACAACATTTGGAAAGGAACCTGTCCAGGTTAGTTGTGAGGATAATTAAATGATGGGAAAGTTCTGGTAAAATTTAGGTTATTATTGAGTAGTTCACTCTCTGGTCCATACAAATACAGTACTAAAAGTTTCAACCTGCTTGTATTGATGCGTCGGTTGGCGGGCGGTGAGATGGCGAGGCACAGAGCACACATACGACCACAGCTATGGCTCTTGACGTATCGGCACTTTAATTCTTCTTAGCATCGCAATACTTTTCCATTTAGTGAATATGGAATTTTTCCATGCTGTGTGGGCGTTGGAACAGTATACCCGAGGCTCAGTGAAACTACGTCTTCCAGGAGAGCCTCCTCGCTCCAGAAGGTGTTGCTCAGACCAATGCCAAACTTCAACTACTACTGCTGAGCCCGTTGTGCCGTGCAGTGCCCGTATGCATTTTCCCGCACTCGCCTGCCATCCACCTTTTACCGCTCCCTTACAGACAGGGTACTCACCTTAGGTTTTGCATTCTACATATCCTAACACATTTCCTACGTATGGACCAGATGCACATTTACAATTTTAAACATCTTACAACAGTCCCAACATTTGTTACATTTCAATTCTATTACAATATTGCTTGACATTTGACATAAACATTAATATTGACATTGAAACTTGTTTACAGATTTCTTAACACAATGGCATGAAACGAAAAACAAATGAAATCAGAACATCAATTACACGATATCAAGAAACTGTTATCTCGTTGGTATTGAAACGTCCCCTTAGAAAAATTATATACGAGACTGTGCTTAACCTGACACACAATATTATTTTTGCGCAACGCAATCTGACTTTCAAAAATCCCTACAAAAGAATGGCCCTGACTATCATTAACGTATACCTTTCACAAATCACTTACCCCACAAAAATCTTCGTTACTCGAACTACTGCAATACAGCGAGCGCCACTACTGCCAGCTAAATAAAAGATTCAAACTACTGAAGGCACTAACTACTGATAGGGATAGTTAGCAAATGAAAGATTTTAACGTTGCCGATAGGAAAACATAAACAGCCTACTTACGTAGCCCCCATGCTCACCACAAAAAATTTTACAAAACGTTTTGGGCAGTGGCCAATACAGATTTGAAAAAAATTTTTCATAATTACAATATCAAAGAAATCAAATACACACACTTATTGATACAATGTTGGTCAAAAGCTAAAATTTTCTCAAAGTCCATAATGATAGTCCTGATCATTCATCATAAAGTAATTACAGTTTTTTTTTCACAAAGTCTCATTAGGAAAAGAAATTGCACACAGAAGTAGTGGATTTCCATGCAGTCTTGAAGAAGTAGTGTTGTCCTTCCAACGGAAAGACAGTGCTGACTCTTGACATGCAGACAGGTAATGGGCCACAACAGAGCAAACCCACAGCATAGTCAGTCGAAGTTTTGAAGAATATTGGTAGGTAGGTCATCACAGAGTAGACCCACTGTAGTCCTGGTAGAGATTGTGGCACTGGTGAGTCAGCTAACGTGTAGACCCACTGTAGTCCTTGTAGAAATAATGGTATTGGTGAGTCATCAAGGATCCAGACCCACTGTAGTCCTTGTAAAGATGGCCAGCAGCCATCTGTTGTGACTGTGCAGGTGCACAATCGCCATTGAAGATTCTTGCAGTTAATATAGCAAGTCCATAACCACCACTTGTGCACTCACGAAGTTTTTGGAATTGTCCTTAGAACCAGCAATGCTGTTATCCAGTCCCTTGCTGAATTATTAACACACATGCAAACACAACAGTCCCAACTTCTCACATATTGTCCATATACTATGACCAACAGAAATGTGTGCAGCGAAATGTAACTTACAAGTTACTAATATGATGAACTGGTGTCAATTACCATTTTATAACATGAGAGTACAATTACAAAGGTACAAAATACATCATTAAAAACATAACAATACAGATAACATTTGTAGTACAGGCTTTACAACAGAATCGAACTAACATATACATCAGTGTTACAGGAATAATGACATAAGTAAATAATTAAAATAATGAGAATAGTTTTCGAAACATTAACTTTACACATGAGCATTAAAACAAAATAGAATAAATAATGTCTAAGCATATTTACAAGGTAAATAACATATTATTAATGCAAATTATATTTGAGGATAACATTATTCCTCATCATAGTGAATGTAGCTTAGTATTATAAGAAGAAAAAATTCTATGAAACTACACAGAGACAGGAAGAAAACAAATACACAAGGGTACACAAACACATAGTGGGATAACACAAAAGGAAAGGACAGGGTTTGTTTTACTGCAGTATTTTGCAAACAAAACTTTCTTTGCTTCTTGGAGATCTCCCTTCATTCATCATTATTCCCAAAATGTCCTATCTATACCTCCTTCCTGTATTCTATTCATATTTCTTTCAAAATAATTATTTCTCATTGTACAATACTCATTTTGGCCCAAATCTTTTTCATATAACTTCGCAATGCATTCTTTACCTATTCTCCATAGTCAGTTTCTTATATTGTCTACCCCTCTTAAGCTAACTTAAATCTACTGAGCTCAGATGCTAAACTAACGGATGAGGCAATGCAGCAGCATAAAACAATTAACACAAACATCAAGGACAAAAATTTTAAATAGGCAAAGCAATTGCAGTATTACAATTAATATAAGGCACTGTGCAGCAAACAAGAAACATAAATCAGTGGTAAACTGGCTTAACAGCGTAATACAAAGTCAAATTCAGTAACACTATGCCTGGCAAATAGCAGTAGCAACTTATACCTAAACATGACATAGCTCTAGCAGAAAAAATATTACACTAAAATGGCCATGTCTAATACCTATGTCACATCTTAACACTAGAGTGATGCATCACGAGAACTTACACTAGCAGATAAGTTACCAAATCGTAAAGAAATTATTTATGCAATTCCTGTGAAGGGAAATGTCTATTTATGTGCCCTCGTTTTCTTGGAAGTAGATCATAAATTTCTTATTGACTGGATCTGTAGGCATAAAATAACTATATGAGTACATATATTAAATTTTATTTTAACGAATGCTGCAGTGCAGCTAGAAACTTGATATTAAACAAAATGTGTAAATAAATACATAAAGCAAGCCATATGGCATTTTTCTCAACTAGCAAGACAATAGCCATGAAATTTTTCTCATCGTTTCATTAGGCATTTCAGTAAATATCATAAATTACGAGCTCCACAGTATGCTACCAACAAGGAAATGTCAATAGCGAGGAGAATAGCATCCCTTTTTTTTTCTACCTGTGCTTCGGAATGGCACTAATGGCTTTTTTCCAGGCGATGCACAGCTGGCCGCTCAAGACGCATTATGTCAAGGTCACTTGGCTTTCTTACCGAAATATTTACGACACCAGTTTGCTACAGTGACAGTCTCATATAAAAATATTTCACAGGTCAAGAATTTGGGATACAAATCTGTAGAAACAAAATCGTATTGATATGACAGTGCCCAAAAAATGTTCGTCGGCATTGGGATACATTCACGCATTTACATACATTTCATAACTCTTAAAGTACGTTTCTTGGTTTCCAACATCCTTTTCATAAATCAGAGTCCCTAACCACTACTCCTTATTCCTTACCTTTTTATACATATTCATATTCGTCGACACTTCTTCAATATTTCATCATAAGAAATACATAGCCTAATCAAATTCCTCATATACGGTAGCATCATCTTATTCATCATAAACATACCTCAACAGCATAATACACATCGTCGTCGTAAAAATATCATAACAGCTCAGTCAATTCTCAAAATCGTCGTAGCTTCCTCCAATAATTTAAAAACCTAAAAAAAATTCTCTGCTCATTTCAATAGTGTCATCTACCTCAAACGTACTTTAAAATCATGCTCCCTTACCAAATACTTCATTCAAAGCTTTCATAATATCACAATGGTTCCCAAAAATATGAAGGGCTCACACAGTACAGACAAAATACAATTTCATAAGTGTGAAGCTATCCAACTGTGTAATTGCATAAATATCTGTCACTGACATAGTAAAAAAATGTTTGTCTCTCTCAGTTAAATGATCAGATAGCTGTGTAAACTATGTGTTAGAGAAATATGGTACCGATGTGTAAAGTTGTATAAGCAAATACCATATTAGCTAGGGCTCCTTGTGCTTGCCAAACACATGATACACAAAGTAAGCGTGTACCCCCCTGAGGATTATTGTAATTATACCCTCAGGTGTTACAGAGTACAGCAATGGAATGAAATGTATCACAGAAAACTTTCTTTGTAATTCAAAAATCTTTAAAAATAAATGTTTTAAGTACAAAATTAATCACTAAAATACATGTCCTGTAACGCTAAATGTGCGTCTTGCTGTAAGATAATCTCTGTGGGAGTGTCGTAGTTATCGTCCTCCGAAAGCTAAGTTCAGCAGAAGCCAATGTACTTACCTCATGATAAACAAAAGTGAAATGCTTTGCGTATAGATTTCTTAGTTATTACGCTTATTGTTGTGATGAAGAAATTACTGTGCTGTAACGTATTGTTGTGCTATGGAAAAGGCTGTCTCATTGTAGCTATACCACAAGAGTTACTATTAAACATGTTTTACTTTCCAGAAGAATTCAGAAGAACTGTGCAGACATAAAACAGGTACACTGCAAAAGCAACATTGTAAATTGTCACTCATTAGTAGCGTCGTGATAAAATCGTGTAGCTGACACATAAACTAACCATTGTCTCATCTGGTATCTCACAGAAAGTACCTTAAATCCGGAATGTATTTTCAGGTAAACCAAAATGTTGCATTAGAATCTCATTAGCAGTACTGTTAAATGTTCTAAGTATGTGAGCCTTATAGTCGTTACGTAATCGTGCAACTAACAAGCAAGAATGTACACACACAATAACACTGTGTCGTCTGTTTGCAATAACAATGCATTCGTAATTTCTGTTTAAATAAGTTCTCCTGGTTCTTGACTGGATATTTAACTTCAAAACATAGTTGCATGATAACAGTTTCTAAGTGTGACAATGCATACTAGAAATGTGAAGCGAAACGTTTTATGGCAAAGACAAAGTTAAAAAGCAGATTATCTTTCAAGAAATGGTTTCACATGTGAAATGTGGTGTAAACCTTTACTCTTCCTAGTACGCAGAGTTTCAACTTCAATGCAATTATCATACGGTATACGTCGGTAAAGAATACTGGAATTTTTCTTAAGGTGAGTGTCTATGTTATTTTTCCCTGAGCAAGCCGGTGCACGCGGCAGCTTGCGGTGCGAGTCAATGTCTGTTCCTTTGTTGGCGCAAGTCGTTATTTGGATTTGGAGACCTAGCTTCTACAAATTCACCGTGACGAGAATCACGCCAGTTCTGATGCAATTCAGGTTTGTCTTTACGATCATATCGTCTGTCGTCATGTCGGTAGTTCCTGTAGTTTCTTTCTTGTCGGTTAAGTGGTGGAGAATTTCTCCCTGAATTATCACTGCACGATGGACCGTTGCGCCTGAAGTTATTCTGTCTCCCGCGATAATAATTGTTCTGGTTGCCAAATTGTCTGTTTCTATGAGTGTCTCTGTCATATTCATTACTACGGAAATGCGATCTCTCTCTGTAACTATTACTCTGCCAGTGGTTGTCATACGGGTGGTGTCTCTTTTGGTCACGATTTACGTTGTAAGAATAGAATTGTCGTGTTCAGTTATTGTTTCTGTCGTCACGGAATTGTGACGTATGTGACCTGTAGTGACTGTTTTTCTGTTTTCGCATCCCGTGACTGTCTGTGTCAATTTCTAATTCTTATAGGAGTCCCTGAATAGCTTCAATGTCGTCTTTGCAACGTCCTGCTAAAATAATATGTCGTAAATGTTCAGGCAGTTTGATTAAGCAAATGCGGATGAGTTCTGAGGGGCTGTATGGGTTTGACAGGTACTGATTCTTATGCAACATGTCTTCAAAATATTTCATAAGACTGGAAAATTCAGATTGTTCGAATCGTTTCATCATTATGATGCTATGTTTTACTCGATCTTGTGTAGCTTGAGACCAATACGCTGAGAGGAAGGCACGATAAAATTCTCCTTCACTGTGACAATCGTGAATGACCGATCGCATTCTTGCAGCTGGTTCATTCTCCAAGTAGCCACACATCAATTCTAACCTGTGCTCCAATGACCAGTTAGGAGGGAAACAGTGAGAGAATTGATGGAGCCACGCTTGTGGATGAATGGCGTTGGCAGAATTCTTAAACGTTTTGAATTTACGTGTAGTACTGAACAGCTTATAGTCAAAATTATCGTGTCGGCGAGTAGCATATCGGTCATTGTTACGTCGTGTCGGCGGTTCCATCTCAAAATACGGTGTACCTTGCCAATTCCTTTCATAATTACCGAAATGCCCTGTGTTATTATTTTGTGGCTTTTCCGTATTTCTATGTCCCTCTTCCCGTATTGGGGCGCGAGTGTCCTCTGAAATACGTAATTCTTGTATTACCTGTGTCAACTGATCTTGTACTTCCCGGATTTCTCTTTTGTACTGTGTATTGATTTGATTTTGATTTTGTTTGAATTTTCTTATTTGTTCATATTCTTTTGCGTCAGTGAAGACTACGGGTCTTGTGTCATTCAGATCATCATCTACCTTTGTAGATAAGTTAGTGACCTGATCCGAAAGTTCGGCTACTTTCTCCGATAGTGTACTTATTTCCTCCATGTGTCTTTCTGAACCAATTTTCGGGGTATCTACTGTGTCCTTTAAATTTTCCTGAGTTTTTGCAAGTTGCATAACCGAATCGGTAGATGCAACTGAGTCAATTTTAGCTTGCAAGGTCTTCTGAGTTTCATGAACAATAGTTTGCAGTTCTTTTATGGCTGCTTCGTGATTCTGTAACGCATTTTCATGACGTGAAAAAATAGGTTGGAAATGCTCACAAATTTGTGTTTTTACGTCATTACAGTTTTTTTGACATTTCGATTCGATGTTATGTAACTCAGTAGTTAAATCTTCACGTGTTTGTTCAAGTGTGGTGTCTAACTTTTGAAGATTTTGTTCCATTGTGTCTAACTTTTTAAGATTTTCTTCCACTGTGTCTAACTTTTTAAGATTTTGTTCCACTGTGTCTAACTTTTTAAGATTTTGTTCCACTGTGTCTAACTGTTGCTGTGTTTGTCTCTGGTATTGTTCCATTGTGTCTAACTTTTGAAGCTTTTGCTGTGTTTGTCTCTGATTTTGTTCCATTGTGTCTAACTTTTGAAGCTTTTACTGTGTTTGTCTCTGATTTTGTTCCATTGTGTCTAACTTTTGAAGATTTTGTCCCATTTGTTGCATTAATTGTAATAACAATGCATTAGTGTCTGTAATCTGTTCCTCTACGCTTTTCGGCAGTGCATTTGCACCAGCAACATTCACATTTTGACAAGCAGAAAATGTGTCTTGACTCATTTGAGAAAACGGTGAGGACCCAAAACCTAAGTCTACAGTATTTGCAATATTGTGTTCTGTCATTTCGGATCCCTGAGGGGAGCTGTTGCCGACCGATCGATCGATAATGCTTCCCTGTTGATTAATTGTTTCACTGTCTACACCATTGTTTGCAGCCCGCTTCATTTCCCTATGTACAATTACCAAATTACTACTTGCAACATTAATTAATTCATTACTCGGTGGCGCTAACATACTGCTTTCGGTTTCACTGTCATTTCTCAGTTTACTTTGGAGCCTAGTATTACGTTTTTCACACGCCATTATTGTCACAATATTTCACACGACAACACAAAAAAAACACAATTTGAAGAGCAAAAGTAAGAGAACACATTAACATAGAACTGAAAATGAATCTAGTTAATTGCAAGCGCAGCTGCGAAATACTTAGTGCAAATCTACATGCATGCCACAACTGTTTTACTGTGGAACAATGAAAAACCACAACTACCAAGGAAATTCTCTCTATAATTACGCGCTAGCAATAAACAAAAGCTACACTAAATACACAAACTACAAGAAAAAATCAGAAGATTCCAGTGAGGTATCCTACGCTAAGGGTCGACATATGAAACGTCCCCTTAGAAAAATTATATACGAGACTGTGCTTAACCTGACACACAATATTATTTAGCGCAACGCAATCTGACTTTCAAAAATCCCTACAAAAGAATGGCCCTGACTAACATTATCCTATACCTTTCACAAATCACTTATCTCACAAAAACCTTCGTTACTGGAACTACTGCAATACAGCGAGCGCCACTACTGCCAGCTAAATAAAAGATTCAAACTACTGAAGGCACTAACTACTGATAGGGATAGTTAGCAAATGAAAGATTTTAATAGAGAACAAACACTGTATTTACCTTAATATCATCAAAAGTCATAATATATGTAATTTCAGAACTCCACCATTTCCTTCTACACATCCACCACTGCTGGCGGCTCACATCTAACTGTGCAACGCTACGCGCTGCTCACATCCAGCTGCCGCTGCCCAACACTACAATGGCGGACAACAATGCAAACTGGCCACAGGCTGCACACAGCACAGCCAGTGATTTTCATATAGAGCGCTACGTAACGTTGCCGATAGGAAAACATAAACAGCCTACTTACAGTATAAACAAGGTGTCTATGATGAGAAATAAACGTATACACATAAATAATAAGGGTGTAGAATGTTATTTAAAATTTATTTTAATTAAAAAGGTTTTTATGTTTCCACATACAATAATTCGGACACATTACTTTTCGGCACGCCCTTGTATTTAAGTTTCAATCCAAAAGGGCTAGTAACTGAGACGGTACATGATCACTTTTACTACATAGACAATGTTAACCCGCATCTTGGCGTGATACTTCACAGTTCACTTTGCCTCATTACTTGCAGTAAAACCAGACACTATAGTTAGATATGCCACAGTTTCCTCTGGATTACGGATGTTTCAGGTATTAACCAGGCGAGGCAAGGAGAAGCCAGGGCGTCAGTCGTAAGTCTTACCTGTGGCCGCCGGTGTCCTCGTGGCAGTCAGTGTGTTAAGGCTGGAATTGAGTATTGGGATTATAGGAGGTCAGCGTGAATAAAGGATGAAATGGATTTAATGTTATTTATAATAAGCCATCGTTTGACAGTAATCACGTCAACCTATAGATAGAGAATATCTTCTGCGGTTTGAATATAACAGTTTACGTCATGAAACTACACTTTTATTGCGTCAGTATACAACTGTTACAGAAACAAGAGAAAGATGTTTGAGTAAACTAGCTAAGTTCTGACGCTCTTGCAGTTTCTTGGCTCCTCTGAAAACAGCAGATGTCTTCAGTCAGCAGGACAGCCATTTAGTCCTCACTCTCTCGCAGTCCCTTCAAGCTGAGCCCACATAGTTGCCATACTCCTAGTGCCTGGGACAATCTGACAGGTGTTGTTCACACTGACTCCTTGGTTTCACCACGTAAACTGCAAAGAATGGAAATATGTACCATTAACAGTAGCATGTATGAAAATAACGCAGTACGTTTAAATTTACTATTCATACGACAACGGAAAGTCTTCCCCTGTTTTTACATACCATGAATTTCACTTTCAGCACTGTGAGAAGATTATGTTATGGTCGTATATCAGTGATAATATGGGGTTCCTCTAGTATTTTTCTCAGTCCTATATTTTACAAATACATGCTTAATAGGCGGTGAATGTTATTACGAGTGCCGTAATAATGGCGCAACTGCCGTAACCGTTGGCCAGCGTGCTATGTTACCTGATTCCTGTCCTTACTTGCACGATAGCAGAAAGTTGGAAGATGGACAACGGAAGTGCACATGACGCCTGGCTCATTTCGCGAGTTCGAGGATGTCACTAGAACCAAGTTCCTCTAGGAGGGTAATGCTCCTGGCGTGCGAAGCATTCAATAAGCAACACATGTATCCTCTAACATGCCAAACGACGATAACCTCAGGTACATCAGTTTCGTATGTTGGGAATTGATCTGGCGATCCGTGAGTTTGTGATTCGGGGAATGGTGAGCACTGCCGGTCGCCAGCAACCGTATATTCAAAACACTTACTGAAGAAACAGCCTCGGCGACAAAGTTGTGAACCCAGTATTATGTACTTGGATATTATTGTTTTGCGTGAAATTATTGTTTTGCTTATTTATTTGCTTATGAATAAGATCGGTTTTCACACCGCGGATACTATTAATTTCATGTAAGTTATCTTGCTGTGAGCTCAGTAGCACATTTAACTTCTCAGTTCACATTCCCAGGTTTGTATTTAATATAACACACACACAAGTAAAGACTATCCACTTACCACCTCCACCCCATCCACGCTATTAATTTCTCTGCACCAGATTTCTTCTTGCAAGCGTTCAATATGAATCCAACAATCCAAGATCGATAGGCTCCAATGACACCATAAACTGTTGAAATGGAAGCTTCTGCATCATTTTAGTGCTTCCCCCTCTATTCCACGCGTATTTAGATACTCAGGAGATATCAGGAATGATCATTAGAGCACATAAGCTAAACAGGTATTAAATTCTTTTCCGAATGAAACTGTCAAAGGTGAACTTAATAACTGGCGCTACCTCAGACTCTCATTAAAAATAAAACTTCGATTCTGTTTTAATACAGTATCTGGTTAAAAAGTATATCTACTCCAATTGCTCCAAAACCAGTGACTTTGTGGAAAGCGAGTACTGCGTACCATGTTAACAGAAGTCAGGTGTATTCAGATTACCAGCAGTGGCAAGAGACACGACCATGCAAATTCTTACGATAATATCAGCATTTCGTTCTGTTTTAGGGTGCAGCTCCTCTACGTTTTCTGCTCAGTGATTCTTTATCGCCTCTTGTAGTACTAAAAACTTTTGAACCTGTTGGCCCATAAACCATTTATATAAATGATTGTCGAAGTGTTGGAATAGATGAGCTATCGCTTGGCTGAAATAACACTGTGGGATCACTGGCAATGAAGCTGTCGACCGCTTAGCCAAAGAGACTGCGTGACGGAAATTTCCACCTGGACTGCAATCTCCAATACGGTATTCCGACATGTCCTACACAGTAGGTGCGAATTACATTCGGTGGTGAGCTTGCCTTCAGTGAATGCCAAACTCTCTCATAACCTCTGCCACTCTACTTGACTCATCTGAAAACTTCTACGCTACTGCACATTTTCAAGCAGGATAACTATTATGTACAAATTGTACGGTGCCATTCTACTTTTTTTTAGTATTTCGTGTTCCATTGTTGTATTTGATCGCGAACGGTATGTGTTCAATGTCCTCAATACGTTGCAATTGTCTGTCCGGTGTTCTAAGTGTGTAGCTGTGAGTGCTTTACGACGGAGCTTACTGAGATCGATAAGCAAATAAGCTGAAGTGTTCTGGTATTTCAAGAAGCGTCGCATTGAATTACAGAGAAAGAATAATCTGCTAGGGTCTTGCTTATAAAAATAACTTTCTGCTTCTCTCAGTTGAGAGTTCTCATACTGCTATCCGTTTTTGATCATGTAAGTTTTACTCGCTTTGCATATCGCTAAAAATGGTAGTAGTTTTTTCCTCAGTTACACATCTGCCTTATGTTAAGGGGAAGCTGGCGCAGGACTGCCAGATTCGTGACATCAGAGACATATCAGTAAGGGCAGATTCTTCTATTTTGAGGGAACAGTGCCATGCCAAAGGGAGAATGGCGACCTCCTAGGGGAATGGTAGCTACTTACGGGAATGGTACTCACTTAGCACTTAGTCAAGGGTGATGATGCATTATGTCCCATGTGTGTCTGTGAGTATTGACGAAAAACAAGAGACAGGAAATAGTTGAACTTTTTCGCAAAAAGATGTGGGAGGCGACAGTCAATAGTGAGATGCGTGTGAACATATACATGCGTGAGATGAATTTAATGATGAAAATTAAATGACGAGACAGTAAAGAGGGTAATTTAATGAGAAATCTGTTACAATTTCAGGAAAAATTGATTGCTAATGACGTGAGTACTTAAGGCATAGGTATTATATTTGACACATGAAACACACAGGTGTGTGTGTGTGTGTATGTTTTTATGCTAAGAGTTTCCATCGTTTATTAACTCACATGAGCTGACGCACTTGAAAATTTCAAAGATTATGTGACGTTTGTGGCCCTCGTATTCTATTTAAAGTAATAATGTGTGGCCAGAATGAGCCTGTGTGGTTGTCACAGTGTATGTTCGTTGTCTTTGTGTGCTGCACGTCAAAATCCGACTCCTTCCATCGGTGGTTGAAACAGTAATATCGGGATATGGGCGTGGGGATCCAGGGGTTCTCGAGATGGGTGCTAGTCAACATCGCCAGCCATCAGTTGCTGTAATTTCTGTGCTTCAACCAGTACCATTGGGCTGCAAAGGAGACACATTTTATGACACAGATGATGGAGATATTCGCTTAAAGGCGTGTATTGTGAGGTACGCACAAGCTATTTTAAACAAAATAAGGGATAACTTCTGAAGGCTTGTTCGTGTGAATGCTGAGGCGAAACAGTTGACCTCTGGAGAACATGTTATACGCTAGTTCTTCAGTAGCAAATCGGGATTCTCTTCTGGTGTGTTTTATCGAACTAACGGTACCCGCGATAATAAAACCCACTTCGTTTCTGAATCTAGCAATTCTCACTGCGAGTTGTGTCTGCCGGAAGGGACAAAAATACTAAAATGAAAGAGCGGAGGTAGAACGTTCGCTCGATCAAGCATCTCTGAGAGAAAGTATAAGGAAACGTCATTTGATACAGAAAATTTTTAAAGAAACATAAGATTAATTTTATAATGTGTCAGTGATCTGTGTACGTAAAGGTTTTAATAGGACACTTATATGCGTTAAACGCCTAAGAAAGATACTCTTCTCGTCGTCATGTAAATAGCGCATCAAGTGCCAAACATAAGAAGAAGTACGAAAAATTGAGAAAATCCAATATAGGCGACCTGCACTAAATTAAATTGATGATTCAAGTAAAAATGTGGCGGCATGTTGAGATATAATGAACATAGAGATAGAAAAATTGCAGAAAAATGACTATTAGGCGGATTTGCGCCTTGTAATGGTAGAAGTTGATCGAGTTGTGGAGAAAATAGCCAGAGACCACATTAGAAAATGCATCACTGTGTGGTTGGACTGGCACTTTTCCTAAAGATCTGGCTCTATTAGACGGCCTCACACACTCTTCTAGCTGCTGACATTACAGGACACTCTCTTAAAATTCCTCCCCGGTGTCCGTAGTACTTTGTCACTGGAAAGACATAGTCTCGTTGAAAACAAGAATGACATCTTTATGAAGGGCACTAACAGCACATTTGAGCTCTTTAAAACAGACATCAGCTGTATTATGCTGTTACATTGCATGTAATAATCGAAACCTTTGGCGTCGGTGTTAGCCTATTGTTCAATTACATTACATGTCCTCAGAATTACACGGGGTGATTTTTTCCACCGTGTACAAACTCAACTGTACAAACAAAATTGATCGATAAGAGGATATGGACCAAAAACGTCTAATTAATTTATTTCCGGTAATGCATGGTTCTCATGCTAAAGACCATTAATTCAATCAAACATTCTTACAGAGACTGCTGTACCACCTAGTGACAGTTACAGTATGCACGGTTTCCTCCTAGAGGGCGGCATCGTTTATCGTACGTCATGTGTTAGCACACTCTCCTGTCATAGTAATTGGTAATTCTGAGCGCGATGCACTTCTGCTGCTTACTCACCTTTTTGTGGACATGATACAGCATTATTCACAATGGCTCCGTGTTCGAATCGAGAGCTTGCCGACAAAATGGTTCAAATGGTTCTCAGCACTATGGGACTTAACTTCTGAGGTCATCATTCCCCTAGAACTTAGAAATACTTAAACCTAACTAACCTAAGGACATCACACACATCCATGTCCGAGGCAGGATTCGAACCTGTGACCGCAGCGGTCGCGCAGTTCCAGATGTAGCGCCTACAACCGCTAGGACACTCCGGCCGGCAGCATGCCAACATTGTATTTACTTACGGAAAGGCGAATGACAACGGGCGACGGGCAGCAAGGTTGAATCACGAAACCTATTCCTGCCGACGACAACGACAGTATTCCGTGTTTGCAAGAGTGCTTCGCTGTTATTCTGAGACAGGGTCGTTTCAGGAAGCCGGAAATTATGAAAGACGTACCAGAAACATACGGATATCAGACTTGGAGGAAAATGTGATTAACAACCGTGAAGATTGACAACCGTGTCAGTACCAGGCAGTAGGCCCCCCCGTACAGGGTAAGCCATACGACCGTGTGGAACGTTCTCCATAACTACTGTTAACTGTCCTTATAACTTACAGCGTGTGCAGGGCTTACTTACAGCAGACATTCCACATCGCGGGCTGTTTTGTAACTGGTCCCTTCACCAGGCAACAACGATTTCGGTATTTGTGGCATCCATCCTGTTGGCGGAAGATGCTACCTTTACACGGATGTGTCCGACTGCATGCATAACTCCGATCGAATGGTGATAGCGAATCACCAGCATCGATGATAACTGGCGCCCGCATTTTAAGACCAGTCTCACTTGCATTTCACCCAATAGGCCAGAACTATCTGCGTTTCTTGAAGGTCACTCGCCCCTCCCACCATGCTGGAAGAATTGCCTTTGATGATTAGAAGCGCTATGTGACTGCCATACGATGGCGTTCCAGTTCACTTAACCGTTAACGTCCGGACGCATCTCAGTCGTGTTTTCACTGGTCGAAGGATCGGTCGAAGGGTTCCAGGTGCATGGCCTGCCCGTTCACCTGATATTAACTCGTGCGATTTCTGTTTATTGTACCATCTGAAAAGTATCGTGTATGCATTGCCCATTCCAGTCGTGAAGATACTAGAGCAGCGTATTCATGGTGCCTTTGACGCTGTTCGGAAGCAGTCTGGCTGATGTCAACGTGTGAGACATAACATGCTACGACACGTACATGCATGCGTTAATGGCACATGAAAACAATCTTCAGCAATACTGTAACAGTGGCTGCATGGTACAGCGCGTATTAGACCGCAGTTTCTGTAACAATATATATATATATATATAAACGGTCATCAGCAAGGAAACCACTACCGGGCAAAAGTTCATTAGACCTTTTTTGTTCCGTATCCGCCCATCGATCAAATTGTGGAGTTCGCACACGATGGAAAAAATCACCCTGTGGACACACCGAATGAATCCGGTACCTTCTTCCATGACTGAGAATGCCAAGGGTGAAGAGTGCAAGATGACCAAAATGTCAATTGTTTTGACAGAGACCAAAAGTTTGAAGTGGTGAGTCCTTTCATTTTCCCCAACTCTAGAAGATTCATATTGAGCCAGTGTTGCGCTGTACGATCCCTGTCGAAGTTAATGGACTTCACCTCTGTGCGAGATACGAGGCAATCTTCTGTTTGTTAATCGGCCAAATATTATTGCACCTCGGACTGGGGGCATTTCCGTCGGCTCATCGTCAGTTTTTATCGTGATACTTCGCGAGAACACGATGAACAGCTTCATAGTATAAGCATAGCTGCCCTGAAAGCTTCGACTGAAGAAGCGTTTTCCTTAACCACTGTACTTGATGACTGCAGTGTCTCAGGCTGCATCCAATGGCGGCCACGAAAAGCAAAACGCAATAATATCGTAATTGTGTATTAACAAACTTACTATGCATGTAGATTTTACAGCTTGTTTTGTAGACATGTCTGTCTACATATTCATTACTGCTACAACTACATCATTAACGTTAAGACGACGGTAAAGCTGCACAGTTGCACACTTACACTTTATTTTTGTTTGTCTTCATCTGTTCTACGACGGTCTTACAGAAATGTTTTAGAATTATTTAGCAAGTTGCTGGTATTACTAAGACTTTTGGGACCGTTTAAATACACGACACAACTTTAAAGGCCTGTACACTTGAGCTAATGCTTTCTTCTAAACTTACTACAACAGATGAATCTGCAAGCCATTACAAGGATATACTTAAAATTTTTCCCTTTTATGTAAAAGTTACTCTTGTGCTAACTAGTATGAAGTATGAAGACTAGTATGAACTAGTATGAAAACTATGAACTAGTATGAAGATTATGAACTAGTATGAAGACTACGCTATTTCCCTCTCCTTCTTTCTCGATATTTTGGTCTGGCGTAAATAGCGCGCTTTTACAACATTCTTTGTTCAACCTTCACTGGCGCCTAATTAAAATGTGAGGCATGTTGCTACGTATAAACGCCTCAGATTTGGGTAATTTTTACACTGTTTATGCAGTTGATTACTAGTACAGTGTATCATCGTCTATAAGTAGCATACATTTCTGTCTGATGGTAGATTGTAGGTGTCTGTCACTAGGACAGTGAATGAATGAGTGCACTAATTGAATGCCAACCTTTCCGACCAGGTGTAAACCAGTACGTTCACTTACCGTTACCCAATTCATCTACTTCTTCGTCTCTACGTCAACGCATCGCTAAATTTAAAACTTTACTATTATTGTAAGATTGTTTCTACTTGTTCCTAAGCGTGTGATGGGTATTGTTATACACTAATTGCGTTGTCGGCTTTCTACAGGGTACGACGAAAAGGGTGCCTTGCCTACAACTTTCGAGTGTTTAACTTAGTATAGGTTTGTGTACAATGCTGCAAGCACATTCACTGTGGAAATTAACCAAACGCTATGTACCACGTCACTCGTGGCAACTTCCGTCGCCTGTTAAAATACCTGTTTTCTTAAATTTTGAAACTTGACGTCGCATTACACAACATAACACTCATAAAAGAATTCAAATGTGTGTAGAAGTGTAGAAGATTTAAATAATGCAGCAGATTTAAGGAGAACGCAGATTGCTCCAAAACGTGAATTAAATACGCACAGCACATTGCTGTGAATGCTTTTGGTGGAGATTCATGACGAGTTGCACTTTCGTGAAGTGGATATTCTTGCGTTGCGCACTGTGACGTAAGGGTATCCACTCTCCCTTGATTATTTGATTTCACTCATATTTTCACATTCACTGTGGAACCCTTCGCGAAATGTTATACTCAACAATCTGATTCTAACTTGTCAATTTTGAATAGAGAACACCGTGTTGTTTAAAGTAATTTACCTTTTCGTAGCTGGTGGTAGCAAGAATAGAGCTTCAACACATTAAAATACAAGTAGAACTTGTTGTCTGACTCGATAGACAACAAGACAACAGACAATTCATGAAGAGTTGCAATTTCGTGAAGTGGAGATTCTTGCATTGCGCACTGTGATGTAAGGGTAGCCACTGTTCCTTGATTATTTGATTTCACTCTTATTTTCACATTCACTGTGGAACCCTTCGCGAAATGTTATACTCAGCAATCTGATTTTAACTTGTCAATTTTGAATAGAGAACACCGTGTTGTTTAAAGTAATTTACCTTTCCGTAGCTGGTGGTAGCAAGAATAGAGCTTCAACACATTAACATACAAGTAGAACTTGTTGTCTGACTCTACACAAATGGTATCGTCATCTCCCGTGTACCATGACTTCGCCAAAAATGTTCTCTCCGCTGTGATGTTGCTGGTGGTGACGGTGGTAGACTCTTCTGGTTGCCCGTGGACCTCCGCCACTGCTACCAGCGCTGTAAAAATAGATGAACATAATTACATTCCGCTATTTCATCAAATGACTGTTAGTGCAACTCTACCACTTAGCACTGAAACACTACAGTATGCTATGTATGTACCAGCTGCTAGCATAACAATACTGACGTGTAGTGCAACTCTACTGACACGTAGCACGAACTCTGCCACTTGCTAACATATCTCCACTGTGTGGTAAAGATACTGATGTTGTCTGGTAGTGTGAGTCTGAGAATGATGGTCTTTAAGACGTACATGAAAACCACCTGACTACAATCACGGAAGATACAGTAAGAGAATAACGGATCTTTGTTCCATTTATGTAGAATAGCTGAAGACGCACTGTACCGCAACACGAAGAGCTTGCACGATTTGGTGCAAATAACACAGACTTAGCTATGAAAAGAATTACAGAACCAGGCTAACTGAAGTAGTGAATAATTGACTGCCTTGGTTAGACTTATTTTGCCCAGTGAATTGTTCTCAAGCAGTAGGAAATCATTGAAAGTACGTATAAGAAAATCTGTTACCTGCTTCATCTCTAGTATATTCGTTCGTCTAATTCATTCGCAGTGTCACATAGCATATATTCTGGCGAGCTTCTCAGCCATCCAAAGTCATTTCAACCTGGGAGTTGAACGCTTTGACTTCGCTGAGAGGCCGACACTTGTACATGCGACTAAGCCACATTCGGTAGCCACTTGGCTGCCGGAGAGCAAGCGGCTAGTGACAAGATATCGGTGGTTTTCTTCCATGCGTGGAACGGGTGAGCTGAGAGCTAAATTATGCGGAAGGCAGGCGATATTACCTGTAAAATCACTATATCTATATATCTTTAACACTAAAGAAAAATTGTAATGTTTTACATATTTTCATTTATGTAAACCTGCCAGATCACCATATTCTCCGCACCTACACCGTACATGACTGCAGGATGACGTTCTCCATGCCTTACCTTCGGTAAACTGGTGACATATGTAACATGAATCGCACACTCATCATGTATATGTGGGCTTGTAAATCAAACCACATCTCTCACAACTGTATAATGTGGGTAGTCATTAGGTGCAGCATTTCTTTCGGGCAGAAGGGGAACTTGTTGTGACATCACAGCTTAGACCTATTGCGATATTGTTGACTTCGACAGTTAGTTCCACTGAATTTGTGATGTGAATGAGTTCACCTTATTGTATCTACAATTTTAGGTTATGATGTCATAGTGTTGGCCATACTGGACTTCATGTATCTGAGGGAACCAGGAGGATAACTACTCTTGACATTCATTGACTGTAGACGGACAGGGAAGGGGAATGTGATCATGGGATCGTAAAATGTCCGATAAGAGTCAAATAATCCTTGCCCAGAGGTGTAGCCTGATATGACTCAGAGGAGAGGGTGAGAAGCTCTTTGAGCACATATTGCTGAGGTGACAAGTGATGAAGGGGCGCTCACAAATCATCCCTTTCCTCTGGGTGACGAGTGGGGCAGTGTGTCTAAAATGATATGGTCCCCGATGCTGAAGACGTAGATGATGTGAAAAGTGGGATATAACTGGTACTGCATCACAACTAATTTGTAATTATTATTGATTATTATTAAAGTTATCACATCTACTCATGATTACACGAATTCTGATATGTTGAACTCTTTAGTCAACTATAATTATTTACGAACTGAGGAGTATTTTGTGTTTAATCGATGACAGGAGACTATGTGTTCCACTGACCATCGCCCTTTAATAAATAAATAGGAAATTACGAACTCTAAAGTACAGAACCATGCAAACTTTAGGGAATTGGATAATGTTTGTAATTTGGTTTCATGGTTAAGCACTACTTGAAGGATCTCCGTGAAGCTATTTAACTGGCCGAATAAATTATCAGTTCGTTGTAGTATAAGCGTTTTTATGTTTGCTACATCAGTTATTCAGGAGACTAACGTTCATTCACCATGTTTAAATATTTATTTCAATACATTTTATATTTGTTTTAAGTTCACGTTACTCAGTGATGCATAGGTAAATTTAGCAAATATATTTTTATAGAGCTTAGCTAATGCTAAAAAATGAAGGATGTACGACTCGACCCAAGAATATCGACCCAATATTGCAACCTTGTTCACTATCTAATCGCATCTCATGGATTATTTTAATTACACGGAATTAGAACCATTACATCGGAGCATATACTGGGTGATCAAAAAGGCAGTATAAATTTGAAAACTGAATAAATCCCGGAGTAATGTGGATAGAGAGGTACAAATTGACACACATGCTTGGAATGACATGGGGTTTTATTAGAACCAAAAAAATACAAACGTTCAAAAAATACCCGACAGATGGCGCTTCATCTGATCAGAATAGCAATATTTACCGTAACAAAGTAAGACAAAGCAAATATGATGTTCTTTACAGGAAATGCTCAATATGTCCACCATCATTCCTCAACAATAGCTGTAGTCGAGGAATAATGTTTTGAACAGCGCTATAAAGCATGTCCGGAGTTATGGTGAGGCAATGGCGTCGGATGTTGTCTTTCAGCATCCCTATAGATGTCGGTCGATCACGATACACTTGCCACTTCAGGTAACCGCAAAGCCAATAATCGCACGGACTGGGACCTGGGACCTAGGAGGTCAAGCATGACGAAAGTGGCGGCTGAGCACACGAGCATCACCAAACGACACGCGCAAGAGATCTCTAGCAATATGAGGTGTCTTTTTTTTGGAAGCACTTTATTTAGTGACTTGAAATGCATTATTCATTGCGATTCATTATTGCAGTACCTATTACGTTCCTAAGTAACTCTTACAGTTTTCAAAAAACATCTGAAACGTAACACATAAAAAAATTTGTCAATCAACACACCAAAACATTTCATAGTGGCAACGAAGAACTCGAAGTCTTATGTTACGATTTAAGTTACACAAACACTGTGAATGCAGAGTTAGGTACGTGTCAATCCCTGGATTTTGAAAGTGACATGATATGCATTCCGAAAACATTAATCTAGAACCGCAGACCATACATTCGAAAATTCTTTGATTGCAATGAAGACGTAAAAAGACGACAGCATGGGAAAAGCCACAGAGTAACACACACGAAGACAGATGATCTAAAACCTACGTTCCTTCCTACAACAGTCTAAGGCGGAAAAAAATCCCGAAATATGTAATGCAACGTCAGCAAAACGTAATTGGTGTAATAACTTTATTGATAGTAATTAAAGCGGGATTACTCTTTTTACCATTTCTACAAGAGGTGTTGGTGCGCGTCCCAGTGTGTATCACTCAGCGTAATATTTCCATACTTCTCAAGTGTAAAAGAATTGCAACGCCGGTCACTAACTATCAACATTCATATAGCTATTAAATGTTTGAGTCCTGCGCTTAAAGCAGTTGCTACAGGCAGGATTTGCATGAGACTGTGCTGGACGTCGTTTCTGAGAAATACCTCCAGCAGTTTAGTTAACAGAAGTGATTCATAGGGAAATTCTTACATGATCTGGTAGCAGACGTAAAGTTCGCGAATCGGCTAACATGGAAGAGAAGATCAGTGAACATACGGCTGTTACAAATTCAATGAAAACTGGTGTCAAAAGAACGTTACTGGAGCAATAATATCAGGAAATAAACTGCAGAGTATTTCGTCTGTCAAGATCGAAAATTCAGCTTCACTATTTACAAAGATGTGAGACACAAAATGATCAATTCTACAACCATTGGAAACGGTATCGTAGAACTGTACGTGCCGAGTAAGGTATCAGTGAAATGCAAAGACCCGTCATGGTTCGAGTGATATGTTACCAAGTTTCTGTCAAACAAAGATGATTTTCTTTACAGGAAATGCTCAATATGTCCACCATCATTCCTCAACAATAGCTGTAGACGAGGAATAATGTTTTGAACAGCACTATAAAGCATGTCCGGAGTTATGGTGAGGCAATGGCGTCGGATGTTGTCTTTCAGCATCCCTAGAGATGTCGGTCGATCATGATACACTTGCCACTTCACGTAACCCCAAAGCCAATAATCGCACGGACTGAGGTCTGGGGACCTGGGAGGTCAAGCATGACGAAAGTGGCGGCTGACCACACGAGCATCACCAAACGACACCCGCAAGAGATCTCTAGCAATATGAGGTATCTTTTTTTTGTTCTAATAAAACCTCATGTCATTCCAAGCACATGTGTCAATTTTTACCTCTCTATCTACATTATTGGGTGGTTTACTAAGTTTTCAAATTTATACTGACTTCTTGATCACCCGGTACGTCACTCTAGTCGTCATTAACTTGATCTATCAAACAATAGTGTCGTGCACCACAGAGTCCCCATGGCCAAGGCGAATCTCGCAGATGAAATCCGTTCGACGAAAGTAGAATACTCTTGCCACTGCGACTGGGAGTGTCAATCTCGAGCGAATTATCGCCTGTATCGCCTGCACCAGCAACAAACGACATATCCTCACTTGTAGAGAAAGTCTTTCGTAAGCTCCTTGGCTGAATTCAAGTGCTGGAACAGGAAATTACCCCCAAATGCTCGGTATTCGAACTCCATCCGCCCACCTAACATCTCGTCTGGTAATTGGTAATGCTGTACAGGGCAAAAATGGATCACTACTGGAACAGTCTGCAATTCCCTGAAAATAAAAAAGAGAGCATCAACAGTGACAAGCACGGTTTCATGATGTCGGACAAATTTTCGATATTAACTTCCTGGATAAATAAGCAAATACAGTATCCTCTCCAGTTCTTGTTGGTTTGTTGTTATCTCACAGTTAAATGGAAAATATTTGCTCTTTCCTCACTTGTCTCTTGAAGGGGTTACCTTCTAGCAAGGCAAATGCCGGAGCTATAAATTGTCTCCTAGAAATATGTAGTTGGGACTGTCTCTTCCCCACTAAAACCTAGCCAGATATTTGGCTGAAAAAGTTGGGCTGTTCTTTGGTTCTGACAGCAAACAGCCCGCTCTCTCCTTTGTAGTAGAGAAGGAGAGTATTGAAAAATCTGTAAGCCCTTCTCCTTATGATCATATAACTGGTATTTGACTGAAAAGAACTAATACCTCCAATTGGATGTCTCTGTAACAGTTTTTCCCTCCTCGTCAAGGTAAAGAACGAAACCTATTATAACACAGTTCCTGTAACGTCCTCTGAAAATCACTTGCGTGAAAAGATTTACAGGTACCATTATTATTTGTTTGGTTTTCTGATATATTTCATACTATAGTTAGGGGCAAAGTAGTAACAGCCTTGCGTGGACAGCCTCACTTATTTGTTATGATCTTCCACATATTATACGATGGAGACAGAGTTATTTCGCTACCTAGGTTAAGTCGATGATACTAGTACATACACGGTTCCATCACATTAATGTGACCGCCGCCGTTGTTCGGCGCCAACGTCTGATAACCACCCACAGACGGTAGGGCTCAGTATTAGCCGTGGAGGCTCTATAAAGTGTGCCAGGGAGACGCGGAGGATAGTGCATGTGAACGACAGCTATGGAGATGTGTATGGGTGAACAGACATGCAACTGTTGAGCAACTGACCGCCCAGATGAACCGAGGGGCTACCAACAGTGTCTGCTCAATGATCATCCAGTGAAAGTTGCTATGTATCATCGTCCTCAGTAGGTGCCTAATTCGTGCGCTCACGAAGGCAGTCGTTCATCGGCGACGAACGCTTGAATTTGCGCTCCAGTACCGTAACTTGACCTACTTTGAGCGGCCGTTTCAGATAAATGATGTTTTATGCTCCATCAGTTATATGGCACTTGGCGTGCACGGCGTGGCACGTCTCAAGGCCAACATCCTGCTACGAGAGTGAGGGAGCGTTATGGTTCAAATGGTTCAAATGGCTCTGAGCACTATGGGACTTAACATCTATGGCCATCAGTCCCCTAGAACTTAGAACTACTTAAACCTAACTAACCTAAGATCAGCACACAACACCCAGCCATCACGAGGCAGAGAAAATCCCTGACCCCGCCGGGAATCGAACCCGGGAACCAGGGCATGGGAAGCGAGAACGCTACCGCACGACCACGAGATGCGGGCAGCGTTATGGTCTGGGAAATGTATTCTCATGGGTAATTTCGTCATTCTGGAAGGAATAATTATCAACATTAGCATGTTTTGCTGCTTGGCGACCATGTCCACCCCTCCACACAGTCTATTTCTCTTTGGCACGATAGCATCTACCAAAAAGGCAATGCACCCTCTCACGGTTGGATCTGTAGCTTGTTCTTGATACGACTGGACATGAATCCTCGTGTTTTTTGCGATGAGAACTTAATATGGTAGCTTTAGGGCTCATGTACTTCTCTTTATACACTGTGATCAAGAAATGTGTTCCGTGTAAATGCAGTTTGATTTTATTTCGCAACTGTTTCTTTCAATACTTGTTGTCAATTACATTACATTGTTTTCTGTAAATAATATAAGAGAGTTTTCATTGTGCTCGCTTTCTACTACAGCGTCTATTATGTGGTCTGCATTTGACTTTGTGATTGTTACATGATTCTTCTTAGTCCTTTCGTTTATGCTACTTATTGTTTATCATAGTTTTGTATGGTTCTGCCTTCGGTTATCTCCGCCTTTCTTTAATTCTTTTGGAAGCACTTTATTTAGTTACCTGAAATGCATTATTCATTGCGGTTCATTATCGCAGTACCTATTACGTTTCTAAGTGATTCTTATAGTTTTTAAAAAACGCCTGAAACGTAACATATAAAAAAAATTTGTCAATCAACACACCAAAACATTTCATAGTGGCAACGAAGAACTCGAAGTCTTATGTTACGATTTAAGTTAGACAAACACTGTGAATGCTGAGTTAGGTACGTGTCAATCTCTGGATTTTGAAAGTGACATGATATGCATTAGAAGATATTCCGAAAACATTATCCTAGGACCCAGGACCATACATTCGAAAATTACTTGATTGCAATGAAGACATGAAAAGACGACCGCATGGGAAAAGCCAGAGAATAACACACACGAAGACAGATGATCTAAAACCTACGTTCCTTCCTACAACAGTCTAAGACGGAAAAAAATCCCGAAATATGTAGTGCTACGTCAGCAAAACGTAATTGGTGTAGTAACTTTATTGATAGTAATTAAAGCGGGATTACTCTTTTTACCATTTCTATAAGTGGTGTTGCGTGCGCGTCCCAGTGTGTATCACTCAGCGTAATATTTCCATACTTCTCAAGTGTAAAAGAATTGCAACGCCGGTCACTAACTATCAACATTCATATAGCTATTAAATGGTTGAGTCATGCGCTTAAAACAGTTGCTACAGGCAGGATTTGCATGAGACTGTTCTGGACGTCGTTTCTGAGAAATACCTCCAGCAGTTTAGTTAACAGAAGCGATTCATAGGGAAATTCTTACATGATCTGGTAGCAGACGTAAAGTTCGCGAATCGGCTAACACGGAAGAGAAGATCAGTGAACATACGGCTGTTACAAATTCAATGAAAACTGGTGTCAAAAGAACGTTACTGGAGCAATAATATCAGGAAATAAACTGCAGAGTATTTCGGCTGTCAAGATCGAAAATTCAGCTTCACTATTTACAAAGATGTGAGACACAAAATGATCAATTCTACAACCATTGGAAACGGTATCGTAGAACTGTACGTGCCGAGTAAGGTATCAGTGAAATGCAAAGACCCGTCATGGTTCGAGTGATATGTTACTAAGTTGCTGTCAATACAATAAGAGCTTCGATACACATTTATGTGACTTCGGTACCTTATTAAAAAACAAGAACTGAAAGGAGTCATGAGATTACAGTCACTAGCCGATCTTACCAAGAATCTTAACAATTATTGGTACAGTATATAAATCTATAACACTTATTCAGTCACTCATTCACCCTACTGGCACCATCAAGACAGATCATGGAGAGAAGGTCGAATTACTGATATAGCTTTTGCGAAACTGTTTCACCACGGAAGGATGTTTCGCTCAGTTGTTTCTGAATACCCAGCTGTTCGACATTGATGTAACTGACAGAACAATATAAACTAAAATTATTCAGTAGTGGAAAAGTATCTGGATCTGAGAAGATGTCGATAAGGTCGTGTCTTTCTCCCCTTCTAGCAGCAGTTAATTGTAGGTCAAAGGAGCGACGAAGCATTCAAGACAATTTGAAAAAATATCACACATGATTGAAAGCCTGCTCGTTGACGTTGCAGAATAAATTAACCCCCTTTATACACACGGATGATGACATTTTTAAAGGACGAACGTCTCATCCACTAGAAACCAAATGGATTCTGCAAACAGAAATCTTGCGATACTCATCAGCTGTGAATCATAGTGTGCTCAATGTAGCCCACATCGATGCCTTGTTCCTTGAATTATTCCGAAAGTAATTCGATACAGTTCCGAAATGTCATTTAGCGGATAATGTACGAGAATACTGAGTATCGGACCAGATTTATGATTTTATTAGGTAATTCACTGCCGATATAACTCAACATATCTCTCTCAATAAAAGAAAATTTACAGTCGGAAGGATAACTTCAAGGGAACCACAGCGAGCTGTGATATGCCTGTATCTGTTCACAATATACACGATCTAACATTAGGATTCCATACTCTGGGAGGTGATAGTTTGCATGAAAACGTAAGCAAAATGTCCAGAAGACATGGGCCCTAAGATGTATACTTTCAGCTCGACCACTTCTTGACACTATAAATCATATACACGTTTTAGGGTAGGTGCATCAGCGAGAAAAGGGAAGCCTACTATTTCACAAAGCAAATACCAAACTTCATTTTGATCACCTTGTAACGCCGGAAATGCATATCCTCCTATTTCCATCTATTGTACTATTTTTTTTCCTTGCTTTGTTACCTCAAGATATGACATTTCTGTCTCTTCGTGTATTGTAATTGTTTACTGTGTATATATATATATATATATATATTTATGCATTTATGTCGATGTATAATTGGTTTGTTTCGTAAATATTATTTGTATTTTTACGCTGGGTCTTGCCTAGGGAAAACTGCTATCGAACGATTACGTCGATAGGTCGTGTGAAGAATCAAAGTGTGTAGGATCTTTGGTAGTGTTAACTCTGCCGCGTGGAGCGCGGGCTGGGAGAAGGGGTCTGGCTGGAGTAGCGAGTGGAGCAGGTGTGTTGTGTGACGCTCCCGCGAGTTGCCGCGCTTTCGGGGTTTGGCAGCATGTAATTGCGCTCGACTTGCGATGATAGTTTCTGACATGGTGTCGCGGACGGGAAACATTAACTAGCGCACATCAAGAGCCCGTTTCGTCTGGTGACCGTGTCGAGAAGAAGGCGCGCCAACATCCAGCTTCTGCAACAGCGACGGCCGACAATGAGTGACTGTCGCCACCTCCTCGATCGACGGCTTCAAACCTTCAATCAACCATCAAGGAAGACTGGAAGCAAGTAAAGTTTTAGAACTGTATGGCAGACCTCAGCTTTTCAAACTGTACCATTTTCGTAACTATAATAACAGCTACTTAGCATGAACCTTTGTTGCTCATTGTCCCAATTGCATTACCAAGCAGGGTCCCTTCCTTTTCCGAAATGAACCCGAGTGTCGTTGAAATTTAAACGCCAGCACTAAAGTAATATAGCTAATTCTATTTCACTGCTTTAATTTCAAAGTTCAGTTAGCTGGCTACAATATTCAGATTACATAAGCACAAATTAAGAGTGCGAGTTTTGTTAGCATATTTTAGCGTACCTGTGACTGCAGCTCAGCTTGGTACGTACTAAAATTTACTATTGCTAATTGTTCAGAATCATTTAATTCAAGTTCAAAGTTAAATCTCTTATTTCTAAATTGCGTAGATTCAAGTAGCTTTAGAAATGATTGTTGAGGTAGTCCAAGACTAACCGTATTTTACTTAATTTCGATGCGCTTCAGAAAGAAAGCTCACTATTAACTTCAGTCACTAAATTAACTTTCGATTTTTCGGTTTTATTAATTCTTTTGCTAAATTAAGTCAGGGTGTAGCGAAATTTATTACTTCTGACAAACTTTCAGTTTTCACACTACACGTGTCAACCTTCAGTTGCCACGCTTCTAGTGCTAATTATATGTGAAATAACCTTTCTTTTTCAGTTACTATAGTAATTGTCCTTAGGACTGGCGACCGTGATTTCCCCCAAATCTCAAATACCTAATTACCGCTAGTTAATTGTTAACGTAACGGCTGCACATTTACTTTCTTTATTAACTTTACCCCTTTTCAAAATTAATTCCCACCAGTTTCATTAGCACATTTCCTTTCATTTAGATGTAACCCTTTCCTCCCTCCTTACCGACAGCTTAACTTCGGTGACGATTGCTTTTCCAAAACTCCCATTAGGTACACGCGGTTTCATCTTTCACTGTCATTAAGGTCGGTAAGTGAGGGGGAGGTTACAACCTCCTTTATAGATGGGACACTAATGCAGGTCGTACGTAATAGCTTGACAAACTACAACACATTGCCTCACGTATTTGGCAGCTACTTTATTTCATGACTTGAAAAACCATTTCTGAAACAACATGTGCTTATGTATTTCCTCATAAATCAGATCGTATGGAAATGTAATACATGTTGGATGAATAAATAAGGAATAATAATGTCAATTCGTTGTAGTATATACTCTGGCAATGTCACGGATATTATATTTGCACGAAACAAGGCATTCATTTCATGTAACAATAATATCGTTGGACGAGAGAGCCGGCAGAGATTACTTGTGAAGCATCTGTCCTGTGTTGCAGACGCGTGTGTTGGCGCGCAAATGCCAAATGGATATTGTGGGGTAAATGGCGTTATAATAAGTGGGAAGACAAAATAAAAGTGTGCGAGCACATGTACAAGCATAGTACATGGACGCAAGAAGGCTTTTAGAATTAATGAAGAGAGTAGTGTGGCCCACGTTTATCCAAGTTCGCGCGAGTGTATTTTGTTTATTTGCCGCATTAACTTTCATGTCGAGTATTTGTGTGAATTCAGTGACATTAGCTATTTACCAAATGCAACTTTCACTCCTTTTGGAGTAGGAGAAACTTTTCTTCTGATTTCTACATTCATTCAAACAATTCTGGGATACATAATTACTGCTAACTACAGTAAGACTATAACTTTTCACCATTTTTTTTATTTCTATCGTTATTGGACACAGTAAACATTAGTCCGCTAACAATTGGTTTGCAATTGTCTAAATTCTATCGGTATGCGCTATCGGTATGCATTGGTTTTCGTATTATATGTCTTGTTTCTGTTAATTGTGGAACAGCAGTTTTACACATAGGTGACTATATGTCAGTTGTGTGTTGTTACTCAACAACGATGTAAGGTGGTCCCATTTGTTTACCCAAATGTTAACTGCATTCTGTGAATGATGCGATTTAACAAACAGCTTACAGTAGACGAGATAAGCTTCAGAATAGCGGAGATGAACAAGTGTTCATTCCTAATGAGGTATGCATTTTAGATAGTTACTGTATCTTTTCCTTTCTTTGTTTCGAACCATACAATAGTTTCTCAAAACATGGAATACTTTCTTTAACACTGTATATTGATGATCTTGTGATGACGACGGAAGGTCCATAAGATATATCGCGGACGACACTGTTGTCTGTAGCGAGGTTGCTACGTCAGAAGACTGTAGGAAATTCGAAATCTGCAGAGGATCGATGATAGGTGGAGGTGCTGGAAGTCTACCCTGAACGTAATTAATAATAAAGCACTGCGCTTAAACACGTGGGGAAACCCACAACAATCAAGTTAAACTATTGGCGAAGATTCACTGGAACGAGGTAATACCAAGGAGTAATTGTCCGAAGCGATAAGTGGAAAAACTGCACAAACCAGACTGCAGGATAAGCAGCTGCAAGTCTTGAGATTTATTGGGAAGTTCTTAAGGAATAAAATTCGTCCATGAAAGAGATGGCTAACATTCTGTATGTTCCTGTGTACTGCTCGCCCATCTTGAATCTGTAGGACAGACTGAGAAGATAGAGAAAATACAATGAAGAGTGATCCTTTTGTTCGGTGAGTGCGAGAGTTTTACGAAGGTGCTGGACGAGATCAGCCTGCTTATCGTCAAATCAATATTTAGCAACAGTAACAAAATTGCTACGGCTGTGCCTAACACTGATATATTTTTTTATTGAAGTTTGGTGAATTATAGACCATTTAGAACCTAAGTCGAGGGTAAAATCTTTGTCTTTTTATGTCCCCAGAACTTCTTCGTGCATTCGATGATGACCTGCCTCTGTTTATTTGACATGATCCTTTGACGTAGTGAATTTCGTCGTTGGACAGGATATTTTGCAGTACTGATTATGAGTCTGGAACATTCCGTAGTCCGTATGGTAACTTCTAGAAACCTTTCTTGTCTCCTCCAACCATCTAGTGGTGTCTTTTAATTTGTAAATGAAATAAAAGCCTTTTTCGCTAATTTTCATTCATTCTCTAAATTTGATCGCAAGACTTTAATCTCCTTCTTCTTATTGTATGTGTGAATGCTTCTATGTTTCTGTATTCATCTTATCGTCTTCGTCCGGTTGTTATCCTTGTTCTTGCGTGTTCCTAAAAGATTTCTGTGTGTTCATATCCGGCATTCAGATTCGTAAATTTCTTACAGTATAATTGATGTAGCGTAGCTGTTAATTTTTGTCTGAAATGATACTGATCTTTTATTCTACCAGTTTTCGGTGAATGTACGCTAACTCCATTTTCTTTAATCTTTCTTTACCTTTTGTGTTACCGACCCATTCGATTGTGTCCATTCTCACAAATACTGAAACATATCAGCTACTTTGATGTTTCCGTGTTTTGTTTGTACTTATTTTTCTATGCTGTGTCTATGTTCAATGTATTCCGTTTTCTGATACGATATTAGTTATCAGGTATAATCTGCAATTTTGTGAAGTGTTTCCCTCATTATCTTTGCATCTGTTTTCTCCTTTGAAACATCGTCAGCAAAAGAGAGATATTTAATCTCAAAACTTTCTCTGCCATGTCCTAGATGGACTCCTTCCATGTTTTTCTCTTGCCGTTCTTTATCCCACTCCCTCATACCTTGTCTAAGACCAGACTGAAGTCAGTCTGTGAGAACCCATCGTCTTGCCGGACTCCTGTGTTAATTCTACAAATTTAACTTCCGAAGTTGTGTCTGTGTGTGTCTGTCTGTCTGTCTGAGTAACTGTTTGGGCCGCCCGCTGTGGCCGAGCGGTTCTAGGCGCTTCAGTCCGGAACCACGTGGCTGCTACGTTCGCAGGTTTTAATCCTGCCTCGGGCATGGGTGTGTGTGCGGTCCTTAGGTTAGTTAGGTTTACATAGTTCGAAGTCTAGGAGACTGATAACCTCAGATGTTAAGTCCTATAGTGCTTACAAGGGAACCTCCCAATCGCACCCCCTGCAGATTTAGATATAAGTTGGCACAGTGGATAGGCCTTGAAAAAGTGAACACAGATCAATCGAGAAAACAGGAAGAAGTTGTGTGGAACTATAAAAAAAAAAGCCAAATATACAAACTGAGTAGTCCATGCACAAGATAGGCAACGTGAAGGGTAATCTGTGCTCAGGAGCGCCGTGGTCCCGTGGTTGGTATGAGCAGCTGCGGGATGAGAGGTGCTTGGTTCAAGTCTTCCCTCCAGTGAAAAGTTTTCTTTCTTTATTTTCGCAAAGTAATGATCTGTCCGTTCGTTCATTGACGTCTCTGTTCACTGTAATAAGTTTAGTTTCTGCGTTTTGCGACCGCACCGCAAAACCGCGCGATTAGTAGACCAAAAGGACGTGCCTCTCAAATGGGAACTGAAAACATTAGATCGCAAGGTCATAGGTCAACCGATTCCTCCACAGGAAAAGACGTCTGATATATTCTATACGACACTGGCGACAGCATGTGCGTCACATGACAGGAATATGTTGTCGACCCACCTAACTTGTACACTTGGCGAATGGGTAAAAAGATTCTTCTACCTTGCCCGATTTAGGTTTTCTTGTGGATGTGATAATCACTCCCAAAAAAGTCATGAAAACATAAGAGTGTCACATAAACTGCAAGAAATTAATGCATCAGTTTCACAGTCGCACAGTTTTCCCTTGCTCTGTCAAAACATATGTTTATAACGTTTTCAAATTTTTCAGTGTGTAGACCGTCACATCCTGCATATGTTCAAGCAAATCTGAACATGTCCTGGAATTTTGGAGACGGACGGACGGACAGATAATAATTGTCTGAAAATAAAAAATTAAACTCTTCACTCGAGGGAGGACTGGAACTAAGGACCTCTCATTCCGCAGCTAGTCACTATAACCACAGGACCACGGCGCTCCTCAGCTCGCACTATCCTTGATGTTGCCCATCTTGGGCATGGACAACTCAGATGGTATATTTTGCTATTTTTTTCATAGTTCCACACAACTTCTTCCTGTTTTCTGGATAGATCTGTGTTCAGTTTTTCAAGGTCTATCCACTGTGTCAACTTATAACTTAATCTGAGTGGGAGGGGGGGGGGGGGTGAGAAGGGGAGGTTCCCTTGTTCGACGAGCCATTTTTTAATTGTCTGGTGGTTTTGCTGATATCATCTTCTTCCATTGTTAGGAACATTGTCTGTGCCCCCAAGAATTATGCCTTGACCTGGAGTGGGGCTCATCATTCAATGATCCAGACTACAAATGCAGTACAGTCCAGTTCTAATAGATGGTCGCTTGGTAATAGGATAGAGGCACCCAATTCGTCAGCAACGTGGGAGCTGAGGTGAAGATAGTCAGCGGTTTCTGGGGCGAATGAAGATGTTGTTCTCAAGGGCAAAAAAAAGGCGGACGTGTCATTTTCACCGACAGTGACACCTCAACGTTAGTAAAACTGGAGAGGACGTACCACAGTACGGCGGATCTAGCGGAACAGGCAACCCACCAAGCAGAAAAAATTCACGTCGTGCTTGACTTGGAACACGCGGCAACATAGTCAGTGACTCTCTACATGCTGACGACGGCTGCAAAAATGAGCAGCGTCTGTTACCAAAGTAGTCCGCTATGAAAGACGTCTGTTGCCCTGTTGGGAGGCCTGTTAAGAACCATCTAGCTGATCTAAGAAAGTTGTAACATCCTACGGAGGGGCTAACACACCTTACTAACTTACTTTCAACGAAGAAATTATGTGAAACACTGAACGGAAAAATACTCCCGGAGGTAAATAATACATAATCACTAGAAACAGGCCATCAGGTTTTGCAGAGCCTAGAACATCATGCAAGGAAGGGTCTGGGCTTACTAGCACTTCTTATCTACTGTCTATGATAAAACATTGTGATAAAATATGATGCGTTTCGTTTTCAAAAAATGGTTCAAATGGCTCTACGCACTATGGGATTTAACTTCTGAGGTCATCAGTGCCCTAGACGTAGAACTACTTAAACCTAATTAACCTAAACACATCAAACACATCCATGCTCGAGGCAGGATTCGAACCTGCGACCATAGCAGCCACGTGGTTCCAGACAGTTTCGTTTTCCACAACTGCTTTCTGCTTACCAATTTTTAAGGCAAGGTGCTAGTTCTTCCTGAAAGTTAATTTTTTATGTCAATAGTATATTATCTACAGGTATTCTTTGTTACAAACTACTATTCCCTCAGCGTACAATAAGAGATTACTACTCACATAGTCTAATAGTCGTAGTTATATTCCATATTCACGGCTCAGTCATTCCACTGGTTTGATATTCTTCATCCCTTCCTAACTTACGTTACCCTCTTCGTTTGCGAACTTGTAAAATCCACCATCCTTTGTAGTATGCTTCGCATTATTTTCATCTGCAAGTGGCACTACAAATCTTCCCTTCGATTGCTGACTAGAATTCCCAGTTTGCTTCTCATGGGAATATAAGAACTAGTCAGCGAACCTTAACACTTGTAACTGCTTGGGTCTTACTCTCAACCACTGAAATTTTTCAAATAGACAACACGAACACCTTTCGTCACGTATCTGAGAAATACCATCGTTCGCGAGCGCAAGGAAATGAAAAATCTTCCTAGAGCACTCTCAACGCTCTAAGCTGCTTTGCATTCTGAACTTTACTTCGTGAATTGCGGCAATTAACTGTTCTTTGTCGACTGTAGAAGTTTTCTCAAGTGGATTAATACATCTTAAATTATGTAAAATGTAGGTAATAGAAAAGAGGTTTACGTTGAACGAAAGTTTATAAATTCTGCCGATACTTACCAGCAACAAGCAACAGAGCAGCCTTCATTGTACTCGACAAGAGCTATAACTGCTCTCTGCGTTATATTTTCATTTATATATGTTTAAGCACCCTATGGCATCATCGAATGTTATCGTAATTTCCCTTCTGATTTTCCGTTCCATGAACTGTGGTTGCAGCAACTAGCAGCACATTGACTTTCCTTGTACTTGAAAGGGTATGTTATCGTTCGCTTTGTCAAAGTTATCACCACTACATTAACAGCGGTCAAAAATACTGATGACCATACTGGTCGTGTTTTTGTTCTTTTTCCTTTCTTTTCACTTGTGTATCGCTGTAGTAGAGTCGAGCAAACGAAAAGGCATGTGTCCACGGAAATCAACTGCCACGGCTCAGCAACACAACTGAGTTGATATTTCATACACGTGTTAGGGGCAGCACTCGTCATATCCGCAGTGAGTTTCTGGAAATTGCTAATAATGCTGTTTCATATTAATAAAACTCAACTCTGAAGTTTTTATTGTTTGTAGACGCAAGGTTCTGTTTTGTGCTGCGTTTATAATTGTTTCGCGTTCTACACGCTTAAGTATGTGTATAACATAGACATATATCGCACTGGACTAAATTTGGGATCGTTCTATCATTCGTCAAAAAATAATTCTGCTTGTAAAGGGTAACAACCCCACGCCCACTGTAGACACTAGCCGTCATATGAAAGATCAGACGAGCTTCATTTGTTAGGATTGAGTCGAGCTACACTATTCAAGACGGAAATTGCAGATATCTTCTATAACTCTAGAGAAAGAGCACGTAACGACTCTTAGGAGAGACATCCGGTATAACGTATGGAATACTGCGTCGGTCGTGCGCCATAATAAGTAATAATTTAACAGAAGACCGTGTTGTGAGTGGGAAAATAAGAAAACCTTTACCTGGCGGAGCAAATTTTGTAATTCAGAAAAAGACTGTAGCACATAAAAAGTGGATAAGAAATAAGGAAGTATTTCAATTATTAAATATCCAGCTGGCTAGAAGAGTAATTGTGTAATTTTTTTTCGAATTACAACCCTGTCCGCTATCAATAACATACAGCGGAAGCCACACAAGGAACGGCTTTCAGATATAGTGACGATGCTTCACGTCTAACAGCTTGCTCGCTACAGGTACACATATGCACGTAACACGACAAATTTTTATTTGGTTTGGTTTTTAGCATAAATGGCGTTTTAGTTATATATGTAATAAATTCTTTCACGATGAAGTAAATTATATCTTTAGAAAAAGAAAGTAAAATAATTTTTAAAGGCCTTTAATCTTGTGCACAGAGATTTTGTGGCCCATACAGAGCTAAGACCATTATCATTTTCAGTTGCACTGCACTTCTCCAAAGGGCAACCAAACCAACAATATAACTAGGGAAGAAATATTAAGAACATTCAACATCACTTCACAGCGTGCAGACCTTGCAAGCAGTAGTAAACTCCGTTATCACTGTATGGTTTCACGTATCCTGCTGTTATTTACTTTCCTTGTGCTTCTTTGGGATCCTCATATACTAGTATCCTTTTATCGGTTGTCTGAGAACGACATTTGGACAGATTTTTTCCATAAGTGAGTTAATTTATTTTCAATGACTTCAAAAAGAAAACAAAAGTATTCACATTAAAAATTAACTAAACTAAACCGTTTGATGATATTCTGACCTTTATGAGGAAGTATCCACGGCAGAGACGACATTCTGTTTACCGGTACTAACGACAAATCATCATAACGAATAACTCGACAGTTCTTTCTTCTCCCCCTGCGGGTCTGCGTATTAGAATAGGCCCGAGGTATTCCTGCCTGTCGTAAGAGGCGACTAAAAGGAGTCCCACACTTTTCGACCCTATGAGTTCAGGTATCATTCTATGGTTTGAGCTGCCACTTTTAAAATTCTACAGAAGTGTGGGCCATATGTGGAAGGACACCTTATGTGATGCACGAGTTATCCATAGTGCCCTTAGATTCGATCTCATAGATCTCTTATCATAGCTTGCATCTCCTCTTGCGATACAACTATTCGGGCGAGGGCACTTTCTGGGGTATGTCATCTTCTTCCATAGCCTCCTGTTCTCTTCGCCCGCCGGCCGGAGTGGCCGAGCGGATAAAGGCGCTACAGTCTGGAACCGCACGACCGCTACGATCGCAGGTTCGAATCCTGCCTCGGGCATGGATCTGTGTGATGTCCTTAGGTTAGTTAGGTTTAAGTAGGTATAAGTTAGGTTTAAGTAGTTCTAAGTTCTACGGGACTTATGACCACAGCAGTTGAGTTCCATAGTGCTCAGAGCCATTTGAAACTCTTCGCCCCCATGACAATACTGGATTTCTCTGCTGCCCATACCCAGCACAGTAGCCAGTCCGTTGTGGTGCGGCCGTCAAGTGCCTATTTGGTGGTAGCCCCCTGACAACACAGGTATGGCACTACTGGTGCCTGAGCTCTAAACTGCCAATGTACAACAAGGAGTAGATGCCTGTCTTCTGGGGGCATCAGGATTCCCAGCAACGTTCATCATGTCAGTTGGTCTTTGCTGTGGCTGGGTGGCGTCAGTGGGGAGAGCCTTTGATCGGAGTGGGTGACATCAAGGCAAATGACCTGCAATGAAATGGACTAAGTCATCCCTTGCTGGTGACTGCAGGGGCACCAGCAACCTCTAAGAAAGGCAAGATCGAATACAATGCTGACAGGTATGACCCTAAATCGTTACCATCCCTCACTACACCATGGTAGGAACGTAGACCTACAGAACAGAGAGAGCCATATTAACCTCGGTTTTTAGTCTGTAGCAGAACTGCTGGGGATTCCTTTCAGCCTACGAAGCCTCAGTTTTTCATTGAACATTTGGAGGATAAGATTGGAGAAATGATAGCGCTGTCCAGGATTTGAAACGGTGCAGTCTTGATTCAGAAAGCATCCCCAGCCCAATCCCGAGCTTGTGACAAGCTGGGTGATACTTCTGTTTCCGTCACTCTACATAAAAGCCACAGCTTGGTTCAGGGGATCATTTTCCATCGGGATCTCCTCTTGCAGTCTGAAGACGAGCTCCACGCCAATTTAAAACGGCGAGGTGTTCATTTCATTTGGCACGTTTACAGAGGAACCAAAGGCAACAGGGTTGCTACCAGTGCCTTCATGTTGGCCTTTGATGGTGATTCATTGCCTGAAGAGGTCAAGGTGATGGTTTACCATTGTGACGTTAAACCATACATCCTTCCCCCTATGCAGTGCTTTAAGTGCTGGAAATTTAGGCACATGTCATCCTGCTGCAATTCCAGTGCCACATGTCGAGACTGCAGACGTCCACTGCTTCATGTGCACTACTTAGACTTGCATCAACTGGGGAGAGTACCACTCCCTCTGCTGGCCAGACTGCCCAGTAATCCAAAAGCAGCAGAAAATCATGGAGTACAAACCATGGGCTGGTTGACCTACACAGAAGCTAAATTTAAATTTGAAAGGTTACATCCCATTCGGTTAACGTCGACATACGCTGCAGCTACATCACCATCGCCTCCCCAGTGGTTCCTCCCTCTGTGCCACGAACAGTGGGCCCTCTGGGCCACCAGAATACATCCACCCCCCTGGTGTTAGGGGGAACTTCCGCTGGTCCCAAAGCACCTACTTCTGGAGCAAGGTCACCCCAAATGCAGGGGACATCAGACCCGTCCCCCTTTCTGCAGAAGCAAAAGCCTCCTCCAGCTCCTCTAGTGCGAAAGGGGTCCTTTTGTGTCCTCTCTCCCAAGGTCTTCACGAATGCCACAGTGGTCACTCGCCAGTGGATCAAGGAGCCAAAAGCTGTTGGACCAAGGGCTTCATGGTCTTCCTCCATGCCTGAAGCTGCTTCAGAGAAATCTTCCCAGCAAGCCCCAAAAGCGAAGCGAGAGAGCAAGCAAACTGAGAAGAATTCTGCTAAGAAACAGGAACCTCTGGTGGCCCAACACCAACACTTCCTATCAATTCTAGATCTGAGGATGTGGTGGATATCTTAAAGTCCCCTGCAGACCTGGATCTCACTGATGCCTTACCCACCATAGAAATGGCTACAAATACTCAATCGGTGGCAGCAGGTGATCCTGAGGCATAACCAGCCTCCTTGTGCGCTTCATGCCCTCCCAGTCCCACGATAACATCATCCTCCAGTCGAATTGCGGCGGTTTTTTTCCGCAACCTGGCTGAGCTGTGGCAACTCTTAAGCTTTACACCAGCTCTGCGTCGGAGAATTACCGCCCCCAACCTTTCGCATTCTCAAACGGCGGATGGAAGGGAAAGTCCTCTCGTTCACTACATGCCACAATGAATTCTATAACGCCCCGTTTGCAGCGTGGGAGCACCTCTATGCCATTTCATGTTACCCCAACACAGCTTCTAGGTAAGATCGCATCCATAGTCAGATAATTAAACATCTCTCGTCTAACTACAAGCGACATCTCCTCGTGATTCTCAACCAGATCTGGTGCTATGGCGTCCTTCCATCGCACTGGCGAGCACCATGATACCAGTGCTCAAACCCGGGCAAAAACCCGTTTGATGTGGATAGCTATCGGCCCATTAACCACACCAACGTTCTTCGTAAGCTGCTGGAATGTATGGTGCTTCTGTGGTTGGGTTGGGTCCTGGAGTCACGTGGCCTACTTGCTCCGTGCCAGGGCGGTTTCCGCCTGGGCGCTCTACAACTGGTAATCTTGCGTCACGCGAGTCTGCCACCTGAGGAACCTTTTCCAGGCGCCAACACCTTGTTGCCGTCTTTTTTGGTTTGTGAAAAGTGTATTACACCACCTGGCGACATTATATCCTTGCCACATTATATGAGTGGGGTCTCTGAGGGCCACTCCTGATTTCTATCCAAAATTTCCTGTGGCTTCATACTTTCCGCGTCCAAGTTGGTGCCTCCCATAGTCCTCCCTGTATCCTAGAGAATGGGGTCCAGCAGGACTCTGTATTGAGTGTTCCTCTATTTTTAGTGGCCATGAACGGTCTAGCAACAGCTTTAGGACCGTCCGTCTCACCCTCTCTGTATACAAACGACTTTTGCATTTCATACTACTCCACCAGTTTTGGTTTTGCTGAGCGGCGCCTACAAGGAGCCATCCACAAGGCGGATTCATGGGGTCTAGCTCACGGCTTACAGTTTTCTGCTGCAAAGTCGTGTGTAATGCTCTTCTGTTCTTTCGGCGTTGTACTGTTAATCCTGAACCAGATTTGTAGGAATGGTTTTCGACGCCCGGTTGACTTGGCTTCCTCACCTTCGCCAGCTTAAGCGGAAGTGCTCGCAGCTCCTCAATGCCCTGCGCTGCCTGAGCATCAACAACTGGGGGCGCAGATCGCCCTAGGCTGCTGCAGCTCCACAGAGCCCTTGTTCAATCCCGCCTTGAGTATGGGAGTCTGGTTTATGGTTCGGCGGCGCCCTCAGCGTTGCGTTTACTCGGCCCTGTGCACCACCGTGACGTTCGAATAGCGTCAGGTGTCATAAGGACGAGGCCAGTGACCAGCACCCTGGTGGAGGCTGCAGTCCCTCCGTTGCAAGTCAGGCGTGTACAACTGCACTCCAGTTACGTTGCACACGTTCGTAGTTCTCCTGCGCACCCGAATTACAGTCTCCTTTTCCCACCCACGGCGGTTCATCACCCGCATCGGCAGCCCAGGTGAGAGCATACAATTTCAGTTCGAGTCCTATCCATTCCATCTGCACTGGAGTCCTTGCCTTTGCCACCTACACTCAAGGCCCATTATCGTACTCCTCCATTGTGTACACCCACGCCGCGGCTTCACCTGGACCTTTCACATGGCCCATAGGATTCAGTTCACCCTGCGGCTCTCTGCTGTCACTTCCTCTCGATTCTTGACATGTACCGAGGCCTTGAAGTGGTTTACACCGACACGTCGATGGCTGATGGTCACGTCGGCTTTGCGTATGTCCATGGAGGACAGATTAAATAGCATTCCTTGGCCGATGACTGCAGTGTTTTCACTTCAGAGCTGGAGGCTATATCCCGTGCTCTGCAGCACATCCGTTCATGCCCTGGGGAGTCGTTCTTCGGTGTACTGACTCCTTGAGCAGCCTAAAAGCTATCGAGCAGTGCTACCCTCGTCATCCTTTGGCAGTGAATATCCAGAAGCCCATGTATGCCCTGGAACGGTCCGGTGGTTCAGTAGTGTTTGTGTGGACCCCCAGACTGGTCGGAATCGCAGGCAACGAACTTGCTGACAGGTTGGCCAAACAGGCCACACGGCTTACGGATATGGGCCTTCCAATAACTGATCTGCGTTCGTGTTTACTCCGCCATGATTTTGTCTTTGGGAGACGGAATGGCATAGTCTAAGTACGCACAACAAACTGCATGCCATTAAGGAGACGACGAATTTGTGGCAGTCCTCCATGCGAGCCTCTGGCAGGGACTCTGTGGTTTCCTGCCGGTTCCGCATTTGCCACGCCTAGGCGACCCACGGCTACCTCCTGCGTCGTGAAGATCCGCCTGACTGTCGTTGTGGCGCCCAGTTGACAGTGGCAGATATTCTGATCCACTGTCCAACTTTGACTGCCCTGCGACGAAATCTTCTGTTCCCAGACTCGTTGCCACTAATTTTATCTGACGACGCTTCATCGGCTGATTTAGCTTTATGTTTTATTCGTGAAGGCAGGTTTTATCATTTGATCTAAGTTTTAGCGCATGTCCTTTGTCTCTCTGTGTCCTCCACGGTAGTGCTTTTAGGGTGGAGGCTTTAATGTGTTACAGAGTGACTGGCTTCTCCTTTTTATTCTCATGGCCAGCCAGCCATGCTAATCTGTTTTGTTGTTTTAATCTCTTCTACTTGTCTTTTGCGTTTTTGTGGTTTCCTTCTCCCCTTCTGTCTATTTAAGTGTTTGTTGACCTTCCGTCGTTTTTGTGGTTTTCTTTTGTCTCCGTTTTGTGTTGTCAGTCTCGCTTGTTTCATTCTCACCCTTGTGGCATTGTTTTATTCGGAACAAGGGACCAATGACCTAGCAGTTTGGTCCCTTGTCCCCTCTTTTAAACCAACCAACCAACCGTTCTCACTTGGGGTGGGGGGTGGGGGAGATACCTAATCTCATTCGATTATTCAGATGTAAATTTCACGAGGTTGTTTAAGCAATATAACTGTAGCAGTTCTTATTCTCTTATTTGTTCTTATACTTTCAAGTTCACCTGTGCTTTATAAGGACAGACGAAGTTAAGTATGATTAAAAAAATACTTTATGATGATGTGATATATGTTATTTAGTTTGTTTACAGTGTATTATTACTAAAAGAAACAATTTGTATTACAATTGAGCCTCAAATTTTTATGCTTGAAGAACAAGGTAAATAAATAAAAATGTAATAACAAAAGCTAACGTGGACACGTGTAAAGTGGAGACTGCTTTTGTACCAGGTTTCAGTCTCGCTGAAGGATACGTTTTTAACCGTTTCGCTGCCGAGCTACCAGCAGTCAGATCGAAAATCAGTCAATAAATTTAATGTACTTCATTTATGAGATGCCACATTTCCATATTACAGAACAGGAAGTAAACATAGAACGTTTCGAATTCCAGAATGAATAATATCTTACTAATCTGTGATGATGCAGGTACGCTGCTGTTACAGATACTTTATGTTTCATCGAAACAGACTTTCGTCGTAAGGATTTGGTGGTGATCTGAATTTCATGTGAATCAGTACAGTGGACATTTTAATGACGTTGTTCTTTCTTTTATTAGACATAAAAATAAACATAAAAAATTAATCACAAACGGTATATTCTGTCGTATTTTACAAAACAATCGGATGATACTCAGGTAATTTACCTGTTCCAAGCCTGTAGAAATCTACAGGGTCGTGGTTAAAGACGATGAAAAACCAGGTTTGAAGTGCTCTTCCGTCCAGAGGGAAATTTTACTGCCCCTTTCTCGTCGAGGAGTCTGAAAGGTCAAAATCTGAGAGCATAAGATCAGTAAAATAAGTGAGTGATGGTCGAATTTTCACACTCTTGGGTAGTTTTGGTAGTGAAATCGGCAAAGAACGTTAAGTAGGATAAAGTGGAGTAAAGTGGAGGAACCCAGAGTTTTCAATATGGCTGCTTGTCTCAGTGACAGTTTACAAACTAAAATTGAAACAAATAAGCCCTCGGCCACAATTTTTTAGTCTTATTAACCAGGTTTCATCACTTCTACGAGCATCTTCATCAGAATTTACACATTTAAAGTAGTGTATAACTTAAATATAAATCAATTAGGAAAAATTATATAAATAAGTGTAAGTACTGACTAACATATATGACAGAGACGGTACTTACATGTCACGTATAAAAGAAATAACAGGCCACAAAGTCTTTACTCACAAATTATTTAAAAGGAATGTGTGAAGGCGAGCCTCTAAGGGCTGCTCATACCTGTACAGCCACAGGTTGCTACAGACTGAGGCACCCGCGTTAATAAAAGCAGCAGGTGAACATGACATTGCAGTGCCATCTAGTAGACGCAGGTACAACATAGCTACTTAACATTCAAACGTAGACAGGTCAAATTTATAATAAATATTGTTCAGTACATAATGTAAAAGGCAACATTTCGTTTGACAGTGACAGGTAAAGTAACATTTTGTCTTCATCAGATCATAGATGTACAGTTTCGAGCATAAAAACGTCATTATAGAAAATACAGAAAGGGCTGAATGACACAACCTGTAGAAAACGATGTTACATGAAATACAGCCAATAAACCTTTTAATAAATGAATAATTAGGAGATGACTTAGATGGAAAAAAAACATTTCGATGAACTGCACGAGGAGATGCGCAATCAAATGTCAAGTATCGGCTTCATACCGTTGAAGAAATTTCTGTTACGCAACTGCAGCTGCTCATTGAGAATCAGGCCATCATTTCGAGACATGTGTTCAAAACTCTTTAATTCTTCGTGAAGATCTAATCTACGCCCTTTCATCTCGGTGTGCAAGATGTTAACATCGGAAATAGCTTTAGACGCGTGACCTGTAAGCAGAAAATGTTTGGCAAAAGACGATTTTTTGTGGCTAATGCATTTTTTCCAAAAAAGATGTTCTCTACATCTGGTTGTAAAGGCATGTCTTGATTGTCCTATATAGTAAGAAGAGCAGGTATTGCAGTAAATCATGAATTCCTTTTAAAGTTATTATCATATAATTTAGATTTGTATAATTTATATCCCCCTCGCCCCAATGAACCGTGGATCTTACCGTTAGCGGAGAGGCTTATGTGCCTCAGAGATACAGATCACTATACGGAAGGTGCAACCACAACGGAGGGGTATCTGTTGAGAGGCTAGACAAACGTGTGGCTCCTGAAGAGGGGCAACAGCCTTTTCAGTAGTTGCAGGGGCAACAGTCTGGATGATTGACTGATCTGGCCTTGTAACACTAACCAAAACCGCCTTGCTGTGCTGGTACAGCGAACGGCTGAAAGCAAGGGGAAATATTTCCCGAGGGCATGCAGCTTCACTGTATGGTTAAATGATGATGGCGTCCTCTTGAGTAATATATTCTGGAGGTAAGATATTCCCCCATTCGGATCTCCGGGCGGGGACTACTCAGAAGGACGTCTTTATCAGGAGAAAGAAAACTAGCGTTCTACGGATCGGAGCGTGGAATGTCAGATCACTTAATCGAGGAGCTAGGTTAGAAAATTTAGAAAGGGGAATGGATATATTAAGGTTAGATAGAGTGGGAATTAGTGAAGTTCGGTGGCATGTAGTACAAGACTTCTGGTCAGGTGAATTCAGGGTTATAAATACAAAATCAAATAGGGGTAATGTAGGAGTAGGTTTAATAATGAATAAAAAATAGGAGTGCGGGTAAGCTACTACAAAAACCATAGTGAATGAATTATTGTGGCTAAGATAGACACGAAGCCCACGCCTACCACAGTAGTACAAATTTGTATGCCAACTAGCTCCGCAGATCACGAAGAGATTGATGAAATGTATGATGATATAAAACAAATTATTCAGATAGTGAAGGAGACGAAAATTTAATAGTCTTGGGTGACTGGAATTCGATAGTAGGAAAAGGAAGAGAAGAAAAAGGAAGCTGATTATGGAGTGGGGGTAAGAAATGAAAGACGAAGCTGCCTGATAGAATTTTGCACAGAGCTAACAGGCTTGGTTCAAGAATTATGAAAAAACATTGTATACATGCAAGAGGCCTGTAGATACTCGTAGGTTTCAGACAGATTATATAATGGTAAGACGAGAGTTTTGAACTAGGTGTTAAACTGTAAGACATTTTCAGGGACAGATGTTGACTCAGACCACATTCTATTGGTTATGAACTGCAGAATAAATCTGAAGATACTGCAAAAAGGTGGAAATTACAGGAGATGGAACCAGGATAAACCGAAAGAACCAGAGGTTGTAGACAGTTTCAGGGAGAGCATTAGGGAACGATTGCCAGGACTAGGGGGATATATCAGAAGAAAAATAGGTAACTTTGCGGGATGAAATAGTGAAGGCAGCAGAGGATAAAGTAGGTGAAACGACGAGGGCTAGTAGAAATTCTTGGGTAACAGTAGATATATTTTTAGTAGATGAAAGGAGAAAATATAAAAATGTTGTAAATGAAGCAGGCAAAAAGAGATACAAACATCTCAAAAATGAGATCGACCGGAAGTGCGAAATAGATAAGCAGCGATGGCTAGAGATCAAATGTAAGGATGTCGAGGCAGATCTCATTAGGCGTAAGATAGATACTGCCTACAGGAAATTTAAAGAGACCATTGGAGAAAATAGAACCACCACTTGTATGAATATCAAGATCTCAGAAGGAAACCCAGTTCTAATCAAAGAAGGGAAAGCAGGAAGGTGGAACGAGTATATAGATGTTCTATTCAATGGCGATGTACTTGAGGACAATATTATGGAAATGAAAGTGGATGTAGATGAAGATGAAATGGGAGATATGATACTGCGTGAAGAGTTAGGCAGAGCACTGAAAGACCTAAGTCGAAAGAAGGCCCCGGGAATAGACAACATTCCATTAGAACCTGAAAGCCTTGGGAGAGACAGCTCTTACAAAACTCTACCATCTTTTGAGCAAGACGTATGAGACAGGAGAAATACACTCAGACTTCAAGAAGAATATAATAATTCCAATCCGGAAGAAAGCAAGTGTTGACAAATGTGAAAATTACCGAACTATCAGTTTAATAAGTCACAGCTGCAAAATACTAACGCGAATTCTTTACAAACGAATGAAATAACTGGTAGTAGCCGACCTCGGGGATGATCAGTTTGGATTACGTAGAAATATTGGAACACTTGAGGGAATACCTACCCTACGTCCTAAATTAGGAAATGAGACGCTTAAAGTGGTGAAACACTTTTGCTATTTGGGGAGCAAAATAACTGATGATGGTCGAAGAAGAGAAGATACGAAATGTAGACTGGCAGCAGCAAGGTAGGCGTTTCGGAAGAAGAGAAATTTGTTAACATCGTGTATAGATTTAAGTGTCAGGAAGCCGTTTCTAAAAGTGTTTGTATGGAGTGTAGCCATGTACTGAGGTGAAACACGGACAATAAATTGTTTAGACAAGAAGAGAATAGAAGCTTTCGAAATGTGGTGCTACAGAAGAATGCTGAAGATTAGATGGGTAGGTCACATAACTAATGGGGACAACAGAAATTTGTGGTACAACTTCACTAGAATAAGGGATCGGTTGGTAGGACATCTCCTGAGGCATCAAGGCATCACCGATTTAGTATTGCAGGGCAACGTGGAGGGTAAAAACCGTGGAGGGAGACCAAGAAATGAATACACTAAGCCGATTCAGAGGAATTTAGGTTGCAGTAGGTACTGATAGAAGAAGAAGCTTGCACAGGATAGAGTAGTATGGAGAGCTGTATCCAACCACTCTCTGGGCTGAAGACCACAACAACAACAAACCACAATTTATATTTAATTTCATATTTATTTATATTTATTAATATTTATATTTATATAATTTTTATTTATACAAGTTATTATTATATAATTCATAATCGATACGTTCTCCCTTAGAAAGTTTTGGCGTCTATAAGATTTTCTGCGATACCTGCTCTTCTCACTACACACGACAAACAGGACGTGCTTTAAAAACAAGATGTAATGAACACCTGTTAAGATAAAAGTTGTACTAGCCTCAAAAATTCGTCTTATGAGACCATGATTACATATCACGTGTCTAAAGTCATTTCTGATATCAACTTCTTGCACACCGAGAAGAAAGAGCGTAGATTAAATATTCTTGAAAAATTAGGGATTTTTAAACATATTTCTCCAAATGATAGCCTCATTCTCAATGAGCAGCTGCAGTTGCGTAACAAAAATTTCTTCAACGGTATAAAGCCGTTGCTTGACATTTAATTTCGGCTCTCCTCGTGCATTTCGCCGAAATGTTTTTTTCCATCTGTCGTTTCCTAATTTTTCATTTATTAAAAGGTTTATTGGTTGTATTTCATGTTATATCGTTTTTTTTTTTACAGATTGCGTCATTTAGCCCTTTCTGTATTTTCTGTAATGACGTTTTTATGCTTCAAACTGTACTTCTAAGATCTGATGTAGGCTAAATGTTACTTTATCTGTGACTGTTAGACCAAACATTGCCTTTTCCATCATGTACGGAACAATATTTATTATAATTTTCTCCTGTCTACATTTGAATGTTAAGTAGCTAAGTTGTACCTGTGGCTAGTAGATGGCGTTTTCTCTGCACTGTCATGTTCACCAGCCGTACTTGTTAGTGCGGCCGCCTCAGTCCGTTGCAACCTTTGGCTGTACAGGTATGAGCAACCCTTAGAGGTCAGTCCGGCTTTCGCCGCCGTGCAGTGCGAACGTGTTTTTGTTTCCGCCTGCGGAGCTCGCGAGCTCACTGTTGTTTACATTTCAGCGGGCGTCACTATGTGTGGCTTCCATGTACTAGAACCATGGCCAACCGTTTTAGGACATCAACACTACGATTCAACTTCTGCAACCGCTACACACCATCAAAGGCCTTGGAAGTAGAACGCTTCCTACGCGACGTTGCTAAGATCCCAGCTTCAGACATCTTCGGCATCCATTTGTCCATATTAAGCAGTACGGTGTACGTCAAAGTCGTCAGTGATGCGGTATGTGAAAGAATCCTTCGTGACGCCAGCCATGGATTACGCTTTTGCCACGCCGACGGCATTGTCGGAAATGTCGGAGCGGTCACTGTCGACCATGCCGGCTTAGGAATGCGCACCATAGGAGTTTTTGAAATCCCGGCGGCTTTCCGTCCCTATGGCACTGTACATGGCCACACTGACGAACGCTGGGCGTAATTCCAAACGTAACCCGTTCTTAACGGTGTATGACAGATCACCATTGTTCTCCATCGCCACGTGCCATCTTACCTGCAAACTAGCGGGTGCCGCGCGGTTGTCATATACGACGGCCAACCCAAGACCTGTTCCGGGTGCGACAAAGAAGGCCACCTCAGATCTGAGTGTCTTCAGCGACGAATCACCCAATTGCCAGCCGCTACCGTGGCACCTCCGGCTCCGACGACGGTTTTACCGATCAGCTACGCATCGGCGCTCTCTTCTCTTCCCACCGGCCGCCGCCCGTCGGATCATGTACCGGTGACCCTTCCAGATGCTACGGATACCACCAGGGCTGACAAGCCGCGCTCAAAGCCGGACGCTACTCCGGCGCCACTACCAACAGCGATAACTTCCGACCCTCACCCGCCCGATCATACGGACGCCCCTTTATTTGACGTTCCCGCGACGGCCTTCCTCTCAGAGTGACGTGACTCCCTTCTGTCTTCCGACACGGAGGGCCGAACCCGCAAACAACGTTCACCTAAGAGGCGCAAGAGGAGGCGCCGTACGGTCTCGGAACGAGAGGGATCACCTCCCCCTTAAGCTCCAGGGGCCGTCCGACCCGACGAGGCCTCAGAGAACGTGCACGACGATACGAATGACGACAACATGACGCCGACTGTGGCTGTGTCGATGCCTACTCTACTGGCTCGCCCAGGTGCTCCTGAACCAGAGGACTCCACTTTTGCGACTGCAACCGAGACGTCCTCCTCCCCTACGACTGAAGTGGAACGTACAACCAACACAACGACAGCGCCTTCAATGGTGCGGAGTGAGGGCGTCGATGAGGACCCGGACCACACGCTGGGGACAGAGTTACCCCAGACGGAAGCATCGTTACGCCGCTGACAACGCTGTCAGGTGGCGTACGGCACGGCTCGCCGTTGCCTCACCCCTCTTCATCCTCCGCCGGTATAGTTCCCCACCACGGTTTGGCGTCATATCCCCCAGCCTTTTCTTCCCTCCAACGTCCGGGCAAAATGGTTGTTGTTGTGGTCTTCAGTCCTGAGACTGGTTTGATGCAGCTCTCCATGCTACTCTATCCTGTGCAAGCTTCTTCATCTCCCAGTATCTACTGCAACCTACATCCTTCTGAATCTGCTCAGTGTATTCATCTCTTGGTCTCCCTCTACGATTTTTACCCTCCACACTGCCCTCCAATGCTAAATTTGTGATCCCTTGATGCCTCAAACCAACCGATCCCTTCTTTTAGTCAAGTTGTGCCACAAACTTCTCTTCTCCCCAATCCTATTCAATACCTCCTCATTAGTTACGTGATCTACCCACCTTATCTTCAGCATTCTTCTGTAGCACCACATTTCGAAAGCTTCTATTCTCTTCTTGTCCAAACTAGTTATCGTCCATGTTTCACTTCCATACATGGCTACACTCCATACAAATACTTTCAGAAACGACTTCCTGACACTTAAATCTATACTCGATGTTAACAAATTCCTCTTCTTGAGAAACGCTTTCCTTGCCATTGCCAGTCTACATTTTATATCCTCTCTACTTCGACCGTCATCAGTTATTTTGCTCCCCAAATAGCAAAACTCCTTTACTACTTCACGTGTCTCGTTTCCTAATCCAATTCTGTCAGCATCACCAGACTTAATTCGACTACATTCCATTATCCTCGTTTTCCTTTTGTTGATGTTCATCTTATACCCTCCTTTCAAGACACTGTCCATTCCGTTCAACTGCTCTTTCAAGTCCCTTGCTGTCTCTGACAGAATTACAATATCATCGCCGAACCTCAAAGTTTTTATTTCTTCTCCATGTATTTTAATACCTACTCCAAACTTTTCTTTTGTTTCGTTTATCGCTTGCTCAATATACCGATTGAATAGCATCGGGGAGAGGCTACAACCCTGTCTTACTCCTTTCCCAACCACTGCTTCCCTTTCATGCCCCTCGACTCTTATAACTGCCATCTGGTTTCTGTACAAACTGTAAATAGCCGTTCGCTCCCTGTATTTTACCCCTGCCACCTTCAGAATTTGAAAGAGAGTATTCCAGTTAACATTGTCAAAAGCTTTCTCTAAGTCTACAAATTCTAGAAATGTAGGTTTGCCTTTTCTTAATCTTTCTTCTAAGATAAGTCGTAAGGTCAGTATTGCCTCACGTGTTCCAACATTTCTACGGAATCCAAACTGATCTTCCCCGAGGTCGGCTTCTACCAGTTTTTCTATTCGTCTGTAAAGAATTCGCGTTAGTATTTTGCAGCTGTGACTTATTAAACTGATTGTTCGATAATTTTCACATCTGTCAACACCTGCTTTCTTTGGGATTGGAATTATTATATTCTTCTTGAAGTCTGAGGGTATTTCGCCTGTCTCATACATCGTGCTCACCAGATGGTAGAGTTTTGTCATAACTGGCTCTCCCGAGGCCATCAGTAGTTCAAATGGAATGTTGTCTACTCCCGGGGCCTTGTTTCAACTCAGGTCTTTCAGTGCTCTGTCAAACTCTTCACGCAGTATCTTATCTCCCATTTCGTCTTCATCTACATCCTCTTCCATTTCCATAATATTGTCCTCAAGTACATCGCCCTTGTATAAACCCTCTATATACTCCTTCCACCTTTCTGCCTTCCCTTCTTTGCTTAGAACTTGGTTGCCATCTGAGCTCTTGATATTCATAAAGTGGTTCTCTTTTCTCCAAAGGTCTCTTTAATTTTCCTGTAGGCAGTATCTATCTTACCCCTAGTGAGACAAGCCTCTACATCATTACATTTGTCCTCTAGCCATCCCTGCTTAGCCATTTTGCACTTCCTGTCGATATCATTTTTGAGACGTTTGTATTCCTTTTTGCCTGCTTCATTTACTGCATTTTTATATTTTCTCCTTTCACCAATTAAATTCAATATTTCTTCTGTTATCCAAGGATTTCTATTAGCCCTCGTCTTTTTACCTACTTGATCCTCTGCTGCCTTCACTACTTCATCCCTCAGAGCTACCCATTCTTCTTCTACTGGTTTTTTTCCACCATTCCTGTCAATTGTTCCCTTATGCTCTCCCTGAAACTCTCTACAACCTCTGGTTCTTTCAGTTTATCCAGGTCCCATCTCTTTAAATTCCCACCTTTTTGCAGTTTCTTCAGTTTCAGTCTGCAGTTCATAACCAATAGCTTGTGGTCAGAATCCACATCTGCCCCAGGAAATGTCTTACAATTTAAAACCTGGTTCCTAAATCTCTGTCTTACCATTATATAATCTATCTGATACCCCTTAGTATCTCCAGGATTCTTCCAGGTATACAGCCTTCTTTTATGATTCTTGAACCATGTGTTGGCTATGATTAAATTATGCTCTGTGCAAAATTCTACAAGGCGGCTTCCTCTTTCATTCCTTCCCCCCAATCCATATTCACCTACTATGTTTCCTTCTCTCCCTTTTCCTACTGACGAATTCCAGTCACCCATGACTATTAAATTTTCGTCTCCCTTCACTACCTGAATAATTTCTTTTATCTCGTCATACATTTCATCTATTTCTTCATCCTCTGCAGAGGTTGTTGGCATATAAACTTGTACTACTGTAGTAGGCATGGGCTTTGTGTCTATCTTGGCCACAATTATGCGTTCACTATGCTGTTTGTAGTAGCTAACCCGCACTCCTATTTTTTTATTCATTATTAAACCTACTCCGGCATTACCCCTATTTGATTTTGTATTTATAACACTGTAATCACCTGACCAAAAGTCTTGTTCCTCCTGCCACCGAACTTCACTAATTCCCACTATATCTAACTTTAACCTATCCATTTCCCTTTTTAAATTTTCTAACCTAACTGCCCGATTAAGGGATCTGACATTCCACGCTCCGATCCGTAGAACGCCAGTTTTCTTTTTCCTGATAACGACGTCCTCCTGAGTAGTCCCCGCCCGGAGATCCGAATGGGGGACTATTTTACCTCCGGAATATTTTACCCAAGAGGACGCCATCATCATTTAATCATACAGTAGAGCTGCATGTCCTCGGGAAATATTACGGCTGTAGTTTCCCCTTGCTTTCAGCCGTTCGCAGTACCAGCACAGCAAGGCCGTTTTGGTTAATGTTACAAGGCCAGATCAGTCAATCATCCAGACTGTTGCCCCTGCAACTACTGAAAAGGCTGCTGCCCCTCTTCAGGAACCACATGTTTGTCTGGCTTCTCAACAGATACTCCTCCGTTGTGGTTGCACCTACGGTACGGCCATCTGTATCGCTGAGGCACGCAAGCCTCCCCACCAACGGCAAGGTCCATGGTTCATGGGGTACCAAGTCGCAAATGAAAAATTTGCCACATATCAAAGTCTTCACGCCATCGGACTAACGGACTCCCCACTTTGTTTCATTTGCCACCTCATGGATGACGATGTCCGTCAACTGACTTGTGCTGCCACCAGTGACGTCTGGAAACTTGCACGACAGTTTGTTGCCTGTTACCTTCGCGTTCAGCCGGACTCGATTGACCCATCCATCTTGAGAATACTTATTTCCCCGCCACCAAAAATCATGCGATGGTATGGGTTAAGATATGGACGATCACCTAAATGTATAATGATGGCGACAAATCACGCCTTGATTTCTGGCAGTACTTACAAACCGACCACAGTGAAGACGAACGCCGACCGCGCTACCGCGCCTTCTTCGCCAATTACCTACATGCGATCCTTATGTCACCCTCTCTCAGTTGGATAGTGCCACACGCCGACAGCACTCTCACCCCCCCCCCCTCCTGACCAGTGGAGTAGGCGCATGGACACGCGCCGCCTTTCTTTTATGCACTATACCAGAACACACTGGTTTTTCCCTCACTCCACTGTATATTGCTTCACACCTCTTAGATTACATCAGTATTGTTATTCTTTTTTTCCTACAGCTTGTTCACAAAAAAAAATCAATTGTTCACCTTGTACGCGTATAATGTCTTGTGTTATTTTCGCCGGAAGGATGGCATTTCTGTTGCATTTATTTTTGTACCAATAAAGATCTTTGTTCAATTACCCTGTTCCTGCTAAAAAAAATAACAATAATAAAATTAAATTAAAATAAATCGAAAAGCTACTTGGAGGGAGTGATTCAGGGCCTGGAGGGGGGAGACATCCCGGCCAGGCCTCGAGTTCCGACCCCTGCCCGCCTTGTCTCCACCTACTCATAACTGAACACTCTTATTACTATAAAAATAAGTGTTAAAAAAAAGAGATGGATAGAGCGTCTGCCATGTAAGCAGGAGATCCCAGGTTCGAGTTCCCGTCGGGGCACACATTTTCTGTTGTCCACATCGAGGTATATCAACAGCACCTGTCAGCAGCTGAGGTTTTCAGTTACTCATAATTTAAACTGTACATTTGTAATTGCTTGGGTCTTACTCTCAAACCATTTAAACTTTTCATATAGGCAACCCGAACACCTTTCGTCAACTATCTATGAATTGTCATTGTTTGCGAGCAAAGGAAATGAAAAAATCTTCCTAGACCACGCCCGACCACCTAAGGTGTTCTCCATTCGCTACTTTACGGCGCCAATTGCGGCAGTTAACTGTACTTCATCGACTGCAGAAATAGCTTTTCACGCGAATTAATACATGAGAAATTATGTAAAATGGAGGTAAGAAAAAACAGTTTGTCGTCAATGAAACTTTATAAATTATACCAATACTTACCAGCAACAAGCAACAGAGCAGCCTTCACTGTACTCGACAAAAACTACTACTGCTCTCTGCGTTGTATTTTCATTTATATATGTTTATACATCCGATGGCATCATCGAATGTTATCGTTAAGTTCCCTTCGCACTTCACGTTCCGTGAACTGTGGTTGCAGAAAATAGCAGCAAATTGACTTTCCTTCTACTTGAAAGAATGTGTTATTGTTCGCGGTGTCTAATTATAATCAACATTACAACTACAGCATTCTATAAAATTTTTTACTATTCTGGGTCATTTAGTTTGCTTCTTATTTCCCTTCCTTTTTTTGCGTTGTATGTCACTGTAGTGATTCAAATGGCCCTGAGCACTATGCGACTTAACTTCTGAGGTCATCTGTCGCCTAGAACTCAGAACTAAATAAACCTAACTAACCTAAGGACATCACACACATCCATGCCCGAGGCAGGATTCGAACCTGCGACCGTAGCGGTCGCTTGGTTACAGACTGTAGAGCTCAGAACCGCACGGCACTCAGGCCGGCGTGTCACACTAGACAGGTGCGCAGGGAAATTAACTGCCACGGCTCAGCAACACAATTGAGTTGATATTTTCACACACGTCTTAGGGGTGGTACTTGCCGAATCCTCAATGAGAAGACAAATTTCTACTAAAGCGACTTTCTAGAAATTACTGGTAATACATTTTAACAGTAGTACAACTCAATTTAGGCACAGGCGCGAAAGTAATATTTTTTTCTCTGAATAAAGCCTATCTTTTAATGTACTACGGCTCGAATCCTAATGAAAGGAGGTGAACAGAAGTCAGTGATCGTTTATACCATTCACCGTCCAGTCTAAAGAGCTTTCCATTTTGAAGAGGAAACTCTTGTGCCTGGAGCATTTTATACCTAGGAATTTATGAGCCTACATACTAGAGTCTAGTTACCAATCTTAAAATCACATGAGGGAGTGTACTCTAGAGACTACCTCAGCAGTTTCCTCGATATTGTAAATTTTTTTTTGTTTCAGTCCCGTATAATATATTAAGTCTATTTGAAATATATGGTTAATTCTTTAGTTACAGACTATTATACCAAGTTATCCATATACAAGGTGAGTCACCTAACATTACCGCTGGATATATTTCGTAAACCACATCAAATCCTGACGAATAGATTCCACAGACGAACGTGAGGAGAGGGGCTAGTGTAATTGGTTAATACAAACCATAAAAAAATGCATGTAAGTATGATTTTTAACACAAACCTACGTTTTTTTTTAAATGGAACCCCGTTAGTTTTGTTAGCACATCTGAACACATAAACAAATACGTAATGAGTGCCGTTTGTTGCATTGTAAAATGTTAATTACATCCGGAGATATTGTAACCTAAATTTGACGCTTGAGTACCTCTCCCCCGCTGTTCGATCGTGTGTATCGGAGAGCACCGAATTACGTAGGGATCCAAAGGGAACGGTGATGGACCTTAGGTACAGAAGAGACTGGAACAGCACATTACGTCCACATGCTAACACCTTTTTATTGGTCTTTTCCACTAACGCACATGTACATTACCACTAGGGGTGAGATACACGTACACACGTGGTTTCCGATTTCAATTACGGAGTGGAATAGAGTGTGTCCCGACATGTCAGGCCAATAGATGTTCAATGTGGTGGCCATCATTTGCTGCACACAATTGCAATCTCTGGTGTAATGAATGTTGTACACTCCTCAGTACATCTGGTGTAATGTCGCCGCAGGCTGCCACAATACGTTGTCTCAAATCCTCTGGGGTTGCAGGCACATCACGGTTCACATTCTCCTTTAACGTACCCCACAGAAAGAAGTCCAGAGGTGTAAGATCAGGAGAACGGGCTGGCCAATTTATGCGTCCTCCACGTCCTATGAAGCGCCCGTCGAACATCCTGTCAAGGGTCAGCCTAGTGTTGATTGGGAAATGTGCAGGTGCACCATCATGCTGATACCACATACGTCGACGCGTTTCCAGTGAGACATTTTCGAGCAACGTTGGCAGATCATTCTGTAGAAACGCGATGTATGTTGCCGCTGTTTGGGCCTCTGCAGTGAAGTGAGGACCAATGAGGTGGTCGCCAATCATTCCGCACCATACATTTACAGTCCACGGTCGCTGTCGCTCTACCTGTCTGGGCCAGCGAGGTTTGTCCACGGACCAGTAATGCATGTACCATAGATTCACTGTCCCGTGGCTCGTGAAACCCGCTTCATCGGTAAACAGGTAGAACTGCAACGCATTCTCTGTTAATGCCCATTGACAGAATTTCACTCGATGATTAAAGTCATCACCATGTAATTGCTTATGTAGCGACACATGAAAGGGTGAAAGCGGTGACGATGCAGTATGCGCATGACACTACTTTGACTCAGTCCACCGGCTCTCGAAATGTCCCTTGTACTCATGTGTGGGTTCATGGCAACAGCAGCCAACACACCAACTCCAACCGCTTCTCCTGTGACGGTCCTGTTACGGACCCGTTTACGTCCTACGACCATACCTGTTGCATACAGTTGGCGGTAGATGTTTTGCAATGTGCGACACGTTGGATGCTCTCTGTCCGGGTACCGTTCTGCATACACCCTGCAGGCTTCAGCTGCATTTCGCCACTGATGAGTATCGTCTCCGCCTTTTCAGAGTTCGAATACACCATGGCCACAGTTCCTACAACACTACACTATCACAGACGTCTGGTGACACGGTGTACTACAGTTGGTCTGCGTGCGGAGACGAATGCAGAATAACAATAGCAGCAAGCGCTACATGCGTACACTGCGACAGCTAGACCAAACCACAACAGTGCACTACAGCCACACTCATAAACACGGTCGTCATCGTAAACATTTCCCTGCTGGTGCTGCTCGCCGACCGTGGCCCGTGTTTGTTACAACACGCAACTGAACGTCGGAGGTTTCAAGCGTCAACTTTAGGTTACAATATCTCCGGATGTAATTAACTTTTTACAATGCAACAAATGGCACTGATTACGTATTTGTTTATATGTTCAGATGTGCTAACAAAACTAACGTGGCTCCATTTAAAAAAAAATACGTTTGTGTTAAAAAACATACTTCCGTGCATTTTTGTATGGTTTGTATTAAACAATTACACTAGCCCCTCTCCTCACGTTCGCTCTGTGGAATCGGTTCGTCAGTATTTGATGTGGTTCACAAAATATATCCAGCTGTAACGTTAGGTGACTCACCCTGTATATTGCACTGGATAAAATTTGAGAGTGCTATATGGTACGGGCACGTAAAATTCCCCTCCTTAAAAGATCATATTCTGTGTAACGGTTAAGAAACCGACACATTCTGTAGACAGACTAGGCTTGCATTATTTGACAGGATTTAGTCTAGGTACACAATTCAACACCAAAATGGCAGATATCTGTTGAAACTCTGGAGAAAGAGCACGTAACGACTCTTAGGAAAGACATCCTATTTAAAGTATGGACCGTTACCGAAAGCTTCTTCGGTCGTGCACCTTAATAAGAAATAATATAACAGTAAACAGCGCTGTGATTTGGAAAATGGGAAAACCTTCAATCTGGTGGAGTAAATTTTGTAAGGAAATATTTTAAAGATCAAATACCCAGCTGGTCAAAAGAGAAAGTGTTTAAATTATTTCGAATTACTACCGTGTCCTCTAACCTTCTGGTAGAGGAAAAGTCACACATGGAACGACTTACAGAGAGAGAGCCGATGCTTCACATCTCACAACCAGCTCCGCTGAGGTAAACATACGTACTTAACATGAGAAATATTTAATTGTTTTGGTTTTTAGTGTAAATGGCATATTAGTTATATATGTAGTACACTTTCACGTGGAAGTAAATTATGTAAGATTGTCCTTAGAAAAATGAAGTGAAATAATTTTTTTAAATGCCTTGAAACATGCATTTTTCAAAAATAGACATAATGTCAGGTGGGATACCGCAGTCACTGGTTATAAATTGTTACTTATATTTCGTCTTGATTCCAAAAATGTTTAATTACAAGACCGCTTTCGGTTCCTCTAGAGCCATCATCACATCTGCAAATTTCGGTTACAGGAGTAACTCGTCTATACACAGCAACTTTCACATGCTGCGTCCTGTTACCGAAAAAATAAGTGGACAGATATATCAACAAAAGTGAGCTCTGCGAACACTCCTGAAGAGGTCTTGTTAGTTACTGTTGGTACAACAAATGTCAGACACTCCCTTTCCTACAAAGCACTCGTACATCTGTTCCTGCATCCCCTGCATAACATGAACAGGAAGTCACAAATGTAGTCTTCCTTTGACTACATTCCCATTAACAGTATAGTATCCATTTTATTGATGAGCTTTTAATTGCTTCATTTTCGCCTTGTTCGTAAACATAGTGATGGACTTCTTTTGTACTTTTTACTAACAAGGGACATCTTTGGCAACGAAATTTCGGAACCGCAGTAAACCATGTATAAAATAGAGAGAAACAGAGAGAAATAAAGTAAGATGATGTAAGTGAAAGGTAAATAGGGAACTGGAAGAATATTAACACGTAATTCAGTGACGTCAGTGTAACATGCACTTTCAGTCAACAATGCAAAAATACTCTGCCTAAAGTAATCATATAGCTCAAAACACACTTATCCTACACACCTGATAGTGCTTATACTAATCCTCATTCTGCAAATGCGGAAGTGGTTAAAACAATGTGGACGAGAACAAAGTCATCATCTCACAAAATCCACGTTTCTGTATTCAAAATTCCTTCCATATATTATCAGTCCTACAAACAACGGCACATTAATTACATTTTTAAATAATAATGTAGGTATATCAGTATCATAACAGGCCATTCACCAAGTATAGTGCAAAATATGCATATATTCTGTTGGAGAAACTTGATTGTACATGACAGAGCGAAGTGTATAATGACAAACTTATGTGATTCTTCACTTATGTTTGGAACGGTGTAGTCTTACATAATCAGCAACCCTTCTGATGTAGAGATTATATTGCCGAAAGATGTAACCGCCAAGAGATGTTATTGTTTAGTGGATTTTAGTGGAATATCTTCAGCATAACATCTATGCTTGGAAAACTTGCACCTAGACGAGTACGATGCATGTACCCACACCATCAATTATGCAGCAACACCTTCTTTTCACTTGCTGCGTGTTCACCAAGAACTCAAGTTAGAAATCGTTTCATGTTGTTCTTTAGGCGTTGTTCTACTTTTGTTTGCCTCCGCTTCAATGTTACGTGGGCAGGTTGTTTCAAGTTCCTTTTAAATATATGGGGCAACAGTGGCTGTAGCCTTTTGAAAACAGATGTATAAGTTGTTTGCTAGTCAATCAGTCATTGATAAAGTGACATCTATTGTGCAGCTTGGGTACAGCTATGTACAAACTACAATACTTTAGCTGTAGTTTTCTTTCCTCTGTGGGACAGTGATGTTGATGAAGACATTTCGTACTGGAATTGGCTCTGGTCACTGCTCGATACATTTTCTCTGCGCACACTCTGCTCTGTCATAAACATGTTCACTTCTTCAACAAACTTTGTGCCACCTGATGTGTACCATTATCGTCTTCTTTGTTCAAAATGGTTCAAATGGCTCTGAGCACTATGGGACTTAACATCTATGGTCATCAGTCCCTAGAACTTAGAACTACTTAAACCTAACTAACCTAAGGACATCACACAACACCCAGTCATCACGAGGCGGAAAAAATCCCTGACCCGTCGTCTTCTTTGTATTTCCATTTGACAAATGTAGTAAAATTCTTAAATGAAATGCGATACTCAGCTTTAAGATTGTCGATAAATTAATTCGAAGCTTTGAAATTGTCCAAGTCACCCATTTTAGACGCTTCTAGTGCCCACATCTGCAGATGCCAACAGTGAACTGTAAATCCACACGACCTCCCTCTATCTAATTGTGATACCACATGCTCTTTCAGAGCTTGTACTGTTTTCTTTCAAATGATCTCCTGCTGCCTTTCACTAGACACACAATTTACAGTAAATGAATAATTTGATTTACTTTTAATGTCCTTATAGTGTCTGATTAGTTTGCTAAAGGAATTGAAGCCACGACTGCCACAGCCTTCATCAGTATTTTCTAGTAGGTTGTCATCAATATCTTCCAGTAAACTGGATTTCGACGGTTTGCATGTAGATAGGTCGTACTCACTTAGACTGGACTGTTGCTGCTGCCCTGGAGATGAACGTCGTGTACTGATTGGACAATCACCTTCAGCTTCAGGCCAGGTTCTTCCTGTTCTTCCAAATCAGGATCCCTATCTTCATATTTTAATGTTTAACGTCATTAAATCACACCCAGTAGATCTGTACAGGTGAGGAATCGTTAAATTACTTAACTTATTCAGAATTTTTAGGTTTAATGCTGATATTTAATGGTGTGTGGAATAAAATAATGGTCAACGCCATAAATATATATATATTGCACTAATTCAAATGAAATTCATGTCATTACGATAGTCATCAAATGAAAGTCGATTTTAGTAATATATAAAGTATCTGTAAGAACAGCTTACCTGCATTAGATTCAATTACTAAGGTATTGTTCATTCTGGATACTGAAACAAACTGTGTTTACTTGCTGTCCCATGTCACAATGAAGTGGTACGGTAATGTGGCATGCCATAAGTGAAATTAATAAAAATTCCATATTGATTTTCAATTTAATTTCTTTTACATATGACACAAAATGGATAAAAGTGTATCCTCCACCGAGACAGGACCAAAGCAGGCACCCTTCCCTGGCAACCAAGTTACTCGTGGCTAGCGAAATTTTGCAGCATTGTGCTCTACCTTAGGCCTCCACTCGTGGCTCTGAAGGATAGTCTCACAACGTAAACACGAGCTTTATCGCAGTTTCCAAGTCAAATGATATCCGTGGGCTCATAACCATAAGTTGATAACGTTATTTCACACATTATGTGAAAATCACTCATATTATTTGATGCAAATCAAACAAAAATATCAAGTGACATTTGTAGGCTAATTCTGTGTCATCCAGGAAGTAACCCGTTGGTCACACGATTGCCAACAATATCCTGCACTCCTGTCCAGAATTAGTTAATCTCCACCGACCTGAAATCAAACTTTTAACTAAAAGAATTGGAAAATTCGTAAAATTTCACATTTTAGCACCGCTAAGAGACATATAATTTGAAAAAAAGTGTCATTAAATAACTGGCCTACTGACCTACACTTCATGTATTGTATGTGTTACAGCAGGTCCCTATCAAGTAAAAGTACCTGTAGCCTGTGTATCAAATATGATACATTATGTCTCCATGATACTACAACACTCAAATACAAAACATCCTTATTTGCTGAAGTTTATTGGAATTTTAGAGAATTTTATGTTAGAAAAATCAATTAACAGAAATCAGGGCTTCTATACATCACTTATTTGTTCTTTCAATGCATTTTATTCAACTGACATGCACATTACGCTATGTAAAAATGTCGAAAGAGAGTCATTTTAGAGACTAAATTTTGCAGCACAGTTTTCATTGCATATTCTTGTGTTATAATATATGTGATACGTATATATGACGATTACGGAACATAAGACTGTTACTTCCACCTCCAAGCTGCCTCATATTGTGTGGAAATGTTTTAAGGAATACCTTTTTAAAGTGAAATACAGGAACGCATTACATATCTGGTATGTTACGAACTTATGACAGGAGCAACCTTGCATGTTACATCCAGATCTGCATTTTTTCTCCCAGCGTAAATTTTTCGTAAATGGAATGGATGCTCGTAGGATGGCTTGTATTGGTTTACGCTTCTTCTATTCGTATCATTCTCTGTCTTCCGACATATTTGGTTCGATGGGTTCCTGTAGCCCCTCCAGAATTTCTGAATGTATCAAACCTAAAAACCAAGCACACTTACATTCGGCGTTCTCTAACTACCTGCAAAATGAATCAGACAAGTGGAAATATTGTCTTAATAATTTTTGTACTTTCGCAGTTTTTCTGAAACATACATCACTCAAGTATGAGATGGAGCATTTAACTGAAGTATCGGAACGCACCTTGATAAAGTTAATGGGACCACCTCATACTTGAGCGATGTATGTTTCACAGTAACAGCAGAATTGCTGAGACTAATAAGACAGGATTATCACTTGTCAGGTGTGATATGTAAATAGTTAGAGAACGGCGATCCTAATCCAACAAATCTGACGTTAAGATTTAAATGTTCTGTGTAGATAAAAGACACAGTTATATTACGTCACCACCAATTTTTATTTTTGGCGACATCATAGATTTACTGTGTGTAATCAAACAATCTTTGTTAGTCACGTTTTCGATCAGTGGATATTTGTGTTAATTATCAACTGATTTTGTCTTGTATTGTGTGTGCTTGCGAATGCGGCAGTGTGTACGAGTTGGTGAAGTGCATCATCATCATTTAAGACTGATAATGCCTATCAGCGTTCCGTCTGGAGCATAGTCCCCCTTATTGAATTCCTCCATGATCCCCTACTCAGTGCTAACATTGGTGCCTCTTCTGATGTTAAGCCTATTACTTCAAAATCAATCTTAACCGAATCCAGGTACCTTGTCCCTGGTCTATCCCGACTCCTCCTACACTCTACTGGTGAACCCATGAGTCTCTTGGGTAACCTTGCTTCTCCCATGCGTGTAACATGACCCCACCATCTAAGCCTGTTCGTCCTGACTGCTACATCTATTGAGTTCATACCCAGTTTTTCTTTGATTTCCTCATTGTGGACACCCTCCTGCCATTGTTCCCATCTACTAGTACCTGCAATCATCCTTGCTACTTTCATAACCGTAACGTCACCATATTGATAAGGTAACGTGAAACCACCCAGCTTTCGCTCCCATACAACACAGTTGGTCGAAAGATTGAACGGTGCACAGATAACTTATTCTTGGTACTGGCTTCCTTTTTGCAGTAGAGAGTAGATCGTTGCTAGGCGCTCACTGCATTAGCTTAGCTACACCTCGCTTCCAGTTCTTTCACTATTTTGCCATCTTGTGAGAATATGAATCCTAAGTACTTGAAACCGTCCACCTGTTCTAACTTTGTTCCTTTTGTTTGTCACTCAATCCGTTTATGTCTCTTTCCCACTGACATTACTTTCGTTTTGGAGATACTAATACTCATACCACAGTTCTTACATTTCTGATCTAGCTTTGAAATATTACTTTGGAAACTTTCAATCGAATCTGCCATCACAAGTATGTCATCCACATATGCGAGACTGCTTATTTTGTGTTAACATACCTTAATCTCACCCAGCCAATCTATTGTTTTCAGCATATAATCCATAAATAGTATGAACAACAGTAGACAAGGTTGCAGCCTTGTCTTACCCCTGAAACTACTCTGAACAATGAGCTCAATTTACCGTTAACTCTAACTGCTGCCTGACTATCTATGTAAAGACCTTCAATTGCTTGAAAAAGTTTGCCTCCTATTCCATAATCTCGTAGAACAGACAATAACTTCCTCCTAGAAACCTGGTCATATGCCTTTTTAGATATATAAAGCATAGATACAATTCCCTGTTCCACTCGTAACACTTCTCCATTATTTGCTGTAAGCTAAAGATCTGGTCCTGACAACCTCTATGAGGCCTAAACCCACATTGATTTTTATCCAATATGTCCTCAGCTAATACTCGCACTTCCCTTTCAACAATACCTGAGAAGATTTTACCCACAACGCTGATTAAAGAGATACCTCTGTAGTTGTTATAATCTTTTCTATTTCCATGTTTAGAGATTGGTGTGATTACTGCTTTCGTGCAGTCTGATGGAACCTGTCCCGTCTCCCACGCCATTTCAATTATCCTGTGTAGCCATTTAAGACCTGACATTCCAGTGTATTTGATGAGTTCCGACTTAATTTCATCCATCCCAGCCGCTTTAATTCACTGCAATCTATTGCCCATTTTCTCCACTTCCTCACATGTGATCCTATTTTCATCATCATTCCGATTCTATTGTACATGAAATCTGACTGAAACGTTAATGATCGTATTTTCACCTACATTGAGCAACTCTTCAAAATATGCGCTCCACCTGGCCAAGGCATCAACAGGATTCAGCAGCAGTTTTCCTGACCTGTCCAAAATACTGGTCATTTACTTCTTACCTCACTTTCGAAGACTGCTAATTACACTCCAGAATGGTTTTCCAGATGCTTGACACAAAATTCCAACCTGTTTCCAAAGTCTTCCCAAGATTTGTTCTTGGATGCTGCAATTATCTGTTTGGCGTTGTTTCTATCTTCAACATAACTTTCTCTTTCTACCTGGGTTCTGGTATGTAGCCATTTTTGATACGCCTTCTTTATCCTTTTACAGGCTACCTTGACTGTGTCACCCCACCAAGCTGTTTGCTTCATCCTACACTACTGTTCGAAGACATTCTTTAGCCACTTCTAGTACTGTGTCCCTGTACCTTACCCATTCCTTTTCCAATGACTGTAATTGACTACATTCTACTAACTGGTACCTTTCTGAGATCACTGTTATGTACTTCTGCCCGATTTCTTATCCTGAAGTTTCTCCACTCTTATCCTCCCACATATGGACCTGACCTCCTGCACTTTCGGCCTCACAATACCAATTTCACTGTAGAAGTGCATCGTCCATCAAATATTTTAATTACGTTATTGACGGCTGACGGTTATGGGTGTTTCAAGGAATGTGTTTTTCTTTTAAAGTACATTGGAGAGTTAGAATAAATTGTTTAAATCGTGGCAGTACATAGAACTTTCTTGTTCTATGGTGTTAAAAGTATGTCTACCTGCCAAATATGTAATGTTGCTATAAGGAGTTTGTCGATTAGAGAAGGCCACTTTATTCATACAGAGTTCTATTTGAGAGCTAACTTTTTTCCATGTCTGGCTGCACCACCACCAGAAGGCAGGAAGAGGGTATATTGACCGATTGACTTAATTTCTGTTAAAAATTTGAAATGAAAGAGACATTCCGCTCAGCTTACTATTTGACAGCAACATCCTGCCCTCCACTCAACAAACACATTACATTAATATTAAAAAAGAAGAAATTCCTCCAGCTGTATTTAAGGTGTGTATTTTATTTAGAGTTACTACCCACCTTCCACACGGAGCACGTTCATATCTCACCACTGGCTTCAAGTATCAGCCGCACGCACTTGACGTCAGCAAGTGTATGGGACTGAGTATGAGGTTGTTACAACGTTGAAACTTGTTGCCAAAATAAATACGAGACCTTCAATACAGCTGGAAGAATTTCTTCATTTTTAATATAAATTTATACCAGCTAACGTCCCACTGTCCTCCATTTTAACTATGGATGTTCGATGATAAAACACTTTACAAGTCTCCTATTAAGTTGACAGACCCGCTCTCACTGGAGAATACAAAGAAGTACCGAGATGCAAAGATTAAATGTGGGAGATAGAGGCCTTATCAGTAAACACACAAAATCCTCCCACGTGAGTAGCCGGCTAGAGTGGCCGAGCGGTTCTAGGCGCTATATTCAGCAACCGCGCGACCGCTACGGTCGCAGTTTCGAATCCTGCCTCGTTCATGGATGTGTGTGATGTCCTTAGGTTAGTTAGGTTTAAGTAGTTCTGAGTTCTATGGGACTGATGACAATAGCAGTTAAGTCACATAGTGCTCAGAGCTATTTGAACCATTTCGAACCTCGTGAGTAGAAAGGAGAACTGGCAAACATTATTTACTGGTCCATTTGAAGTAGGTAATTTCAAAATGTTGGTGCTTACTTGCTAGTATATCATGGATAAACAAAACTAAAGTTATACACACTCCACAAATGAATGAGCAGCTTCTACAATGGTTTTGAATGTTGATGTCCACATAATGAAGTATGAATTAAGATTGCACGGTTTGTAGATAAAAGTCCATTTAACTCGACATTTTACATTTAGTACGAAGCATATGTGTACTTTGTACAAGTGTATGTATACGTAGAATAGTGTGTGTACATATGCATTATTAACCAGTTGCCATACTATGGAAGACAGTTGGAAGAATCTGTAATGAGCTGTAAATCCTTAGTGAAGTTGTCCGTTTATGTCACTTAAAGAACTGAGTCTTGTGTACATGTTGTTTAAACAACGAAACCATGGTTCCAGTCAAAAGAAGCCACCACACATGTTACGATATTTATACTATTGTGACAGCCGATGAACAGCTCCTGTTTCGTAAAACATGGTCGGCCGCTGACGGATTCACAAGCGCATTGACAACTGTACTTCCTTGACCGGCAGAAATGAACGTCCAATCATGTCTTTCTTCAGGTCACCAAAGGTGTGAAAATCACGCAGAGAAAGATTCTGGCTGAACGGAGCACGTTGCAGTTTTTCTCAGCCGAAATGCTGAAGATCAGGCTTAGTTCGATTGGCAGTGTGGGGGCTTGCATTACCGTGCAGCAAGAGCATTCCGTTCGACTGGCCGAGGTCAAATGGAAAATCCAAGACTAGAAACACCCCACATCTTGTGATATCATATCTACATCATACCTGCCTCCAAGAGTCTTTCCTCGGAACAATTCAGGCTGCAGCATTATGCATATGACATAATTAGTTGTGTGAGGTACCACTAACAGACAGTGCATTTTTGCGGTAAATACGGCAATAAATTACAGCCTCTCAATGCGATTGGCTGATGCATTCCAAGGCCGTGCCCTAAAACACCACATTTCTTTCATCAACACTTTAGGAAAGGTGAGTTTATCACACAACATTCCGGAATAAGTATCTTTATGTAGCAACCTATCGCCTACTTCATTCCAAAGTCAGAATTACAAGCGTAACTAAAAGCAAAAGCTAAACGAAAAGTTACTGTACGTGTTAATGTTTTGGGCCAAATTTATTTGAAGATAAAAGAGTTTCATAGAAAAATCTATAATTTGAACAAAAGAAAGTAATGAGTAATGTGTATTTTACCAAAGAGTGACCAAATATGCTAAAATAAGAGGAGGACATGCTGAAGGAATAGTAGTTTATGTAAATATTTATGTAACCCAGATTTGTGTTTTTCGCTTGGTAAGGTATTATAGAGAAGTAGAGATTTACTGAAGAAACATTTCGTTAAGCTCATCCCTTCAGGAAGATTTAACGAAATGAGCGGCATATGTGAAGCCACCGTTAAAAATTAAATAAATTTTTCAATATTTTTGAACTTTGCTTTAGCGTACTGATATGTTGAAAGATCGATATTAGGTGCTACACAGGGACGTCAGCAAATGAATGTGTAAAATGGTTACGTTTGTATGCAAATCTCTTTGACGTAAAGGAATTACTTCATACCCAAATGTAAATTAACGATAAGGAAAATGTTATTGCCATTCAATGAAAAAATTCTAATGACTGTAACCTCCTCAGGGCAAATTTTTATGGTTAAAATGTACAAATGTACAGAATAACATGAGGGGAAGTACAAAGGGTTTTATGTGACCAATTGTGAAGGTGGAACTGGCGAAAGGAGCGCCAAAGGAAAAGATGGTGGAAAGAAAGGCATTTGCGTGGGAGCCTTCACAGCGTGGGTGACGGGCTGTGATAGGTCCGGTAAAGTGAGGCTTATATGATGCTAATGTTGTGAAAGAAGGGCAACCAAATATTCGGACGGCAGCGGCTTTTATGCCCCAAAGTCGTCTCCAGTATATATCAATTCGAAAAGCTAGATTATCCGAATAATTTTATAATGAATTTCGGCCTATGCTCCGACGATTAAAGATGGCTGCTGCTTGTGACGTGGCTATCAATAAGAACGTCGATCACTGGGGACGAGAAGAGCCGACCGAAACTGTTGTAACAACAGTACTATGAGCCCTCCAGCACGCAACTCAGGGCAAGTATTAATTTTGTAGACTTGTTTGTTTGATCTCAAAACATGTAAGGGTTTACTGTCAACTTACTTTGAAACGAAAAAGTAGATATGCAAACCTTTTCTTCGAAAATTTCTGCCCCAAGCCATCACCAGTCTTGTTTCCTGGTCATGTTTGTTGTGTAATGACGGTTTGAAAGTTAAATTGCTTGTTTGTTTAACAATTGAGTTAAAGGTACGATAAGTAAATTCAATATTATTACGAACTGCTCCATAGTAGAGAGAGAGAGACTTTCAATCTAAGTAATTCCTTCGGTTTATAACACCATCTTTAAATGTGGTCGCTTTATTCAAAGAAATAAACCACAGTCCATTGAATAACATTATCTTCTGTAAAGTTTGGAAGGTAGGAGACGAGATACTGAAAGAAGTAAAGCTGTGAGGTCCGGGCGTGAGTCGTACTTCGGTAGCTCAGATGGTAGAGCACTTGCCCGCGAAAGGCAAAGGTCCCGAGTTCGAGTCTCGGTCGGGCACACAGTTTTAATCTGCCAGGACGTTTCAGGACGAAATTTGTCTGGTTTCCAGTGGAACTACACCAAATGGAGCAGCAAATAAAGAAATTAATCCAAGGCACAATATCAAATCCAAACAGATGAGTAGCAAGAGCAACATCGACGGTGATGCAAATTGTGTACTGTTAAAAACCATACAGGTTGCGTAATATATTCGTCCTATGAATACGACTCTGTGAAAGGAACAGTGTTTACAATTTCATGTTATAATAGACTACTGTAAATTACGCAGGTACTCAATGTTGATGTAAGCATAAAGAAAAGCACCAACCTGCTCGGAATATAACGATAACTTTGTTCCCCAATTCCTATTTCAGTGAAAGATAATCAGAATTCCCTCTGAAATGAAACACAAAATATAATTTGCTAATGTGAAAGAAAAACATTACCTCTAATTCAGGAAGCACAACTACAATGGCGACAGCCTATCTTATCTGGTTAAAATTTTGTGTTAATATATCGTATCGTGTATCGATTCACGATATTGTTTACCACTGTTAGCGATCGCATACGATTCCGTTAGTGCTATGAATGCGTAATTTCTTCTCTCCGTCGTTCGTTGCCTCAACTCGCTGGTTATGAGATTCAAAAACGGAAATATAATAAGTTTTAATTCTCATTATATTATTTTTGTTTCTTTATTTGTCTTGTCGAATTGAACCAACTATTACGAAAAATTTTTGTTGCACTGAGTACCCCTGGTGTCATCGAGGCCCCAAGTAACTTACAAGGGATAAACATGAATATATAAATTACAACTGTTCCTGCACAATGCATTATTCTAATCGCAGAAATGCTGCAATCAAATAAGGAAAGGAAATTCAGACAGCGCTCATATTGACCCTAGCACATAAATTTCGATGTTCTGATAGTATAAAACTGAACTAAACTTGGCTGGATAGGACTTGCTTTGATGGAGAAAGTCATATGGCTTAGAACTAGCAGTTTCTAAAACGACGGAGATTTTTTACAGTTGACTTCTTTGGTACTAGGGAGGTTAAACGTGAAAGTAATTTTCCTTTCAATAAATGACGTTAATAACTAAAATTCAAAAGTCAGTGTCTACTAATAGAGAAATCATGTCATCCAATGGAATTAACAGTTACTGTGCAAAATGGTTTTGTACTTGATAAGACGGGATGTACACTTCCGAATTTTTCATTGTGTTAACAATGCAGGTTACCCTATTACGCGTTGTGCATATTACTCGATCAACTTTCACGATTCCATAACGCATTTGCAATCCTCTGCCTATCGAGCTGTAGCGTGTGACACGGCCGTGTGTTCCGTAACTGTGACAGAGCTCGAGAAACAGCTTGTTGTTTTCCTTCAAGAAACTGAAAAGACGAATTGCAAGAGTTCTTCCACACATGGAGCTATCTTTCTTTAATCATGACAACGACAGAGCACGCACAAGCTCTGCGACATGTGTAACAACCCTACGCCTTGTATACGAGGTCACAGAGCATCTTCCACACACCCCGACTTGGCCCCATCCGCCCGTCATCTGGTTCCAAAACTCGAAGAAAACTTTAGAGGATTTCACTTTCGCAGTGATGAAGCGGTGCAAGTTGTGGCCCCTTCAGTTAAGTAAAACATTCTACACTGATGGTATCAAGAAACTGTTCTCTCGTTTAATAGTTTATTTTATTTAAAAAGCTTTATAAGTTTTCACATATAAAAATCCGGAGACATTACATTTCAGCACGCCCTTGTGCTTACGCTTCAATCGAGAAGATCTAGTAATGTAGACGGTACACGGTCACTTTTACCACATCGATAACGTGAACCCACATCTTGGCGTGATATATCACAGTTTACTTTGCATAACACTTGCAATAAATCCATATAGAACCGTGAGTAATGACACCATTTCCTCTGCATTACAAATGTTTCACGTATTTCCCAGGCCAGGTAAGGTCCAGCCGTAGCGTCAGTCGTAAGTCTTTGCCTCCGGTGTCCTCGTGGCACTCAGTGTGTTACGGTGCGAACTGGGGTTATAGGGGATCAGTGTGTATAATGGATGAAACGCATTTGATGTTATTAATAATAAGCCGTTGTTTGTCAGTATTTACGTGAACCTGTAGGTAGAGAAATATCTTCTGCTGTATAATTATAACAGTGTACGTCATGAAACTACACGTTTATTGCGTCAGCATACAACTATTACAGAAACAACTGCAAGATAAAATAAATACAAATGCAATGTTTTTAATACTAATCTTTACAGTAATGAAATATACAGCAGATCGTAAAGTAATCAGAAACTGACACAGAACAGGATGTGTAGATTCTACCGGTAATGTTTAAGTAAAAGAGTCAAGTTCTGACGCAGTTTCTTGGCTCCTCTGGAAACAGCTGATGTCTTCATTCAGCAGGCCAGCCATTTAGTCTTCACTCCCTTGCAGACTATTCATGCTGAGCCAATGGACTTGCAATACTCCTAGTTCCAGGGACAATCTGACAGGTATGGTTTGCACTGACTCTTTGGTTTCACCACGTAAACTGCAACGAATAGAAATGTGTTTTAATAAAGGTAGGAGGTATAAAAATAACATACCAGTTTAAATTTACTAGTGATAAGACAACTGAAACTCTTCGATTTTTTTACATAGCATGAATCTCACTCTCAGCATTGTGACAAGATTATGTTATGGTAAAGTATCAGTGATAATGTGGTGTTCCGCCAGCATTTTTTTCCGTCCTACATTTTACGAAGACGTGCTTAGGAGGCGTTCAATGTTATTACGAGCGCCGTAAAAATGTTGCAACCGTCTTAACTGATGACAAGTGTGCTATGTTACGGGGTTCCTATCCTTACTGGTACTATAACAGAACGCTGGAAGACTGACCAAGGGAGTAAACCTGACTTATGGCGAATTTCGAAAATTTAACGTCACTAGAACCAAGTTCTTCCCGGAGGGTAATCCTCCTGTCGACCGAAGCATTCGACAAGCAACACATGTATCCTGTGACGTGCCAACTGACGATAACCTCCGGGACGTCGGTTTCGTTTGCTGGAAACTGATCTGGAGATCCTTGAGTTTGTGATTTGGGAAAGGTCAGCACTGCCGGTCCCCAGTAACCGTAAAAATCTGTCGTAGGTGAGAGATCTCATTGGAAAGCGGCGCCACACGAGACCATCTTAACACTGGAATGATCCAACGTAACTGGTTGAAATGCGTTTACTCTGTCCTTCGTGTACAGGTCAACAACGGTACTCCGCCGTCCGAACGTTAACCCAACCAGTTGTAACACCCTAATTATAGAACCCATAATGAACACCCTTTTGTCGCAAAAAGAAATAGAAAATTCAGTCATCTTGCCATTCATGAGAGCTACTCACAAAAAAATTTGCGCTCTTGACTGTTTGATTAAGAAGAATGTTACCTAATTTGAAGAAATTATTATTTACGAATGTTAAAGCCCAGACCAGAATTTGGTGGAGAATCATGAAGAGTTGCAATTTCGTAATTTCGGTGAGATAAGGCTAGCCACGGTTCCTTGATTATTTGATTTCACTCATATTTTTACATTCACTGTGGAACCCTTCGCGAACTTTTATCCTTAACAAACTGGTTTTATCTTGTCAATTTGGAACAGAATACAGTTTTGTTTAAAGTAGCTTACCTTTCGGTAGTTGGTGATAGCAAGAATACAGTTTCAACGAATTAGCATACAAGTAGAACTTCTGGTCTGCTGCGACACAAATGGTATCATCGTCATCTTCCGTTTAGGACGACCTCCCCAGAAATCTACTCTCAGCCGTGATATTGCCGGTGCTTAGTTCCTCATTCCCGATGCTGACGGTGGTCGTCCCTTCTGGTTGTGCGTGGACCATCGCCACTGCTACCAGTGCTGTAAAAGTCAATGATCGTAATCACAGATCTTCATTTCGTCTAATTGCTGTTAGTGCAACTCTCCCACTTAGCACTGCCACACTACTGTGTGCTATATATGCACCATCTGCTAGCGTGACAATACTGAGGTACAGTGCAACCCCTACTGACTCTTACTACGAACTTGCTAACATATCTCCACCGTATGGTAATGATACTGATGATGTCCGGTAGTGTGATTCTGAGAGTGACAGTCTCTTCGACGTACTTGAAGAACATGTGACTACATTCAGGGTAGCTACAGTAAGAGAGTACCGGATATTTGTGACACTTATGTAGAATATATGAATATGTAGTGTATCGCAGCACGAGAGTATGCACACTTGGTTGCAAATACAACAGATAGGACGGAAATTTCACCATAAATCTGTAATTATTACTAATTATCAATAAATTATCATAACTTCTCAAGATTACTTGAATTACTGATGTGTAGAACTCTATAGTGAACTATAATTATTTACGAACTGGGGAATATTTTGTGTTTAATCGATGACAGGGGACTGTTTTTCTCTGACTGTCCCACCTTAACAAACAGATAAGAAATTACTAACACTAAAATACACAATCACGAAAACTTTATTGCATTTAATAATTTTTGTTACTTCGTTTCATTTTTAGCAATAATCGTAGGATCACCATGTGAGTTATTTCACTGACCGAAAAAATTATCAGTTCATTCTAGTTTTAGCATTTGGTCGTTTTCTACATCAGCTCTTCAGAAGACTAAGGTTTTCTATTATTATCAAATATTTATTTTAATGCATCTTTTGTTTGCTTCCATTCGCGTTGCTCGGCGTTGCTTCGGTAAAATTTGGGCAAACATACTTTTCCGACGAGTTTAGCTACGGGAAAAGAAAGGCATCTACGGCTCGACCCTACAATATTAACCCCAATATTCCAAAGAGAGCTCAAATGTGGTAAGTGCCTAATTTCATCTCATGCTTTTTTAATTACATAAGTGTATTACCAATACATCGCAGCATATACGTCACTTTAGTCGTTAAAAACTTGAACTTTCAAACAATAGTTGCGTTTAGCACAGGAGACACATGGCCAAGGAGAATCTCGAAGTTGAAATCCGTCCTGCTGAAGTAGAATACTCGTGCTACTAGAGCTGTGAGCGATAATGGTGTAAGTGCAATGGTACGGTAACCTCGGGTAATTTATCCCTTGTACTGAGTGTAACCAACTGAACTAACATACTTTCATTGAATTATACTAAATGCACTTTTGGGTATAAGCTGAATGCTGTAAGTTAAAACCACTGTGCATAAGGTCGGTATTGGTATCCAATCTTTCCGCCTAACATCCCACACGGTAATTGGCTATGATGTAAGTGACAGTAAAATTCAGGGTTACTTGAACATACCGCTTGTCCCAGAAAATAAGGAAGAAAGAATGGAGAGCGACATACACGCTATGCTCATGTCGGAAAAGTTCTCGTGATTAATTTCGTGCTCCATTATACAAATACAGTGGTCTTTCAAGTTCTTGTCGGATTGTTATTATCTCACAATTAAATTGACCATATTAGTACTTTTCTCACTTACGTTTGGTAAGGTTTTACTTTCTAGTAAGGCTCTACCCCACTAAAAGCTAGCCAGATATTTGGCTGAAAAAGTTGGGCTCTTCATTGGTTCTCACATCAAACAGCCCGCTCTACCCTTTGTAGTAAGGAATGAAAAGTATTGAAGGAGCTGGAAGCCCTCCCGTTTACGATCATGTAGCAGGTGTTTCACTGGAAAGCACAAATATCTCCAAGTGCATGACACTCTAACAGTTTTTCGCTCCTCATCAAGATAAAGTACCTAACCTATTACAATACTGTTCCTGTTAAGTCTTCTGAAAATCACGTGTTTGAGAAGATTAATAGGTACCATTACAATTTGTTTGTTTTTCTGTTACATTCAAACAAAATTTAGGGGCAAAGAAGCGACAGCCTTCCATGGAATTTCTCACTTATCTTTTTGTTAAGTCCAATATACTATTACATACACGGTTCCATCACAGGAATGTGACCACCACCTGTTTTCGGCATCAACGCGAGATAACTACTCAACGACAGTAGGGCGCATCATTAACAGTGGAGGCTATATAAAGCGCGCCAGGTAGCCGTGGGGGACAGTGCAGTCGTTGTCATAATACGGAAACGAAGCTATTTATCTGTCGTCCAAAAGGGTATGATTATTGCCTTTCGAGCCAAGGGTGGATGCACAACTCAGTTTGTAAACTTCACGTGTCGCCCTGCTTAAAGCGTACTGTGCATGGCAAAACTGCACTATCCAAAACCGTCACCATGACTTGTGGGGCAGCATCGACCATAGATGACAGGAGTGAAAGACAGGTGCGGAGATGTGTACGGATGAACAGGTATACAACAGTTAAGGGAAAGACGCCCCAGATGAACCACACGGCTACCAGCAATGTCTGCTCAACGATCATCCAGCGAAAGTTCCTGTTTACCGCTGTCCACAGCAGGTGCCACATTATTACGATCACGCCGACTGCTGTTCATCAACGACGAAGGCTTCAATTTGCACTCCACTACCTGAACTGGACCTGCTTTGATCGGCCGTTTTAGGCGAAAGACGTTTTATGCTCGATCGGGTATAAGGCGGGTGGTGTGTACGGCGTGAAACGTTTCAAGGCAAACAACTTGCAATGAATGAGGGAGCATTATGCTCCGAGGAATGTATTCGTGTCGGTGATTCTTCATAATGGAAGCCATAAATGATCTAAACTAGTATGTGTTTATGCTCGGGGACTATGTCCACCCCTTCATGTTACTTAATTGTATTCGCTTTCTTCCATTGCGTCTGCCGGCCAGTGTGGCCAAGCGGTTCTAGGTGCTTCAGTCTGGAACCGCGCGACCGCTACGGTCGCAGGTTCGAATGCTGCCGCGGGCATGGATGTGTGTGATGTCCTTAGGTTTAAGTAGTTCTAAGTTCTAGGGGACTGATGACCTCAGATATTAAGTCCCATAGTGCCCAGGGCCATTTGAACCATTGCGTCTATTATGTGGAATGTATTTCGCTTTCTAATTCTTACATGATTCTCCCTCAGTTTTTTTTTGTTCATGCTACTTATTGTTTAACATTGTTCTTTATGTACCTGCCCGTACTTACCTTTTACCTTTCTTTAATCCGTTAGATAGTAGTTTGTTTAGTTAGTAACTTGTGGCGCACTTTTCATTGCTGTTCATTATTGCAGAATGCCTTACGTTTGTAAGTACGTTTTACAGTTTTTAAAGGAACTATACTGAATTGTAACGCATGAGAAAATTTTTCACTCTACACGCCAAAACATTTCCTAGAGGCAACGAAGAACGTGATGGCACACGTTACAATTCAATGTACACAAACAAACAGTGTGAATTCAGTACTACGCACGAGTCAATCTCTGTACTCTGAAGCCGGCGTGATATGCATAAGAAGATATTCCAAAAATATTACCCTAGAATAGAAGAACCTACTTTCCAAGATTTACATTTTCTGTTTTTTTAATTGCAATGAGGACATAAACAGAAGACGGCATGGGAAAAATCGCTGAATAACACACACGCAAACAAATGATCGAAAACTTATGTTGCTTCCTTCAACTCTCTAAAGTGAAAAAAAATGCGAAAACTATTGTCCTAAGTCAGCAAAAGTAATTGGTGCAGAAACTTTATTGTTGCATAAATAAAGCTGGGGTACTCTTTTCACCATTCTACAAGAGGTGTTGCGTGCGCATTCCAGTATGTATCACATCTTAGCGTAATGCTTCTTTACTTCTCAAGCGAAAAAGTATTGCAACACCAGTCACTAATTCTCAAAATACATATAGCTATTGAATGGTAGAGTCATTCGATTAAAACTGGTGACACAGGCAGGATGTGAATGAGCCTGTTCTGGACAATTTTACTGACAAGTACCTCCAGCATTTTAGTTACAGAAGCGACTAATAGGGAAATCTCTTGCATGATATGGTAACAGACCCAAAGTTCGCGAATCATTTCTAATGAATGAGAAGCTCTTTCATCGTAGGGCTGTTACAAACTCAATGGCTACTGTGTTAAAAGAATTTCACTGGAGGTAGGAAAGTTTTCCCTCTCAGCAGAAATATCAGGGGTTCAACTGCAGTGTATTTCAGCTGTCAAGATCGAATATTCAGCTCCTTTATTTACGAGGGTGTGAAACAGGAAATGGTCAATTCTACGAGTATTTGCAAACGGCATCTTAGACCTGTACGTACCGAGTAAGGTTCTAGTGAAATGCAAAGACCCGTCACACTTTGAGTGATACGTTACTAAGTTTCTGTCAAAACAATAAGAGCTTCAATACACGTTTAAAAGACTTCGGAGCCTTGTTAAGAGCAAAAACGGAAAGCAGCCATGAGATTTAAATTAAACGGTAACTTGCCGATCTGACGAAAAATCTTAACAAGTATTGGTACAGTATATACATCTACTTTAATTATTAAGTCACTCTTTGACCGTACTGGAACCCTCGCCAGAAATCAAGGAGAGAAGGACGAAATATTGATTTCGCTTTTCCGAAACTGTTTCACCACAGAAGGAGGTTTCGCTGGATTGTCTCAAAAGACCCAGTTAGTCGACATTGATGTAACTGATCGAGCGATAAAAACTAAAACCGCTCAATATTAGAAAGGTATCTGGATCTGAAAAGATGTCTTAAAGGTCCTGTACACTCCCCTTCCAGCAAAAGTTAATCGTAGGTCGAAAGAGCGACAAAGCATCCCAAGCGACTCTAAAAAAGCACATATGATTGAATGCCTAACTGGTTGTCGTTTCAAAATAAATGAACCCCTTTTATACACACTAATAATGACCGTTTTGGAGGACGGAAGTCTCCTCCATAAGAAACCAAATTGATTCAGCAAACAGAAGTCTAGATACTCATCAAGTTTGAATCACAGTATGGGCAATGTCGCCCTCATCGAAGACTTGTTACTTCAATTATTCCGAACAATATTCGATACAGTTCCGAAATGTCATTTAGTGGACAACGTAAGAGAATACCGGATATTGGACCTGATTTATGATTTTATTCGGTAATTCATTGCAGAAATAATTCAACACAACTCTCTTAATGGAACAAAAGTGATAGTCCAAAAGATAATTTCAATGGTACCACAGCGAGCTGTGATATGGCTATAACTGTTCACAATATACACAGTGTGAAAGGGGTATTCCATAGTCTGGGAGGTGGTATTTTCGATGAAAACATAAGCAAAATGTCCAGAAGACATGAGCTCTAAGATCCGTACTTTTACAGCTACATTACTTGGTGATACTGAAACCGTATTCACAATTCATTGCAAGTGCAGCAGATACGTTAATTCTAACGGAACCCGTGTATATTTTGTACAGCTTATGAAAAACGTTTACGTTGTCGTTTTTTCCCTGCCATTGCCACAAAATTTAAGGATGCTATTTCACAAGGAAAATACCAAACTCCATTTTGATAAGCTCCTTTACAGATGGCTCACAAATGCAGGTCGCATGTAATAGCTTGTAAAACTACGACACAGTGCCGCACGTATTTTCCGGCTACTTGGATTCATAAGTTTAAAACCATTTTTGAAACTGTATGTACTTGTGAGTTTCATCACAAATGAGGTTTTATGAGCTTCTAATATATGCTGGAAGAATAAATAATAAATAAGTATGTTAAGTCGTTGCAGTAAATACTCTGGCAATGTTAGGGATGTTATATTGGTATGAAATGTGTCATACATTTCATGTAACGATAATATAGTTGGCGTAAGAACGTGCTGAGGGAACAGTTGCGAATAATCTGCGTTGTGGTAAGGACGTGTGTCTTGGGGCAGAAATGACAAATTGTGCTGGAAATGGTGTTATAATAAGTGGGAAGCTAAGAAATAAGTGGGAGAGCACATATATGTGCATAGCACATGGTCGCAAGAAGGTTTTTAGAGTTAATGGAAAAAGCAGTAAGGCCCAAGTGCATTGAGGCTGATCAAAAAGAGCCTACGGTCTGTACTGAATTGCATAATAAGCATTATATCGTACGGCAAGCAACTCATCGCAAAGTAAGATCCATCCAGTAGTTTTATAGTTGTGTTATACGCATGCCAGTATCGTAGTAGCTTCTTGGAACATTAGATTGGTCTAGTCAGATCAAACCTTATTGACCTAACGGGTTAACCTTAAGCGTAGTAATATCCTCTCATCATAACTTCCGAGAAGGTCATAAGTGAAAAATATAGTAAAAAGGAAAAAGTATCCTTTAAACTGACAACTCATTTTCAATCAAGTAGTCATTGTAAAAGACAGCTGTAGTAATTATGGCTCTTCATATGGTGCAGCACTGCTATGGTATCCCTGACAATCAGTTGAAATGAAAAGTTATAAAGGGTGTTACATAAAGGTACGTCCAAACTTTCAGGAAACATTCCTCACACACAAAGAAAGAATGGACATGTGCCCGGAAACGCTTACTTACCATGTTAGAGCTCATTTTATTACTTATCTTCAAATCACATTAATCATGGAATGGAAACACACAGCAACAGAACGTACCAGCGTGACTTCAAACACTTTGTTACAGAAAATGTTCAAAATGTCCTCTGTTAGCGAGGATACATGCATCCACCCTCCGTCCCATGGAATCCCTGATTCGCTGATGCAGCCCTGGAGAATGGTGTATTGTATCACAGCCGTCCGCAATACGAGCACGAAGAGTCTCTACATTTGGTACCGGGGTTACGTAGACAATAGCGTGTCAGGAGAGTGTGGAGACCATGGAATTGGTCCGCCTCTACCAATCCATCGGTCACCGAATCTGTTGTTGAGAAGCGTACGAACACTTCGATTGAAATGTGCAGGAGATCCATCCTGCATGAACCACACGTTGTGTCGTACTTGTAAAGGCACATGTTCTAGCAGCACAGGTAGAGTATCCCGTATGAAATCATGGTGGTGAATCAAGGAAGTACAGTACATACTGACGAAACTAAAATGAGCTCTAACATGGAAATTAAGCGTTTCTGGACACATGTCCACATAACATCTTTTCTTTATTTGTGTGTGAGGAATGTTTCCTGAAAGTTTGGCCGTACCTTTTTGTAACACCCTGTATAGGTAAGCATCAGTCTTCGTATTAGATGCTTTGTTTCTATTTACTGTGCAACAGTTTTATACACAGGAGAGTATATGTGAGTGATATGTTATGATACAACAAGAATGTAACGTGGTCCCACTGGTTTGCTCAGTTGCTTACTGCACTCTGTTGATAATTCGATATAGCAAATAGCTTACAGTAGGCGAAATAAGCTTCTCAGTAGCGAAGATTAACAAGTGCTCATTCGGAATAAGGTCTATTGGATTCTTTTTTGTTTTTTTTTTTTTTTTTTTTTTGTTTGGGCCATACAACCATCTGTCAATACATGGAATACCTCTATTTAACACCCTCTACGTAAATGATCCTTTGATGCCGACGGAAACCTCGTAAGCTATCTCGCGAACGGCACTGATGTCTGTAGCGAGGTTGCTACGTTAAAAGACTGTAGGGAAACGGAAATTTGCAGAGGAACGATTATCGTTTGATGCGCTGGTAGTTGAACCAAAGCACTGCGCATAAACACGTGAAAAAACCCACAACACTTCATTTACACTGTTAGCGAAAATTCACTAAAACCAGGAAATACCTAGGAGTAATTGTCCGAAGCGACCTGAAGTGGAACGACCACATAAAACTGGCTGCAGGAAAATCAGTTGCAAGTACGAGAGTTATTGGAAACTTCTTGATGAAGTGAAATTCACCCACAATAGAGATGGTTCTCAGGGCACACCGTCTGTATGTTCCTGTGTACTTCTTGTCCGTCTTGAATTGATAGGACAGGACGGACTGAGAAGATGGAGAAGACGAAGAATGATGCTTTTGTTTAGTGAGTGCGAGGGCTTTACGAAGATGCGGAACCAGCTCAATTTCCGTATCGTTAGACTGATATTTCACAACTGTAACAGGATTACTAAGGCTATATATATATATATATATATATATATATATATATATATATATATATATATATTGCTTACAACTTAAGACAAACATACAATCTTTGTCTTTCTATCTTACCCGCGCTTCTTCGTGCATTCGCCAATGGTGTGCCTCTGTTCATTTGCCATCACCTTCAGAGGCTTATCAATTCCGTTTTTGGACAGGGAATTTTGTAGTATTCATCAGTAGTCTGAAACCTTCCGTGGCTTGTATGGTGTTTCCTACGACGTTAATTTTTATCGAAACCTATCTTGTCTCCTCCAAACATTCAATAGTGTACTTTAATTTGTAAAGATATTCTTCTTCATTGCATTTTCATTCATTCTGTAAATATGACCGCAAAATCTTAATCTCCTCTTTCTTATTATGTCCGATTGTTTCTGTGTATCTGTATAGATCTTCGTTTCTCCTCTTGTCCAGTTGTTATCTTTGCGCTTTCGCGTTCCTAAAATTTTTCTGAGTATTTGTATCCTTCATTCAGATGCGTAAAGTGCTTAGTTTAATTACTGTAGCGAAGTGTTTAATTTTTACCTGGAACGGTACTCATATATTATTATACCAGTTTTAGGTGAGTGTATGCTAATTCCATTTTTTTCATCTATTCTTACATGTGGTGATAAACATTCGGTTGGCTCCATTCTCACAAATACTTAAACTTATGAACTGTTTTTCCGGCCATTGTGACCGAGCGGTTCTAGGCGCTTCAGTCCGGAACCGCGCTGCTGCTATGGTCGCAGGTTCGAATCCTGCCTTGGGCATGGATGTGTGTGATGTCCTTAGGTCAGTTAGGTATAAGTAGTTCTAAGTCTAGGGAACTGATGACCTCAGATGTTAAGTTCCATAGTGCTTAGACGCATTTGAACCATTTTATGAACTCTTCTGAAATTTTGTTCGTATTCGTTTTTCCATGCTGTGCTTATTTTCAGTGTATACCGTTTTTTCATACTATATTAGTTACCTGGTTTTATCTGTAACTTTGCAAAATGTTTATATGATAATCTTTGCATCTGTTTTCTCGATGCTCGCTACGATTCCTAGTTTGCTTCTCATGGGTGTATAAGAACTAGTCATCCAAACTATACATTTGTAATTGCTTGGGTCTTACCATTATATAAGCAACACGAGCGCCTTTCGTCAACTATCTATGAACTGCCATTGTTCGCAAGCAAAGAAAATGAAAAAATCTTCCTAGAACACTCCTGACCCTGTTTTCAATTCCGAACTTGACGTCGCCAATTGCGAAAATTAACTGTACTTCGTCGACTGTAGAAATTGCTTTTCACTCGCATTCATACATGAGAAATTATGTGAAATGGAGGTAAGAAAAAATGATTATCGTTAATGAAAGTTTATAAATTCTGCCAATAATTACCAGCAACAAGCAACAGAGCAGCCTTCATTTTACTCGATAAAAACTTCTACTGCTTTCTGCGTTATATTTTCATTTATATATGTTTAGACACCCGATGGCGTCATCGAATGTTATCGTTAAGTTCCCTTCTCACTTTCCGTTCCGTGAACTGCGGTTGCAGCAAGTAGAAACACATTGACTTTCCTTGCACTTGAAAGAATCTGTTATCGTTCAATGTGTCATACTTATTATCAACATTACAACTACAGCAGTCAATAAAATTGGTTACCACGCTGAGTCGTTTAGTTTGCTTCTTTTTTCCTTTCTTTTGATTTTGCGTTGTGTGTCACTGTAGTAGAGGCGAGGAAACAAAAAGACAGGTGTCCACGTAAATTAACTGCCACGCCTCGGCAACGCAATTGAGTTGATATTTTCACGCACGTCTTAGGGGCAGTTCTTGTCAAAACCGCAATGAGAAGACAAATTTCTACTAAGGCGAGTTTCTAGACATTGGTGATAATACGTTTTAACATTTGTACTACTCAATTTAGGCATAGGCTCGAAAGGAATTTTTTTTTCTCTCAATAAAGCCTATCTCGTAGTGTAGTACGGCTCGAATCCTGATGACAGGTGGTGAAGAGACGTCACTGCTCGTTTATACCATTCACCGTGCAGTCTAATGAGCTTTCCATTTTGAAGAGGAGACTCTCGTGCCTAGAGGACTTTATACCCAGGAATTTAACTGCCTAGATACTAAAATCTACACTCCTGGAAATGGAAAAAAGAACATATTGACACCGGTGTGTCAGACCCACCATACTTGCTCCGGACACTGCGAGAGGGCTGTACAAGCAATGATCACACGCACGGCACAGCGGACACACCAGGAACCGCAGTGTTGGCCGTCGAATGGCGCTAGCTGCGCAGCATTTGTGCACCGCCGCCGTCAGTGTCAGCCAGTCTTTAACACTGGTAGCATGCCGCGACAGCGTGGACGTGAACCGTATGTGCAGTTGACGGACTTTGAGCGAGGGCGTATAGTGGGCATGCGGGAGGCCGGGTGGACGTACCGCCGAATTGCTCAACACGTGGGGCGTGAGGTCTCCACAGTACATCGATGTTGTCGCCAGTGGTCGGCGGAAGGTGCACGTGCCCGTCGACCTAGGACCGGACCGCAGCGACGCACGGATACACGCCAAGACCGTAGGATCCTACGCAGTGCCGTAGGGGACCGCACCGCCACTTCCCAGCAAATTAGGGACACTGTTGCTCCTGGGGTATCGGCGAGGACCATTCGCAACCGTCTCCATGAAGCTGGGCTACGGTCCCGCACACCGTTAGGCCGTCTTCTGCTCACGCCCCAACATCGTGCAGCCCGCCTCCAGTGGTGTTGCGACAGGAGTGAATGGAGGGACGAATGGAGACGTGTCGTCTTCAGCGATGAGAGTCGCTTCTGCCTTGGTGCCAATGATGGTCGTATGCGTGTTTGGCGCCGTGCAGGTGAGCGCCACAATCAGGACTGCATACGACCGAGGCACACAGGGCCAACACCCGGCTTCATGGTGTGGGGAGCGATCTCCTACACTGGCCGTACACCACTAGTGATCGTCGAGGGGACACTGAATAGTGCACGGTACATCCAAACCGTCATCGAACCCATCGTTCTACCATTCCTAGACCGGCAAGGGAACTTGCTGTTCCAACAGGACAATGCACGTCCGCATGTATCCCGTGCCACCCAACGTGCTCTATAAGGTGTAAGTCAACTACCCTGGCCAGCAAGATCTCCGGATCTGTACCCCATTGAGCATGTTTGGGACTGGATGAAGCGTCGTCTCACGCGGTCTGCACGCCCAGCACGAACGCTGGTCCAACTGAGGCGCCAGGTGGAAATGGCATGGCAAGCCGTTCCACAGGACTACATGCAGCATCTCTACGATCGTCTCCATGGGAGAATAGCAGCCTGCATTGCTGCGAAAGGTGGATATACACTGTACTAGTGCCGACATTGTGCATGCTCTGTTGCCTGTGTCTATGTGCCTGTGGTTCTGTCAGTGTGATCATGTGATGTATCTGACCCCAGAAATGTGTCAATAAAGTTTCCCCTTCCTGGGACAATGAATTCACGGTGTTCTTATTTCAATTTCCAGGAGTGTAGTTAACAATCTTAGAATCACGTTAGGGAGTGTACTCAAGAAACTACCTAAGCAGTTTCCACAACCTTCGAAATTTTTTTATGTTCTTAGACGTAAGGTTGTGTTTTGTGCAGCATTTGTAATTTTTTTTAGATCTGCACGTTTAAGTCCAGTGTAAAACATTAACTCTATTTCAAATATATGGTTCATTCTTTAGTTACAGACAATAAGGCCAACTTAAACATATATATTGCACATGATTAAATTTGGGAGCAATATATTCCCCTCCTTAAAAAAATCATTTTGCGTATAACGGGCAACAAACGACGCCTTCTGTAGACACTACCCGTCATATGAAAGGCTAGACGAGCATTGTTTGTTAGGATTGAGTCTAGCTACAGAATTCAAAATGGAAATGGCAAATATCTGCTATAACTCTATAGAAAGGGCACGTAACGACTCTTAGGAAAGACATCCTACATAAAGTATGGACGGTTAAGGAAAACTTCGTCGGTCGTGCGCCTTAATAAGTAATAATTTAACAGAAGACAATGTTGTGACTTGGAAAATGGGAAAACTTTCAATTTGGCGGAGTAAATTTTGTAATGCAGAAAAAAATTGGAGCATATAAAAAGTGGATAAGAAATAAGGAAATATTTTAAAGATCAAATACCCAGCTGGCTAGAAGCGAAAGTGTGTAAATTGTTTCGTATACAGAGAAAGAGCCGATGCTTTACGTCTCACTAACAGCTCTACACAGGTACACATACGTACTTAACATGAGAAATGTTACTTGTTTCGGTTTTTAGTGTAAATGGCATCTTAGTTATGTATGTAGTACATTCTTTCACGCGGAAGTAAAGTATGCCACATTGTCCTTAGAAAAGTGAAGTGAAATAATTTTTTTTAAAGCCTTGAACCTAGCATTTTGCAAAAACAGACATAATGTCTATTGGGATGCCGCAATCACTGGTTATACAATGTTACTTATAATCCGTCTTGATTTCAAAAGCGTTTATTCACGTGGCTGATTTCGGTTCCTCTAGAACCATCTTCAGATCCGCAAATTTCGGCTACAGGACGCAGCATAAAAAGGTTGCTGTGTATGGACGGGTTACTCCTGTAACTGAAACTTGCAAATCTGAAGAAGGTTCTAGAGGAATCGAAACCAGTCTTGTGAATAAACATTTTTGCAGTAAAGACGGATTATAAGTAACATAGGCTTGAACCTCGTGCACAGAGATGTTGTGGGCCATACACAGCTTAGACCATGATCGATTTCAGTTGCACTGCTCTTCCCCAGAGGTGTTGCGACAAGACGAATATCCGTTCGCTCTTCCTATAACTAGCGTAGAAGTATGATGAACAATTCACATCACTTCACATCCTTCAGATCTTGCAAACATAAAACTCCGATATCACTGTATGGTTTCACTTATCCTGCTACCATTAAGGTTCCTACTGATTCTTTCGAATACTTATATACTTACTATCTTTTTATCAGTGGTCTGAGAAAGAATTTTTGAGAGATTTTCTCCGTTATTAAGTCTATTTTTGCAGTGACTTCACGAAGGAGACGAAATTAATAACATTAAATCATGTAAACAAATCAGTTTGATGACATTTTGACTGTTACCAGGAAGTAATCATGGCAGAGACGACATTCTGTTAAGTGGTACTGAAGACAAAGCATCATAAAGAACGGTACAGCCTTTCTCACTTCGACTGGAGAGATACCAAATCTCATTCGATTACTCATCATTAAACTTCGCTAGAATTTCGTTTTTGGCTTAACATGCATGTCAGGATGGTTCCTTTCAAAAAAAGACGCCACTGATTTCCCACCACATCCTTATCCGAGCTTGTGTTCCATTTCTGATGACATCGTCTTGTTTCCTCATGACCTGCTTGCTGCTGCACGAAAATGTACTTCGAAATAGATTTTTATTCCTCTGTCGTCTTGTCTCTAATGGACAGCACCCACGACTGTATGTAACGGTCGTGGACAAAAGAAATGTTGATTTTTGAGCTACTGCATGTTTTTCAATCATCAGCTGATTTGTGGCGCTGATAGAAATAGATCAATTTATTTCATGACTAAAAATGTAGCAACTAATATGGTAAACTGACTTGGGTTAGGAGTAAGCCTGTTACAGAAACGAGGAAAACAAAAAAGCTCGAAACATTGTATGTTAATGATAATAAGTGAAGACAGCCGCTTGAACTCAGCTCGGGCGCCTGCGAGTCAGCCACTTCGGGCTCTTCCTGTAGCTGAAAATTCCGGTGTGACCTCGAGTTCTCTGGACAGTCTGTCGCACCACACTGGCACTTCTCTTCTGGAACTACCTCGTACTCTGTAACAAATAAGTGGATAGATATGTCAACAAAGGCGGACTCTGTGAAAACTCTTGTAGAAGTCTTGATATTTACTATTGGTACAGCAAATTTCAGACACTCCCTTTCCTACAGTTCACATGCATTTCTATTTCTGCAGCCTCTTCAGAACATGAAGTCACGAATGTAGACTTCCTTTGACTACATCCCCATTAACAGTATAGAATCCATCTTGTTGATGAGCTTTTAACTGCTTCATCGTCACCTGATTGGTAAACAAAGTGGTGGGGCTACTTTTCTACTATTTACTAAAAACGGACAGCTTCTACAACGAACTTTCGGAACAGTACAAAACCATGTTTAGAATAACACCCAATCATAGAAAGACCAGTGGTTTGTATAATTTCCATGCAAAACGTTGCATTCTACCACAAGTAGCATTTTAATAGAGAGAAATAAAGTAACAAGATGTAAGTAATAGGTAAATAGGGAGTTGGAAGAATAGTAACACGTAATTCAATGATGTCAGTGTAATATGCATTTTCAGTCAACAGTGCAAAAATACACTGTCTAAAGTAATCGTATAGCTCAAAACACACACATCCTACACACCTGATAGTTCTTATGCTAATCCTCCTTCTGCGGTTGCAGGAGTGGTTAAAACAATGTGGAAGAGAACGAAGTCAACACCTCACTAAATCCAAGTTTCTATATTCAAAATCACTTCCGTATTCAATCAGTCCAATAACAAAAGTGTTATTAATTATATTTTTAACTGATAATGGAATAACAGGCCTTTCACCAAGTATATTATAAAATATGCATATACTCTGTTGCAGAAAGTTGACAGTAAACCACAGAGCGAAGTCTGATAATGAAAAACTTTCGTGAATCTTCGTTTGTGTTTTGGAACATTGTAGTCTTAGATAATCAGCAATCCTTCTGATGGAGAGCCTATATTGCCGCAAGATGTAACCACCAAGAGATGGTTGTGTTTTGTGAATTTCAGTGGAATATCTGCAGTGCAACTTTTTTGTTGGGATAACTTGCACCTAGACAACTACGACGCGTATACCCTCATCATCAATTACGCAGCAACACGTTCTTTTCTTTTGCTGCGTGTCGGCCAAGAACTAAAGTTATAAATCGTTTCTTGTTGTTCTTTGGTCATTGTTCTACTTTTGCTTGGCTCCACACGAATGTTTCGTGGGCAAGTTGTTTCATGTTACTTTGAAATGTTTATCGCAATAGTGTCTTTTGCCTCTTCAAAATAGATGTACAACTTGTTTGCCGGTCAATCTGTCATTGATAAAGCGACGTCAGTTGTGAAGCTGTCGGTAGAGCTATGTAGAGACTACAACAAATTAGCTGTAGTTTTCTCTCCTCTCCTCTGAGGTACACTGTTGATGGTGAAGACATTTCGTACTGGAACTGGCTCTGGTCACTGTTCCAAACATTTTATTTCTCAACACTGTGCTCTATCATAAACACGTTTACTTCTTCCACAAACTGTTGTGCCATCTGAAGTATAGTATTATCGTCTTCTGTGTATTTCTGTGTGGAAAATGTAGAAAAATGCGATACTCAGCTTTAAGACTGTCGATAAAGGACTTTCAAACTTTGAAATTGTTCAAGTCAACCATTCTAGACGCTTCTAGTGCCCACTTCTGCAGATGTCAACAGTGAATTGTTGGTCCACACGACTTCTCTATGTCAAATTGTGATACCACATGCTCTTCCAGAGCTTTCAATTGGAACAGTCTGTTTTCTTTCAAACGATTTCCTGCTGCCTTTCACTAGACGAAAAATTTACTATTAATCGGTAATTTGATTTACTTTTAATGCTCTTATAATGTCTCACTAGTTTGCTAAATGAATTGAAGCATCGACTGCCACAGCTTTCATCAGTTTTTCCTAATAGGCTGTAATCAATATCTTCTATCACACGGGATTTCGACGGTTTGCTTGTAAATAGATCGTACTCACTTTAACTGGACTGTTGCTATTGCTCTGTAGATGGACGTCGCTACTGTTTGAACAGCCACCTCCAGGTTCAGGTTCTTTCTGTTCTTCAAAATCAGTATCCCTATCTTCATATTTTAATGTTTAATATCTTTAACTCACATCCTGTAGATTTATACAGGTGTGGAATCGTTAGCCACTTGGGGTGGCCCAGCGGTTCTAGGCGCTACAGTCTGGAACAGCGCGACCGCTACGGTCGCAGGTTCTAATCCTGCCTCAGGCATGGATGTGTGTGATGTCCTTAGTTTACTTAGGTTTAAGTAGTTCTAAATTCTAGGGGACTGATGACCTCAGAAGTTAAATCCCATAATGCTCAGAGCCATTTGAACCATTTGTGGAATCGTTAAATTACTTAGCTTCCCAGATTGTTTTAGATTTAATTTCTCTGTGATGTTTAATGGTGTGTGTAAGTAAATAACGGTCAACGCTACGAAAATATACACTGTACTAATTCAAATGAAATTCATATCACCACAACAGTGATAAAGCTAAAATCGATTTTAATAAGACATTAAGTATCTGTAAAGGCAGCGTGGCTGCATTAGATTCTATTACTGAGGTATTATTCATTCTGGACACAGAAACAAACTGTGTTTAGTTGCTGTCCCATGTCACAATGAAGTGGTACGGTAATGTGGCATGCCATAAATAAAAAAAAATAACATTTCCATTTTGATTTTCGACTTGACTTCTTTTAGCTGTGCCTCAAAACAGATAAAAATATATCCTCCACTGAGACTTTAATCAGGAACCAAAGCACATACCCTCCCCAGGCATCCATGTTACTCATAACTAACGAAATTTTACAACATTCTGCTCTACCTTACTCCTCCACTCCTGGCTATGAAGGATGGTCTCACAACGTAAAAGAGGAGATTGCTCGCAGTTTCCTAGTCAAATGATTTCCGTGGACACAAGACCATAAATTGATAATATTATTTCACACATTATGTGAAAATCACTCCTATTAATCGATGCAATTCATACAAAAATATCAAGTGATATTTGTAGGTTAATTTTGTGTCATCCAGGAAGTAACTTGTTGTCACACGATTGTCAAACATCCTGCATTGTTGTTCAGAATCAGTTATCCTCTACAGACTTGAAACCAAACATTTAAATAAAAGAATTGGAAAATTCTTAATCTATCTCTTCTTAGCATCGCTAGAAGCCAATTTGAAAAAAAGTGTCATTAAATACGTGACCTACTGACCTACACATCATGTATTCTGTGTGTTACTGCAGGTCTCTTCCAAGGAAAAGTAGCTGTAGCCCGTGTATCAAATATGATACATTAGGTCACTATGACCCTACAAAATTCAAATACAAAACATCTTTATTTACTGCTGTTTATTGGAATTTTAAGGAATTTTGTGTTACAAAACATCAATTAACAGAAATCAGAGCTTCTACACATCACTTATTTGTTCTTTAAAGGTATTTTATGCAAATGACGTGCACATTGTGTAAAAATGTCGAAAAAGAACCATTTCAGAGACTAAATTTTGCAACACACTGTTCACTGCATATTCTTGTGTAATAATATATGCGATATGTATATATGACGATTACGGAACTTACGACTGTTACTTCCACCTCTTAGCTGTCTTATATCGTGTGAAAATTTTTTAAGCAATCTCTTTTTCAAGTGAAATACGGGAACGCATCACAGATCTGGTATGTTTCGAACTTATTACTGGAGCAACCTTGAATGCTACATGCAGATCTACATTTTTTCTCCCAGCGTAATTATCTGGCAAATGGAATGTATTCCTAAATCTTTTGCAAGCTCTAACCTTTGAAACTGTTCAAGTTAATCAGTTTAACGCTTCTAGTGCCCACATCTGCAGATGCCAAGAGTGGTTTTTACTTCTTCTCTTCGTATCATTCCCTGTCGTCCGACATATTTGGGTCGATGGGCTCCTGTAACATCTCCAAAACTTCTGATTCAATCAAAACTAAGAACCAAGCACATTTACTGTCGGCGTTCTCTAACTACCTGCGGAATGACCACACAAAATATTACGTCCTTGGAGGACAACGAATGACATAAGAGTGTTGATGCCTACTGGCTGTGACAAGAGAGCGGTGTTAATTGCTTTATTTTGCATTCTCTTGTCTTAAAAAGTCGATACATATAATCTAAGTTAACTAAATTAAATATTGTCTGTGCTCGAGTGCACATGGTTCCTTAAACTGCCCCCCAAATTGCGAAGGCAAAGGTGTACCACCTGCAGCTGACCAATTTGTTGACGTATTTTCTTTATTTATCATGTTATGAATCATAAGTTGTTACGTATCATGTTTCACAGATTCAACAAACATATAATATCATAAATGTCATACATCTATACAAATACATAAATAATATTTACATACAAGATAAATGAAATTGAAATTAAAATAATAATAATAGTAATAATAATAATAATATAATAATAATAGTAATAATATAATAATAGTAATAATTTGTAATAATAATAATAATAATAATAATAATAATACTTGTTTGCCTGAGTAAGTAATTGAGAGATTAAAATTTACGCCGTGAATTTATCGAGCTTCGCACGTCCGAAGATGTACGGAACGTAGCCAAGGCTCATTATATATTTTTTGTAGACAAAGTCTAATATCTGACCTGAGCTTCAATCATGAAAATGGAGTGACTAAAATTACTAAAACAAAGAAAAGCATACTATTAAATAAAATATATATTCTTTTTAACATATACATTACGATATAAATTACACTTACGTCGAATTATAGGGAAATAATTGCAGATCATTTACAAATGAGAGCAACTTATTAATTCTGCGCCTCTTTTCTGCAAATAAAGATGAAATGGCTAGCTGTGGAGCCACACAAAATATTACGTCCTTCTAGGACAACGAATGACATAAGAGTGTGCTGATGCCTGCTGGCTGTGACAAGAGAGCGGTGTTAATTGCTTTATTTTGCATTCTCTTGTCTTAAAAAATCGGTACATATAATCTAAGTTAACTAAATTAAATATTGTCTGTGCTCGAGTGCAAATGGTTCTTTAAAACCTCTTAGCTGTCTTATATCGTGTGGAAATTTTTTAAGCAATCTCTTTTTCAAGTGAAATACAGGAACGCATCACAGATCTGGTATGTTTCGAACTTATTACTGGAGCAACCTTGAATGCTACATGCAGATCTACATTTTTTCTCCCAGCGTAAATATCTGGCAAATGGAATGTATTCCTAAATCTTTTGCAAGCTCGAACCTTTGAAACTGTTCAAGTTAATCAGTTTAACGCTTCTAGTGCCCACATCTGCAGATGCCAAGAGTGGTTTTTACTTCTTCTCTTCGTATCGTTCCCTGTCGTCCGACATATTTGGGTCGATGGGCTCCTGTAACATCTCCAAAATTTCTGATTCAGTCAAAACTAAGAACCAAGCACACTTACTGTCGGCGTTATGAACCTTACAAGTGGAAATTTTGTTTGATTAATTTTAGCATTTGCGCTGTTATTCTGAAACATACATCGCTCATGTATGAGATAGAACACTTAATTCAAGTATCAGAACACACCGTGATGAAGTTAACGGGTCCACCTCATACTTGAGCGATGTATGTTTCAGAATAACAGAAGACTTGCTGACACTAGTAATACAAGACTTCCGCTTTTCAGGTTCGATATGCAAATAGCTAGACAACGGCCATCCTAATACAACAAATCTGACGTTAAGATTTAAATGTTCTGTGTAGATAAAAGCTACACAGCGTTCAGTTGCAGTAATGGTGTTTCTTTGTCATTACTGCATAACAAGGTTTAATTTAACATGATAAACTCATATAATTGTTTCCTATGACAAAGGTGTTCTGATTAGATCTCAGTTGTATTTCAGTTTCTCATACTTAATGGCAGACTTACCTCAGACTTATTACATTTGATAATGGAGACCGAAGTAATTCATGATAACTTTTAGTAATTTACTGCGATTTTGGCTTGACTATTGTACTGAAGTCAAAATATTTTAAAAAATAGTCTTTACTTGGTTACGTCGTTATTAAAAGACACTTAAATTTTCTATTTTCACCATTTGAAAGAGCCTGAAATCAATTTTTGCGGTCAGGTAAAAAGCGTTGGAGAACATAGCGACCCAAATTTCCAACTTCAAAGTCTACATTAACCTTTGTGCTCATTCAAAGGAAATGTTCCTACTTGCTATTTACTCAGTGGGATCGATGGATATAACTTTCAACAGAAGTTTCGAATTTCAAATGATTGATTCATTTTGTAAAAGGCTACAATCATTAAATATTAGTCTTAGTGTTGTAACTAAACATCCCTTTGGGTAACAGCACTATTAACAGTACAGAGGCGATCTCTACTCAAGTCCCCACTTAAATGGTCTCTCGCCCTGACTTCTGATCACCAAAAATTAATTCCTTTTTTAGATGCTAAAATAGCAAAAATCCTCTCTATGATGCCTACAGTCAGGATATGTGACACTGCTCAGGATTTTTAGCTTCAACGAAAAGACTGATAAAGACAGCATGTAGCATTAAGATACCCACTGCTCAGTTTAGTGTGGCAGCACAAAGAAAGCTTGTAGTCTACGTGCAAAATCGCTGCTCCATACAGTGCAGCTATAGCTGCCTACAGGCGTACACAAAGAATGCTGGTTACCACCTAGTCATGCTGCAACAGTGCCACTACAAGTAAAATGTCGCGAATGTGTGCCATTAGTTCTGCAGTCTCATAGGTTTACAGCCGCTTTCTGGTAAATAAAAAGGTTTTCGCGTCAATCCGTTAGTAATCATATTTAGCGTTTAATTTTACTTTTAGGAAACAAATTGCCTCAAATTTTGAAAAAACTGCTATAAAATATACGGGTCGTTATGATTTTTCGTTTGATACACATTAGATCACCCAATACAGTGAATAAAATTTTGCTTATATCTTGAATTTTCATTTAGACTGGTGTAGGATTGAGGTCTGCATGTATCTCCAGTCTCCACAAAACGAATTTTATGTAGTGTTTTCAGTTCCGATCGTGTGCACCAGCAATATAGTCAAAAAGGAATATTCACAACGTCTCTCATCTCTCGTAAATGGTTTGAGATATGAAAACGAAATTTTAACAGAATGTAGTACAGAAAGTGGAAGCCATGTTATCATATGGCTAATATACACAACTTTCCTACCTACACCGATATATGACTAGCTACAGACTTTTTCAATGGAGTAATAGAAGTTTGAAAGAGTCAACAATAGCAGGTTAAACGAGCATTAGTATTGCTTTAGCAACCTTCCAGAGGAATTCAACTTTATCTTTATAGTGTGAGAGTGATTTTTAATAATTGTACGAGAATTCTTTCAGTTTAGCCCTCACTATTAAATTCAGTGCGAGAAAAGCCTTTTGTAATACTTGAAAACCAGTACAACAAAAGTGCCAAAGACATACACCCTTCTGTTATGGAGACACAGAAATAAAAAGTCGTGGCTAAAGGTACCGAAAGCGAGAACTACAAAACCACAAACACAGAAAGTAGAGATATATAAAATACGCCTAACATGTGCATCTTTAGGTTTCAGTAAACTACTGTGAGACACTTGGACAAATGATCAGTGGTTTACAAATAAGTTCGACTGTGAAGAAGTGAACGGACAGTCGAACAACACATCAGATGACACTGAACTCACATTCGCGAGGACGACGGTTAAATCCCGCGTCTGGCCATCCTGATTTAGGTTTTCCATGATTTCCCTAAATCGCTCCAGGCAGATGCCGGGATGGTTCCTCTGAAAGGACACGGCCGACTTCCTTCCCTAATCAGATGAGACCGATGACCTCGTTGTTTGGTCTCTTCCCCCAAACAATCCATCCAACACATCAGATGAGTATTATGAATAATTTGTTTTAAATATTAAATACAAAATAAACAATCAAAGACTGTTAATAATTAAATTTCAGGGAGTTACTGATTTCAGCCCAAAATTTTTCACCAATTTTCCTGTTAGAGTTACTTCTCTTCTTCTTATCCGGTGTTGTTGGCTTCTCATAAATACTTCAACTGATACCTGGATCTACATTATAAATTATTATATTAAACCAAAATTATACGAAACGACTCCTTCTCTTTTACAATGCTCGTTCAATTTGCAGGTGTCGTTCGTTATATAAAAATACACGTTTGATCTGCATCCAGGTCCTTCATACAGTATCAGAATATCTCATAGTAAGCCTCAGACAATGCGGTAACAGAAACAGAACTCCAATATTTCACTAGTACATGCATCCAAGGAAAGCTTAAAATAATTCAGCAGATCAGCAGAATCAAGTACATACATTGTACATGTTTTAATGAATTCTCAGCAGTTGTTAGCACGGAGTTAACAACACATGCGCAAATGGTAGTTGAAGCACCTTATATTAGTTTTACTCATACTGGCCACACAGCTTGGATGAGACTATAATTGGAGCACAACGACGTAAAAAATGCGTTTACAGTACATGTGTACACCAGAGTCTCAATTTTGGCGCCACATCTGGAAATTGCTTGAATGATAGTTGCATTACTTGACGGCAAGAGGTCATAACCTGAGACACCATGACCAACACACCATACTGAAACGTCCCCTTAGAAAAATTAATGAATTACTGTCCTTAAACTGACACACAGTATTTTTAGCGCAACGCAATCTGGCTTTCAAAAATCCCTACAAAAGAATGGCCCTGACTAACATTAACCTATACGAGCGAAATCGCCTTTCACAAATCACTTACCTTACAAAAATCTTCGTTACTCGAACTACTGCAATACAGCGAGCGCCACTACTGCCAGCTAAATAACAGATTCAAACTACGGAAGGCACTAACTACTGATAGGCATAGTTAGCAAATGAAAGATTTTAATAGAGAACAAACAATATATTTACCTTAATAGTGTTGAAAAATCATAATATACATAACAGTTCATGACATCCAGTCTTACAAATTTCTAAACTTCGCCGTCTCTCTCCCCACATCCACCACTGCTGGCGGCTCACCTCCAACTGCGCAACGCTACGCACTGTTCACATCCAGCTGCCGCTGCCCAACACTACAATGGCAGACAACAATGCAAACTAGCCACAGACTGCACACAGCACAGCCAGTGATTTTCATACAGAGCGCTACGTAACGTTGCCAATAAGAAAACATAAACAGCCTACTTACATAGCCCCCATACACCCCACAAAAAATTTTACAAATTGTTTTTGGCAGTGGCCAATAATGATTTGATAAAATTTTTCATAATTACAATAACAAAGATATCAAATGCACACACTTGTTGATACAATGTTGGTCAAAAGCTAAATTTTTCTCACAGTCCATCATAAAGACAGTCCTGATCATTCATCGCAGTAAAATTGCAGTGTTTTTCTCAGAGTCTGAGCAGTAAAAAAAATTCACACGGAAGTAGTGGATTTCCATGCAGTTTTGAAGAAGTAGTGTTGTCCTTCCAACGGAAAGACCATGCTGACTCTCGACGTGCAGACAAGTAATGGGTCACAACAGAGCAAACTCACAGCAGAGTCATTCGAAGTTTTGAAGAATATTGGTAGGCAGATCATCACAGAGTAGACCCACTGTAGTCCTGGTAGAGATTACGGTATTGGTGGGCCACCAGAGGTGCAGACACACTGCAGTCCTTGTAGAAATAAAGGTATGACCAGCAGCCATCTGCTACGACTGTGCAGGTGCACAATCACCATCGAAGAGTCTTGCGGACAATATAGCAAGTCTATAACCACCACTTGTGCACTCACAAAGTTTTTGGAATTGTCCTTAGAACCAGCAATGCTGTTATCCAGTCCCTTGCTGAATTATTTACACACGTGCAAACACTAACAGTCCCTACTTCTCACATATTGTCCATATACTATGACCAACAGAAATGTGTGCAGTGAAATGGAACTCACAAGCTAAAAACATGATGAACTGGTGTCAATTACCATTTTATAACATAAGAATACAATTACAAAGGTACAATATACATCATTAAAGAACATAACAATACAGATAACATTTGTAGTACAAGCTTTACAAAAGAATTGAAATAACATATACATCAGTGTTACAGGAATTATGACATGAGTACATACATAAGATATCATAATAACTTTCGAAACATCAACTTCACACATGAGCATTAAAACAGAACGGAATAAATAATGTCTAAACATCTTTACAAAGAAAATAACATATTATCAGAAAAATTCTACAACATAACTCTTATTAGCTAAACACATTAAGTCAGGAAAAACACAAATTCACATAGTGTAATAACACAAAAATACAGCAGCAAATGCTATAACCTATATCTAAACATGACAAACCTCAAGCAGAAAAAATATTACGCTAAACGTGGCCATGTCTAATACCTATGTCACATTTTAACACTAGAATGATGCATCACAAAAACTTACTCTGCAAGAAAGTTACCAAGTCATTAAAAAAATAATTTATGCAATTTCTGTGAAGGGAAATGTCTATTTGTGCACTCTTTTCTACGAAGGTACATCATAAAATTATTCTTTACAGGGTCTGTAGACAGAAAATAGTGATATTAGTACATCTATTACATTTTATAATAACCAATGCTGCAGTGCAGCTAGAAACTAGATATTAAAGAAAATGAGCAAATATGTACAAAGGAAGGCATGAAACATCATTCAGTAGCCATATGGCATTTCATAAAGTAGTATAACAATCTCTCAACTAGAAAGACAGTATTCATAATCAGGTGTATAGACATAAAAATATTTCTCGTCATTTCATTAGGCATTTCTGTAAATATCATAAATTAAGAGCGCCACAGTGTTATCATATGTTTTCAAGTTTGAGTGTGTCGTATTTGCGATGCTTTCTACAAAGGAATGTCAATAGCGAGGATTATGGCCCCTTTTTTTTCTCCACCTGTGCCTCTGAAACGCACACACTAATGGCTTTTTTCCAGGCGACTGTCGCGCAGCTGGGTGCCCACGACTCATTACGTGAAGGTGGTCACTTAACTTTCTTACTGAAATATTTACGACACCAGTTTGCATTACAGTGACAGTCTCATATACAAAATCTCACAGGTCGAGAATTTGCGTTGCAAATGTGTAGAAACAAAATCCTATGAATATAACAGTGTTCAAAAAGTTTTCGACGGCATTGTGATGTAATCGCAAAAAAAATTCTCTGCTCATTTAATAGTGTCATCTACCTCAATCGTACTTTAAAATCATGCTCCCTTACCAAATGCATCATTCAAAGCTCTCATAGTATCACAATGGTTCCAAAAAATATGAACAGTTCACAAAGTACAGACAAAGTACAATTTCATAAGTGTGAAGTTACCCAACTGTGTAATTGCATAACATGTGTCACTGATGTAGTAAAAAAAATGTTTATCTCTCAGTTAAATGATCAGATAGCTGTGTAATTTGTGTGTTACACAAAGTAAGCGTGTACCCCCCTAAGGATTAATGAATAATACTCTCAGGTGATACAGATTACAGCAATGGAATGAAATGTATCATGGAAAACCTTTGTATCATTTTACTTCAAATATCTTTAAAAATAAATGTTTTAAGTACAAAATTAATCACTCAAATACATCTACTATAGCGCTAAACTGTGTGTCTTGTTGTAAGATAATCTCTGTGGAAGTGTTGTAGTTATAGTCCTCTGAAAGCTAAGTTCTGCAAAAGTTAATGTACTTACTTCATGATAAACAAAAGTGAAATGCTTTGCGTATAGATATCTTAGTTATTACACTTATTGCCATGATGAAGAAAGTACTGTACTGTAACGTATTGCTGTGCTAAGAAAAGGCTGTCTCATTGTAGCTACGCCACAAAAGTTACTACTCAAACATGTTTTACTTTCCAGAATAATTCAAAAAAACTGTGCCGATATAAAAAAGAAACACCGCAAAAGCAACATTGTAAATTGTCACTCATTAGTAGCGTCGTGATAAAATCGTGTAGCTGTCACATAATCTAACCACTGTGTCATCTGGTATCACACAGAAAGTACTTTAAACCCAGAATGTATTTTCAAGTAAACCAAAATGTTGCATTAAAATCTCATTAGCAGAACTGGTAAATGTTCTAAGTATGTCAGCCTTATAGTCGCTAGGTAATCGTGCAACTAACAAGCAAGAATGTACAAATAACAACACTGTGTCGTCTGTTCACTATAACAATGCATTCGTAATTTCTGTTGAAATAAGTTCTCTTCGTATTGACTGGATATTTAACTTCAAACATTGTTGCATGTTAACAGATTCTAAGTCTCACAAAGCATACTAGTAATGTAAAGTGGGAAGTTATATGGGAAAGACAAAGTTAAAAAGCAGATTATCTTTCAATAAACGGTTTTACATGTGAAATGTGGTGCAAGCCTTTACTCTTACTACTATGCAGAGCTCCAGCTTCAACGGAATCATCGTGTGGTATATGTCGGTAAAGAATACTGGAATTTTTCTCAAGGTTAGTATCTATGTTATTTTTCTCTGAGCCAGCTGGCGCACACGGCTGCCTGCTGTGTGAGTCATTGTCTGTCTCTTTGTTGGCGTGCATCGTTATTAAGATTAGGAGACCTAATTTCTACAAATTCACCTCGTCGAGAGTGCCCTTTTCTATTTGAATCCCGCCAATTCTGATAAAATTCAGGTCTGTCATTAAGATTATATCGTCTGTCGTCATGTCGGTAGATTCCACAGTTTCTTTCTTGTCGGTCACGTGGTGGAGCATTTCTCCCTGAATCGTAACTGTGCGCTGATCTGTTGCGTCTGAAATTATTCTGTCTCCCTTGATAATAATAGTTCTGGTTACCATATTGTCTGTTTCTATTATTGTCTCTGTCATATTCATTACTACGGAAATGCGAACTTTCTCTGTAACTATTAGTCTGCCAGTGGTTGTCATACATGTGGTGTTTGTTTTGGTCACGATTTGTGTTGTGAGAATAGCCTCGTCGTGTCCAGTTATTATTTCTTTCATTGTGGAATTGCGACGGATGTGACCTGTAATTGTTGTGTTCCTGTTTTCGCATTCCGGGATTGTCAGTGTCAATTTCTAATTTTTGTAAGAGTCCTTGAAAAGCTTCAATGTCGTCTTTGCAACGTCCTGCCAAAATAATATGTCGTAAATGTTCAGGTAATTTGATTAAGCAAATATGGGTGAGTTCTGAGGGGCTGTATGGATTTGACACATATTGATTCTTGTGCAACATGTCTTCAAAATATTTCACAAGACTGGAAAATTCAGATTGTTCGAAATGTTTCATCATTATGATGCTATGTTTTACTCGGTATTGTGTAGCTTGAGACCAATATGCTGAGAGGAACGCATGGTAAAATTCTGCTTCACTGTGACAATCGTGAATGACCGATCCCTTACAGCTGGTTCATTCTCTAAATAGCCACACACAAATTCTAATCTGTGCTCTAATGACCAGTTGGGAGGAAAACAATGAGAGAATTGATGGAGCCACGCTTGTGGATGAATGTCGTTGCCAGAATTCTTAAATGTTTTAAATTTACGTGTAGTAATGAACAGCTTATAGTCAAAATCATCGTGTCGGCGAAGAGCATATCAGTCATTGTTACGTCGTGTCGGCTGTTCCATCTAAAATTGGTGCACCTTGCCTATTTCTTTCATAATTTCCGAAATGCCCTGTGTTATTATTGTGTGGCTTTTCCGTATTTCTAAGTCCCTCTTCCCGTGTTGGAGCGCGAGTGTCCTCTGAAATATGTAATTCTTGTATTACTTGTGCCAACTGATCTTGTACTTCCCGGATTTCTCTTTTGTACTGTGTACTGATTTGATTTTGATTTTGTTAGAATTTTCTAATTTGTTCATACTCTTCAGTGTCCGTGAAGGCTACAGGTCTTGTATCATTCAGATCATCATCTACCTTTGTAGATAAGTTAGTGAACTGATCTGAAAATTCGGCTACTTTATCTGATAGTGAAATTATTTCCTCTGTGTGTTTTTCTGAACCACGTTTCAGAGTGTCCATTTGTGTTGAAATCGTATATCCTGTGTCCTTTAAGTTTTCCTGAGATTTTGCAAGTTGCGTAACCGAATCGGTAGATGCAACTGAGTTAATTTTAGCCCACAAGGTCTCATGATTTTCATGAACAATGGTTTGCAGTTCTTTTATGGCTGCTTCGTGATTCTGTAATGCATTTTCATGACTCGAAAAAATAGGTTGGAAATGCTCACAAATTTGTGTTTTTACGTCATTACAGACTTTTTGACATTTAGATTCAATGTTATGTAACTCAGTAGTTAAATCTTCACGTGTTTGTTCAAGTGTGGTGTCTAACTTTCGAAGATTTTGTTCCATTGTGTCCAACTGTTGCTTTGTTTGTCTCTGGTGTTGTTCCATTGTGTCTAACTTTTGAAGCTTTTGCTGTGTTTGTCGCGTTTGTTGTATTAATTGTAATAACAATGCACTGATGACTGAAACATCTTCCTCAGTGCTTTTCGGCAGTGAATTTGCACCGGCAACATTCACGTTTTGACAAGCAGAAAATGTGTCTTGACTTATTTGAGAAAACGGTGAGGACGCAAAACCTGAATCTACAGTATTTGGAAGATTGTGTCCTGTCATTTCGGACTCCTAAGGCGAGCTGTTGCCGACCGATCGATCAATAATGCTTCCCTGCTCACTAATTGTTTCACTGCCTACACCATTATTTGCAGCCCGCTCCATTTCCCTATGCACAATTACCAAATTACTACTTTAGACATTAGTTAATTCATTACTCAGCGGCGCTAACACACTACTTTCGCTTCACTGTCATTTCTCAGTTTACTTTGGAGCCTAGTATTACGTTTTTCACACGCCATTATTTTCACAATATTTCACACACAGAAAAGCACAATTTCAAGAGCAAAATAAGAAAACACATTAACATAGCACTGAAAATAATATCTAGTTAACTGCAAGCGTGGCTGCGAAATACTTGGTGCAAATCTACATGCATGCCACAACAACAATGAAAGACTGCAACTACAAAGGAGATTCTCTTTACAATTATGCGCTACCAATAAACAACAGCTACACTAATTACTCAAACTACACGAAAAAAATCAGAAGATTCCACTGAGGTATCCCCGGCTAAGGGTCGACAGATGAAACGTCCTCTTAGAAAAATTAATGAATTACTGTGCTTAAACTGACACACAGTATTTTTAGCACAACGCAATCTGACTTCCAAAAATCCCTACAAAAGAATGGCCCTGACTAACATTAACCTATACCTTTCACAACTCACTTACCTCACAAAAATCTTCGTTATTCGAACTACTGCAATACAGCGAGCGCCACTACTGCCAGCTAAATAAAAGATTCATACTACGGAAGGCACTAACTACTGATAGGCATAGTTAGCAAATGAAAGATTTTAATAGAGAACAAACAATGTATTTACCTTAATAGTGTTGAAAAATCATAATATACATAGCAGTTCGTGACATCCAGTCTTACAAATTTCAAAACTCCGCCGTCTCTCTCCCCACATCCACCACTGCTGGCGGCTCACCTCCAACTGCGCAACGCTACGCACTGTTCACATCCAGCTGCCACTGCCCAAAACTACAATGGCAGACAACAATGCAAACTAGCCACAGACTGCACACAGCAGAGCCAGTGATTTTCATACAGAGCGCTACGTAACGTTGCCAATAAGAAAACATAAACAGCCTACTTACAATACCTGAAATTATCGACTCTCCAACATTGATAAGATAGACAATTTCTACTTGACTTAATCGTTTACGACCTTCAGAGATCAGTACACTTGCGACCAACACACACAATGATGACATCCAGTATGACACCGCCCGGTACCTTCTGTCTAGGGCGTAGTAGAAATAGTTATCTGCATTGACGGTGTATACATCGAGATGAGAAATTCCTGCTTGCTGTCGCTGTGCCGGGTCACGCCCATGCTTCTGCAGGTATGCTGGCACAGCTAAAGCCTCACTTCAGTTGCAGGAGTTACTTCAGCATCGATACACACCGTAGTCATGTAACTATAGTGTCGAACATACGTCATATTCCCTATTCCATTTCTGCCCCCCCCCCCCCTGCTATTAGGCAAGCTGGATAAGGAATTCAAATGTCAGCTCAGAAAAAACAATTTTATGAGCCAAGTGCGCCCTGATTTCCTTCCTTATCGCAACCTTCTGCCTACTGACTGTAACTAGAGTCACAAATTCTTGAAGTTCAAAACTGTCATGGAATCTGGGCAACAAATGTGTGCTTAATTTTTCCGAAGCCTTACTCATTGCTTTGAAATCATGAACAAATGTCACGTCCCGAATTCTTAAAAATTTTGTCCGCCACCCCTCATTATGCCATACAGTTCTTCTCCTTTCTGCCTTCTATAGGTCTGAACATTCTTTCTTTCAGGTAACAAATCCCCAATGGACCATAAATAAACGACTCCATATACCAAAAGGAAACTAATGGGTTGGGACTGATGACTCTTGTGGCGTACATTATTGAACACCAGAGTCACCTACGAAAGCGACCGTTTCCATCCAGTATCCTAAACTAATTAACAGCTGTTCATGCACTTTTCCTACTGACTTATTTAGTTCAGTAACTGTAAATTATAAAAAATGTACATTTCTACGAATTTCCGAAAATAATCAAAGGGTACAACATTCGATGTGGTGAATAATTGGGATTTCAAATATTTAGATTTAATATATGTACATTAAAATTTTTATGTTAAATAAGCTTTTTATTTCACTGGTAATTCCATGACTAATTTAATTTATGATTTGTGAAGATAAAACAGAACATCGAAGTATTTTTTGCCGAAGGCAGAATCAGTTAGTATAACAGGAAGTTAGGGTATTTTGTACATCATAAGGCTATTTCAAGCATTTTCCCTAGACACTCTACATTTCATGCTTCCGGAAATGTTACGGAGTATAAGTCATCTCTCATTTTTCACAATTCCATCAGAACTGAAGTCCTACATCCATGGCCTTGCCGTCGATAGGACGTTAAACTCTGAACCTACTTCCTTCAGTCGTTGAGGCCATCGAAACTGATATTTCGAATGTAAAGTCATCTTTAACACTTCGTTGAAGAACCAATGGCCATTTCTGGACATTTATCTGGTCATTTATAATCAACTAAACTGAGACGCCAGTAACGGGAAGTGGTGAGTGAGGATGTTAGTGAGGAACTAGGGCTCTACACATGCAGCAGTGAAACTTGAAGTAGTGACCTCAGTTTTGCAGTGTGTAGGCAATTACTTTATTATCACTGACAGTGATGACCCTATATTTGAGTCATACATCAGCAATTAAACAACTGAGTGGCATAAACGGAAATAAAGAGGATGTAACATATTTAATCACTATGATTAATATCAACAAGTCACTTTATGATTAATCACAATTGTTAACACTGTATACACAGACAGCTCACAACAGGTGCTTCAGTGTACTAATACATTGCTGTATACGATTGACTTATAAGAAAATTAGGCTTCATATTGTGCTTTTCAGTAATAGATTTATGATCTAATTAATGAATGGAGAAATGACGTATACTTTCTGGGAGATCTAGAATCACTGTCGAAAGTAACTAGGCTTAAGTAAATCTTCGCAAGCGATGCTTGTTATGGAAAGAGTAGGTAAATCAACAGTAAATTTATTAGATTCCTGACTCTATTCTACATCAATGAAATGAAATAAAATAAAAAATACCCCATCTATAAGAGAAACATAGACCTAACCGTGGTCTCTATGGCATAAATCAGTGACGAGATGTGGAGAAGCCAGAGACGTCTTTGGACTAGGCAGTTACAAACAAACAAGCATTATCAAGGGGATACAAGAGCCAGGTCACCCTCCGATAGGAACTGAAGAGGATCGCAAGGTACTACTCGTAGAGAAAAAGGGAAGGAAATTTGATCTGTCTGAAAGATCTGTAGCAGCAGTTCACCAGGAGACATTAAACAGCGTTACTAATGAAAAAACAGATGTTAGACAGAATGGGTTACTGAGCTGTCTCATTAATCATAATTGGTACTGTTCCACCTACAACGAAATGTGATAACTAACGTGAAATATTTTCACAAGAAATAAGTATTTACAGGAAACATCCCTTGCGTGCACCTTGCAATAACCAATGTTTGATGAGAAAGTGATCACCTTAATTATCTTGACACAGATGTCAGATTCATGCGAACCTCGATTTTACCTGTTTTGTATTCATAAATGTCATTTAATACATTCTCAAGAAAATGAAGATTCAGAGCAATGAGGTTACATTTTGGAGATATGTTCATTAATCCAAATTCCTTCTTCTGTTCAAAGCTGAAGAAGTGTGTCTGAGCATTCAAAGTGAATATCTGACAAAGAGGTTCTTAATGAAACGATCCGGCTACATATTTTAATTAAGTGATTCCACCTACTGGGTAGAACACATTAAAGTTTTGACAAAAGATAATATTCACTTGTAGTGTACAAATCCTGTAATTTCGAAACAGAATTGAAGACTGTTGTTTACTGAAGACTCTGAGGTATTCCTATTTCAGCCACCAGTATAACATATGTAGAGTATATGTCCGTGTGGGTGTATGTGTGTGTGTGTGTGTGTGTGTGTGTGTGTGTGTGTGTGTGTGCGTGTGAGTGTGTGTGTGTGATTGTGTGCATATACAGCAAAAATACTTTATCGCAGAAAATTTATGTACAAAAAACACTTTGTAAATAGCAAATAATTGCAAATTAATAATAAACAATACGTTATCGTAAGTAAAGACAATGTTTGTACTGCAAGAAGTATTGTACAAATATGTAATAAAGAACAAAGGATTGTATATACACTACTGGCCATTAAAACTGCTACACCAAGGAGAAATACAGATGATAAACGGGTATTTAATAGACAAATATATTATACTAGAATTGACATGTGATTACATTTTCACGCAATTTGGGTGCACAGATCCTGAGAAATCAGTACCCAGCACAACCACCTCTGGCCGTAATAACGGCCTTGATACGCCTCGGCATTGAGTCAAACAGAGCTTGGATGTCATGTACAGGTACAGCTGCCTGTGCAGCTTCAACACGATACCACAGTTCATCAAGAGTAGTGACTGGCGTACTGTGACGAGCCAGTTGCTCGGCCACCATTAACCAGAAGTTTTCAATTGGTGAGGAGATCTGGCCAGGGCAGCAGTCGGACATTTTCTGTACAGAAAGGTCTGTACAGGACCTACAACATGCGATCGTGCATTATCCTGCTGAAATGTAGGGTTTCGCAGGGATCGAATGAAGTGTAGACCCACCACGGTCGTAACAAATCTGAAATGTAACGTCCACTGTTCAAAGTGCCGTCAATGCGAACAAGAGGTGACCGAAACGTGTAACCAATGGCACTCCAAACCATCACGCCGGTTGATACGCCATTATGGCGACGACGAATACATGCTTGCAATGTGCGTTCACCGCGATGTCGCCAAACACGAATGCGACCATCATGATGCTGTAAACAGAACCTGGATTCATCCGAAAAAATGACGTATTGCCATTCGTGCACCCAGGATCGTCGTTGAGTACACCATCGCAGGCGCTCCTGTCTGTGATGCAGCGTCAAGGGTAACCGCAGCCATGGTCTTCGAGCTGATAGTCCATGCTGCTGCAGACGTCGTCGAACTGTTCGTGCAGATGGTTATTGTCTTGCAAACGTCCCCATCTGTTGACTCAGGGATCGAGACGTGGCTGCACGATTGGTTACAGCCATGCGGATAAGATGCCTGTCATCTCGACTGCTAGTGATACGAGGCCGTTGGGATCCAGCACGGCGTTCCGTATTGCCCTCCTGAACCCACCGATTCCATATTCTGCTAACAGTCATTAGATCTCGCGAGCACCAATGTCGCGATACGATAAACCGCAATCGCGATAGGCTACAATCCGACCTTTATCAAAGTCGTAAACGTGATGGTACGCTTTTCTACTCCTTACACGAGGCATCACAACAACGTTTCACCAGGCAACGCCGGTCAACTGGTTTGATTATGAGAAATCGGTTGGAAACTTTCTCATGTCAGCACGTTGTGCTTGTTGCTACAGGCGCCAAGCTTGTGTGAATGCGTTGAAAAGCATTTGCATATCACACCATCTTCTTCCTGTTGGTTAAATTTCGCGCATGTAGCACGTCATCTTCGTGGTGTAGCAATTTCAGTATCCAGTAGTGTAATATTTCAGCAGAAGGAATTTTTAATAATAAATTTGTAGATCATTTATAATAAAGTAGTTACTACTTCCAAACCCAGTTACTTCAGATTAATAGTTTACAACGTTTAGTTTATGACAATACTGATCTTCACCCAACGATGCTCAGACTTCAAATCAAGAAGCCTACACATAGATTAAGTGAGAATTTATGGTGCCAGGGACCTTTTAAGTTTCACATATTTATACACTGAAGTGAAATTGAGAAACTGTACCAAGGCAAAGATTCGATCCCATGTCTCCTGCTCACTAGCCAGTAGCGGTAAGTACGACGACTTCATGTGCAGAGTGACTCTGCACAGCTGCATGGATTGTCACAGCATGCCTCACTCCTCACTCCAATTATCCTTTCACGCCTCATTCCTGCACATATCCCTCTTGTTCTTCTATAACTTTAGTTGCAACTGTCAAATTTGTTCCTTCTAGTTTTTGCGTCTATTTGTACCAATTCTGGGATTCGAACCTGCATCTCCTGCTCGCTATACTCCCCGGCAGAACGGCTTTGCGCAACTGCACAGAGTACCCTAGTACGTCCCCTTCCTCTGTCCGTATTTCCATTGATGCCACATTCCTCTTCATATTCCCCCTGAACTGATTATTTCGATGTTGAGGCACTCTTCCAGTACACCAGAGGGACGTGAGGTTATTTGGATTTTGTTTTATGTGCGTCGGATGAGTGACTGGATTTTGTTTATTTAATGACAATTCTTAAGGAATAGATTGCACACCTGTGTGTGGAAAATTTGTTGTTGTCATTTGCCTGGCTGCAAATGCTTTGGTTGTTACAGTCGTGCCATCGTTGATGGAAACTTCGGTCAATCTGTGGGAATTGGATATTATGCATAACACATTTCTCTAAGCACTATATGTGCCGTGCTAAGTTTTAACTGGATCTTATGGAACAGGCAACACACTGCTATCTGCTGGCTAGTGGCAAATATCATTATACACAGAGCACTGTCAACACCTAAATTAAGGGTTATATTTAATAATAGAGCAACTAATAATAATATTTGTGGGAAGAACGGAGCTAACCGATAAGTTAATTTACGTACATTTAATATCATGGGTAACACCACCAAAGAATAAATGTCTTTATGCCTGACAGCATAAGTAAAACTTACTATTAATGGCTGTTGCTGTTTACTTAGCAATACTTCGCGCTAACTTAGGAACCATCTGTTGCACACATGGAATATGCATTAATTGTATCACATCGCGGCAAATTATTGTGTTACAATGGTTCAAATAGCTCTGAGCACTATGGGACTTAACATCTGTGGTCATCAGTCCCCTAGAAATTAGAAGTACTTAAACCTAACTAACCTAAGGACAGCACACAACACCCAGTCATCACGAGGCAGAGAAAATCCCTGACCCCGCCGGGAATCGAACCCGGGAACCCGGGCGCGGGAAGCGAGAACGCTACCGCACGACCACGAGCTGCGGACGTATTGTGTTGCAGGGGCGTCCAGCCGCACGCCCGTGCATTTTGAAGGATGCGAATGGAGCACTATGAAGGCTGTGGGCGTGGCCAGGTCGGGGCTCAACAGTGATGTGACACAGGTAGGCAAATCGGGAGTCTGCAGGCACAGACATACAGTGGCTCACCATCAGTGAGTGCAGCACACCCAGCACTCTTGAAGATGGAGTGACATGTAACAGACGTGTACCGTGGATGGCGAGTGTCGTGAAAGCTGAAGTCCCAGATCCCTAACAAAGCATACAGCTACGTTGGCTGTACCACGTCCAGCCAGGAAGGTGATACTAATGTGCCTCTCCCAACAGGTTGAAATTATTGGCTTGCAGTCACTCGATATGGCCCTCGACGAGACGAAGGCCCTGCTCGAATATAACTTCTATCAGTCTCACATGTGACCAAACTGCATCAGTAGCTTACAGTGGCTCAGTTCCATCACAGCCGCTGGCAGCAGTCTTGGAAGCAAAGTCTTCACTCAAGCAGCAAGCAGCACATCACGAGTTGCAAAAATGCTGTATCAGAGATTCATACAGTACGATCAGACAATGAGACTGTGGCTTCTGAAATGGAGGGTACTTAAGCTGGACCTAAAGTCATCATGGCATGTGATGTGGTCATCTGTCCTCACTAACTGGAGATGCCAGCATTCCTGTCCCCACCGTGGTGTCTCAGTTATTGTCAGTTTTCCCTGCCTTTCCTCTCTCCACGAATGCTAGGATACCGTCAACCGCTAAACTGAGATGTCACATGTTACTGGCACACAGACTGAAGTGTTGTTTGCAATCTTAATGCGCCATCTACACTTCAAGCTTACGGCTCAGCTCAGTGTGGCAATGTGTTGAGAGGGGCACCCTGCCTTCTGCGCCATTGACTGACTTTGCATGCTACAGATTTCGAGTTGGAATTGTGAGTTGGAATTGATTCTCTGCTGTCTATGCCAGGTAACAATTCTGAAATTTTAATGTTGAATCAGGAATTACAACTGCTGCCCAACAGTTGTGGCAGTGATATTACGTCACCACTAATTTTCATTACTGGCGACATGATATAGTTCGGTATGTAATCAGACTAACTTAGTTATTGATGTTTTTGATAAGTGGGTATTTGTGTTAATTATCAGTTGGTGTTGTCTTGCATTGGCTGTGGCTGAGAGTGTTGCGGTGCTTGCCATTTGACGAATTTTTAAGACACTGCAGATTGAATTTACTGCTTGATGTGAATCGTCCATCAGATATTTTTGTTTTTGCCGTCAACTTCCGAAAGATCAAATTCCAAATCAAATTTGCACTTGCACGCCTCAGATAACAATGCGGTGGGGGCAGCGCCATTGTACAACGGAAATTTCATTGCAATATTGAACCTCAATCATGATAGGTATTTTTAACCTCGATGATAAATAGTCAAAGAATGACGAACACATTTCGCAATTTGTGAAAGACAATGCAAACTATTTAACAAAGACCGAAGAAAGACTGACCCGATTACTTGACAATATTAACACCCGTTTGACAGAGCAAGTAAACGAGTGGTGGGAGACATTCTCAGAGGTTATTTTGCTGCACGATCAGACATTATCAGACATTAATACACTCAAACATCAGAGAAAAGACGCAGCCACAGTCTGTGAAAATAAGGTTAGTCAGATTAAGACCAGTACTCGTACAAACGAAGAAATACACACCAAGGGGAAGGTTGTTGGATGTATACTCAGTGTGGTACACTCACGTATACACGACACTGTACAGAAACAACCTGACACACACTTTGCATCTTCAATGAACAATTTCGGACTTGGACACCACAGAAAGATAAAGATTTCGTTACATGTCTGAATGAGAAACCGGCAGCCATAGTGCAAGTCACAGTGATTGATTATATGCAAACAACAAACCAGTGATCGACCACACAGTACAACATACCACATCCTAATAGACAAATACATACAATCCTTCACCTACAAAACAGTCTGACACACGAAAACGCAACACATGGTTTGGTAACGAACAATTTTATCGTCATGAATCGCAGCATACAGGAACATCGAACATGAACAGTAACACAAACCGACACATGACACCAGAACACAGTTACAGCTGCTGCTCAGAAGGCACACATTTGACAACATCTACAAGAACACTACACATTCTCAGATTGCAGCAGACGCAATGTCTATAAGGAAGAAGAAAGCCTGTATAAACACAGGAAGTTTCAACACTCTATTCCAGGAATGTATACCATACACCCTGTGATATTTCTCAGAGCATTCAAAAGCGCATTTCCTCGCTGTTTGAGCGATAGAAAGAAAATTTCCCATATCGTTTATTACATTCATGGCGAAGCTGCCGTCTGGCCATACAAAGAGAGTGATACATGTAACACATACGAGAAATTCGAAAATGCATTCCTGAATAGATACTGGCCAGAGACCGTTCAGGAACGCAGTAGGAAACGAGTAGTGGAACCTGAGCACTTCAACCCAAAAAACTAAAACTTGAGACGATTCTTCCCGAAATATCTCAACATGATCCAATTCATCGACGAACCAGTCGTACCTCATGACATAATCCGTTCACTCAAATCCAATCTGGCATTTCACATTCAAGAAAAATTACTCCATCTCCCTGTCGATGACGCAGAATACTTTTTAAAAAGACTGGACTATTGATTTACTCTACGAAGAGAACCAACAATGCTAGTCCCGGAACAGAAATCATAATATTTACGAAGCGGTTATGCCGCACTAGCAGGCTAGCCAACTCAACTCAGGCGAGCAGACAAATGTTTCTTTCGTGCAGCCACAAAATAAACACAACAGTTTCCAAAACTCACCACCACAATACAATGGAAAAAACTACAGTAATTAAAAAGACTACACGCAAGGGGGCAAACCCTACAAAAGACGAATATTTAATAATTTCAATCCAAGAACAAATCACAACCAATACAGACAAAACACTACCTACTTCCGTAATGGAAAATCTTCAAATTGAAAACAGTGGCAAATACATAATACGAATTATGCAGCACCACAAAACCACCTACTAAACCAAAAATTTTATCCACATAATAGATTTCACTAAAATCAACACTGGCAGCCACCGCTGCAGCTGATACAACAGAAGAGTCATCTTCATCAGTAACGTCAGTTTCCTATTCAACTTCTCAATTCTGTAACAGATGTGACTCTTCTTCATCAGAAAGCTCACGCTGACGATACGTTTTTCAAATTGCATTTTGCAGACAAACACTATTCCCTGAATTATACGATATAAACTGTGGCAGATTGGAATTTATATGTGCCAAGTTTCAACAATGAGCAGCAACTGCTCTGGGTGACAGCTGACTGTTGCTGCTTCATTGTTGGATAATTTACATTCATTCATAAAAGAAATTATGGTCGGATGAACTGACTCCTTCCGCTGTTCTAGTATCGAATGAAATTTCGAAAAAAATATAAATATTTTGTAAATGCTAATACATCATTGTAAAGGGAAGAAAAATGTAGAAAAAGTCATATGATTTCAGTCAGAAGCAAACAAACTGGTTATGACTGTAACGGAAAATGTATAACCTCGGTAATTTGGCCCAGTTCCGCCATTCTGGTGTTAACTCAGTGTCTAAAGAAACAAGGGAAAATATTGGTAAAGTGGCAAACGAAGAATCGTCTTGTAAAAATAAGTTCGATTTAACGTAAATCGAGAGAAATTGTGCAAGAGGTAATAGGGCTTCATAAAGTAACTGATGTAAATAACCACGCAGATAAAATTGAAGGTGATAATTCATCACAACATCTCAATGCATGCAGAATCCATAATACCTCTGTTAAAGGGAATATGTACCCAGTTATTTTATTTCGACAATTTTGGAGCATTATTCCTAAGCAATGATCAGAAAACAGGTAATTACATCGGTTGCTAGTGAATTTGAGGCGAAGTAATATCATGGGGAACCAAAATGTTCAAGAAATACAAAAAGTAGTATAAGGTCTTGAGACCATTCATGAATCAGTGCTCGTCGTAGAGCAGACAAAACAAAGCGAGAGTGGAAATATCTGTGACTAGAAACTTTGAGGGCAAGAAGGACTTTAGACTAACAGTCATTGTGTCCCTAATGGATAAGAATTATGTATTAGAAAGGCCTGTATCGAAGTCAAGATATCAATAGACATAGACTTCACAGCTAATTTCTGTAAGAGGCCGCAAGAAAAAAAATAAAATAAAATAAAACTGGCAAAGTTGTACTACTTCTGTCTGTAGGGGATGAAGCTGTTAGTTCAGTTCTAAGAACTATCATGTGAGGGTAGAATATGTGGTTCTTTCAAGACGATTATTGTGAATTAAGTATATTTGATCTTTACTTTCTAAAGAGCTAAAAGCTACGACGGAGACACTATACATCGGATATAACGACGAACACATCAGCAACAATTTGGTGATCACGAGTAACCCAGCAGAAGAGATATCCGCAAAGCAAACGAAAATTGACAATACTTGGATAGGCCTGAACACAATGATTAGTAGATAAGAAGACAAGAGAGCACCATATAATATTAGATAATGACTAAATCAGTCAGTAAAGCTGCAGAATGAAATATATGATACGGCATTTAGCCGCTTGTCAGTTTGATTTACGAAAGTAGAAGTGCTGAGTAGCAACCTACCCATGGACATAACTGGTCATTAGCGATAAATGGTAGGTAACGGTCAAGGATGTTTGGAGAGTGTTATGAGTTATGCACTTGTTGTAAATATACAGTTGGAGTGTTCAGATTTTATGTAACGAAGGGTAAGAAAATACGATTATTAATAACATACACTGAAGAACCAAGGAGACTAGTACACCTGCCTAATATTGTGTAGGGCTCCCGCCAGCACGCAGAAGTGCCCCAAGACGACATGGCATGGAGTCGACTAAGGTCACGAAGTGGCATAGACGCGACTAATATCTGAAGTAGATCTGGAGGGAAGTGACGTCATGAAACGTGTAGCGATGTCTATAAATACGTAAGAGTGCGTGGGGGTGGAGATCTCTTCTGAACAGCACGTTGCAAGGCATCCCAGATACACTCAATAATGTTCATATCTGGGGAATGGGTGCCCTGCGGAAGTGTTTCAACTCAGAAGAGTCTTCCTGGAGCCACTCTCTAACAATTTTGGACGTGTGCGGTGTTGCACTGTCCTGCTGAAAATGCCCAACTCGGCGGAATTCACATAGGACATGAATGGGTGAAGGTGACCAGATAGGACGTTTACGTATGTGTCACCTCTCAGAGTCGCATCTAGACGTATCAGGGGTCCAATATCACTCAAACTGCACACGCCCCATACCATTACAGAGCCCCCCAACAGGTTGAACAGTCTCATGGTGACATGCAGGGTACATGGATCCATGAGTTTGTCTCTGTACCCGTACACGTCCATCCGCTCTATACAGTTTGAAGCGAGAGTCGTCCATCCAGGCAACAAGTTAACAGTCATCAACAGTCCAATGTCGGTCTTGACAGGCACAGGATAGGCGTAAAGCTTTGTGTCGTGCATTGAGCAAGAGTACACGAGTGGGGCTACGGCACCGAAAGCCCATATTGATTATGTTTCGTAGAATGGTTCGAACAGTGACACTTTCTAATAGCCCAGCTCTGAGATCTGCAGCAATTTGCGGAGGGGTAGCAGTTCTGTCACGAACCATTTTTCTCAGTCGTCGTTGGTCCCGTTCTTGCTGAATATTTTTCCCACCGCAGCTATGTTGGAGAGGTGATGTTATACCGGATTCCAGATATTCACAGTACACTTGTGGTATGGTTCTAAGAGAAAATCTGCACTTAATCGCTACCTGGGAGATGCTGTGTCCCATTGCTCGAGCCCTGACTATAACAGCAGCCTTTTCTGTAGTTGCAGGCCCGCATCTCGTGGTCGTGCGGTAGCGTTCTCGCTTCCCACGCCCGGGTTCCCGGGTTCGATTCCAGGCGGGGTCAGGGATTTTCTCTGCCTCGTGATGGCTGAGTGTTGTGTGATGTCCTTAGGTTAGTTAGGTTTAAGTAGTTCTAAGTTCTAGGGGACTAATGACCTAAGATGTTAAGTCCCATAGTGCTCAGAGCCATTTGAACCATTTTTTGTAGTTGCAGGGGCTGCATGTCGATGGTTAACTGATCTGGCCTTGCTGTGCGTTGCTGCGTCAGTGCTGTGAACAGATGGAAGCAAGTGAAACTTTCTCTCAAGGACATGCTTCTCTACTGCTCCTCTACTGCTGTAAATGATGACACAATAGTGCTCGAGTCGGATATCTAGGCAGAGACTACTCAGCAGGGTGTCATCGTCAGCAAAAACAATACAGGTGTTCTACGGATTGTAGCATGGAAAATTAGATTCCTTAATCAGGCTGGTAGGAAATGTAGCGATACAAGCGCTGTATAATTTGAGAGATACAGACTCGAACGAGTGTGCTGGGACTTACCCTGAAACGTTCCCTTAGAGAAATTTCAGAATTACTGTGCTGATAAACCTCTTACATTATTTGCTTTTCAAACAGCTGAGCAAAACTGAACGTACTGAAACATTCACTAAAGTCACACACAATATTTTTAGCGCAACGCAATCTGACTTTCAAAAATCCCTACAAAAGAATGGCCCTGACTAACATTAACTTATACCTTTCACAAATCACTTACCTCACAAAAATCTTCGTTACTCAAGCTACAGCAATACAGCGAGCGCCACTACTGCCAGCTAAATAACAGATTCAAACTACGGAAGGCACTAACTACTAGTAGGCATAGTTAGCAAATGAAAGATTTTAATAGAGAACAAACAATGTATTTACCTTAATAGTCATCAAAAGTCATCATATATACAGCAGTTCATGACATCCAGTCTTACAAATTTCAAAATTCCGCCATTTCTCTTCCCACATCCACCACTGCTGGCGGCTCACCTCCAACTGCGCAATGCTACGCGCTGTTCACATCCAGCTGCCCAACACTACTATGGCAGACAACAATGCAAACTAGCCACAGACTGCACACAGCACAGCCAGTGATTTTTCATACAGAACCCTACGTGGCGGTACCAATAAGAAAACCTCAACAGCCTACTTACATAGCCCCCATGCTCCCCACAAAAAATTTTACAAATCTTTTTGGGCAATGGCCAATACAGATTTGAAAAAATTTTTCATAATTACAGTAAGAAAAATATCAAATGCACACACTTACTAATACAATGATGGTCAAAAGCTAAAATTTTCTCACAGTCCATAAAGACAGTCCTGATCATTCATCACAGTAAAACTGCCGTTTCTTTTCTCAAAGACTGAGCAGTAAAAGAAAATGCACAGGGAAGTAGTGGATTTCCATGCCGTCTTGAAGAAGTAGTGTTGTCCTTCCAACGGAAAGACAGTGCTGACTCTTGACATGCTGACAGGTAATGAGCCACAACAGAACAAACCCACAGTAGAGTCATTCGACGTTTGGAAGAATATTGGTAGGTAGATCATCACAGAGCAGACCCACTGTAGTCCTGGTAGAGATTACAGTATTGGTGGGCCACCAGAGGTGGAGACCCACTGCAGTCCTTGTAGAAATAATGGTACTGGTGGGTCATCAAAGATGCAGACCCACTGCAGTCCTTGTAGAGATGGGCAGCAGCCATCTGTTGTGACTGTGCAGGTGCACAATCACCACTGAAGAGTCTTGCGGATAATATAGCAAGTCCATGAACCACCACTCGTGCACTCACAAATTTTTTTTTTTTTGAAATGTCCTTCGAACCAGCAATGCTGTTATCCAGTCCCTTGCTGAATTATTAACACATGTGCAAACACTATTAGTCCCTACTTCTCACATATTGTCCATATACTATGACCAACAGAAACGTGTGCAGTGAAATGTAACTTACAAGTTACTTAATTTGATGAACTGGTGTCAATTACAATTTTATAACATAAGAATACAATTACAAAGGTACAAAATACATCATTAAAAACATAACAATACAGATAACATTTGTAGTACAGGCTTTACAACAGAATATAAATAAACATATACATCAGTGTTACAAGAATTATGACATAAGTACATACATAAAAGATCAGAATAATTATTGAAACATCAACTTCACACATGAGCATTAAAACAAAATAGAATAAACAATGTCTAAACATCTTTACAAAGTAAATAACATATTATTAATGCAAATTATATTTGAGGATAACAGTATTCCTCATCATAGTTCATGTAGCTGAGTATTAGAAAAATTCTACAACAAGTCTTATCAGATAAACATATAAAGACAAGAAGAATATAAACACACAAGGGTACACAAACACATAGTGGGATAACACAAAAGGAGAGGACAGGGTTTGTTTTCAGTGCAACATTTGGTACTGCAGTCCAACCCAAAACTTCATTCCATAGATCTTTCGTCTTATTTCAACCTTTGCTTCCACCAAAAAAATCCTACCCAAGCACGCTTTCTGTATTTATTTCACATATTTCTTACCTCATTATTTATTTCCAAGAAAATCCTACCTAAACCTGTTGTCCCTAAACCCTACTTTTTCTGTTCATATCCTCTTTCAAAATACTTTTTTGCCCAAACCATTTTCTTATAGCTTCTCAATGCAGTTCTTCCAATTCATCACAACTCGTTCACTTATATAGCCTACCCCATCTTAAGCTAACTTAAATCTACTGAGCTCAGATGCTAAACTAAGGGACAAGGCAATGCAGCAGCATAAAACAATTAATACAAATAGCAAAGAAAAAATGGAAATTGTCAAAGCAAGCTGCAATAAATCTAAATTACTAAGCAATGCAACATTACAACTAATATGAGCCAATGTGCAGCAACAAGAAAAATTAATCAGTAGTAAAACTAGCTTAACAGAGTAATACAAAGTGAAATTTAGTAGCACTATGCCTGGCACACAGCAGCAGCAAATGTAATAACTTATATCTAAACATGACAAAGCTCAAGCAAAAAAAATATTACACTAAAGATGGCCATGTGTAATACCTATGTCACATCTTAATACTAAAGTGATGCATCACGATAAGTTACTGTAGCAGACAAGTTACCAAATCGTTTAAAAAATTATTTATGCAGTTCCTGTGAAGGGAAATGTCTATTTGTGCTCTCTTTTCTAAGAAAGTACATCATAAATGTATTCTTTCCTGGGTCTGTAGACATAAAATAGTGATATTAGTACATCTATTAAATTTTATAATAACCAATGCTGCAGTGCAGCTAGAAACTAGATATTAAATGAAATGAGCAAATATATATAGCCTATATAGAGCAATGCATGAAACGTCATTCATTGGGCAAATGTCGTCTCCAAAGGCAAAAGAATCTCTCAACTAGAAAGACAATAAATGTAAAATGTTTCTCATCATTTCATTAGGCATTTCAGTAAATATCGTAAATTAAGAGCTCCACAGTGTAATCATATGTTTTCAAGTTTGAGTGTGTCGTATTTGCGATGCTTTCTACAAAGGAATGTTAATAGTGAGGATAATGGCCTCCCTTTTTTTTCTACTTGTGCCTCTGAAAAGGCACACACTAATGGCTTTTTCTCCAGGCATCTGACACAGCTGGGTGCCCAAGACGAATTACATCAAGGTCACTTGGCTTTCTTACCGAAATATTTATGACACCAGTTTGCACTACTGTGACAGCCTCATATAAAAATTTCACAGTTCGAGAATTTGCGTTGCAAATCTGTAGAAACAAAATCCTATAAATATAACAGTGTCCAAAAGATTTTCGTCGGCATTGTGATACATTCACGCATTTAGACACATTTCATAACTCTTAAAGTATGATTCTTGGCTTCCAACATACTTTTTCACCAGTCAGAGTCCCTAACCACTACTCATTATTCCTTACCTTATTACACATATACATATTCGGCGACACTTCTTCAATATTTCATCATAATAAATACGTAGCATAATCAAATTCCTCATGTAGCATCAGCTTATTCATCATAAACATACCGCAACAGCGTAATACACATCGTCACCATAACATCGTAAAACCTCAGCCAAATCTAAAAAAAGGCATAGTTTTCTGCAATAATGTCAAAACCTAAAAAAAATTCTCTGCTCATTACAAGAGTGTCATCTACCTCAAACGTACTTTTAAAAGCATGCACCCTTACCAAATACATCATTCAAAGCTCTCATAGTATCACAATGGTTCCAAAAAAATATAAACAGTTCACAAAGTACAGACAAAATACGATTTCATAAGTGTGAAGTTACCCAACTGTGTAATTGCGTAAACATGTGTCACTGATGTAGTAAAAAAAATGTTTATCTCTCAGTTAAATGATCAGATAGCTGTGTAATTTGTGTGTTAGAGAAATATGGTACCGAAGTGTAAAGTTGTATAAGCAAATACCATATTATCAAAATATCCATGGGTGTGCTGCCAGTCTATAGTGTCCAACGGGCACTATAGACCGGCAGCACACCCGTGGATATTTTGACTATCAAATACGCTGGGAGAAACTCAAGAATCACAAATACAATATTACCTAGGGCTCCTAGTGCTTGCCAAACATATGGTACACAAAGTAAACGTGTACCCCCCTGAGCATTAATGTAATTATACCCTCAGGTGTTACAGATTACAGCAATGGAATGAAATGTATCACGGAAAACTTTCTTTGTAATTCAAAAATCTTGAAAAATAAATGGTTTAAGTACAAAATCAAGCACTCAGATGCGTGTCCTGTAGCGCTAAATGTGCGTCTTGCTGTAAGATAATTCTGTGGAAGTGTCGTAGTTATCGTCCTCTGAAAGCTAAGTTCTGCAGAAGGCAATGTACTTACCTCATAATAGACAAAAGTGAAATGCTTTGCGTATAGGTATCTTAGTTATTACGCTTATTGCCGTGATGAAGAAAGTACTGTGCTGTAACGTATTGTTGTCCTACGGAAAAGGCAGTCTCCTTGTAGCTATACCACAAAAGTTACTACTAAAACATGTTTTACTTTACAGAAGAATTTAGAAAAACTGTGCAGATATAAAACAGATACACTGCAAAAGCAACAATGTAAATTGTGTCACATATTAGTAGCGTCGTGATATAATCGTGTAGCTGTCACATAAACTAACCACTGTGTCATCTGGTATCCCACAGAAAGTACTTTAAATCCAGAATGTATTTTCAAGTAAACCAAAATGTTGCATTAAAATCTCATTAGCAGTACTGGTAAATGTTCTAAGTATGTGAGCCTTATAGACATTACATAATCGTGCAACTAACAAGCAAGAATGTACACACACAATAACACTGTGACGTCTGTTCACTATAACAATGCATTCGTAATTTCTGTTTAAATAAGTTCTCTTGGTTCTTGATTGGATATTTAACTTCAAACATTGTTGCATGGTAACAGATTCTAAGTCTGACAATGCATACTTGAAATGTGAAGTGAAAAGTTTTATGGCAAAGACAAAGTTAAAAAACAGATTATCTATCAATGAACAGTTTTAAATGTGAAATGTGGTGCAATCCTTTACTGTTCCTAGCACGCAGAGTTTCAACTTCAACGCAATTATCATGTGGTACACGTCGGATTCTATAAGGTCCATTGTAAACTAGAAAGAATTTGTGACTCAAGTGTTTCTTCTTATGTGACAATGAATGAGTTTAAATGAGAACTTTCTGACCAATGTATAATTTCTTTGCATTTGCTTTACCGTGTAGCTTCCTCCTTTTGTCTGCTGCAGATTTTATATTTTTAAGAGCCAAATCAATTATGTCTTTGTGTTGAAGTTTACGTGTATTCGGGAAAGGTACAAGCTATCTGATTCTGTTCGGTGGTTCTTCATTCTTTAGTACAAGAGTTGGTGGTAAAGCAGTGGAATCATGAGGCATTTCATTCAGCACATTTTGAAATAAGTGTAAATATCTGTCCCAATGCTGATGCTTTCTGTGACAATAAAGTCTGCAAAGCTTATTGATTTCTTTCATAATCCGTTCAGACGGGTTACAATGTGGTGAGTACAATGAAATAAAAACAGGTTTGATTTTATGATTCCGAAGCATGCGTGACCAAACAGCAGATCTGAATTGCGGTCCGTTATCTGAATTGACTTTAGCAACGTCGCCAACTTCACGTAAGAAATTTTTAACAAAGGCGTTGGATACAGACCGTCCAGTGGCTTTACGTAATGGAGTGAAAGAAACAAATTTTGTAGTAAGTTCAACAGCGACTAGAACGTACGAAAATCCATTCGATGTTCTGACAAGGGGTCCCAAGAGATCAACAGCAGCAAATTCTTTTAATTTAGAAGGAATGGTAGGAAACAACGGAGCACGATGTGAGATAGTAGATGGTTTCGCCTTTTGACAAAATTTACAAATAGACAAGACTCTTCGAATTCGCTTTTCCATATTGTTAAAATAACAAGTCGTTCGAAGAATATGATAACAATTTCGTGGACCAAAATGTGCGTAGCTGAAATGAATGTACCAAATGAGCTTATTAACAAAATCGTCTGGAAATCAAAGTACCCATAGCTTGTCATCAACTGTGCAGCGTTTGAACAGTATGTTGTTTCTAACCAGATAATAATGCTGAATCTGAGTGTGTGGCTTTTCATGCCATTTACTTTTGATGTCTTTCCAAATCAGATTTTTATCTTGTTCATGAGCAATGTCCTTTAAAGATGTGGTGATGAAGTTTTCAAAGGCGACTTTCTGAATGTAAAGAATACTGAAATATTTCTCGAGGTTGCCTTCTGTGGTACTTTTCTCAAGCCCAGCCGGTGCGCGTGACAGTGCGTCCGCAACAATGTTCTCCTTGCCGGGAATGTAGACTATTGTGAAGTGGAATTCTTGCAGAAACAATCCCAACGTTTTAACCTGTCATGATTTAATTTTGAAGATATAAGAAATTGTAATGCACGATGATCACTGCATACTTTTACGTGCTTACCTGAAAGAAAGAAACGGAACTTGTTAATTGCCCAAACGATATCTAAGACTTCTAATTCAGTAATGGAATAATTTTTTTCAGATTTTGTTAGCACTCGGCTAGCAAAAGCAATGGTTTTCTGAACAGTAGTGTCATTTTCTATGGCTTCCTGAAATAAGTGGGCACCAAGACCGACTTTAGAAGAATCCGTGCTAAGGCAAAAATCTTGTGAGAAATCTGGATGAGCTAGTATTGGCGCGTTAAGTAACGATTCTTTCAAAGAATTGAATTCCAACTGTGCTCGTTCGTCCCAGTTCCAAATAGTATTTTTTGGTGTAACTAGAATTTGCATATTCAGAAACGACGGTAAAAATTTACGAGACCTAGAAAACTGCAGACGTGTCTTTTTGTGGATGGTACTGGAATGGCTCTGATTGCTTCCAACTTTTCAGGATCTGGCTGAATGCCTTCAGAAGAAATAATATGTCCCAAAAACCTCACCTTTGACCTACCGAATTCAGACTTTTCCAAGTTAACTGTAATTCCAGATTCTGCAAAAATACGTAACAAACTGTTGAGGATGCGATTATGTTGTTCCCATGAAGCTTCTGCTATTAGAATATCGTCCACATATAAGGTGATGTGACATTTTAAGAACTCAGATAATATGGAATTTAGCCCGCGAATGAATGCTGCTGAAAAAATGTTCAAACCAAAAGGAAGTTTCCGAAATTGATAACAAACGCCGAAACAAAGAAAAGCTGTGTATTTTCTACATTCTGGATGAAGTTCGATCTGATAAAAGCTGGATCTGAGATCAACAGGAGACAACACTTTTACACCATTAAAATTTTGAAGAAGTTCTTCCATCGTCTGCGGCCTATCTGTTTCTGGAATGATGATAGTATTGATTTGTCTCGAATCTAAGACAAGCCTGATCGATCCATTTTTCTTCTCAACAACATGTAATGGATTGTTGTATGAGCTTACTGCAGGCCCAATAATGCCCTCATTAAGCATAGATTGTATTTCTGTTCTAACACGGTCCCTATAATGCGCCGGAATTACGTATGGTCTAACACAAAATTTAGTATGCTCACGAACACGAAATTGGTATTAAAATCCCTTGATTGGCCCTGTTTTGTGAGTAAAAACTGTGGAATGTGCTTGTAAAATCTCAAAAAGGTCTTGCCTGTCAGTGTCATTACAATTCTCAATTGTTCGAATTTTATTCTGAATTAACTCATTTGTATCAAATATGTCGTCGATATCATCCCTGTCAGTATTTGCAGAGTGATTGTTAGTGTCTAGTTCCGTAGAAAATTCCGAACTGTTGACTAACAGAAGGTAAAGCCGATTAATTTCCTCGTCATGGTTTGAGAGCCAATATTCAAATTTCAAAGCTATTGACTTATCTTCTTTCTCTAAACTTATTTCAGCATCGTGAAAGCTTAAGATTGCTTTGTATTCATTCAAAAAGTCTACTCCCAGTATAATTTCCGTCGACAATAATGGAACAATAAGAAAGTTCATAGAGAAGCTGTGGCTTTGACAAAAGAATTCTAAGTTGGTTTCTTGCCGTACATCTACACTTTTCCCAAAGATTGCACCTTGTAATTTAATCTTACGTAACGGAAGTGTGGGACAATCGTTCGATTTGTTGCATTTGCTAAAGGCTGTTTCACTAATTACTGAAATGGGACTGCCAGAGTCAAGTACTGCCGTAAATTTTGCGTCATTTACAGTAATTGTAATCACAGGATATGCCATGTTGTTATGTTTTACGTCGTGTTCCTGGAGTAAGATGTCCCTAATGTCTTCCATTTTTACGTAATTACTAGCTGCGGCAGCTGCGTCGTCAGCTAAATAAGTACGTTTTGTGGCTGCCAGCGGTATGAGTCATTGCCTATTGTGTCTTTGTTGGCGAGCGTCGTTATTAAGATTTGGTGACCTAACTTCTACAAATTCACCTTGTCAAGAGGGCTCAGCTCTGTTTGAAGCCCACCAGTTCTGATGCAATGCAGGTCTGTCGTTACGATCATATCGTCTGTCGTCATGTCGGTAGATTCCATAGTTTCTTTCTTGTCGGTCACGTGGTGGAGAATTTCTCCCCGAATCGTAACTGCGCGCTGGTCCGTTGCATCTAAAGTTATTCTGTCTCCCTTGATAATAATTATTTTGGTTCCCATATTGTCTGTTTCTCTGATTGTCTCTGTGATAGTCATTACTGCGGAGAGGTGATCTTTCCCTGTAATTATTACTACTCTGCCAACGGTTGTCATACGGGTGGTGTCTATTTTGGTCACGATTTGTGTTTTGAGAATAGCCTTGTCGCGTACAGTTAAGATTTCTTTCATCACGGAATTGCGACGGATGTGACCTGTAATTGTTGTGTTCTTGTTTTCACGTTCCGCGATTGTCAGTGTCAATTTCTAATTCTTGTAAGAGTCCCTGAAAAGCTTAAATGTCGTCTTTGCAACGTCCTGCCAAAATAATATCTCGTAAATGTTCAGGCAATTTGATTAAGCAAATGCGGATGAGTTCGGAGGGGCTGTATGGGTTTGACAGGTACTGATTCTTGTGCAACATGTCTTCAAAATATTTCACAAGACTGGAAAATTCAGATTGTTCGAAATGTTTCATCATTACGATGCCATGTTTTACTCGGTCTTGTGTGGCTTGAGACCAATATGCTGAGAGGAAGGCATGGTAAAATTCTCCTTCACTGTGGCAATCGTGAATGACCGATCGCATTCTTACAGCTGGTTCATTCTCTAAGTAGCCACACATAAATTCTAATCTGTGTTCTAATGACCAGTTGGGAGGAAGACAATGAGAGAATTGATGAAGCCATGCTTGTGGATGAATGTCGTTGTCAGAATTCTTAAATGTTTTGAATTTACGTGTAGTAATGAACAGCTTATAGTCAAAATCATCATGTCGGCCAGTCGCATGTCGGTAATTGTTACGTCGTTTCGGCGGTTCCATCTCAAAATTCGGTGTACCTTGCCAATTTCTTTCATAATTTCCGAAGTGTCCTGTGTTATTATTTTGTGGTTGCTCCGTATTTCTATGTCCCTCTTCCAGTTCTGGAGCGCGAGTGTCCTCTGAAATATGTAATTCTTGTATTACTTGTGCCAACTGATCTTGTACTTCCCGGATTTCTCTTTTGTACTATGTATTGATTTGATTTTGATTTTGTTTGATTTTCTAATTTGTGCATACTCTTCAGTTTCAGTAAAGGCTACAGGTCTTGTGTCATTCAGATCATCATCTACCTTTGTAGATAAATTATTTAGCTGATCCGAAAGTTCAATTACTTTCTCTGATATTGAACTAATTTCCTCCATGTGTCTTTCTGAACCAATTTTCAGAGTATCTACTGTGTCCTTTAAGTTTTCTTGAGTTTTTGCAAGTTGCGTAACCGAATCGGTAGATGCAACTGAGTCGATTTTAGCTTGCAAGGTCTAATGATTTTCATGAACAATAGTTTGCAGTTCTTTTATGGCTGCTTCGTGATTCTGTAATGCATTTTCATGCCGCGAAAAAATAGGTTGGAAATGCTCAGAAATTTGTGTTTTTATGTCATTACAGACTTTTTGACATTTCGATTCAATGTTATGTAACTTAGTAGTTAAATCTTCACATGTTTGTTCAAGTGTGGCGTGAAGATTTTGTTCCATTGCGTCTAACTGTTGCTGTGTTTGTCTCTGGTGTTGTTCCATTGTGTCTAACTTTTGAAACTTTTGCTGTGTTTGATTTTGTTCCATTGTGTCTAACTTTTGAAACTTTTGTCCCATTTGTTGCATTAATTGTAATAGCAATGCACTGGTGTCTGAAACATGTTCCTCAGTGCTTTTCGGCAGTGAATTTGCACCGGCAACGTTCACATTTTGACAATCGGAAAATGTGTCTTGACTCATTTGAGGACACGGTGAGAACCCAACACCTGAGTCTACAGTGTTTGCAATATTGTGTTCTGTCATTCCCGATTCCTGAGGTGAGCTGTGCCGACCGATCGATCAATAATGCTTCCCTGTTCACTACCTGTTTCACTGTCTACACCATTATTTGACGCCCGCTCCATTTCCCTATGCACAGTTACCAAATTACTACTTTGAATATTTGTTAATTCATTACATGGTGGCGTTAACACACTGCTTTCGTCTTCACTGTTATTTCTCAGTTTACTTTGGAGCCTAGTATTACGTTTTTCACACGCCGTTATGGTCACAATATTTCACACGACAACACAGAAAAACACAATTTGAAGAGCAACAATAAGAGGACACATTAACGTAGCACTGAAAATAATATCTCGTTAATTGCAAGCGCAGCTGCGAAATACTTGGTGCAAATCTACATGCATGCCACAACTGTACAACAACTGTACAACAATGAAAGGCTGCAACTACAGTGGAGATTCTCTCTACAATTACGCGCTAGCAATAAACAAAATCTAGACTAATTACACAAACTAAAAGAAAAAAAGCAGAAGATTCCAGTGAGGTATCCTCAGATAAGGGTCGACATATGAAACGTTCCCTTAGAAAAATTTCAGAATTGCTGTGCTGATAAACCTCTTACATTATTTGCTTTTCAAACAGCTGAGCAAAACTGATCGTACTCAAACATTCACTAAAGTCACACACAATATTTTTAGCGCAACGCAATCTGACTTTCAATAATCCCTACAAAAGAATGGCCCTGACTAACATTAACCTATACCTTTCACAAATCACTTACCTCACAAAAATCTTCGTTACTCAAGCTACAGCAATACAGCGAGCGCCACTACTGCCAGCTAAATAACAGATTCAAACTACGGAAGGCACTAACTACTAGTAGGCATAGTTAGCAAATGAAAGATTTTAATAGAGAACAAACAATGTATTTACCTTAATAGTCATCAAAAGTCATCATATATACAGCAGTTCATGACATCCAGTCTTACAAATTTCAAAATTCCGCCATTTCTCTCCCCACATCCACCACTGCTGGCGGCTCACCTCCAACTGCGCAATGCTACGCGCTGTTCACATCCAGCTGCCCAACACTACAATGGCAGACAACAATGCAAACTAGCCACAGACTGCACACAGCACAGCCAGTGATTTTTCATACACAGCGCTACGTGGCGGTACCAATAAGAAAACCTAAACAGCCTACTTACAATCCCAGTTCACTGCTACGAGCGCAACGTCATCATAACGCGCCTGCGCGTAGATTACTAAGTATTGCGTCATAATCTAAGCATGAAATTAAAAAAAAAAAACTTTTTCAAACTTTGTCATCATATACTTCAGTATATTAACGTTAAAATTGTTAAATCTCAGGATGATCAAATGAATATCTGCCACAAAATACATTGTTTTAAAGAAAAAGGAAGTGGTGCTAAATAAGAAAGCTAGATATGCAATAATATTTCAGAATGTGCAAATGGAGGTCAAAGTCAACTGTTAAAAGTCTACACTTTATCGGAAACAGTGAAGGCGCCAAATATAAGACTCAGAAATATGAAAATCCGTGTGAAGCTTCCGTTTGATATAAAAAAGACTATGTGGCTTCATTAAGCTACCTCTAATAGTTAACAAGTAATTTTTCTAAAAACTAAGCTTAGAGCAAGACCGTCCTTATTTGTAATAGGTTAAGTATCATTTATACTAAAGATAGAAAGTTCTGATTGCAGCACTTTGTTACATCCATTACAAAATAAAGATATAACAAGTTTCATGACCTTGGTGTGAATAACAATCAGTACAGGGACTCGTAAAGAAATAGTTCACAGGTCATGTTGTACTGTCGGCTAGGTTCTCAAAATCATAGCAGGCAAAATTTAGATGCAGTCGAGCTAAAACTTTTTCTGTATTTAAAGCCAATGTAAGTCTATTCGTATAAAGAGTACGAATACTGTAAACTCATACAAAACAGTCAATAAAATTCTTCTGGGTTTGAGGCTGCGTTGTCAACTATAAAATATCGACATTTCGGCTACTATTGCAAGACGCCTTCCTCAGGCTGTACTGCTAACTGCTGAACGAGCACTAGTTTGGTTACTTGTATACGCTGAAGGAGGAGGTCAATATGGAAATACAGAACGAAGCAAGAACACAGTCCTGCTACCACACTTACAATGGTTACTGAACGTCTGGGAAAAAATCTCCGTCGGGCAGATATTACGCCGATTTTTCGTAACAATAACCAAATAAAAGACGTTGTGAGTTCGATGAAAGATACAATTGACAGGTTTCATGCCGCCAGAGTTTATGGAATAGGATGCGAATACAGGCTAATGTATGTATGTGAGACTGGGCGTAAAAAAAGCACAAGGTTGAAACTTACTGGCAGATTAAAACTTTGAGCCAGACCGAGACCCGAACTCGGGACCTTTGCCTTTCACGGGCAAATGCTCTACCAACTGAGCTACCCAAGCACGACTCACACCCCGCCCTCACAGCTCTACTTCTGCCAGTACCTCGTCTCCTACCTTCCAAACAGGGTTCGCAGAAGAGCTTCTGTAAACGTTGGAAGGTAGGAGACGAGGTACTGGCAGAAATAAAGCTGTGAGGGCGGGGCGTGAGTCGTGCTTGGGCATCTCAGTTGGTAGTGCAGTTGCCCGCGAAAGGCAAAGGTCCCGAGTTCGAGTCTCGGTCCGGCACACAGTTTTAATCTGCCAGGAAGTTTCATATCTGCGCACACTCCGCTGCAGAGTGAAAATCTCATTCAAGCACAAGGTTATCTGAACACGAGAGACATATTCGTCTCAAGCAATACAATAAATAAACGGTGGCAGACGACCAGGAATAATGCAGGATGGAGATCGAATATCAAAAGGCCCGAGTACTGGCGAAACAGCCGTTTAGTTTGAGGACAAAGATTAGAGAGTCTATAGAAATAGTAAAGCTACCCGATAATATGAATAGAGAAGACGGGTACCGACTCCCAGCGTCTTGGCTACCAGCAGTGACAGCTTTGCGGAAGGACAGCTCTCGCAAAGCAACAGGCGCGCGGTGGGCCACAGCGACGGAGGGTACACACAGTGCTGACGCGCCCTAGTCGATACTAGGCACTTAGTAAACAGCGTTACGCTGCACTCGCCGCTCAGTTTCCTATTCGCCGATTTCCACCAATGGCAAGCAATAAAGGATACTCCAATGGAAGACGCCTATTTACGCCAATGACAACTCGCAATGCAACAGACTAATAAAATAAAACCTAAATCCCTTTCTCCTCACCCTCATATCCAATGACAACAAAATGGTTCAAATGGCTCTGAGCACTATGGGACTCAACATCTTGGGTCATAAGTCCCCTAGAACTTAGAACTACTTAAACCTAACTAACCGAAGGACATCACACACCCCCATGCCCGAGGCAGGATTCGAACCTGCGACCGTAGCAGTCCCGCGGTTCCGGACTGCAGCACCAGAGCCGCTAGACCACCGCGGCCGGCCCAATGACAACACTCCTCCATAGTATATAAGTAACCAAACTAGTGCTCATTCAGCAGTTAGCAATACTCCTGGAGGAAGGCGTCTTGCAATAGTCGCCGAAACGAAGGAATTTTACAGTTGACAATGCAGCCTAAAATCTAGAAGAATTTTATTGGCTGTGACAACGGCCGCGGAAGCCTACGTTTACATTGATGCACAACAGTGTTATAAAATAATTTATGTCCGAGAAAGCGGCCATTTAGCTGCTTCTACCTGGTCTTAGAGCGGATGACTGTAGGTGTTCCGTTCGGGCGTCCGTTGCGCCCATATATAAATACGGCCTGGAGGCAGTGAGACACTTCGCACCCAGTTATCAGTCTGTTCACGTCAGTCAACCGACGGCATACGCTGTGTGTCGGATGACGTCACCGCCAGGCTGCAACCAATTGCGTGTTTTCGGTACAAATTTTAAGTGAACTCGCGAGGGCTGTCCATCGCACTGGATCGCTTAGGTTTCACGGAAAAAACTGTTTGTGTGCCACCCGTAATGTTAACAAAGATTCGTAGGAAGTGTTGACGTAATTTTCCACTTTCGTGACGAGCGATTAACTTTGATGTTTAGAGGTCATGGCGAAAGACCATGTAATTCTAACTTACTGTAGAGGTCGCTTCCGAACTGTGTAACCTCCCCACACGAAAATGTAAATAATAAAGAAAATGAAAATGGGCCAAGTGTAACCTCGCCACAAAAAATAATAATTAAATGAATTTTAAATATTGTAACCTCTGAACAAAACTGGCTCTCATTTATAGCCTGTGCGCAAAATGCATTCAGATTTAATGTTCCCACAAAATTCTTTTCTCATTTAATGTCAAGTTCGAAACAGAAAAATTCCTAAACACCAAAATAATAAAAAAAGTTTAGTAACCTGATAAATTTTATGAGGACAGCAGCGCTGGCCTTCGGCCCTGTATTCTGAATAAAAAAAAAAAGCTAAAATTCTTACCTCAAGAAAAACCGCAATTATATCTGCTCTTAAGTTGGACTTTTTCGACACAGCTTCGTGCAATGCTGGCGTATATTCTTTTTTTTTTATTATTGGAAGGAATGATCATGCATTTGAAATATTCTTTAAGTTGAAATGAATGCTTTTCTTTAAAAGAGTTGCTTTATATTATAAAAATTATTATTGGGGCATTTTTTTGGAACAAATTAAATTACAATTAACATACATTATTAAATATGCGCAAGGCTGCTTCTTTACCTTCTACAACAATACCCATCCTCCAGAATCCCGACCAGAGCAGACTGCCTACACGCGCAGGCACGCGCCGACTACTGCAGACTACAGCTTATTAGGACAGACTACTACTGACTGACTACTGTCGACTCGCGCAGACAAGCGCAGACTACTGACAAGCAACAACTAACGATAAACTACTCTCTGGTCAGAGATTCTGTCATGCCTCGCCCATCGCCGGCAAAACATACATCTTACATAACCCTCCACTGGGGGGGCAAAAATTTATCAGCGATGGTGAGTCAATTGGACTTGCCATGAGCAACAAATTTTTCTTAATTAACTAACTTTACAATCACAGAATATATATATATATATATATATATATATATATATATATATATACACTCCTGGAAATTGAAATAAGAACACCGTGAATTCATTGTCCCAGGAAGGGGAAACTTTATTGACACATTCCTGGGGTCAGATACATCACATGATCACACTGACAGAAACACAGGCACATAGACACAGGCAACAGAGCATGCACAATGTCGGCACTAGTACAGTGTATATCCACCTTTCGCAGCAATGCAGGCTGCTATTCTCCCATGGAGATGATCGTAGAGATGCTGGAGGTAGTCCTGTGGAACGGCTTGCCATGCCATTTCCACCTGGCGCCTCAGTTGGACCAGCGTTCGTGCTGGACGTGCAGACCGCGTGAGACGACGCTTCATCCAGTCCCAAACATGCTCAATGGGGGACAGATCCGGAGATCTTGCTGGCCAGGGTAGTTGATTTACACCTTCTAGAGCACGTTGGGTGGCACGGAATACATGCGGACGTGCATTGTCCAGTTGGAACAGCAAGTTCCCTTGCCGGACTAGGAATGGTAGAACGATGGGTTCGATGACGGTTTGGATGTACCGTGCACTATTCAGTGTCCCCTCGACGATCACCAGTGGTGTACGGCCAGTGTAGGAGATTGCTCCCCACACCATGATGCCGGGTGTTGGCCCTGTGTGCCTCGGTCGTATGCAGTCCTGATTGTGGAACTCACCTGCACGGCGCCAAACACGCACACGACCATCATTGGCACCAAGGCAGAAGCGACTCTCATCGCTGAAGACGACACGTCTCCATTCGTCCCTCCATTCACGCCTGTCGCGACACCACTGGAGGCGGGTTGCACGATGTTGGGGCGTGAGCGGAAGACGGCCTAACGGTGTGCGAGACCGTAGCCCAGCTTCATGGAGATGGTTGCGAATGGTCCTCGCCGATACCCCAGGAGCAACAGTGTCCCTAATTTGCTGGAAGTGGTGGTGCGGTCCCCTACGGCACTGCGTAGGATCCTACGGTCTTGGCGTGCATCCGTGCGTCGTTGCAGTCCGGTCCCAGGTCGACGGGCTCGTGCACCTTCCGCCGACCACTGGCGACAACATCGATGTACAGTGGAGACCTCACGCCCCACGTGTTGAGCAATTCGGCGGTACGTCCACCCGGTTTCCCGCATGCCCACTATACGCCCTCGCTCAAAGTCCGTCAACTGCACATACGGTTTACGTCCACGCTGTCGCGGCATGCTACCAGTGTTAAAGACTGCGATGGAGCTCCGTATGCCACGGCAAACTGGCTGACACTGACGGCGGCGGTGCACAAATGCTGCGCAGCTAGCGCCATTCGACGGCCAACACCGCGGTTCCTGGTGTGTCCGCTGTGCCGTGCGTGTGATCATTGCTTGTACAGCCCTCTCGCAGTGTCCGGAGCAAGTATGGTGGGTCTGACACACCGGTGTCAATGTGTTCTTTTTTCCATTTCCAGGAGTGTATATATAAACAGGTGCAGAACATGAAATAAAATATAGTGCACATGCACTGAGTACAGAACATATCAGGCAATGACAAAAGGTATACACAATGAGTACAAAACGTATTAACAAATGGCAAAAGAGCATATGCACTGTAAAACTGTTTAGCATTTTTACAACAAATAAACATAATGAGTACAAATCATATTGACAAATGACAAAAGTGCACACGCACTGTACTTCAGAACATATCGGCAAATCACAAAAATGTATATGCAATGAATAAACATAATGAGTACAATTCATATTGACAAATGACAAAAATGCACACTCACTGTAGTTCAGAACATATCATCAAATCACAGAATGTATATGCAATGAATACAAATCATGTTAACAAAATGACATAAAGTGCACAAGCACTGTAGTACAGAACATATCAGGAAATCACAAAATGTATAGGCATTGAGTACAAATCATGTTAACAAATGACAAAAAGTGCACACGCACTGTAGTTAACAACATATCACCAAATCACAAAATGTATATGCAATGAATACAAATCATGTTAACAAAATGACATAAAGTGCACACGCACTGTAGTATAGAACATATCAGGAGATCACAAAAATGTATACCCAATGAGTACAAATCATGTTAACAAAATGACATAAGTGCACACGCACTGTATATACTTTTCTTTTCTATTTTACAAGAACTAGGATAGGAATGGGAAGGATTGCGTCATGGTTGTAGCACTTTCGGTTGCACGCAGCTGCACTGAAAATCCATATCTTTCTATAGAAGCACAACACCAAGTGAGACAATCTGAAGTTCTTTTCCTTGAAGTATTAATCAGTGTAGCCAAGACACTGCAATGTCGTAGTAATATTCCATGTTATCATTTTGGTAGCACATTAGGTACACCAAACAGTGGGAGCATAATAACATCTCCATCGCTGAAGGTGGTGGACAGCATGTCGTTCCAACACCACGTTCTTGTAAGGTACACCAACGTAGAATTAGTGCAAAAACCAAATATAGTGCTCCATGATCATGAGGATAGACAGGACAAACGAATATTGCAGTAATTTCTGGTAATTAGGTCAGAAGGTGAAGGACATTAAGTCACATACTGGTCTTCACTGAGAATTACACTAGTCTAACAACTGATTTGAGTAATTGGTGGCACTCATCGCTAGTTACTGAACATTTCTGTACCATGTATGAAGTATTACAGAATAATGTTCATAAATTATCTGATTACAGAGATCATTGGCACTCATTGGCCAGTTACAAACCATCAAAAAACATCATTGAAAACAGGAGCTAATGAATGGCATACTATTAACATAATTCACTTAGTTATAATAATCATTGGCACTCATTAGTCAGTTATAAAACTTATAGCAAGTATTGATTAGTACAAAACATATTTCATCATTCAAGTGACATACAACATATTTAAAATAATTATTGGCACTCATTGGTCAGTTACTAAACATACAGCAAGTATTGAATAGTACAAAACATTTTCTATCATTCAAGTGACATATGACGTAGTGAAAATGTAACATACTGTAACTATTACTCAAGGTCTGTGGTTAGAAAACATTACTCAGTACTACTCAGAACTGATTATTCAAGTGACATATTACTCAGAACTGATCATTCCAGTGACATAGGACATATTGAAAATGTAACATACTGTAATTATTACACAAAGTCTACATCTACATCTACATCCATACTCCGCAAGTCACCTGACGGTGAGTGGCGGAGGGTACCTTCAGTACCTCTATCGGTTCTCCCTTCTATTCCAGTCTCGTATTGTTCGTGGAAAGAAGGATTGTCGGTATGCCTCTGTGTGGGCTCTAATCTCTCTGATTTTATCCTCATGGTCTCTTCGCGAGATATACGTAGAAGGGAGCAATATACTGCTTGACTCTTCGGTGAAGGTATATTCTCGAAACTTTGACAAAAGCCCGTACCGAGCTACTGCAGAGTCTTCCACTGGAGTTTATCTATTATCTCCGTAACGCTTTCGCGATTACTAAATGATCCTGTAACGAAGCGCGCTGCTCTCCGTTGGATCTTCTCTATGTCTTGTATCAATCCTATCTGGTACGGATCCCACACTGCTGAGCAGTATTCAAGCAGTGGGCGAACAAGCGTACTGTAACCTACTTCCTTTGTTTTCGGATTGCATTTCCTTAGGATTCTTCCAATGAATCTCAGTCTGGCATCTGCTTTACCGACGATCAACATTATATGATCATTCCATTTTAAATCACTCCTAATGCGTACTCCCAGATAATTTGTGGTATTAACTGCTTCCAGTTGCTGACCTGCTATTTTGTAGCTAAATGATAAAGGATCTATCTTTTTGTGTATTCGCAGCACATTACACTTGTCTACATTGAGATTCAATTGCCATTACCTGCACCATGCGTCAATTCGCTGCAGATCTCCTGCATTTCAGTACAATTTTCCATTGTTACAACCTCTCGATACACCACAGCATCATCTGCAAAAAGCCTCATTGAACTTCCGATGTCATCCACCAGGTCATTTATGTATATTGTGAATAGCAACGGTCCTATGACACTCCCCTGCGGCACACCTGAAATCACTCTTACTTCGGAAGACTTCTCTCCAGTGAGAATAACATGCTGCGTCCTGTTATCTAGGAACTCCTCATTCAATCACACAATTGGTCTGATAGTCCATATGCTCTTACTTTGTTCATTAAACGACTGTGGGGAACTGTATCGAACGCCTTGCGGAACTCAAGAAACACGGCATCTACCTGTGAACCCGTGTCTATGGCCCTCTGAGTCTCGTAGACGAATAGCGCGAGCTGGGTTTCACATGACCGTCTTTTTAGAATTCCATGCTGATTCCTACAGAGTAGATTTCTAGTCTCCAGAAAAGTCTGTGGTTAGAAAACATTATTCAGAACTCATCAGTCAAGTTACATAGGACATAGTGAAAATGTAACACACTGTAACTATTATTCAACGTCTGTGGTTAGAGAACATTATACAGTATTACTCAGAACTCTTTTAAACTGGTAGCATTATTTGGGACTAGTAATACATTTTTTGTGTGCTAGCAATGCATTGCGTTGGAATCGAAAATTAATTACAGGGGCATAACAATATTTGCATTTGACTTATTGCTGCAAATGAAGATGTGTAACGTCATTCATCATGAGTCAGCTGTAGCAAGGTCATGAAACAAATAGAGTATATGTGATCACATTTATGAATGACACACGTTTAATGATTAATTGCTTATAACGTATTAATTTCGTGAACAGCTTCTCCTACAAAAATACAAAATGGATTATTAAGCTGAAAGAAGAAACGCATATTATGCTGAAAAGTAGTGAACTTCGAATTAACAGATAGTGAAATGTGTATAAATATATATGTTCTCTAGCTGTCCTTTCTAAAACCTTCAGTCATCATACCATGCGACTTAAGCCATACTGTCAAAACAAACTGCAACAAATACTTAAATAACTACATAGCATCTCTTAACTAACAGTAAATATACAAACTTCATCATTATTTTCATCTGCAAAGAAGAATTTCATTATCCATATCATCATAACTCCATTATTATCATCATCTGTAAAGAAAATCTTCATTAACCATAGTAGCAAATTCTTCATCATTATTCATCACCATTCATTATCATCTGCAAAAAGTCACTTCATTATTCATTATACAACTATTCCTTATTTCTGGCATATTTAATCACTAAAACTAAGATGTGTAGTTCTGTCTGACAGCCTGCATCAATCGCCTCGTATTGTGAAAGAAAAAATTAGTTAAGACTGCTATCATACGATGTGTATAGTATATTCTCGTTAGTGCTTGTTAATTCTGATCCAATTACTCTTCGTGATGAGGTATTGCATCTTCTTTCGTTCATTCCGAAGGTGAAATTCCCATTTCTTTTTAATTTATTTCTTTTACACGTTATTTCTTTCTGAAAATGATGAACAAAGATTAATGTCTTGCATTTAAATCATATACCCATTAAATAGAAACTGGTTTCTAGTGATATAATTGAGCATACAGCATAGCATGACGGAAAAACGTAATATGTCAAAAACACAGACAGTGTACAAGTGCAAAAATGTACACAGAGTATCACAATGTAGCAGCAAAAAAAAAAAAAAAAAATGTAAAATAGTCACGATGTTGAGATATCATAAGATAAAATGTCAAAGTCAACTGGTGTTTTTTATATCTTGAATATTTCATAGTGCATACAAACAAAACGGGAAAACAATCATACATGCATGGAAAATGGAAAATTTACACGGTCTGATATATAACGACAAGAAATGACTTTCTTTGTGTTCAGTTTGTATGTTGTGTGTTTATAGAGGCGAGAATTTAAGACTTTAATGGAGAGAGAATTTGATAAGATTAATATGTCACTACATAGAATTGCATAATTGTTCATAAAATATGTAAGTTTATCTGGAAAAATGTGCACGATCTGATATGTAACGACAAGAAAAGCGACCTGCTAACCTTACCTTGCTGGGCACCTGCCAAGAAAAAATACGATAGTCATCAGAAAGTAGTCACATAAATATAATTGCATAAGTGGTCATAAAATGTGTAAGTTCATCTGGAAAAATATGCACAGCTGATGTGTAACGACAATAAGAGCGACCTGCTAACGTTACCTTGCTGGGCACTTGCCAAGAAAAAATACGATAATCATCAGTAAGTGTTCATGTGAATATAATTGCATAAGTGGTCATAAAAAATCAGGAATTGGCATTACAGTGTGATAAATCATTAAGTATGTTCATTCAATAAAGGGTTTGATGTTGGAGACATGGTGATTGCCTTTGGTTTTTCTGGTTCTCAAAAGTTTCGACGTGTACTACATTGGGGTGAGGAATGCTGCGAATTCGATATGGGCCTGCGTATAGAAACTCATATTTACTGCATCTACTCTTTCCTCTGTTGGATAAATAGTGTGTACGTACTAATATCTTCTGTCCAATGTGAAAGTCACGGCGTGTACAAACCTGTTTTTGCTGTTTTCTCCGGCGCTCTGCGGCACATTTGATGTTGTTCAGCGCAATGTCAATTATTTCTTGATGGCGTAGTCGATGCGATGAAGGAAAAGATATTAATTCTTTAATTTTGGTAGGTGGTTCAACATTTTTCAGTATAACAGACGGAGATAGCATAGTAGATTCATTTGGTATGGAATTAATTCCATCCTGGAATGAGAGTATGTATGTGTCCCAATCAATATGTTTTTTATGGCAGTATATTCTACACAGTTTACCAATTTCTTTCATTACTCGTTCACAAGGGTTCGAAGAAGCATGGTACCTGGATATATAGATCGGAGAAATGTTTCTAGCTCGTAACATACGTGTCCATACAGCAGAGAAGGTAACAAATTTTGAAGTGAGTTCGACAGCGACAAAGATGTAGCCAAAACCTCTATTAGTTCTGGGAATCGGACCAAAAATGTCTATAGCGGCCATGTGTCTTAATTTAACAGGTACAATGGGATGTAATGGAGGAAGATGTGAAGTCGTGTCTGATGTAGCTTTCTGGCAGATTTTACATGACGCTAAAACTCGTCGTACACGTTTCTTCATGTTGGTAAAATAACAGTTCTGTCTCAGTATAAGAAAACATCTTCTGGCTCCGTAATGTGCGTAACTTAAATGAGTATACCGGATTAATTTATTAACAAGTTCGTCAGGAATGCATAATAACCAATTGTTGCTGTCAGGATGAGAGCGGCGAAACAGAATGTCATTGCGTACAGTGTAATGATTTCTAATGGTAACATTATTCCTATCTTGCCAAAGATGTTTAATTTCTTTCCATACGTTGTCTTTACTTTGCTCTTGTGCTATGTCTTGTAATGACGACGAAATGAAAGTTTCAAATGCAACTTGTTGAATGTACATGACGCTGAAATTTGCTTTGCAGAAGTTGGTTGCGATGTCTTGCTGATTGTTGTTAAGAGAACGAGATAGTGTGTCTGCTACAATATTTTGTGTGCCGGGAATGTGAACAATTGTAAAATTAAATTCCTGCAAATAAAGTTTCCATCTGCTTAATCTGTCGTGTGTAAATTTAGCCGAAAGTAAAAACTGTATCGCTCTATGGTCTGTATAAACGGTGGTGTGTCTTCCATAAAGAAAATGCCGAAATCTCGTAAATGCCCACACAACACATAATGTTTCAAGTTCTGTAACAGAATAATTACGTTCAGCAGGTGACAGAATGCGACTCGCAAAGGCGATGTTTTTAATTACCATAGAACCATCTTCTTCAATTTCCTGAAAAATGTGTACGCCTAAAGCGGTGTTAGAACTGTCGATGGCAATGGAAAAATTTCTGGTAAGATCTGGATGAAATAAAAGTGGTGCATTCAACAAAGCATGTTTCAAATAACATTTCGTGACAAGATTCTGCGTGTCAAAAATATCGCTTACGTTGCTGGAAGATGCAATCTGTACTGTATTTAGTCATATTCTATCTGACGTGCTATTATTTTCGGGAGGATGCTGTGGCATTTCAACTATTTGTACGCTTCTATTATATCTTCCTGACGTATTACGTTCGGGATGATATCTACTGTCTGGTTCATTCATGATAATTTGTTGTTGTGGATGATTCTGCTGCTGATAAGACCGACTGTTATTAAATGTACGCTGAAAATTGTGTTCATTACTTTTACGTCTGTCATGATAGTCATTTCTATACGACGCATTGCGATAGGAATTCAAATAGTGTGTCTTCTGTACGTACTTATTCCCTTGTTGCTGTGCGTTACTATTTGTTGGAGCTAACGCTATACGTGTAGGCGCCGAAACATTAAAGCTTGGTTGACCTTGTACATTACATTGTTGGTTAGGTATGCTAACCGGTTGGTTTTGTTGCTGTTGTGGGGAAAAACGTCTATTGTTACCAAAATGTAGCTACTGATAATTTTGACGATTGCTGAAAATGTTGTACATACTGATGATTACAATTTTATCTAATGTTAAAATTTCGGCGGTAGTTGTCATTTCGCAAGTGTCTAAAGAGAACTGTCACTTTCGGTAAAATTTGTCATATCGGGTTTTCTTGACTCATTCTTAATCCTAGATGGAGCAATAGTTGAAAAGCTATTTTAATAGATATAAAGGATAGTAGAAGAGAAGGCAGCAGTGCAGAAAACTAATGAAACAGCACTACTACGGCTCGGGGCTCTGTGCACGCTACGGCACACATTCATTAAAGCGTGATGAATCCCCTGAGGTCAATTACGCGCTGCAAATAAATTTTAGCTTTTGTGTTACAGGCAATGGCGGTAAAAATTCAAAAGCATATTGCTGTATCCCAGCCAATTCCAGTTTCTGCATTACAGGCAATGCTGTTGAAAGTACAAAAATAAATCGACGTATCCAGTTCAAAGCGTGTACCTGTGCTTTGTCATTTTCAAATACCTTAAATATTCTTACAGATAAAATTTGCTTATAATCGACGTTATCGTCTCTGACTTTGTGAACAGGTTCAGGAGTGCATGAGAATCTATTCGTCTGTGTCTGTTCGGATTCTAAGTCGCGTGATCTCTGTAAATTACCTAAGTTACACTGGCTGTGTGAGTCTGACAAATGTTCGCAAAATGGCGTATGCTGTGACGTGTTAGTGAGTGAAACAATTTTCATTTCTGTCACTTTAAAACATTCGTCAATTTGGCTATTCTGTTGTTCAAATTCCTTATCGACTTCCGTATCTAGAGTGTGTGAAAGTTCTGGTAACTTTAAATTAAACTCGTCGTGTACCTGTGCTCTGTCATTTTTAAATTCTTTAGATTTTCTCACGAATAAGAATTGCTCGTGATCAACGTTATCGTCTCTGAATGTGTGAACAGGTTCACGATTGCATAAGAATCTATTTGTGTGTGTCACTTAGTATTCTAAGTCACATAGTCTCTGTGAATTGCCTAAATTATACTGGCTATGTGAGTGTGACAAATGTTCGGAATGTGCCGTATGCTGTGATGTGTTAGTAACTGAAACATTTTTCATTTCTGTTACTTTAATACGTTCGTCAATTTGGCTGATCTGTTGTTCAAATTTCTTATCGACTTCCGTATCCAGAGTGTGTGAAAGTTCTGGTGACTTTAAATTAAACTCGTCGCGTATCTGTGTTGCGTTTTCTGAACATTGTTCAGTGACTGAACTACTTTCATCTCTAAGAGATTTTGTTGTGGCTACACGTGTACTACTTAATTCTTGTGCAACAGATCTAATTTCTTCACTACCGTTCGTAGTAAAAGTCTTAGTATCCTCACGTAATTGTTCTTTAGTATCATGGAGTTGCACGGTAACGGCTGTAATCTGTTCACTAAATTGTTTGTTCTGTTCATTAAGGTTGTCGTGTTTTCATTCGACTGTTTGAAACTTTCATTAAATTGTTTGCACGATTCATTAAGTTGTTTGAAATGGTTGTCGAAACTTTCATTAAGTTGTTTGTACGATGCCATAAATTGTTTGAAATTGTTGTCTCGTTTTTCATTATGTTCATTAATTTGTTGTATGAGATTTTCATTAAGATGTAGCAATAATGCTATAACTCGTTCCCAGCCAATATTACCTACTCTATTCTCTGTGCTGTGTGATGGTGTATGTGCATTTGTCACGTTTTCTGTAACCATTTGGTCATTCTGTAATTCTTGAAAGGGTTTGCCAAACGGATGTGCTCTGTTAGTCACTAAATCGGAATCAAATAAATTTGACGTATTCCGATTACACTGTTCATTTTCGTTAGAAAAATTTGTCTGTTCGTTAGGTAAGTTTTGCAAACCGGGTGTGTCAAACTGGGCTGCGTTCATTGTAACAGAACGTGCCGCATCACCAATTGTCGTTAACTTAACAGAGGACACAATTTAATTTATTTGTTCATCATTAGGATCAAAATCATTACTAGCGGTCGGTGCGCATTGATTGTCTGTAAATGGAGGATTGTCATCATTACACTGCGTGTCGCAAGTACACTCCTGGAAATTGAAATAAGAACACCGTGAATTCATTGTCCCAGGAAGGGGAAACTTTATTGACACATTCCTGGGGTCAGATACATCACATGATCACACTGACAGAACCACAGGCACATAGACACAGGCAACAGAGCATGCACAATGTCGGCACTAGTACAGTGTATATCCACCTTTCGCAGCAATGCAGGCTGCTATTCTCCCATGGAGACGATCGTAGAGATGCTGGATGTAGTCCTGTGGAACGGCTTGCCATGCCTTTTGCACCTGGCGCCTCAGTTGGACCAGCGTTCGTGCTGGACGTGCAGACCGCGTGAGACGACGCTTCATCCAGTCCCAAACATGCTCAATGGGGGACAGATCCGGAGATCTTGCTGGCCAGGGTAGTTGACTTACACCTTCTAGAGCACGTTGGGTGGCACGGGATACATGCGGACGTGCATTGTCCTGTTGGAACAGCAAGTTCCCTTGCCGGTCTAGGAATGGTAGAACGATGGGTTCGATGACGGTTTGGATGTACCGTGCACTATTCAGTGTCCCCTCGACGATCACCAGTGGTGTACGGCCAGTGTAGGAGATCGCTCCCCACACCATGATACCGGGTGTTGGCCCTGTGTGCCTCGGTCGTATGCAGTCCTGATTGTGGCGCTCACCTGCACGGCGCCAAACACGCATACGACTATCATTGGCTCCAAGGCAGAAGCGACTCTCATCGCTGAAGACGACACGTCTCCATTCGTCCCTCCATTCACGCCTGTCGCGACACCACTGGAGGCGGGCTGCACGATGTTGGGGCGTGAACGGAAGACGGCCTAACGGTGTGCAGGACCGTAGCCCAGCTTCATGGAGACGGTTGCGAATAGTCCTCGCCGATACCTCAGGAGCAACAGTGTCCCTAATTTGCTGGGAAGTGGCGGTGCGGTCCCCTACGGCACTGCGTAGGATCCTACGGTCTTGGCGTGCATCCGTGCGTCGCTGCGGTCCGGTCCCAGGTCGACGGGCACGTGCACCTTCCGCCGACCACTGGCGACAACATCGATGTACTGTGGAGACCTCACACCCCACGTGTTGAGCAATTCGGCGGTACGTCCACCCGGCCTCCCGCATGCCCACTATACGCCCTCGCTCAAAGTCCGTCAACTGCACATACGGTTCACGTCCACGCTGTCGCGGCATGCTACCAGTGTTAAAGACTGCGATGGAGCTCCGTATGCCACGGCAAACTGGCTGACACTGACGGCGGCGGTGCACAAATGCTGCGCAGCTAGCGCCATTCGACGGCCAACACCGCGGTTCCTGGTGTGTCCGCTGTGCTTGTCCAGCCCTCTCGCAGTGTCCGGAGCAAGTATGGTGGGTCTGACACACCAGTGTCAATGTGTTCTTTTTTCCAATTCCAGGAGTGTAGTATCGGTCAAATTTTTCGAGTCGATTATTTCACTCATTACACATCGCGATGTACTGTTAACAGTTTTTCGCGCCATTTTTCACAAAACAAAATAAAGCACAAATGAAACAAGCACAATCCAAAATGTAACAAACACAAATACAACAAAGAGCAACAAATTGCCGATGATCTGTGAAAGAAAGAGTGACAAATTAGTAAAATGCGTTGCACCAGATGCAAACTACATTTAAGTAAATAACAGCAGATATATGACTACTTCTCAGAAAATTCACAAAAAAAAAATACGATCCTGGCCGGATGTCACCAAGTGTAACCTCCCCACACGAAAATGTAAACAATAAAGAAAATGAAAATGGGCCAAGTGTAACCTCGCCACAAAAAATAATAATTAAATGAATTTTAAATATTGTAACCTCTGAACAAAATTGGTTCTCATTTATATCTGTGGGCAAAATGCATTCTGATTTAATGTTCCCACAAAATTCTTTTCTCATTTTATGTCAAGTTCGAAACAGAAAAATTGTTAAACACCAAAATAATAAAAAAAAGTTTAGTAACCCGATAAATTTTATGAGGACAGCAGCGCTGGCCTTCGGCCCTGTATTCTGAATAAAAAAAAAAAGCTAAAACTCTTACCTCAAGAAAAACCGCAATTATATCTGCTCTTAAGTTGGAATTTTTCGACACAGCTTCGTGCAATACTGGCGTACATTTTTTTTTTATTATTATTATTGGAAGGAATGACAATGCATTTGAAATATTCTTTAAATTGAAATGAATGCTTTTCTTTAAAAGAGTTGCTTTATATTATAAAAATTATTATTGGGGCATTTTTTTGGAACAAATTAAATTACAATTAACATACATTATTAAATATGCGCAAGGCTGCTTCTTTACCTTCTACAACAATACCCATCCTCCAGAGTCCCGACCAGAGCAGACTGCCTAAACGCGCAGGCACGCGCCGACTACTGCAGACTACAGCTTACTAGGACGGACTACTACTGACTGACTACTGTCGACTCGCGCGGACAAGCGCAGACTACTGACAAGCAACAACTAACGACAAACTACTCTCTGGTCAGAGATTCTGTCATGCCTCGCCCATCGCCGGCAAAACATACATCTTACAACTGCTCATAGTCTTGTTATGGTAGGGACATTATTATTAATATTATTATAACTATGAGGAATATAACTATGTTTGTGCGTGTGAAATTTTACTGAATATATGAATGTGTTACAACTCAAAACTTTTATTCATAGTCGTATTTCCTGATACGGCTGAGTAGATAGAGACTACAAACAAAGGAGACGAATGAGGACTTTCAGACTGGAAACTATTGTCAGTATGATCTCCATCGCATTGTGGCTGATCACAAAATGGTTTTAGGCTCTTGTAAAAGACGGTGAAGCCTTATTGCTATTAAACCCGCCGCCTAACATACGGTACGTCCTCCGGGAAATTGAACAGTGAATGTGATCGGTACAAAACAGCGAACTCGGTATGCTCTAACAGGACACCGAAGTGAAATAGGCAGAAACCAGCGCAGAAAGTGCTAAGTGTGGAAACTGATATGTGAATGTTAGCCACAAGAACTTTGATCGTGACGGAAGGATGGAGGAAGATGGTATCAGATCGCAGCTATTACCGACAGTGAGGTCTTCACGGAGCTACGTGGACCTGCGCTTCTGCAGTAGGCGATACTCCCCGCCATACTCACCCCTACTGGTACCGCTGTTCACTCCTATAACGTCGCCACGCTTCGCATCACGTCTGTTGACACTTCCTGCCAACATCGTTAATCGAGATCAAGCAATTAAGTTAAGTCAAGAATATTTAAAGTAACAGCTAATTGCTTCCAGCAGGCTACGGAATATCGAATGTACTGATAAGGATAATGTGAAATTTAAGATGGAACCAGTCTTTGACGATGAATCAGAAAGTGAAATTCATGGGGATGGTTCCGTCAAAGTAATAAATGCAAAATACGAGGACTGTGATATCTCGAAAGTAGAATCTGAAATGAATTTCAATATTATAGAAAAGTTGGAACCCTATCCTGATGACGAAGTAATTGAAATTGAGGTAAAAAATGAAAGAATAGAATTAATAGAGTTATCAGATAATGAAACTGACTTCAATATTTCTGAAATTCACTCTAGTCAGTGAATGGTAGAAACTCCCTAAAAGCCGGGGGATAATGCCAAGTGGCAATGTAGAGATACCGAACTGGGTGCAGTTACTATTTGCTAAACTTGAATTCCATCATATAAGAGCAGAACATTAAGACTGAATCTAGTAATAAAGAACTAATTATCTGTAATAAAGAATTGAGCAATACGATGGAATCCATTGGTAAACAGTTAAGTAGTAAGACTGAGTCTAATAATAAAGAACTGAAAGATGAAATGACCTCAAAAATAAATAGTAAAAATTATAAAATTGATGCTAACCACAATGATCTGCAAGTCAAACTAGGGCAACTGCTAAATAAATTGCCTAGTACTTTCAACAGCGAAATTAGTGAAGTTTGCCAAGATTTCAAAGTCGGAGACTAGAGAGGTTGTCAGGAAGACTCGGAAATGAATCCAAACTTTGCTCTAATCGATATGAAGAAGTAACTACTAAAGCAAAAGCTTGTCAAAAAAATATTAAGACAGTAAAATCCGTTTGTGTGATAGAGGTTGTGCAGAGTTTCAGGGAGAGCATAAGGGAACAATTGACAGGAATGGCGATAAGAAATACAGTAGAAGAAGAATGGGAAGCTTTGAGGGATGAAGTAGTGAAGGCAGCAGAGGATCAAGTAGGTAAAAAGACGAGGGCTAGTAGAAATCCTTGAGTAACAGAAGAAATATTGAATTTAATTGATGAAAGGAGAATATATAAAAACGCAGTAAATGAAGCAGGCAAAAGGGGATACAAACGTCTCAAAAATGAGATCGACAGGAAGTGCAAAATGGCTAAGCAGGGATGGCTAGAGGACAAATTTAAGGATGTAGAGGCTTACATCACTAGGGGTAAGATAGATACTGCCTACAGGAAAATTAAAGAGTCCTTTGGGGAAAGGAGAGACACTTGTATGAATATCAAGATCTCAGATGGAAACCCAGTTCTAAACAATGAAGGGAAAGCAGAAAGGTGGAAGGAGTATATAGAGGGTCTATACAATGGCGATGTACTTGAGGACGACATTATGGAAATGGAAGAGGATGTAGATGAAGATGAAATTGGAGATACGATACTGCGTGAAGAGTTTGACAGAGCACTGAAAGACCTGAGTCGAAACAAGGCCCTGGGAGTAAACAACATTCCATTGGAACTACTGACAGTGTTGGGAGAGCCAGTCCTGACAAAACTCTACCATCTGGTGAGCAACATGTACGAGACAGGCGAAATACCCTCAGACTTCAAGAAGAATATAATAATTCCAATCCCAAAGAAAGCAGGTGTTGACAGATGTGAAAACTACCGAACTATCAGTTTAATAAGTGACAGCTGCAAAATACTAACACGAATTCTTTACAGAGGAACGGAAAAACTGGTGGAAGCCGACCTCAGGGAAGATCAGTTTGGATTCCGCAGAAATGTTGGAACACGTGAGGCAGTGCTGACCCTACGACTTATCTTAGAAAATAGATTAAGGAAAGGCAAACCTACATTTCTAGCAATTGTGGACTTAGAGAAAGCTTTTGACAATGTTGACTGGAATATTCTCTTTCAAATTCTAAAGGTGGCAGGGGTAAAATACAAGGAGCGAAAGGCTATTTACAATTTGTACAGAAACCAGATGGCCGTTATAAGAGTCGAGGGGCATGAAAGGGAAGCAGTGCTTGGAAAGGGAGTGATACAGGGTTGTAGCATGTCCCCGATGTTATTCAATCTGTATATTGAGCAAGCAGTAAAGCAAACAAAAGAAGAATTTGTAGTAGGAAGTAAAATCGACGGAGAAGAAATATAAACATTGAGGTCAGCCGATGACATTCTAATTCTATCAGAGACAGGAAAGGACTGGGAAGAGCAGTTGAACGGAATGGACAGTGTGTTGAAAGGTGGATATAAGATGAACATCAACGAAAGCAGAACGAGGATAATGGAATGTAGTCGAATTAAGTCGGGTGATGCTGAGGGAATTAGTTTGGGAAATGAGATACTTAAAGTAGTAAAGGAGATTTGCTATTTGGGGAGCAAAATAACTGATGACGTTCGAAGTAGAGAGGATATCAAATGTAGACTGGCAATGGCAAGGAAAGCGTTTCTGAAGAAGAGAAATTTGTTAACATCGAGTATAGATTTAAGTGTCAGGAAGACGTTTCTGAAATTATTTGTGTGGAGTGTAGCCATTTATGGATGTGAAATATGGACGATAAATAGTTTAGACAAGAAGAGAATAGAAGCTTTCGAAATGTGGTGCTACAGAAGAATGCTGAAGATTATATGGGTAGGTCACATAACTAATGAGGAGGTATTGAACAGAATTGGAGAGAAGAGGAGTTTGTGGCACAACTTAACAAGAAGAAGGGACCGGTTGGTAGGACATGTTCTGAGGCATCAAGGGATCACAAATTTATCATTGGAGGGCAGCGTGGAAAGTAAGAGTTGTAGAGGGAGACCAAGAGATGAATACATTAAGCAGATTCAGAAGGATGTAGTTTGCAGTAAGACTGAGAGATGAAGAAGCTTGCACAGGATAGAGTAGCATGGAGAGCTGCATCAAACCAGTCTCAGGACTGAAGACAACAACAACAACAACGTGATATTATATGAGTACGTTGATATCAGATTTTATGACACAATGGAAGCAATAGAAGTGCAACAACTAGACACTATTATTACTAACATGGAAAATAGAATAAACTCTGGTAGTTCTTGTAATACTACTGTATAGCATGTTGCCTCAGTTCATCGGATGTCGTGAGTTGTTGCGTTTTGATACAGACCCACTGGAGTTATGGAATGAATTTGAGGATGTTTTGCCTGACTCGTGGTTAGAGCGAGAGAAAATCTCTTTCTTAAGAAGTCATTTATCGGCAGATACTCTGCGATGGTCAGCTTACGTAATAACAAAATAAACTCTTTCTGAATTTATAACTGCATTTCTTGATGAGTACTGGTCACGCAACAATGAGATCAATGTCTTGAGTTAGGTTTGGAGTGGTAATAAGTTTGCTCCAAGTGATGAGTCAGTAAAAGAGTTCCCCAGAAAGTAGATATCAAGGCTGTCGCATGTGACAGAAAAGATGACACCGGAAATGACTCTCATGGTACTGGAAGGTAAGCTGCCTTGGTACTGGCAGAAAAGAATCATTTGTGCACGTAGAGATAATGAGGTCAGGTTCACTGAATGTTTGGAGAGAGTACAAAGAGAAGCTGCTGCTGAGAAGGAGGTGGAAAATAATAATAGCGTTCTAACAATCACGTAAATAACAGAAGTAATAACAGCGGGAATGGGACTGCTGGAAGTATAGAGGTTCAGAGTAAAAGATATGTTTATCGTGGTCGATGCCGTGGCAGAGGAAGAGGGACTAGACAGATACTTCGCTTTCGCAGTAATTATTATGACTAAAGTAGAAATGTAAACAATGCGTCGTTGAGACAAGATGGAGAGCCAGATTCTGTATCGAACACAAAAGGCCGCGTGTGGGAAACTAGGTATTATGAAACTGGAGCTCACCAGGCGGAAATAGTAACACTGCCACTAACAAAACCACAAATCACAGTCAGTCAACACACACAGACTACCAGTGATGTGCTAAACCAATCTCATTACGTAGCTGACAGCATTTTGGACACTTTAGAAAAATACGTGAATCGCTATAGATAACAGGGAACAAGAAATTAATTTGTTTGATCTAGGTAAGGATGACGATGAAGTAAAGGCTTTCATCTTCGGCAATGATAGAAACATGAAAGCTTAAGTTTCGGTAGTAGAAATAGATTCTTTTTTAGAATGTTTTGAAGAGGATGAACTGATGGATGATCGGGTTAGCAATAATAATGAGATCAAGGAACCTAGTACATGTGCTGATTTGCCACAAAAGCAGACAGCAATGTTATAGATATCAGTGTTATGCAGGGACGCAATTGCTCAGAGGTAGAGAGTAGTTTAGCTGACGTGCAGCAAACTAAAGTAGAGGGAGTGATCAAGTGCTTTTATTTAAAATCGGTGAACAGGTTGGAAAAGGCAGCTGAGAATGCAGAGACTAATGACCCCGTGAATCTAAGTGTAAATCCACCTGCAACTGAACAAAACTACTTTAGCTGGAAAGAGATTGGAAAAGATTTATTAGAAGATGTTTGTGAGGAACCTGTTCAGTCTAGAATAATTCACCCAATTATAAAAAGTAACATCTCAGGAGTAACAGTGCTTCGTCTACTTGATAGTGATAGTGAAGCAAGTGCTTTGTCCCTAGTATTCTTTGCTTCTATTCCTAGTAAGAGTGAATTAACTGTCATGAAGGTAAGTGGTTTAAGAGTAAGTGGTGCTAGTCGAAAGTTTTGTAGACCTGTAAGCATTTATCATTGATATCAATTGGTATAGGTGACATAATAATAGATCATTCTAGTTTAATGGTGCTCAGTTTAAGCGTTGAGGTATTAATAGGCGTATCTTGACAAAATATCAGGGATGAACTGATTTTGATGAGAACCACTAGTACTATCATTAACTGATTCTCAAATAATTAAAGAACCCTTCATGAAACTCACTTCTATAAGTCTAACGTACTTCTTTGGTAATCCAAGTTCCAAAAGAATTCTGTACAATTTTGATTGCAATAATGAATCATATGCTTTTGTACAATCTATGAAAAGATTATGAACTTGTTTATTGTATTCCCAATTCTTTACCAAAATTTGTAGCAGAGTGAATATTTGGTCTATAGTCGATCTGTTCCTCCAAAAGCCGGCTTGGTAATCCTCCACAATTTCATCTGCATATGGTGTACGCCTGCTTAGCAGAATATTCGAGAAAATTTTGGAACATACTGGTAATAGGGATATCCCTCTACAAATACTACAATCCATTTTGTCGCCTTTCTTAAAAGTTGGGATCAGAATCGACTCCTGCCACTCTTCAGCTATCATCTCTGAGTTCCATACTTTAGTCATCACTTTGTGAACTACTTCCACCAATTTCTGTCCCCCATTTTCATCTAATTCCGCAGTTATGCAATCTGATCCTGGTGCTTTATGGTTTTTGAATTTGTTGATTGCATCTCTTACTTCCTTTAACGTTGGCTCAGGTATCTGGGGTTCTGCTGTTTGTATTTCGTACGCCAGCTCTTTTCCTGCTTCCTGGTGTAACTCAAAGCTATAGAAAAATCAAAGAACACTTCAGCAGAAACAAAGACGTTTATGATTGTTTACCAAGGACCATTGAGGATAGTGGATATCCCTCATGCAAACACATACCGTTTTAAATACCCGAAAAGTAAGTAAGAACATGGTCTACGAAACATTGTAGATTTGAAGTGATTCAGAAGCGACAGCAACTAGTTTCTGTATGGAGACTGCACTCTCTGGGAGATAAGCAGTTTGGCGTCCTGTGGGTCCTAAGTGGATGCAAATTTATTTACATTTCAGATTTCATTCTCTTCCTCCGTCCTATCATAGTAAGAAGGGAATCAACGTGTTCATGTTGTAAATATGCTATTAGTTTGTAATGACTTCCTAGTGAGCAAGAAACATTTCGGAAAAGACTATACCCAAATAATGACTTACGAGAGAATATGAAAGATAGTATGCAATAGTAATTATGTCAAAATACAGTGGCTGACTTTTAAGCACCTATGACAGAAAAATGATGGCTCAAGTAAATAAATCATAAATTACATCCTCTAAAATGGATTATTAGCTATAACATACGGAATATTTTGCGATAAATGAAGTAACTGAAATTGAAAATTTCTGAAATAATACACTCTGCATAAATTAGCTACTTTCAGTTGGGAATAAGGCTGTCTGAAAGTGGGAAACGTGAATGAAATGGAACCACAAGAGGCAGTCTAAAGCGTTTTGTTATTAATTAAAACATTTGTGGAACTGGTGTGAGAATCACACCAAAATATATACAAATAATAAAGTCAGTAGGCAGCTGGAAATAAGACGTGTCGAAATAAATGTATAATGGAAAAGGGAGATAAATATTAGCAATGAAATCAGTAGGCTGGGAAATTCGGTGAAAAGGTGGAAAATAAATGAATAATTCCCTCACGTCTCCTAATAAGCGTTTTAAAAACGTGTAATCTTGCTTGAGGGAGACGGTCAAGTAACAGATAAATACAGACAACGAAATACAGGTAAACGAATGTGTTGAGAAATGCAAATAGTAGAGTAATAATATGTAACAATAAAAATAGTTTTCTAATTGTATATGTGACAAAGCAAAGTAACTGCTATTCACAAATGATTTCTTTAGCAAAGTAAAGCATCATCTAAATTGATACAGTAAATGGCTATATATCCCAAACTGTAACTAGTAAAAAGAATCCTACGTTGACTTTCACAACATAATAGCTATAGTTAAAAATAAGAAAACTGCGAAGTTTGTGATTCAATAATGAAGTAAAGCGTTACGATTTTATTAAGTAACGTTTTCTCAATAATAATGCTAGAAAGTTAATAACCAATTCCCAAATACTAAATTTACAAAAGCCATCGAAGGGTAAAGGAGTGGTTACTAATAGAGCATCGAACTTTCAACTATGTGAATAACATCAACGTAGTCGATTAAACGTCTCGTCAAATTAAACGGATTTTCTCTGGTTTCCTTTGGAATTTCACCAAATAAAAATATAAATGTTGTGTGGCTAGGGCCTCCCGTCGGGTAGACCGTTCGTCAGGTGCAAGTCTTTCGATTTGACGCCACTTTGGCGACTTGCGCGTCGATGGGGATGAAATGACGCTGATTAGTGGAACACAACACCCAGTTCCTGAGCGGAGAAAATCTCCGACCCAGCCGAGAATCGAACCATGGCCCTTAGGATTGACATTCTGTCGCGCTGACCACTATTTTGTTTGTTTACTTTTTGAGGTTTTTTTGATATGTGTCTGTTGATTTTTACTGTCTTTCATAGGTGCTAAACACGATATACAGGAACTAAATTTGCCATTCAACACATCCAAACGTAAAAAAAACCGCCCCTACGGCCGTCTAGATTTAAAAAATTCACTAGAAAAAGAGTGAAAAGGAAACAGGACCCTACGGCACTGCGTAGGATCCTACGGTCTTGGCGTGCATCCGTGCGTCGCTGCGGTCCGATCCCAGGTCGACGGGCACGTGCACCTTCCGCCGACCACTGGCGACAACATCGATGTACTGTGGAGACCTCACGCCCCACGTGTTGAGCAATTCGGCGGTACGTCCACCCGGCCTCCCGCATGCCCACTATACGCCCTCGCTCAAAGTTATGACCACAGCAGTTGCGTCCCATAGCGCTCAGAGCCATTTGAACCATTTTTTCACTGACTGCCCGTCGGGTCCTCAAGAATCTATGTAATTTACAATGGATAAACTGACAGTATTGTAATGAACTAACGTGCAAACATTAATTTCAACTGTTCCAGCATAAGTAGTCGTTCTAATTGCAGAAATGCTACATTCAAGGAACGAAGAAAAATACAGACTGGGCTCGTATTGACCCCAGCGGTCCTCAGTTCAAAAACTACACATAAATTTTGATGTACTGTAAATATAAAACTGAACAAAACTTTCCTGTGTTAAACTTACTTAGAGGGAGAAGGTCATGTGATTTAGAGGGTTGGGTTGGGTTGTTGGGGAGAAGAGACCAAACAGCGAGGTCATCGGTCTCATCGGATTAGGGAAGGATGGGGAAGGGAGTCGGTCGTGCCCTTTCAAAGGAACCATCGCGGCATTTGCCTGGAACGATTTAGGGAAATCAGGGAAAACCTATATCAGGATGGCCGGACGCGGAATTGAACCATCGTCCTCCCGAATGCGAGTCCAGTGTGCTAACCACTGCGCCACCTCGCTCGGTATATGGTTTAGAAATAATAGTTTTGAAAACTAGGGAGATTTGTTTCCAGTTGCTTACGGGATCATATTGACTTCAGAGGTACTAGGGTGGAAAATGCGTATGTATATTTTCATTGAATAAATGCCGTTAATAACTGAAATCTAAATGTTAGTGTCTGTTAATTGGAAAATCATGTCATCAAATGGAATTAACAATTATTGTGCAACATGTGTTACTACCCGACACCTTGTAAACGAGGTCATAGATCATCTTCCATTCAGTCCCGATTTGCCCTCATCCGCCCTTCATCTGTTTCCAAACTCGAAAGAAACTTTCGAGAATTTCACTTTGATAGTGATGAAGCAGTTGAAAATGGTTCAAATGGCTCTAAACACTATGGGACTTAACATCTGAGGTTATCGGTCCCCTAGAAGCGACGAAAGTAGAAGTAAGATTACAGCCTTTTCAGCTAAGTCAAGCATTCTACTCTGATGATATCAAGAAACTGTTATCGCGTTGGTATAAACAAGGTGCCTATGATGAGAAATAAACATATACACACAAATAATAAGGGTGTAGAATGTTAATTAAAATTTTGTTTTAATTAAAAAGGTTTTTAAGTTTCCACATACAATAATTCGGAGACATTACTTTTCGGCACGCCCTTGTATTTAAGTTTCAATCCAGTAGGGCTAGTAACTGAGGCGGTACATGATCACTTGTACTACATCGACAATGTTAACCCGCATCTTGGCGTGATATTTCACAGTCCACTTTGCCTTATTACTTGCAATAAAACCAGACACTATAGTCAGATATGCCACAGTTTGCTCTGGATTACGGATGTGTCAGGTGTTAACCAGGAGAGGGAAGGACAAGCCCGGGCGTCAGTCGTAAGTCTTACCTGTAGCCGCCAGTGTCCTCGTGGCAGTCAATGTGTTAAGGCTGGAACTGAATCTTGGGATTATAGGAGGTCAGTGTGAGTAAAGGATGAAATGGATTTGATGTTATTAATAATAAGCCATAGTTTGACAGTAATCACGTCAACCTATAGATAGAGAATATCTTCTGCAGTTTGAATACAACAGTTGACGTCATGAAACTACACATTTATTGCGTCAGTATACAACTATTACAGAAACAAGAGAAAGATGTTTGAGTAGACTAGCTAAGTTCTGACGCTCTGGCAGTTTCTTGGCTCCTCTGGAAACAGAAGATGTCTTCAGTCAGCAGGACAGCCATTTAGTCCTCACTTTCTCGCAGACGAATTAGTCCCTTCAAGCTGAGCCCACAGAGTTGCAGTACTCCTAGTGCCTGGGACAATCTGACAGGTGTGGTTCACACTGACTCCTTGGTTTCACCACGTAAACTGCAAAGAATGGAAATATGTATTATTAACAGTAGCATGTATGAAAATAACGTAGCACGTTTAAAATTACTAGTCATACGACAACGGTAAGTCTTCAAAAAATAGTTCAAATGGCTCTGAGCACTATGGGACTCAACGGCTGTGGTTTAAGTCCCCTAGAACTTAGAACTACTTAAACCTAACTAACCTAAGGACATCACACACATCCATGCCCGAGGCAGGATTCGAACCTGCGACCGTAGCGGTCGTGCGGTTCCTGACTGTAGCGCCTTTAACCGCTCGGCCACTCCGGCCGGCGGTAAGTCTTCGCCTGTTTACATAGCATGTGGCAAGATTATGTTATGGTCGAATATCAGTGATAATATGGGGTTCCGCCAGTATTTTTCTCGGTCCGACATTTTACAAATACATGCTTATTAGGCGGTGAATGTTCTTACGAGTGGTTCAAATGACTCTGAGCGCTATGGGACTTAACTTCTGTGGTCATCAGTTCCCTAGAACTTAGAACTACTTAAACCTAACTAACCTAAGGATATCACACACATTCATTCCCGAGGCAGGATTCGAACCTGCGACCGTAGCAGTCGGGCGGTTCCGGACAGCGCGCCTAGAACCGCTAGACCACCGCGGCCGACTCGGATTCTTGTCCTTACTTGCACTATAGCAGAGAGTTGGAAGATGGACCACGGTAGTACACATGACGCCTGGCGCATTTCGCGAGTTTGAGGATGTCACTAGAACCAAGTTCCTCTAGGAGGGTAATGCTCCTGGAATGCGAAGCATTCAATAAGCAACACATGTATCCTGTAACATGCCAAATGACGATAACCTCAGGTCCCTCAGTTTCGTATGCTGGAAACTGATCTGGCGATCTCTGAGTTTGTGATTTGGGTATTGGTGAGCACTACCGGCTCCTAGCAACCGTACATTCAAAACACGTACTGAAGAATCAGTCTCGGCGTCGAAGTTGTGAACCCAGTATTATATATATGGATATTATTGTTTTGCGTGAAATTCTTAGTTTGCTTATTCATTTGCTTATGAATAAGATAGGTTTTCACACCGAGGATACTATTAATTTCATGTAAGTTATTTTTCTTTGAGCTCCGTAGCACATTTAACATCTCAGTTCACATTCCCAGGTTTGTATTTAATATAACACACACACAAGTAAAGACTACCCACTTACCACCTCCAACCCATCCTCGCTATTAATTTCTCTGCACCAAATTTCTTCCTAGAAGTATTTAATATGAGCACAACAACCCGAGATCGATAGGCTCCAGTGACAAAATAAACTGTGGAAATGGAAGCTTCTGTATCATTTTAGTGCTTCCCCCTCTATTCCACGCGTAGTTAGATACTCAGGAGATATCAGGAATGATCAAAAATGGTTCAAATGGCTCTGAGCACTATGGGACTCAACATCTTAGGTCATAAGTCCCCTAGAACTTAGAACTACTTAAACCTAACTAACCGAAGGACATCACAAACACCCATGCCCGAGGCAGGATTCGAACCTGCGACCGTAGCAGTCCCGCGGTTCCGGACTGCAGCGCCAGAACCGCTAGACCACCGCGGCCGGCACTCAGGAATGATCATTAGAGCACATAAGCTAAACAGGTATTAAGTTCCTTTCCCAATGAAACTATCAAAGGTGAACTTAATAACTGGCGCTACCTTAGACTCTCATTAAAAATAAAACTTCGATGCTGTTTTAAGACAGTATCTGGTTAAAAAATATATGTACTCTAACTGCTCCAAAACCAGTGACTTTGTGGGAAGCGAGTACTGCGTACCATGTTAGCAGAAGTCAGGTACATTCCGATTACCAGTAGTGGCAAGTGACACGACCACAGAACTTCTTACGATTCTAGCAGCATTTCGTTCTGTTTCAGGGTGAAAGCTTCTCTATGTTTCCTGCTCAGTGATTCTTTATCGCTTCTTACAGTACTAACACTTTTGAACCAGTTGACCCATAAACCATTTATACAGGGTGTTACAAAAAGGTACGGCCAAACTTTCAGGAAACATTCCTCACACACAAATAAACAAAAGATGTTATGTGGATATGTGTCCGGATACGCTTAATTTCCATGTTAGAGCCCATTTTAGTTTCGTCAGTATGTACTGAACTTCCTCGATTAACCGCCAGCTGGCCCAATTGAAGGAAGGTAATGTTGACTTCGGTGCTTGTGTTGACATGCGACTCATTGCTCTACGGTACTAGCATCAAGCACATCAGTACGTAGCAACAACAGGTTAGTGTTCATCACGAACGTGGTTTTACAGTCAGTGCAATGTTTACAAATGCGGAGTTGGCAGATGCCCATTTGATGTATGGATTAGCACGGGGCAATAGCCGTGGCGCGGTACGTTTGTATCGAGACAGAGTTCCAGAACGAAGGTGTCCCGACAGGAAGACGTTCGAAGCAATTGATCGGCGTCTTAGGGAGCACGGAACATTCCAGCCTATGACTCGTGACTGGGGAGGAGCTAGAACGACGAGGACACCTGCAATGGAAGAGGCAATTTTCGTGTAGTTGACGATAACTCTAATGTCAGCATCAGAGAAGTTACTGCTGTACAAGGTAACGTTGACCACGTCACTGTATGGAGAGTGCTACGGGAGAACCAGTTGTTTCAGTACCATGTACAGCGTGTGCAGGCACTATCAGCAGCTGATTTGCCTCCACGGGTACACTTCTGCGAATGGTTCATCCAATAATGTGTCAATCCTCATTTCAGTGCAAATGTTCTCTTTACGGATGAGGCTTCATTCCAACGTGATCAAATTGTAAATTTTCACAATCACCATGTGTGGGCTGACGAGAATCCGCACTCAACTGGTCATCAACACAGATTTTCTGTGAACGTTTGGGCAGGCATTGTTGGTGATGTCTTGATGGGGCCTCATGTTCTTCCACCTACGCTCAATGGAGCACGTTATCATGATTTCATACGGGATACTCTACCTGTGTTGCTAGAGCATGTGCCTTTACAAGTACGATACTACATGTGGTTCATGCACGATGGAGCTCCTGCACATTCCAGTCGAAGTGTTCGTACGCTTCTCAACAACAGATTCGGTGACCGATGGATTGGTAGAGGCGGACCAATTCCATGGCCTCCCCGCTCTCCTGACCTGAACCCTCTTGACTTCATTTATGGGGGCATTTGAAAGCTCTTGTCTACGCAACCTCGGTACCAAATGTAGAGACTCTTCGTGCTCGTATTGTGGACGGCTGTGATACAATACACCGTTCTCCAGGGCTGTATCAGCGCATCAGGGATTCCATGCGACGGAGGGTGGAGCATGTATCCTCGCTAACGGAGGACATTTTGAACATTTCCTGTAACAAAGTGTTTGAAGTCACGCTAGTACGTTCTGTTGCTGTGTGTTTCCATTCCATGATTAATGTGATTTGAAGAGAAGTAATAAAATGTACTCTAACATGGAAAGTAAGCGTTTCCGGACACATGTCCACATAACATATTTTCTTTCTTTGTGTGTGAGGAATGTGTCCTGAAAGTTTGGTTGAACCTTTTTGTAACACCCTCCATAAATGATTATCGAAGTGTTGGAATATATGAGCTGTCGCTTGACTGAAATAATACTGTGGGATCGCTGGCAATGAAGCTATCGACCGCTTAGGCAAAGAGACTGTGTGACGGAAATTTCCACCTGGACTGCAATCTCCAGTACGGATGATCGACATGTCCTACACAGTAGGTGTGAATTACATTCGGTGGTGAGCTTGTCTTCAGTGAATGCCAGACTGTCGCATAACCGCTGCCACTCTGCTTGACGCATCTGAACGCTTGTACGCTATTGGACATTTTCAAAAATGGTTCAAATGGCTTTGAGCAATATGTGACTTAACTTGTGTGGTCATCAGTCCTCTAGAACTTAGAACTACTTAAACCTAACTAACCTAAGGACATCATACACATCCATACCCGAGGCAGGATTCGAACCTGCGACCGCAGCGGTCGCGCGGTTCCAGACTGTAGTGCCTAGAACCGCTCGGCCACGCACATTTTCAAACACGATAACGTTTATGTACAATTTGTACGGTGCCATAGTACTTTTTTTACGATTTCGTGTTCCATTGTTGTATTTGCCCTCAATACGTTGCAACTGTCTGTCCAGTGTTCTGTGTGTGTAGCTGTGAGTGCTTTACGACGGAGGTTACTGAGATCGTAAGCAAATAAGTTGAAGTGTTCTGGTATTTCAAGAAGCGTCGCATTGAATATTAATACCACTTACAGAGAAAGCATCATCTGTTGGGGTCTTGCTTATAAAAATAACTTTCTGCTTCTCTCAGTGGAGAGTTCTCATACTGCTATCCGTTTTTGATCATGTTTGTTTCACTCGCTTGCATATTGCTAAAAATGGTAGTAGTTTTGTCTTCAATTACACAGCTGCATTATGTTAAAGGGAAGATGGCGCAGGACTGCCAGATTCGTGACGTAAGACACATATCATGAAGGGCAGATTCTTCTACTTTGAGGGAGTAGTGCCATCCCAAAGGGAGAATGGCGACCTCCTAGGGGAATGGAAGCTACTAACGGCAATGTTACTCACTTAGCACTTAGGAGAGGGTGATGATGCATTATGTCCCATGTGTGTCTGTGAGTGCTGACTAAAAACAAGAAACAGGGAATAGTTATACTTTTTCGCAAAAAGATGTGAGAGGCGACAGTCAATAGCTAGATGAGTGTGAACAAATACATGCGTGAGATGAATTTAATGAGGAAAATTAAATGACGAGACAGTAAAGAGGGTAATTTAATGAGAAATTTGTTACAATTTCAGGAAATATTGATTGCTAATGACGTGAGTACTTATATTTGACACATGAAATACACAGGTGTGTGTGTGTGTGTGTGTGTGTGTGTGTGTGTGTGTGTGTTTTGATGCTAAGAGTTTCCATCGTTTCTTAACTTACATAAGTAGCAATTAACTGACACAGTTGAAAATTTCAAAGATTCTGTGAGGTTCGTGGCCCTCGTATTCTATTCAAAGTAGTGTGTCCAAAATGAGCCTATGTGATTGTCACAGTGTATGTTCCATATCTTTCTGTGCTGCAAGTCAAAACCCGACTCTTTCCATCGGTGCTTGAACCAATAATATCGGGGTGTGGGCGTGGGTATCCGAGGGTTCACGAGATGGGTGCTAGCAAACATCGCCAGTCATCAGTTGCTCTATTTTCTGTGTGTGCTTCAACCACAAACATTGGGCTGCAAAGGTGGCACATTTTATGACACAAGAGACGGAGATATTCACTTAACGGCGTGCGGCGTGTATTGCGAGGTACACACAACCTAATTTTATCGCAGAAAGAATGACTATAAGGTGTATTTACGCCTTGTAATGGTAGAAGTTGATGGAGTTCGAGAGAAAATAGTCTGAGTCCAAGCTAGGAAATGTATCACTGTGTGGTTGGACAGGCAGTTTTCCAGTAGATCTAGCGACATTAGACGGCCTCACACATTCTCCTAGCTGTTGACATTGCCAAACACTCTTTTAAAAGTCGCCTCTGTGTCCGTAGTACTTTGTCACTAGAAAGACGTCGTCTCGTTAAAAACAACATTGATGTCTTTATGAAGGGCACTAGCAGCGCATTTGAGCTCTTTAAGACAGACATCAGCTGTATTATGCTGTTATGTTACAAGTAATAATCGAAACCTTTGGCGTCGGTGTTAGCCTGTTGTTCAGTTACATTACAAGTCCTCAGAGTTACATGGGGTATTTTTTTTCCACCGTGTACAAACTCTTGGGATTGATCGATGAGAGTATACGGACCAAAAAGGTCTAATTAACTTATTTTCTGTGATGCATGGTTCCCATGATAAAGACCATTAATTCAATCATATATTGTTACAGAGACTGCGGTCTAATACTCGCTGTAACACGTAGCCACACTTACAGTATGCATGGTTCAAATGGATCTCAGTACTATGGGACCTAACTTCTGAGGTCATCAGTCCCCTAGAACTTAGAACTACTTAAACCTAACTAACCCCCATGGAATGGTGACAGCGAATCATCAGCATCGATGCAGCTGAGATTTGCTGGCCGAGATAACTGGCGACCGTATTTTGAGGCCAGTCTTCCTTTCATGTCGCCCAATAGGCCGGAGCAATCGTCTTTTCTTGTGGGTCACTTCACCCCCCTCTGCTGGAAGAATTTCCTTTGATGATAAGAAGCGTTATGTGGCTGCCACGTGATGGCGTTCCAGCTCACTTAACCGTTAACCTCCGGACGCATCTCAGTCGTGTCTTCCATGGTCGATGGATCGGTCGAAGTGTTCCTGGTGCATGGCCTGCCCGTTCACCGGATATCAACCAGTGCGATTTCTGGTTATGGGATCATCGGAAAAGTATTGTGCATGCAGAGCCCATTCCAGACGTGGAGACTCTGGAACAGCGTATTCATGGTGCCTTTCACACTGTTTGGATGCAGTCTGGCCGATGTCAACGTGTGAGACAGAACATGCTATGGCGCGTACATGCATGCATTAATGGCACATGGAAACAATGTTCAGCAATACTGTATCAGAGGCTGCATGGTACAGCACGTTTTAGACCGCAGGTCTGTAACAATATATGAACAAAAGATCATCAGCAACGAAACCACTTCCGGATCAAAGTTCGTTAGACCCTTTTTGTTCCGTATCCGCTCAGCGATCAATCCCTGAAGTTCGTACACGGTGGAAAAAATCACCCTGTGGACACACCGAATGTATCCGGCACCTTTATCCATGACTGAGAATTCCAAGGTTGAAGAGAGCAAGATGACCAAAATGAGAATGGTTTTGACAGAGACCAAAAGTTTGTAGTGGTGAGTCCTTTCATTTTCCCCAACTCTAGAAGATTCACATTTTGTTAGAGTTTGAAGAATTATTCTCTTGAAATTGACCCAGTGTTACGCTTTACGATCCCTGTCGAAGTTAATGGACTTCACTTCTGTGCGAGATACGATGCAACCTTGTGTTTGTTAATCGGCCAAATATTATTGCATCTCGGAGTGGGGGCATTTCTGTCGGCTAGTCGCCAGTTTTTATCGTGATACTTCGCGAGAACACCATGAAGAGCTTGATAGTATAAGCATAGCTGACCTGAAAGCTTCGATGGAAGGAGCGTTTTCCTTAACCACTGTACTTGAGAAATGCAATGTCTCAGCTTGCTTCCAACAGCGGCCACGAAAAGCAAAGCGAAATAATATCGTCGTTGTGTATTAACATATTTAATATACATGTAGATTTTACAGTTTGTTTTGTAAACATGTCTATCTACATATTCATTATTGCTACAACTACATCATTAACGTTAAGACGATGATAAAGCTGCACAACTGCACACTTTTTTTGTTTGTCTTCGTGTGCTGTCTACGACGCTTTTACAGAAATGTTTTAGACATATTTAGCAAGTTGCTTGTATTATTAACACTTTTTGGACGGTTTAAATACACGACACAACTTTGAAGAATCGTACGCTTGAGCTAAAGCCTTCTTCTAAACTTACTACAACAGGTAATCAGAAAGCCATTAGAAGGATATACTTAAAATTTTTGCCTTTTATGTAAAAGTGACTCTCGTGCTAACTAGCATGAAGTATGAAGTCTAGTATTAAGTATGAACTAGTATGAAGACTACGCTACTTCCCTCTCCTTCTTTCTCGATATTTTGGTCTGGCGTAACTACCGTGCTTTCACGACGTTCTTTGTTCAACTGGCTCCTAATTAAAATGTGAGGCATGTTGCTATGTATAAACGCCTCAGATTTGGGATAATTTTTGCACTGCTTATACGGTTGATTACTAGTACGGTGTATTATCGTCTATAAGTAGCATACATTTCGGTCTGATGGTAGATTGTAGATGTCTGTCACTAGGACAGTGAATGAGTGAGTGCACTAATTTAATGCCAACATGATCTTTCCGACAAGGTGTAAACCAGTACGTTCACTTACCATTCCCCAATTCATCTAATTCTTCGTCTCTACGTCAACGCATCGCTAAATTTAAAACTTTACTAATATTGTAAGCCTGTTTCTACTTGTTCCTAAGCGTGTGACGGGTATTGTTTATATACACTAATCGCGTTGTCGGCCTTCTACAGGGTACGACGAAAAGGGCGCCTTACCTACAATTTTAGAGTGTTTACCTTAGTATAGGTTTGTGTACAATGCTGCAAACACATTCACTGTGGAAATTAACCAAACGCTATGTACCACGTCACTCGTGGCAACTTCCGTCGCCTGTAAAAATATCTGTTTTCTTAAATTTTGAAACTTGACGTCGCGTAACACAACATAACACTCATAAAAGAATTCAAAGGTGTGTAGAAGTGTAGAAGATTTAAATAATGCAGCAGATTTAAGAGGAATGCAAATTACTCCAAAAAGTGAATTAAATACGCGCAGCACATTGCTGTGAATAGTTTTGGTGGAGATTCATGAGGAGTTGCACTTTCGTGAAGTGGAGATTCTTGCATTGCGCACTGTGACGTAAGGGTAGCCACTCTTCCTTTATGATTTGATTTCACTCATATTTTCGCATTCAGTGTGGAACCCTTCGCGAAATGTTATACTCAACAATCTGATTTTAACTTGTCAATTTTGAATAGAGAACACCGTGTTGTTTAAACTAATTTACCTTTCCGTAGCTGTTTGTAGCAAGAATAGAGCTTCAACACATTAACATACAAGTAGAACTGGTTTTCTGACTGGACACAAATGGTATCGTCATCTTCCGTGTACAATGACTTCGCCAAAAATGTTCTCTCCGCTGTGATGTTGCTGATGGTTAGTTTGTCACTCGAAATGGTGACGGTGGTAGACTCTTCCGGTTGCCCGTGGACTTCCGCCACTGCTACCAGCGCTGTAAAAGTCGATGAACATAATTAGTCACTGTTAGTGCAACTCTACCACTTAGCACTGAAACACTACAGTATGCTATGTAAATATCAGCTGCTAGCATGACTATACTGAGGTGTAGTGCAACTCTACTGACACGTAGCACGAACTCTGCCACCTGCTAACATATATCCACTGTATGGTAAAGATACTGATGTTGTCTGGTAGTGTGAGTCTGAGAATGATGGTCTTTAATACGTACATGAAAACCATCTGACTACAATCAGGGAAGTTACAGTAAGAGAATAACGGATATTTGTTCCATTTATATAGAATATCTGAAGACGTACTGTACCGCAACACGAAGAGCATCCACGCTTTCGCGCAAATAACGCAGACAGGACGGAAATTACATTTCCGACTTAGCTATGAAAAGAATTACTGTTGCAGGCTAACTGAAATAGTGAATAATAAAATCAATTGACAGCCTTGATTAGACTTCTTTTGATCAGTGAATTGTTCTCAAGCAGCAGGAAATCAGTGGAAGTACGTACAAGAAAATCTGTTACCTGCTACAAGTGAAGTACATTCGCTCGACTAATTCATTCGCAGTGGCACATAGCGTATATCCTGGCGAGGTTCTCAGCCACCTAAAGTTATTTTAACCTGGGAGTTGAACTCCTTGACTTGGCTGAGGCCGACACTAGTGCATACGACTGAGCCATCTTCGGTAGCCACTTGGCTGCCGGCAAGCAAGCGGCTAGTGACAGGATATCGGTGGTTTTCTTCCATGCGTGGAACGGGTGAGCTGAGCGCTAAATTATGCGAAAGATAGGAGATATTATCTGTAAAGTCACTATTCCTATGTATCTTTAACACCGAAGAAAAATTATAATGCTTTGCGTATTTTTATTTATGTAACCTGCCAGATCACCATATTCTCCGCACCTACACCGTACATGACTGCAGGTGACGTTTTTCATGCTTCACCTTCGGTAAACTGGTAGCATATATGTTAACTTGAATGGCACACTGATCGTGTATATGTGGTCTTGTAAATGAGCCCACATCTCTCACAACTGTATAATGCAAGTAGTCATTAGGTGCAGGATTTTTTTCGGGAAGAAGGGGAGCATGTTTTGACATCACATATCACACCATCATTTGACCAGTCGCCATCTTGGCCGCCAGATTTGATTGTAAAATCAAGAGGTAGCTTCATTTGACCAGCTATGACGCTTAGACCTATTGTAATATTGGTGACTTCGACAGTTAGTTCCACTGCATTTGTGATGTGAATCAGTTCGCCTTATTGGATCTACAATTTTAGGTTATGATGTCATAGTGTTGGCCTTACTGGACTTTATGTATCTGAGGGTACCAGGAGGATAATTGCTCTTGACTTTCATTGACCGTAGAGGGACAGGAAAGGGGAATGTAATCATGGGATTATAAAATATCCGATAAGAATCAAATAATCCTTGATCAGAGGTGTAGCCTGGTATGACTAAGAGGAGAGGGTGAGAAGCTCTTTAAGCATCTTTTGCTGAGGTGACATGTGATGAAGAGGCGCTCACAAATCATCCCCTTGTTCTGGGTGACGTGTCTAAAATGGTATGGACACTGATGATGACGACGTAGATGATGTGAAAAGTGGGATAGAACTGGTACTGTTTCACAACTAACTTGTAATTATTATTAATTATAATTAAATTATAACATCTACTTATGATTACATGAAATCTGATATGTTGAACTCTGTAGTGAACTATAATTATTTACGAACTGAGGAGTATTTTGTGTTTAATCGATGACAGGAGACTATGTGTTCCACTGACCATCGCCCTTTAATAAATAAATTGGAAATTACGAATTCTAAAGTACAGAATCATGCAAACTTTACTGGACTGGATAATGTTTGAAATTTGGTTTCATGGTTAAGCACTGCTTGCAGGATCCCCGTGTAGCTACTGGCCGAATAAATTATCAGTTCGTTGTAGTATAAGCCTTTTTGTGTTTGCCTCATCAGTTATTCAGGAGACTAACGTTCTTTCGCCATGTTTAAATATTTAACACATTTTGTATTTGTTTTAAATTCACGTTACTCAATGATACTTAGGTAACTCTGGTAAATCGACCCTAGAATATCGATCCAATATTCCAACCTTGTTCACTATCTAATCGCATCTCATGGATTATTTTAATTACAGGGAATTAGTACCATTACATCGGAGCATATACTGGGTGATCAAAAGGTCTGTATAAATTTGAAAACTGAATAAATCACGGAGTAATGTAGATAGAGAGGTACAAATTGACACACATGCTTGGAATGACATGGGGTTTTATTAGAACCGAAAAATACAAACGTTCAAAAAATGTCCGACAGATGGCGCTTCATCTGATCAGAATAGCAATAATTACCATAACAAAGTAAGACAAAGCAAAGATGATGTTCTTACATGAAATGCTCAGTATGTCCACCATCATTCCTCAACCAATAGCTGTAGTCGGGGAATAATATTTTGAACAGCACTGTAAAGCATGTCCGGAGTTACGGTGAGGCAGTGGCGTCGGATGTTGTCTTTCAGCATCCCTAGAGATGTCGGTCGGTCACGATACACTTGCGACTTCAGGTAACCCCAAAGCAAATAATCGCACGGACTGAGGTCTGGGGACCTGGGAGGTCAAGCATGACGAAAAGTGGCGGCTGAGCACACGATCATCACCAAACGACACGCGCAAGAGATGTCTAGCAATAAGAGGTGCTTTTGTTTTTTTTTTTTTGGTTCTAATAAAACCCCATGTCATTAAAAGCATATGTGTCAATTTTTACCTCTCTATCTACATTATTTCGTGGTTCATTAAGTTGTCAAATTTATACTGACTTTTTGATCACCCGCTACTTCACTCTAGTCATCATTAACTTGACCTATCAAACGACAGTGGCATGCACCACAGAGGCCCCATGGCCAAGGCGAATCTCGCAGATGAAATCCGCTCGACGAAAGTAGAATACTCTTGCAAATGCGAATGGGAGTGTCAATGGCTGAAGTGCAACGCAGTGACAATCTCGCAGTGACAATCTCGAGCGAATTATCGCTTGCGTCGCCTGCACCAGCGACAAACATCTCCTCACATAATTCAGTATCCACACCCACGTGTAGAGAAAGACTTTCGTGAGCTCCTTGGCTGAATTGAAATGCTGGAACTGGAAATCCCCCGCCAAATGCTCGGCACTGGAACTCTATCCGCCCGCATAACATCTCGCCTGGTAATTGGTAATGTTGTATATGACTGAAAAATGGGTCATTACTTGAACAGTCTGCAATTCCCTGAAAATAAAAAAGAAAGCATCAACAGCGACAACCACGGTTTGGTCATGTCGGACAGGTCTTCGATATTAACTTCCTGACTAAATAAGAAAATACAGTAGCCTCTCCAGTTCTTGTTGGATTGTTATTATGTCACAGTTAAAAGGAAAATATTTCCTCTTTCCTCACTTCTGTTTTTGAAGGGGTTCCCTTCTAGAAAGGCAAATGCCGGAGCTGTAAATTGTCTTCTAGAAACATGTCGTTGGCACTGTCTCTTCTCCACTAAAACCTAGTCAGATATTTGGCTGAAAAAGTTGGGCTCTTCTTTGGTTCTGACAGCAAACAGCCTCCTCTCTCTTTTGTAGTAGAGAATGAAAATATTGAAAAATCTGTAAGCCCTCCTACTCATGATCATATAACTGGTATTTGACTGAAAAGAATTGATATCTCCAATTGGATGACTCTGTAACAGACTTTCCCTCCTCGTCAAGATAAATAACGAAACCTATAACAATGCAGTTCCTGTAACTTTCTCTGAAAAACACTTGCGTGAAAAGATTAATACGTAACATTATGATTTGTTTGGTTTTCTGATATATTTCATACTGTAGTTAAGGGCAAAGTAGTAACCCCCTTGCGTGGGCTGCCTCACTTCTTTGTTATGATCATCCACATGTTAGACGATGGAGACACAGTTGTTTCACTACCTACGTTAAGTCCATGACACTAGTACATACACGGTTCCATCACATTAATGTGACCAGGGCCGTTGTTCGGGATCAACGGGTCAACGTCTGATAACCACCCACAGACGATATGGCTCAGCATTAGCCGTGGAGGCTCTATAAAGCGTTCCAGGGAGACGCGGAGGATAGTGCATGTGAACGACAGCTGTGGAGATGTGTATGGGTGAACAGACATGCAACTGTTGAGCAACTGACCGCCCAGATGAACCAAGGGGCTATCAACAGTGTCTACGCAACGATCATCCAGCGAAAGTTGCTATTTATCGGCGTCCTCAGTAGGTGCCTGATTCGTGCGCTCACGAAGACTGTCATTCATCGGCGACGAGAGCTTGAAATTACGCTCCAGTACCGTAACTTGACCTACTCTGAGAGGCCGTTTCAGATAAATGACGTTTCATGTTCCATCGGTTATATGGCGCTCGGCGTGTACAGCTTGGAACGTCTCAAGGCCAACACCCTGCTACGAGTGAGGCAGCGTTATGGTCTGGCAAATTCATTCGAGTGGGTGATTTCGTCATTCTGGAAGGAATGATTATCAACACTAGCATGTTTTAGTGCTTGGAGACCATGTCCACCCCTCCACAAAGTTTATTCCTCTTTGGCACGATAGCATCTGCCAAAAGGGCAATGCAACCTCACACGGTTGGATCTGTAGCTTGTTCTTGATACGACTGGACATGAATCCTCGTGTTCTTTGGGATGAGATCTTAATATGGTAGCTTTAGGGTTCATGTACTTCTCTTTATACTCTGTGATCAAGAAATGTGTTTCGTGTAATTGCAGTTTGATTTTATTTCGCAACTGTTTTTTTCAATACTAGTTGTCAATTACATTACTTTGTTTTCTGTAAATAATATAAGAGTTTTTTCATTGTGCTCGCTTTCTACCATAGCGTCTGTTATGTGGTCCGCATTTGACTTTGTAATTGTTACATGATTCTCCTTAGTCCTTTCGTTTATGCTACTTATTGTTTATAATAGTTTTGTATGGTCCTTCCTGCGGTTATCTCCGCCTTTCTTTAATTCTTTTGGAAGCACTTTGTTTATTTAGGGACTTGAAATGAAATTTTCATTGCTGTTCATTATTGTAGTACCTATTACGTTTCTAAGTGACTCTTACAGTGTTTAAAAAACATCTAAAACGTAACGCATAAAAAATTTGTCAATCAACACACCAAAACATTTCATAGTGGCAACGAAGAACTCGAAGTCTTATGTTACGATTTAAGGTACCCAAACACTGTGAATGCAGAGTTAGGTATGTGTCAATCTCTGGGTTTTTAAAGTGACATGATATGAATAAGAAGATATTCCGAAAACATTATCCTAGAACCGCAGACCATACATTCGACAACTATTTGATTGCAATGAAGACATAAAAAGACGACCGCGTGGGAAAAGCCACAGAATAACACACACGAAGACAGATGAGCTAACACTTACGTTCCTTCCTACAACAGTCGCGAAATATGTAGTGCTATGTCAGCAAAACGTAATTGGTGTAGTTACTTTATTGATAGTAATTAAAGCGGGAGCACTCTTTTTACCATTTCTACAATAGGTGTTGCCTGCGCGTCCCAGTGTGTATCACTCAGCGTAATATTTCGATACTTCTCAAGTGTAAAAGGATTGCAACACCGGTCACTAACTCTCAAAATTCATGTAGCTATTAAATGGTTGAGCCATGCGATTAAAACTGGTGCTACAGGCTGGATTTGAATGAGACTGTTCTGGACGAGGTTTCTGAGAAATACCTCCAGCAGTTTAGTTAACAGAAGCGATTCATAGGGAAATGCTTACATGATCTGATAACAGATCCAAAGTACGCGAATAGGTTAATATGGAAGAGAACATCAGTGATCATAAGGCTGTTACAAATTCAATGAATACTGATGTCAAATGAACGTTACTGGAGCAGAAATATCAAGAAATAAACTGCAGAGTATTTCGGCTGTCAATATCTAATATTCAACTTCCTTAGTTACGAAGATGTGAGACACAAAATGGTCAGCTCTACAAGCATTGGAAACGGTATCTTAGACCTGTGCGTGCCGAGTAAGGTTTCAGTGAAATGCAAAGACCCGTCACGGTTAGAGTGATATGTTACTAAGTTTCTGTGAATACAGTAAGAGCTTCGATACACATTTATGTGACTTCGGAGCCTTGTTAAAAAAACAAGAGCTGAAGCAGCTATGAGATTACAGTCACTAGCCAATATTACCAAAAATCTTAGCAAGTATTGGTACAGTATATAAATCTGTAACACTTATTCAGTCACTCATTTACCGTACTGGCACCCTTAAGACAGATCATGGAGAGAAGGTCGAATTACTGTTATAACTTTTGCGAAACTGTTTCACCACTGAAGGAAGTTTCGCTCAGTTGTTTCAGAAGAACCAGCTGGTCGACATTGATGTAACTGATATAGCAATATAAACTAAAGTTATTCAGTAGTGGAAAGGTATCTGGATCTGAGAAGATGCGGATAATGTCCTGTCTTTCTCCCTTCTAGCAGCAGTTAATCGTAGGTCGAAGGAGTGACGAGGCATTCAGAACGATTTGAAAAAATAGCACACATGATTGAAAGCCTTGCTCGTTGAGGTTGCAGAATAAATGAACCCCTTTTATACACACGGATGATGGCATTTTTAGTGGACGTAAGTCTCATACACTAAAAACCAAATGGATTCTGCAAACAGAAATCTTGTGATACCCATCAGCTCTGAATCATAGTGTGCGTATTGTCGCCCACATTGATACCTTGTTCCATGAATTATTCCGAACCATCGATACAGTTCCGAAATGTCATTTAGCGGACAGTGTAAGAGAATACCGAGTATCGGACCAGATTTTTTATTTTATTCGGTAATTCACTGCAGATATAACTCAACACATCTCTCTTAATAAAAGAAAATTTATAGTCGGAATGATAATTTCAAGGGAACCATAGCGAGCTGTGATATGCCTGTATCTGTTCACAATATATACGATTTAAAATTAGGATTCTATACTCTGCGAGGTGGTAGTTTGCATGAAAACGTAAGCAAAATGTCCAGAAGATATGAGCTCTAAGATGCATACTTTGAGCTACGACCACTTGTTGACACTGTAAACCGTACACACATTTTAGGGTAAGTGCATCAGCGAGAAAATGGAATCCTACTATTTCACAAGGGAAATACCAAACTCATTTTTGATCACCAATGCAGGTCGTATGTAATAGCTTGAAAAACTACAACACAGTGTCTCACGTATTTAGCAGCTACTTTATTTCAGGATTTTAAAACCATTTCTGAAACAATGTGTGTTTATGTATTTTCTCATAAATTAGATCGTATGGAAATGTAAAGTATGCTGGAAGAATAAATAAGAGACAATTATGTCAAGTCATTGTAGTATATACTCTGGCAATGTCAGAGATATTATATTTGCACGAAACTCAAGGCATACATTTCGTGTAACATAATATCGTTGAATGAGAGTGCCGGCAGAGATTACTTGCGAAGCAACTGTCCTGTGTTGCAGACGCGTGTGTTGGCGTGCAAATGCCAAATGGATATTGTGGTGGAAATGGCGTTATAATAAGTGGGAAGGCTAAATAAAAGTGAGCGAGCACATGTACAAGAATATTACATGGACGCAAGAGGGCTTTTGGAAGTAATGAAGAGATTAGTGTGGCCCAAGTTTATCCAAGCTGATCGCTAATCAAGAAGAGCCTACCGTCAATACTGATATTTATTATAAGAATTACATCCTGCCACAAGCAGCTCATAGCAAAGTAAGATCTGAACAGTATTTTTATTGTAGTGTAATAGGTATGTCATAGTAATAGTAGTTTTCTTGGAACATGAGATTGGTCTAGTCAAAGCAAACCCTATTGAGTCAACCCATTAACCATCAAAGTCGTTCTATCCTCTCACCATAACTTCCGAGAAAGTCATAAGCGAAAAATATAGTTAAAAGAAGAAAGAATCCGTTATATTAACAACTAATTTTCAATTAAGTAATCATTGTATTTTAAAGCTGTAGTAACTATAGTTGTTCATATAATGCAGCACTGCTATGGTAACACAGACAATCAGTTCAAACTGAAAGTGGTACAAGTGCAATACATGTTTCGGTAACAAAAGTGTGCTTGCCTGGCCATCTTGTAGCGAATGTAATTTTTTGATTTTATTTAGTTATCTGTAAATGACGTAACTCGTCGTAAAATTAGTATTCGCAAATAGTTGTTGCTTTGAAGGAAAGTTTATATGGCATCATTGTGACAGTAACTGATAAACAATAATAATCACTTCTGGTCACCACATTTTCAGATAGACAGCATTACCGTGACACAGTATAGTTTCTATGAAGAATTGCAAGTCCTAATTAAACTTATTATTAAAATTATTGCGTCACAGATGAACGTATTTAGTGTTCATTTTACGGGTGTTTTCCACATCTAAGCTCGCGCGAGTGTATTTTGTTTATTTGCCGCATTAACTTTCATGTCGAATATTTGTGTGAATTTAGTGACATTAGATATTTACCAAATGCAACTTTCACTCGTTTTGGAGTAGGAGAAACTGATTTCTAAATTCATTCAAATAGGTTTGTGATACATAATTACTGCTAACTACAGTAAGACTATAACTTGTCGCCATTTTTTTCATTTCTGTCTTTATTGTACACAGTAAACATTAGTCCAGTAACAATCGGGTTGTAACTGTCTAAATTCTAACGGTATGCATTATCGGTATACATTGGTCTTCGTATTAGATGTCTTGTTTCTGTTAATTGTGGAACACAGTTTTAGACATAGGAGAGTATATGTCAGTTGTGTGTTGTTACTCAACAACAATGTAAGGTGGTCGCATTTGTTTACCCAAATGTTTACTGCATTCTGTGAATGATGCGATTTAACAAAAAGCTTACAGTAGACGAGATAAATTTCAGAATAGCGAATTGGGTAATAACTGTCTTTAACTTTCTCTAAAGAAATGATCTTGTGATGACGACGCAAAGTCCATAAGATATATCGCGGACGACAGTGTTGGTAGCGAGGTTGCTACGTCAGAAGACTGTAGGAAATTGGAAATCTGCAGAGGATCGATGATAGGTGGACGTGCTGTAAGTTTACCCTGAACGTAATTAAGAATAAATCACTGCGCATAAACACGTGAGGAAACCCACAACAGTTATGTTAAACTATTGGCGAAGATTCACTGGAACGAGGAAATACCAAGGAGTAATTATCCGAAGCGACCTGAACTGGAACAACCACACAAAACAGACTGCAGGATAACCAGTTGCAAGTCTTGAGATTTATTGGAAAGTTCTTAAGGAATAAAATTCGTTCATGAAATAGATGGCTAACATTCTGTAGGTTCCTGTGTACTGCTCGCCCGTCTTGAATCTGTAGGACAGACTGAGAAGATAGAGAAAATACAATGAAGAGTGATCCTTTTGTTCGGTGAGTGCGAGAGTTTTACGAAGGTGCTGGACGAGATCAGCCTGCTTATCGTCAAATCAATATTTAGCAACAGTAACAAAATTACTACTGCTGTGCCTAACACTGATATATTTTTTATTGAAGTTTGGTGAATTATAGACCATTTAGAACCTAAGACGAAGGTAAAATCTTTGTCTTTTTACCTCCCCAGAACTTCTTCGTGCATTCGATGAAGACCTGGCTCTGTTTATTTGACATGATCCTTTGAGGTAGTGAATTTCGTCGTTGGACAGGATATTTTGTAGTATTGATTAGGAGTCTGGAACTTTCCGTAGTCCGTATGGTAATTTCTAGAGACCTTTCTTGTCTCCTCCAACAATATAGTGGTGTCTTCTAATTTGTAAATGAAATAAAAACCTTTTTCGCTATCGTATTTTCATTCATTCTCTAAATATGATCTTAAGACTTTAATCTCCTTCTTCTTGTTGTGTGTGTGAATGTTTCTATGTTTCTGTATTCATCTTATCGTCTTCGTCCGGTTGTTATCCTTGTTCTTGCGTGTTCCTACGAGATTTCTGTGTGTTCATATCCGGCATTCAGATCCGTAAAGTGCTTGCAGTATAATTAATTTAGCGTAGCTTTTAATTTTTGCCTTTTGTGTTACCGACCCATTCGATTGTGCCCATTCTCACAAAGACTGAAACATATCAGCTGCTTTGATGTTTCCATGTTTTGTTTGTACTTATTTTTCTATGCTGTGTCTATGTTCAATGTATTCCGTTTTCTGATACGAAATTAGTTATCAGGTATAATCTGCAATTTTGTGAAGTGTTTCCCTCATCTTTGCATCTGTTTCTCCTTTGAAACATCGTCAGCAAAAGAGAGATATTTAATCTCAAAACTTTCTCTGCCAAGTCCTAGATGGACTCTTTCCATGTAATTCTCTTGCCGTTCTTTATCCCACTCCCTGATACCTTGTCTAAGACCAGACTGAAGTCATTCTGTGAGAACCCATCGTTTTGCCGGAATCCTGTGTTAATTCTAGAAATTTAACTTCCGAAGTTGTGTCTGTGTGTGTCTGTCTGTCTGAGTAACTCTTTGGGCCAGCCGATGTCGCCGAGAGGTTCTAGGCGCTTCAGTCCGGAACCACGCGGCTGCTACGGTCGTAGGTTTCAATCCTGCCTTGGGCATGGATGTATGTGCTGTCCTTAGGTTAGTTAGGTTTACGTAGTTCGAAGTCTAGGAGACTGATGACCTCAGATGTTAAGTCCCATAGTGCTTACAAGGGAACCTCCCAATCGCACCCCCTGCAGATTTAGATATAAGTTGGCACAGTGGATAGGCCTTGAAAAACTGAACACAGATCAATCGAGAAAATAGGAAGAAGTTGTATGGAACTATAAAAAAATAAGGAAAATATTCAAACTGAGTAGTCCATGCACAAGATAGGCAACATCAAGGATAATCTGTGCTCAGGAGCGCTGTGGTCCCGTGGTTAGCGTGAGCAGCTGCGGGATGAGAGGTGCTTGGTTCAAGTCTTCCCTCCAGTGAAAAGTTTACTTTCTTTATTTTCGCAAAGTTATGATTTGTCCGTTCGTCCATTGACGTCTCTGTTCACTGTAATAAGTTTAGTATCGGTGTTTTGCGACAGCACCGCAAAACCGCGGGATTAGTAGACGAAAGGACGTGCCTCTCAAATGGGAACCGAAAACATTAGATCGCAAGGTCATAGGTCAACCGATTCCTCCACAGGAAAGCACGTCTGATATTTTCTATACGACACTGGTGACAGCATGTGCGTCACATGACAGGAATATGTTGTCGACCCACCTAACTTGTACACTTGGCGAATGGGTAAAAAGATTCTTCTACCTTACCCGATTTAGGTTTTCTTGTGGATGTGATAATCACTCCCAAAAAAGTCATGAAAACATAAGAGTGTCACATAAACTGCAAGAAATTAATGCATCAGTTTCACAGTCGCACAGTTTTCCCTTGCTCTGTCAAAACATATGTTTATAACGTTTTCAAATTTTTCAGTGTGTAGACCGGCACATCTTGCATATGTCCAAGCAAATCTGAACATGTCCTGGAATTTTGGAGACGGACGGACGGACAGATAATAATTGTCTGAAAATAAAAAATTAAACTCTTCACAAGAGGGAGGACTGAATCCAAGGACCTCTCATTCCGCAGCTACTCACGCTAACCACAGGACCACGGCGCTCCTCAGCTCGCACTATCCTTGATGTTGCCCATCTTGGGCATGGACAACTCAGATGGTATATTTTGCTATTTTTAATAGTTCCACACAACTTCTTCCTGTTTTCTCGATAGATCTGTGTTCAGTTTTTCAAGGTCTATCCACTCTGCCAACTTATAGCTATATCTGAGTGAGGGGGGGGGGAGTGCGAAGGGGAGGTTCCCTTGTTCGAGCCATTTTTTTATTGTCTGGTGGTTTTGCTGATATCATCTTCTTCCATTGTTAAGAACATTGTCTGTGCCCCCAAGAATTATGCCTTGACCTGGAGTGGGGCTCATCATTCAATGATCCAGACTACAAATGCAGTACAGTCCAGTTCTAATAGATGGTCGCTTGGTAATAGGATAGAGGCACCCAATTCGTCAGCAACGTGGGAGCTGAGGTTAAAATAGTCAGTGGTTTCTGCGGCGAATGAAGATGTTGTTCTCAAGGGCAAAAAAGGCGGACGTGTCAGTTTCGCCGACAGTGACCCCTCAACGTTAGTAAAACTGGAGAGGACGGTCCTCAGTACGGCGGATCTAGCGGAAGAGGCAACCCACCAAGCAGAAAAAATTCACGTCGTGCTTGACTTGGAACAAGCGGCAACGTAGTCAGCGACTCTCTACATGCTGACGACGGCTGCAGAAATGAGCAGCGTCTGTTACCAAAGTGTTCGGCTATGAAAGACGTCTGTTGCCCTGTTGGGAGGCCTGTTAAGAACCATCTAGCTGATCTAAGAAAGATGTAACATCCTACGGAGGGGCTAACACACCTTACTAACTTACTTTCAACGAAGGCATTATGTGAAACACTGAACGGAAAAAGTAGTCCAGGAAGTATATAATACATAAACACTAGAAACAGTGATGAAACTAGGTCATCAGGTTTTGCAGAGCCTAGAACATAATGCAAGGAAGAGTCTGGGCTTACTAGAACTTCTCATTTACAGTGTAAGAACAAATATTGTGATATAATATGATGCGTTTCGTTTTCAAAAAATGGTTCAAATGGCTCTACGCACTATGGGACTTAAAATCTGAGGTCATCAGTGCCCTAGACTTAGAACTACTTAAACCTAACTAACCTAAAGACATCACACACATCCATGCCCGAAGCAGGATTCGAACCTGCGACCGTAGCAGCCACGTGGTTCCAGACAGTTTCGTATTCCACAACTGCTTTCTGTTTACCAATTTTTAAGGCAAGGTGCTAGTTCTTCCAGAAAGCGAATTTTTTATGTCAATAGTATATTATCTACAGGTATTCTTTGTTACAAACTACTACTCCCTCAGCATACAATAAGAGATTACTACTCACATTATCTAACAGTCGTAGTTATATTCCATATTCACGGCTCAGTCATTCCACTGGTTTGACATTCTTCATCCCTTCCTAACATACGTTACCCTCTTCGTTTTCATCTGCAAGTGGCACTACAAATCTTCCCTTCGACTGCTCACTAGAATTCCCAGTTTGCTTCTCATGTATATATAAGAACTAGTCAGCGAAATTTAACACTTGTAACTGCTTGGGTCTTACTCTCAACCACTGAAATTTTTCAAATAGACAACACGAACACCTTTCGTCACGTATCTGTGAACTACCATCGTTCGCGAGCGCAAGGAAATGCAAAATCTTCCTAGAACACTCTCAACACTCTAACCTGTTTTGCATTCTGAACTTTAATTCGTGAATTGCGGCAATTAACTGTTCTTTGGCGATTGTAGAAGTTTTTTCACGTGGATTAATACATCAGAAATTATGTAAAATGTAGGTAAGAGAAAAGAGGTTTACGTTGAACGAAGGTTTATAAATTCTGCTGATACTTACCAGCAACAAGCAACAGAACAGCCTTCATTGTACTCGACAAGAGCTATAACTGCTCTCTGCGTTATATTTTCATTTATATATGTTTAAGCACCCGATGGCATCATCGATTGTTATCGTAAGTTCCCTTCTGATTTTCCGTTCCATGAAATGTGGTTGCAGCAACTAGCAGCACATTGACTTTCCTTGTATTTGAAAGGGTCTGTTATCGTTGGCTTTGTCAAATTTATCCCACTACATTAACAGCGGTCAAAAACACTGATGACCATACTGGTCGTGTTTTTGCTCTTTTTCCTTTCTTTTGACTTGTGTATCGCTGTAGTAGAGGCGAGCAAACGAAAAGGCATGTGTCCACGGAAATCAACTGCCACGGCTCAGCAACACAACTGAGTTGATATTTCATACACGTGTTAGGGGTAGGACTCGCCATATCCGCAGTGAGAAGAGAAATTTTTACTAAAGTGAGATTCTGGAAATTGCTAATAATGCTGTTTAATATTAATAAAACTCAATTCTGGCACAGCTCGGAAGGAAGATTCGGTTTCAGTCAACAAAGCCTATCTTTTAATGGAGTGAGGCTCAAATCCTGATGCAAGGAGGTGCCCCCAGGCTGTGGCTAAGCCATGTCTCCGCAATATCCTTTCTTTCAGGAGTTCTAGTTCTGCAAGGTTCGCAGGAGAGCTTCTGTAAAGTTTGGAAGGTAGGAGACGAGATACTGGCAGAAGTGAAGCTGTGAGACCGGGCGTGAGTCGTGCTTCGGTAGCTCATGTGGTAGAGCGCTTGCCCGCGAAAGGCAAAGGTCCCGAGTTCGAGTCTCGGTCGGGCATTAATCTGCCAGGAAGTTTCATATCAGCGCACACTCCGCTGCAGAGTGAAAATCTCATTCAGGTGAACAGAAGTTACTGACCGTTTGTACCATTCACCGTGCAGTCTAAAGTTCTTTCCATTTTGAAGAGGAAAGTCCTGTGCCTTGAGGAATGTATACCCAAGAATTTCCGTATCTAGGTACTATAGTCAAGTTACCGATCTTAGAAACACATGAAGGCTTGTGCTCTAGAGGCTACCTAAGCAGTTTGCACCATCTTCTGAATTTTTTATTGTTTGTAGACGCAAGGTTGTGTTTTGTGCTGCATTTATAATTATTTCGCGTTCTACACGTTTAAGTCGTGTATAATATAGACATATATCGCACTGGAATAAATTTGGGATCGTTCTATCGTTCGTTAAAAAATTATTCTGCTTGTAAAGGGTAACAAACCCAAGCCTACTGTAGACACTAGCCGTCATATGAAAGACCAGACGAACATCATTTGTTAGGATTGAGGCCAGTTACACAATTCAAAACGGAAATTGCAGATATCTGCTATAACTCTAGAGAAATAGCATCTAACGACTCTTAGGATAGACATCCGGTACAACGTATGGAATACTGCGTCGGTCGTGCGCCATCATAAGTAATAATTTAACAGAAGACCATGTTGTGAGTAGGAAAATAAGAAAACCTTAACCTGGCGGAGCAAATTTTGTAATTCAGAAAAAGTCTGTAGCACATAAAAAGTGGATAAGAAATAAGGAACTATTTTAAACATAAAATATCCATCTGGCTAGAAGAGTAATAGTGTAATTTTTTTTCGAATTACAACCCTGTCCCCCATCCTTTACATACAGCGGAAGCCACCCAAGGAACGGCTTACAGAGATAGTGCCGATGCTTCACATCTAAGAGCTTGCTCGCTATAGGTACACATACGTACGTAACACGACAAATTTTTATTTGGTTTGGTTTTTAGCATAAATGGCGTTTTAGTTATATATGTAATAAATTCTTTCACGAGGAGGTAAATTATGTCTTTAGAAAAAGAAAGTAAAGTAATTTTTAAAGGCCTTTAATCATGTGCACAGAGATGCTGTGGGCCATACAGACCTACGACCATGGTAATTTTCAGTTGCACTGCCCTTCCCCAAAGGTGAACCACCAATATAACTGGGGAAGAAATATTAAGAACAATCCACATCACTTCACAGCGTTCAGATCTTGCAAGCAGTAGTAAACTCCGATATCACTGTATGGTTTCACATATCCTACTATCATTTACTTTCCTATTTCTTCTTTGGAATTCTTATATACTAACATCCTTTTATCAGTTGTCTGAGAACGACATTTGGAGAGATTTTCTCCGTAAGTGACTTAATTTATTTTCGGTGACTTCAAAAAGAAGACAAAAGTAATCACATTAAGAATTAACTAAACAAAACCGAGCTAGGTTAATAATTGGCTCCTTTTATCGACCCCCCGACTCAGCAGCATTAGTGGCAGAACAACTGAGAGAAAATTTGGAATACATTTCACATAAATTTTCTCAGCATGTTATGGTTTTAGGTGGAGATTTCAATTTACCAGATATAGACTGGGACACTCAGATGTTTAGGACGGGTGGTAGGGACAGAGCATCGAGTGACATTATACTGAGTGCGCTATCAGAAAATTACCTCGAGCAATTAAACAGAGAACCGACTCGTGGAGATAACATCTTGGACTTACTGATAACAAACAGACCCGAACTTTTCGACTCTGTAAGCGCAGAACAGGGAATCAGTGATCATAAGGCCGTTGTAGCATCCCTGAATATGGAAGTTAATAGGAATATAAAAAAAGGGAGGAAGGTTTATCTGTTTAGCAAGAGTAATAGAAGGCAGATTTCAGACTACCTAACAGATCAAAACGAAAATTTCGTTTCCGACACTGACAATGTTGAATGTTTATGGAAAAAGTTCAAGGCAATCGTAAAATGCGTTTTAGACAGGTACGTGCCGAGTAAAACTGTGAGGGACGGGAAAAACCCACCGTGGTACAACAACAGAGTTAGGAAACTACTGCGAAAGCAAAGTGAGCTTCACTCCAAGTTTAAACGCAGCCAAAACCTCTCAGACAAACAGAAGCTAAACGATGTCAAAGTTAGTGTAAGGAGGGCTATGCGTGAAGCGTTCAGTGAATTCGAAAGTAAAATACTAGGTACCGACTTGACAGAAAATCCTAGGAAGTTCTGGTCTTACGTTAAATCAGTAAGTGGCTCGAAACATCATGTCCAGACACTCCGGGATGATGATGGCATTGAAACAGAGGAAGACAAGCGTAAAGCTGAAATACTAAACACCTTTTTCCAAAGCTGTTTCACAGAGGAAGACCGCACTGCAGTTCCTTCTCCAAATCCTCGCACCAACGAAAAAATGGCTGACATCGAAATAAGTGTCCAAGGAATAGAAAAGCAACTGGAATCACACAACAGAGGAAAGTCCACTGGACCTGACGGGATACCAATTCGATTCTACACAGAGTACGCGAAAGTACTTGCCCCCCTTCTAAAAGCCACGTACCGCAAGTCTCTAGAGGAACAGAAGGTTCCAAATGATTGGAAAAGAGCACAGGTAGTCCCAGTCTTCAAGAAGGGTCGTCGAGCAGATGCGCAAAACTATAGACCTATATCTCTGACGTCGATCTGTTGTAGAATTTTAGAACATGTGTTATGCTCGAGTCTGACGTCGATCTGTTGTAGAATTTTAGAACATGTGTTATGCTCGAGTATCATGTCGTTTTTGGAAACTCAGAATCTACTATGTAGGAATCAACATGGATTCCGGAAACAGCGATCGTGTGAAACCCAACTCGCTCTATTTGTTCATGAGACCCAGAAAATATTAGATACAGGCTCCCAGGTAGATGCTATTTTTCTTGACTTTCGGAAGGCGTTCGATACAGTTCCGCACTGTCGCCTGATAAACAAAGTAAGAGCCTACGGAATATCAGACCAGCTGTGTGGCTGGATTGAAGAGTTTTTAGCAAACAGAACAAAGCATGTTGTTATCAACGGAGAGACGTCTACAGACATTAAAGTAACCTCTGGCGTGCCACAGGGGAGTGTTATGGGATCATTGCTTTTCACAATATATGTAAATGACCTAGTAGATAGTGTCGGATGTTCCATGCGGCTTTTCGCGGATGATGCTGTAGTTTACAGAGAAGTTGCAGCATTAGAAAGTTGTAGCGAAATGCAGGAAGATCTGCAGCGGATAGGCACTTGGTGCAGGGAGTGGCAACTGACCCTTAACATAGACAAATGTAATGTATTGCGAATACATAGAAAGAAGGATCCTTTATTGTATGATTATATGATAGCGGAACAAACACTGATAGCAGTTACTTCTGTAAAATATCTGGGAGTATGCGTGCGGAACGATTTGAAGTGGAATGATCATATAAAATTAATTGTTGGTAACGCGGGTACCAGGTTGAGATTCATTGGGAGAGTCCTTAGAAAATGTAGTCCATCAACAAAGGAGGTGGCTTACAAAACACTCGTTCGACCTATACTTGAGTATTGCTCATGAGTGTGGGATCCGTACCAGATCGGGTTGACGGAGGATATAGAGAAGATCCAAAGAAGAGCTGCGCGTTTCGTCACAGGGTTATTTGGTAACCGTGATAGCGTTACGGAGATGTTTAAGAAACTCAAGTGGCAGACTCTGCAAGAGAGGCGCTCTGCATCGCGGTGTAGCTTGCTCGCCAGGTTTCGAGAGGGTGCGTTTCTGGATGAGGTATCGAATATATTGCTTCCCCCTACTTATACCTCCCGAGGAGATCACGAATGTAAAATTAGAGAGATTAGAGCGCGCACAGAGGCTTTCAAACAGTCGTTCTTCCCGCGAACCATACGCGACTGGAACAGGAAAGGGAGATAATGACAGTGGCACGTAAAGTGCCCTCCGCCACACACCTTTGGGTGGCTTGCGGAGTATAAATGTAGATGTAGATGTAGATGATATTCTGACTGTTATGTGGAAGTATCCATGGCAGAGATAACTTTCTGTTTATTGGTACTAACGACAAATCATCATAACGAATAACTCGACCGTTCTCTCTTCTCTCCCTGCGGGTCTGGGGGTTAGAATATGCCCGAGGTATTCCTGCCTGTCGTAAGAGGCGACTAAAAGGAGTCCCACACTTTTCGTCCCTATGAGTTCAGGTCCCATTCTATGGTTTGAGCTGCCACTTTCAAAATTCTACAGAAGTGTGAGCCATATGTGGAAGGGCACCTTATGTGGTCACGAGTCATCCATAGTGCCCTTAGATTCGATCTCCTAGATCTCTTGTCATAGCTTTGCATCTCCACTTGCAATACAACTATTTGGGCGAGGACACTTCTGGGGTACGTCATCTTCTTCCATATTCTCCTGTCCTCTTAGCCCCCATGACAATACTGGATTTCTCTGCTCCCCATACTCAGCACAATAGCCAGTCCGTTGTGGTGCGGCCGTCAAGTGTCCATTCAGTGGTAACCCCCTGACAACACAGGAATGGCACTGCTGATGCCTGAGCTTTAAACTGCAAATGTACACCAAGGAGTAGATGCCTGTCTTCTGGGGGCATCAGGACTCCCAGCAACGTTCATCACGGCTACTTCTACATCTACATCTACACTTATACTCCGCAAGCCACCAAATAATGTGTGGCGGAGGGCACTTTACGTGCCACTGTCATTACCTCCCTTTCCTGTTCCAGTCGCGTATGGATCGGGAATAACGACTGTCTGAAAGCCTCCGTGCGCGCTCTAATCTCTCTAATTTTACATTCGTGATCTCCTCGGGAGGTATAAGTAGGGGGAAGCAATATATTCGATACCTCCTCCAGAAACGCACCCTCTCAAAACCTGGACAGCAAGCTACACCGCGATGCAGAGCGCCTCTCTTGCAGAGTCGGCCACTTGAGTTTGTTAAACATCTCCGTAACGCTATCACGGTTACCGAATAACCCTGTGACGAAACGCGCCGCTCTTCTTTGGATCTTCTTTATCTCCTCCGTCAACCCGATCTGGTACGGATCCCACACTGATGCGCAATACTCAAGTATATGTCGAACAAGTGTTTTGTAAGCCACCTCCTTTGTTGATGGACTATATTTTCTAAGGACTCTCCCAATGAATCTCAACCTGGTACCCGCGTTACCAACAATTAATTTTATATGATCATTCTACTTCAAATCGTTCCGCACGCGTACTCCCAGATATTTTACAGAAGTATCTGCTACAAGTGTTTGTTCTGCTATCATAAAATCATACAATAAAGGATCCTTCTTTCTATATATTCGCAATACATTACATTTGTCTATGTTAAGGGTCAGTTGCCACTCCCTGCACCAAGTGCCTATCCGCTGCAGATCTTCCTGCATTTCGCTACAATTTTCTAATTCTGCAAGTTCTCTGTATATTACAGCATCATCCGCGAAAAGCCGCATGGAATTCCGACAGTATCTACTAGGACATTTATATATATTGTGAAAAGCAATGGTCCCATAACACTCCCCTGTGGCACGCCAGAGGTTACTTTAACGTCTGTAGACGTCCCTCCATTGATAACAACATGCTGTGTTCTGTTTGCTAAAAACTCTTCAATCCAGCCACACAGCTGGTATGATATTTCGTAGGCTCTTACTTTGTTTATCAGGCGACAGTACGGAACTGTATCGAACGCCTTCCGGAAGTCAAGGAAAATAGCATCTACCTGGGAGCCTGTATCTAATATTTTCTGGGTCTCATGAACAAATAAAGCGAGTTGGGTCTCACACGATCGCTGTTTCCGGAATCCATGTTGATTCCTACATAGTAGATTCTGGGTTTCCAAAAACGACATGATACTCGAGCAAAAAACATGTTCTAAAATTCTACAACAGATCGACGCCAGAGATATAGGTCTATAGTTTTGCGCATCTGCTCGATGACCCTTCTTGAAGACTGGGACTACCTGTGCTCTTTTCCAATCATTTGGAACCTTCCGTTCCTCTAGAGACTTGCGGTACAGGGCTGTTAGAAGGGGGCAAGTTCTTTCGCGTACTCTGTGTAGAATCGAATTGGTATCCCGTTAGGGCCAGTGGACTTTCCTCTGTTGAGTGATTCCAGTTGCTTTTCTATTCCTTGGACACTTATTTCGATGTCAGCCATTTTTTCGTTTGTGCGAGGATTTAGAGAAGGAACTGCAGTGCGGTCTTCCTCTGTGAAACGCTTTGGAAAAAGGTGTTTAGTATTTCAGCTTTACGCTTGTCTTCCTCTGTTTCAATGCCTTCATCATCCCGGAGTGTCTGGATATGCTGTTTCGATTCACTTACTGATTTAACGTAAGACCAGAACTTCCTAGGATTTTCTGTCAAGTCGGTACATAGAATTTTACTTTCGAATTCATTGAACGCTTCACGCATAGCCCGTCTTACGCTAACTTTGACATCGTTTAGCTTCTGTTTGTCTGAGAGGTTTTGTCTGCGTTTAAACTTGGAGTGAAGCTCTCTTTGCATTCGCAGTACTTTCCTAACTTTGTTGTTGTACCACGGTGGGTTTTTCCCGTCCCTCACAGTTTTACTCGGGACGTACCTGTCTAAAACGCATTTTACGATTGCCTCGAACTTTTTCCATAAATACTCAATATTGACAGTGTCGGAACAGAAATTTTCGTTTTGATCTATTAGGTAGTCTGAAATCTGCCTTCTATTACTCTTGCTAAACAGATAAACCTTCCTCCCTTTTTTTATATTCCTATTAACTTCCATATTCAGGGATGCTGCAACGGCCATATGATCTATGATTCCCTGTGCTGCGCTAACAGAGTCGAAAAGTTCAGGTCTGTTTGTTATCAGTAGGTCCTAGATGTTATCTCCACGAGTCGGTTCTCTGTTTAATTGCTCGAGGTAATTATCGGATAATGCACTCAGTATAATGTCACTCTATGCTCTGTCCCTACCACCCGTCCTAAACATCTGAGTGTCCCAGTCTATATCTGGTAAATTGAAATCTCCACCTAAGACTATAACATGCTGAGAAAATTTATGTGAAATGTTTTCCAAATTTTCTCTCAGTTGTTCTGCCACTAATGCTGCTGAGTCGGGAGGTCGGTAAAAGGAGCCAATTATTAACCTAGCTCGGTTGTTGAGTGTAACCTCCACCCATAATAATTCACAGGAACTATCCACTTCTACTTTACGACAGGATAAACTACTACTAACAGCGACGAACACGCCACCACCGGTTGCATGCAATCTATCCTTTCTAAACACCGTCTGTACGTTTGTAAAAATTTCGGCAGAATTTATCTCTGGCTTCAGCCAGCTTTCTGTACCTATAGCGATTTCAGCTTCGGCGCTTTCTATCAGCGCTTGAAGTTCCGATACTTTACCAACGCAGCTTCGACAGTTTACAATTACAATACGGATTGCTGCTTGGTCCCCGCATGTCCTGACTTTGCCCTGCACCCGTTGAGGCTGTTGCCCTTTCTGTACTTGCCCAAGGCCATCCAACATAACAAACCGCCCAGCCCACGCCACACAACCCCTGCTACCCGTGTAGCCGCTTGTTGTGTGTAGTGGACTCCTGACCTATCCCGCGGAACCCGAAACCCCACCACCCTATGGCGCAAGTCGAGGAATCTGCAGCCCACACGGTCGCAGAACCGTCTCAGCCTCTGATTCAGACCCTCCACTCGGCTCTGTACCAAAGGTCCGCACTCAGTCCTGTCGACGATGCTGCAGATGGTGAGCTCTGCTTTCATCGCGCTAGCGAGACTGGCAGTCTTCACCAAATCAGATAGCCACCGGAAGCCAGAGAGGATTTCCTCCGATCCATAGCAACACACATCATTGGTGCCGACATGAGCGACCACCTGCAGATGGGTGCACCCTGTACCCTTCATGGCATCCGGAAGGACCCTTTCCACATCTGGAATGACCCCCCCCCCCCCCCCCCAGTATGCACACGGAGTGCACATTGGTTTTCTTCCCCTCTCTTGCTGCCATATCCCTAAGGGGCCCCATTACGCGCCTGACGTTGGATCTCCCAACTACCAGTAAGCCCACCCTCTGCGACCTCCCGGATCTTGCAGACTGAGGGGCAACATCTGGAACAGGGCAAGCAGCCATGTCAGGCCGAAGATCAGTATCAACCTCAGACAGAGCCTGAATCTGGTTCGTCAGACAAACTAGAGAGGCCTTCCGTTCAGCCCTCCGTAATGCCTTTTGCTCCCTATCGCACCTTGAGACGACCTCCCACTCTACCACAGGTGAGGGATCAGCCTCAATGCGGGCAGTAACCCGGGCAACCACAGTCGTAGTCCGATCGGGGGATGCGTGGGACGAGCTGGCCGTCTCCGACAAACCCCCATCCGGACCCCCCCGGTGATGTCCATTGGCAACAGCCTCAAGCTGTGTGACCGAAGCCAACACTGCCTGAAGCTGGGAGCGAATGGATGCCAACTCAGCCTGCATCCGAACACAGCAGTAGCAGTCCCTATCCATGCTAAAAACTGTTGTGCAAAGAACGTCTGAACTAATCTACAGAGAGCGCAAACAAATCGACACAAAATTTAAACGGTTATTAAAATACAAGATTGCCTAGTAAATGCAGTAATGCTGCTACTTGCGCACTGCTGACACACTGCTCGGCGGCGGAAGGAGACTACGCGATTTTACACTATTTGGGTACTAAAACGCGATGCTACAACTCTCAAATACTATAATACGCCCGAAATTTATGAATTAAACAATAAAAGTACCAAAAACACGCAAAGAAATTAAGAATGAAACTATGTAACAAATGAGTGAGCTAGGAGTATACGACTTGCTGCTGCAGCTGCTTATCCAACGGTGGCAGGGAGCACACTGACTGTGACCAACCGACACTGGCCGTTCTAAACAAAAACAGAACACCGACGACTACACGAATTTACACTATTCAGGTACTGAAACGTGATGCTACAACTCTCAAATACTATAATAAGCCCGAAATTTATGAATTAAACAATGCAAGTACCAAAAACACGCAAAGAAATTAAGAATTAAACTACGTAACAAATGAGTGAGCTAGGAGTATACGACTTCTGCTGCAGCTGCTTATCCAACTTCGGCAGGAAGCCTTTGCTGTGGCTTGGTGGCGTCCATGGGGAGAGCCTTTGATCGTAGTGGGTGACATCAGGGCAGATGACCTGCAATGAAACGGACTAAGTCATCTGTTGCTGGTGACTGTAGGGGCACCAGCAACCTCTAAGAAGGGCAAGATCGAATACAATGCTGACAGGTATGACCCTAAATCGTTTCCCTCCCTCACTACACCATGGGAGGAACGTAGAGCTACAGAACAGAGAGAGCCATATTAACCTCTGTTTTTAGTCTGTAGCAGAACTGCTGGGGATTCCTTTCAGCCTACGAGGCCTCAGTTTTTATTGAACATCTGGAGGATGCGAAACAGCGCAGATTTGATTCAGACAGCATCCCCAGCCCAATTCTGAGCCTGTGACAAGCTGGGTGATAATCCTGTTTCCATTACTCCCCATAAAAGCCTCAGAATGGTTCAGGGGATCATTTTCCATCGCGATCTTCTCTTGCAGTCTGACGACGAGCTCCACGCCAATTTAAAACGGCGAGGTGTTCATTTCATTTGGCACGTTTACAGAGGACACAAAAACAACAGGGTTGCTACCAGTTCCTTCATGTTGGCCTTTGAGGGTGATTCATTGCCTGAAAAGGTCAAGGTGATGGTTTACCATTGTGACGTTGAACCATACATCCTTCCCCCTATGCAGTGCTTTAAGTGCTGGAAATTTAGGCACATGTCATCCTGCTGCACTTCCAGTGCCACATGTGGAGACTGTAGACGTCCACTGCTCCATGTGCTCCACTTAGACTTGCATCAACTGGGGAGAGCACCACTCCCCCTGCAGGCCAGCCTGCCCAGTAATACAAAAGCAGCAGAAAATCATGGAGCACAATACCCTGGACTGGTTGACTTACACAGAGGCTAAATTTAAATTTGAAAGATTACACCCCATTCGGTTAATGTCGACATACGCTGCAGCTACATCACCATCGCCTCCCCAGTGGTTCCTCCCTCTGTGCCATGAACAATGGGCCCTCTGGGCCTCCAGAATACATCCGCCCCTTGGTGTTAGGGGGAAAAACTTCCGCCGCTGCTCCCAAAGCACCTACTTCTGGAGCAAGGCCACCCTAAATGCAGGAGGCATTGGACCATTCCCCCTGCTGGAGAAGCAGCAGCCTCCTCCAGTTCCTCTCTTGTGGATGGGACCCCTTGAGGCCCTCTCTCCCAATGTCTCAACTAATGCCATGGCAGACATTCGCCAGTGGCTCAAGGAGCCAAAAGCTGCTGGACGAAATGCTTCATGGTCTTCCTCCATGCCTGAAGCTGCTTCAGAGAAATCTTCCCAGCAAGCCCCAAAAGAGAAGCGAGAGAGCAAGCAAACTAAGAAGAATTCTGCCCCTTCAAACACCTCTTAAAGCTGTGGCTGTCAGCATAGGGATGACTTGGGAAATAACTGTCTGCAACGTATACCTTTCTCCACATGGTGCAGTACCCCTGAATGCATTGGCTGCACTGATCGATCAAGTCCCTTAACTTTTCCTACTTTTGGGAGAGTTTAACGCTCACAACCCCTTGTGGGGTGACACTGCACTGTCCAAGGCAGTGATGTCGAAAATTTACCGTCACAGCTCGACCTCTGTCACTTAAATATAGGTGTCCCCACACATTTCAGTGTGGAACATGGCACGTATTTGGCCACTGATCTCTCGGTTTGCAGTCTTGGCCTTCTCCCATCTATCCACTGGAGAGTACATGACGACCTAAGTGGTAGTGAACACTTCCCCATCTTCCTGTCACTGCCCTGATGTCCGGCCGACGGACGCCTGCCCAGATGGGCTTTAAACGAGGCATACTGGGAAGCCTTCATCAGTGCTGTCACCGTTGTATCTCCCTCACATGGTAACATCGATGTGGTAGTTGAAAAGGTAACTACAACGATCGTTTCTGAGGCAGAAAACTCGATCCCTCGTTCTTTAGAGTGCTCCTGGCGAGATACAGTCCCTTCTGGTCGCTGGAAGTCGCTGAGGAAATTCAGTGGCATAAGTGGCACCCTTCCCTGGAGCACCTGACAGCCTTTAAGTGGCTCTGTGCCCGCGTTTGCCAACTTATCAAAAGACGGGAGCAGGAGTGTTGGGAGAGATACGTTTCGAACATTGGGTGCCATACGTCACTTTCCCAAGTCTGGACAATGTTCAGACGAGTTATTAGGTACCAGAACACAACAGGTGTTCCCAGTGTTAACATAAATGACGTGTTATCTACCGATGCAAACGCAACTACCGAGCTCTTTGCTGAGGACTATGCTCGCGCCTCTGCATCGGAGTATTACCCCCCAACCTTTCGCCTTCTCAAAAGGCGGATGGAATGGAAAATCCTCTCGTTCACTACACGCCACAGTGTAAACTATAATGCCCCATTTGCAGAGTGAGAGCACCTCAGTGCCCTTGCACACTGACCCAACACAGAACCTGGGCCAGATCGGATCCACAGTCAGATGATAAACATCTCTCGTGTGACTACAAGCGACATCTCCTCGTGATCCACAACCGAATCTGGTGCGTTGGCGTCTCTCCATCACACAAGTGGGAGAGCTCCATTATACCCGTGCTCAAACCCGGCAAAAATCCGTTTGATGTGGATATCTATCAGCCCATCAGCCTCACCAACGTTCTTTGTAAGCTACTGGAATGTATGGTGCGTCTGTGGTAGGGTTGAGGCCTGGAGTCACGTGGCCTACTTGTTCCATGCCAGGGCGGTTTCCGCCTGGACGCTCCACCACTGATAATCTTGTGTACCTCGGGTCTGCCACCTGAGCAGCCTTTTCCAGGCGCAAACCCCTTGTTTCCGTCTTTTTTTATTTACGAAAAGTGTATTACACTACCTGGTAACATTATATCTGTGCCTCATTATACGAGTGGGGTCTCTGAGGCCTGCTCCCGATTTTTATCCAAAATTTCCTGTCGCTTCATACTTTCCGCGTCCAAGTTCGTGCCTCCCATAGTCCCCCCCATATCCAGGAGAATGGGGTCCCGCAGGGCTCTGTATTGAGCGTATCTCTAATTTTAGTGGCCATTAACGGCCTAGCAGCAGCTTTAGGGCCATCCGTCTCACCCTCTCTGTATACAGACGACTTATGAATTTTGTACTGCTCCACCAGTACTGGTGTTACTGAGCGGCGCCTACAGGGAGCCATCCACAAGGCGGATTTATGGGCTCTAACTCACGGCTTCCAGTTTTCGGCCGCAAAGTCGTGTGTTATGCACTTCTCGTATTTACGCCGCCAGGTTTTTCGGCTTTGGGAGACGGAATGGTATAGTCTCGATACGCACAACAAACGGCATGCCACTAAGGAGACTTCGAATTTATGGCAGTTCTGCATGAGGGCCTCTCGCAGGGACTCTGTGGTTCTCTGCCGGCTCCGCATTGGCCACGCTTGCCTGACCCACGACTACCTCCTGCGTCGTGAAGACCCACCTCAGTGTCGATGTGGCGCCCGGTTGACAGTGGCCCATATTCTGGCACACTTTCCCACTTCGACTGCCCTGCGACGAAATCTTCAGTTTCCGGACTCGTTGCCGCTAATTTTACCTGACGACGCCTCATCGGCTGATTTAGTTTTATGTTTTATTCGTGAGGGTGGGTTTTATCATTTGATCAAGTTTTAGGCCATGTTCTTTGTCCCTCTGTGTATCCAACCTAGTGCTTTTAGGGTATAGGTTTTAAGGTGTTGCAGAGTGACTTAAATTTCACGAGGTTGTTTAAGCAATATAACTGTAGCTGTTCTTATTCTTTTATTTGTTCTTGGACGTTTCAAGTTCACCCATGCTTTGGAAGATGGACAGACGAAGTTAAGTATGATAAAAAAATACTTTGTAATGACATGATTTACGTTATTTAGTTTGTTTACAAAGTCTTATTACTAATAGAAACAATTTGTATTACAATTGTGCCTCAAATTTTTATGGCTGAAGAAAAATTTAAATAAATAGAAATGAAATAGCAAAAGCTAACGTGGTCACCTGTAAAGTCTCGCTGAAGGATACGTTTTTAACCGTTTCGCCGCCGAGCTACCAGCAATCAGATCGAAAATCAGTCAATAAATTTTATTTACTTCATTTATGAGATAACACATATCCATATTACAGGACAGAAAGCAAACACAGACCGTTTCGAAATCCAGAATTAATAATATCTTACTAGTTTGTGTTGATGCGGGTTCGCTGCTGTTACAGATACTTTATGTTCTATTGAAACAGACTTTCGTCGTAAGGACGGCGTGTGATATGAATTTCATATGAATTAGTACAGTGGATATTTTAATAGCGTTGTCCTTTCTTTTACTGGACACAACAATAAATATTCAAAAAAATTAATCATGAACGGTACATTGTGTCGTATTTTCCAAAACAATCTGACGATGCTCGGGTAATTTATCTGTTCCAAGCCTGTAGAAATCTACTGGTTCTTGGTTAAAGACGTCATCAAACCAGATTTGAAGTGCTCTTCCCTCCATAGGGGAATTTTACTGCCAGTTTCTCGGCGAGGAGCTTGAAAGGTCAAAATCTGAGAGCATAAGATCAGTGAAATAAGTGGGGAGTGATGGTCGAAGTTTTAAACTTCCTGATAGTTTTGGAAGTAAAATCGGCAAAGTGCATTATCACGTAGGATAAAGTAGAGTAATGTGGAGGTGCCCAGAGTTTTGAATATGGTTGCTTGTTTCAGTGACCATTTATAAATTAAGATGGAAAGAAATGAGCTCTCGGACACAATTTTTTACTCCTATTAACAAAGTTTCAACACTTCTAAGAGTACCTTCATCAGAATTTACACATTTAATGAGATTTATGACATAATTACAGCTGGCGTGAGTGGCCGTGCGATTCTAGGCGCTACAGTCTGGAACCGCGAGGCCGCTACGATCGCAGGTTCGAATCCTGCCTCGGGCATGGATGTGTGTGATGTCCTTAGGTTTAAGTTCTAAGTTCTAGGGGACTGATGACCTCAGAAGTTGAGTCCCATAGTGCTCAGGGCCATTTGAACTATTTGAACATAATTACAAATTTATGGGGAAAAAATTTATATAAATAATGTAAGTACTGACTAACGGTACCCGACAGAGACGGTACTTACGTGTCAGGTATAAAATAAATAACAGGACACAAGGGCTTTAGTCACAAAAAATTTAAAAGAAATGTGTGAAGGCGAGCCTCTAAGGGCAGCTAATACCTGTACAGTCACAGGATGTAACGGACTGAGACGCCCGCGTTAACAAGTGCGGCACGTGATCATGACATTGCAGCAAGAGCGACATCTAGTAGCCGCAGGTACAACTTGGCTACTTAACATTCAAATGTAGACCGACCAAAATTATAATGAATATTGTTCAGTGCATAATGTAAAAGGCAATATTTCGTTTAACAGTGACAGATAAAGTAACATTTTGTCCACACAGATCATAGCTATACAGTTTGAAGCATAAAAACGTCATTATAGAAAATACAGAATGGGCTGAATGACACAGCCTGTAGAAAACTATATAACATGAAATACAGCCAATAAACCTTCTAATAAATGAAAAGTTGTGAGATGACTTACATGAAAAAAGAACATTTCGGTGTACTGCACGAGGAGACCCGAAATTATATGTCAAGTAAGGGCTTTATACCGTTGAAGAAATTTTTGTTACGCAAAGGCAGCTGGTCATTGAGAATGAGGCTATCATTTCAAGAAATATGTTTAAAAATCTCTAATTCTTAAAGAATATGTAATCTATGCCCTTTCTTCACGTTGTGCAAGACGTTGATATCGGAAATAGCTTTAGGGACCTGTAATCTGAAGATGGTCGGCAAAAGACTAATTTTTGGGGCCAATGTCACTTTTTGGAGTAAGGAGTTCTTTATATCTGGTTGTAAAGGCATGTCCTGTTTGTCCTATGTAGTAAGAAGAGCAGGTATCGCAGTAAATTATTAATTCCTTATCAAGTTATTATTATATAATTTATATCCCCCCCCCCCATTAACCATGGACCTTGCCGTTGGTGGGGAGGCTTGCGTGGCTCAGGGACACAGATAGCTGTACCAGAAGTGCAACCACAACGGAGGGGTATTTGAAAATTAAAACAGAACCAGTACCTGACAATGATTTTTCAGAATCAGAAGCTGAAATTAATGAGAATGGTTCCGTGGAAGTAACAAGTCGGAAATCACACTGTGAATTGTCTAATGTAGAATCTAAAATGAATTTCAATGTTACTGCAAAGTGAGAACCATTTTCTGATGACGAAATATTGGAAATTGAGGTAAAAACTGAAAGAGCAGAACTATTAGAGTTATCTAACACTGGAAACTCCTTTAAAACAGGTGGAAATGCCAAGTGGCAATATAGCGGCACGTACCTGGGTGCACTTGCTGTTTACTAAATTTGAATCGCACCATAAAGAACTGAAGAGTAAGATTGAAGCTAGTAGTAAGGAACTAAAGATCAGTAATAAAGAACTGAACAATAAAATGGAATCTGTGTTAGTCTGTCGGTCGATTCTGCAATAACAGTGCTGGGAGGCAGCTCAAAAGCTAACACAAAGAGTATCAATCGGCATGAAATTAAGTAATGAGAAACAAATACTACTTGCAGTACTGGAATTAAAGAATAGATTCTTGTTGAAACTAAATTCGTGCCATGAACAGTCTTCCTTGCAGCGTTGGAAAAATACAGTGCCACGTACAGATACTGCAGGCGCAAAAATGAATAATGTATCTAGGATAATATCCCTTACTCTACCGACGTAGATTTTTAGAATGTCTGATTTTGCAGCAGTCTTGGGCCTTAACAAAAAGTAAATTGTTCAATTGTTAATACTATACATATTTAATTTAAGTCTCTATAGATTTCCCCTGATATAATTAATTTACCTCTAATCCTCTGCGGTTGCCGATGATACAGTCCATCCACAAAATCTTGATGATTAGCATATACACTCCTGGAAATGGAAAAAAGAACACATTGTCACCGGTGTGTCAGACCCACCATACTTGCTCCGGACACTGCGAGAGGGCTGTACAAGCAATGATCACATGCACGGCACAGCGGACACACCAGGAACCGCGGTGTTGGCCGTCGAATGGCGCTAGCTGCGCAGCATTTGTGCACCGCCGCCGTCAGTGTCAGCCAGTTTGCCGTGGCATACGGCCTGGGACCGGACCGCAGCGACGCACGGATGCACGCCAAGACCGTAGGATCCTACGCAGTGCTGTAGGGGACCGCACCGCCACTTCCCAGCAAATTAGGGACACTGTTGCTCCTGGGGTATCGGCGAGGACCATTCGCAACCGTCTCCATGAAGCTGGGCTACGGTCCCGCACACCGTTAGGCCGTCTTCCGCTCACGCCCCAACATCGTGCAGCCCGCCTCCAGTGGTGTCGTGACAGGCGTGAATGGAGGGACGAATGGAGACGTGTCGTCTTCAGCGATGAGAGTCGCTTCTGCCTTGGTGCCAATGATGGTCGTATGCGTGTTTGGCGCCGTGCAGGTGAGCGCCACAATCAGGACTGCATACGACCGCGGCACACAGGGCCAACACCCGGCATCATGGTGTGGGGAGCGATCTCCTACGCTGGCCGTACACCACTGGTGATCGTCGAGGGGACACTGAATAGTGCACGGTACATCCAAACCGTCATCGAACCCATCGTTCTACCATTCCTAGACCGGCAAGGGAACTTGCTGTTCCAACAGGACGATGCACGTCCGCATGTATCCCGTGCCTCCCAACGTGCTCTAGAAGGTGTAAGTCAACTACCCTGGCCAGCAAGATCTCCGGATCTCTCCCCCATTGAGCATGTTTGGGACTGGATGAAGCGTCGTCTCACGCGGTCTGCACGTCCAGCGCGAACGTTGGTCCAACTGAGGCGCCAGGTGAAAATGGCATGGCAAGCCGTTCCACAGGACTACATCCAGCATCTCTACGATCGTCTCCATGGGAGAATAGCAGCCTGCATTGCTGCGAAAGGTGGATATACACTGTACTAGTGCCGACGTTGTGCATGCTCTGTTGCCTGTGTCTATGTGCCTGTGGTTCTGTCAGTGTGATCATGTGATGTATCTGACCCCAGGAATGTGTCAATAAAGTTTCCCCTTCCTGGGACAATGAATTCACGGTGTTCTTATTTCAACTTCCAGGAGTGTATGTATATATATGTTAAGCTGTCTTGCAGGATGCAAGAAATTACTGCCTCTTATTATGATCGCAGGAAAAATTCATGCTTGTGAACAAATATTGGCGTAGAAAAACAAATGTTCTTGCGGCTATGACAATTTTTAAATGTTTATATAGTTTCCTTTTTATACGCACATAGAATTTACTACAAACAGTGTCGGTCACGAGTTAAAATTACGCATTGTAACGTCTCTACTCTCGTGCGTTAACTTTTTTAATGTTGGCTTTAATGTTGGCTTAAGTGCCTTTGGCACAGTCCTACCTCCTATCACCACATTATTTAAGTACAAATTACTCATCATTGATCAATTTCTCAGACAAATAAAACCAAATTTGGAACACAAACACTTATTTACAAAAGCAAATACATATATCTATATACACTATAAAACAATTTGTTGCTGCTTGCATTGAATGGCAGTCCATTTTCTTACTTACAAAAAGAAACACACAATAATATTTAGAAAATTACCACACATATTTGCTGCCTATTATTCAGATATGGGCAGTCCTTTTCACATCATATTGTCACATCTCCTGTATCACACTTACAATTCTCCTTTGACTAATTATCTGCCCTCTTTGATTTTTGGCAGTCCTTTTTATTATGACTCACACACTGCCCATTTTCATTTTTGATAGTCCCATCTCTTATCTGGCTTACAGCATTTATCGTTTCTTTTCAGCCCTTTTCTCCATACCTCTTTACATTTATAGTACAATTGGTAATCTGAAACTCACATAATTACATTAGTACATTGTTATTGGTCTATATATATTTACAAGGATTTGTTACATTTGGCATAAATTAGTTTCAGCATAATATACAGCACAATTACTGTGAATTGTTTTCTGATTGTACTTAGTTCACTCACTTCTAGGAACAAACAGCTTCAGGTCCACAATATTTCTTACACCTAAAGGTCTTCTGGATTTTGGGTAGATCAGGTAGTAAGCATTATCGTGTGGAATGTTCTGTATCACATACGGTCCATTATAAATATATTTGAATTTGGAAATTTCATGGTTCAGTTCACTAGATTTTTCGTGGGTTTTTAAAAGAACATAATCCCCAATTTTAAATTTTGAAACTTTCAGATTTTTATCATGTCTTTTAGATCTAGATTCTGCTTTTTGCTTTGCCCTATTTCTGACTAATTCTTTCTTTTGACTCAACCCCAAACTTGTACAAGGTGGAAACTCTAGTTTTTTCTCAATTAAACTTTTACTTCTGCTGCCTAACAAAATTTCTTCCGGTGGGAACCCAGTAGTTTCATGATGTAAGGTGTTCATGGCATTCTCAAAGTCCGATATAAACTTGCCCCAGGCTCTAAATCATGCCCCTTCCTGTTTTTTCCGCAACGCACCTTGGTCGAGTGTGACATCGTCCCAAGATACGTTCCTGACCTGTGAATCATTTATATCTGGTGGCTTTCTCCGTTTCTGGAGTTCAAAGTCTTTACTTACTTGAACTCTTTGCAAAGTATACACTAAGTCGTCCGGTGGCTCTTTCTTTCTTTGTTCAGTCTCAACATCTGGATTTTGTTTTGAAACTTCGTCATCATTAGGTATAATATCGCAGTTAGCTGCATCCCCATTATTTTCATCAGTACCGAAATATTTGTCATCTGAACTATCGTCAGAATCCGACCATTTTGTATCGCTTTCAGGTGCTAACATAAAAGCTTTTCTGAGACAGGCACTAAGTTCTTCCTCTGCATTTTCGTCAGGTTTTGATTTTAACTCAATATCTTCTTTTGACAAAACGGCCTCATTATCAGCTTTACTCACATCTACTGTTACTTCATATTTCGTGTAATCCTCGTGGACTTCAATTACATTCAGGTAATTACTTGCCTCTTCCTCATCGTGCCTTTCAGTAGCAGCTTGTATTGTTGGCGGATCGTTAATGGAAGTTACTTCCTCGTCAATGCTTAGGATTTCATCCTCCAATTCCTTCCTTCCTTTAATCATCGTCCTATCGACAGCACGCGTACTTTGCGCGGCGCTATTTACTCTCTCCTCTTCAACTTTGGGCCACGTCACCTTATCGATGTCCCTATTATCCCCTTTTCCACAAATTAACTTCCTTGCCTTATACTCCTTCTTAAAATCCTCCCACTCACATTGCTTGAGGCCCTTGTACAGATCGTCGATCTGCACACACCAATCAGTTACTTCTGCTAGTTCGTTCGTGCCATTTACTTTATTGCTAACACTGCTAACCGCACCCCTCTGTGTTTCCACTGTTTCATCTACTATTTCCTTCTTCATGGAATTACCACTCGTAATGTTCGTATCTAATGCTGCAGCCTTACTAACGGCTTCTCTCTGAACAGCTGTTCTGCTAGGTTGGGCTATTGCCCTCCAATGCTCCACTCGCCTGTTAACATGTATCGCTCTGCGCGGCGAAGATGACTCATCGCTCGCATCTGACGCTTGTTTCGCAACAACACGTTGTGTCGTTCCACGCCTGTCTCTAGCCTGTCTCATTACTTTACTATCAGTCCGGTAATATTTCTTAAATCGGGGCTGGTATGTACTGTCCGCTTCCGTTTGGCCCGCAAAGTTCGCGGAAATCAGTTTCCCACGTCGTCATTAACTTGCGCGGTGTACCCTCTACCGCGACCCATATAACTTCCTCTTTCTCTGCCTCTGCCTCTACCTCTTTGTATCATATTGATGCGAAAACCATCGCCGTCATTTCTTTCGTCATTATTGCGATTATTCTTGTTACCAAAATTCTGATAATTGGCACGACTTTCGCGCCAGTGGTCTTCGTCTTCAACCCTTTCGAAAAATGCTTGGAAGCTACGATGATTGCTTCCCACATATCTCTTTGAATCTTCTGGAAGCTTTTTATATAGCTTCCATATTATTTCAGATTCGGATCTTCTCCCTCTTAAATGTGTCAACTTTCGGTACAAATATTCGCAGAAATCTTTCAAAGTATTCCTGACCCTGTTATCATGAAGTTTGGCCATGGTAAATTCGCGCCACAAATGATCCTGTTTTTGTTCGGACCAATATTCTTCCGTAAACTTTTGCTTAAATTCTTCGAACGTCATTCGTTCGGTATTCAAATTAATTCCCCAGCGCTTAGCGTCACCTGCTAAGGCGCTAATTACTACGTTTATCTTTTCCTGATCAGACAAGTGCTCAGGAAACATTCTCTCGCAATTTTTGATGAAATCTAACGGATGCCATCCGTTATGTTTCTTGGCGGGATCGAAGCGTTCCTCACCTTCCAATAGCTTCGTAAGTGGTGTGCCGTTACAGACAACACCAGGTCTATCTTTAATTTTACTCTCAAGATCGAAACTTTTGCCCTGAATTTTCGAAGTATTTTGTTCACACTTTTGTACATGTCCGGTAAATTTTTCGCCTGAATCTCTTTCAGTGTCCGAAACTGCCTTTTTCAACTGTGAGATTCCGTGTTGACATTCGTTTACGATCTCAGTTTTAAGACCGAAAACTTTTTCATCTACTTTTGTTTCAACGAGAGGCTCTACTTTCTCTTGGATGTTGAGAATTTCAACATCAAACCTACTGTTAATGTTGTCAATCTCCCACTGCATAGTATCCATATTTTTATTAATTGTGTTAATTTCAAATTTCATAGTATTTACTACAGAGCTTAAACTACCCACTTGTTGTTCTACCTGTTCTATTTGTTTACTAATTTTAATTCCTTGTTCTTCGACCTGTGCTTTAAGCTGATTATTCTGTGCCTTGAGCTCGTCAACGCGTGTTTTAAGCTGATCATTCTGTGTTTTTAGCTGCTCTGCAACGTGTGTTTTAAGCTGATCATTCTGTGTTTTTAGCTGCTCTGCAACGTGTGTTTTAAGCTGATCATTCTGTGTTTTGAGCTGCTCATTCTGTGTTTTGAGCTGCTCTGCGACGTGTGTTTTAAGCTGATTATTCTGTGTTTTGAGCTGCTCACTCTGTCCTGCACTCTGTTTGGTTAATTGTTCGAATAAATCGTTCATGCTTAAAATTTTCACACTGTTTTGTTCTACAGAATCGGTGTGTTCCGATCCTACTTCAAACGTTTCTTTCGGTTCTTTCTTTACCTGTGGAGAATCAAACATGTCAGTGGATTCATTCACGTACCCACTATCGTCTACAAAGTCATCCCCTACTTCTTGTTTTATCCCATGCAGTGTTCGAGGCAATCTCGACATTTCAATCTGTTCATTAACATGTTCGTGATATTGTATGTACGCTAACTGCCTTCCGCTAACGCCATCTGTTATCTGGCCGCTTAAACTCCTGCTATTGCCATGCGCATCTGCCATTACGCTCGGCACATCTACCCTGTCTACTTTCCTGTCCATACTGAATGCAAGCTACACCACACTACCGTACTTGACGTTCACAGCTTTTTATTTTACTGAATATTATTACAATTCGTGCCACTGAACATCCACTGCTCGGTATTCACATTAATTTGTGACCGACAACAACTGGATGTCCTGTCATCGAGAAGCCACTTGTAACGGGTCCTGTCACCGAGAGCCATTTGTAACGTCTCTACTCTCGTGCGATAACTCTTTAAAGCCTGTACTATGATAAGTTGATGGGCTTCACCTTGTTAGAAAGGATTTTAGTAAATATGTTGACCGCGTGTACCTGAATGGAGGCAAAATCAGACTTACACCCACTCAGTAACAACAATGATATGGCAAACAAGTCTAAAGTGCAACTACACGTTAGGACGGGCAAGAAACATACACAGCAGATGCTACCAATTGTTAATAATACGGTCGCCAGCCTAATTAGGCATTAACTGAGTTTTTTTTCTGTACAATTGGATGTACGGGCAAGCATAACAACACGTAGTAATACTACATTATATTGTAACTTTTTGAACCAGAAAAATCTACTGAACTAATATTTTCACTTTCTGTACTAATTTGGACAAGCTATAAATACACAACATTACACTATAATGATTACTACAAACTGCGTTTTGTCTATTGATCAGACTGAAATCGGGCATAGGTTACCCTAGAAATAGCACTTTCGAAACACACATACAATGTCAATTTTAGCAAAGGTAAAACACTGATAAATTTTGGTATTATTTCGACTTTAACTTTGCTGGTCAAATCAGTTCAGTACACTTCAGAATTCAAGTGAATAGAAAAGAAAGAAAAAGGGGGGGGGGGAGGACCCTGAAACTGTTATGATCACTGTAGTGAAAGATTGCTTATTGAAAACATTAAGCATTCAAGACTTCCAATATATGAGTTACTACTCTTTTTTGTTTTATTTCCTGCTCATTTGACTACCATTATTTTTGTTTCAAATTAATTAAACTTTATTACTAATTCAGTTTCAAAATTATCTTCCAACTTTGTCATACCTATATTATTCGTCCAGTATTCATTAACAACAATGTTCTTTAAACATCTTTCTAACATTGATAGGTCTGCATGTAATTATTATTAACATAAACTTTAAATCTTCATCTTGGGACACTCAGATTGCACAACAGGTGGAAAGGACCCTGTCTAGGTTAGTTGTGAGGATAATTAATTGATAGTACAGTTGTGGTAAAATTTAAGTTGTTATTGAACAGTATGTAGCAAAAGTAACACTGGTCCACACGAATACAGTACTAAAAGTTTCAACCTGTTCGTATCGATGAGGCGGTCGGCAGGCGGCGAGATGGCGAGGCACAAAGCACACATGCAATTACAGCAATGGCTCATGAAATATCAGCACTTTACTTCTTCATAGCGTCGCAATACTTTTCCATTTAGTACCTATGGAATATTGCCATGCTGTATAGGCGTCGGAAACAGCGCATCCGAGGCTCAACGAAACCTCTTTTTCCAGGAGAGCCTTCTCGATCCAGCACGTGTTTCTCAGATCGATGCCCAACTCCGACTCCTACTACTGCTGAGCCCGTTGTTCCGTACCGCGCCCATGTGCATTTTCCCGCACTCGCCTGCCTCCACCTTTTACCGCTCCCCTACGGACTGGGTATTCACCAAAGGTTTTGCATTTCACATATCCTAATACATTGCCTACGTATGGACCAAGCATACAATTACAACTTTCACATCTTACAATATTTCCAACATTAGTTACACTTCACTTTGATGACAACTTTGCTTCAAATTTGACATAAATATTAAAATTTCCATCGAAAATTGTTTATAGCTTCTTTAACATAATGGCACGAGACAAAAAAGAAATGAAATCAGAACATTGATTAGGCTAATTTATTGAAATTCAGGGAAAAAAATTATTATAAGTACAATAGTATAATGTTATAGTTGTTACAGCATCCTATTTGTGTCAGATCTAAAACATAAGTACTCTTAAGAGAAACTGAAACAAAAGTTGTTAAGAAATTGAATTTTCTCCAAACATTGCCCTTTTGTTACAAAGATAATATTAAAAGCTTATCTTTCCTGTCTTCTGCGGCAATGTACAAATCTCTTATTACTAATGAGGAAAAGAAAACATTCGTATAAATTAATAACGAGAGAAAATGAAAAAAGAAGGTATGATATTGGGAGCTCGTTGTTTAGGTATCACACAATAGTCCCCCATTGTACAATGACATTGTATGGAGGGGTACAGTGTTACCGATGTCCTTTAGGTAGACTTATTTCATGTTAATTGGTGATTCAGATTTATCTTTTTTTATCTAAATATATTATTACAAAAATTTTAAAGAAAAACAAGGTATAAAAAAGGGGTGCAAGTATCAAATACTGTGCCTTTTCAACAACGCTTGGTTTAGTCAAGTCTGTTTCATTATCGTGCCAACATGCGTGGCAAATAGTTGGCGGCCTGGCACTGGGACTTTAACGGTTGTGTCCTCGTCGAATACTTTTAACTCGTGCGTGTCCACGGTGCAACACGCGACGACTGCTGAGTGGAACACCGAAGTCGGTGTGTGTTGCACTGTGGATTATTTCACAAACATTTGTTCATTTCGTGGAAACGGTGTGCATGCTTGTGGTAATTTAGGTGCTGTGACTGAAGACCTCCAATTTTACCGCCTGGGACTCATTATTTACCCATCGTAGTGCGCTTATTCAGCAGAGAGAATATCTGTCCATCAACACAGACCTAAAAGGTAAGTTCCTTATGAAACACTTCTCCGGTTGTTCAGAGTTAGGTGTAGTTTAGTAAAAAATTTTGTAGGTTTGCACAGAAGTACTAAGCGTCTATACACATCACTTTTGAAAAAACAAGAAGAAAAAAAATTTACATAGGTTTGGTGCCTAATTGCCGCCCAACTCTATCATAAAATTACTTTGCATGAAATGTCTGCTTTCGTACACTGTTACTCTTTAAACATATCGTTAATTACATAGTTAAAATTTTAATACATTCATATATTACATATTATTGGTGACATTCCACTCACAAATACTTGATACTCTGTTTAATTTCGGGAATATTTAAAACGCTACATTAGCTTTTATTATTTTCTTATGCAGACATATCAGTTTAGTTTGTGTATAATAAATGAATTTACATTCATATTGTAGAATAAACATGGGAACCTCAGTTACATTGCTCGTCCTTATACACACACACACACACACACACACACACACACACATATATATATATATATATATATATATATATATATATATATATATATATATCACAAATCTTTATATAAGAAACATTATAAATAATTGCTTTTACATTACAAATGGGAGCTCGTTATTTATTTATGGAGAAGGTGGAAAACATCGGCATTTACTTCAAATACACTACGTGGTGCATGTCTGATCACGCTTAGCATCGCCTCTGGGAATGAGGGAAGGAATCTGTTTGACTACAGACCCATTGGATTACTAAGGAAATGATGTATAACTCATACATCGTGTTACAAGAAGACTCTCAATCAGCATTGTTCATGATAGTTTCTTGTTAGGTTCCTACTATATGAAATAGACATTGTTTACTTCAGACGACGTGTAACTTAAGTTTTCATGACATGTGTTTAATTGCCATAAAAGTTGTTGTATTCATATTGTAAAGAGAAAAATGGGTTTTGAGAGTTTCTAAAGCAGTAACAGTACCCAGTGCGTAGGTGAGCCTCTTACTTGTTCAGTAGCATCAACGTATACTTTGAATTGTTCATTCACATCACTTACATATACAATATTTCTAAGAAATAAACTTTATTCGCTTGAGGTGTGGCCCGTTAAATTTGTATGGTACCATACCACTGTCTAAGCTTATCATCTGTCCTTTCACGCCGTGTCAATGGACTGGTTGCTCAAAAGAAAAAACTAACTTAAAACTAAAATGTGTTGTAGCTCAGTGGCCACAGATTCAGTCATTCTTTCACGTCTGTATGCAGCCATTTCATTTGCCTGTTCTGCCCAGTACATCACCAGCTTCACCTACCTTTACCCAGCAAAGAAAAGTACCTACAAAATTCTATAAAGCGTGAAATACTTATGCTCCTCATCTCTGTATCCTGCTTTCATCATAGCTGTCATCGTCCATATCCTTAAGTGAATGTTACGCGTCCTGTAGTTCACCTTCTGTAAACACCTGTACATATCTGTATATAGTTGCTTAGCATTATTGCTTTCTGTAGATATTACTCGTCACCTCTTGTACATTTCCTTAGTTCAAAATTATATATATATATATATATATATATATATATATATATATATATATATATATGTGTGTGTGTGTGTGTGTGTGTGTGTGTGTGTGTGTATTAGATGTAGTCCACCTTACGTCTGTAGTTATGATATAGTTATTCGTCCTCTCTTCCTATATGTATATAATTCTTATAAATGTGTGTGTGTGGGTGAGTTGCATTTAATTGCGTTAGCGGGCGGTCCTTTATCATGCCAGATATCTAATAATTAAACAACCTGTGGCCGTGTTTACATGCGCATGCATGCAAATCATTGCTTACACCACCGTGTGTGTAGCAAGCTCCTCTCTACTTCGGCCCTCCTCACGTCAAGCGAAGCACTGTATCGTTTATATATCTCTAAATTTCAATTACCTGCTAATTTATATATCCAAACACGTTTCCTTGACATTAGTATCAAAAGAAAACAGAAATGAAATTACTATTATGTATACTATGTACAGTCATTTTCAGTAGCAATACTTGTGTCAAAAATGTTTATTCTACAAATTCCTTTAAGTCCTTGTGGAGGGTAGAGACCTTTGTCTCCACCTGTCCTCTCGTAAATCAATCTATAAGCTCCAGGACATGGGATTCTGGAAATTATATACGGTCCTGTATAAAGTAGTTGCCACTTCTTTTTCAACTTTCCTATTTTTGTTGACTTAGGATGTTCTTGTAACAGAACTCGTTGACCTTTAGTAAACTGTGTAAAATTCTTCAGTTTCCGAACATAGATTTCCTTTCCATATCAGCCCTGTTTTCCTGTGTGATTACTGCTTGTTCAGTTTCCTCCTCAAATGTGATTCCCACCACTGATATTTTTGTTAGGGGTGACCTCCATTCGTCCTTTTATCTGGTGTAAAACATTAATTCATTTCGTGTAAAACCAGTGGAAGAATTTCTTAGATTGTTAATTACCGGCATGAAAGGTGTTACATGTTCTACCCACTTTGTGTGTGTGTGTGGTGTGTATGTTCTTATGAACCGATAAAATTCCTTGAATACTCTTTCTATGGGCGATACCTCGGTGTGGAACCTTGATACTAAGATGTGTTTTATAATATTTAATGTCCTAAATTGCTTCCATTTTGGTCCATTTCCATTCATGAGACATTATCAGTAAGTATCGCTCGTGGCTTTCCTATCCTCCTCAAGTAATCTTCTTTGATCCCTTTCCGGATGGAGGTCCTGTTGCACAACTGACAGCACACATTTTAATATGCTTTGTACAGACATCGTATAGTGCTACTAAGTATCTTACTCCAATCTGGTGAAGCTCGGGATGTTTAGAAGAGTTAGAATCTTTTGCCTTGTGATACACTATATTTTCTTAGCACTTAGAGTACTCGTCGTCTCAAATTTGGAAAGTAGTAGTGTTTACCAGTCTTCTCGGTACATTTACTTACCCCACAGTGTCCCCAAACTTCATGGGTGTACACTACGAATTCCTCAATGTACTTCTCAGGAAGACATACGCACCATTGTTCTGAGTCAGGATGTTTGCGATGGAGAAAGAAGCACCTTTACATTCCCTGTGCCACATTTTTGTCTATTAGTTGCCTTCCTGCGTTACTTTTTGCTTGGCCTTGCTCCATCTTAGGTCCGTTGTTGCATGGTTTTCATTTGTTTAAAATATTTATTATAGTCAGATTGCGGTATTTTACTTTGCGTAAGCAGAGTCCTTATCTCAGAATCCTGTTCCAAAAATTCACTATATTCATCCAGACCTTGAGGTAACCTTGATAGAGCATCGGCAATGATGTTCTGACTGCCCTTGATATAAATAATTTCGAAGTTAAATTCTTGCAGATATAGACACCACGTTGGCAATCTCGTGTGTAGTAATCTGTATGTCAACAAAAATGAAAGGAATTGGTGATTACAATATACTTTAGTACTCTTATCCCATATAAAGTACTCAGATTTTTTGAATGCCCAGACTACTGTTAAACTTTCTAATTCTAATGCAGAGTGTGATGTTTCTGCCTTAGTTAATGTGTGGCTAGCAAAAATAGTTACCTCTGGCAATATCTTACCGTCTTCCTTTCTCGTCTGGAACAGACATGCTCCCAGACACTGCGAGGAGGAAGGCCTTCTCCGGATTGGGGTGATTAAATGTATTTGCATTCACTAATATCTCTTTAATATTATTGAAATCCTCTTGGCGCTTGTCATCCCACAACCATGGTTTGTTTTTTCGTTATAAATTTAGCAGTGCGTCACTGTTCATCACTTGTATGACCGTACAGAAGAATGGCGCTAATCCTAAATAAGCTTTAAGTAGTTTCTTGTTCCTAGGTGCAGAACAAATTGCGTATGGTATCAAGTTTGTTAGGATCAGGGAGTATACCTTGTTCTTCGGAGATAACGTGATCAAGAAATTTTACCTTCTCCTTGCCAAAGTCAGACTTTTTCAAATTTGCCGTCACCCTGTATTCCTAAAAACGTTGTAAAACTTTCTCAGTCAGCCGAATGTGTTGTGACCAAGTGGGGGCGGCGATTAACAAGTCTTCAATATAGACCTTAACCTTGCTAAGTAGCTCGGGTCCAAATACTTTATCTACCGCTGCGATGAATATACCTGCACCTATATTCAGGCCAAAAGGTAGGACGCAGAATTCAAAACTTCTACAACTACATACAAAAGCTGTGTACATTCTACTTTCCGGATGGATTCGAACCGGTACTAGGATCTTGTTAATACCTCGAGCACCCAGAACCAACTTTAGCGATCCGTCTGGTTTACATACAGGCAATATCTGACTAAAATAAAGTGAAAAGGAAGGTTGAATGATACCCCATTTAATCATTCTATGGATTTCTTCTCATACTGCTTCTCTTTCCGTACAAAGAATGGAATAGATGATACACAAAAAGTTTCATGTGGGTAAACATCCATTTTTTACTGATAATACTTTAAAGCTCTGGGCTGTATTCCAAATACATGTGCATGCTTAAATGACAGATCAGTAAGTTCCTGTTTCTCCTGTTCATTTAAGCAGTTCTCTTAGGTTGTTCGCAGATGATGCTGTAATTTACCGTCTAGTAAGATCATCCGAAGACCAGTTTCAGTTGCAAAGCGATTTAAAAAGAATTGCTGTATGGTGTGGCAGGTGGCAGTTGACGCTAAATAACGAAAAGTGTGAGGTGTTCCACATGAGTTCCAAAAGAAATCCGTTGGAATTCGATTACTCGATAAATACACTCCTGGAAATTGAAATAAGATCACCGTGAATTCATTGTCCCAGGAAGGGGAAACTTTATTGACACATTCCTGAGGTCAGATACATCACATGATCACACTGACAGAACCACAGGCACATAGACACAGGCAACAGAGCATGCACAATGTCGGCACTAGTACAGTGTATATCCACCTTTCGCAGCAATGCAGGCTGCTATTCTCCCATGGAGACGATCGTAGAGATGCTGGATGTAGTCCTGTGGAACGGTTTGCCATGCCATTTCCACCTGGCGCCTCAGTTGGACCAGCGTTCGCGCTGGACGTGCAGACCGCGTGAGACGACGCTTCATCCAGTCCCAAACATGCTCAATGGGGGACAGATCCGGAGATCTTGCTGGCCAGGGTAGTTGGCTTACACCTTCTAGAGCATGTTGGGTGGCACGGGATACATGCGGACGTGCATTGTCCTGTTGGAACAGCAAGTTCCCTTGCCGGTCTAGGAATGGTAGAACGATGGGTTCGGTGACGGTTTGGATGTACCGTGCGCTATTCAGTGTCCCCTCGACGATCACCAGTGGTGTACGGCCAGTGTAGGAGATCGCTCCCCACACCATGATGCCGGGTGTTGGCCCTGTGTGCCTCGGTCGTATGCAGTCCTGATTGTGGCGCTCACCTGCACGGCGCCAAACACGCATACGACCATCATTGGCACCAAGACAGAAGCGACTCTCATCACTGAAGACGACACGTCTCCATTCGTCCCTCCATTCACGCTTGTCGCGACACCACTGGAGGCGGGCTGCACGATGTTGGGGCGTGAGCGGAAGACGGCCTAACGGTGTGCGGGACCGTAGCCCAGCTTCATGGAGACTGTTGCGAATGGTCCTCGCCGATACCCCAGGAGCAACAGTGTCCCTAATTTGCTGGGAAGTGGCGGCGCGGTCCCCTACGGCACTGCGTAGGATCCTACGGTCTTGGCGTGCATCCGTGCGTCGCTGCGGTCCGGTCCCAGGTCGACGGGCACGTGCACCTTCCGCCGACCACTGGCGACAACATCGATGTACTGTGGAGACCTCACGCCCCATGTGTTGAGCAATTCGGCGGTACGTCCACCCGGCCTCTCGCATGCCCACTATACGCCCTCGCTCAAAGTCCGTCAACTGCACATACGGTTCACGTCCACGCTGTCGCGGCATGCTACCAGTGTTAAAGACTGCGATGGAGCTCCGTATGCCACGGCAAACTGGCTGACACTGACGGCGGCGGTGCACAAATGCTGCGCAGCTAGCGCCATTCGACGGCCAACACCGCGGTTCCTGGTGTGTCTGCTGTGCCGTGCGTGTGATCATTGTTTGTACAGCCCTCTCCCAGTGTCCGGAGCAAGTATGGTCGGTCTGACACACCGGTGTCAATGTGTTCTTTTTTCCATTTCCAGGAGTGTAGTACAATTCTCAAGGCTGTCAACTCAACTAAGTATCTGGGTGTTAAAATCACGAACAACTTCAGTTGGAAAGAGCACATAGATAATATTGTGGAGAAGGCGAGCAAAAGTTGCGTTTCAATGGCAGGACACTTAGAAGATGCAACAAGTCCACTAAAGAGACAGCTTACACTACACTCGTTCGTCCTCTGTTAGAATATTGCTGCGCGGTGTGGGATCCTTACCAGGTGGGATTGACGGAGGACATAGAAAGGGTGCAAAAAAGAGCAGCTTCTTTTGTATTATCACGTAATAGGGGAGAGAGTGTGGCAGATATGATACGCGAGTTGGGATGGAAGTCATTAAAGCAAAGACGTTTTTCGTCGCGGCGAGATCTATTTACGAAATTTCAGTCACCAACTTTCTCTTCCGAATGTGAAAATATTTTGTTGAGCCCAACCTACATAGGTAGGAGTGATCATCAAAATAAAATAAGAGAAATCAGAGCTCGAACAGAAATGTTTAGGTGTTCGTTTTTCCCGCGCGATGTTCGGGAGTGGAATGTTAGGGAGATAGTATGATTGTGGTTCGATGAACCCTCTGCCAAGCACTTAAAAGTGAATTGCAGAGTAGTCATGTAGATGTAGATGTAGATGGTACCATGAGTATCCCCGTCCTTAGAAATTAATAAAACCTACTGTGTCCTGAACTGTACGCCCTTCCCCATGCACTCCCATCTGGCCAGATAAGCATGCACTGTGTAACTGATACTGTCTCCCCACACTAGTTACTGGAAATCAAATCTCTATATACATCTTAACTAGCTCCGTTGTTACCTTAATCCTAGACATATGATAAAAAAGTAACGTACTCGCTTCAATAATCAGCACTGCGTGCTCTACCCCCTCTGGAAACTCTCCCTCTGCCTGCTTCAGACTCCGTCTCAATGTTTCTGGTGACATCAACGTCACACTCACCTGCCCGTGCACAAAAATAATACATACTTGATAATTACTGCTAACTACACATCCCTCAAACGCAACTTATACTTAATAACCGGTTTACTGTCTGCTTCTGGCGCTTCTTTTCGCTTCCTGCCAGAAGGAGAAGTACATATGCACGGATCTACTACCCCCTGGAACGGCTTAACTCTACTAACGTGAACCACCATTGTCTTGGTAGGCAATTGTAATTTTACGTTGACAGGTGATGTCATTTCCACTAGCTGGTACGGTTCTCGGAACTTGTTTGTGAACTTCTTGGTTCTCCCTTTTGGAACATACGGATTAGCTAGTAGCACACATTGGCCTACTCTGTACTGTGGAAACTTCCTCATTGTACCTCCCATCCGTTCTTGTCGTTCCAACGCTTTCGTGTTAGCTCATGTAACTCTCTGCAATACTTCCTTAATGGTTTTCGCAAATTGCCTTACATGCTCGCCCTCCGCTCCCAGCCTTAAACGAGGCATGTCAAAAAGTGATGGCATCTTCCGCCCATGCACCACTTCGTACGGCCACAATCCTGTCGACGTATGTACCTTACTATTATATGCATTGGTTACTAATTGCAAGTACACATCACAGTCGGTGTGTTGACTATTTATATAGTGACTCAACATCTTAGCGATCGTGCGATGCTCTCTCTCCGTTCGTCCCTTTGCTTGTGGATGGAATGGACTAGTCCGTAGTTTCTTTACCTTCAGTAACTTACACAGTTGCTCCATCAAATCAGACGTGAAATTAGTACCTTGATCCGAGATTACGAACTGAGGTATCCCACATCTGAGTAACAAATTATTAAGTAAAGCTTGTGCCACCGTACTTGCTTTCTGATCTGGTAATGAGACCATGACTATATACCTAGAAAAGTGGTCAATCACTGTTAACACGTACTTATTCCCTGCTGCACTCGTATTAAATGAGCCTAATACATCAATTCCTAATTGTTGGAAAGGTCTGTCTGCCTTTGGTAATCTTTGAAGCTGAATCTTTTGATGGCTCAAGTCCGCACGGTGTGCGCATGGCACACGATTCCCGACGTACTCGTCCACGTCTTGACGTCGTGTCCTCCATCAAAACTTCTCCGCTATCCGCCTATCCGTAGCTCTTCTCCCACCATGTCCTGAAAGAAAATGGTCATGCGCCTGTTGCAAAACTTCAGATCTTAACGCTGCTGGTACGACGACGCGCGGGCCGCATTTCGTCGACCTGCAAAGTAACCCGTCCTGTACTAGGAACTGCGGTTGCTTTCTGAACAATTGGCAGTCTCTATCCACGGCTTGTACCCTTTTCCACTCATCTTCAGTCAGCCCTGTTACTTGTAATATTGCCACTTTCCTGCTCAATGCGTCAGCATTGGCATGTTTCACACCTGGCTTGTGTATTACCTCATAATCGAACTCACTGAGTTTCAGCGCCCATCTTACTGTCCTACTCGCTGGGTCTTTCAGACCTAATAACCATTTCAGAGTTGAATGATCCGTCACAACCTTAAACCTTCTACCGTACAGATAACATCGAAAGTACTAAATCCCGTATATTACGGCTAACAATTCCTTCTCCGTCGTGGAGTAGTTTTGTTCCGCCTTGTTAAGTTGACGAGACGCGAACGCAATCGGATGTTCTTTGCCATCAATTTCCTGCCCAAGTACAACCCAAAGAGCGTGATTAGACGTATCACCTTGTAGTATAAACTCCTTCGAAAAGTCTGGAAACTTCAAAACTGGATCTGATGTCAGCATCCGTTTCAATTCTTGAAATGCTTTCTCGCACTCTGACGTCCACTGGAAGGTAACTCCTTTTCTTAGCAACTTAGTAAGTGGCCTCACTATTTCTGCGAATCCCTGTACGAATTTTCGATAATAGTTCGCAAGACCAATATACGATTGCAGTTGTTTAACCGTGTGCGGAACCGGAAAATCTCGTATTGCAGAAGTGAGACGAGGATCTGGCCGTACCGCGTCCAGACTGATAACATGCCCGAGATAATTTACTTGTGCTTTCCCAAAATGGCATTTGTCCAAACTTAATGTTAGCCGTGCTGCTTGTAATCTTTTAAACACCTCCTCTAACCGTTCCACATGCTGCTCTGTATCCCTTGAAAAATTTATAATGTCATCCAGATACACCATGCATTTTTTCGGTTTCAACCCGCGAAGGACTCCATCCAACAACCTCTGAAATGTTGCTGGAGCGTTTTTTAGTCCAAACAGCATTCTTTTATACTCTAAGTGACCACAATGCGTCGTAAATTCTGTTTTTGGCCTGTCCTCCGGACATACTTCAATCTGGTGATAACCGATTCGCAAATCCATAGTGGAGAAAAACTTACACTGCCCTAGGTTGTCTAACGTTTCTGTGATATTCGGAATCGGATATACGTCCTTCACTGTCCGTTCATTCAAATGTCTGTAATCGCAACAAAAGCGACGTAGCTGAAGGATATGCTAACTACCGTCTCGGCAAATGAGAGCGTAATTTGTCAGTGAACCATCGCTAGCAAAGTCGGCTGTACAACTGGGGCGAGTGCTAGGACGTCTCTCTAGACCTGCCGTGTGGCGGCGCTTGGTCTGCAATCACTGATAATGGCGACACGCGGGTCCGACGTATACTAACGGACCGCGGCCGATTTAAAGGCTACCACCTAGCAAGTGTGGTGTTTGGCGGTGACACCACATCCCCGTTGCACGTGTCTCTGGCATTTTCCGTGTGGTATACCTCACCTCACAAAAATAAAATTGTTTTAGCCAGAAGCAAATTAATTTCTAGCACGTCTAATGGCAAGCTATCTAGACTTACCACATTGCCCCCTTACATGAGCATAGAAGCCACACACATCACAAGTGCTTGGTACAAATTTATCGCAAGGAGCTACATAACCTGTTAATCCACACACTACACATTTAGAGGGTACTAAGTTAACGTGACTTCATTCCCACAAAACTGCGATAAGTCTACAGGGCTGCTAGGCCTTTCAAATGACACTCTCACATCCCATAACGTTACCCTCGACATGTCTAACTACACAGAAAACATAGAGAGAAGGCAGTTGCAGGACTCACCCTACTCAGTGTTTCTCGGTTGCTCCGCACGGTGCTAGTCAAAGTCGTGGCGTGACTGCGCCTGACACCACTTCTTACGGCTTCTGCACCGCTTGTTAGCAGCAGACACAGTGGCTACGCCAAAGACTGAGACGGCGTGGAGTTTTACTATTATTTGTTGAACTTTCTTTACAATTTCTCCATCGTCGTTGCTGCCCAGACTTGCGGATCCCTCTGCCTGGCTGCTGCTGTGTGGATTCTCCGACAATGCGCGCCATGCGCGCCGCTAAACGCTCTCGGAAGACTCAGGCCACCAGCGCTCCGCTGAAGCCAGGATACCCTGTGGTTGAGATGAACTCGTCGCCGCTCGGCGCCCCAGTACGTGCAAGCCGACGGAGCCGCGTCGCCGTCAGGTTAGCTGCCACCGCCTGCTGCACCGGCGGCTGGGAAGCCGTCAGTCGCGATGTCCGCCAGGTCCCGCCATGGACGGACCACGCGCCGTGGTTCCGGGTTGCCATGAAGTCCACGCGTCAGTCCCCGGCGGCGCCAGTGACCAAGACCGCGCTGCTGCCGGTCCTGCTGGAAGTTCTCGCTGTAGTTAGTGAGCCATGGTGACGACCAAACTCGGGCCGACCTCCTCAGTTGAACGTGACTTCTGGCGGCGAACGGATGACTCCTGCGAGTTGGAAAAGACTTCCGGAATCGTCACCTACTAAGATTGAACATTTGGACACGGACCACGTCTGTCTTAAAATCCGAACTGCTTTCTAATGGCTTCTGTCTATTGCTGCCTGTGCTCCACTGTTTGTATCCCGCAGGAGGACGTTATTTCCCTCGGTGGTAGCTTTTTGTTATTACTCCCGCAGTATACTGCAGCGTAACCTAGCGTGCTGGCCTCACTTCCCCTTACTCAGGAATCTCCAGGCTTCACTTGCCGCTCGGTGTGTGTGCGTCCTTGCATCAGTCTGTTAGCAGACTGCTGCTGTCAGCAAGGCTAAGGTACCTGCTTCTGCTCTTTTTTTAAATCTTTCCCTATCTGAGTTCTTTCCTTCTTAGCACATTCAGAATCTAATTACAAGCTTTCTACTCTTAGTGTTAGCTCTTCTACTACCAATGGTAAATCTTCATAGTCCTTGTGTAGCATGTTGAGAATCGTGGTCACTTTCTTTACAGTATCACCCATTTGGTTTTGATTTGCTCTTATACTATTATTCGTGTCCTTGATTTTCTTTAATTCATACCTGTTCTTGATTGTCACTAATTGAACTTAACCTTTTCGTTGAAAACATCAATACATTCTTTAACGTCAGAAATAACACCCTATTTCAATTGTTTTTGATCTCTTTGAGCAGATTTTCTGTCAGGTCATTGAATTTTTGTATGACACTGTTTTGGAAATCTTCCAACACCTGTTTTTGTTTTGTTTTGAAATCTGAAAATCTTGTGACAAATCGTCACATTTTATGTTCAAGTTACATAGCTGTTATATAACTGTATTGAATTTCGTGTTCATATCAGAGAATTTAGTGTTCACAGTTGTCAGTAACTGCTGTGACAGCGCATTGGTAGTATTATTACCATTCCTATCAGCTGTACTCTACCTGTTAATATTCGGGTTACCGATTATCGGTGTTCATCCTATGTTGTCAAAATACATTGCTGTTTCACGTTCGTCTGTTTCGCTCAGCAGCAATATATCGCTTCGGGAGATGTGTGAACAGTCCCATCGATAATCATCATGGTATCGTCACAGTTTGTTTGTGTATCTGCGCTGTCATTTGTTACATCTGTGATGCGTGTCTCTGTTTTATGTTGGCTTTCTGCTAGCTGCTCGGTTGGAGCTTCATTTTCATTTATATGTTCGCACAAATCACCGCCATCTTGGTCGATTGCACCTCCTGTATTACGATGAAAACCGGGTAACTTTTGGTCAGCCATTTTGATCGTGCTAGCAATTACCAAACAATTAATTAAATGTAAGCTTTCAGGGCCAGAATCCTGAGAATTAATAAAAAATACCGGCTATTATTCCGTGGTCTAAGGGATTTCACTTCAAACCCCAACGATTCGTTCCAATCTGTGGAGGACTTTTCAAGGGAAATCATAGCTTTGTTGAATCTGACGTTCAAAGAAGCTACGATCGCCCTTGAAAATGTTCATCGCAAATGGGGACGAAATGTTGGGTTTCGAAGTGAAGTACTTGGACCACGTCATAATAGCCAGGAATATTGTATTATTTGTAAATTAATAAAAATCAGTAGAAAAGATTTCTATGTAATTAAATCTCACACCTGAAACCTGTAATTTCATGTGAAATGGCGTAACGATAAATTCCTCTCAATACATCAAAAAGTGTTACGACACAAATGATGGAAATTTTCGCAATAATTTGCACAATGCTGATGAGTCAAGGTTCGATATGATTTTTGAGTGTTTTCGATTAATAAATTTTCTGCTAGGTAAACGGTGTGGAAAAAGGAAAGAAAGCTAACTATGGCAAACTATCCTAACTCCTCTGTGTAGTCAAGCAGCTCACTTAAGTCTCCCCTTGTTGGGTAAATTAGTCTTTTTAATTCTCTGCTGCTCATTATCATGTTGTATTGCTTTTGTTGCACTCGTATTCATGCAATGTGAAAATAGACAAAAATTAGTTTCTCTTTTACACAATAATGACAAAATTTTTGCTATTTTCTTTTAAGAATCGCTAGAAAAAATCTGCTCATGTTCAACTATGACTTTGTCCTGGAAAATCAGTCGCCAATTGTGTTAGTCAATTTAGGAATAAGTGTGCTGGGAGATAGCCCAACAACTAACAGAACAATTGGCATGAAATTTACATAATGAGAATAAATACTATTAGCAGTACTTGAATCAAAGCATGGATTTTTCTTGAATCAAAATTTTTGCCATGAATGGTCTTACTTGCAGCGTAGGGAAAATACAATACAATGTACAGATACTGAAGGCGCAAAAATGAATAATGTATCAAGGATAATTTCTCTTACTCTGTCGACGTAGATTTTTAGAATGACCTATTTTGCAGCAAACATGGTGTTTAATAAAAACTCAGTTGTTCAGTTATTACACATATAGACATTTAATAGAAGGCACTGTTAAGTAAGTCCGATATCACTAAGTTACCTCTAATCTTCTGTGGTTGCCGATCATACAGTCCATGTACTAAATCTTGATGATTAGCACATATATACTCCAACATGTCTTGCAGGATGGAAGAAATTACTGCCTTTTCTTATGACTACAGGTAAAAGTCATGCTTGTAAACGAAGATCGGTGTAAGAAATAAAAATATTCTTGCAGCTATGATAATTTTTAAAATGTATATTTTCTTGCATTTTTATATACACATAGCATTTACAACACGCACATTGTTGGTCACGAGTAAAAATTACACACACATTTTGTGTAAAGTCTAAAACATAACTACTCTCAAGAGAAATTGAAGCAAAATTAGTTAAAAAATGGAATATTCGTCAGACATTTTTCTTCTCTTACAATGATAATTTTAAAAGCCTATCTTTGCTATCTTCTACAGCAATGTATAAATTTATTATTACTGATTAGAAAAAAAAAAACATTCATACAAATTGATATCGAGAGAAAAGGAAGATTAAAAAAGTATGATATTGGAAGCTAGTTGTTTAGCTATCGCACAAACGCAATAGTAAACAGAGGAGTACTAAGATTGAGTCTAGTAATAAAGGACTGAAGGTTAGAATGACCTCAAAACTATATATTTAAAGTTATAAAATTGACGCTAACCATCATGATCTCCAAGTCAAAGTAGGGTAACTGATAAATAAATTGCTTAGTACCCTCAAAAGCTAAATTAGCTAAGTCGGAGGCCAACTAATTGGTTGTGGGAGGCGGGGGGAGGGGTAAGTATTAAGAGAGTAAAACATGATTCGGTGAAATTATGTGAGGATATTGATATAAGATTTTCTGACAGAATGGACGCAGTAGAATTAAAAGTAGAAGAATGAAATACTAGTATTACTAACATTAAAAATAGAATAATCTCTGTTAATTCTTGTGATGCTACTTTACAGCATGTTGCTCCCGCTGACGCCGCTTTCATCGGATGCCGTCAACTTCACGTTTTGATCAAAACCCATCAGAGGTTTGGAATGATTTTGAGGATGTTTTGCCTAACGCATGGTCACAGCGAGACAAAATTTTTTTCATAAGAAGTCATTTGTCAGTAGATGCTACTCGATGGTCAGTTTACGTAATTATAAAAGAAAAACTCTTCCTGAATTTAAAACGGCATATCTCAATAGGTACTGGTAACACAACAAAGAAATCAATGTCTTCGGATAGGTTTAGAGTGTTAATAAGCTTGGTCCAGGTCATGAGTCAGTGAAAGATTTCTCTAGAAAGTGGGTAACATCTGACAGAAAAGATGACATCGGAAATAATTATCAAGGTACTAGAAGGTAAGCTGCCTTGTTTCTGGCAAAAAAGAATCATTTCCGCACCTAGAGATAGTTTGGATAGGTTCACTGAATATTTGGAGCGAGTAGAAAGAGTAGGTGCTGTTGAGGAGCACTTGGAAAATAATAACAGGCATTCTAACAATCACGTAGTTAAGAGAAATAATGACTGTGGGATCGTGAATGTTAGAAGTATGGAGGTACACAATACAAGATATAATTATCATGTTCGAGGCCGTGATTCAGAAAGAGTGGCTAATGGGCCACCTTGCTTCCGCAATAACTATTATGACGAAAGTAGAAATGTAAATAATGCGCCATTGAGACAAGGCAGAGAGCCTAATACTACCATATCTATTTATCGGATGAAGACCACAGGCCGCGTTTGGGAAACGAGGTTCCACCTATGAGGAAACTGTAGCTCAGCTGGAGGGAACAGTAACACAGCCAGTAACGAAAACACAAATCACAGTCAGTCAGCACACGTAAACAGATTATGGGGATGACAAAAAAGGAACAGACAGTACCAGTGATGTGCTAAACCGAGTCATTGTATAGCTGACAGCATTTTGGGCACTTTAGGAAAATGAGTCAAGGAGAAGAAAGAAAACGTTATAGATAACAGGATGGAAAAATTAATGTGTTTCAACCAGATTAGGACGAAGGTGAGGTAAAGGCTTACATCTTCGACGATAATATAAATCTACAGGCTGAAGTTTTGGTAGAAGAAATAGATTCGGTTTTACAACGTTTTGAAGAGGAAGAGTTGATGGATGACAGTGGTAGAAATAATAATGAAGTCAAGGAACCTATTAGCTGTATTGACTTGCCACAAACTGTAAACGCCAGCATAGTGTTATAGATAGCAATGTTGTGCCGGGACGCAGTTGCTCAGAGGTAGAAGTAGTTTAGCTGATGTGCAGCAAACGAAAGTAGTGGGAGTCGTCAAGTGCTTAGATTTAAAATTAGTGGACAAGATCGAAAAATGAGCTGAGAATGTGGAGTCTGATGACCTCTTGAATCTAAGTGTGAATGTATTTGCAACTGAACAAAACTACTTTAGTTGGAAACAGATTGAGAAGAATTTATTAGGAGATGTTTGTGAGGAACCTGTACAAACAAGAATAACGCACCCTCTTATAAAAACTAACACTTCAGGAATACCAGTGCGTTGTCTTCTTGATAGTAATAGTGAAGCAAGTGCTTTGTCCCTTGCTTTCTTTGATTCTGTTCCAAATAAAAGTTATTGTCTGTCATGAAAGTAAGTGGTTTAAGAATAACAGGTGCTAGTCGAAAAGTTTGTAGACCTGTACAGCATAAAGCATTGATATCAATTGGTATAGGTGACATAATAAATCATTCTTGTTTAATAGTGCTGTCCGCAGCTCGTGGTCGTGCGGTAGCGTTCTCGCTTCCCGCGCCCGGGTTCCCAGGTTCGATTCCCGGCGGGGTCAGGGATTTTCTCTGCCTCGTGATGACTGGGTGTTGTGTGATGTCTTTAGGTTAGTTAGGTTTAAGTAGATCTAAGTCCTAGGGGACTGATGACCATGGCTGTTATGTCCAATACTGCTCATAGCCATTCGAACCATTTTTAGTTGTGCTCAGTTTAAGTGTTGAAATATTAATAGGCACAGGTATCCTAACAAAATATCAGGGATGGGTTCATTTTGATCAGAACGACTTAGTATTATTGTTAACTAATTGTCAGGTAGTTAAGGAATCTTTCATAGAAATTATATAGACGATAGTAATGAAGTATGTGATCTGCCTATTAGAGTAATTAGGAATAAGGCATGCTTGAGGAGGATACTGAATAATGTGCAAGATGCTAATGCATATGGTAACTATATCCTAGCAGAGACAGAGGCCAAAGGTACAGTCAATAAATTGAATTTCTGATAAACAGAGAGCAGAATACCCAACGTAATATATTTTAGAACACGCCTGGTAAAGTTTCTTGTTGTGGTCTTCAGTCCTGAGACTGGTTTGATGCAGCTCTCCATGCTACCCTATGCTGTGCAAGATTCTTCATCTCCCAGTACTTACTGCAACCCACATCCTTCTGAATCTGATTAGTGTATTCATCTCTTGGTCTCCCTCTACGATTTTTACTCTCCATGCTGCCCTCTAATGCTAAATTTGTGATCCCTTGATGCCTCAAAACATGTCCTACTAACCGGTCCCTTCTTTTTGTCAAGTTGTGCCACATACTCCTCTTCTCCCCAATTCTATTCAATACTTCATCATTAGTTATGTGATCTACCCATCTAATCTTCAGCATTCTTCTGTAGCACCACATTTCGAAAGCTTCAATTCTCTTCTTGTCCAAACCATTTATCGTCCACGTTTCACTTCCATACATGGCTACACTCCATACAAATACTTTCAGAAACGACTTCCTGACACTTAAATCTATACTCGATGTTAACAAATTTCTCTTCTTCAGAAACGCTTTCCTGGCCATTGCCAGTCTAATTTTATATCTTCTCTACTTCGACCATCATCAGTTATTTTGCTCCCCAAATAGCAAAACTCCTTTACTACTTTAAGTGTCCCATTTCCTAATATAATTCCCTCAGCATCACCCGACTTAATTCGACTACATTCCATTATCCGCGTTTTGCTTTTGTTGATGTTCATCTTATATCTTCCTTTCAAGACCCTGTCCATTCCGTTCAACTGCTCTTTCAAGTCCCTTGCTGTCTCTGACAGAATTACAATATCATCGCCGAACCTCAAAGTTTTTATTTCTTCTCCATGGATTTTAATACCTACTCCGAATTTTTCTTTTATTTCCTTTGCTGCTTGCTCAATATACAGATTGAATAACATCGGGGAGAGGCTACAACCCTCTCTCACTCCCTTCCAAACCACTGCTTCCCTTTCATGCCCGTCGACTCTTATAACTGCCATCTGGTTTCTGTACAAATTGTAAATAGCCTTTCGCTCCCTGTATTTTACCCCTGCCGCCTTCATAAATTGAAAGAGAGTATTCCAGTCAACATTGTCAAAAGCTTCCTCTAAGTCTACAAATGCTAGAAACGTAGGTTTCCCTTTTCTTAATCTAGCTTCTAAAAAAAGTCGTAGGGTCAGTATTGCCTCACGTGTCCCCATATTTTTACGGAATCCAAACTGATCTTCCCCAAGGTCGGCTTCTACCAGTTTTTCCATTCGTCTGTAAAGAATTCGCGTTAGTATTTTGCAGTCGTGACTTATTAAACTGATTGTTCGGTAATTTTCACATCTGTCAACGCCTGCTTTCTTTGAGATTGGAATTATTATATTCTTCTTGAAGTCTGAGGGTATTTCGCCTGTCTCATAGATTTTTCTTACCAGATGGTAGAGTTTTGTCAAGACTGGCTCTCCCAAGGCCGTCAGTAGTTCTAATGGAATGTTGTCTACTCCCGGGGCCTTGTTTCGACTCAGGTCTTTCAGTGCTCTGTCAAACTCTTCATGCAGTATCATATTTCCCATTTCATCTTCATCTACATCCTCTTCCACTTCCATAATATTGTCCTCAAGTACATCGCCCTTGTATAGACCCTCTATATACTCTTTGAAACTTTCTGCTTTCCCTTCTTTGCTTAGAACTGGGTTTCCATCTGAGCTCTTGATATTTATACAAGTGGTTCTCTTTTCTCCAAAGGTCTCTTTAATTTTCCTGTAGGCAGTATCTATCTTACCTCTAGTGAGATAAGCCTCTATATCCTTACATTTGTCCTCTAGCCATGACTGCTTAGCCATTTTGCATTTCCTGTCGATCTCATTTTTGAGACGTTTGTAATTCTTTTTACCTGCTTCATTTACTGCGTTTTTATATTTTCTCCTTTCATCAATTAAAATCAATATCTCTTCTGTCACCCAAGGATTTCTATTAGCACTCGTCTTTTTACCTACTTGATCCTCTGCTGTCTTCACTACTTCATCCCTCAAAGCTACCCATTCTTCTTCTACTGTATTTCTTTCCCCAATTCTTGTCAATTGTTCCCTTATGTTCTCCCTGAAACTCTGTAAAACCTCTGGTTTAGTCAGTTTATCCAGATCCCATAACCTTATATTCACACCTTTTTGCAGTTTCTTCAGTTTCAATCTACAGTTCATAACCAATAGATTGTGGTCAGAGTCCACATCTGCCCCTGGAAATGTCTTACTATTTAAAACCTGGTTCCTAAATCCCTGTCTTACCATTATATAATCTATGTGATACCTTTTAGTATCTCCATGCTTCTTCCATATATACAACCTTCTTTGATGATTCTTGAACCAAGTGTTAGCTATGATTAAGATATGCTCTGCACAAAATTCTACCAGGCGGCTTCCTCTTTCATTTCTTACCCCCAATCCATATTCACCTACTACGTTTCCTTCTCTCCCTTTTCCTGCTACCGAATTCCAGTCACCCATGACTATTAAATTTTCGTCTCCCTTCACTATCTGATTAATTTCTTTTATTTCATCATACATTTCTTCAATTTCTTCGTCATCTGCAGAGCTAGTTGGCATATAGACTTGTACTACTGTCGTAGGCGTGGTCTTCGTGTCTATCTTGGCCACAACAATGCGTTCGCTGTGCTGTTTGTAGTAGCATACCCGCATTCCTATTTTTTTATTCATTATGAAACCTACTCCTGCATTACCCCTATTTAATTTTGTATTTATAACCCTGTGTTCACCTAACCAAAAGTCTTGTTCCTCCTGCCACCGAATTTCACTAATTCCCACTATATCCAACTTTAACCTATCCATTTCCCTTTTTAAATTTTCTAACCTACCTGCCCGATTAAGGGATCTGAAATTCCACGCTCCGATCCGTAGAACGCCAGTTTTCTTTCTCCTGATAACGACGTCCTCCTGAGTTGTCCCCGCCCAGAGATCCGAATGGGGGACTATTTTAGCTCCGGAATATTTTACCCAAGAAGACGACATCATCATTTATTCGTACAGTAAAGCTGCATGCCCTCGGGAAAAATTACGTCCGTAGTTTCCCCTTGCTTTCAGCCGATCGCAGTACAAGCACACCAAGGCCGTTTTGGTTAGTGTTACAAGACCAGATCAGTCAATCATCGAGACTGTTGCCCCTGCAACTACTGAAATGTCTGCTGCCTCTCTTCAGGAACCACACGTTTGTCTGGCCTCTCAACAGATACACCTCCGTTGTGGTTGCACCTACGGTACGGCTATCTGTATCGCTGAGGCACGCAAGCCTCCCCACCAACGGCAAGGTCTATGGTTCATGGAAGGAGTGCTGTGTTACGTAATTAATAACGTTGTGTTTCAGTGAATGGAACACTGTGATTCATTTTTGAAAAGGTCTTTAGGGGAGGTAATGAATTACCGAATGAAAACTACAGGCTGCCATTTTAAAAAGTCATACCGCTGTTCATATTTTTGTAAAAGACAAAGCTACAACGAAGGCGATCATGCTGATTGATGTCCTCCTGACGGCTACAGAACATTTGCTTACGCTCGCGCGCGCGCACGCGTGTGTGTGTGTGTGTGTGTGTTTGTGTGTGTGTGTGTGTGTGTTTGTGTGGTATTTTTTGATTGTAGTATTAAGGAAAAATTTGCTGACATTTAAAAGAGGTCAGTGATAGTAACATCCCATGTTTCTAATACACTCCTGGAAATTGAAATAGGAACACCGTGAATTCATTGTCCCAGGAAGGGGAAACTTTATTGACACATTCCTGAGGTCAGATACATCACATGATCACACTGACAGAACCACAGGCACATAGACACAGGCAACAGATCATGCACAATGTCGGCACTAGTACAGTGTATATCCACCTTTCGCAGCAATGCAGGCTGCTATTCTCCCATGGAGACGACCGTAGAGATGCTGGATGTAGTCCTGTGGAACGGTTTGCCATGCCATTTCCACCTGGCGCCTCAGTTGGACCAGCGTTCGTGCTGGACGTGCAGACCGCGTGAGACGACGCTTCATCCAGTCCCAAACATGCTCAATGGGGGACAGATCCGGAGATCTTGCTGGCCAGGGTAGTTGACTTACACCTTCTACAGCACGTTGGGTGGCACGGGATACATGCGGACGTGCATTGTCCTGTTGGAACAGCAAGTTCCCTTGCCGGTCTAGGAATGGTAGAACGATGGGTTTGATGACGGTTTGGATGTACCGTGCACTATCCAGTGTCCCCTCGACGATCACCAGTGGTGTACGGCCAGTGTAGGAGATCGCTCCCCACACCATGATGCCGGGTGTTGGCCCTGTGTGCCTCGGTCGTATGCAGTCCTGATTGTGGCGCTCACCTGCACGGCGCCAAACACGCATACGACCATCATTGGCACCAAGGCAGAAGCGACTCTCATCGCTGAAGACGACACGTCTCCATTCGTCCCTCCATTCACGCCTGTCGCGACACCACTGGAGGCGGGCTGCACGATGTTGGGGCGTGAGCGGAAGACGGCCTAACGGTGTGCGGGACCGTGGCCCAGCTTCATGGAGACGGTTGCGAATGGTCCTCGCCGATACCCCAGGAGCAACAGTGTCCCTAATTTGCTGGGAAGTGGCGGTGCGGTCCCCTACGGCACTGTGTAGGAGCCTACGGTCTTGGCGTGCATCCGTGCGTCGCTGCGGTCCGGTTCCAGGTGCACGTGCACCTTCCGCCGACCACTGCCGACAACATCGATGTACTGTGGAGACCTCACGCCCCACGTGTTGAGCAATTCGGCGGTACGTCCACCCGGCCTCCCGCATGTCCACTATACGCCCTCGCTCAAAGTCCGTCAACTGCACATACGGTTCACGTCCACGCTGTCGCGTCATGCTGCCAGTGTTAAAGACTGTGATGGAGCTCCGTATGCCACGGCAAACTGGCTGACACTGACGGCGGCGGTGCACAAATGCTGCGCAGCTAGCGCCATTCGACGGCCAACTCCGCGGTTCCTGGTGTGTCCGCTGTGCCGTGCGTGTGATCATTGCTTGTACAGCCCTCTCGCAGTGTCCGGAGCAAGTATGGTGGGTCTGACACACCGGTGTCAATGTGTTCTTTTTTCCATTTCCAGGAGTGTATTTAATTTTGTTCAGAAGTAATTTTTTTCAGCCGGCCGCGGTGGTCTAGCGGTTCTGGCGCTGCAGTCCGGAACCGCGGGACTGCTACGGTCGCAGGTTCGAATCCTGCCTTGGGCATGGGTGTGTGTGATGTCCTTAGGTTAGTTAGGTTTAAGTAGTTCTAAGTTCCAGGGGACTTATGACCTAAGATGTTGAGTCCCATAGTGCTCAGAGCCATTTGAACCATTTTTTTTAAATTTTTTTCACAAAAATAAATAGGGGGTGGTGTGGTGAAATAGAGCGGTAGTATTTGCGAGATACAGAGGTGAACGAGTGTGTCGGGACTTACCACAGTTAACTGCTGCTAGCGCCACGTCATCATTACAAGCCTGCGCGTAGCATACGAAGTACTGCGCCATAATGTAAGAAAGAAATTAGAAACTAATGTAGCTTTTCCGAACTATGTCAGCATATGCATCAGTATACCAACATTAAAATTGTTAAATCTCAGAATGATCAAATGAATATCTATCACTAAATACGTTGTTTTAAGAAAAAACCAAATGGCGTTAAATAAAAATGCTTGAAAGGATATATGTTCAGAATGTGCAAATGTACGTCAAAGTCAACTGTTACAAGTGTATACTTGATCGGAGGAATATTTTGCTCAAATCGACGTTTCAGCGAAATACTGAAGTCTCTAAATATTAGACTCGGAGATATGAAAATCCGTATGAAGTTTTCAATAGGTATAAAACATTGACTATATGAGTTCAATAGGCTACCTCTAACAGTTTACAAGTAATTTTTCTAAAAACTAAATTTGGAGCTAAAACGTCCTTATTTGTAATACATTAAATATCACTTACAGTAATGACAGAAAGCTCTGTTTAGAGCGCTTAGTAACATCCATTAAATAATAAAAATATAACAAGTCTGAAAACATTTATGTAAATAACTATCAATACAAGGACTCTTAAAGTAGTAGTTCAGAGGTGATGTCCTATTGTCGATTGCGTTTTAAAATTCTAGTCAGCAAAGTTTAAACGCAGTCGAACTAAGACTTTTTCTATCTTTAAAGCTGGTCGAACCCCATTCACATAAAAAATACGAAGACTGTAAATTGATACACAGCCGTGTTAAGATATGGGTCCGAGAAAGCGGCATTTAGATGCTTCTACCTAGGCTTAGAGCGGACGGTAGCTGTTCCGTTCGGACATCCGTTGCGCCCATACAAGAATACGGCCTGGAGGCAGTAAGGAAGACAATTCGCACTCTGACATCAATCTGAGCGCGTCAGTCAAACCTGGGCATACCCTGTCTCTCGGATGATGTGTTCACCGGGCTGCTACCAAATGCACGTTTATGATACGAATAGGAAGTGAACTCTCAAGGACTGTACACCGTCCTAGATCGCTTAGATATATCGGAAGTAACTGTGTGTGTGGTGCGTGTAACGTTAACAAAACCGCGTGGGAAGTGGTGACATTATTTTCCACTTTTGTGGCGAGCAGTTATCTTTGATGGTTGGAAGTCACAGAGAAGGAACCATTTAATTGGAACTTACTGTAAAAAGTCGCCTCTGAACTGCTCATAATTCTGTTATGATAGGGAAATTATTGTTGTTATTATCATTACTATGAATATAACTATGTTTGTGCTTCTGAAGGTTTACTGAAAATGTAAACCAATTACAACACCAAACCTTTCTTCATAATCGCTGTTCCTGATCCCGCTGAGTAGATAGAGAGTGGAAACATTTCTTGCAGTGAGTACAATAAGAATGTGGACTTTCAGACTGGAAACAATGGTCAGTACGTTCTCGATCGCTTTCTCACTGACCGCAAAAATAGTTTTCACGCTCTTGGAAAAGACGGTGAAAGTTTTTATTATATTTACTAGTAGTCCCTCCGCTCCACAAATGGAAAATTTAAGAAACTGAAATAGACTCGTTGAAGTTAAATATAGCTCGAATCAGTGAAGTTTGGTAGCAGTAGGAACAGAACTTTTGGTCAGGTGAATGCAGGTTTACAAATACAAAATCAAATAGTGTACAAGTATATGCAGGAGTGTATTTAAATTGAATAAGGATACAGGAATGCTGGTAAGCTAATATGAACAGCCCAGATAGACACGAAGCCCACACAAACTACTATAGTACAATTTTATATGTTAACTAGATCCACAGGTGGTGAAGAAATTTAAGAAATGCATGATGAGATAAAAGAAATTATTCAGATAGTTAAGGGAGAAGAAAAATAGGAGATGGATGTTGTCTGGGAGAAGGGAATGAATAAGAAAGTGGCCTCGTAGAATTATGCACAGAGGCTAATATGTTTAAGGCTGCCACTTGGTTAAGAAAGGTGCAAACCGGTGTGTACGTAGAAGAGACCTGGAGACGCCAGATTATTTAATAATAAGGGCGAGATATAGTGGTTGACTGAAATATTAAAATTATACGATCATCTGTCCGTTCGCCCCCCCCCCCCCCCCCCCCAGGGCCTGTCTATGTGGCCGAGCGGTTGTAGGCGCTTTAGTTTGGAACCGAGCGACCGCTACGGTCGCAGGTTCGAATGCTGCCTGGGGCATGCATGTGTGTGATGTCCTTTGGTTTGTTACCTTTAAGTAGTTCTAAGTTCTAGGGGACTGATGACCTCAGATGTTACATCTCATAGTGCTCAGAGCCATTTGAACCATTTTTTTCTTCCCCACCCGGTCCCCCCCCCCCTCCCACCCCCCCACCACCCTCCTGAAAAGTGATCGATGCCGTTCGTGGGGTGGCTTGCGTGTTACAGCGATAGCGACTGAGGTGCCATAGGTGGAAGGAAGCACATCAGATAGGTATGTGTTGTGAAGCCACAGAAACGTGGGGTTCCTGAAGATGGGCAGCAGCCTTTTGTGTCACTGCAAGGACAAGCGACTTCGGAAACATATTTCAGTACTGGACATATTGAATGTAGGGGAATGCAGCCGGGTGACGCCGTCGACAACCGCCAATATTTCAACAGGAGCACACCCTGCCATTTTCAAGGCAAAACTGCAGCAAGTCAGCACTAGGCAGTTAAATGTAATGCCTCGCGTTTCACAGAAAGTTCGTAAAGATAACAAATATACGTACACTCACACATACATACATACACTGTAAACAGTAGCGCTATTACAAACCAAAAATATCCGACGTCAGAAGTTATCGATAATTATTATTAAAAAATCAAACGGTTAGAAGCGTAAACCCTGTCTCGCTGTTTTCTGAAAAGTGGAAATAGAAATGTCGTGTGGCTAGACCCTCCCTTCGGGTAGACCGTTCGCCTGGTGCAAGTCTTTCAAGTTGACGCCACTTCGGCGACTTGCGTGTCGATGGGCATGAAATGATGATGATTAGGACAACACAACACCCATTCCCTGAGCGGAGAAAATCTCCGACCTAGCCGGGAATCGAACCAGGGCCATTAGACATGACATTCCGTCGCCCTGACCACTCAGCTACCAGTAGCGGACTTCTGAAAAGTGACTGAGCCGGATTCCAAGGTAAAATCCGAACAACATCATTATGTCTATTAATGAGGTGTCTTGCTAATTTAATTTCATCAGCTTCCTTAATATCGCTATCCCAACAGCTGGAAGTGCATTTCAGAATCTCCGTGTTGTTATATTTCCTAGGATACCCTTTCCTAAGACAAAGTTCTCCATTGGCAGACTTGCTCTCCTGTTCTAAGCATGTGTGCTATTTATACTCAGCATGCCGGCCCTCCACAGGCCTGTTAGTCTGACCAATAGACACATACTACACCTGGAAGGAATACGGGAGACACCCGCCTTACGCAAACCATGATCATCCTATACGCAGCCTAAAAGGTCACTGATTTAAGATGGCGATCGAATAACACGCCTGACATTATATCTCCGCAAAACAGACGAATACTGGTCGAAATGGTTCTTGCGCAAGGCGAAAAGGTCGCCGACTTTGGTTTTAACTCGGTATTATCATCATTCAGCCGGTGCACGGCTGGCCGAAAGAGCAACTCAGGTATTATCTGTCTTTCACTACAACCATTCTGACGAAAGGCGACTTCGAGTTGGGGTAACTCAGCTGACATACTCTCAGAGTCCGGGATGACAAGAGCTCTATGAACCAAAGTAAGAAGTACCCCCTCACCTTGAGCCAGATGGTGACAACTGTCAGCCTGGAGATAGAAGTCAATATGAGAAGGCTTACTATCAACAGCATGTCCCAACGTACCATCCACCCTCGTCCTGACCAACACATCAAGCAAGGAAGACAGTCACCCTTTTCCACATGCATTGTGAGACGAATATTCGAGTGGATTGAATTCATGTGTTCTGAAAGGTCGTTGAAATTCTCACTATCATGAGGGTGAACAACAACAAAAATCCTGCTTGTTTTTCAGATGTGTAGACGACACTTCTGTTGTTTGATCTCATGGCAGTAAGGATTTCAACGAAGTTTTAGTGCACTTGAATTCAATTCGCCTGAATATTCGTCTCACGATGGAGATGGAAAAGGATGGCTGTCTTCCTTGTTTGATGTGTTGGTGAGGAAGAAGGTGGATGATACATTGGGACATGCTGTTGACAGGAAGCCTACTCGCACTGACTTGTATCTCTGCAGATAGTTGTCACAATCCGGCGCAACTTCAAGGTAACTTCGTACTTTGGTTCATAAGACCCATGTCATCCCTGATTGGTTCAAATGGTTCAAATGGCTCTGAGCACTATGCGACTTAACTTCTGAGGTCACCAGTCGCCTAGATCTTAGAACTAATTAAACCTAACTAACCTAAGGACATCACACACATCCATACCCGAGGCAGGATTCGAACCTGCGACCGTAGCGGTCGCTCGGCTCCACACTGTAGCGCCTAGAACCGCACGGCCACTCCGGCCGGCATGTCATCCCTGACCCTGAGAGTTTGTCAGCTAAGGTAGTCCATCTCGAAATCGCCTTTCGTCAGAACGGTTACAGCAAAAGACAGATCAGACCTGCCTTACGCTATCGGCCAACTGTGCACTGCGTGAATGGTGAGAATACCGATGTAGCACCAACGTCTACGGTCTTTTTGTCTTATGCAGAAACTATTTCGGATAGGATTGGTTTTATTTTGTTGAGATATGATGTGAAGTGTATTTTTCGACCATCATCTAAGGTCAGTGTACTTTTAGTTTCAGCAAAAGATGATCTTAGTTTGAGTAAGGAGGGTGTCTCTTATCCTTTGCAGTTGTGGGATTTCATATAATAGTCAGACTAACAGGTCTGTTGAGACCCGAACAGGGTTTATACTTATCACGTAATGATTATTAATTTCACTATCGATACCATCAGACGACAGCCATTTTATTTTGTGATGACGCTAGTGTTGACAGTGCGTGCGCTATCTTTATGGACTTTCTGTGAAAAACGAGCTATAAAATTCACTTCCGTAACGCGTACCTGCTTCAGTTCAGCAATGAGAGTGGCAGGGTGTTCTCCTGTCGAAATATTGGCGGTTGTCCACGATGTCATCCGCATGTGTTTGTGTAAGTTTTTTGAAGATTGTATACGTTGCAATACACTAAGGTCTGATACTGAACCATTTGACGAAGGGAGAAGATATAAAAACGCAGCAAATGAAGTAGGCGAAAGGGAATGCAGACGCTTGTAACTAACGAGAAGGCACTGAAGAGGACTTTGGAGAAAAGAAAATTGTGAGCACAACCTGACTAAATGAAGGGATCAGTTAATAGGACGAGACATCAGTGCTGGAGGGAACTGGTAATGTACAGGGAGGCGGTGTGGCTAAAGTTGTAGAGGGAGACCTGTTGATGAATACATTAAGCAGTTTCAGAGGGATGTAAGTTGCAGTAGATATTCTGAGGTGAAGAGGCTGACACAGGATAGAGTGGCTCGGAGAGCTGCTTCAAACTATAACGTAAACAACAACTCCCACTGAGCAACTCTCTTATTTTGTAGCCGTTTGTAATTTACAGTTATTATTACTACATACTCTGGACGTTTAACTTCCTTAATCAATATACAGGGTGACGAATAAATGCTAGCACGTGAGTCATTAACCAGGTTACAATCAAAAAATCTATCTATCAAAATAAGATCGGCTGCATTTAGAAAACACATGCTTGAAAACGAAGAGGTGTCGACACAGTCACATCCTGTAGAGCAGCGGAATGTAGAGAGCACTGTGTGTCACCCCACATAACCATACCAGGTGTCGTAGTTCCTGAGTAGTCTGAAACATGAAACCTGCACCCACCTTAGAGCAATTAATTGAATCCTCGTCAGGTTTTTTTTTTTTTCACTGTTTTGATGTCCGTTCCCTAGCTCTCGTCAGTTACAATGAGGACATCATTTCATCACAGGACAATGACCTACAAGATGACAGTGGCCTATGGCATTTGAAGTGGAATCCATTAACCTGCGTGTTTGAGTCTACTAACCACATAGTGGTCAGCCATAGCGGCTACTGTCAAGTTTATATAGGGCAGCTTCGCGAAATACTGCACAAACGATGAATATCTCAATACCTTTCTGATTTTGAGTGTCTCAGATCAAGAGTCTGTTTCTGTTGCTCGTGCATGTGCTATATAATGCCCTCAAAGACGTCATCTTCGACCAAAAGTAATACACAGCGGTTGTCCAAGGACAAAACATAATCCATAAACAGAGGACGGAATTCTTTAAAACATTCACCACACTCCTAAACAAAGGCAGTTTCAGTTATCTGAAAGACTGATTTATGAAGTGATTCACAATGAGTTGTTTCTGTATTATACCACGCTAATTCAGCAGCAGTGGCCAGAAGACCAAAATGGACGAGTACAAGTACGTGAATGGATTTTACACTAAGTGGAAGATAATGTACTTTTTAAAAGTAACGTGCGATGGGGTGACAAATCTAGCTTCACTCGTGAATCTGTTTCCAACCCACAGCAATCATTATTGATTGTAACACAACCCACATATCACCTGTGAACGGGACTACAACACCCCTTCTCACACTATGGGGTTGTAATATGTTCGAACGACCTGAGAAATATGATTTTGGGGAGAGGAGTTACTTACCCTGTAGCATGCAAAGAAACATCGTCAAATGTTTCTTTTACTTTAGTGAATCGAAGGTAAACAGCAAGCCTTCCACTGATCCCAGTGATGACGTCACGTGGTGTGAGTACGTGGATCAGCACCAATGTCAGTGGTGGAACCTGCTGCGTCGGGGTCCAGTCACTAAGCGTTGCAGACGTAGCGCTTCTACTCACGTCACGGTTAAGGGGCCGCCACTTGTGTGGGCTGTATAGGTAGCCGGGGATGTGGCTGGGTGCTCTCTCAATCGCAACTTGTGGACCCCACGTACAGCGCCGAAGGGAAACAGGTGGCCGCCATCGTTGTAGTAAGCTTTAGCAGCACAGGCATCTTGGTGAGTGAGAGCAGACTGCTCTGCACCTGGGAGTCTGCTAGTTGGCGCCTCCTCCCTGCCACTGCGAATGGCAGCTTGCTGTTCCCCGGACGATGTCACCCGAAGAGCGGAGGGTAGCAGCCCTCTCGGGCCTCGCGCAGGTACAGCTCCAAGATATGGCCCACCCCGCCACAGCTACTACGCGTCCGTGCAGCGTAGATTGCTAGTAGTTTCAACTGGTCGGTTTGCCGCCGTAATCAATCACCAATAGATCGTCGAGGTTAGCCTACAAGTTAAACAATCGTCATTGTCTCGGATTCTGAACATGGAGATAATGGCGACACGACAGCTTTCCATTTAGGCATCCGGGATCGCTTATTTATATGTGATTTTCCTACACTTCCGATGTATTTCCCACGGTGTGGACAAGTGGAGTGATGTTTAATAATTACAACATCAACTTCCTCCAGTCCTCTTCAGTCCCTATACACAGGTCATTGGGCGCTCTTCTATCCGCAATGTATCGGTTTTTCACAGCACTTCAGTTCCCTGTGCTACCCTGATTTCACCAATCTTGTATACAGTGCCTGCCGTGCCGTGCCTTCCCTCCTGCAAGTGCTGTCCTAAACCTGCGTCCCAGAATCATTTGCTAAATGTCAACGTCGCCCGCGCCTGACATCCGATATGACAATCGATCCCTTATCTACTACCTTCCAGGCATAGCTGCACGAAATTTGCCAAAATTCTCAAAAAACCACGCCTGCACATGGCGTGTTCGTGGCGTAGCAACATAAATCTACAGGCTATAATCGTATAATCGTGAGAGAAGTGCTTCTGATTCCTTAACTATTTCTGGACAATTTGCATGCGCCCTTGCATTGTTAGTTCCTTTTCAACAAGTTCCTTGGTGCATCTGAAAAGTTTCTCTTGCTGTTTAGCGACAACTAAGGTTTCGGTATGGTGGTGCAATGTGACACTTTGGAATAGACGCGTTTCCAGGGAAATGAGTCGGATAAAGGAACAAGTTGATGCTGACATGTTGTGTAGGGTCCAACAAAGTACGATCGAGTTAGTGGCGAAGTGTTTGCAAATGCAAGATAGTTGAACACCTTTCCTAAAGTGAAATTTGCTCATATGTCCATGTACCGGTACTGTGAAGATAAGCCTGGACGGTAAATGTTTAGAATGGAATTATAGTGTGTAACGTAATGTGAATTTGGTGTACCCTACCTATTGTGTTTTTTGTATCTCATTGGATACAGACGATGTTATTGTGTACACTATTATTTTCAATTGGCTTTACTTGTGTCATTGACGAAACAAAGTAGTAGTTTTAGCTGTAAGAAGTTTATGTTACATCTTAATATTCAAGTAAAGACAGAATGATGTACAAAACATACCACAATTGGAAGTGTCAACTAGGTACTGTTTGATGCTTTAACTGAAAAGAATGTTTGGTGCAAACGCAATCTGAACATCATTGAGTCTGAATCTTCGATCCCCACAGAATTTTCTAGTCTCACTGAGCTAACGGGACAGCTCCACCACAGCGCAGAATTAATGCTACACCACTGGCCATTAAAACTGCTACACCACGAAGATGACGTGCTACAGACGCGAAATTTAACCAACAGGAAGAAGATGCTGTGATATACAAATGATAAGCTTTTCAGAGCATTCACACAAGGTTGGCGCCTGTGGCGACACCTACAACGTGCTGACATAAGGAAAGATTCCAGCCGATTTCTCATACACAAACAGAAGTTGACCGGCGTTGACCGGATAAACATTGTTGTGATGCCTCGTGTAACGAGGAGAAATGCATACCATCACGTTTCCGACTTTGATAAAGGTCGGATTGTAGCCTATCGCGATTGCGGTTTATCGTGCTGCTCGTGTTGGTCGAGATCCAATGACTGTTAGCAGAATATGGAATCGGTGGATTCAGGAGGGTAATACGGAACGCCGTGCTGGATCCAACCTCCTCGTATCACTAGCAGTCGACATGACAGAAATCTTATCCGCATGGCTGTAACGGGTCGTGCAGCCACGACTCGATCCCTGACTCAACAGATGGGGACGTTTGCAAGACAACAACCATCTGCACGAACAGTTCGACGACGTTTGCAGCAGCTCGGAGACCATGGCTGCGGTTACCCTTGACGCTGCATCACAGACAGGAGCGCCTGCGATGGCGTACTCAACGACGAACCAGGGTTCACGAATGGCAAAATGTCATTTTTCCGGATGAATCCAGGTAGCATCCGTGTTGGCGACATCGCAGTGAACGCACGTTGGAAGCGTGTATTCGTCATCGCCATACTGGTGTATCACCCGGCCTGATGGTATGAGGTGCCATTGGTTACACGTCTCGGTCACCTCTTGTTCGCATTGACGGCACTTTTAACAGTGGACGTTACATTTCAGATATGTTGCGACCCGTGGCTCTACCCTTCATTCGATCCCTGTGAAACCCTACATTTCAGCAGGATAATGCACGACCGCATGTTGCAGGTCCTGTACGGGCATTTCTGGATACAGAAAATGTTCGACTGCTGCACTGGCCAGCACATTCTCCAGATCTCTTACCAATAGAAAACGTCTGGTCAATGGTGGCCGAGCAACTGGCTCGTCACAATACGCCAGTCACTACTCTTGATGAACTGTGGAATTGTGTTGAAGCTGCATGGGCAGCTGTTCCTGCACACGCCATCCAAGCTCTGTTTAACTCAATGCCTAAGCGTATCGAAGCCGTTATTACGGCCAGAGGTAGCTGTTCTGGGTACTAATTTCTCAGGATCTATGCAAACAAATTGCGTGAAAATGTAATCACACGTCAGTTCTAGTATAATATATTTGTCCAAGGAATACCCATTTACCATCTGCATTTCTTCTTGGTGCAGTAATTTTAATGGCCAGTAGTGTACTTGTTCTTAGCCACGCTCTGTGCAGTAAAAGCATTACCAGATCCGCATTTTCTAAATCGCATTTCTATAAACCTGGGAGTCGGACTGGGGATAGCTAGATATACGTTTGTGTTGAACTGGGACAAGGAATCACATGTTGACAGTAATGTGTGACATTTTCTTCTTCAATGTGTATGTTGTTGGCTACTCCTATCAAGCAACAGATGTGTTTTTTAGTTATTTAGGATTTACACTTAATGTTTTACTGAAAAGAATATATTACTGTTAATGTATGGCTTCCTTCATCTAACTGATAATTATTTTGTTACCTGTCTCGGTTTATCTTGCTGTTTATTGACATAAGATTATTTGATAGCATTAATTTTGCACCTTGCTTTTTTTCTTTGATGACTGACGTCGGAGTCCCATTTATGTACATCGCGATGTGACGACAGTGGAACGTGTCACCAAAACTGGATGCATTTCAGCAAAGAGATTTAAACATAAAGCTTATGGTATTACTATAAATTCTCATTTTCGGAAATTCATGTGTCTCCACTTCAAGAATAATTGAATGAACTGTTCCGAAACGTAATATATCTAAATAAAAAAAGCCGTTTTCTGTAACCGCCATCGAAGCGTAAATCAGTGGTTAATAATAGAGCATCGAACTTGCATACGTGTTAACAACATTAATGTAACAGATTAAACGTCTCATGAGATTGGACGGATTTTGTCTAGTTTCCTGTGGAACTTCACCAAATTGGGAGGCAAATAAGAAACTAATTGAGGTTGATATATAACATAAAAACTCATGAGTAGCAAGAGCAATATCGACGACGATCCATATTGTGTACTGTTAAAAACAAAACAGATTGCCGTAATATAATCGTCGTCGTAATACTGTCCCGTAAGAAAAAATTACTGTCGTATGTGATAATATTGTAAATTACGCCGATACTCAGTGTTGAGGTACGCTTAAAGAAAAACACCAACCAGTTCCGAATTCAACGATAATCTTATCCCCACATTCCTATATCAGTGAAAGATAATCATATTTCCCTCTGAAATAAGATTTAAAACATAACTTGGTAATTTGAAAGAAAAAGAAAGAGAGGAAATCTTCATCTGTGATACTGATAGTATCACCACTATGGCGACTGCTTTACTTACATGGTAAACAAATTCTGTTAATACATGTACCGTGTTTTCGCGATTCATTATATTGTTTATCCCTCGTATGCGATTCCGTTAGTGCTAAACATGCGTAATTTAAACTCTCTGTCGTTATTCGTCCCTACTCGCTGGTTATAAGATTATGTTAACGAAAATATAATCAGTTGTAATTCCCATTTTATTATTGCTTTTTGTTCCTTGCTTTGTCTTATCTACATGACCCCCCTATTACCAAGATTGTTTGTTTCATTGAACACCCCTGAGGCAATAAACGACCCAAATAATTTACAAGGTATAAATTAACAGTACTTTAATGAACAAACATGTAAAAAAGTTACAACGGTTCCAGCATTAAGCATCATTCTACCTGCACAAATGCTACATTCAAGGAACGAAAGGAAATTAAGACAGCGGTCGTATTGTCCCTCAGTGCAAAAACTTGATAAAGATTTTGATGTGCTGCAAATATAAAACAGAACTGAACTTCGCTGGATAAAACTTACTTAGAGGGAGAATGTCATAATGACTTTAGTGGTACTAGGTAGCTTAAAAGTGTATTTTTTCATTGAATAAATGCAGTTAATAACTGAAATTCAAAATCCAGTGGCTACTAATCAAATAAGCACTTCATCCAATGGAATTAACAGTTATTGTACTTGATAATACTGGATGTACGAGGACGTGCTAAAAACTATTCGTAATAAATACTATGCCTCCGAATTTTGTATTGTGTTCCCAATACATGTCACAGTAGTACATGTGGTGCATATTACTCTGTCGACTTTCAGGCTTCGATAACGCAATTGCAATCATCTGCCGATCGACGGCTACGTTTGTAGCTTGTAACATGGCAGTGTGTAACATAACTACGATAGAGCGCGAGAAACAGCTTGCTGTGTTCCTTCAAGAAACTGAAACCATGAATGCGAAGAGTTCTCCCATACATGGAGCTACCTTTCCTTCATAATGACAACGTCAGGGCACACAAGAGCGCTGCGACATGTGTAACAACCCCACGCGTTGTGTACGATGCCATAGATCATCTTACATACAGTCCCTACTTAGCCCCATCCACCTTTCATCTGATTCCAGAACTCGAAAAAAACTTTCGAGGATTTCACCTTGATATTGTTAAAGTGGTGCAAGCAGAAGTAAGGTTGTGACCCCATCAACTAATTCAAACATTCTACAGTGACGGTATCAACAAACTGTTCTCTCCTTGGGATAAACTTATTCGTCGCCATAGTGAATAAACTTCTTGTCATGAAGAATAAGGGTGTAGAAAGTTGTTGTAGTTGTAGTCTTCACTCCTGAGACTGATTCGATGCAGCTCTCCATGCTACTCTATCCAGTTCAGACCTCTCCGAATAACAACTGCAACCTACATCCTTCTGAATGTGCTTAGTGTATTCATCTCCTGCTCCCCCTCTACGACTTTTACTTTCCACTCTTCCCCCCAATACTAAATTCGTGATTCCTTGAAGCCTCAGAATAGGTCCTACCAGCCTTCTAGCCAAGTAGTGTCACAAATCCCTCTTCGCCCCATTTCTGTTCGTTAATTATATGATCTACCCATCTAATCTTCAGCATTCTTCTTAGCACCACATTTCTAAATCATCTATTCTCTTCTTGTCTAAACTCGTTATCGTCCATGTTTCATTTCCATACATGGCTACACTCCATACAATTACTTTCAGAAAGCACTTCCTGACACTTATATGTATACTCGATGTTAACAAATTTCTCTACTTCAGAAACGCTTTCCTTTGTGTAGTGAGTCTACATTTTACATCCTTCCTACTCCGACACTCATCAGTTAGTTTGCTTCCCAAATAGCAGAACTCATTTACTACTGTGTCTCATTTCCTAATCTAATTCCCTCAGAATCACCTGATTTAACTGGACTACATTCCATTATCCTTGTTTTGCTTTTGTTGATGATCATGTAGAAACTTAATAAAGTTTGTTTTATTTAAAAAGCTTTAAAAATTTTCACATATAAAAATTCGGAGGCATTACGTTTCAGCACGCCCTTGTTTTTAAGTTTCTATCTAGAAGGACTACTAATTGAGACAGTATACGTTGGCTTTTATTACATCGATAATGTGAAGGCGCATCTTGGCGTCATATTTCACAGTTTACCTTGCATAATACCTTGCAACAAAACCATACAGAACCGTGAGATATGACACCGTTTCCTCTGGATTACAGATGTTTCACGTATTTACTAGGCCAGGTAAGGCCAAGCAGTCGTAAGCCACTGCTGTGGCCGCCGGTGAACTCGTGGCAGTCAGCGTGTTAAGGTTGGAACTGGATGTTGGGGTTATAGGAGGTCAGAGTGAATAATGGATGAAATGCATTTGATGTTATTAATAATAAGCAAGTATTTGCCAGTATTTACGTGAAGCTATAGACAGAAAAATCTTCTGCAGTGTAAATATAACAGTTTATGTTAAGGAACTACACTTTTATTGCGTAGCATACGACTATTACAGAAACAACAGAAAGATAAAATAAGACAAACACAATGTTTTTAAATACTAATCTTTGAAATAATGAAATTTATTGCATGTTGTGAAGTAATCAGAAACTTCATAGAAGAGGATGAGTAGATTCCCCCGGTTATGTTTGAGTAAAAAAGGTAAGTCCTGACGCTCTTGCAGTTTCTTGGCTTCTCTGGAAACAGGAGATGTCTTCATTCAGCAGAACAGCCATTTAGTCTTCACTCACTCGCAGACGAGTCAGTCCCTTGAAGCTGAGCCATCAGACTTGCAGTACTCCTAGTTCCTGGGGCAATCTGACAGGTATGGTTTACACTGACTCTTTGGTTTCACCACGTAAACTGCAACGAAAGGAAATACGTTTTAATAATGGCAGGAATTTTGAAAATAGCATAGCAGTTTCAGATTGCTGGTGATAAGACAACAGTAAGCCTTCGTTTTTTTACATAGCATGAATTTCACTATCAGCACTGTGACAAGATTGTGGTATGGTCGTATGTCAGTGAGAATGTGGTGTTACGTCAGTATTTTTTTCTGTGCTACATTTTACCAAGACATGCTTAATAGGTGGTGAATGTTGTTCCGAGTGCCGTAATAATATCGTAATCATCGTAACTGCTAACAAGCATGTTATGTTACCGCTTTCCTATCCTTACTAGCACGACAGCAGACAGTTGGAAGACGGACCACGCGAGTAAACCTGACGTATGGCGAATTGCGAAAGTTTGAGGATGTCACTACAACCAAGTTCCTCTAGGAGGGTAATGCTCCTGGTGTGTGAAGCATTCAGTAAGCAACACATGTACCCCGTGACTTGTGAAATGGCGATAACCGCAGGGACCTCAGTTTCATTTACTGGGAACTGATCTGGCAAGGCTGCATGGAGCAGCCGCGCGGTTAGAGGCGCCATGTGACAGATTGCGTGGCCCCTCCCGCCGGAGGGTCGAGTCCTCCCTCGGGCATGGGTGTGTGTTATGTTCCTAGCATAAGTTAGTTGAAGTAGTGTGTAAGTCTAGGCACCGATGACCTCAGGAGTTTAGGTCCTTTAGTAATTCACACACATTTGAACATTTCATCTGGCGATCCCTGAGTTTGTAAATTGGGAGTGGTGAGTACAGCGTGTCCCCAGTAACCATGAGCAATCTGATGCGAAAGCGGCTCGGCACGAGACCACCCTAACATTGAAACGATCCAACGAGAAGCGGTGCCTTGCGGTTACTCTGTCCTACGTATGCAGCTCAGCCGCCGTATCCCGCCGCCCGCACGGTTGCACAGCCAGTTCAATGAACCAAAGAGATTTTAAATTAAAAACGCATACTGCAGAAACATCGTCGACGACAAACTTGTGAAAACAGAATTTCGTATTTGGGAAAATATATTCGCAGAAAATTTCCCCTTTATACGGACAACTGAAGTGTCAAACCTTACTATTCGAGTAATATGCCCGAATATCACCTGCAACGTTTAATATTATCGTGGACGCTGTAAAACCTGTTCTGCAACTGAATTCCATTTGTATCCAGTTACCCATTTCTATTGAAGAGCGCCGCTTGCGTAAGATCTACACTCCTGGAAATGGAAAAAAGAACACATTGACACCGGTGTGTCAGACCCACCATACTTGCTCCGGACACTGCGAGAGGGCTGTACAAGCAATGATCACACGCACGGCACAGCGGACACACCAGGAACCGCGGTGTTGGCCGTCGAATGGCGCTAGCTGCGCAGCATTTGTGCACCGCCGCCGTCAGTGTCAGCCAGTTTGCCGTGGCATACGGAGCTCCATCGCAGTCTTTAACACTGGTAGCATGCCGCGACAGCGTGGACGTGAACCGTATGTGCAGTTGACGGACTTTGAGCGAGGGCGTATAGTGGGCATGCGGGAGGCCGGGTGGACGTACCGCCGAATTGCTCAACACGTGGGGCGTGAGGTCTCCACAGTACATCGATGTTGTCGCCAGTGGTCGGCGGAAGGTGCACGTGCCCGTCGACCTGGGACCGGACCGCAGCGACGCACGGATGCACGCCAAGACCGTAGGATCCTACGCAGTGCCGTAGGGGACCGCACCGCCACTTCCCAGCAAATTAGGGACACTGTTGCTCCTGGGGTATCAGCGAGGACCATTCGCAACCGTCTCCATGAAGCTGGGCTACGGTCCCGCACACCGTTAGGCCGTCTTCCGCTCACGCCCCAACATCGTGCAGCCCGCCTCCAGTGGTGTCGCGACAGGCGTGAATGGAGGGACGAATGGAGACGTGTCGTCTTCAGCGATGAGAGTCGCTTCTGCCTTGGTGCCAATGATGGTCGTATGCGTGTTTGGCGCCGTGCAGGTGAGCGCCACAATCAGGACTGCATACGACCGAGGCACACAGGGCCAACACCCGGCATCATGGTGTTTGGAGCGATCTCCTACACTGGCCGTACACCACTGGTGATCGTCGAGGGGACACTGAATAGTGCACGGTGCATCCAAACCGTCATAGAACCCATCTTTCTACCATTCCTAGACCGGCAAGGGAACTTGCTGTTCCAACAGGACAATGCACGCCCCCATGTATCCCGTGCCACCCAACGTGCTCTAGAAGGTGTAAGTCAACTACCCTGGCCAGCAAGATCTCCGGAACTGTCCCCCATTGAGCATGTTTGGGACTGGATGAAGCGTCGTCTCACGCGGTCTGCACGTCCAGCACGAACGCTGGTCCAACTGAGGCGCCAGGTAGAAATGGCATGGCAAGCCGTTCCACAGGACTACATCCAGCATCTCTACGATCGTCTCCATGGGAGAATAGCAGCCTGCATTGCTGCGAAAGGTGGATATACACTGTACTAGTGCCGACATTGTGCATGCTCTGTTGCCTGTGTCTATGTGCCTGTGGTTCTGTCAGTGTGATCATGTGATGTATCTGACCCCAGGAATGTGTCAATAAAGTTTCCCCTTCCTGGGACAATGAATTCACGGTGTTCTTATTTCAATTTCCAGGAGTGTATATTACGTTCGCATTCCATCTGGGGCTAACTAGTAACGAATTATATTCACATCAGAATCAAAGGCCGTATTGTTTCCGAGTCACAAAACGTATCTTCCAGAGGAAATAGCGCTTGTCCTGTAACAACTATCTTCGAAATTAGTGGTCAACTACGTTCAACTCTTGATCGGGCGAACCGTAACCTATAAGGCGCACACTAAGTATTTGGCCCGGAAATGCGAAACGGCTGTCTAAATAACCAGAAAAGTGCTGAGGGCTTCTTTCGGAGGAATGCGCTTCATCCGTACCAATTCCTTCCTTCCCTCTTTCCCTCTTTGGATTTCTCTAAAGATAGTTAAGGTGATGTAATATTTTTCTCTCAGTTACGCAGTAGCAGCATGTCAATGGGAAGATGGTACACGACTGCCAGATGCGTGATATCAGCGACATAACATCATGGCCAGATTCCTCTACATTGTGGGTTCAAAAATGGTTCAAATGGCTCTGAGCACTATGGAACTTAACATCTGCGGTCGTCAGTCCCCTAGAACTTAGAACTACTAAAACTTAACTAACCTAAGGACATCACACACATCCATGCCCGAGACAGGATTCGAACCTGCGACCGTAGCGGTCACGCGGTTCCAGACTGAGGCACCTAAAACCGCACGGCCACACCGGCCGGGTACATTGTGGGAAAATGGTGACCGCGTAGTTGTATGGTAGCACCTTGGGGCAATGGTAGCCTCATAGAAGGGGAATAGTACCGCCTTGTGTCCTATGTCTGTCAGTTACGGACTGATGAAAATTTAGAGACAGGGGACAGTTACACTATGTGAGAGACCACATATAATGATGAGACGAATGTGTACAAACGTAAGTGTGAGACGATATCTGATGAACATAAAATGACGAGGCCGTACACGTGGTAGTTTCATGAGACAGTTGTATGGTTTCTGCAAAAATCAATTATTTAACACATGTGTACATAATATTTAAGATGTGAAATACAGAAGTTTTGTCATATGAAATAGAGAAGTGTGTGTGTGTGTGTGTGTGTGTGTGTGTGTGTGTGTGTGTGTGTGGGTGTGTGTGTGTGTGTGCGTGCTCATGTGATAATGTGTCTCTATATGGCAAGTCAAAACTCGATTCCTTCCATCGTTGACTCAACTAGTAACGGCAGGGTATGGGCGTGGCGATCTCGGGATTACCTAGCAGGCAGCTGGCGAGCCTCGCCATTTATCAGTTGTCATAATTCCTGTGCATGCTTCAACGACCACTGGTCTGGAAAGAGGCACATTGTATGTCACAGAAGACGGAGATATTGGCTTAACGGCATGACCTGCGAGTATGTGCAAACCGAAACAAAGCAATAAGAAAAAGCTTGTTAAAGGCGTGCTACATTACAGCGAATCAGAAGAATTCTGAGGCCACACAGCCAACCTCTAAGAGAACTTGTAGTACGCCAGTTCCACTGGAGCAAAATGAGATTCTCTCCTGGTGGATTGTATCGACTCAGCTGTGCTCGTGAAAATAAAATTGTCTGGCAGCTGCACTGCGGGTTGTATCGGGAGGGATAAAAATACCCAAATCAAAGAGATAAGATACTTCTCCCGATGAAACATTTCTGAGAGAATATAACAGCAAACATCACTTAACACACAACATTTTTACAGTAATACAAAATTAGTTTGATAATGTATCAGTGTTCTTTATAGGATAAGGTTCTCATGGTTTGGATGGTACACTTGAGGCCTTTAAATGGCTAAGATGGACACTCTCCTCGTCGACACAAAAATAACACCAATAAGTACCAAATGTAACAAAAATGACGAAAGTCTGGGAACTTCCAACGAAGGTCGATCTGCACTAAGCGCAATTGATCATTCAAGTAAAAATGTGGTGGAATGATGAGGTGTAACGTCCGCCCCCGGTAGCTGAGTGGTGCCGGCACGGTAGCTCAGCCTATTCGGTCAGAGGCGGCGGCCCTCTGTAAAAAAGAAAAAAACTGAGTAAAGGAATCAACGATCAACGGATGTCTTGTGACGTCCGCCCAGACCAAACGCAACGAACAACAACGAACAAAATAATGGAAATAAAGTGGTCCGCGCGACAGACTCTCAATCCTGAGGGCCCGGGTTCCATTCCCGGCTGGGTCGTGGACTTTTTCCGCTCAGGGTATGGGTGTTGTGTTGTCCTAATCATCATCATTTCATCCCCGTCGACGCGCAAGTCGCCGAAGTGGCGTTAAATCGAAAGACTTGCACCAGGCGAGCGGTCTACCCGACGGGAGGCTCTCGTAACGCGCCATTATTATATGAGGTATAATGAACAAAGACAAAAAAATGCAGAAAGAATGCCTATAAGTAGGAGGTAAGCAATGAGACTGCATAAGAAAATGCGTCGTAGTGTGTTCGGTGGGCCTGTTCTCCGGTAGGTTTTGCGCCACTATCTCCCAGCTGCCAACATTGCCAGATGGCCAAACACTCTCTTAAAGGTTTCCTCTGTGTCCATAGTACATAGTCACTAGGACGTTTCTTACGAAGAAACGCCTCTTTTCGATCAATATACACAGATATATTTACCAAGGGCAGTGATAACATTGCAAATGAGCTCTTTAAAATCAACATGATCACATCTCTGATCGTGTCAGTTTATGCACCGACTGATACTATGTCCAGAGCTGATTGGATATCAGCATATATTAAACGCGATCTTTAGTATTTGTGTTAACCTGTTGTTCAATTTGATTCTGAAAATTATAGTAACACTGAATGCTTACTGTACCTCTATAAATGGATGACGAGCGCAAGATGACCAAAATATTACTGGCTTTGAAAGAGACGCAACGATATGAAAGGTGAGTCCTTTAACTTTTACCTGCTCTAGACGATTCTAATTTTGCTACAGTTGGAAGGATTATTCACTCTGTACGATCTCTGTCGAAGTTAACTGATTTCAGCTCTGCGTGACCACAAGTTTAGTAGTCAACCACAACATTATTGCACCTGGGACTAAGGGCGCGGCCGTGCGGTTCTAGGCACGTCAGTCCGGAACCGCGTGACTGCTACGGTCGCGGTTCGAATCCTGCCTCGGGCATGGATGTGTGTGATGTCCCTAGGTTAGTTAGGTTTAATTAGTTCTAAGTTCTAGGGGACTGATGACCTCAGATGTTGAGTCCCATAGTGCTCAGAGCCATTTAAACCATTTTTAACTAAGGGCGCTTCGGTAAGCACATCGTTAGTTTTTGTCGTGATACTTCGTAAGGACACGCTGAACCACTTGACTGTATCTGTACAGCTAACCTGAAAGCTTCGACATTCGATACATTTCCGTTAGTCACGACTGTACTGTCCGCCCCCGGTAGCTGTGTGGTCAGCGTGACAGAATGTCAATCCTACGAACCTGGGTTCGATTCCCGGCTGTGTCGGAGGTTTTCTCCTCTCAGGGACTGGGTGTTGTGTTGTCCTAATCATCATCATTTCATCCCCATCGACGCGCAAGTCGCCGAAGTGGCGTCAAATCGAGAGACTTGCACGAGGCGAATGATCTGTCCGACGGGAGTCCCTGGCCACACTACATTTGTTCTGGTTTTTTTTTTTTTTTTACCACTGTACTTGTTGACTGTAAGGCTTCCGCCTGTTTCCGATAGCGCCTACGGAAAGTCAATGAACATGTCCACCTTCACACTCATTATTACTACGTCATGAAAGTTAAAACGATGGTAAAGCTCCATGAATGCTCACATGTGTTTGTTTGCATCTGCTACTTGCTAATTCAGTAATACCTGTTCTACGACACCGTTAAAGAAACATTTTAGAATTATTTATCAAGGTTGCTGGTAGTCTTAAGACTGCTTGGGTGGTTAAATACACGACACAACTTGGAAGGACGCGTACATTTGAGCTAAAGCATTCTGCTCAAGTTACTTCTAAGGTGAATCTGAAAGCCATTATCGTATTACACGTAATCGTTACTCTCGTGATACCCAACAAGCTGGAGACCAAATTTTTAACCCAATGGAAATCTCAACCAGTACTACGACTCGATAGTTCACATTCCTTCTACCTCCATATTTTGAAATGGCCTAAGTAACTTGCTATTACCACGTTCTGGTTTCAGCCTTCACTTTCTCCCAAATAAGATGTGAGGCATGTTGCTATTTATAAATTCCTCGAACTCGGGATGGTTTTATAATGCTTTCACTGTTGATTAGTAAAATCTTGTACCATTGTCTGTAGGAAGCATATATTTTGGTTTGGTGGTACATTGGAGATGTCTGTCCCTAGGCTTCGTATGAGTGTGTGCATTAACTGGATGGCAAGATGACGTCTCCGACTAGGTAAAGTCAATGGGTCGGTAATTTTTGAACTTTTCTAATCTTGTACGTCTCTTTCTGTATGTTCCTAAAACGTTAATATCATTTTATACATTAATTCCACTGACGGCCTTCCACAGGATACAACGGAAAGTGTGCCACACCTATTGCTTTATAGTATTTTACTGTCTATAGGTGTACGTACAATGCTGCCAACACATTCACTATGAAAATTAACCACACGCTATGTATCACGACACTCGTGGTAACTTACGGCGAAAGATAAAATATCTCTTCGTAAAATATTGAAACTGTAGTCCATAGCGAATTTCATGTCACGTTACACAACGTAATCGTCATACAAGAATTCAGATTTAAAACTTTCGAAGGTTAAAAAATGCATTTGATTTAAGGGGATCGCAAATTATAGGAAATTGGAGATCAAAAATGGGCAGAATATGGCTCAGAATAGTTGTGGTGGAGAATCACGAAGAGTAGCAGTTTCGTAAAGCGAGAATCTTTCATTGAGAAGTGAGGCAGGAGTAACCACTTTTCCTTTATGATTTGAATTCACTCTTATTTTCACATTCACAGAGGAGCCCTTCGAGTAATATGATGCTAAGCAGTCTGATGTTATCTTGTTAATACTGCACAGAAAACAGTTTTATATAAAGTAACCTACCTTTCGGTAGCTGGTTGTAGCAAGAATACAACTTCAACGAATTAGCATACAAGTAGAACTTGTTGTCTGCCTCGACACAAATGGTATCACCGTCATCTTCCGTGTAGGACGACCTCACCAAAAATCTATTCTCAGCCGTGATATTGCCGGTGCTTAGATTCTCATTCAAGATGCTGGCGGTGGTAGACTCCCGAGGTTGCCCGTGGACCTCCGCCACTGCTACCAATGCTGTAAAAACCAATGAACATAATTACAGCTCGCTGTTCCCACTTCTGGGTGTTAGTGTAACTCTACCAACTATCATTGCAATACTACTATCTACTAACGTGACTCTACCAGCTGCTTGCGTGAAAATGCTGAACTGTAGTGAAATCCTATTGACTTGTAGAACGACTCTGCCGCTTGGTAATATACCTCCACTGGATGGTAATGGTACTCTATTGTCTGGTAGTGTCCATCTATGATTCGTAGTGGCTATGACGTAAATGAAAACCAATGTAATTACATTCAGGGGAGTTGCAGAAAGAGGATACCGGATATTTGTGACATTTATGTAAAACACCTGAAGACGTACAGTATCCCAACACGAGACTACCACGTTTTTCTGCAAGTACGACAGACAGAACGGAAATTACATTTCCGAATTAACGAGGATAAGAATTACAGATTTAGAATAAATGAGGTAGTTAATAATAAAATCAGATCATAGGCTTTTGTTACACATAACTTTCCTAGAGAATTTTCATGAAGAAGCAGGAAATGAACGACGAAACATGTAACAGATTCTCTTATCTTCTTCATCCCTAGTAGATTCATTTCATTTATTCGTTCAAATGTAATATGGCGCAAATGCTGGCGAGCTATTCAGTCACCAAAAGTTATTGAAACCGTAGAGTTGTATGTTTTTACTTGACTTAAGGTTCGACGGGAGATCAGGCGGCTTGTAAATTACAACCCACTGCCTCACGCATTTTCCAGATACTTGAATTCACTGGTTTAAAGCCATATATTTTAATTATATGTGTTTAAGAATTGTGCCAGTAGTTGGTGTGTATAAAAATGTAATGTGGGGTGAAAGAGTAAACTAGGAATAATTATTTCAAAACGTTAAGGTAAATAAGCTGGCGACGTCAGGAAAATTGTGTACGAAACACGAAGAACATGTTTCAGGTAACAATAAAATCGTTGGCTGGAGAGCGTGGACAGAGATGAGTTGCGAAGCATCTGTGCTGTGGTACAGACGTGTGTATTGACACACACGTGTCAATTGAAGATTGTGCCGGAAAAGGTGTTATAATTTGTGTGAAGGCAAAATATAAGTGAGTGAGCTCGTGTATGGGCACAGTACATGGTCGCAAGGAAATTTTTGGAATTAGTGGAGAAAGGAATATGGATCAAGTTTATTCAAGCAGCTCGCTAAGCAAGAGGCCGGTGCCAATACTGAATTTCGTGACAAGTATTACATCGTTCCGCAAGTAACTCATGGCAAAGTAAATATCCAGCCAGCATTTTATAGTTGTATAGTCGGCATGCCAGCGCAACAGTAACTATCTTGGAACATCAGATTGGTCTAGTCAATGCAAACTTGTGTAATCGGCATAGTAATTAAATTATAACAATAGAGCGGTCTAGTCAAACAAATTTTATTGACCCAAGTTGTTAACCGTCAACAAGGCTGATCTTACCTTCCGAGAAAGTCGTAAGTGAAAGAAATACTCAAAATAAAATAGATTCAGCTAAATTTATAATTTATGTTAAAAGTGACGTAATTCCTCCAGCTGTATTACGGTGTTGGTTTTATTGGCAACTAGTTTCGATGTTGTTACATCATCTTCAGGCCCATACTTGTAGAGAGTAACCGTATGTGTCTAAACTAGTAGTCAGTGGTGAGATAGGCGTGTTCCCCGTCATTTCTAATATATTTTATACCAGCTGAAGATCCAAGTCATCCGTTACAATTATGGATATACGAAGAAATTTACAATTGTTTTTCAATCAAGTCATCATTGTCATAACACGTTGTAGTTAGTATAGTTGTTCATATAGTGCTGCACTTCTACAGTAATGTAGACAATAAGTAACTGATTTACATGCAGTACATGTTTCAGTGGCGAGCGAGAGCCGTGCAGAGGCTCATTCACGCTGCTGCTGCTGCACGGCTAACTGCATTGAACGCCGCCACGATGCCTTACTGGAGAATTCAGACAGTGTATAAAACGATCGAGAACATCGAGTTCGCTACAACAGCTGGGGACAAGAAGAACCACATTCCAGTGAAGAGTGTTGCTGCTACTGCACTTGTCGATGGACCTTGTGTTTTCTGTGGTTTTAGGCTTAATTTTAGTATTGACATTAACGATACATTTTCACATGGTAATGGTTGGCTCACTGTAGCTATTGTACGTGGAGGTACAGGAGTATCTAATGTTCCTGGACTTCAAAGTTTTGTTGATAGAGACATTATTGCCTATCGTACCTACCATATGGCCGAACTTGCAAATCAAGATTTTGGTAAATCAGCTTATATGTCTACTTCAGCACTTTCTTTGTATACTCGTAATAAGAGAAAAAATATCTGTTAATGAGTCTGTATTTATTTCGGTTAAAGGTAAAGGAGTATGTGAATATGTAAAGTTTGTTGGTGACTGTGATTTTTATTTTCATAAATAAATACATCTTCATGCAAACTGATCTGTAGCGTCAGCCATTAACCGGACAAGGGTAGATCTAGAACCGGGGGCTCAAGGATGCAACAGTTTTGTTACGTAATCACTCTTACCGCTTGACCTTGTTGACCTCTCGCAGCTGCTGCTGGCTGACGCAATCGTGGCGGTGCGACAGCGGACGCGCATACTCAAGAACACCCAGTATGCGCGGCTACCTTGAGGCCGAAGTAATTTTGTGATTATATTGTCGCAGAAGAAACTGAATAGCATAGTCACCGTGGTGAAGTGGTTATAATAGCAGACTGTTGTATGCCGTGTCCAGAGTTCTAAACTCAGATGAACTGTAAAATTTTAATTTCTATATTCGAGTACATTCTAGTAGCATCCACAAATGTCAAGAATCATTGTACTGGAATGTTCTGTAGCTGTGTTTATACCTATGTTCTGGCCGGAGGCAGTTCGCTCTGTGCTCTTGTATGTGCAAGTGATGAATAAACATTCGTTAAGTGAAGTTAATGTTCGTCATTCATCTAATTACACCTACTACTGCGTACATTATTCTGGTGGAGACGCTGGGTATTGGAACTTGTGATAGCGCACATTATCGATGACACAGTGGCTCGTATCAGGCCGCGAAAGAGCCGCCGTTTAAGTGGCGACAAACCCGAGTTAGAGTCATATGCAATAGATAGTGATCTATCAGAGACAGAAAAAGAAGGGGACGTCACGATGACAGCAACTGTATACCACCACATGAGATATCCTTCCGGGTTCTCTGGTGACGATGGCCAAGGTCCAAGCAAGTGGCTGAAGGTATATGAGCTTATAGCAAAATTTTACAAATGGGATGACACCGTGTGTTTGGCTAACGTATTTTTCTACTTGGAGGGCACTGCCAAGCCATGGTATGAGAACAACGAAGTGAATTTCACAAGCTGGGAAGTATTCCATGCGGAACTGCACAGGTACTTTGGCGACACACAACGACAGAAGTGCAAAGCTGAAGATAAATTAAAGTGCAGGGCACAGCGTCCAGGAGAAACTACAGCATCCTACATTCAAGACGTCTTGGAGCTGTGTAAAATAGTGGATCCTAGAATGAAGGAGGAAGATAAGGTTGCACATCTCATGAAGGGTGTTGCTGATGACATGTATCAAGCCCTACCCCTGAAGGAGGTTTCGACAGCAGACGACTTCATAAAATGGTGCCAGCCTATCGAGACAATGGATAAAACGGCTTCCAAGCGTCGTATCGATGTCTGTGATGGAGGAAGGAACTGATTTCACAAGTATTCTTCGTCAGATGGTGAGAGAGGAAGTTCAGAATGCAGTTGGCTTGCACGGTGAGCAAAAAACCGAGACGCTTCAAGAGTTCATACGGGTGCAAGTGGAACAGACATTGAACCCAATCTCTCGTCCTTCATTTCCCTTTAAAACGATAAAAAAGTCGAGACCCAGGCGAAGTTGCGTTCCTACAATACCACATGAGGAACCTGTTAGGGCACCAAGGAAGACTGATGTCTGAGGACACAGGATAACCAACCAGTATGTTACCACTGCGGACGACCGTGACATGTGGTGCGCTACTGTCGAGAAAGACGGCGGATATTTGATGAGGCCCGCTCGAGAAGACAGCAGACCGATCTGACGCCAACTCCGGGACGACGAAGATGAGCAAGAAAATGTGGGTGCCGGATGACGTAGGTCACCATAGCCGCAAGCTAGCCGCTGTAGAGGAATCTCCCCAACTCGCCAATCAAGGTCTCCATCGCCGGTTAGATGCTCCAGCCGATCGCCTAGCCGCCACAACCTGTAAAACTAAAGGGTGTGACCTTCCTTGGAGGTGAGGCTGCCGAAGAGAAAAATCCTCCTCTACCAATCACTACAAAAATGATAAGAAACTACTTCGATATCCTCATGGATGACCGACCACCTCTAACTCTTGTGGACTCTGGAGCATCATATTCAGTCATTTCGGAGAAGCACCGCCACCAGTTGCAGAAAACAGTATTCGTCGACAGCAAAACATCTCTGCTGAAGGTGACTGATGGGAAATATGTAAAACCTACAGGAAGATATGTCATTCGTGTGGGTATAAGTGGCCATACACAGCCTTAGAATTCATCGTCTTACAAGAGTGTAGTCATGACCTCATTCTCGAATGGGTCTTTTTGAAAGCTTATCAGGCAACTATAGATTGTGGTCGCTCGAAGATATTGCTAGACGAGATGAGATACTGTGGACAGGAAGATGCACATCCGAGTGCGTGTGCTGAATGAAGTGGTCATTCCTGCAGTCAGCGCTAGAATGGCAACTGTCATGTGTCCTGCCATCCATCAACTCATTGTTCTTGTAGAGGTATGTAAGAGAAGCATACCACTGATGAATAACTTGCTCATTCCAGCCTCTGTTGTCTCATTTAAGGACGGACTCCTTGAACTGGGGATAGTAAACTGTCGCCGAGAACCTTAGATCCTTCCAAGAGGCATGTGTGTATCAAACGCTCAGTCGTTAATTGAAGAACAGCTGAGCGTCATAAAAACCTCCCATGCCGGGTCTGTGGGCGTAATTGGCGCTACTACTACGATACAAGGTCTTCCAGCTCGACTATCACCAGATCTCACTAAGGAGCATCAGAGGAAACTACTTGCCATTCTTCAAGAGTTCTCTGAATGCTTCAACCACAGGTGAAGAGCAAATTAGTCAAATCGACGGTGCAACACCGAATTAGCACTGGAGACCATCAACCAAGAAGCCAGAGAGCATAAAGTGTGTGAGCAACGGAATACGAATAATTCGCGATGAGGTAGAGAAAAAGACGAAGAATGACATCATTCAGCCTTCGCAGAGCCCATGGCCGTCACCAGTAGTTCTTGTGAAGAAGAAGGATGGCATTTGGCGCTTTTGAGTTGATTACAGGAGGCTTAATAAAGCAACTAAAACGGATGGTTACCCCTTTCACGAACTGACGATACACTAGATTGCCTGAAGGGGGCTAAGTTCTTCTGAGCCATGGACATTTGAAACTGACAAATCGAAGTAGATGAGGTTGATCGTGAGAAAACTGCATTCATCACCCATGAGGGCCTGTATGAGTTTAAGGTAATGCCGTTTGGTTTGTGTAATGCACCAGCAATTTTTGAATGGATGATGAATAATTTTCTAAGTCACCTGAAGTTGTCTGAAGTTAACATCTGAGGTCATCAGTCCCCTAGAACTTAGAACTACTTAAACCTAACTAACCTAAGGACATAACACACATCCATGCCCGAGGCAGGATTCGAACCTGCGACCGTAGCGGTCATGCGGTTCGAAACTGAAGCGCCATTGTTTGGAATACTGTCTGTTCCCCCGAAGACTAAGATTTGACATGGCTGGGGCCTTAGAAATCAATGATCCAGGTTACAAATGCGGGACTGTCTATTTCTCACAGCTCGTCGTTTGGTACGAGGAGAGGGGAATCCAGATAGTCATCTACTTCGGAGTTGAAGATAATGAACGGATTCTCAGGCCAATGTAGATATTAAAATCAAGCGTACAGAAAGAAGGCGAGTCGTTTTCTCATGATTGTGGTACGTCAGCGTTAGCAAAAGTAGAGGGGAATTACCTTAGTACGCTGATCAATGTTATGTCTGACTTGCAACAAGTGGCTACGTAGTCATCGTCTCTCAACATTTTTATGTCCGCTGCAAGAAACAGTAGCGTCTGTTAGCAAAGTGGTCGGCTGCGAAAGGCGGCTGCTCCCTTGTCGGGGGGGGGGGGGGGGGGGGCTATTACGAATCTGGCGACTCGATGGCAGGTGTAACATCTCACGAAGGGGATAACACACTCTCCTCATTTACTTACAACCAAGACATAGTGGGAAACATTTAACGGAAAAATATTCCAGGAGGTAAACAATCCATCAAAATTGGAAATAGTGATGCAATTAGGTCAACGGTTTCTGGAGAGCCCAGAGCATCATGTACAGAAGAGTTGGAGCTTCCTAAAATATCTCGCATGCGATCTAAGAAAAAACAGTTTGACATATTATCATGAGTTTCATTTTCCTCGACTGCCCTTCCGTATAACACTTTTCAGGCAAGATGCTATTCCTACAAAAAAGTTAATTTTTATGATATCAGTAGAATATTTTCTAGAGCTATTCTTTGCTGTAGAGAAACAATTGAACAGCATACAATAAGAGATTGTTTTATAAGTTAAGCTCTGTCTGCAAACAGTTTTAATTATCACCTATAAACTACATGAAGGTTCTTCATTCTGACTCCAACAAAGACAATATAAATACTACACAGATGTGTTGTGTTAAAACTGGGAAAACTTATTTTTCTCAGTCTAGAACAGTGTTCTCAAGAATACCGTCAGGTATAGATATTGCCGAATTGTGGCTTGTTCCTGTAAATAATGTTATACCACAAGTCTTAATAAAATAACCACTATATCAAACAGGTTAAAGCATTCGCCTTTAAAGAAATTATTCCTTTATGTCCAGTTAATGTATTAAGTGTACAGAAAAGAAAACTGCAAATGGAGGACATTGAAGTAAAGAAAAGGAAACTAGAGTATTTGGAGAAGACAAATGCCTTAAGGAAGACTATAAGCTCCAATTGGGAAAGGAAAAAGCTATTGCCAATGTGAAGGCCAGGTTTACATATGGATTTAAACACACTGTATAGAAAAATCTGACTCCAAAGGGGGAATACAAAATATGGGCATTTACAGCAGAGAGCAATGGAAACTGGTCACGTGTTGGAGTACTGGTAATCAATGGAATCGAAAACGTTTACTGTATTAAGGGATACATGAAAAATGTTTTTAATCTCTGTCCCCACTTGGGTCGGCTTAAAAAGGATGGTTATAGTCTAATTAAGTGTGGCGAGCTGCATGTGGTCCTCCTTACAACAGAACAGCCATTTGCCGAGTTTAAAATTGATGGAATAACTACATTTAACGGACACTAGTTTCCAAAAGTTGTAAACTTAAAGCTCTATATAGAAATCCCGCCAGAATGTGGAGCAGAAGAGTTGCCGACATACACGCAGGAAGACATGAAATGCTTTAAGAATAGCGTCATGGAGCAGATACGAGGAAAAACTAAAATCCTCGAATGTTCTTGCCTAGAAGAACTGCAGGAAGGAACTGAGCTAATAGTTAAAACCATAAAACAAGTATTTTACAGGAAGAAAATTAGATACGTAATAGAATTCGAGAATATACCCTCTCTGTATTTGTCAAATCACTGGCTGCAGAAAGAAACAGATGATTTAAGTTATAAGTTAAAAATTAAATTGGACATTATATTAAAACTACACCTAACAAAAATAAGGATACAGTTGTTTCCTGTGTGTAAATGTACATGCAAAAGTTAATAAATATTTTTACGAGACTATTTACCTGTCTCATTTGATAACCTACCAAAAATCCTAAGACATTTCCTATATACAGCGATCTATATGTATATATTTCGGATGTGGAAGTGGAAGTTTGGATGAACTTGAAAGGTAGTAGAAACTGGGTAGTTGAGAGAGTAGCGACCCCCTTTTCTTACCTATATGAGATGGAGAAAGAGTCTTGGTGGGGGAGGCAACCTTCTGGAGATGGCTAACACCGAAAGAGTAGTAATGTGCATGGCAGCAATATGAGGAATCAGTCAAACGGAACAGAGCGCCATCAGCTATACCATCACAGTGAATGATGAATTTAAATGTAGAGTTCGTCAATCACCTTTGGACAGCTGTTTGGAAACGCTGCACAGTGCCTCAAAACTCTCCCAGTTTCCTTATGTTGTAACTGTCTTTTATTTAAATCACCCAGTGTGTGGGTGTGTTGTGGGTTTAACAGCACCACCATGATTTACACAGTCTAGTTTTCTGGGGCGAGCCAATGGACCAATACGTGTTAATGTCAGTTTAGAATCTGACACAGACGTCGAACTCATGGCGAAAAAAAAATTATGGCAGTATAAAAAGCGCGTTACAGCAGAAAAAATGGTGTATCGAACAATGAAACAGGGACCGTCTCCTGAGACGATTAGCTGTGGGAGAAGATTCTCGTACAGTACAGGCAATGAACCTTTACAACTGGTCTGTGCAAGTGACGTCGAACACTGACTACCTTCTAAAATTAATAAATTCCTGTATATTTAATAGGATCGCCTCGTAAGCTCAGTGCAACCACATACACAGACAGTATTCGTTTTCGATTTAACTTTGCTGTGTATTACAGCACAACGCCCCATATGAATGGTATCTTTCCCATCCTGATCCTCCATTGGGTACACTGCTGATTGCCTCACAATGATTGACTGACACACTCCTTTGAGATGGAGGGAGCCTTGGCGGAATGCTGGATATCTGCTATTTGTCGCTGTGGAACATGGGATTAAACGTAGAGGTCATCACCTCAATACAGTTGTTTGGAAGCGTTCCACATTGCTACAGAATGGTCCTATTTCCATATGCTGCGATGCCCAACACATGTTTTTATTTTTATTATTTAATTTTTTTTTCACCAGTGAGATGACAGTACCTCTTTTTATTTGTGCTACCTCACACGTCCCCCCCACCCCCAATGAACCATGGGTCTTGCCATTGGTGGGGAGGTTTGTGTGCCTCAGCCGTACTATAGGAGCAACCACAATGGAGAGGTATCTGTTGAGAGGCCAGACAAACATGTGGTTTCTGAAGAGGGGTAGCAGCCTATTCAGTAGTTTCAGGGGCAAGTCTCGATGATTGACTGATCTGGCCTTGTAACACTAACCAAAATGGCCTTGCTGTGTTGGTACTGCGAACGGCTGAAAGCAAGGGGAAACTACATCCGTAATTTTTCCCAAGGGCATGCAGCTTTATTGTATGGTTAAATGATGATGGAGTCCTCTTGGGTAAAATATTCCGGAGGTAAAATAGTCCCCCATTCGGATTTCCGGGCAAGGACTACTCAGGAGGACGTTGTTAGCAGGAGAAAGAAAACTGGCGCTCTACGGATCGGAGCGTGGAATGTCAGGTCACTTAATTGGGCAGGTGGGTTAGAAATTTCAAAAAGGGAAATGGATATGTTAAAGTTAGATATAGTGGGAATTAGTGAAGATCGGTGGTAGGAGGAAGAAGACTTCTGGTCAGGTGAATACAGGGTTATAAATACAAAATCAAATAGGGGTAATGCAGGAGTAGTTTTAATAATGAATAAAAAAGTAGGAAGACCGGTAAGCTACTACAAACAGCATAGTGAACGCATTATTGTGGTCAGGATTGATACGAAGCCCATGCCTACCACAGTAGTATAAATTTATATGCCAACCAGCTCTGCAGATGACGAAGAGTTTGATGGAATGTATGATCAGATAAAAGAAATTATTCAGATAGTGAAGGGAGACGAAAATGTAATAGTCATGGGTGACAGGAATTCGATAGTAGGGAAAGGAAAATAAGGAAGCGTAGTAGGTGAATATAGAATGGGGTTAAGGAATGAAAAAGGAAGCCGCCTGGTAGAATTTTACACAGAGCATAATTTAACCATTGCTAACACTTGGTTCAAGAATCAGAAAAGAAGGTTTTATACATGGAAGAAGCATGGAGATACTGGAATGTGTCAGATAGATTATATAATGGTAAGACAGAGATTTAGGAACCAGGTTTTAAATTGTAAGACATTTCCAGGGGAAGATGTGGACTCTGATCACGATCTATTGGTTATGAGCTGTAGATTAAAACTGAAGAAACTGCAAATAGTTGGGAATTTAAGGAGATGGTACCTGGATAAATTGAAAGATCCCGAGGTTGTAGAGAGTTTCAGGGAGAGCGTTAAACGACGATTGACAAGAATGGGGGAAAGAAGAATGGGTAGCTTTGAGAGATGAAATAGTGAAGGCAGCAGAGGATCAAGACGAGGACTAATAGAAATCCTTGGGTAACATGAGAGATACTGAATTTATTTGATGAAAAAAGCAAATAAAAATTTGCAGTAATTGAAGCAGGCAAAAAGTAATACAAACGTCCGAAAAATGAGATGGACAGAAAGTGCAAAATGGCTAAGCAGGGTTGGCTAGAGGACAAATGTAAGGATGTGGAATCATGTATCACTAGCGGTAAGATAGACACTGCCTACAGGAAAATTAAAGAGGCCTTTGGAGAAAAAAGAACCACTTGCATGAATATCAAGAGCTCAGATGGAAACCCAGTTCTAAGCTAAGAAGGGAAAGCAGAAAGGTGGAAGGAATATATAGAGGGTCTATACAAGGGCGAAGTTGTTGAGGACAATATTATGGAAACGGAAGAGGAGGTAGAACAAGATGAAATGGGAGATATGATAATGCGTGAAGAGTTTGACAGAGCACTGAAAGACCAAAGTCGAAACAAGGACCTGGGAGTAGACAATATTCCACTAGAACTACTGATAGCCTTGCGAGAGCCAGCCCTGACAAAATTCTACCATCTGGTGAGCAAGATGTATGAGACCTCCAGAAGAATATAATAATTCCAATCCCAAAGAAAGCAGGTGTTGACAGGTGTGAAAATTACCGAACTATCAGTTTAATAAGCCACGACTGCAAAATACTAACACTAATTCTTTACAGACGAATGGAAAAACTGGTAGAAGCCGACCTTGGGGAAGATGAGTTTGGATTCCATAAAATTGTTGGAACACGTGAGGCAATACTGACCCTACGACTTATCTTAGAGAATAGATTATGGAAAGGCAAGCCTACGTTTCTGGCATTTGTAGACGTAGGGAAAGCTTTTGACAATGTTGATTGGAATAGTCTCTTTCATATTCTGAAGGTGGCAGGGGTAAAATACGGCGAGCGAAAGGCTATTTACAATTTGTACAGAAACCAGTTGGCAGTTTTAAGAATCGAGGGCCATGAAAGAGAAGCAGTGGTTGGGAAGGGGTGAGACATTGTTGTAGCCCATCCACGATTTTATTCAATCTGTGTATTGAGCAAGCAGGAAAGGAAAAGAAAGGAAAAATTGGGAGTAGAAATTAAAATCCATGGAGAAGAAATAAAAAATTTGAGGATCGCCGATGACATTGTAATTCTGTCAGAGACAGCAAAGGACCTGGAAGAGCAGCTGAACGGAATGGACAGTGTCTTCAAAGGAGGATATAAGATGAACATCAACAAAAGCAAAACGAGGATAATGGAAAGTAGTCGAATTAAATCGGGTGGTGCTTCGGGAATTATATTAGGATATGAGGCGCTTAAAGTAGTAAATGAGTTTTGCTATTTGGGGAGCAAAATAACTGATCATGGTCGAGGTAGAGAGGATATAAAATGTAGCCTGGCAATGGCAAGGAAAGTGTTTCTGAAGATGAGAAATTTGTTAACATCGAGTAGTGTCAGGAAGTCGTTTCTGAAAGTATTTGTATGGAAGTGAAACGTGGACGATAAATAATTTCGAGAAGAAGAGAATAGAAGCTTTCGAAATGTGGTGCTACTGAAGAATGCTGAGGATTAGATGGGTAGATCACGTAACTAATGAGAAGGTGTTGAATTGAGTTGGGGAGAAGAGAAATTTGTGGCACAACTTGACGAGAAGAAGGGATCAGTTGGTAGGACATATTCTGAGGCATCAAGGGATCACCAATTTAGTACTGGACGGCAGTGTGGAGGGTAAAAATCGTAGAGGGAGACCAAGATATGAATACACTAAACAGATTCAGAAGGATGTAGGTCGCAGTAGGTACTGGGAGATGAAGAAGCTTGCACAGTATAGGGTAGCATGGAGAGCTGCATCAAACAAGTCTCAGGACTGAAGACCACAACAATAACCACCACACACGAGTTGTGAACAGCACCTTCTGCTGATGGTCAATATCATGTACTCGACTGCAAAAGTGAAGGAACAATGCTTTTGGAAATGGAACACCGAGGCATCCGCTACCCTGTCGATGGGAAGATAAGATTAACTGTACAGGTAATCACCTTCAGATAGCTGTTGGAAGCTCTCTACAATACTGCAAACCTTCCCAGTTTCCGTATGTTGCAATGTCTTCCACAGTTTTGTTAATGAGAAAAATCACCTCTGTGTTTTATTTCTACCTGCCTGTGTTGTGGTAGCTGTACAGTTTGTGCCATGCAATGTTCAGTTTTCTGAGAGAGCCAGAGGACTGAAACGTGTTAATGTCGGTTTAGCAGCAGCTGACTCGGACCTCTAAGTCATGGCAGCAAAAATAAAGTGTGTGGTGGTGTACACTGATTGGGTGTGTTGTAACTGAAAAAAAAAATGTGTTAAATTGCTTATGAAGGAACAATACAGGAACCCTCTCGTGCTATGGATTGTCTTTTGGATATGGTCATCCTTCAGCACAGGTGATGGAACTTTACACCAGTCTGTGGGACCGACTTCAATCACGAACTACCTGCTCCAGTGAACAAATACCATCACCATTGGACTGCAGTATCTATATGTAGTTTGGAGTCGTGTCGCAATGGAGTAGCATATTCTTCGTCTTTCCTCCATGCCTTTTATGATGTGCAGTCTTCCTAACTTTCCCAACAAGAAACACCACTGTAACTCCTCGTACTATCTCGTGTTGCAGGAGAAAGCTTCGTTTGGCTCTGTCCTTACACACTGTACACGGTTGGCGGAGCTATGACACCATTTCTTCATTTCCACCAAGTGGGACTCAGCTCGTCCTGTCTCCCTACAGGATGCAGAAGATCTTAGATGTAGCACTCTCTGACTTCTGTACAGATCAGACTTAAATTGGGACGATCACATGGACTAAGCTGCAGGGATGGCAGAGACATGAGAGCAGTTACAAGATGCAGAGAGATTGTCTAAAAACGGCACTGGAGTTCTTGGTATATGGAATCCTTGGTATACAGATTAGGGAAAAGTGATTTGTTTCGAGAGAATATGATTCACCAGTGGCTGTAATAATTACAATACATCGCTACAGGATCCAACGCAAATATGTGGTTGAACGGATAGACTTGATTCCAAATTGCGGACCACATTCCGGATAGCATTTCTGCCTGGAAGCACTGCCAGCGACTCGTGTGTGCCTGTAGACTCAAGACCACATTTTATTCAGAGTGACGGTAAAACAGGTGTTATGATTGTGCAGTCCTTAAACAAAATAGCCGGTCGGGGTGGCGGAGCGGTTCTAGGCGCTACAATCTGGAACCGCGAGACCGCTACGGCCGCAGGTTCGAATCCTGCCTCGAGCATGGATGCGTGTGATGTCCTTAGGTTAGTTTGGTTTAAGTAGTTCTAAGTTCTAGGGGACTGATGACCTCAGAAGTTAAGTCTCATAGTGCTCAGAGCCATTTTTGAACTTTAAGCGAAATGTATGTTGTGGGCTGTAGAATCACTCTGTGGCCAGCTTCAGACGTCATTTCTCAATAGTGTTCCTCGAAAACAACATCGTGATCCTTCCACCTTCCTTTGCGTGTGTAATCCGACTGCTGAAAAAAATATTACCCGCCATGCAAAGTGACTCTCATCCAAAATGGTTCAAATGGCTCTGAGCACTATGGGATTTAACACATGAGGTCATCAGTCCCCTAGAACTTAGAACTTCTTGAGGGGGGGGGGGAGGGTATGACGTCAAACGGGACAACTTGGAGCAGAAGAGATACCAAAGGAATTTTTAATTTCCACTGTCTATACTTTCAAAAATAAATTCATAAAACTTCGTCAGAATGACCAGGAAGGATTCAGGATTTACACTTATAGTGGTGGAAGTTCAAAAATATAAGAAAATAATTTATTATTTTACATTTGTATTTCACCTTTTGTTCACTTAGCATTGGCTGCATTTGTTGCTATAGGTACACGTTTCTTTGCCGCAGGTACACGTTTCTTCATAAGTAAGAGAGATTCTTCGGTGAATTTTGCACAGCATACAAACCATATTTACAGGTGTATGAAACTCTAGAATTTTCCAAATCTATTAAAAACTGTGGTAAAAGTTGAGATAATTAACTACAAAATTTTAGTTTTTTCTAAACATGAAGTTTAAAATGTAACAGCACAGTCATGTTTTCATACATTAAATAATTTCTATAGTTCCATACACCTGTAAGTATGGTTTGTATGCTGTGCAAAATTCATCGAAGACTCTCTCTTACTTATGAAGAAACGTTTACCTTTGGCAACAAACGCAACCAATAGTAAGTGAAAAAATGATGAACTTTCACATGTGAAACAAAATTAATTTTATTATTTTGAACTTCCACTTCTATGAATGTGAATCCTTAATCCTTCCTGGTCATGCTGACAAAGTCTTATGAACTTATTCTTAAAGGTATAGACAGTGGAAATTAAAACGTCCTGTGGTGTCTCTCCTGCTCCAAGACGGCCTGTTTGACGTCCTACCACCCTTAAACCTAACTAACCTAAGGACATCAAACACATCCATGCCCAAGGTAGTATTCGAACCTGCGACCGTAGTGGTCGCGCGGTTTTAGACTGAAGCGCCAATAACCGCTCGGCCACTCTGGCCGGCTGACTCTCATCATCAATTAAATTAATTAGCCTATCAAATTGATATCGATGACGTGCCACCTGGTGGGGGCACCACGGAAAGATTCTTGACAAGCATTTCTGTTTTCTTTCGTTGTGGTGATATTTTTTAACGAAATTTCAATCTCCCAGATACACAGGGCGAGACAGAATCTCACGAATTGTTTCGTAAATGCAGAATGTTATAACATCGCATTGGTAAAAGGGGAGCTGTCATTGTTTACAAAACAGCAACGTTCTCTTGAATTATAACTTGTTGTTGTCAAACATAACATGAATGTATTTATTTCTCCGACATGTGAGCCAATGACATGAAATATTATACTCTCTAATGTTATTTCACGTGCAACTCAGTTTCTTTACAGACAATGAACGGAAGAGACGCTCTCAGGTCGTGTAGTTTGCTCAACAAGCTGAAAAAAATTGCTTAATATAGATTACTACTTTTTTTCTTGGAGTTTATATTCTCGCTTCTTCTGTAGCCCGATGACGTTTTCGAGATAACGGAAACATTCTGGGTTGACACGTAATTTTCGCAGCAAAACAGTCGAAGTTAAAGTATTTTACATCGCAGAACGAGAGGCCTACTGGATGCATTGGTGCCCTGCCTAGTCTGTGTGAGGCCGCCCCCGCTGGAGCGCTCCCTAACCCTTAGGGATGGCTGTGTCACTATATTTTAGACGAACAAGTTGCACTTGAGATGACCATGCTTTTATCTCCCATTGTTTAGTTGACTATACACACTATTGTGTTGGCGAAGGAGCGTCTCCCTAAAGCGGCGGCCAGATGGTAGAAAGCTGAGTGCTGCGCACCATTTGGATAATTCTCTGGATGGGCGGGTTTATGCTATTAAATTATCCTGTTGTGCTAAGGGGCGCTGCCTCAAGGCATGCCACGTATATGGCTAGAGACTGCTGAGGGTAGCGGAACGCATGGTGCTGCCAGCGACCGTAGAGGGGTGGTAGTGGGGGAGTGTGGAGCTCTGCGGAGCATTTGGCCGTTCCAAGAAACCTGTGTCCCCTTTTAAGTGGATGCAGGGTGGGAGGAGTTTGGGAGGGCCTCGATTTTCGGCAGTTTGTGGAAGCCTTTCAGGGAGTAATTAGAAATGATTAATTGATCAATTTAATTAATTTGCATGTCAATTTGATGTCAAAAGTGTCCTCGTAACCCCAACTCCGTACTACTTATGAGAAGAACTTAGTTTTACAAAGTACCTCTTGACCAATGACAGGGACACTCCAAATCCAAAACCATCATGGGAAGCACATAACCATGCTGTAATCAAACAGAATGTGGTCACATGTTTCGAAACAGTGTAAAAAAAGTTGCGATATCCTACAAGAATCTAAGGTAAGGTGCACTTCTATGTTTCAAACCACACCATGATATGCAATAAAAGTAACACTATAGTGCCGAACCATTACCGAAATCAGCCGTTTAAAGTAAACTATCATCAAACAACAACAAAATCTGTGATTTATACGAAAAAATGTTAAAGAGGGACAAGATCAACTAACTATAAAGCCGTCAGCCGTCCAACTCACCGTTTTAAAAGGAAACTACACAATCTATGTTATGATGATGCGACACTTCCGAATGGAATTGTTACTGTGAGGAGAAGTGCACCATTGTGGTGCACGTGTAAGTACCATACCACGACATTTATCTTTCTTTTACGCTGTCTGCGATACGATCAGTGTATGACAAGGGAGGTTATCTTTTATCCTTTGACTCCGTTGTGCCACCTTTGACCATTTCTTGAACCGGTAGTGTGCTCATTTGTCAAGTCTTGGAAGTACACAATCTACAAAAGTAATTAATCAGTCACTGTTTTATTTATTTCCACGACGCGTTTCAAAGGTTTAAACCTCCATCAGCGGATGGATTTACATTAGTTAGTATGACATTTGTGTGAGTGTTGTGTTACGATTTTTGGAGGAACTTGTGGCAATGTCCAGTGGAGAAACAAGACACTATTTCAGAACATGGTTTGGATTTCAACCTGACAAAAAATAAACTGATATATAATGGCATACCTAAAATAAATAAAATAGAGTACCTTCTGTGGTCACAGGTTCCTTTCGCTGTCGCAGCACATCACATGTATACTGTCACATTTGTAAACAAATATGGCGTCTGCAATCTGCTGAGGCAAGGTTCGTATAGCAGAAGACATGACATAATCGCAAAGTGTTGAAAAGAATATAAATCGTAACAACATTACTACAGAATAATTTTGTAAAGGATTTGGAGGTGTTCGTTTTGAGCTGTCGATTACATGTGTGTACTTCAGGTGGCATGTAAATCCGATTTTGACAAGTTAAAATAGCTTAACCTTCGTACTCGTTTATAAAATCAGGTGAAATGTTACGGGCTTGATGTACAATAATCACATTGGCTACAGCGGTAAAATTATACATAGATGACAATATTTGACTGGGATTAATAGACAGATGTGATAGGCTGGAGACATAAGGAGAGGAAGAGAGAGAGAAAGTGAGAGAGAGAGAGAGAGAGAGGGTGGAAAGAGTGATTGTATGAGAGCAAACAGTTACATGGTAAGTGGTCCTAAGATTACATATTACATATATTAGCTGCCTAAAGGTTGGGGTAATACATTGGTTAATGATATAAATATGCAGATAGATATACAATTTGTGCCAGTAGTTGATGTACATACAGTTTCAAGCTGACAAAGGGTACAAGCTGTTGGTGTGATGAATTATCTGTAAATGAGGTCAATCTCTTGTACTCTTGGCGGCTGTCAATATCTATGGTAAATGGTAAGGTGTGTGCGTGTGTGTGTGCATTTTTAAGAATGTAGTCAGTTGCTGAAAATAGAGATGATACTGTTGTAAATATTGTCATTTTTGTCATTTAAGATGGATTCCGGTTGTTTCGTTAGGTGTTTGTATATTTGGAGTGTTTCAAGAATGTCTAGTTTTTGCCTTTTGGTTGGATGTCTAGGATGCTAATACTTGTGTTGTTAACATGGTGTTTTGTTTCATGCAGGTGGGTGGCTATTGCTGGTATGTGGTATTTTTTGTTTTTTAGCGCTGCCATGTGTTCCATGAATCTAATCTCAAGTGATCTGCCTGTCTGACCTATGTAGAAGCAGCCACAGCCCAAACATTCTATTTTGTACACACCTGTGTGATGAAGTGGGTTTCGTGTGCCGATGTTGTGGGGTAATTTCTGTCCAGTCTTGTTCTACAACAACACACACTTACACACATACACACACACACACACACACACACACACACACACACACACACACACACACACACGTGCACACACCTTAATATTTACCATAAATATTGACAGCCGCCAAGAGTACATGAGATTGAACTCATTTACAGATAATTCATCACACCGACAGCTTGTACCCCTTGTCAGCTTGAAACTGTATGTACATCAACTACTGGCATAAATTGTATATCTATCTCCGTATTTTATAGCATTAACCAATGTATTACCCCAACCTTTAGGCAGCTAATATATGTAATATGTAATCTTAGAACCACTTACCATGTAACTATTTGCTCTCATACAATCACTCTTTCCACCCTCTCTCTCTCTCACACTTTCTCTCTCTCTTCCTCTCCTTATGTCTCCAGCCTATCACATCTGTCTATTAATCCCAGTCAAATATTGTCATCTATGTATAATTTTACTGCTGTAGCCAATATGATTATTGTACTTCAAGTCTGTAACATTTCACCTGATTGTTATTAAAAAGTATGAAGTTTCAGCCATTTTAACATTTCACCTGACTGTCAAAATCGTAACACAACACATACACAAATTTCGTATTAACTAATGTAAATCCACCCAATATGGAGATTTAAACCTTTGAAACTCGTCGTGAAAACAAATAACACGGTGACTAGTAACAGAAAACTTGTTGTTTCATTTAATGTCAGTAACAGTCACGGTAAAGCCTAACCTAAATGTTCTCATTTAAAACTACAAAAGTAATTTGTCATTTAGTATATTTGGGTTCGATGTTCATCTTGACTTGTTATTTAAAGCTTGGCCTTTTGTACTTTCGCTTTAGAATTCACGGCATACAGGTATTCCTGTTTTGCAAGCATCGATGTTTTTGATTTTCTACACATCAAATGCGTAGGTGAGTAGATTCTTTTTCGTCGATTCTTTTCGTATGGTTGGTTCTGAGCTCTATGAGATTTAACTTCTGAGGTCATCAGTCCCCTAGAAATTAGAACTACATAAACCTAACTAACCTAAGGACAACACACACATCCATGCCCGAGGCAGGATTCGAACCTGCGACCCTAGCGGTCGCGCGGTTCCAGACTGCAGCGCCTAGAACTTTGCCGATTCTTTTCGTAAGAAATGTTTTTAAGAGAGGTTCTTTTGTTAACCTAGCGCTTACTTTTCCCTACGAGGTTGTTGTAAAACCATCGGCCTAAAGAATACAGTAAAATACCTTGGGCCTATATAGCCAAATTAAATCTTACGACCATACACTTCTTGTCACAGGGACGTGTCATTTTGAAGTGTTCGTGAAGTTGGTCTGATTGTAAAGGAGTTGTGGTATCGGATTTTTATCGATGTAGTTTCCTCGCTGGCTTTAGTGCCAAGAATGTCGTGGTATGGTACTCATCTTACGGTCGTATTCTTCTCCCGCACGGATGATTTCATTTGGAAGTGTCGTCGCAGAATATTGACGGTTGTGTAGTTTTCTTTACAATGCTTTGTGCAACAGCTGCGAGCCATAAAGTTACTTCGTCTGGTTCCCCTTTTACATATTTTGCAAACCGCAGGTTCTGCCACAGTTTAATGATCGTTTATCTTGGGCGATTCGATTTAGGTAATAGTTGGGCACAATAGCATTTCTTTCGTAGCATACTTGGACCATCATATCATGGTGTGGTTTGAAATAAAGGGCATCCTATCCGGAAGTGTTGATGACCCAAGGTTCCAGTAGATTCAAGCATAAATTTTTCACGTTTATTTTCGCAAAGACTTGACGAAATCCTATTAGATTAGAGAGTAGTTGCGACCTTCCCATGGTGCTTCTATCGGATGGATCTTCCTGTCACTATGATAACGGCATTTATTTTACAAAATTACCTGTCGTATAATTGCTCGGCGTGGCCGACTGGACTTTCCATGGGGCGCAGTCGTTTTCATTGTATTGTTTGGGAGTACATGGGCTTATTATCACTGGTTGGGCTTTCTTTCTCACTTTCCTCTATGACTCATACCTACTGATACCATGCTTCACAGTAGATTCGCTACGGTGTAGTCTTTTCTGTGAGTAGTGTATCTAACGTATTGTCCAACTATTACATTAAGTTATTCCCGCGGAACGATTCCTGTTCTTCACATTACATTATCGATATTATTTGGCTCTACTGACACACGATATTTCATGGTGTTCTTTAGACCGAAAGATGTTATCTTCTTCTACATATAGTTGTGTACTCTATAATGAACCCAAGTGAATTATCGTAGTGCATTGGTTCGTCCGGTTGTTACAGTTGATACATTCCCCTGTTAGGAGTACTGGTGCATCACATAGATCTTTACTATTACTCATACTATTTCTCATACTACTGGTATGTCGCACCTTTTTATTATTCATCATTTTTGGTCGTTTCTTATCTGGTACTTTACTGTGGTGGGATTTTCTTTATGATGATAATGTCAATTTGAGATTTAAGTGTGTTAAGCGGTGTTGTTACTCAATGGTTTGATTTTCTGTAATTAATTTTTCGATGCCTTTCTTAGCCTGGTGTATCTTTAGATCCAAATTGATATATTCCCGAGGACATATGAGGGACATTCTGCGTTTCTTGACTGCGTCTCATTAGATGCGTGTCAGATTGTTTAGTATAGTTGTAGCTATATAATCTTTACTTCGCCATACAGTCTACAAGGAAACTGATGATTGTTTTCTTATCATATATGCTAATTTTATGATTTTTAAGAGTTTTTATTGACGGAGATTTGATGATAGCTATGAGTTTTGATTTAAGTGCTCCTGTTCTCAGTCACAAGATTTAGTATATGGCCCGAGACTCTTGGCATATGTAGTCTTGTGCTACTACATTGACTGCTTTATTCACTTTATATTCCTCGTTATTTAAAAGGCTTTGATTTATTAGTGTCCCATTCTATGATTGTTTTATTGTATGAAGCCTTGTAACAACTCATTTCCGCTCACAAATATTTCTCCTTTTTACCTCAGCATTTTCCTCATCTAGTGTGCATATATTCTGTGTTCTTGTTGGTCTTTACACACTCACCCCACGTTTAGCTTGGCCTGTCCCCACACTAGCTTTTGCGAAACAGCTGTGTGTTAGTTCATATTCGGGTGGGTTTCGTAGTTCTATAAACAGGTAGACAGCATGATACATTATATCCCCAAAGGGAGTAGTAATTACGTATTCAACTGAGATTTTCGGGGGACACCGCTTGATTAACATGACATTTGGGGTTTCTTGCTTGGTCCATTCTAGCATGAGCTCGCCGCTTAATTGATCTTTCAAGGAATTCGAAGTCATGTTTTTACTTTTCATTTTACATACAAAATTATGCCCTCTAGGTGTTTTATGAGTATTTCTCGCAAGTTTATTGCTTACCATTATTCATATAGTAATTTGTTGGCCGTTGGGTTTTGCCTCTGTTTGCGTTTTCTTGCATTGTAGCAACTACTTCTGATATATCACAGGTGGTGATACTAACTGGGTGGTAGATACACTCTCTGCCGTGTACTTCATAAATCAGATCGTGACTTTTGCTTTAAATGAGGATTTTTTTTCCTAACAAAAATGGCGATTTTCTTCTTCATGAGATACGGCAAATTGTTTTTGTCTGGAATGTTATGTTATAATTCTGTTACATCAGATTACTTAGATTCGATGCTAACCAGTACGTATACATATCATGCGTTGTGATCTGTGCGCACAGGTACTCTTCTTAACGCTGCATGTTGCATTTTGTAGGTTTTAGATACTTTTACGGTTCGTTTTCTCTAGTGTCAACTAGTGTTATACCTTGAGCACATTACGTTTATACTCGTAGTTTTGAACACGCAGGGACTTGAAGATGGCATTAATGAGATGCCCAAACTAATAGTGTGAGTAAAATAAAAACTTCTAAAGACACTCGGCTGTTACAATGTTTTCTTTGCTAAATGTTAATAATTAAGTTTACCATAACTAGCTCCGTAGGGCAAGCTTGGCGCGAGACGATGAGGTTAGAATGTCTGTTACTCATTTGTATCTTAAGATGCCTGTGGTAGAGATTGTGAGCATTATTGGAGAGGGTATGCATCCTGTGGCTCAGTCCCGAGTGCTCTTTCCAAATAAAACATAAAACTCTTTTGATTTACATGAATTACAAGGAAATTTCCAGAGCTTTTGTAGCAGTGACAGGAAGAGTGATCCCACTGGTGGTAACGCTAGTTTATTGGGTGAGAAAGCTCCAGATGGGCGACGTGCGCCAGGAAACAGACTGCCCAGGGTAAGGGCGTTTCTCGATGCAGTGAAGAGGGATATTGGTGCCTGATTTTCCGATACCCCGAGAAAAAGGAAATCAAAATTGAAAATTTCTGGGAAGGTCTTATGGGACCAACCTGCTGAGGTCATCGGTCCCTAAGCTTACACATTACTTAATCTAACTTAAACTAACTAACGTTAAAGACTACACACAAACTCACGACCGGGGCAGGACTCGAACCTCCGACGGGGGAGCCGCGTGGATCGTGACAAGACGCCATAGACCGGGCGGCTCCTCCGCGAGGCAGGAAATCAAAGCTCACGCCAGAGGCACTCAGAGTGCTGCGGGTAGTTGGGGGTTAACTTACTGAGCAAAAGAACGAACTAATGGTCATGAAGCTGTTTCGGGAGCAATCTCTCGAATGCTGGTATCACAAGTTTTCTCGAAATTGTAAATTTCTCATGCTTCAGAAATATCATTTGAGCTCTCGTAGTGTCAGTGTGTTCATTTTTCCTCTCGTGAGGAAGGTGGAGCTTTATCTAAGTATTCAGCAGTGGTCATGTCAGATTCAGCTCGCTGTGGTACAGTGTTTGAGGAACGTGGTTTCGTTAAGGTGTGACTTTTAAATGTACCAGGTGTCTTTTGAAATATATTATCACGATGTTATGTTTTAATTTTGTCGGCTAAAATAGCCTTTGTACCACCAGAAGACCACGGAAGATTGTGTTCAGTTATAGAAAAAATCTGTTCTTTTCAGTTGTTTCACTTGAATCTGGAAGAGGCTATAGGGCCTTATTAGACGTTTCGGAACAACACCTCAAAGTTTCAGTAGTTTAGCCATCCTGAGAAACTGCAGAGGTTCCCTTATAGGCTCGATGTCAACAATAAAATAAAATATAATGTTCAGTTGACAGATAGGACGCCGGTGCCAGAAGCGTCTTACCAACCATCACCTCAAAAAATGAAAACTCAGAATATAATCAACCAACAACTGGCCGATGGCGTAATCCGTTTCACCTTATTCATCCCAAAAATTTTTAGCACGCGTGACAGGTCGTCTGTTGAATCAGAAAGTGACATTATAAACAGACCCACTTTCAGATTTGCATGACTGTTCTATCTGGTTATTGGGAGCACAATATTTTTCAGTATTTGATCCGAAAGAAGTGTATCATCAGGTACCACTTACAGAAGAGTATAAGCCCTTGACTGCTTTCTGTATGGATTGGAATTTGACTACAACAGAGTCCCTTTTGGAATGGCAACTTGGGCCGCCTACTTCTCCCAAATTTTTGATTCTGTTTTGGATGATTTAAAGTTCAGGAACGTATAGTATCTTTTAGAAGATTTTATTTATTGCAAAACTTTTGAGGTCCACCTGGACCGATTAGGGCAGTTATTGTGATGCCTGCGTGAGGGAATATTAGCCAATAAACCATCAAAGGTTAACCAAACGAAGAAAAAGATCTCCTTCGTAGGTCGTGTAGGTTCAGCCAATGGTTTAAGGGTATACGAGAATACACCAAAGCAATCCATCCCTTTCCAGTACCCACAAATAGGAAGGAAATTAAGAGTTAACCGATGTGGCAAAATGTTTTCGAAACTTCGTCCAGAACTTTGGAGAGTTGGCAGCTCTCCTCAACTGAATCGGAAGGGAGAGACTCTTATGTGTGGTGAATCTCAGCAGGCATATACTGAGCATATTAGTTTACCACTGAGAGCATGTAGTAACAATAAATCTAACTTCCAAACGGTTAAAATGAAGAATGTTGCCCAAGACAGGAGTAGACAAACGTATGCACTGTGTAATCTAGTCAACCATCAGGAACACGTACTGAGTGTCTTCTCTTGATCCATGAACACTTTACAATCGTATGTTAATCAAAAAGTCAGTTTCTAAAATTGCATTAGGCATCTTTTGCAAATCCAATGTAAACCCACTTGCGTGTATTTGTATAACTTCGTGATTCTGCTCCCTAATCTGCAATCAGTTATGGGTCCCAGAACAGCAAACACGCGGTTTGTCTCCATACTGGCGGCCTTTGCCTTAGGTTCTGCACACTGAGAATCACACTACTATGCTTTAGTTACTTTTCTCTCCCTCATCAATTCTTTGAAATTAATTTTGGATCTGCTGCAGATTTTTGTTTGACGGTGCCTATGTGCTAATCCCTATGTTTTCTTTTATTTAGCCAATTATCTCCCTTATTGACTCAAGAACTTGTGGTTTTTGCACCACATTCATGATCATTGTCGTAAATCAGCATTGTGAACTGCGTCGTTAACTTGTATAAGGTTGCTTTTTAGTCATGTGTTACTTTCGGAGGCGAAGAGTTTCATTGATCATTGTCTCCAGAGAAGAGTGGTAGATTATTAGATACATTTTTCCTCCGGTTGCAGTCGTTATTGCAGTTCTGAATGCTGACAAGGGGTAAAGTAAGGTTGTTAAGGAACTTGAATCGTAAAAATATTAATTACATGATGGAGCAACTGACAGCAGGGAGGGGGAATATTTGGGAGACGAGATGATGTTTCAAGACACAAAGAACACAGGTCCAGATGCCACTGCTTTCCACAGTTCTGAGACTGATCATGAACGAGAACAAGCTCCATTGAGGATATAATGATTTCCGATGGACCGCACTGTGCGGAACATATTCAAGACCCTGTAAGAATCTAGAAACCGTTACAAATAGACAAATAGTCAGTCTCTCGGTCCCAGTGCGCGAGATTCTAGAATTGCATCCACTTTTACCATTATGGCATATGGATTACCGCAGTATGCTATCTTGGCTTTTCTTAGAGAAATGGAAGAAAAGAAAGGGAAAAGATAAAAGACCTGAGGAGGCTGCAAAGGCACGAGATGCAATTTTAAAGAACGTAAGAAGCGTATTTCCAGTGAAATTAGTAACCTTAGTGAAAAGATGTTGACAACAGCAAAACAATATGCAGAAGCAATACAAATTGCGATAAAAGCTGGGTTGTTTTGAAAATCAGCAGTATGCAAACACAGTTAGTTTATTTTTATATGTACGAAGACATGTTTCGGCACCCATGTGTCGGCTTGTGTGGGTGCAATTTTTATTTCTGTAAAGTACAATATCAAACCAATAATAGTTTAACTGTTGTAGGCCCAATAATTACAATATGTGGAATTTCCTTTGTTTTGTTTAGACGCTTACCTTGAAATTACATAGCTAGATAAACTGCATTACTATACATCAGTTTTGTGCTCTTTTTCGTCGTTTCTTTTGACAGCACGTTATCTGGAAACTAGCTATGCAGAAAATTATGTTTAGAGGCTATGTGCGTGTCTGTACTTGCATTTTTGGTCGTGGTTCGTGTCTTCTCGATCAGCTGGTATTCAGTGTATTGTTTCCACACTGTTTGTCAAAAAGTTTCGGTCACTAGTTCACTTCACATGCACTTGTAAAAAATTTGGTGGAACGTGATATGAGCAGAAACTTCTGACTCCATACTCAGTGACAGGTGTTGTATTATTGCCGCTGCTCACTTGTTCGTCGTTAGTCTTGTGTTTGTTGCTGCGCTAATTTTGAATGTTTCGTCAGAACTGATGTGGTGCGGCTCATTGAAGAGGGCAGAAAGTATATAATGTGTATATGTGCGTTTGGGTGCATGCGTGAGTGTGGTTGTCTGTATGTTTGTGTGTGTGTGTGTGTGTGTGTGTGTGTGTGTGTGTGTGTGTGTATGTGTGCGCTGAATAAGAAATTGAGAAAGAGAGAGAGAGAGAGAGAGAGCAAGAAAGAGGTGTGGGGAGGGAACCGAGAAAAAAGATTTTTTAGACTGTATTATTGTTATGTTATATGCGGGGAGGTGTCTTTGTATAGTTCATTGAGTGTTCCAAACAGTATTTTGTGGCACAGTGTTGTATTTTCATTCAGGACTCTTTTTCCTTGTGTTACTTCTTTTTGTATGTAGTATTTCTCCTGTATTGTGAGATTTTGATATAGTCAGTTGCATTCTCTGAGGATCTTAAGGTCAGTCTCCATGTTTTGGGTGGTGGTTCTCCTGTATTAGACGATATACAAAAGTGGAGTGTGTACTGTCTCTTCTGAGGGCTCTAAGAAATTATAAAAGATTATTAGTCCGATCATTTTCAAATCCCATTCCGTACCACAGGAGTCATGAAGATCTCAAGTAATTTACACGTGGTATTTGGGCAATATTTTAACGAACTAACACGAAAACACGTTATATCCGCTTCAGCATAAGTCATCATTCTAATTTCGGAAATGCTACATTCAAGGGATGAAAAGAAATTTCGATTAGGGGCCATCTTGGACTAAGTGGCACTCAATGCAAAAACCACGCATACATTTTGGTGTAATGTAAATATGAAACTGAACTAAAATTGATTGGATAAAACTGAACGAGAGGGACAAAGTTGTGCGGTTAGAAAAACTATGGTTCTGAAAACAAGGAGGATATGTTTCCAGTTGCTTATGGTATTATATAGAGCCCCAGTCGTACTAGGAGTGTTAAAGGTGTTTTTATTTGTTCATTGAACGAATGCTTTTTATAACTGAGAATCATAAAAATCGGAAAATCACGTCAGCCAATGAAATTAACAGTCACTGTGCAAAATGGGTTTTCACATGATGAGAAAGATTAATTACCAATAAAGACATGAAGTACGAGGGCGTGCTAAAAAGTATACCTCCGAAATTTTTATTGTGTTCCCAGTACCGATTGCTGTATTACATATCACCAATACTCGGTCAGCTTTTACATTTCGCTGACGCAATCTGCAGCTCTCTGCTGGTAGAGAGCTCCGAAATGTAGCATGTAACATGGCGCCGTGTGATGTAACTATGTCAGTGTTGAATAGTAATGCATCCGAATGTTTAGATTTGGAAAGTCTTAAAGTTTTTTAAACACCATAAATTGTATTAAAGTTTTACATCTTTATTCTTAATGTCCACAGTTTTATTTCTTATCATACTTACCATCATAACGAACAACTTTCTCCCAACGAGAGACCAGTATGTTGATAACATCACTGCAGAATGATTGGCTTTGTTGAAAGAGCCACAGCTTTATCTCTGCTGGCACCGCTTGATCACTATCAAAGTGAAATGCTTGAAATTGATCAAATGGTTCAAACGGGTCTAAGCACTATGGGACTTAACATCTGAGGTCATCAGTCCCCTACACATAGAACTACTTTAACCTAAATAACCTAAGGACATCACACGCATCCATGCCTGAGGCAGGATTCGAACCTGCGACCGTAGCAGCTGCTCGGTTCCTGACTGAAGCGCCCAGAACCGCTTGTCCACAGCGGCCAGCCTTGAAAGTGTTCTTCAAGTTTCAGAACCAGTTCAAAATCGAATGGGGCCATTCGGAACTGTATGGAAAATGGTCGATGATGGTGAACCTAAGATGATGGGTTGTCAAAAATGTCGCACCTATATAATGGTCAATCGTTGTCATGCTGAAGGAGAGGGTGCTCCATGTGTGGGAGAACTCTTCGAATTCGTGTTTTCAGCTTCCTGGGGGATTACAGTACTCTTTTTCTAGAAGGGCTAGTCACTGAGACGGTAGACATCACTTTAATACAGCGATAGCGCGAACCTGCATTTGGCATGATATTTCCAAGATTTGTTTGTATAGCAGCTTAAAATAAAAATGTCTTGACTAGCGCCTTGAGACGCCAGAGAGTTCAAGCAGATACCACACTATGTATTCTGGCTTGCAAATATTTCCGCGTTATCCAGGCCAGCCAAGGCCAAGACACGGCGTCAGTCGCAAAGATCTGCTGTGGCCGCACGTGTCCTTGTGGCAGTCAGCATGTAGAGGCAGGAACCGGGTATTGGGATTGAATGAGGTTAGCGTGAATGGATGAAATACGTTTTATATTGTTAAAAAGCAGCCACTTTTTGTCAGTATTTATGTGGAGCTATTGATAAAAAAATATATTTTACAGTTGAAATATAACAGTTGCCGACATGAATCCACACTTTTAATACGTAAGAGTAAAACTATTACAAGAACAACAAAAAGATAAATAAAGCCAAAACCAATGTTTTCAAATACTAATTTTTGCAGTCAGAATTGGCTCTGAGCACTATGGGACTTAACATCTATGGTCATCAGTCCCCTAGAACTACTTAAACCTAAGGACAGCACACAACACCCAGTCATCACGAGGCAGAGAAAATCTCTGACCCCGCCGGGAATCGAACCCGGGAACCCGGGAGTGGGAAGCCAGAACGCTACCGCACGACCACGAGCTGCGGACTTTTGCAGTCAGTTTCTCGCTTAAATGAAAAGCGGATCTAATTTATTGCATGTCGTGAAGTAATCAGAAAATGCTATAAAACAGGATGACTTGATTCCGCCTGTTTTTGCTGCGAACAAAAGATGTATGTTCTGACGCTCTTCCATCGTGCTGTTCCTCTGAAAACGGTAGACCTTTTCAGTCAGGAGGCCAGCCACCTGGTCTCGAATCACTCGTAGACTAGTCACCCCCTTCAGGCTGAGTCGGCAACTTGGATTTCAATTCCGTGGACAGTCTAATAGCTCTGTCGTACGTTTGTCCTTTGATTGCACCACGTAAACTGCAACAAATACAACGAATTATGGATTAACAAAGGTAGGAACTATGTAAAAATTTAATAGCAATTGATATTTACTACCGATAACACAATTATAAGTCATCGCAATTTTCTACATATGAATTTCACTCTCACCACGTTGACAAAATTATGTTACGGTCGCATTACACAAAGAACGTAAGAGTCCTCTGCTAACAGATGCACTGCAAAAAAAGTCGTTTCGACATGTACAAGCTCTAGTTAGCCGGGATATCGAATTCGTTTGATCATTTCCCCAGAACAATAGAAACATAACTTGTTGATCCGTTTTGAACAGGTTTTCCTTCATTGGACAGTTAGGTGTCATGTCACATTTGCGCCAGTCATTTTACGAATACGTGTTTTAACTGGCGGTGAATGTTGTTATGAGTGCCATGATAGTGGAACAACCGCCCTAACTGCTGACAAGAAATCTGTGTTAGTAGCCTCCTCCCTTACTGGAACGATACGAAATCGCTCTTTGGCAGATGGACTATGCGAGTAAATCTGACGCATAGTGTGTTTCGAGAGGATGAGGATGTCACTAGAACAAAGTTCCTCAAGGAGAGTAATGCCCACCACGTGTGCGGCATTCAGTGAGCCTCACGTGTTTCCTGGGTCGCGACAAATGACGAGCGCCACAGGACCTCAGTCGCATTTGCTGGGAACGGAAATGCCAAACCAGGAGTTGGGGAATGGTGAGCGCGTCCAGCCCCCTGTAACCGTAAAACCTTTCCCTACGTGAGCGATCTGATGAGAAAGCGGCTCATCATGAGACCGCCCTATTATTGGAACGATCCGACGTGAAGCGGTGCCTTGCTGTTACTCTTTCCCGAGCGTGCAACGCAGCCGCGGATTGGGCCATCTGCAAGCCCACCCAGCCAAGACAGTACATTCACTGTGGATGAACGAAAGAAAATTTAAATCCAAAGATGTACTGAAAAAACAATGTTGACGCAAAACTTGCCATACCATTTCTACGTATTTGGAAAAACATATTCGTAGAAAATTTCGTTTTTGTATGAACAACTGAAGTACCAGTCCTTGCAGTTTAGTGAGTAAGCTCGAAAACCACCTACAACTTTTTCTTATATTATGAGTGCCTTAAAACGTGTTCTGCAATTTAACCTATTTCGTTCCACCTATTTGTGTTGAAGAACCTGCGTTTGCATAAAGTCTGAATTATGTATGCATTGCAACAGTGGCTAACAAGACACAGACTGGTTATTTCCACAGGTAAAGGTAATGCTGTAATTGTTTTCGAGCCACAGAGCGAAACTTCCAGCCGAAATAATACTAGGCACGTACCGCATTTTTTCGAGATTGATGGTGAAATTCCTGCGACACTTGATCGATCGCGCCCTAACGTGAAAATCGCAGACAAAATATGTAGCTAAAAGTGCAAGATGGCCGTCAATGTATTCACAAACGAGCTGAGAGCTTTTTTGAGAGCTATGTGCTCCACCTCTACCAGTTCACTCTTACATGAAATATATTTTTAGTTGCGAATATGGACAACCGCCAACTGTATAACAGAATGAGAACACTTAAATATTGAGGCAGACTTGGGCTCGAACTCATATTTCAAGCTTATCGCGAGCGGTCACGTTACCATTTCGCTATCCGAGAGTGACTGACGGCCAGACCCGAACTTCCATATGTCGTTAACCATGTTTCTACAACTTGCATTCGTACATCCATTATGTAGACTCTCGTGCAGGGGTCTACTTGAAAGTCTGTGTCCTCGTGTCGGCAAATGACCACAATACTTCAGAAGCTGTGTTATTCCGATTTACGATGCAATGTTCTTTCGGAATTGCACGCTTTTCCGAAGGAACTGGCACTGTGGTGACTACCGCCGTTGCGAATATGAACAATCAGCTGTATAATGGAGTGCCGACATCGAAAATTTGTCCTTGCCCGGAACTCGAACCCGGATTTCCCGCTGATCGCGATCGGTCGCCCTACCATTTGGCTATCCGAGAACAACTAACGGCCGGACCCACACTTCCATACGTCGTCAACTATGTGTCTGCGACGTTTACATACACTATGTACGAGGGTGAGTCAAAATGAAAACCTTAAATATTTTTTTAAATATTATTTATTGTGTTGAAGTGGTACAAAGCTGTATCACTTTTCAACATAATCTCCGCCACGCTCAATGCAAGTCCTCCAGCGCTTCCAAAGTGCATAAATTCCTTTAGAATAAAATTCTTTTGGTAGTCCGCGCCACCACTCATGCACCGCGTGGCGTACCTCTTCATCAGAACGATTCTTGCAAGGAAGCCATCACCTTCTCGTCCCAAGTGCCGAAAAAATTCTTCACAAGCATTAACACATCGTTCTCTCATTTCAGGAGTCAGCTGCCATGGCACCCATCTTGCAGACACTTCGTGATACTGGAGCACATCATGCACAATGTGGTGTGCTGACCCGTGACTAATCTGTAAACATGCTGCAATGTCATTCAGTGTCACTCGGCGGTTTTCCTTCACTATGGCTTCAACTGCTGCAATCTTCTGTGGAGTCACAATTCGTTGTGCCTGACCTGGGCGAGGAGCATCTTCCACTGAAGCCACGCCATTTACGAACTTCCAACTACATTCGTAGACTTGCTGCTGTGCCAACATACATCACCGTGATGAACCTTCATTCGTCGATGAATTTCAATAGGTTTCACACCTTCACTACGCAAAAACCGAGTAAAAGAACGTTTTCTTCTTCCCTGGTGCAAGTCGCAAGTGGGGCTGCCATCTTTATACTGATACTGCGATGGTATGTGGTTATCTGCACTATGCTGCCACCTACAGGCCTTTCTGCACGCTGTTTGTAGCACGCTTACCAACTTACAGGATAACGACGCGAAATTTAGATTTGATATTACAAATTTAAGGTTTTCATTTGACTCATCCTCGTATATTGCTGTACAAGGGAGACATTTTAATTGAAAATTGCTTGTCCGGTTGCGGTGGTTAAGTACGATATTACAGTGCGTGTGTTATACAGAACTACGATGTAATGTTCCTTCGCGCATGCATACGCCGGCAGTATCCATGCACCTAATTTCTTCTTATATGGATTCAACATGAATCTGAATTCTGAGATTGATATACTCAAACCGCACCATACAAAGTTTAACGGGATGCTTCTGGATCAATACAGCTCCCCCCCACCCCCACCCCTCCCACCCACCATTCCAAAATTACTCGCATTTAGATCTTCAGGAGATTTCCAGACTGATCATTAGAGCACATGGATAAAGGTGTTTAATGTTTCTTTCCAATGAAACTGTTGAAAATATGCGCAATAACTAGAATTACTTTTTACAATCAGGCTATCGATAACAAGACCTTCTCGCAGTTTTCAAACAGTATTTGAGGACAATATATATCCACACGACGACTCCAAAAGACTTTGAGGCTAGTACTGCATATCATAGTGGCGAATGTCATACTGCAGAACTTCGACTCTTTTTCCGGGTGACAGCTTCGCTATATTTCCTCCCCAGGGATTCTTTATCTAAGCTAACGATGCTTAAAAACTTTAGCAGCAGTTTGACTGAAAAGCCAGTTGTATGAAGAATTATGAAAGTGTTGGAGCTGATGCGGGAAGAAGTCCATTCCGATAATTTCTCAAGGGTGAAATCACACCTATGGATCAGTGGCTATGAAGCTGCGACCGCTTAGCCGCTCGCCAAGGAAGCCGCTGGGACGGGAACTACACCTGGACTGACATCCTCAGAACGGGTTGCTGACCTGTTCTACACTGAACATGTGGATTATATTTCGTGATGAACGTGCATTCAGTGAATTCCCCATTGTCACGTAACTGCTGCCACTCCACCTGACTCAGCTAGATGTTTCTAAGCTCCCGCAGATTTTAAAATTCAAAATCTTTGTCTGGAGCTGTTTCGACAATCACATACCTTTTTTAAGCCTGCAAATTTCATTATTGTATTTGATTGCGAATGGTACCCGTTCATTGTCCTCGATACGTTGCAAGTGTCAGTACGTAGTGAAAACAGTGTTCAGTGTGTGCAGTTGTGAATGCGTTATGACAGAGACAAGTGAGATCGATAACCAGATGAGCTGAACTGTTTTCGTGTTTCAAGACGCATCCTAATTGAAGATTTATACCGCGTAGAGGGAAAGCGCCATCTTCTAGCGTCTTGCTTATAAAAATATCTTCTTGATTCGATCAGTATATAGTTCTCATATTGTTTTGATCATATATCGTTTACCCGCATTCTATATCACTAAAAATAGAAACAGTTGTAGGTCATTTTCCTCCTCAGTAACATAGCTGCGCTATGTCAAGGAGAAGCTGTTTCGATCACCAAATGCTTTTGTTGTTGTTGTTGTGGTCTTCAGTCCTGAGACTGGTTTGATGCAGCTCTCCATGCTACTCTATCCTGTGCAAGCTTCTTCATCTCCCAGTACCTACTGCAACCTACATCCTTCTGAATCTGCTTAGTGTATTCATCTCTTGGTCTCCCCCTATGATTCTTACCCTCCACGCTGCCCTCCAATACTAAATTGGTGATCCCTTGATGCCTCAGAACATGTCCTACCAACCGATCCCTTCTTCTGGTCAAGTTGTGCCACAAACTTCTCTTCTCCCCAATCCTATTCATTACTTCATCATTAGTTACGTGATCTACCCATCTAATCTTCAGCATTCGTCTGTAGCACCACATTTCGAAAGCTTCTATTCTCTTCTTGTCCAAACTATTTACCGTCCATGTTTCGCTTCCATACATGGCTACACTCCATACAAATACTTTCAGAAATGACTTCCTGACACTTAAATCTACACTCGATGTTAACAAATTTCTCTTCTTCAGAAACGCTTTCCTTGCCATTGCCAGTCTACATTTTATATCCTCTCTACTTCGACCATCATCAATTATTTTGCTCCCCAAATAGCAAAACTCCTTTACTACTTTAAGTGTCTCATTTCCTAATCTAATACCCTCAACATCACCCGACTTAATTCGACTACATTCCATTATCCTCGTTTTGCTTTTGTTGATGTTCATCTTATATCCTCCCTTCAAGACACCATCCATTCCGTTCAACTGCTCTTCCAAGTCCTTTGCTGTCTCTGACAGAATTACAATGTCATCGGCGAACCTCAAAGTTTTTATTTCTTCTCCCTGGATTTTAATACCTACTCCAAATTTTTCTTTTGTTTCCTTTACTGCCTGCTCAATATACAGATTGAATAACATCGGGGAGAGGCTACAACCCTGTCTAACTCCCTTCCCAATCACTGCTTCCCTTTCATACCCCTCGACACTTATAACTGCCATCTGGTTTCTGTACAAATTGTAAATAGCCTTTCGCTCCCTGTATTTTACCCCTGCCACCTTTAGAATTTGAAAGAGAATATTCCAGTCAACATTGTCAAAAGCTTTCTCTAAGTCTACAAATGCTAGAAACGTAGGTTTGCCTTTCCTTAATCTTTCTTCTAAGATAAGTCGTAAGGTCAGTATTGCATCACGTGTTCCAGTATTTCTACGGAATCCAAACTGATCTTCCCCGAGGTCGGCTTCTACTAGTTTTTCCATTCGTCTGTAAAGAATTCGTGTTAGTATTTTGCAGCTGTGGCTTATTAAACTGATAGTTCGGTAATTTTCACATCTGTCAACACCTGCTTTCTTTGGGATTGGAATTATTATATTCTTCTTGAAGTCTGAGGGTATTTCGCCTGTTTCATACATCTTGCTCACCAGATGGTAGAGTTTTGTCAGGACTGGCTCTCCCAAGGCCGTCAGTAGTTCCAATGGAATGTTGTCTACTCCGGGGGCCTTGTTTCGACTCAGGTCTTTCAGTGCTCTGTAAAACTCTTCACGCAGTATCGTATCTCCCATTTCATCTTCATCTACATCCTCTTCCATTTCCATAATATTGTCCTCAAGTACATCGCCCTTGTATAGACCCTCTATATACTCTTTCCACCTTTCTGCCTTCCCTTCTTTGCTTAGAACTGGGTTTCCATCTGAGCTCTTGATGTTCATACAAGTGGTTCTCTTATCTCCAAAGGTCTCTTTAATTTTCCTGTAGGCAGTATCTATCTTACCCCTAGTGAGATAAGCCTCTACATCCTTACATTTGTCCTCTAACCATCCCTGCTTAGCCATTTTGCACTTCCTGTCGATCTCATTTTTGAGACGTTTATATTCCTTTTTGAATGCTTCATTTACTGCATTTTTATATTTTCTCCTTTCATCAATTAAATTCAATATTTCTTCTGTTACCCAAGGATTTCTACTAGCCCTCGTCTTTTTACCTACTTGATCCTCTGCTGCCTTCACTACTTCATCCCTCAAAGCTACCCATTCTTCTTCTACTGTATTTCTTTCTCCCATTCCTGTCAATTGTTCCCTTATGCTCTTCCTGAAACTCTGTACAACCTCTGGTTCTTTCAGTTTATCCAGGTCCCATCTCCTTAAATTCCCACCTTTTTGCAGTTTCTTCAGTTTTAATCTACAGGTCATAACCAATAGATTGTGGTCAGAGTCCACATCTGCCCCTGGAAATGTCTTACAATTTAAAACCTGGTTCCTAAATCTCTGTCTTACCATTATATAATCTATCTGATACCTTTTAGTATCTCCAGGGTTCTTCCATGTATACAACCTTCTATCATGATTCTTAAACCAAGTGTTAGCTATGATTAAGTTGTGCTCTGTGCAAAATTCTACCAGGCGGCTTACTCTTTCATTTCTTAGCCCCAATCCATATTCACCTACTACGTTTCCTTCTCTCCCTTTTCCTACACTTGAATTCCAGTCACCCATGACTATTAAATTTTCGTCTCCCTTAACTATCTGAATAATTTCTTTTATTTCATCATACATTTCTTCAATTTCTTCGTCATCTGCAGAGCTAGTTGGCATATAAACTTGTACTACTGCAGTAGGTGTGGGCTTCGTATCTATCTTGGTCACAATAATGCGTTCACTATGCTGTTTGTAGTAGCTTACCCGCATTCCTATTTTCCTATTCATTATTAAACCTACTCCTGCATTACCCCTATTTGACTTTGTGTTTATAACCCTGTAGTCACCTGACCTGAAGTCTTGCTCCTCCTGCCACCGAACTTCACTAATTCCCACTATATCTATCTTTAACCTATCCATTTCTCTTTTCAAATTTTCTAACCTGCCTGCCCGATTAAGGGATCTGACATTCCACGCTCCGATCCGTAGAACGCCAGTTTTCTTTTTCCTGATAACGACGTCCTCCTGAGTAGTCCCCGCCCGGAGATCCGAATGGGGGACTATTTTACCTCCGGAATATTTTACCCAAGAGGACGCCATCATCATTTAATCATACAGTAAAGCTGCATGCCCACGGGAAAAATTACGGCCGTAGTTTCCCCTTGCTTTCAGCCGTTCGCAGTACAAGCACAGCAAGGCCGTTTTGGTTATTGTTACAAGGCCAGATCAGTCAGTCATCCAGACTGTTGCCCTTGCAACTACTGAAAAGGCTGCTGCCCCTCTTCAGGAACCACACGTTTGTCTGGCCTCTCAACAGATACCCCTCCGGTGTGGTTGTACCTACGGTACAGCTATCTGTATCGCTGAGGCACGCAAGCCTCCCCACCAACGGCAAGGTCCGTGGTTCATGGGGGGGGGGGACCAAATGTACCATTCCCCCACAACGGACGACGCTAGCTTTGATGATATTTCTGATATAAACCAAATGCTTTATATCAGAAATATCATCAAAGCTAGCGTCGTCCGTTGTGGGGGAATGGTGCACACCAAAAGGGAGACCGTCTCGGGGAATGCTAGCCACATAGTAGGGGAATGACGAACACCTTGGGGGAATTTTGGTCCCCCGAAGCTAGTGAACTGGCCACATAGGGTGATTGCCGTAACTTCTGAACATCCTTCAGCGACGACCATTTGGCTGGAAGGAGGCACATTGTATGTCACAGAAGACGGAGATCTTGGCTTCAAGGCGTGGCTTCCGAGGTAGATACAATCCGTAATTTTAAAGAAAATAATTGAAATGGCTCTGAACACTATGGGACTTAACAGCTGAGGTCATCAGTCCCCTAGAACTAAGAACTACTTAAACCTAACTAACATAAGGACATCACACACATCCATGCCCGAGGCAGGATTCCAACCTGCGACCGTAGCGAGCGCGCAGTTCCAGACTAAAACGCCTAGAACCGCTCGGCCACACACGCCAGCTTTTTTAAAAAAAACTAATAACAAAGCAGTCTAAAGGCGAAGAGTCAGCTGCATGCTGAGGCGACCTCTAGAGAACTTGTAGTACGCCATTTCTTCAGCAGAAAATCTGGGTACTGCCCTGGTGGAACGTATCGACCCACCGCTACTCGTGAAAATAACGTTGACTTCGTTTCTCAATCTAGCAATTCTCACAGAGGGACGTGTGTACAAGAATGGATAAAAATACAGGAATAAGAGAGCTTAGGTAGCTAGTTGTCCCAATCAAGTTTCTCTGAGAGAATATATTACAAAACGTCATGTAATACAGAACACTTTCACAGCAACAGAACATTGGTTTGATAATGTATCAGTTTTCTGTATAAGTAAAGGTTTTATGAGGGTGGATGGTAGACTTAAATCCGTTAAACAGCTTGGACTTGCACTCTTCTCGTCCCCACGAAAATATTTCACCAAGTATCAAACATAATAAAAAGTAAGTAATTCCCAGAACATCACCTACAGGTAGACCCGCAGTAAAAAAAAAATGATTATTCAAGTAAAAATGTGGTGGCATGATGAGATATAATGAATAAAGAACGGAGAAAGTGCAGAACGAATGACTATAACACAGAGTTACGGAATGTAATGACGTAAGTTGATAGAGCTCTAGAGAAAACAGTCACATACGAGTTGACTTGCTGTATAGTGGTGTTAAATACCATTTGGCCTTAGTCTCCCGAAGCTGCAGAGATGAAGAAGCTAAATTTTATGTCGAACAACAAAAGGAGTACGAACGCGCATTCATACTGATGAATGAAAAATACGAGGAGCCATCCCCTTCTCGTACTGTCATTCCTGAGCAAAAGTTATTTTTCCTGAAGCTTCATCCATGGGCTGTGAAATCACACACTACAAGTGAAGTTTGTACCAAAAGAAAATATACTTCTGTTTTTTGGCATCCCCATCAACAGCATAATATTCATGGAGGGAAATACAGGAACGCAACTGTGGTGTAGGGCTAACTTCATTGTTTAGTAATGAAAGCGTCACCCATACTGAGTTGAAAGATCCTCACTACTTAACTTTTGTCAAAAAAAATCATGAACGATGACGGCCGAATAGTTTCAGCATAAGATTTCACCCTCATTCTGCCAACTGCCTTGTCAAAGATGCTAGAAGGACCAATCAATGATTTAGGACACTCTTTTGCCCTTTGGATAGGAAACTGTGCCTAACAGGCGGAAGAATCAACAATGATCAACAGCATGAGTATACAGAAAGCAATGGGAACCACTGCGCTAATGAAAAATAACGTGTATGCTCAGAAAATGTGGCCTGCAACTGAAAAAGTGTCATGACGATTTCTCCATTGGCAAAGGATTCCGGAGTAGTCCCTCTTTCGGATCTCAGGGAGAGGACTGTCAAGTGGAAGGTGACCATGACAGAATAATAAATAAGTAACGAAAGAATGACGTTCTACGAGTCGGGGAGTGTCTTGTAAGAAGTTTGAACGTGGTAGGGAAGCTAAAAAGTCTCAAAACAAAAATGCTAAGGCTCCATCTAGACATACATACAGTCATGAGCCGGGCGTCTTTAATTTTGGCAGGCGTGGCATTCCGCTGGCGCCACTAACTACTAGGTATGGTCTTTGCTCGAGGACAGTGTTGTTGGTCTTTGGAGAGCTGTGGGACTGACAGTTAACTGAAGGGCAAGTGGCTGGCAAGTTGTTGGTTTTGGGAGACTCCTGCTGTCTGGTATGGACCTCGAGAAGCCGCGAGTGGCTAAATTAATCGGAGGCAAGCTTTGCCACCTGAATTAAGAAATAATAGCGGCGAGTTGCGCGAACCTCAGCGGACGCTGCATACAACCTGGTCAGCAAGTTCTGGGGCAAGGTTGCAACCTTAAATTTTACGGCACGTGGAGATCACCCGTGCGCATTGGAGGCAATAACATCGCTCCTTGGAATCCTGGACGTTACGGCTCCTTCACACATGAGTGGAGTTCAGTGATGGTTTTTATTGGTACTTGTTATCATAGGGCCACGTCTGCGATAATGTGGGTCCGCAGCTCGTGGTCGTGCGGTAGCGTTCTCGCTTCCCACGCCCGGGTTCCCGGGTTCGATTCCCGGCGGGGTCAGGGATTTTTTCTGCCTCGTGATGACTGCGTATTGTTTGATGTCCTTAGGTTAGTTAGGTTCAAGTAGTTTTAAGTTCTAGGGGACTGATGTTCATAGATGTTAAGTCCCATAGTGCTCAGAGCCATTTTTGTGTTAAAGTGGAATTAGACCTGTGATATTGACGCTCCTCTGGGTGATAGTATGGGTGGACATAGATCACTGTAGCTGTTATTAATTTGCTTTTCCAGGCCATATTCCGTGTAAGTGTGTGAACTTTCTCTGTTGTAAACTGAATTGATAAAATTGAAGCTGCAGCATAGTCTGTGTTGAAGGAAAGACATCTTTCGTAGGTGGGTATGACCTAGTAATTTAATTTGCAGGCACTGATGTTCTTGTTTTGGTCTTCAGTCACAAGACTGGTTTCATGCAGCTCTCCATGCTACCCTATCCTGTGCAAGCTTCTTCATCTTCCAGTACCTACTGCAGCCTACATCCTTCTGAATCTGCTTAGTGTATTCATTTCTTGGTCTCCCTCTACGATATTTACCCTCGACGCTGCCCTCCAATACTAAATTGGTGATCCCTTGATGCCTCAGAACATGTCCTACCAACCGATCCCTTCTTCTTGTCAAGTTGTGCCACAAATTGCTCTTCTCCCCAATTCTGTTCAATACCTCCACATTAGTTATGTGATCTACCCATCTAATCGGCAGCATTCTTCTGTAGCACCACATTTCGAAAGCTTCTATTCTCTTCTTGTCTAAACTATTTATCGTCCACGCTTCACTTCCATACATGGCTACAGTCCATGCAAACACTTTTAGAAACGACTTCCGGACTTTTAAATCTATACTCGATGAAAATTTTTCTTCTTCAGAAACGCTTTTCTTGCCATTGCCGGTCTACATTTTATATCCTCTCTACTTCGAACATCATCAGTTATTTTGCTCCCCAAACAGAAAAACCCCTTTACTGTTTTAAGTGTCTCATTTCCTAATCTAATACGCTCAGCATCACCCGACTTAATTCGACTATATTCCATTATCCTCGTTCTGCTTTTGTTGATGTTCATTTTATACCCTCCTTTCAAGACACTGTCCATTCCGTTCAACTGCTCTTCCATTTCCTTTGCTGTCTATGACAGAATTACAATGCTGCTTCCCTTTCATGCCCCTCGACTCTTATTACTGCCATCTGGTTTCTGTACAAATTGTAAATAGTCTTTCGCTCTCTGTATTTTACCCCTACCACCTTCAGAATTTGAAAGAGAGTATTCCAGTCAACATTGTCAAAAGCTTCCTCGAAGTCTACAAATGCTAGAAACGAAGGTTTGCCGTTCCATAATCTTTCTTCTAAGATAAGTCGAAGGGTCAGTGTTGCCTCACGTGTTCCAACATTTCTACGGAACCAAAACTGATCTTCCCTGAGGTCGGCTTCCATCAGTTTTTCCATTCGTCTGTAAAGAATTCGCGTTAGTATTTTGCAGCTGTGACTTATTAAACTGATAGTTCGGTAATTTTCACATCTGTCAACACCTGCTTTCTTTGGGATTGGAATTATTATATTCTTCTTGAAGTCTGAGGGTAATTCGCCTGTTTCATACATATTGCTCACCAGATGGTAGTTCTAATGGAATGTTGTCTACTCCCGGGGGGGCCTTGTTTCGACTCAGATCTTTCAGTGCTCTGTAAAACTCTTCACGCAGTATCATATTTCCCATTTCATCTTCATCTACATCCTCTTCCATTTCCATAATATTGTCCTCAAGTACATCGCCCTTGTATAGACCCTCTATATACTCTTTTCAGCTTTCTGCTTCCCTTCTTTGCTTAGAACTGGTTTTCAATCTGAGCTCTTGATATTCATACAAGTGGTTCTCCATTCCCCAAAGGTCTCTTTAATTTTCCTGTAGGCAGTATCTATCTTACCCCTAGTGAGATAAGCCTCTACATCCTTACATTTGTCCTCTAGCCATCCCTGCTTAGCCATTCTGCACTTCCTGTCGATCTCATTTTTGAGACGTTTTTATTCCCTATTGCCTGCTTCAGTTACTGCATTTTTATATTTTCTCCTTTCATCAATTAAATTCAATATTTCTTCTGTTACCCAAGGGTTTCTACTAGCCCACGTCTTTTTTACCTATTTGATCCTCTGCTGCCTTCACTATTTCATCCCTCAAAGCTACCCATTCTTCTTCTACTGTATTTTTTTCCCCCATTCCTGTCAATTGTTCCCTTATGCTCTCCCTGAAACTCTTTACAACCTCTGGTTCTTTCAGTTTATCCAGATCCCATCTCCTTAAATTCCCACCTTTTTGCAGTTTCTTCAGAGTTAATCTGCAGTTCATAACCAATAAATTGTGGTCAGATTCCACATATGCCCCTGGAAGCGTCTTACAGTTTAAAACCTGGTTCCTATATCTCTGTCTTACCATTATATTATCAATTTGATACCTTTTAGTATCTCCAGTATTTTTCCATGTAAAGAACATTCTTTCATAATTCTTAAACCAAGTGTTAGCTATGATTAAGTTATGCTCTGCGTAAAATTCTACCAGACGGCTTCCTCTTTCATTTCTTAGCCCCAATCTATACTCACCCACTATGTTTCCTTCTCTCCCTTTTCCTGCTCTTGAATTCCAGTCACCCATGACTATTAAATGTTCATCTCCCTTCACTACCTGAATAATTTCTTTTATCTCATCATTCATTTCTTCAATTTCTTCATCATCTGCAGAGCTAGTTGGCATATAAACTTGTACTACTGTAGTAGGCGTGGGCTTCGTGTCCATCTTGGCCACAATAATGCGTCCACTATGCTGTTTGTAGTAGCTTACCCGTACTCTTATTTTTTTATTCATTAATAAACCTACTCCTACATTACCCCTATTTGATTTTGTGTTTATAACCCTCTATTCACCTGACCAAAAGTCTTGTTCATCCTGCCACCAAACTTCACTAATTCCCACTATATCTAACTTTAACCTATCCATTTCCCTTTGCAAATTTTCTAACCTACCTGCCCGATTAAGGGATCTGACATTCCACTCTCCGATCCTTAGAACGCCAGTTTTCTTTCTCCTGATAACAACGTCCTCCTGAGTAGTCCCCGCCCGGTGATCCGAATGGGGTACTATTTTACCTCAGGAATATTTTAGCCAAGAGGACGCCATCATCATTTAATCATACAGTAAAGCTATTTCACATTTTGAATTTTCAAATAAATTTAAGAAGTGTTAATTTTGTAACTTGTATGTGTACTAACTTCCGAAATAAGTTAGTATTGGCTACATCATCTACACTGTCGTTTGTAGTGTTGTTTTCGCAAAATACAGCTACCTTATGACGTGTGTTGGCAGTATAGTTCTGGTAGCGGACGACGTGTTGCTGTTTCCTGGGCCCAGAGCAGAGACTTGTTTCCTTCCTGCTGCAGCAATACTTGCGTCATCGCACGACGTTTTGATTGGCCAGCAGTCGGGCGCTTCTATCAGCCACCTCGTGTCGGCTCAAGTTAAGTAAATTTTATCATTTGTTAGTGCGATGGTGGAGTGTCCCCAATTAATTTCAGAACTCTTGAACTATTCAATATTGTGAATTCGGAGAGCGCATTGGCTTTAAAGCGTGTTCTGCGAGTCTGAAATTTCTTGTCACTGTACTTCCTCTTTAATTACTTGTTTAATCTTCGCACACTTGTTGCCAGTACTTTCAACTATGAAATTTGAGTTTTCCAATTTTATCCACAGTCATTAGCTAACTCCATTCATTGTGAATCTTGCCTGCTTATTGCCTGTTGACTATGGTAGCCGTTTGCTGTAATTTGCCACCTTTTCTTGTCTTTTGGGCAATTGTATATTTATTTAAGACTCATTGTCAATTGTTCTGCTGGTGTGTTCCAGCTGGGAGTCACATTTAAATTGTATGACTTCCCAGCTATTCTTGTATATTGGGGAATTGTGTATTTTATTGATTAATGGATTCTTATTAGCCGGCCGACGTGGTTGAGCAGTTCTAGGCGCTACAGTCTGGAACTGCGCGACCGCTACGGTCGCAGGATCGAATCCCGGCTCGGACATGGATGTGTGTGTTGTCATTAGGTTAGTTAGGTCTTAACAAAAAGATTGTGACCATAGACATAAATTAAAGGAAACTTATTACATATACGAGTCACTGTGTTTTTTCGCGACGATGTCGCAGCTTGTGATTCTTATTAAGGTTTATAAGTTGTTAAGGGGTTTGCAACATCAACAATCAGTGGTGTGACTTTTTATCCTTTCTGTATTTTGGGTGGACATTGCCTGTTTGACTGAAGTTTTATTTATGCCTCGGAATTGTTAATATCTTTAGTGGCCGTCATTTGTAATTATTTTTTCTGGTAAAACTCAGTTTGTTGAACCAGCTTGCAGTCACACCCAGTTGATGTGTCTTCTTAGTTGTATTTTTATATTTATTCCCAGTTTTAAGCCCTTTTTAATGATATAAATTGTTAAAGTGTTTTATTAATGAACTGCTCCTGTTCATGTTCTTTAAATTATTGTAAGCGTTGATATTCTTTATTTTACAGGGTTTGTAATTTGTAATCATAATAATTGTTGTTAAGCAATAAAGTGTATTACATGAAACTCCGAATGACGAAATATGTGGGACCGCCTTCCATGTGTTTGCTCTGAGAATTATCCCAACATATGTTGTGATGTTGCGTTCTGCTTGGCAGAGAGGTTTAGATTTGTCTACCCTTGGTGTCATTTATTGTTTTTTCGGATTCCTGTGTTAATATTTTCTTCTTTCCAAGGTGTGGTACTGACATGTTGTGATTCTTTTCAGGGCACCGCTACATATTATGTATTCCAGAGGGTTTTTCGGAATTTCCCACATGAAAAAATAGTTCTTGCTGTATGAATTTGAAGTCCGTCAAATTCCAACCAAACGTAGCGTCCCGGAATTAGTGACCAGGTTTCGTTTGGCGTTGAACAGCCTGCTTAGTCTTTCAGCGGATATCATCGGGCTGGTAGGTGCCTCTCTTCATAACATTTCACCTGTGTTAGATGGCGTACAGCGAAGTATCTCCTTTCTGGAGGATACTCAACACACAACTAGGCAGGTCGGTAGGATACAAGGGCATCTGGCGTATTTATGGAATCGCTTGATGGACTGTGTTGAGCTTAACGATCCAGAAAGACTGAAAGTTACGCAGTTGAGTGATCAGGCAAGGGACTTGCAGGCTAGGGCGGCACTCTTGAGTTTCGAAAGCGAGGATGTAGGTAGGGGGCAAGAAATTTTAATCCGTAATCAACTCAGTGACGGTAAACGCTCCGAGGCCCGAGGTCTAGGTAGTCTGCCCTCCAATCACTTTGCTAAGTCACCCAATCCAATTATATGCCTCCTGGCTGGTATTTCAGAATTGTCTGTTGATAGACTGAATCAAGTGCAGCAAATATTGTGACTGCTGTGTGGTTTGGGTTTCATAATGATGCCTTACACATATCACAACGTTTAGCAAAAGGAACATTCGGTACTTTGGTTTTGGAAACTTTGAGTTATCTGGCAGGTTCAGGGCTCTTAATAAATGCATAAAATTGCCGGCACGTGTGCATAATGAGCTTGAGCTGGGTATTATTGGCAGGTTCAGGCATCGTCGGAGACGTTGAGCCAATACATAGAGTGGATGCACACAGCTTGGTATGCCTATTACAGAGTCTGATAGCAGTTCTAACATCTTAGGGGGCATGTGACCAAGGATCGATCGCGTTTGGTTTCTGCTCACCTTCCCACGAACTTTGGTGAGTTGCAAGAACTAGTAGACTCTGTTGAGGTCATCACTTTTGCTAATGTGCAGTGTAGGGTAGATGTAGCTTCGACACTGGTGCCTTCAGTTTCCATGGTTGCCAAATCGTCTTGTACGATAGTGTCCGGTTGTGAAGGACCCGATGCATAACACTTGACCGTGTCCCCCTTGGGGTGCATGGATTCATGCTGCGACAGGATAGTATCTCCCTTATGTTTGTGCACGTGTCAGAGAGGAAGTTCTGTGCCGGTTATTGGACTCTGCTTGTTCTCTATCGTCGCTTGACTATAAGTGGTATTTGGATTCGGCCATTCGTGTAAATTATCTCCCTTGCACCCCTGACTTCAGATACTTAATGTGGCCAATGGGTAGTAGTTACTTTTGTTTGGGGAAGTGTGTGCTGGCTTGTCCATTTGCAATTTCTCCTGCCTGGTTACCCTCCTGTTTGTAAACGACCTATCAGTTGATTTGTTGCTCGGCTGTGGTATTAATCACGGAACGAGGTTGGTTGTTGATTTTGCTAGTCGTGCCTTAGTCTTTAAATTCTCGCGAGGTGAGAAGTGAGCCCTCTGTTCTAGTTGCCGTCCCACCGTTATTAATTCTGTAAGTCGCGAGATCTGGGAATTTGACGTGACTAAACTTCAATTGGAGCATGCCACCCATTTGTCTGTACCTCGTCTCCTACCTTACAAACGTCACAGAAGCTCTCCTGCGAAACTTGCAAAACAAGCACTCCTGGAAGAAAAAATGTTGCTGAGATATGGCTTTGCCACAGCCTGGATGATGTTTCCAGAATGAAACTTCCTGGCAGTTTAAAACTGTGTGCTAACTTTGCGAGTGTCGCAGGATAGGTTCTGTGAAGGTTGGGAGGTAGGAGACGAGGTACTGGCGAAAGTAAAGCTGTAAGGACGGGTCGTGAGTCGTACTTGAGCAGCACGCATGGCAGTCTGCCTTTGGCAGGGCGGGAGTGCGGACCGCGCTCTGCTGTCCACGCTGCTGCGCTCGCGGAGTGTTGGTCTTACCTCCTCGCTACTGCGCTTCTCAGCCGAACGAGCTATAATGGCCATCTCTTACAGGAAGAACTCTCTGAAGTTCACCTTTTCAAACGAATACGCGTGACCCAAAACACTGGCCATCGGACGCTTCCTACGCGAGGATTTGAAGATTCACCGTGACGATCTCATGGGCACACACCCATCGATCTTTAGCAGAATCCTTTATGATAAGATGACTTCCGACGCTGCTTGAAACGAGATTATTTAACGGACGCGATATGGACTAAGATTTCGACACTCCAGCAGCAACGTCGGGTCTGTGGGGGTGGACCACGCAGGACTTGGCCTTCGACCGATTCGTGTATTCGAACTGTCTTACAAGGTGAATGGAGATGAAGTCATCGCTGTGCTAAGCCCTGATGGAAGAGTCCACAGTCACGTAGCCGAGACATGGGCACAGTTTACGACGTATCCGGTGCTTAATATTGTGAGATACGTCCGAATAGATCTCAAACGTCACGTCCCATCGTACATTTCTATCGGCGGCTGCCGTGAGGAGGTGCTTAACGACGGACAACCTCGAACATGTTCCGGTTGCGGCAAAGAATGTCACGTACGTAATGAATGCCTGCAACGCCGCATCGTACAACTATGGCACGACGATACGATCACCTACCGAACCACAATCGCCCTTACAATCAACTATGCGGCGACACTCTACTTTCAACCCTCACAAGCAACAGTTGATTAGCGTCTCTCTGGACCAATACATCTGGGGGCGTCACAGAACCTTGCCACCGGCAGTGCCGCCCGCGATCATGACCTACAGCCGGACACATCCAGGCTAGAAGATCATAAGAATACCAGCAAGATTTTTATGGAGACTGAAGACCGCATCATAGCACCAGCAGCTTTTGTATCAGAACAACGCGAATATCTTCCTTCCTCAGACAGTGAAACACATTTCCGGAACCAAAAGTCGCCCAAAAGACGATAAAAACGACGCAAGATATCAAAATCGTCCACTGAGCCCCCTCTGCAGAACGAAGAGGTGGAGCATAAATGTGACGGAGTACACGATAGCTCTTTTCCCTTTGCCTCGGAGACACGTCATCCACAAGACTGTGAGCCGTCCAACAGAGATACTGAGCAAGACCCGCGCCCAGAAGCCATGGAACATAGTACGTTTGTCGTCACCGAAGCAATTGAGCCGACTCAGCCAGCGCTGCCATCTCTCACCAATGTAGAAACTGACGGACACTTTTCATGGGCGGATGACGCTGATTTACCATCTCCATTCGATGCGGAAATGAGATCTGTTCCTCCGTGAGACTAACACTAAAATGGTGGATGTATCTACGACGACTTCCGCGACTACTACGGACTTCCACAATTCACCACGACAACCTTCACCAGCCACGAAGCTGTCAACATCACGGATCCCCCATCAGGCATACCGAATAGCTAATTTCAACACCAATAATATCGGCTCCCAAGTTTAACTTCAACTGCTCTGCTACACGCTAAGAACAGCGGATATCGACATCGCCCTGCTATAAGAAATGAGGACAGCCACTTTGTCCCGGTGTTATGGATACAAGACGTACGCCGCCTCAGCAGCTATGGAACACACAGGCGTAGCCATCCTCCTCCGAGAAGGGATTGCAGTTTCCGATGTCGCATATCTCACTACGGCGCAAGGGATGACCATAACAGTCGAGGGAATCAAAATCATAAATCCCTACGCCCCATCGGGCACTGATAAACGGACAAATCGCTCCCAGCCCTACGCAGAACTTATCACACCTTTATTCCTCGGCAGATACTATCATTTCATCAAAGTGGATATTTCAGCTGTGTTCTCGAGCGTACAGACCAATTCCCTCATTTCACCACATGTCCGGAACTTCGCTTCCTCGTCCGCTGACTTCGTCTCCTCGACACTTGGAGAGTGGTACACCGCCCGGGCATACACACATCACGAGCCGCTCCGAGAGCCTAATCGACGGAACATTCTCTGACTCCCTAAAACCCGCTCTTCTCGAAGCAGATCGTTGGCCGTCTGCCTTTACGGATCATGACATTTACATCTGTACCATGAACCTACATAGACAATCAATATGGCGCAGTGTAGGATCTTGGAAACTCAGCGTAACACTACTGCGGGACCTTGAATGTTGACAACAGGTCAACGACACATGGCACGCTTGCGCGCATCACGTTATGCGTTACGAGACCACACTACAATGGTGGTTACTGTGAGTCAAACCGGCCATCCTACGCAACTTGACATACTATGGCAGAGCCAAAGCCAGGTGGAATCACTACATCACTCATTTCTGTTATAGCGCTCTACGCGAACTCATGTACGTCCCCTATCCCCGGACCATCAAAGCGAAGATTAACGCATCAAGGCAAAGATTTTAACCATGAACAGGTGCCGCCTAGAAGAAGTCATTATACGAGCACGCGACCAAGATAGGATTAACGGTGAAGGACCTTCTATGCATCATATTGTTCTAAATGTTCGCAAACGCCGGCAGGCCTTAATGACAACTTCAGACCTACCTGATGGATGAAGGCTGACTTCGCAGGCTACCATTACGGATGCCTTCACAACGCACTACAGACTTCTCTATGAAGGAGTACCCGTCGCTGCAGATGCCATTGCTGAGGTTACCCAGGAGTTACATTGTACACTAAACCCCGTGGGTGCAACCCTCTTGACTGCAGAAGTGACCTCCGACGACGTACATTCCGCTGTGGCCAAAGGATCATTGAATCGGTCTCCCGGCCCGAATGGTTTATCGCTCGAAGGTTTGAAAATCCGGTCGAAGCCGCGTTCATGGTTACGGAAGAAGTGACTTTCTTATATTATATGATTCGGCATCAGACCAGCCGCCGACGCGCTTTTATTCATTCTCTCATCACAAATGATGGACATGTCGTAACGGCGCAAGATGATGTAGTGTGTATCTTACCCTAGTGCTATGTAGACATCTACGACATGAAACCTTTTACGACCCACTCGTCAGCATCTTGGATACCACACTTACACCTGAACATAATACAACGCTCTTAGCTGCCTTTCAGCCTAAGGAGGTTCACAAACTTATTGTGGTATCGCCTTCTCAAACGTTCCCGGGTCTAGATGGACTTCCCAAAGAATTTTCCATGCGCTATTGGCCGTTTTTGGGTGCTACATTTACCTCCCTTTCGAACGATGCGTTGCAGGGTAGAGTAGTGCCGACCTTGTTCAAAGTGGGAAAAATTGTTTTAATCCCGAAACACATTTGACCGGCTGCCGCTGATAGCTTTCTCCCGCTTACTTTGTTAAACTTTGATTATAAGACTGTGGCGAGGGCAATTAATAGTAGGATGTCGGCTTTGATGGGCACGATTGTTGCAAAACATCAAAGCTGCGTACCTGGTCGTACCAGTTTTACCCCTATAGTCAGTCGTGTGTCGTGACATGGTATCGGTTGGTGCTGTAACGTCCGTCCCATGTGCCCTTGCTTTTCTAGACTTCGATTCATTTGATCGTGTTAGTCACGACTTCCTGCTTCGGATTCTGGAGGCAGTTGGTTTCAGTGTTGACACACGGCGAGTGCTCTCAAATCTGTTTACGGGTATTTCGGCTTCGGTGGTTGTTAATGGCCAACTGACGCTCCCAATAAATATCCGTAGGGGAGTGCCTCATGGAAGCCCGCTGTCAATGACTTTGTTTATGTGTTTGTGTTGTCTCTGGAGCCCGGCCGGAGTGGCCGTGCGGTTCTAGGCGCTACAGTCTGGAGCCGAGCGACTGCTACGGTCGCAGGCTCGAATCATGCCTCGGGCATGGATGTGTGTGATGTCCTTAGGTTAGTTAGGTTTAATTAGTTCTCAGTTCTAGGCGACTGATGACCTCAGAAGTTAAGTCGTATAGTGCTCAGAGCCATTTGAACCTCTCTGGAGTCCCTACTTCGGATGCAAGCATCCCAGCTTACAGGTTGGACGCTTTCCGGCGAGACTGTAAGTGTTCTTGCATACGCGGAGCAGGTGATGGTTCTGCTTCGCAATCCTGCTGGGACACCTTGACTGAAGGCTGTAATCGTTGATTTTTTGTTGGTTTTCAGGTGCAAAACTTAATGAAGGTAAATGCAAGCTTCTTCTCCTACGAGGTTCGGATGCCGCGGTTGTTCCGTGGGCTACTGCTGTGGATCAGCATACGTCTCTCGGTATCATCTTCAATCGTTGTCCACTCAAAATGGCAGCGCTTAACTGGAAGTCTGTTACGGAAAAAAATTCAGGAATAGATATTAGAGCATGAAAGGCGTTCTCTGACTCTGCTCCAGAAAGTGCGAATACTGGATACATATGTCTTACGAAAAGCTTACTATGTGGCCCAAGTTTATCCGCTTCCCTCGATGATGGAAAAGAAACTACAACAATTGTCTGGTCGTTTCTTATAGAAAAGACATATATTTCGCTTACGGTATGAGGTGATCATGAAGCCTCGTTTCTCTGGGGTGCTGGACCTGACTGATATACGAAGGAAGACGCAGATGCTGTATGTGTGTCGTACTGTTTTGACGATGACTCAAGAAACTCACACATTCACGTCTCATTAATTTCTCTGTGTCCGTCCTGCTGGTCTTGAACCCCCTACTGATGTTGGTCGCATACATTACAAGTTGCGGTGAGCTATTTAGGAGCTGACATCTTACGGAGACCTGTCCTCACCATGAAATTCCTAAAGACTGCTTGGGAAGCAGTCCCGTGCCCGAACTTCGTTGAAAGAGGCTCACCGCAAACCATCTGGACAACAGTTTGGTTCAATATCAGTCTTCCGATTCTGCCGATGCGCGTAGCGTCGTAGTGGTATAAGGTAGTAAATAACTAGGCTCCAGCGAAGGAGCGACTTTTCCGTATGGGGCTTAGTGACACGGATTTATCTCCAGATACGATACGACATCGCTTTACTTGTCATATAGCAACTGGTTTCGGATCAGGTCACAACTGACCTTCCTTACTTGATCTTCTGTGGCTGCGTACTCTACGGACATCATATTGCGCCCAGATTCTCCTTTCTTTCTACGGTCAAAATCCCATACCGTTATGTGGTTGCTGGGACACTTCGTTCATTATGTTATAGAAGGCGTTGGGAAAGATCACATGAACTTCATACAGTACATGGTCACTGCCTATTGGACATGCTTGCGAACGCTTCGATATCGAGACTTCTTTGCCAACATCTTGAATCTTGTTTTCCGTCGGGAAGGTGTTAGTTAATTTAATTTTTCTGGTAAGTTTATTTCTGTGTTATGTATGTTCCCATCTGATTTGCCTAGGCTTGTCTTCTCCTGGTTTCCCTGTTCGTTTTGTTTTGTATATTGACTCAGCATCGCTCCAGTTTTATTGTAAAATGTGTATAGAGGATGTATAGGTACACATGAGGGTCTACAATTCCTGCACTCAAATTGGGATTTTCTTATTTTATTATTTCGAATGTAATCTGGTTTCGTTTTCCTTCTACTCTTAAATTCTATTACAAACTATAAAAATAAAGAAAAATACAAAGTAATGAAAAATTAAGAAATTAGTAAAAAATACATATAAAAATAATTGTTGATACATATCACGTGAACTTGGTGGTCGTTTGTGGGCTATATTCTGGGCTTATTATTATTATTTCTTTCCTTTCTCAGACGTTATGTCTGGTTAAAAATGGAAAGTGACGCGGACCTCGATCAAGCGTGACTTCCTTTTAACTGTTCGGTATATGTTACATTGCATTTAGGAACTTTCGGGTAATTGAACATGTATCAATAATTACAAATTTCTGTAGTTGTATATATATGTTTGGATGTAGCTGTATTGCGTTGATGTACTAGTGGATATTGTGTGGTATGACTCCTATAGTTGATAGTATAATTGGTATAATCTCCACTTTATCCTGAAGCCACATGTCCTTGACTTCCGCCGGCCGAAGTGGCCGTGCGGTTAAAGGCGCTGCAGTCTGGAACCGCAAGACCGCTACGGTCGCAGGTTCGAATTCTGCCTCGGGCGTGGATGTTTGTGATGTCCTTAGGTTAGTTAGGTTTAACTAGTTCTAAGTTCTAGGGGACTAATGACCTCAGCAGTTGAGTCCCATAGTGCTCAGAGCCAACCAACCTTGACTTCCTCAGCCAGTTGGATACATTTTTCAATTTTTTCTCCTGTTTTCTTCTGTATATTTGTTGTATTGGGTATGGATATTTCGATTAGTTGTGTTAATTTCTTCTTTTTATTGGTGAGTATGATGTCGGGTTTGTTATGTGGTGTTGTTTTATCTTTTATAATGGTTCTGTTCCAGTATAATTTAAATTCATCATTCTCCAGTACATTTTGAGGTGCTTATTTGTATGTGGGAACGTGTTGTTTTATTAGTTTATGTTGTATGGCAAGTTGTTGATGTATTATTCTTGCTACATTGTCATGTCTTCTGGTGTATTCTGTATTTGCTAGTATTGTGCATCCGCTTGTGATGTGATCTACTGTTTCTATTTGTTGTTTGCGAAGTCTGCATTTATCTGTTGTGGTATTGGGATCTCACTGTATATATTGCCTTTTCTTAGTCATGTGTTGGATGCGTCTTGATCGATGTGTGGCTGTGTTAGATGATACGGGTGCTTGCCATGTAGTGTTTTCTTTTTCCAATTTGCTTTCTTCGCATCTGTTGATGTTATGTGATCCAAATGGTTGTAGAAGAGGGTATGAAATTGCTATGGTGTAGCTGACGTATTTATATGAGTGATTGCTTTGTGTATTTTGCTGTTTCTGCTCGTTCTATAAAGAATTTTCTGAAACTGTCTGCCTGTCCATAGTGTAGGTATTTTATGTCGATAAATCCCCTTCCTCCTTCCTTTCTGCTTAATGTGTATCTTTTTGTTGCAGAATGTATGTGATGTATTCTATATTTGTGGCATTGTGATCGTGTAAGTGTATTGAGTGCTTCTAGGTCTGTGTTACTCCATTTCGCTACTCCAAATGAGTAGGTCAATATTGGTATAGCATAAGTATTTATAGGTTTTCTCTTGTTTCTTTCTGTCAATTCTGTTTTCAGTATTTTTTTAGTCTTTGTCTATATTTTTCTTTTAGTTCTTCTTTAATATTTGTATTATCTATTCCTATTTTTTGTCTGTATCCTAGATATTTATAGGCCTCTATTTTTTCCATCGCTTCTACGCAGTCGCTGCGGTTATCCAATATGTAATCATTTTGTTTAGTGTGTTTTCCCTTGGCTATGCTATTTTTCTTACATTTGTCTGTTCCAAAATTCATATTTATATCATTGCTGAACACTTCTGTTATCTTTAGTAATTTGTTGAGTCGTTGATTTGTTGCTACCAACAGTTTTAGATCATCCATGTATAGCAAATGTGTGATTTTGTGTTGGTATGTGGTGGTGTTATTATATCCATGATTTGTATTGTTTAGCTTGTTGGATAGTGGGTTCAGGGCAAGGCAGAATCAGAAAGGACTTATTGAGTCTCCTTGGTACATTCCACGCTTAATTTGTATTGGCTGTGATCTGATATTATTTGAATTTGTTTAGATATTAAGTGTGGTTTTCCAATTTTTCATTACTATGTTTACAAACTGTATCAATTTAGGATCTACTTTGTATATTTCGAATATTTGTAGTAACCATGAGTGGGGTACACTATCAAAAGATTTTTGGTAATCAATGTCTGTGACTTTTGTTTAGTTTTAGCTTGATATGTCACCTCTGCATCTATTATCAGTTGCTGTTTACATCTTCGTGCTCCTTTGCAGAAGCCTTTTTGTTCTCCATTTATAATTTTGTTCTGTGTTGTATGTGTCATTAATTTCTGTGTAATGACTGAAGTTAATATTTTGTATATTGTTGGTAGGAATGTTATGGGGCGATGTTTTGCTGTGTTTGCTGTGTCTGCTTGATCTTTAGGTTTCAGATAAGTTATTCCTTGTGTAAGTGTATCAGGGACTGTGTATGTGTCTGCAATGTAACTGTCAAATAATTTAGTTAGATGTGAATGTGTTGAGGTGAACTTATTTAGCCAGAAATTTGCTATTTTTATCTTTTCCAGGGGCTTTCCAATTGTGTGTAGAATTAATTGCTTAGGTGACTTCATGTTGAAAAATTATCACTTCAGGCATTTGTGGTAGCATCTTGTATGTGTTTGTTTCCGCTTGTATCCACCGTGCATGTCTATTATGTTGTACTGGGTTTGACCATATCTTGCTCCAGAAATGTTCCATGTCTGTTATGTTTGGAGGATTGTCTATTTTAACGTGTGTTATCTATTATCTGGTAAAATTTCTTTTGATTTGTGTTGAATGTTTGGTTTTGTGTCCTTCTATTTTCACTTTGTCTGTATCTTCTAAGTCGTTTGGCCCATGCTTGTACTTTCTGCTTCTTTTCATCTAACTGCTCTGTCGCTCCTTTTTGTGAGATTTTACCTAAACTTTTTCGTTTTTTGTCTGATATTTCATTTCTTATAAATTGTGTTATCTGTCCGATGTCTTTTCTCAGTTTTTCTATTCTGATCTATAGTCTGTGTTGCCATGCTGGTTTTGACGGTTTCTTCTGTGTGTCGGTTGGTTCTGATCTCTGCCTAGTGTGTATATTTCGTGTAGTGAGCGCTCCTATATAAACCAGTAGTTGTAACTCTTCCATAGTTGTATTTTCATTTATTTTGTTGTGTATGTTTGTGTTGATAGTTGTTATTGTTGTTTCGACTTTTGGGTTATTTGGTGGTCTATGCAAGAATGGTCTAATGTCTGTATTTGTGTCTTTGTATTCTATTTACGTGAGCTGAAATTCTTCTACTATATCTAACACGTGTGTCACTTCGTGTTCTATTTGTGCTTGTTCTGGTGGCTGTCTTAAGATTTCATTTTCCTCTGATTGTTTAATTGATGCGTGTTGTTCTTTGTTTGTTTGCTCTGGGAGGTTTGAGTCCATTACTGTATTTTCCTCTTCTGATTGCACATTATTTTGTTCCAGTATTTGTTGTACTTGTTGTTTGATGTTTTCTAATTCTGACTGGGGTATCCTGTTATTTTTGGTTACTACACGGATCTAGCTAGTCAGCTAGTCGTTGTTCCGTTAAAAATTTTAATTCTGGGTATCTTATAATAAATGTTGTGTATACTTGTGATCTGTATCCAGATGTGTTGGTTCCTAAGTTTGTTGCATGGTAATAACAGATCATGAGGTGTCGGTTAACTTCATCTGACCATTTCATCCTCTTTGTTTTCCTTCTAGAGTGGTTGCAGGAAGTGTATCCTGCAAAACACCTCTATTTGGATTTAAATCATTTTCAGTGTGGCTAGCAGTGTCGTTACCATTGTGGACGGGCATAGGGTTCAAGCGTCGTCCCCAACAATAACAGCGCTTCTCCGAGGCTTCATTAGTTCTGTCCTGAACCAACTAATCACACTAAAAGGGGGGTTAGCCCTATTAGTGGTTTGTTCTTTTCGTCGCCTTTTACGACTGGCAGAACATACCAGAGGTCTATTCTTTTCCTGGGTCTCCACGGGGTTTATTATTATTATTATTATTATTATTATTATGTTATCATAGTTATTTTTTTCTCCCATTAGCAGCTGACATTGCATGATGATTTGCCAATGGTCTACTGAAGTGTCATGATAGTACCAAGTCATTATGATAAAAGAAAGACAGATAGTAAAGCACTTGCCCTCGAAAGGCATAGGTCCCGAGTTCGAGTCTCGGTCCGCACACAGTTTTAATCTCCCAGGAAGTTTCATATCAGCGCACATTCCGCTACAGAGTGAAAATTTCATTCAAGGGCACTGATAACCTGTCGTTTGAGCTTTTTAAAACAGACATCATAGTATTCCTCCTCTGTCAATTTATACACCGGACGATACACTATTCTTTATATACACTAATGCCATTTCCTGACTTAAACGGGTTAATTTGAAAAGTGGGACATTCCTATCGGATATGTAGTTTTTCTGTGTGTAGGCTTTGGTACAAAGCTACTAACACAACAACGTCAAAATAAATCACATGCTATCGATCACGGCACTTGTTGTAACATCCGTCGCCTATTCAAATATCCCTTCGTAAAATGTTGAAACTATAGCCTCCGACGAACATCGTGCCGAGTTATACAGATTAATCCTAATAATTCCGATTCAGAACTGTAGAAGGTTAAAAAATGCAGTAAATTTTAGGGGATCGCAAATTATAGGGAAAAGTGGATTAACTGCGTGCAGCAAATTGATCCAAATAGTTTTGGTGAAGAATCCCGAAGAGTTGCAATTTTGAAAAGTTCGGGGTCTTGCATTGTGCGGGAAGGTATTTTCATGCATTTTGAGTATCAGGTAGGGGTAACCACCTTCTCTCGAATGTTTGATATTATTCATTTTTTCACATGCACTATGTAATCCTTCATGAAATGTTATACTAAACTATCTGTTGTTATCTTATCAATTCTAAGTAGGAAATAGTGTTGTTTAAAGTGACTTCCTTTTCGGTATCAGGTCATAGCAACGATACAGCTTCTGGACATTAGCATACAAGTACAAAGTGTTGTCTGCCTCCACACATATGGCATCTTCGTCTTGCGCGGGAGAGCTCTCTGTGGTTGGTTTCGGGGTAGTGATGGTGGTTGGTTGTGGATGGGTGACGGTGGTTGGTTGTGGGTTGGCGACGGTGGTCGACTCTTCTGGTTGTCCGTGTTACCAGGGCTGAAGAAGTTAATGAACATAATTACAGAATGCGGTTTTGTCTACTGCGAGTTAGTGCCACTCTATCATGTAGCAGTGCATCAGTACTGTTTGGCAATGTGACTCCACTCTCTCCTAATGTGCAAATATTGAGATACAACGCACTCTAAGGACTCATAGCACGACTTTGGCGCTTGCTAAAATACCTCCACTGGACGGTAATGATGCTCTATTGGCTGGCAGTGTGAGTCTGAGGCTGGTAGTCTCTATGACGTACATGAAAACCAATGTGACTACAGTCACGTAAGTTACTGTATGACAATACAGAATATTTGCGGCATTATTTAGAAAACATGAAGACGTACTGTCTCGCAACACGAGAGCCTCACGGTTTTATGCAAATACGACAGACAGGAAGGAAATTACCTTTCCCACTTAGCAAACAAAAGAATTATAAATGTAGAGCGAATGAGACAATGAATAATAAAATCAAGTGATAGCTTTGGTTACAGGTATTTTGCCCAGAGAATTTTTTTCAAGCAGCAGGAAATGAATGACAGTACACATAATATACTCTGTTATCTTCTCCATCCCTGATAGATCCGTCGCGTTAATTCATTCACAGTGTAACGTAACACACACGCTGGGGAGCTATTCAGCTATCTAAACTTATTGGAACTTTAGAATTGTACGTTTTGACTTGGCTGAAGAGCCGAGGGAAGGGCAGATGGCTGCACCAGCTTCGTTAGCCACGTTCCCACCGGCGAACAAGCTGCCGAAGACATGATATCCGTAGTTTTTTGCAGGCATGGAAGAGGTGAGGTGAGCGCTAAATTACACGGAAGACACTAGCTACCATCACTAAATCCTCACATCCATGTTTATCTTATTTATTGAATTATTATATTTCACTTTTTTTACATTGTGGAAACATGCCAGATCATCACATTCTCCACATTTACTCGGAACATGACATTCCTCGTACTTCACGATTAGTAAAAAGGTCATACGTAAAACTTATAACGTTATTTTTGCTTATGTAATTAAGTATTAAATTTTGTCCATATGAAATACTCTCGTCATTTGAAAGTGTTTAATTACACGTAATGTAATATCAGCAGTGGTTGAGCTGTTCTAGGCGCTGCAGTCTGGCACCGCGTGACCGCAACGGCCGCAGGTTCGAATACTGCCTCTGGCATGGATGTGTGTGATGTTCTTAGGTTCGTTAGGTTTAAGTAGTTCTAAGTTCTATGGGACTGATGACCTAAGCAATTAAGTCCCATAGTGCTCAGAGCCATTTGAACCATAATAGCAGCGTTGAATAAAGAACTAAGAAGCTTCTATCGCACAGGCTACCTTTCTTTCCTAGCTTCTTTTAAGAGTCATTACTTGATCAATTATCATAGGCACTTGTGCACAAATTTCATGTTTTATTTAATTATATGTAAACTATTAAATATTGGAAAATGTACGTTATCTTAGGGGGAACGGAAGTCGAAGACTTTAAACTCGACATAGATGTTATAATTATAACGTCTACATGTTTCATAAGGTTGGTGCATAAGTTCGAAGCGTTTTTGTTTTTCATGTTGGTATTCCAGTTGCTATGGATATCTTTATCGAATGTCATTTTGTATTTTTAGTTCACTGTTGCCATCTGCATTTACAGATTGTCAGTTTGTCATTTGGAGATGATGAGTGGAGCTGTAGATGCAAGAAAATGGAGTGTCAAGTGCAGAAATCGGAACATTCCCGGCGTATTCTTTTGTTTGAAGTCAATAGAGGGGTGACAGCAGTGGAAGAAGACAGTTACATTTGCACAGGGTATAGGGATAATGCTACTGGACAGAGCAATGAAATGGTTATCTCGTTGTATGAGGATCGTTTTGACAGTAGTGATTCCATGTTCTGGAAGACCTTCGGGTTTGATGAAGATAGTTGAAACACATTATTTCACAAGTACCCACTTCAGTTTACTCATTAACTCGGAAATGTGATAAACTATGATTATTCCACCATCGTACGACAGTTGTATGCAATGGAGCAGCTTCAAAGTCGTGTGTATTGGTACCAGATGCTCAGAGTCAAAATCACAAAAATTAGTGGGCGGCCCTATGTCCATCTGTGCTTGCTCGTCATCAATTGGCTGGTGAACAGAACCTATTATTCCTACACTGTGTCGTTACTGCTGATTAGAAATGGTGCCTTTACGCTAACATAAGGAAGAGAAACAATTGGTTGAGCTAAAACAAAGCAGCAACTCCCTGTAAAAAGACCTGCACGCACCCACGAATGATAATGTTACACATGTGGTGGAAAAGCGATGGAGTAACCATCTCTGCTGGCATTTATTCTCAACAGCTGAGATATCTTGCAGGCGTAATACAAGAATAACGACCAGCAGGACTGGGTGAAGTGATGCTACTTCTGATAACCCGCGTCCACATTGTGCTAGACTGACAAGAAACACTATGCAAGAGTTGGGTTGGGAAGTAATTACGCACCATCTTATTCATTCGATCTTGTGCCATCAGTATGTCTCCTTTTCCGCTTTCTATCGAACAACGTTCATGAAACCTACTTGCCGGATGAAAACGCACGCCGAATATGGCTCAAAGAGGTCTTCGCCTGAAAAACCACTTGATTTCTGTAGTCGCTGAATAGACAAGTTACCCTAGCATTGGCAGACTGTTGTAACAGTGAAGGAGAAAATATTACTATCTAAAGCCTCTGTTATGTGTATCTGTTCTGTTTACTAAAATTATGGAAAAACGGTACCAACATATGCAGCAACCCAATTTATTGGGTCCATAGGTCCACTTTCTAAATATTGCGTTCGTTGTGAGTTTCGGTAGTGAATCCGAGGACTTATAAGTCCGAGAGGGCAGTAACTTGTTGTCGTTGTGAGCTGAGGGGTCATTCCGTAGCAGACTTGTCACGCTGTGTGGAACGGTATTGCAGGTAGTTTGTATGTTGGGGTGGTGTCAGTGATTTTACGACCTATGAAGTGATTGTAGAGTGATAAGCGGCTACTCATGTACTTGAACAGTTCTTAACGCTTACAAAATCTTAAGTCAAATGAGATTTGGTAACAGTGAGGCTGCTGTGACATTAATATTTCGTGATGGTTAGACGACGATTGGTTTTGGACTTTGACTGATTACAGTCAGAGTAGTAGAACAATACCAATACAAACCCGCATTTCATCCAGTCTTCATCATCATCACTGTGTCCAGATAATTTATAAATCTCTCTCCCTACATTATACCCTGAACAAAGAGATCTACATCTAAAGCTACATCACTACCTTGGCAATGCTGGAATTCACACGTAAGTGCCTGGCCGAAGAGTCATCGAACCACTTTTTTACTTCACTGTTCCACTATTGGACCGTGTGCGAGCTGACTTACGACGCCATACTCTCCTACCACCTGAACAGCAAATGATTTATGTCATCCTCACCCTCCCCTTGACACATTAGGGAAAACTTGGTTCTAGGACAGACAGTAGATCATGTATGACACTTGGAAGTCAAAATAGAGCTATAATTAAAATGCAGGGTTAATTGTCCTAATTGGATAACCTCTTAATGTCTCCCCCATCCCTCTCGGACAAGTTAAGTTCAAGGAGAAATATTCTGCTTGCTCCGCCAAGATTGTATCCGATATGACAGACCCCATCTAACATCGCAAATCCAATATTGGCAACAAAGTGTCGCAGGGCAGGTGGAATTAACCATGAAGGGCTTCTTGCAGTAGATCAAACGTCACCCCTGTTCAAATTAAGTCTGTCTATATGGTATCACCATCAAGTATGGCGATAAAAATGGTGACTGACCAAAGGATGGTTACCTACGTGACTTGTACTTAACAAAAAACAAGTCGGGCACTCATTTACCATAACATCTATAATAGCGAGAATTGTGGTATGATTTACAAGGCCACTTAAACAAAATTCCAAATTGATTTATTTTAGTTTCATAGCAATTACACTGTGTAAGCATAGTACATTTTTTGTATTTTTAACGTCCTGCACCACATATATTGTTACATGATACAGTAGTGACAACACACTTGACACAAAGAGTTATTTTAAACACGGTGATTCATTTTGTAAGTTGCAATATGAATGGACTTCAACTAATTTTAGTACCTTCATGCTACACGTTAGTTAACCTGTGTGAGAAAATTACACTAGTTGTACGTTTAATAGAAGTTCTTTACATGGTCAAGAATAGTAGGATGGAGGGGGTAGGCGGGAGGGGAAGCCGGTCTCTAGTATGCCTTGTCATGCTTGCTACCCTGTTCGAGGCGTGTTGTATTGCATTGCAGTAGTTAACATGCAACAGAAAAATTAAGGCAACATGTTGAGCATTATAAGGGCTCCCAGATATGCTTTAGAGTCATACATACTTATTGCGTGTTATATTTATTTAGAAACTGAAGAAGAAACGTTTGGTAATATGAAGCATGGATGAGGAACGTTCGTGTATGTTTACTTCAACAAATATCACGCTAACAGCACGCAGCATAATTTGCACGTCTTCGCCTACTGAACTATGTCTTCAGTAGCACTACATGTGTTTGTATTCCAAGTATTACGTATTTTGATAAAAAGATTTATATGATACGCATGTAGTACCCATACAAATTTAGCGAAGCAAACCGTTTAATATTCCCCAACTTCAATGAACCAAGGCTTGTTACTGTCAGCGGAGCAGTTTGTTGAAAGTGTTTAGTTATAACGTAGCAATGTATGGAATAAAGTGTCGCAATTGCATCTACTTATCAGTAACCAAGAATATCCTCCGAAATCCTCAAAGATTCTGTTATACGAAACGATTTAGACACAAAATGCTTTCCCATGAACGAAGTCCTTTATTTAGATTCTAATCCATTGCATATATTCGAGATCTTAATAGGTTACTGCTGCTCTCTAGTTCAATCCCATATATTCATAGAAATTTTTTAATCTCCTATATTCGTTAAACTATCGACAAGTGTCGTCTTTCTCCTAATAAATATATAAATATGTGCTGTCATCGCGCTCTTATACATCCAGTGCAGACAATTTTTGCTGCAAATTCCATTTACTTTCACTGAGCGATTTTTTTTTGTCCTAAGAGTATCAAGAGCATCTATAAAATCGGTGTAATATATCTAAACTATTGTGATACATTCCAAATCTATATATTCCAAAAATATTATCCAAAACAGCAGCATTTACATTCCATGGTTAAAATTTTCCGTTTTTTTAATTACAATGAGGAGATAAAAAGAGGACCACAAGGAACTAGAGCGAGAACAAACATACAATCAGACACCATATCTAAAATTGTGTTATTTCCTACAATATTCTACACTGGGAAAAAATTCGGGAAACGTGTTGTGCTACGTATGTAAAATAATAAATGTTGAAGGAACTTTATTGTTGTACAATTGAACTGGAACCCGTCTTTTCATTAACCCAACAAGGGAGATATTGCTACTAGTTCCAGTTTGTATCATTTATGAGACTCATACTTCACTATTTATCTACTGTTAAAAGATTGCAGCTCCAAACGTTAACGTAGCGGTATCATGTAGCTATTAAATGGGAGAACCATGTGATCAAAACTGGTGCCAGAGAAAGGGTTAGTATGAGACTGTTCTGAATGATTCAAAGAACCGACTCGTAGGGGAATATCTTACATGATCCAGTAACAGACAGGATCTGGTAACAGACCCGAATGGGTTTACGTAAAGGTGAGATGTCAATATACAGCAGTTAAGGCTTCAATGACTCCAAGTGTAAAAACGAAGAAAAAGAAGTTACGAGATACATGAAAATATGTCTCCTTAGCAGAATAGCAGGATATAAACTGGAGTGTGTTTGAGCTGTCACCATCGAATATTCATCTGCTCTGATGAAGAAGATGTGAAGCACAAATGGATGAAATCTAAAAGTTCTGAAAACGCATCTTAACTTATAGGTACCAAGTAGGCTTACGAAGGATCGCAAAGACTGACCAGAGTTCACGTGGTATGTTACTAAGCCCATCCTAAAAGAAGGAGAACTTCAATAGAGATTTAAACGACGGCAGAGCCTTGTTAACAATCACAAGCTGAAGGTAACCATGTGTATGAAATTAAAATGTCACTGACCGATACGATCAAAAATCCTAAGAAGTATCGGACCTGAAAATGCGTCTACACTACCTATTCAGTCACCTTTTGGTCGTAGTGGCACCTAAATGGAAGTTCATGAAGAGAAGGTCGAATTACCGAATTCGGTCTTTCGAAACTGTTTCATCATGGAATGAAGGCTCACCCAATTATCCCATAGCGCTCATTTGGTCGACGTGGACATAATTGATGCGCATAATAGAAACCAAAATTGCTCAATAGTGTAAAAGTAGAAAATCATATGGACCTGGGAGATACTTGTACGATCATATGCAGAAAATTCTTCCCTTGGAGCAGAAGTTTATCGTAAATTGCAAGACCAACGAAGCTTTCCAATCGATTTGAAAAAGCGTACGTAATTGGAAATTGGAAATTTGTGGTAAGTTCCCATGGGACCAATCTGCTGTGGTCATCGGTCCCTAGGTTTACACACTACTTAATCTAACTTAACAGCTTACGCCAAGGACAACACACACACTCATGTCCGTGGGAGGACTCGAACCTCCGGCAGGGGCAGCCGCGCGAACCACGGCAAGGCGCCTCACACCGCGCGGCTACACCGCGCGGCTGCGCATAATTGAAGGCCTAAATCGCTAACGTACAGAGTGATTGAACACGTTTCACATTCACTCATTATGACTATTTTTGGACGACGAGAATCTTCTCCATGAGAAATTCACATGAATTCCGCAAACAGAAATCTCGAGATAGCTCAGCTCCAGAGCGTGGACAATGTTGCCCACATTAGTTCCTCGTTTCTTTAATTATTCCGAAAGATATTCGATACAGATATGTGTCGCTGTAGATATAACTCAACACATCGCTATTAACGGAACAAAATCGACAGTTGGGAAGACAATTTCAAGAGCACCCAAAAGAAGGGCGACGTAGTCACTAGTGTTCACACTACACAGTGTTAAAAAAAAGTATTCTATATTTGGAGAGGTGGCACTTTGGATTAAAACATTGCCAAATTGTCAAGTAGATATGTTCTCTGAAATGCATACCTCAAGAGCTCTGAGCACTTACTGATTTTTCAAAAGTGGTTAAAATGGCTCTGAGCACAATGGGACTTAACATCTGAGGTCATCAGTCCCCTAGAACTTAGAACTACTGAAACCTAACTAACGTAAGGACATCACACACATCCATGCCCGAGGCAGGATTCTAACCTGCGACCGTAGCGGTCGCGCGGTTCCAGATTGAAGCGCGTCGAATCGCTCGACCACACAGGCCGGCTATTGATCTTTGTTATTGTGAGAGACGTCTGTTCTAGCGCAGGACGAACGACCTACGGAACGCAGTAAACAAATGAACACGTTCCTCTGTTATTGTCTGTGAATACAACATGCAGTAAACATCTGTTAGTGTTTTTGCTCCAAACCGTATTCACAGTTCTGTGTAAGTGGGGCACATTCCTTAATTCTAACAGGACCAATTCGTATTTTTAATAGCTTGTGTCAAAAATTTATGTTACACTTTTTACTCTGAACTTTCTAGCACTAAGGAAGCGTGTTATTACAGAGCGATGGCTCACAAGCATAGGATGTACGCAGCAGCAAGCAGATTACATTACGAGCTCTGTTTGTAACACTACAACACAGTGCCTCATGTATTCTTCAGCTACTTCATGTCCGGAGTTGAAAACAATTTTCTTGAACTACATATATTTATTAATTTTGTCAGTAATTAGTATCATGAAAATATAATTTATGCTAAAAGAATAAATAAGAAAAAATTATGTCAAATCGCTGTAGCAAATACGCTGACAATGTCGGAAATATTTTTTGCACGAAACACGAGTAATATATTTCATGTAACAATAACTTCGTTGTGTTGAGAGAGCGGGTAGAGATGAGTTGTGAAGTTTCTGTGTTCTGGTATAGACGCGTCTGTTGGCGCGGAAATGCCAAATGGAGATTGTGATGGAAATGGTTTTATTATTAGAGGCAAGGCAAAATATCAGTGAGCGAGCACGTGTATGGACCTAGTACACAGTCGCTAGACGGTTTTTGAAATTAATGAAGACTGCTGCGTGTCATAGCATAATTATAATTAACATTATTGCAACCCATATTGACGTCTTTAGTGTTCATGTTACGGATCTTTTCTACATCTAAGTTCACACAAGTGCATTTTGCTTATTTGCTGTATTATCTGCCTTGCTCACTGTTTGCAAGGTTCCAGAATTGGGTCTAAATTCAGTAAAACTTTTATTTATTACGTTTTTTCAATTCTGCCGTTGTTGTACACAGTAAACACACATGCAGTAACAATTAGTTTGTAACTCTCTATATTCGAAAGGTAATCTTCGGATTAGATACCTTGTTTCTGTTAATAATTTAACCGTTTGTACACATGTCACAATAAATCTTTTTATGCACTGGAGAGTATAGGTGCGATATATACAGTTACATAGAAACCAAACAATTTGGTCTCATTTGTTTTCTCATTTTTACTGCATTCTGTAGACAGTTAGAAACAGCAAAGGGTTTACAGTACACGAGATGTGCTTCGCGGTAGCAAAGATGAACAAGTGTTCATGCCTCTTAAATTGTGCATTATACATACCATTTTTATTGGAATTTTTTTTGTTTTCGTCCATATAACACTCACTCAAAACATGGAATACATTTTTAACACCCTGTACATAAATGATTTAGTGACGACGGCGGAAGGTTCATGAGATACATCGTGGACGATACTGTTGTCTGTAGTGAGGCTGCAACGTCTGAAGACTGCAGGAAAATGAAAATCTACGGAGGCTGGACGATTTGGGGAGATGTTGGAAGTTGACCACGTACGTAATTAAGTATAATGCATTGGGCATAAATAAGTGAAGAGATCCACTACTGTGAAATTACACTAATTGCGACCAATCACTGGAACTAGAACGTGCCTAGCAGTAATTGTCCGAAGTGACCTGAAGTGGAACTAGCACACAAAACCAGATGCAAGAAAAGCCATTGCCAGTCTCAGAATTATTGGAAAATTCTTGAGACAGTATAATTGTCCTACGAAAGAGATAGCTTGCAAAAAAATCTCTCAGTAGGTCCCCGAATACTTCTCATCTGTCTGGAATCGATAGAACAGACATGGAGAAGATACAGTGAAGGAAACAAGGAGATGCTTGACGAACTCCACTTATAATCACACCGATATTTGGCAACAGTAACAGGATTATTACGGCTGTACCCAACACAGTGATATAACCTGATGAGCTTCGTTTCTACCACTGCATTTCCGTTTGGTCACTTTTCATGCAAGCTGCTATTTCATCCATAAAGCGAATTTATCTTTATGTCGGTCACTTTTTCTCTACAGTTATTGTTTGGTTAGGACAACTGAATTCTCAGCAAACAATAAAAGTGTGTTACCCACATTTTCTGGTATGTGGTTCGGTAATTTCTACATTCACAGCTCATTCATTCCTCAGTTTGGTATCCTGTATATTTTCCTATCTTGTGCTACCCTATTCGCCTTGCAAGCCTGTAAAATCCCTCATACTTCATTGTCTGTTTAGCGTTGTTTTCGCCTTCGCGTGGCGCTTCGAATTTTCCCTTCGATTGCTCTCTAGCTACTCAACGGTGCGTAAGTACTATTGTGATACACGCCACGCGGGATTAGCCGAGCGGTCTATGGCGCTGCAGTCATGGACTGTGCGGCTGGTCCCGGCGAAGGTTCAAGACTTCCCTCGGGCATGGGTGTGTGTGTGTTTGTCATTAGGATAATTTAGGTTAAATAGTGTGTAAGCTTAGGGATTGATGACCTTAGCAGTTAAGTCCAATAAGATTTGACACACATTTTATTCTGATACACATAATATTGGTAACTGCTCAGGTCAAACCATAAAAGCACTGAAATTATTGATGTAGACTACAAGAACACCTTTCGTCGAGTACCTATGCACTACACGGCTCGCGAGCACCAGCGAATGGAACAGTCCTAGAACACTCTATACTCTAAGCTGTTTCCTGACTATTACCTCGACAGTTGCGGCAGTGATCGATTCTTCGACGATTGCAGAAAGAGATTTTCACAACCTAACACTTCTTCAGGAACTATGTAAAAGGAAGTAACGAAGGGAAAAAGGTTACTGTGAATGAAAATTTATGAATTCTGCCAATACTCACCAGCAACAAGCAACAGTGCAGCCTTCATTGTACTCAGTAAGAACTACTACTGCTTCTTGCGTTGTGTTTTCGTTTATATATATTCAAACACCCGATCCATCGGTTATTGTAGCGTTCCATTCTGATTTTCCCTTCCACGAACTGTGGCTGCAACAACAAGCAGCAGATCGACTTTCCTTGTACATAACAGGATGCTATCGATGGCTGTGTCATGTTTGTTATCAACAACATTTTAACAGCCACTGTCAAAACGACGGGTTATCATACTGTCACATTGCAACTTTCATTTTTTTCGTTATGTGTCATTCAGATACAACCAAGGAAACGAAAACACCAATGTCTACGGAATTTACATGCTACGGCTCACAAACATACCATAGCTGATATATCAATTTCTTCGGGGCAATTTATGTTAAAGCCGAAGTGAGAAGAGAAGAAGCTAGTAAAATAGTGAGTCACTACAAATTGCTCAAGACGATTTTTTAAAATAGCACAAAAAATTTAGGCAAAAATCTTGAAAGGAACGTTCTTTTTCTTTCAATAAAACCTATCTATTAACGCAGACGTCTCAAATCCCGAAAAAGGGGGTATATTCGTATAGAGGTCACTGATCGTTTATACCGTTCACTTGCTTTCGGCTTTCCGTTTTGAACGGGAGAGTCTTTTACTTAGTGGATAGTATACCTAGGAGCACGTGATGTTTTTTAGTCGCTATGTCAGTCTAGTTATTGACTTTAGAATCACATGAAGGAATGCGCTTTGGAGATCATTTCCTATATTTTTTTGTTGTTCTTCGATGTTGAATTTTGTTTTCTGCTGCATTTATAAATACTTCTAAATCCACACATTTCTGTCCTGTATAATATATTGGAACTATTTGAGATATGTTGTTAATTCTACAGTTACGGATTGTTATGTCAAGTTAAATATCCTTAACAAATCATTTAACTTGTAACGGGAAACAAATCGTCATTATCCTTCGACACTAGCCGTCACGTGAATGACGAGACGAGCACTATTCGTAAGAGCTAACTCTAGCTACACAATGCAAGACTGAAATTCCAAATATCTGCTGAAACACCAGAGAAAAAGCACATAACGTCTCTTAGGAGAGACACTCTGAATAATGTATAGACTGTAAACATACGGCGTCGATTGTGCGCCATCTTCTACGCTGAGACAGTAGAATGTATTTTACCATGGAACATGTCATATTTGCAACTTAACTGGTTTTCCTTAACGTACACACAGCTTTACCTACCTTTAAAATGGAAATTTCTGTTAAGTTACAAGGTCTTCAGTTTCAAAATGTATTTAATTGGTAACTAGTTTTTGAAAAAGCTTCTGCCTCATTTGATATCACTGACTGAAAAATGGTTCAAATGGCTCTGAGCACTATGCGACCTAACTTCTGAGGTCATCAGTCGCCTAGCACTTAGAACTACATAAACCTAACTAACCTAAGGACATCACAGACATCCATGCCCGAGGCAGGATTCGAACCTGCGACCGTAGCGGTCGCTCGGTTCCAGACTGTAGCGCCTAGAACCGCACGACCACGCCGGCCGGCTCACTGACTGATTTTTGGCATGTTGTAAAGCAATAATTTAACAGATAAACAATTAATTACGGTACTCATGAGGTAGTCTCGATAGCAATGTCTTTTAATTTCATATAATATTTGTACCTATGTAGAAGACTACGTCGTAATGGGGAACAAGTTTTCACACTTGGAGAAAACTTCAATTTCCTGCAGTAAGTATCACAATTTTAGAAAAAACCTGCAACACGTTAAAAGTGAATGCCAACATTAAAAACTAGAACAAGAAAATATATTTACCTTCAATTACAGAACTGGTAACTAGCGAAAGTGTGTAAAGTGTTTCCAGTTAAAACATGATCCCCTACGCTTTAGATACCCTGAAAGTCACACAAAAACTCGTTATGTAGCAAGTGGCGATGCTGCTTCACATCTCACTAACATCCCACACAGGTACACATACGTACTTAAGATGACAATGTTAAGTTTCTTTGATTTTCTTTGTAAATGGTGTTTTACCAGTTGCATATGTACTAAATCTTTTCACGGGGACTAGAAAAAGGAACTACAAGAATTTTTTTAAATGTTTTAAATCGTGTGCACAGAGATGTTGGCCATACGGAGCTAAGATCATGGCCAATTTCAGGTGCTCTGCTCTTCCCCAAAAGCTTTTCAACAAGACGATTATCTGCTCGTTCTTCCTATAAATGATCTGAAGCATTACGAACAATGCACACCACTTTATAGCGTCCAACTTCTATAAGCTGTAAATTCCGATATTACTGCATCTTATCGCGTATTCTCCCACAATTTGCCTTGATACCGAATCTCAAAAATTAGTAAGTTTATTTGTCTTCAGTGGATTCACGAAAAGAGAAAATAAATAACATTAAAAATTCCGGAAACGAAACGATGTGATGAAATTTTGACTGTCGCCTAGAACTAACATGGCAGAAACGACATTCAGTTTCCTGGCACTGAAGATACATCACCGTCATGAATGATACAGCCGTTTTCTGTTCTAGTGGGGAGATACCATATCACATTCGGCTATTTTCCTTTAAGTTTTCCAAGGTTACCCGACGCTGCTTAAGGCGCGTGCCTGGCTGGCCTCTATAAATATAGACCCCGCAGATGGCCTTCACCATCATTATCTGAGGTTGTGCTCCGATTCTGATGACATCGTCGTCTTTCCTCAAGAGATTCTTCCTCCTGCACGACAAAACACTTCGATATGGATGTAGCAACAGATACCCTAAAATTTTCTTCGGATTTGAGTAAATCTATTATACAAAGGAAGGAGATAAAAAAGCCCGAAACAAAGTATGCAAGTGGTAATTATTTGAAAAATATGCTGTTTTGATTAATTTTATTTAGTGGACAGATCTGATAATTACAGAATAGTTGCTGAACTTATTTCGACGGTTTTTGTGAGTACACGAGGTGAATTCTGCTGCTCTTGTGGTTTCCTGGTGCCTATGAACACAGACGTCACTCTCTCCTGCCTTAAAATGACTTCTTATCAGTAGGACAGCCACTTGGGCTTTACTGGCTCTCAGGCGAGTCAGCAATTTCGTGCTCTTCCTCTAGCTGAAAACGCCGGTAAGACCTCGAGGATAGTGGACAGTGTGACTCGCTCCCCGACACACCTCATTTTAAACTGCCTCTTAATCTGTAAAAAATAAATGGACGGAAGAGTTAAGAAAGGTAGGAAATGTTAAAAATTACTGCGGATGTTTTGTTATTTACTGTTGATCAAACAAATTGTCTTCGCTAGTAGATTGGCACATTGTAGTCACAAAGAATTAGCAATCCTTCTGATAAAGAGCTTGTGTTGTCGAAAGAAGTGAACATCAAGGGTTTAGAAATATGTTTCTGTTTTCGGTGGAAATATCTTCAGCATAACATTTTTGTTTGGAAAACTTGCATCTAGAATGGTACGATATGGATTACATGGCCAAGAAGAACACAGTAATTGGGGTCCTTCCACTTGTTGCAAGTTCCCAGAGACTGAGGTCAAAAAATGCTTCATGTGTTCTTTAGTCATTTTTCCACTTTTACTTGCTTCCACGTGTTTACGTTTCCTGCGAAGGTTGTTCAAAATTTCTTCGAAATATTGGGCCAAAAATGCCTTTTCCTTCTTGAAAACAAATGTACAACATGTTTCCTAGGCTGCTTGTCATTGATAAAGCCAAATCAGTTGGGTAGCTATGGGTAGACCTATGCACAGACTACATTAGCTGTAGTTTCCTCTCCTCTGTAAGACAGTGTTGCTGATGATGACATTTCATACTGGATTTGGCTTTGGTCAATGTTCCAAACATTTTTTTTTTCTCCGCACGCTGTTCTGTTATAAACATATTCACATTTTCCACAAAGCGGTGTGCTTTCTGATCGATACATTTATAATCTTCTGTGTCCTTAAGCGTAACAAATGTAGAAAAATGGTTGGGTGAATTGGCATTGTCGATAAAAGAAGTCGAAGGTTTGAAATTGTCCAAGACAATCATTGAGAAGCTTCTAGTGGCCACATTTGCAGTTGTCAGTAGTGGACTGTAGACTCATACGAGTTTACTCCATCGAACTACAATAGTACATGCTATTTTATATTTAGTAATTATACGGATTTTTCTTCTTTCGTAGTATAATGGGATTCGACTGTTTTGTGAAGATAGTTCGTACTCGTTTTAACTGGACTGTACCTGGTGCTCTGGAGAGGAAAGATGTGTAGTGGTTGAACAGCCACCTTCGGTTCAGGTTCCTCTTGCACCTCAAAATCAGTGTATCTATCCATCGCAATATCATGTATTTCTGTGTTATCCCATTATATTTCTGAATTCTTATACTATGCAAAACATCCGCAAACTGTCTTCCGCTCACATTTCATTTCCATATTCAGAAAGACGCAACCTTGTCCCTAACATTTGGACAGTATTCGTAAGATTAATTCTCTTAATGATATCACTGTACACAATTTACGCAATAATTCGCATAGGAACACTCCAACAGAACCATTCACACTGTAGCTATACCATTCACGCTACTGATGCACTTGTTACTGCAGCTGTAACATGCCACCGACTGATCGCACTAGCAGACAAGTGCGGAGCGTTGCATGGAAATGACACAGACCACTGCTATTTTTAAGAGCGAGTGTTACCCTAAGCATGGTTTCATGCGGTTCCGAACCTTCAATGTCGTAAGTGTTATTTTTAAGAAATTTGTTTGTGGCCTACGGATGTCGGTAAGTGTGCAGTTTTGTACGACATACTTTGACGGAAAAAAGTCGCAGCACCAAGAAAGTTGTGCGTCATAAACTAAAGTCGATAGGCGTGTTTCTGCATTTGAAACAAGATATCTGTTCACATTTGAAACCATTCGCGTGTGAGTAGTGCTAGTAGTACCACTATGAGAATGTACATCTGGTTTGCTTTAAATACACTTTGTAATGGTCATGGGCTTAGTTACTTTTAAGATTGGACGTGGTAAACTATTATTTAAGGATGCGCTTAAGGCGACAAGGACACCATCATCAACACGTCACTGAGTTTGAACGAGGTCGTGTTATAGGTCTACGAGAAGCTGGCTGTTCCTTCTGCGATAGTGCAAAAAGACTTGGCAGGAATGCAATCACTGTACAAGGGTGCTGGCAATGGTGGTCAAGGGAATGTACAGTCGCAAGAAGACAGAGTTACGAAGACCGCGTGCCACTACCGAGGGGCATCGTGTTCGGCGTATGGCTCTGGCGGATCGCACTGCGTCTGCAGCAGCATTTAGAGCAGGAGTTGGCACCAAAGTGGAACAGAGAACTTCATACATTACCTTAGGGACAGCTCTGTGGGGCGCATTCCACTGACCCCAAACTACCGCCATTTGCAACTTCAATCATGTTAAGCGAGAGCTCACTGGAAGGCAGGAAGGAGGTCCTTCGTCTTCTGAAAGCTCGTTGTGCCTCTGCGCCAGTGATGGCCATATGTTGGCTAGAAGGCCATTTAAGAGACTGCAGCCAACCTGTGTGCATGCTAGAGGCATTGGACCTACACGTGGAGTTACGATCTGGGGTGCGGTTTCATTTGCCAACAGGAGCACTCTCGGGTTATTCCACGCACCCTGAATGCAAATCAGCATGTCAATATGTTGATTCGACCTGTTTCGCTGCCATTGCTGAACATTATTCCCATGACTTTTCTCCAACACCATAACGCTCGCCCGCATAAAGGTGTTGTAACCTAACATACTCTGCAGAGCGTTGACATATGATCTTGCCCTTTTAGATCACCAGGTCTGTCTCCAATTGAGCACACATAGCCCAAAATCGGAAGATAATTCCAGCGTCATCCACGGCCAGCATTAACAGTCACCGTACCGACCGACCAAATACAGCAAGCATTTAACTTCGTACCACGAACTGACGGCTGGCACCCGCGCAACACAATGCGTGCATATTTGAATGCTTGCATTCAACATTCTGGTAGTTACACCAGCTTTTATCTTACCAGAATTTCAAATTGACAGTGGCTTATATCGCGCTTATATTAATGTGCGATTTTGCAGTGCTGATCACTTAAATATGGTACCTAAACGAATGTGTTTCCGGAATTTCATTATCGTGCATTAATTTCTTTCTTTTATTTGGCTGAGCTTTCTTTTCGTCAGTGCGTTTTGTAGGCTAGTGCAATAGTATATCAGTACTTTGTATATAGGTCGGAAGAGCTCGGTTCTCTTTATATTTCTACGTACCGATCATTCCCATTCCATACTTGGAAGGATCAGAGGTGGCTGGTTGCTCGTATGTATTCTTGCCTGCAACCAAGAGCTTAATTTCATCTTCAAAGTGTCTATGACGATACGTAAAGGGGTGCAAGGTATTCATAAATTCTGTTCTGGCAGGTTGCAGGAATTACTTGCTTTCCGCCGGATATCTGGAAGCCTTGTCAGAACATTTGTCAGTGGACACTCTTTCATGAGCTTTACACCACCCTTCCGTTTATGTAGCCTATACATTAGGTGTCATCTTGCAGGGCGACATGCGAGTGTTTGAGTTCCACAGGCTAGCGCATTATATCAGTATACGCCATGCGAGGTTTCATATGAGTGGTCAGTATAGTAGTCAATATTGGAAAAATAATTCAAAGTCCAAAACTTTTAAGATCCTTACATCGGGCAACGTGATAGTCCCACTTCTGATTTACACAAGTTCTGCTATCGAGGAATTTGTATTACGTAACTGAGTCCTATTGTAAACCATTAATTATTAAAATTACGTTTTGTGACTTGCATCCCCAGGAGGTTTCAAAATCCTTTTGTGAATAAGGCATGTGTCAGCGCCTGCCGTTGTGCTTCACAGCGGAGTGTTGTATGACAGACACTATGCGGACGACTGTTTCGTCTCCATTAAAAGTCGACCTTAATAAGTGATACATGCCATTGAGGTGGGTGAATGTTGAAGCGAAACATTCGTCAGAGAGCCACAGCTGTGGAATCTTCCGCATTTCAGTTGCATAAGACCCACCCAAAATAAGCGGGAATCTGCATAGGTTTACTCTGTATTTTCCTACCAGTTACGTGGGAACAACTTGGTCATCGATTCGTTAATCAACAACACTCCCAGCAGAATACGTATACTATCAGGGAGTACAAAAACCGAAATAAACCGTGAAACTACAGTAGATAGTTCTCCTTATGGAGCTTCACTTAAAGATTGTAACAGAGCACGTCTCACAATACGGACCATGTTTACAGCAACAAAAGTGAAAAATGATCTTTAGTTTCGACGTTTTATACAACCAAAGCTTCTGAGATTTTTATAGTATACTTAAATCCGCTAATGGATTGAGAACTGCTCATTACAGTCGAGACACCAAATCAGCATGTAACGAACTTCGAATGTACACTGTTAAGCTCCATCTACAATTAACATTTAAATGAAACAAAGGTGTTGTGACATGTTGAGATGTAAAGAAGTAGACAGAGGACAACTTCGGAAATAATTGGAAGCAGTAGGAGGAGTTACACCTTATAACAGAAAATGTTGATGGCATGCTAGAGAAAGCTGAAGCATTTCTATCTTTCAGAACAGCGAGTATCTTCATTCAAACCTCATTTCACAAAAAGAAAAAATTTTAATACCAAATCCTCTAGAACGTTTTAATTACCGTACTCCTGTACAACACAAAGCTGTATGACATGTGGAAGATCTGGTCACTCTCTTCATGGACCAGAAGAGACATGCTTGTTCTCACCACTGTGCATTAGCTGCTCAGGAAAATATTTAATGTATAGCTGGAAATGCCTGAGAGAAGAAAATCGTAAACCGAGATTTAGCACGCCATATACATCGACAACCAATAGACCACCAGTGGAGACAAATTCTTTGAACTGAACAAATATGTGTTACCCTGCCACCTGCAGTACAAAGGTCAAGCTGCATCTATTAAAACTCCACGGAAAATTCTACACGGAGACAGGGAACTAGCAGGATTTATCAATCCTCGGCTATGGCACTACTCACCCCCTTTCTCCTCCACAACACTCACCATTCCTCCACCCAACACTGCCACCATTATGGCAATAGACTACAGCCACATTTATATCAAGGTCTAAATAAAGTGAGAGTCACATGATCACAATCACCAATCATCTCTGAACTCTTGCTGCAGACTCGATACAATGACGAAGGGGAAGAAGGATGTCAACAGCATTTTATAGGAATTTTGATGATTACAGGGTGCAGACGGAAAAGTGAAATATCCTGGTACATGTAAAAACTGTCTATATATGCTACCAGATGAACAGTTCACGCCCTTTGGAATCTACAGCCCTTTGCCTACAGCAAAATGTAGGCTACGGCTGGCTAGTGAATAGCAAGCATTAAACTACGAATTGTAGCTATAAATGTCTATTTACTCCAAGCGGCAACATAATGAAACTGTGGTGTTTCTACTTTCCCCCTCGCAAACACTCTATAGTCAACTCCTCAAAAACCTTAATCAGAACTTTTGCGGTTAATTTTCCTTCTTGGAGACATCAATTCAGACACAATATCCTACATGGCTTTATCAGCACCTATCCCAACAGTCACCAGAAGACTGTTTACAAGGATGGAATTGGTTTGTCTTCTTAACAGTACACGGTCATAGGCAGCAAGGGTGCTGATAATCAGCAGTCAGTCTAGATGGCTCTTTTAGCTACATAATCACCATTGGCCTGGAGACAAAGGAGCAAAGCGAGGTGTGGACAGTGGGAAAAAGTGAAACCCATCAACCATCTGGCAAGGTGATGCCAAGTGCTTTTTGCAACGGTCACAATTCAAACATACTCACAAAGGTATCACGAAACAGGTTAAATTTTAACATTGCATCAGGTTCCCTGGATATTTCATCACCTGCGTACCTTTGGCAAGCTTGCAACATTTACACTGTGATGAGGTGTACAGGGAACCGGATGGTAATTCAGAATTTAACCTATTTGATGATAAGTTTTTTAGTATATCTGAAAAGAGTCTCCTTAAGAAATTAGTGAAATATAATTGTAAGAAACTATCTAAAAAGACATGGCTTACTAAAGGTATAAAACTGTCCTGTAAATAGAAAAGGTTAATGTATCTTAGGGCTAGGAGGAGTAATGATCCATAAGTAGTGAAACATTATAATAACTACTGCACTGTACTAAGAAAAGTTATTAAAAAGTCCAGAGCTACGTGAATTATGTCTGAGATTAGCAAATCTGATAATAAAATTAAAGTAATGTTGGTAAAAGGGAAACAGAGGAACTGAGAGCACAGAAAGACTCTATATCTATCAAACTGAATGAAAAGTTTGTTAACAAGAAGTCAAAGTAGAAAACGCTATTAATAATCATTTTTAAGCGTTGAGAGAAAATAGGATCCAGCTATTCATTAGAAAATGCAAGGCAGCCTATAGAAGAGGAAATACCTACGCAATTCGATAAAATTTAAATCAGGCCATCTCTCCTAATGAAATTAGGAAAACAATAAATTCACTCAAAAGTAAAAGCTCACATGGAATTAAAAGCTTGTTCCCAACAGATAAGTATGATTCTCATCCACACATGTAGTAGCTCACTGAAACAGGGCGTTTTTCCAGATTACGCTGAAACATTCTATTGTTAAACCATTGCATAAAAAGGGGATTAGGTCTGATGCTAACAACTACAGCCCAATCTCACTTGTGACACCTTTATCCAAAATTCTTGTAAAAGTAGTGTATTCCAGAGTAGCAGTAAATATTTTTATAAACGAAGTACTAACAAAATAACAATTATAAATTAAGTGCATTGAATAACCAAACAACATCCACTGGGATATTTTGTGATCTCTCAAAGGCTTTTGATTTTGTGAATCATGAAATACTTCTAGATAAGCTTAAGTATGAGTGGGACAGTGAACAAATAGTTTAATTAACATCTAACTGGAACAATACAGAAGGTTGAAATTAACAGTACAGAATATCTGCAGAAATCAACACAGTCCTCTAACTGGGGAGGTATCAGGAATGGTGTCCCACAGAGTTTAGTATGGGGCATTTATTGTTTTCAATATATATATAAATGACTTACCACTCTATATTTATGGAGATACAATGCTAGTTCTTTTTGCTGATGAGACAAGTATCGTAATCACACTCAACAAACATGAATCAGTTCAGGAAATTGTAAATAATGTCTTTCAGAAAATTATTAAATGGTTCTCTACAAATTGACTCTAAGCAAATTTTGAGAAGACAAAATATATACAATTCTGTACAGTAAAAGGCATAACACCATTGATAAATATAGGCTATTAACAAAAGTCTGATGCTAAGGCAGAATATTCAGAATTTCTGGCTGTGTGCATTAATGAGAAAGTGAACTGGAAGAAACACTTTGATGATCTGCTGAGACAGTTAGGTTGAGCTACTTATGCTATTAGGGTTATTGCAAATTTGTGTCATAAAAGTATCGGTAAATTAGCCTACTATGCATATTTTCATTCAATGCTTCCATTTTGCATCATTTTTTGTGGTAATGCATCATTAAGTGAAAAAGTGTAGATTGCACAATAGCGTGTAGTCATAATTATAGATGGAGCCCAACCAAGATCACATTGCCGACATTTATTTAAAGAACTCGTGATATATACAGTACCTTCGCAATACATATATTCACTTACGAAATTTGTTACTAATAATCCTTCCAGGTCAAAAGTAACAGCGATGTGCATGGCTACAACACAATAAGAAAGGATGACCTTCTCTATTCTTGGTTAAATCTTACTTTGGCACAAAGAAGAGTGAACTGTGATGCTACAAAAATCTTTGGTCATTTGCCAAATGACATTAAAAGTCTGATAGATAGCCAAACAACATTTAAAAAGAATTAAAAGATTTTCTGAATGACACCTCCTTCAACTTAGCAGATGAATTTTTAGATATTAAATAGTAACTGTAAAAAAAAATTCCTTGTAAAGAAAACTTATGTTAAAGTGACACGAAATGTGATATTCATGATCTATGGAAGAAGTATTAATGTATGTTTGTATCATCTATCTTTCCCAGTATGGGTTTTGTTATTTTAGATTTGTCCATGTGACTGAAGCTTTATCGAAGAAAGGACACAACTCATTGCTAACAAGAAAAGAAAATCCGTAATCATAAAAATTAGGATGGGGTTATTCACCCACTCTTTTCTCACTGCCCAAGGTGCGGTTCTCACTGAGGCGATACGGGATGCGTGATATGATGCAGAAGCAACCCGCAGCGTCGGAGCTCATAGATAAATAACGAAAGCGACTTACCCGGCTCACATTGGGACGACAGCAACACGACACCCTTACGCATCTCTGTCGTATCGCCCGGTGCTAGACGGAGTGCTGGTCACTGCACGCAACTCTTATCGAACGATACCCAAGGAGTGAAAATTCTAGTCATCTGATTTGCCTGAAAACTGTTTAGTGTATAAGAAACGAAACTACATCGCCCTCTGTAGTTAATTTTCTTGTGAGTATTTAATTCTTCGCGTTAAAAAATGAAAATGGCTATTTTGTGAATCGCGCATATTCTCCGCTATGCAATCTTTCTCGTTGGACTGGCTGTTTCAAATGGCTCTGAGCACTATGCGACTTAACTTCTGAGGTCATCAGTCGCCTAGAACTGATAACTAATTAAACCTAACTAACCTAAGGACATCACACACATCCATGCCCCAGGCAGGATTCGAACCTGCGACCGTAGCGGTCGCTCGGTTCCAGACTGTAGCGCCTAGAACCTCACGGCCACTCCGGTCGGGTCTCGTTGGATTCTGGGAAAAGTATTCGGTAAAAAAAATCGGCATCTTATAGCCACAGCTGTATAATGACCTGTTTTCGTTTCGTTACATCCAATAGTTACTGTGATACATCGGAATAACGTAAAACATTGCCCATATCTTGAGAAGTTTGCAGTGAAAAATGTAATTGCTGCCAAGTTTACGTTTGGTACGTTTTATTACATCCATTAAAGCGTAATAACTATAGCTAACATCTTGAAATTGTTTTTTAATGGTGGAATGAGTACCTCTTCCCATACTCGAGCAATACGTGAGACATATTGGGGATTGTCCGTGACCATGTTCGTAGCTGCACGCCACCTGCAACGCTATTGCTGCTTGCTATGGCTTGCTGTGTGAACTCCGGAGCTGCGTCGTGTTTCTGTTTCGTACGGTGCCAGTACAAACCGAAGCTCGAAATGAAAACCTTACCGAAGTGAAGAGAGACCGAGGATCATGAGCTGATAGTGGTGATTGGATTAGTTTCAGTCCATGGCCCTTGATTTCATATGTAAAAGAGATCGGTTACTGAGCAGCTGGGCAAAGCCAAGAAGGAGAAGTCATTTTTCTAATGTTCAGAGACTGATTCCATTTCTTCAAACACATTGTCTACACTTACGCAGAGTTTACCACTCACTGCTATGCTATCCATGATGACTGATCTCATTTCAAATCCATCAATGATTCCTCCGAATACTTCCCAGGCGCATTGTATTCATTACTTATGTAGGTGGTCTTGCAAACTTAAATTTTTCATGGTGGCGTCTCTAAGGTAGCCCACACACTTTCACCAATTTCCCTAATTGAAACGAGTGACTTGTCATCGGTAAAATCTAAAATTTGTGTCCTGCTTAGTCAGAATGCCTGAAACTAATAGTTCGAAAAATTCGAAACTGTCTGGACTCCTTCTGTAGGATTCGTGAAATCTTTCGTATAGATAGACCTCACGAGAAACCATAGCGAAACTGTGTTTTACATTGAAAGCACTGTATCTGTGTACCCAGTAATACCTTTCTAAGTTTTTTGAGCTGTAAATAGTACGTCACAATAACGACCACTTCAGAAGAGATCAAAATCGCAACTGAGGCAGAAACGTGATTCGTGCTGTCTTGTCGCATGTAGTACGACGAGTCACAATCCGTATCGCATCACATATCGAATCATCCCAGTGGGAACACGAGCGCCGCTCCGGCAAGCGTCGTGTAGTATCGCATATCGTACCATCTCAGTGGGAACCGCGCCTAAGAGATTGTGTAACAAAAGGCTAGTTTGGTTTCAGTTCCATTGAACAATTGGGTGAGCCCACTAGACGTCGTTGGAATGCACCGAGCTTGTTGACTAGAGGCCACAATGTTGTTAGGAGTCAATGCAAAGAAATAGCTTGAATAATAATAATCTGACTTCGTTTGAAAACATAAATTGCTGGTTTGATTTACGATTCTCTTAAGTTTAAAACATGCAATCGTGGCGTCACCAAACTAACTACTATATTTCAAGCTAATTTCATTAGTACAAAAATGCTGGGTGTTGCTCTATGCTACAAAATGAAGGTGAAATAATTCAAATAGCATTACTGTTTCACAAAAAAACTCAAGTTACGGGAATAATGCAGCGTTCTAGCAGCGAGCTTCAGCAAGGAAGAAAAAAGTTCAGAATGAAATTTTCGCTCTGCAGCGGAGTGTGAGACGATATCAAACTTTCTTGCAGTTTGAATTTGTGTGCCGGAACGAGACTCGAAGTCGGGACCTTTGCAGTCGAAGGTAGGAGACTAGGTACTGGCGGAAGTAAAGCTGTGAGGAAGGATCGTCAGTCGTGCATTGGTAGCTCAGTTGGAAGAAAACATGCCCGCTTAAGGCAAAGGCCCTGAATTACAGTCTCGGTCTGGAACACAGTTTTAATCGTCCACAAATTTTCAAGACAGAAATCACTATATTCTATTACCTTAACAAAAACCATTACTTCGATTGGAATATTCTTTCATTGATAGCAACAGGAATTCATTGGAAACATTGGAAATTTTCCTCCACAATGGAATGTAACGAAAAGCCAGTTAATAACAAACAATCATCACAGAGCGCCAGAAGGGCTTAAAATGTGTCTTACAAAATTTACTACTAGGTCAGAATGAATAATCATCAAGCACCACAAAGCGTAGAAATTGCTTTGAATTACTAGGTCAAAATAAGTACAGGACCCCAGACGACTTGGAAATATTAAAAATTTCACTACATACAAATACTGAATCTTACAATATAGGACATTCATCAACAGTCCACAGTGTCCGCTACATGACAGCCAACTCCCTATGCAGCATGGACTAATCGACTCTCCTCTGGATGTCCAATGTAATTATAAAAAAATAATTAAAAAAAGGGTTATAGGTTGGTCCACTATTTGCAATGCCTATCCCAGCAGCACTCCTATTAGTTGAACCTCTTCACCGATCCACCAAACAACAACACTATAAGCATCTCAAAAACCTGTCACCGTGAAGCAAGAGGAACTGACTGCAAGTAATCAGCAGCTCACAGAAACCAGAAGCGACCAAACGATATAATAGTCGTCGTCCTCTGAGATGACCGACCGACCGACCAATCAACCACCCAACGGTCGTTCCCTATGAAATCACAGGCAAAGGAAAAAGTTGGAAGTGAATCCCCTACTGGCAGCATGTTGCCAAGCGGTCGCTTCGACGGACGGCAACACAATGGGCGGCGGCGGTAGCACACTTTCGAAGGAAAACCAATAGCCATCAGCCTCTTGCGGAACGGAACTCATGGTCACTTCCTGCATAATCGGCCAACCGTCATTCCTACCGCTCCAGCGCTTCTTATTCCCAGCGCTGTCCAAACGAGCCTCGCGAGCCACGAAGATTAGGCCCACCGGCCGCAGCGCGTTGGCAGCGCCACTGGACAAACAGTGGAGAAGCCAAGAAGATGAAGTCACACCGAAGAGCAATCGATAAGAACGACACGGCTCACTCAGTGACTTTCACAAACTAGATGTATAAAGAGATGACGATTATCACCAGCGATTTAGTCTTACTTTCTTTGTCAGATGAAATGATTTGCTACACAGCCCCCTTGAATGTAGGTAGGGACCGTTCGAGAACATTTTTCTCTCAAGCGACTTATGATTTGGCGCCCCCATCCCTTCGACATTTCCCATCATACAAATTCTGTGAAGTATCCTGGAAACCTGCATAAAAAATTACACTAAACCTGCACCAGGCGTGTAAAGGTGAAATCTAAAAGAGGTACAAAGCTGAACATATTTCTGTTGGAAAAAAACCGTAGCTAATACGACAGCTCGTCAATATGATATTTCTTTAAAAAATGTTAAAGAAATGTGCATTTTAGTATCAAAGAGTAAATATACAATGTAAAGACATTCTTTGTAACCATAGACATCTTATCTCATTAAGGCTTAGGTATGCTTCACGAATTAACTATAGTGACATATAACCAATGCCTGATTCTGAACCAGTGTTCCAACCAATTTTATCTCTCCATGAACTTAAGGAAAAATCTTACATCCGACCAACCCGAACCAGTTAAAAAACAGCCTAATGATGAAGTAGTAACGATTAAAAGTTGGATCTTGACAGCTGTATGGGTAGAGAATTGTCAGTTTTGAACTATATGTCAAGCTGACTGGCCTGGTGTTACATAATTTTAAATCTTCAACTCCTCTGTAAGCCGGAATATCGTACATATCACAAATTTTATGACCGTTTTCGTATAGCTTCATTTATAAAATTACTACTTACTGACTGGTTTGTATGTTCACAGCCATGGAACCACTGACAGTTCTTCTTGCCGTTGCTCATGCTTTTCTCACTATAATAGCCGACATACAGTTCCCGATAATAATCATTTGAAACAATTTGTACTAATAGAACTGGCTATTTTCCTTCATTATTATCTGTATATTGCGAGATTGTGGTATGTTGTTCATATTTTTAGCTCTACACTGTAATTCGATGATTTTTTTGTCATTTGACGGTTAACTAGGATTCGTCTTTTATACTCGGGATTTTCCAGTTAACTACATAAGGCACCTTCCCTGCCTCGTAATTTTATCCTAATTCTATTTTTATTTTTACAATTGTACAACTACTTAAATTCAGCTACAGGCTTTTGAGCTTGAATATTTTTCGGCAGGTTTACAACCTAGCTCCTTCTCGGTAAAGATTTTAACTACATGCTGTCTTAGTATGGTGTTTGGTCTTGTTGGCCCTTAATACGAATGCATGTCGGTACTTGAGTGTAGCTAATGATCAAATGGTTTTCACGATGTGAAAGGCATGTTGTCTTCAAAGCAGTAACATATTACTTACACTAAACTCTTTATTGGATTTGTTTCTTACTCATTTTTACTATTGCAACTGGCTCTCCTCATATATTTTGTAGAGCAGTTGTACTTTGCTTTATATCCTATTTTATTCTACAATGATATTTTCTTCGGCTACTATTCATCTACTAGTTTAGACGTCTGAAAAGCAACGGAAACTATTTATATTGATTTAACTATATAACGAAAATTTCGGCCTAAAGATTTAAATATTTTCATATTAATTTTTTTTTTTAATTTTCGTTAGTGTCTCGTCAGACCTCAGTTTTTCTTCCTTTCTTTTAGTCATAATGTTTTCTGGTGTGTTCCATTTACATTTACTGTTTACCTTATATATATTTAAAAACATTACAACTGAACTGTCAAAGACGACGTTTACTTCGATTTCGCCATGGAAGGTTTTGCATCACAGTCTTCGTGAGTATTATCTTTTCCCATGGCGTTGCTTCGCAATGAATTCTCCTTCATTATGATGTTTAGTGATAATCTGATAATAATCATGTTGGCCCAAAAACGTTTTCAAAACTAACTTGAAAGGATAAAGTATACACTATGTAATCTTCATTAGTAAGTAACAAAGCGCTGTTCTGCCGTGTAACAAGCGTCGAAATTATTGAGGCAGTTTCGTACGTATCGCATTCTTGACCCCATATAGCAGCAGATAAGCAGTTGGAACTCTGACCTTAGATGTCGGCTGCTGAGTACCGATAGTGACCAGCCACAGCGCTAATTCAGTGCTCCACCGTTGTGATGCGCACTGTTAGACACAAACCCTAACTGCAGAGTCAAAGACCGAGTCGTTCGCTTAAGATAGCTAACAATGGCGGCTACCCCTTAGAATTAGAAGTCCAGCCATATGACCGATCTGGCAACACTCTATAATGCGGAAGTATATGAAGGATGGTTTGTCAGTTTTCTCGAGTTGTTACGGAAACGTGACTGCAACTAGTCTAATGGTAAGCTTTGTGCCTTGTAAAAGATGGAGTCACGCGTTCAAGCCCACTCCATTCCATACCTTCTTTAAATCGAATTTCTGCTAATGTTATGAGTCTGATGAAACCTAACGGAGGTTCGAGTCCTCCCTCTGGCATGAGTGTGTGTGTTTGTCCTTAGGATAATTTACGTTAAGTAGTATGTAAGCTTAGGGAATGATGATGGTTCAAATGGCTCGAAGCACTATGGGACTTAACATCTGAGGTCATCAGTCCCGTAGAACTTAGAACTACTTAAACCTAACTAACCTATGGACATCACACACATCCATGCCCGAGGCAGGATTCGAACCTGCGGCCATAGCGGTCACACGGTTCCAGACTGAAGGGCCTAGAACCAATCGGCCACACCGGCCGGCCAGGGACTGATGACCTCAGCAGTTATGTTTCATACGATTTCACACACATTTGAAGATTTTTTTTTAATGAAACCTGAAACACAATTTCGTTCATTCTCTACAGAATAGTTTATGCTCGAGAATTTCCTTGCCTCAAAGCAGCTGCCAACTGCTGGCCATACGTCGCCAGCCGCCAACGTCAGGTGTTTACGACCTGGTGAACGAGGAACTGCGCTGTGTGTGTATTGGCCGGCCGCGGTGGCCGTGCGGTTCTAGGCGCTCCAGTCCGGAGCCGCGCTGCTGCTACGGTCGCAGGTTCGAATCCTGCCTCGAGCATGGGTGTGTGTGATGTCCTTAGGTTAGTTAGGTTTAAGTAGTTCTAAGTTCTAGGGGACTGATGACCCCAGCAGTTGAGTCCCATAGTGCTCAGAGCCATTTGAACCATTTTTTGTGTGTGTGTGTGTGTATTTATCAACGGTCAGTTCCTGGTTTAAAGTTTTCCTTTTTATATCGCAGTTATGATTTGGATTTTTCATGCTTGAAATATATGGACGTTGTTCAAGTATGATAAAATACAGTCGCAAACGGAGAAAGGTCCAACATTTGCGATATATTGTTCGCTTTGGCTTTAGTGGAGGGGTGAAGGCAGCAGAGGCAGTTCTGACCTGTTGTACTGTGTGTGGGATTAGTGTTTTGGCGCAAAACACGTCAGAAAATGATTTTTGTTGCTTCAACATAGATCGTTTCGTCGTGAAACATTTAAGCGTCACGCGAAGTTTCGATTCAATAGGTGACGTTCAGGAGCCGGAAGGAGTAGTACAGCATGTTCTAGTGTAACACAACAAGAACACATTTGACCGTCCTCAGTTGCCTCATTAACAATTTCAGTGCAATATCCCTACCGCTGAATAGTTATGAGGTCTTGATATTAACTTCTTAAGAAGATGGAAGAGCCCTTTCAAAAGACATATACTCGAATACAGGCAGTGAGAAGACAATAATTTGTCTCTGGTAGCTCAAAAACTTTGTTGTGCACTAAGAAAACATCCCCACTGGAGAGTATACCGCAGATACATTGTTTTGTCAACAACAAAGATATGTCTGTGTTGTAGTGTAAGGGAAACGCCCTACAAAACTTCACTACAATACTTTACGATAACGCAGTCCGCCGATTTCACTAACAAAACTGTCCAGAAGTTTGATAAGTGACCCCCACGTACTTCTTCTCTGACCTTATGCCCACAGATGTTTACCTTTCAACCTCCTTATCGAAAAACAGCCAAGAAAATTCCCCTCTGGACGAAAATTCACTTCAAGTCTTGTTTGACTACACCTTTAAGTCAAATCCAATAGGTTTCGGTAAATTACCTCAGCGTTGTCAGAGAATGGGAGAGAATACACTGATGAGCCTAAACACTATGACAACCCGCTTAACAGTTTGTTTGTCAGTTTTTGGAACGCAATGCTTCACTTGCTCCGTGTATCAGATACCCGATAGTTTGTTGGTAGGTTTTTGGGGGTATTTGTGAATAAATGTTATGCACATGTCACATAAATCGCGCAAATAACTGGCTGCTGATGTGCGTACGCGATGATGGTGGCCAATAGTGACCCAGATGGGTTCCATAGGATTTACATCAGGCGAGTTCTGTCGCCGAGACGTCAAAGTGAGTTCACTACAACGCTCCTCAAACCACTGTAGCGCGGTTTTGTCTCCGAGGCGCATACGGTTGTACTGCTCATAGATGACATCGCCGTCAGGGAAGACATGTAGCATGAAGGGATTCAGGTGGTTCGCATCTGTCAGCGTATCTTCGATTACTACCACCGGTCCCATGCAAGCGCAAGAAAATCTCTCTCATAGTGTAGCACTGCTTCGAACAACCTGCGTCCGTGGCGTGCTGCACCGCTTCGAGCCGCCGTTCACTTCGATGAAAGGGTTTGTTGTGACAACCATCGACCTAGTGAAGCAAAAATGTGATTTACCCGAGGAGCCGACAATTTTCCACTGACTGAGGGTCGAATCCCGATGGTTACGTACGACTGAAGTCGTAATTGACGATGTCGTCAGGTCAGCATATGGACACGCAAGGGTGGTCTGCTGTGGACCTCCATGTTCAACAATATACGATAAGCAGTGTGCTTAGAAACACTTGTGCGTGCACCATCATTGTGCCCTTTCGGCAGATATGCCAGAGATCACCATCTACCCTATTTTACATAGTAGACAAGATTCATAACTCCCCGTTCTTTGAAGAGTAGTGGAATTCCAACTATTTAATGTCTAATCTTAGTTTCAATGTCCTTCTACCTCTCCGTAGATGCTCAAGACACTAGCACGACAACATTCGACCATCTTCGCCATTTTCGAGATACTTGTTCACAGGCTCTGCGTGATAATAAGCTGCCCTTTGTCCAAGTCGCTTATATCAATGAATTTCCCCACTCGTAAGCTATATCTTTCACAGAGTGATTCCCCCTCCGTGTCTGCCCCGCTAACATACCGGGTGATCAATAGGTCAATATAGATTTGAAAACTTAATAAACCATGGAATAATGTAGATAGAGAGATAGAAATTGACACACATGCTGGGAATGACATTGGGCTTTATTAGAACCAAAACAAAAAATTTCAAAAGTTCAAAAAATGTCCTACAGATCTGATCTGATCAGAATAGCAATAATTAGTACAACAAAGTAAGACAAAGGAAAGATGATGTTCTTTACAGGAAATGCTCAATATGTCCACCATCATTCCTCAACAATAGCTGTAGTTGAGAAATAATGTTGTGAACAGCACTGCAAAGCATGTCCTGAGTTATGGCGAGGCATTGGCGTCGGATGTTGTCTTTCAGCATCCCTAGAGATGTCGGTCGGCCACGATACACTTGCGACTTCAGGTAACCCGAAAAGCCAAAATCCGCACGGACAGAGGTCTGTGGACCTGGGAGGCCAAGCATGACGAAAGTGGCGGCTGAGCACACGATCATCATCAAACGACGCGCGCAAGAGGTCTTTCACGCGTCTAGCAATATGGGCTGGAGCGCCGTCCTGCATAAACATCGTACTTTCTAGCAGGTGTTTATCAGCCAGGCTGGGGATGATGCGATTCTGTAACATATCGGCGTACCTCTCACCCGTCACGGTAGCAGTTACAAAACCAGAATCACGCATTTCCCCGAAGAAAAAAGGCCCGATAACGGTAGATGTGGTAAATCAAAACCATACCGTGACTTTCTCGTCGTGCAATGGAGTTTCCACGGCAGTTCTAAGATTTCCGGTAGCCCAAATCCGGCAGTTGTGGGCGTTGACAGACCCTCGGAGCGTGAAATGAGCTTCGTCGGTCCACAACACGTTGCTTAACCAATCGTCATCTTCCCCATCTTTTGAAACTCCCACACCTCAAATGCCCTCCGCTTCACTAAATCGCCAGGTATCAGTTCATGATGCCGATGGATTTTGTACGCATAGCATCAGAGGGTACGCCTAAGTGCCAACCAAAAAGTTGTGTGTGGAATGCCGGTGCGACGTGCGACTGCACGAGCGCTGACTTCCCCGTGAATAGACAAACCCGCTACAGTCTCCATTTCTGCCTGAACTGTCTCAGCAGCATTACGCCTTGTGCTCGCTCGGCCACTACGAGGTCTATCGTCCAAACAACCCGTGGCTTCGAACTTCGAAATCATTCTCGCCACAGCTACATTTGTCAATTGACCTTTACCCGTTCGAATCCCCTTCCTATAGCGATAGGATCGTAACGCTGAACTAGTACATTCCCCATTCTGATAATACAGCTTCACTAAAAGCACATTTTCAGGTAACGTCAACATCTGAATTTCTCTCTCATTACAGCTCCTTTTATGCACGATTGTCATGCGCAGTCACTGACGTTTAGCTGTCCAGCACCATCTGTCGGACATTTTGTGAACTCCATTTTTTTTGTTCTAATAAAACCCCATGTCATTCCAAGCATGTGTGTCAATTTGTACTTCTCTATCTACATTACTCCGTGGTTTATTAAGTTTTCAAATTTGTACTAACTTTTTGATCACCCGGTACTTTTGTTACCGCGTCGGTGCCCACAACTCCACCAGGCGGCAACCAACGTCGCGGCGGCGTGATGTTTTGGCTTATGTGTGCATGCTACTAAATGGTTCAAATGCCTCTAAGCACTATGGCACTTAACAGCTAAGGTCATCAGTCCCCTAAACTTAGAACTACTTAAACCTAACTAACCTAAGGACATCACACACATCCATGCCCGAGGCAGGATTCGAACCTGCGACCGTAGCAGCAGCGCAGCTCCGGACTGGAGCGCCTAGAACCGCACGACCACCGCGGCCGGCTGTATGCTACTAATAATTAATTTATCTATGATGTTAACTGTTGGGCTCAGCGAAATAATGCACGCCGCTATTAAAATACGTTCTGTACCAATACAAATGAAACTGAAATCACCACGGCGTCCTTAGGATGAAACTCTATTTTAACGAAACATAAAGTATCTGCAACACCAGAGTGCATGCATCAGCACGTATTAGTAAGATGTTAATCAGACTGGACTTTGAAATGTTCTGTGTTTACTAGCCGTTCTGTGTCACAATGAAGTAGTATGGAAATCTGCAATTTCATAAATAAAATCCCATTACTGATTTTTGACCTGGCTGTTTATGGCTCTGTCCTAAATGACTTGCAACGTATCCTTCAGCGAGACTGGAACCGGGAACCAAAGCGGCCCGGATTTTGCAGGCGACCTAGTTTTTAATTTTATTTTTATTTATATACTTAATTTCTCCTTCAATTCCAAAAACTTGGGATAAAACTGTAATAAAAATCGCTTCTGTTGGTAAGAAAGCATTGAAAACAAATGAAATCACATTAATCATCTCAACATAAAATACTTTTTCCAAATCACATTTACTTCATGCGTCCGTCTTCGAATACACTTCTGAACTCAAAAGATTTAAGCACAAATAACAGAACGGAAATTTCAACAATTATATCGCTGAAACAACGTTCAAATTATCAAAATAATGCTGAATGTTTCACATCATTCCACGTACGCTTCCCATCTGCTGACAATCGTCATTGATACCGAGTCGATAACCATTTTGCTTCATATCACGGTCAACTTGGGGAATTCTCTTCTGCCCAGTACATCACAACTGTCAGGGAGAAGGGGGCGGGGGTGAGGGTTATGAAGACAAAGAATTTGGGAAGAGTTGTTGACAGCGAGCAGTTTGTTCAAGTCCACAGTGTTTTTCTTGGAGATATTGCCAACAGTCAAGATCCATTTTCTCATCATCACAGAATAAACTGTATTTGGATATGTCTTCAAACCATGTGAGAGCATGAGTCTTGCCAATCAGGGAGTAAGCGTCCGCCTGGCAAAGGTGCCAGGGCTCAGTCGTCTTAGGTGGGGCACAACAGTAATAGGCGAGAATTTTTTGCACCAGAATCCATACATCAAACACTGTTCCACATGTTAAACGATAGTAGTAGGTAGATGAAGGCATAGATGGAAATTTTATATTAGAAATTGATGTCAAATTGATATGAAAATTAATTAAACCGATCAATTAAAGCCCCCTCACTACATCCAGCCCCACCCCCCGATAACCTCAGGTGTTTTTCTCAGCCTGCATGTGGGCCCCAAACCCCTCCCCTCACCTCTCCCCATCGCCCAATTCAACTATTCGTGACAATTTCGAATTTTGGCAGCAATTTAGAATTATGGCGGGAATTTCGAATTTTTTACTTTGTCCCAGGGCTATGCTGACTTCTAACCCCAAACGTCTCCCTGGAAGTGGCGGGAAATTGAAAATGGTGGTACCCTCTCTGGGACTCGAAACCCAGTGCTCCGGGACGCAAAGCCCAAGTGCAGCCTCCTAACACAATTATACCTCCAGAGGCGTTTGGATTTGATGGGGAATTAAAAATGGAAGTGTCCTTCCTGTTACTCGAACGTTGCTCCTTCTGGATGGAAAGCCATGGTGCACCCCCCCCAACACATGGAATCTGTCCAGATGTAGGAGAGGGAAGTTAGTACACTTTATTTATTTTGTTTGGTAAACTCATGTAAAGATCAGTCCTAATTATGTAATTAAACATAGAGATTGGGCCTAATTACACAACTATATGCATACTGCTAACAAGGACAGCCTAAAATCGTATTATACCTCAAAAATTAGCGATACCACACATCTGGTGTTACACCCCTAGGAAAAAACTTCACAACACCACTCGAAACTAGTGTCACACACATTCAAACTCAATCCTTCACCTACAAACTGGTGGGAAAAAGGCTGGTGTGTAAGAAATCTTCATTATTTTTGGTGGTAAATATGTTCAACTGACGACATGGTGGTGTTTCACAGAGAGGAGTTTATTACATGTATTACCTTAACGCATAAAGATGAGGACAGTATCTATACTGGTTTGACATCAGAGTTTGTTACAGACACCTGCTCAAAAACCACCTAGCAGCCCTGGTAAACGAAGCCAGTACACGGTACCACAACCTATGGAGAAAATGCATCACAGTTGTAATTAAACTTCGAAATTGTCGTGAAAAACCAGCACTCGTAATGAACAGTCCGCAGAGACAGCAGTAGTTGAATATTCATTCTCCTCGAGAGCCTCCCATAAACTGCCGGAAATTCAAGACTCTTTTATCTCTCCTCCCTCTTTCCCTCCTTCCATCCTCCTATGCGGGGGATACAGGCTTTTTCAAGTGCCCAGCTGATCTGTACAGCATCTCGCACCATGAGCTGGTTGCAATCGCTGTCTGCCTTGATGCGATGGCTCTTTGGCACCACAAAAGCATGCGTAGTCAGTGAAACAATGGGAGATAAAAGGAGAGCCAACCCAAATGCAGCTCGTTCTAAAATATAGCGGCACAGCCCCCAACACGCCCTTCCCCTGCGCAGGGCGCGGCTGTGTCCAGCAACCTCCAGAGTAGGCACACCCCTATCACCGCCAGCAGCCTGCCATTCTGCGTTGGAGAACAATTGTATTTGATCTCTGTTGGTCCATAATGGCCAGAGGACATCAGCTGGTAAGTAATTTTCAAAGTCAATACAATTCGTATACTTTAAGATATTTATTTTATTCTGAAAGCAACCAGTCTTGGCATTTCATTTTGCCATCTTCATGCTCCAAGACGTGACAGCCGCTGCCACGTATTTGTATGAAGGAACTGTGTAACGATTGGAATTCACGACATCCAGTTATTTACAGCACTATACGAATAGTACGCTCATTCGAATAGAAGAGTATGGGACCTGAAGATGGCAAAATGAAATGCCAAAACTGGTTTGTTTCAGAATAAAATAAAATATTATAAAGTATACAGTTATTGGTGAATTTTACTTACATTGAAAATTGTATTTCACATCAACACATCCCTTATAATCAAGTATCCTGTTAAAAAAGGAAAGCACAGTTTTGATTAGAGTAAATGTCCTGTTTCCACGAAAATAGGCGCAGTCTATTTTCTTTTAGTTTTATGAGCATCTCATTCGAAAATTAGAACGGACTGTATGATAGACAGCCACTGGATGGCCCAGTGTTACAGGACGTTAAAAAATCGTTAAGGAAACTGAAGAATAACAAGGCCTCCAGCACTGATGGCATTCCTGAAGAATTGCCAAAATGTGGAGAAGCAACATTACAGCAGTTCGAACTTATCACTCTCAAATGGGAAATGGAAAGAATACCAGATGAATAGAATGAAGTAATATTATGGCACATCCATAAAAAGGGCGACTGAATGGAGTGTAGAAACGACTGTGGAATCACTCTCCTGAACCTGGGGTACAAGTTTTTATCTAATGGTATTTTTGATCGCCTATTCCCACAGGTGGAAATTGGAATACACCAAAGCGGATTTCGAAGATGAACATCAAAAATAGACCAGATTTTCAACCAGCGCCAAATTTAGGAGAAAACTGTTGAATACAGAATTGGAACACATTGTAACGCCGGAAATGCATATCCTCCTATTTCCATCTATTGTACTATAATTTTTTTCCTTGTTTTGTTACCTCAAGATATGACATTTCTGTATCTTCATATATTGTAATTGTTTTACTGTTTATATATATACATACATATATATTTATGTATTTATTTGTTTGTTTATGCATTTATGTCGATGTATAATTGGTTTGTTTCGTAAATATTATTTGTATTTCTACGCTGGGTCTTGCCTAGGGAAAACTGTTATCGAACGATTACATCGATAGGTCGTGTGAAGAATCAAAGTGTGTAGGATCTTTGGTAGTGTTAACTCTGTCGCGTGGAGCGCGGGCAAAGAGAGAGAGAGTCTGGCTGGAGTAGCGAGTGGAGCAGGTGTGTTGTGTGACGCTCCCGCGAGTTGCCGCGCTTTCGGGGTTTGGCAGCATGTAATTGCGCTCGACTCGCGATGATAGTTTCTGACATGGTGTCGCGGACGGGAAGCATTAGCTGGCGCACATCAAGAGCCCGTTTCGCCTGGTGACCGTGTCGAGAAGAAGGCGCGCCAACATCCAGCTTCTGCAACAGCGACGGCCGACAATGAGTGACTGTCGCCACCTCCTCGATCGACGGCTTCAAACCTTCAATCAACCAACAAGGAAGACTGGAAGCACGTAAAGTTTTAGAACTGTATGGCAGACCTCAGCTTTCCGAACTGTACCATTTTCGTAACTATAATTACAGCAACTTAGCGTGAACATTTGTTGCTCATTGTCCCAATTGCGTTACCAAGCAGGGTCCCTTCCTTTTCCGGAATGAACCCGAGTGTCGTTGAATTTCAAACGCCAGCATTAAAATAATAATATAGCATTTCACTGCTTTAATTTCAAAGTTCAGTTAAAGTTTTCATAGCTGGCTACAATATTTACATTACACAAGCACAAATTATGAGTGCGAGTTTTGTTACCATATTTTAGCTTACCTGTGACTGCAGCTCAGCTTGGTACGTACTAAATTTTACTACTGTTAATTGTTCAGAATCATTTAATTCAAGTTCAAAGTTAAATCTCTTCTTTCTAAATTGCGTAGATTCAAGTAGCTTTTGAAATGATTGTTGAGGTAGTCCAAGACTAACCGTATCTTACTGAATTTCGATGTGCTTCAGAAAGAAAGCTCACTATTAACTTCAGTCACTAAATTAACTTTCGATTTTCCGGTTTCATTAATTCTTTTGCTAAATTAAGTCAGAGTGTAGCGAAATTTATTACTTCTGACAAACTTTCAGTTTTCACACTACACGTGTCAACCTTCAGTTGCCACGCTTCTAGTGCTAATTATATGTGTAATAACCTTTCTTTTTCAGTTACTATAGTAATTGTCCTTAGGACTGGCGACCGAAATTTCCCCCAAATCTCAAATACCTAATTACCGCTAGTTAATTGTTAACGTAACGGCTGCACATTTACTTTCTTTATTAACTTTACCCGTTTTCAAAATTAATTTCCACCAGTTTCATTAGCACTTTTCCTTTCATTTAGATGTAACCCTTTCCTCCCTCTTTACCGACAGATTAACTTCGGTGACGATTGCTTTTCCCAAATTTCCATTTGGTACACGCGGTTTAATTTTTCACTGTCATTAAGGTCGATAAGTGAGGGGGAGGTTGCACGTGGCGACCTGGTGACAGGACAATCTTCAGATTTGAGGTTGTTCTGGACACGAATTCTGCATTGTGCAAATCTCGTAACAAAGTACTGGTTACGAAATGGTCGTTACGTCAGCGAGAATATTAGTGTGAGGAATCCTAATTAGATTTGAGATTTGGCATTTAAATTGAAAATTATTGAATTGAGTGAAGGCTTGGATAAGGAACAATCGGTCGAACAGCGGGAAACGCGCACTGCGGTACCCATTGTTCAGGGGCAGGCGGCTAGCATGAAAGACGCGACCGCCGAAACGCAACAAAGAGCAGAAATGGAATTCCACACTTTAGAAAATGTTTCGGAATCGGAAGTGAAAATCAAATGTGAATCCCTTGATGACGAATACGGGGGACAATTAAAGAGGAAGCCGCTACGGAAGTAAAACCGGTAGTTTCCGGGAATTTAACTTATTTATTGAATGTTTTGATTAACGAAATAAAGAGTCAATCGGCCTAGCAAGAAGCTCAGTCCGAAAAAATTGAACGAAAGCTAGACAGTCAGAACAAAGCTATTAATGTTGTTAACAACAATGTTGGAGTTGTTAACACAAAAGTTGATAAAATCAAAGAAGATATTGTTCTGATTAATACCGAAATCGGTGATCTTAAACAGGACATGATAGGCGTTCAGGTGGAAATTGCGAGCGTAAATACCCGTTTTTATTCCGAAATTAGCAGAATCGAGAAAAGTGTAGGAGAATCAGTTGCTCCGATCATCGTGAATAAGGTGACGGAACAAATTCAATTAGTGAAAAAAGAGGATCAAAAGAAGGTGGAAACTTTAAAGGCTTTAGTATCCGAAGTAGATGCCAAAGTGACGAAGCAGGCTAATACCTGCGAAGAGAAAAAAAGGGAAGTAGAAACGCTTGCGACAACCACTTGCCAAGTAATAACGAGAGTGTCGGAATTAGAAAAGAAACTTGACGAAAAACAGAGCTATGTGCCAATCTATGCACATAGTTCGGAACTGTTGACGAAAGAGGAGCGGTTCGACCCCTTGAAAAAAGGCGGTATACACGCGACGGATTTCATTAAGAATTGTGAAAGAGTTTTACCCAGATCATGGACTAATGAGAGAAAAATTAATGCGATTATTGATGTGTTGGCTGGTGATGCCAAGCGTTGGGGCTTAAACCTCAACATTACGAACCTGACTTTTGACGAATATAAAAATTTGTTTCTGGCTGAATACTGGTCAGAGCAAAAACAGCAAAGTGTCTGGCGCGAATTTGTCGTATCGAGGCCTTTCGATGCGAATTCGCGCGGTTCGATGAAGGAGTTTTGTGAGGGCTGGATCAGCAAGTTGGAATATTTGCGTGATCGCCGCACGGAATCCGAAATAGTCTGGGAACTCTACAAAAAGCTTCCAGATGATACAAAACGCTACGTAGGAAGCAATTACAGGACAATAAATGATTTCCTGGAAAGAGTGGAGGACGAGGACAATTGGCGCAATAATCGCGACAGTGGTAGAGGCCGTGGTAACAACAACGGGTACCACAGCAACCACAACAACGATAACCATGGGAATAATGCATACTGCAACCATGGCAGCAATAACAATAATGGTTCGGACCGTAATAACAATCGGTACAATGCAAATAATAACAGGAATGACGGAAACCAGTATCGTACTAACGTGATACGGGCTTCACAGAATAGAAATAACGCCAGAGGGTGTGATCAGCCGCCTCAGCAGCATCCTGGGAGCGTATCTGCTGGGACGAGACAGGGAAACCATTAGCCGCGCCAGTGAGGGGCCGACCGGGCGTGGAGAAATTTTGGCGGCCCAATAACAGGAGAAAACCCAGGTATCGTCGTTATGAAAATTCCATGTGGAATAATCAACGGCGGGAGTGTGTGCCAGTGTTAGGAGAAAGGAGTGCGCCCACAAGTAGTAGATCGGCTGTTTACACGGCAGTAGAAAGTACATTCACTGTCAGTGAGAACAATTTAAGTAGTGTTCCGGAAATCGATTATAAAGTGGCAGCTGTAATACCTACAGCGGAACTGGAGATTGAGTTTAAGAGTGATTCGCAAGTGTTGAGAGAAGATTAGATGTCGGATAAAACGTCCGTCATCGAGCGAGGGGATGCAGAGAGGGATGAGGTCTGGTTAAGGCAGTTCGGTCGCTTATACGACGAACTAAGAGATTATAGGGGTCTGTATGGGAGAAGCGTTTATGGGGAGCGTGTGCAGGATTTGCCGCGTCTCGTCCCGCAGGAAGATAGTGTTTGTGAAATGATAGAACCTTCTGGCCCTAATCGGCATACTTTACTAGAAATAGTTGATGTTAATGGGGAGCACGAGCAAGATTCGTCGTGTTTCGTCCCGCAGGAGTTGGATGTTGAAGTAGTAACGGAAAGTTCTGGCCCTAACCGGCAGACTTTACCGAAAGTTATAGTGGTAGAAGTAGCCGACCCATTCGACGCAAACCTCCAGTTTAAACATTGCGAAAGTATTAAGGAGAAAGAGTACGAGAATTTTAGTGAAAGCCGGACACGATTGGTAGAAAAGCACATAGATTACAGCGTGTATGAGGTAAGAGCTGACGTTATACGATCAGACGATAACAGTGTGGGTTGCGCAGATCTAGAGGAAGTAATTGCAGATACTACTGGGCACATTTCTCCAGGTAGATTGACAGATGAGATCAATCTGACTAAAGAGGAATCAACGAAGGTGACAATTAGTGAATTGATAGCAAATCAACACCCACCAGTTGACGAGTTACAGGAAAAGGTTTCGGTATTGGAGGCGAAGCTACAGACTAAGCCTCAGGACAAACGTGTCGAAATTAAAACTGTATGTGAACAGAGGCTGAAAAAGCCGCCAGATAAGCAGGATTTAGGGTCAAAGCCGGATGGTTTTTTCTGGAATGACCTGGATATAGATGAGGATTTACTGTGGGAAAATAAAGAAACAGTCGAGGACAAGTGTAGACAGATAGTAGTGTGTTAATATGCACGGCCTACAACTAAACGTGTTGATTGACACCGGTGCAGAATTGAGTGCTGTATCTGGGAAAATATTTGAGTTACTGAAAGACAGACCTGGCATCGTAGTTATGCCAGTAACAGGAGTGAAAATTATCGGTGCTACTGGGAAGGCCAGTAAACCGGTCACAAAACAGATTTTTGTCAACTTCGAGATACGTGGGGCACGATTTGAACAAGAGTTTGTCGACGTGTCAGACTTAACTACGGAAGTAATTATCGGGTTAGATTGGCTATTAAAGTACCGTGCAGTGATTAACTGCGAAAGCAAAACTTTGACATGTATATCACTAGATAAAACAATGGTAGTTGGTTTTGACGAGGCAGGAGACGGTGTGCATAGGCAATACCAGCCTATACACATTGTTAACTGGCCGGATGACATTGACGTAGGAATGAATTTGAACTGCCGTAACGTGAGGAATTTCGGCATTGACAAAAGTGTAGAAAGTGAACTGGAAGAGATAATCAAATTCCCTCCACGGATTGACATTAGTATTGGTGTGAAAAAAGATCGTTTGCGAGAAGTAATGAAGCTAAAAGCCGATGCTCGCATACGTCGTCATGACGCTAAAGCGCGTTTTGCTAAGTTTGCAATCGGAGACTTAGTACTTGTAAAAGCTCACGAGAAATCGAGCGAGATAGACCATAAAATCTCTAAATTTAAGTTTGTTTACAATGGACCATATAAAGTCTTTGGTATACCTCACACAAATGCTTATTGTTTAGAGTATCCAAGCTCTGGAAAACTATTAGGTATACGGAATATTGTAGACTTGAAATTGTACCAACCTAGGATCCATTAATACCACACAATGGGTAATTTGTACAGTATGTGAATATAGAGTGTTAGATTTAAGGATGTGCCATGTTGCGATGCTTTTGCCTGACCTAGAGGTCATTAAAGAAGTTGTAATTAATAAGTAATTAATGTTGATTAAATGATTTAAGAGTTACTGAATATTAATCAATTTGAAAACCAAGCTGCTATTTTAAGTTTTCAGCTGAGTCACAGTAGATTAAGGAATGTAAATATGCTTTTGTAACTAGCTGTCAGATTTCATGAATGTGTGTTTTATTAGTCATTGCCGATGTACTTAGAAGCTGTTTTAAGTTTCAGGCTAGTACATGCGTGTGATGATGGACAGTGTTGAGTTATCCACTGTGATAGTTCTAAGGGACTCCTTGAGATTACTCGGGACTGAGTTTTTCCTAAAGAATTCAGTGAAATGGACGTTCTGGAAACGCCGTTACAAGGGGGAGTGAGATCAAGCGTGCCGCACAGACGGGCGCAACAATACTGGCAAGACGAAGCCGCTGTCGGCTCTTGTGTCGCTGTCGGCATTCTTTGTACTTGCGAGTACGGAAGGTGGAGTTGTCTTTCTTCCCGGACAGCTGATGTGAAACAATTCTGCTGTCAATATTTATGTTTTTTTCGGTCTGCTGTATATTATTTTCTTGTTTAGCGTTAATTGGACATGATGAGAATATTAATTATGAAAAGGTTACATAAAAATGTGTATTCTATGTAATTAATTATTAATTTGCGTATTTTGATATACCTGTTTTTTTATGGCCAAGTACTCTGATTAATTTTGTAAATTGTATTCCATTTCTTGATACTGTTAGGAATTTTGATGATTTTAGAATAATTAAACCATTTTCTAAGTTTTTTACGAATTTTAATATGTTGTCAACCTGTTTTATTTTGTGCAAGTGGAATAAGATTAGGAGTGTCTCCACTCAATTATTATCGTCTAAAAATTGGTTTATGGTTAATTAGACGAATGCTAAATTTTGTTGATGTTTTGAGCATATGCATTTCCGCTGTTTCTTTTTTGGGACATTTTCTGAGTCTGTTTACGTTACACGAACATCCTCAGACAATGTGGGGCACGTGTAACGCCGGAAATGCATATCCTCCTATTTCCATCTATTGTACTATAATTTTTTTCCTTGTTTTGTTACCTCAAGATATGACATTTCTGTATCTTCATATATTGTAATTGTTTTACTGTTTATATATATACATACATATATATTTATGTATTTATTTGTTTGTTTATGCATTTATGTCGATGTATAATTGGTTTGTTTCGTAAATATTATTTGTATTTTTACGCTGAGTCTTGCCTAGGGAAAACTGTTATCGAACGATTACATCGATAGGTCGTGTGAAGAATCAAAGTGTGTAGGATCTTTGGTAGTGTTAACTCTGTCGCGTGGAGAGCGGGCAAAGAGAGAGAGAGTCTGGCTGGAGTAGCGAGTGGAGCAGGTGTGTTGTGTGACGCTCCCGCGAGTTGCCGCGCTTTCGGGGTTTGGCAGCATGTAATTGCGCTCGACTCGCGATGATAGTTTCTGACATGGTGTCGCGGACGGGAAGCATTAGCTGGCGCACATCAAGAGCCCGTTTCGCCTGGTGACCGTGTCGAGAAGAAGGCGCGCCAACACCCAGCTTCTGCAACAGCGACGGCCGACAATGAGTGACTGTCGCCACCTCCTCGATCGACGGCTTCAAACCTTCAATCAGCCAACAAGGAATACTGGAAGCACGTAAAGTTTTAGAACTGTATGGCAGACCTCAGCTTTTCAAACTGTACCATTTTCGTAACTATAATTACAGCAACTTAGCGTGAACGTTTGTTGCTCATTGTCCCAATTGCATTATCAAGCAGGGTCCCGTCCTTTTCTGGAATGAACCCGAGTGTCGTTGAATTTCAAACGCCAGCATTAAAATAATAATATAGCATTTCACTGCTTTAATTTCCAAGTTCAGTTAAAGTATTCATAGCTGGCTACAATATTTAGATTACACAAGCACAAATTATGAGTGCGAGTTTTGTTACCATATTTTAGCTTACCTGTGACTGCAGCTCAGCTTGGTACGTACTAAATTTTACTACTGTTAATTGTTCAGAATCATTTAATTCAAGTTCAAAGTTAAATCTCTTCTTTCTAAATAGCGTAGTTTCAAGTAGCTTTTGAAATGAATGTTGAGGTAGTCCAAGACTAACCGTATCTTACTGAATTTCGATGTGCTTCAGAAAGAAAGCTCACTATTAACTTCAGTCACTAAATTAACTTTCGATTTTCCGGTTTCATTAATTCTTTTGCTAAATTAAGTCAGAGTGTAGCGAAATTTATTACTTCTGACAAACTTTCAGTTTTCACACTACATGTGTCAACCTTCAGTTGCCACGCTTCTAGTGCTAATTATATGTGTAATAACCTTTCTTCTTCAGTTACTATAGTAATTGTCCTTAGGACTGGCGACCGTAATTTCCCCCAAATCTCAAATACCTAATTACCGCTAGTTAATTGTTAACGTAACGGCTGCACATTTACTTTCTTTATTAACTTTACCCGTTTTCAAAATTAATTTCCACCAGTTTCATTAGCACTTTTCCTTTCATTTAGATGTAACCCTTTCCTCCCTCTTTACCGACAGATTAACTTCGGTGACGATTGCTTTTCCCAAATTTCCATTAGGTACACGCGGTTTAATTTTTCACTGTCATTAAGGTCGATAAGTTAGGGGGAGGTTACAACATCACCTATTTATTGACTTTAAGGCTGCATACGACAGCATCGTTAAAAACCAGTTGTTTCATGCCTTACAGGAGATGGGAATACATGGAAAGCTCCTGAGAATGGTTAAAATGATGACGTCTGACAAGAAGCTGTATGACTCAGACCCCCCGGAAAATGAAAAATGCGCTACGTCAAGGAGATGCATTAGCATACTTATTATTTAGTGTAGCACTCGAGAATGTGATTAGAGAAGTAGGCCTACAGACTTTTCAGAAAACTGAAATGACTAAAACTTCTGGTGATGAATTTCCCCACCGTTTAAAAGTTGCATTCTTGCTCGAATCTAATAATGGGGAAGAGTCTAATGATAGCTCAGATGAAGAAGAGACTAGAGATTCAGATACTGATGGGTTCTTAGAGGTAGACGAAAGTAAATATACCTTTACAGAAAGAGGTTATGAGAGAGCAAATAATATCTTTTCAAAACAAAATCCAGAATGCCAAACTGAAGCAAAACCAAAAGAGCCACTACTATACTGGGGCATGCTTTACTTAATGCTATGAAAGAATTTGACTTGAAGAAAACGAAAGAAGCACCTGATAAAAATATGGTGCGACAAGGACTGCTAAAAATCTCTACAGACATAGAGATCAAGAAACCTTAACAGCCACCTGACGACCCAAAACGATTGCAAGAGCTGAACAGCATAGTCAAAGATGTAGAAAGCAGGAGGCCTGAGAAGCTACCAGATTTAAGGGACTATTAAGTGAATAATAAATGACTGTCTTATTAATACAGAAACATGCGGCAGAATGTTGTAAACATGTTGCTAATGTAATGAATGACCTTCTAGGTTACTGAATTTTGCCTGCAAATGTGTTACTGCTACTTTAATCTTAAGACCTGGGGGCAGAATGTTGTGTATTTGCTGTAATATGATGACTGACTTCACAAGGAAACTGTTTATTTTCCATTGAGAACCTGTTAATGCCAGTCAATCATGAGAACTGGGCAGATCATTACAAAATTATGAGTGAATATATTTATAGCAAAATATTTGTAGTACAAAGAACTACACAAGGTATTGATTAATTTCTAGTGTACTCAGAAACCAGAAAGTGTTTATAACGGCACAATGTTGTAGACTTAAAGGTATATGTCAACATACTTGACTGGTTGGAAGCCCTCAGGGGGCATTACACTCTATGCAATGCTAGGTGTTTGACGAACACCCAGTACTCGAGCTATTGACAGTACTACTTCCTTTTCTTTTCGTGTTGTCGATCTTCACCTTCTTCATTCAGAACTCTTTACTATTTTTTTTCGTACTTCTCTATCACACTACTTTGAATAGTGTGGAATTGTTTATGGACAGAGAAGTGAATAATTATTATAGGTTCACTAGAAAATGACTGAGCATGTTGTAAGCAAAGTGGGTACTGTAAAAGGAGGTAGAAACATGAAATGGAAATAAATGAAAATATGGTTCTACGCATGAAAATGCAAAAGAGTAAATAAAGGTAATGTTTAAAATGAATAATTTAATATGATTAACTTCGAGAGGTGCTTCTATAAAACTGGTATAAAGCAGATATGAAGAACGGCTATGTCAAATGCAGGGGAAATGTGTCTACTATAAGTGTTAGAAGTAAGATTTTCTCTTTTTCTAAACCACAGGAGTTGTCATAAAATCATTTGCAGTAAGCTTTAAAATGTTTTCCTGAATCGATGTGTGTAATGAACTAATGGTACGAAAAAGTAATGCAAAATCACTAGAAAAAAATTTTCTTGACATGTTCTCGAATATGATATTTGATTTAAATAACACAGTATGTGCGTACTACTCTTTGTTACCTTGTTGAAAAGAAAAGTTTTTTTCGTTTTTGTTACCAGTGTCTAAAGACTTTGTATAAGTTTCAGATACCAAGAAGTTGTAATTATACAGAATGTATGATATGTACTGGAGATGGGGAAATGGAGACTGCAGTAATAAAAGTACTGCAGTTCGAAATGAAACAGAATACACAAAAGTTGTGTTGTTGGGTAACAAACCAATTTAGTGAAATGTCAAGTAGTTTTGAAATAGAAAATTGGCTAAACAGCTATGAGCAGTGGCCGAAAGAAAAGCCAATGTGTGGTGAGGATCTGAACGACAAAGTAAGTACTGCCAACTTCAGCAGGCAGTAAGGACATGAGAATGTGTGACAAGGAGTTGATGAGTGAGTACAAACTGCCGAACTTACTTAATGGGCAGTGTGTTTATCTAAAAAGTTTTTATTTATTTCCTTATACAAAATTGCGTTTCTGTATATTTAATTGTTTGTGTGAAAAGACTGCCAAACCTAGGTGATAGGCAGAGTGTTACTTCAAAAAGAGTATTATTTCAGTGTACTTATGTCAAAATGTGTTTCTATGTATTAGATTGTTTGCAAAACAGACTACAGCATCTAAAGACATGTTTTAAAATAACTTAATTCTGCTGGGGTCATTGAAGTGAGAAGTGTAAAGTTCAAGGAAAAGATTGATTAATTTCTCCCAAAGTTATCAAACTACGAAAGATAAATTTGTGACCGCCTCTTTTTGTAGCTGACACCACTTAGGCGTTATAAATGTTTCCTTGAAGTATCCCTAGTGGAAACCCAAACCTGGGGCATGTGTGACACAATGGTAAGATGGTAAATAATTTTTTTCTGATTAATGTATATCTGTGTGTGTGTGTGTGTGTGTGTGTGTGTGTGTGTGTGTGTGTGTTTAAGTGAATACAATTTGGTTTCTTGATTATGTTCTTTCTGGATAGTGAAATATATTTCTTTTTTTATTTATATGCAGTATTTTTGCTATAAAAGTCTATGCATGCTTTACTACTGTGCAGATATTTTTGTTTACTGCTTGTCTGTCATTGGTGTAGTGTATGTGGACGAGATGGAAAAATTTAATACATGCTCTGTGTAATGATGAAATATTTTTTTTGTAAACCAATGTGAGAATGCCTTATTCTCTGTAGTAATCAAAATATTTGAACAATATGTATATGAGATGATAATGGTTAAGGATGGTCTTGCTTTATGATAAATTTGTTATTCTTAAGACAATTTAAAGACATCTAGTCTGTATTGGTGCATATGTAAGAAATGATTTAAAAGAAATGTATGATTGTTTCTTGATGCATATACTGTAGGTCTGTAACATGATTGTTTCTTCCCAACTGAAGTTCAATGAAACATTTTTTTTTTGTAGCTGACACCACTTAGGAGTTATAAATGTTTCCTTGAAGTATCCCTAACGGGAATCCTCAAGAAAACATGGGGCACGTGGGCATGTGTGACACTATGGTAAGATGGCAAATAATTTTCTTCTGATAAATTATATTTGACATGAAGTGTAATCTCTGTAACATGTGCTCTGTGTTATGCTGTGATATGTTTTGTCTTTCTTACACAAACTCTTTGGTTGGAATAAGAAAGGAATAGTTTAGTTTAAATAATTTTATGCTGAACTGTGAATGTGAGCAAATGATGTGTTTTCTTTAAAATGTTTGTTTGCTGCTCTGTAGTTGCTGATTCTCATTCAGGGTTCTTAGTTCTTTGTGTAGAAAAAGGTGTTGTGGTTCCCCTCTGTAACGGAAATTATGTAGCGTGCGCAAAATGTGGTTGTCATAGGTGAAAAGGAGGACAAGTGGACAAGGGAGTCAGTCGGAGACTAGCTACCGAACCGCTGGCAGCTAACGATCAAATAGTACATGGTGCAGAACCTGAGAGAGACTTTTTGTGTGAGTTTCCACTACGCCAAAGCCTTGAGTGGCTGGATGTATTAATTATTATGCTCTATTACTCGCAATTGTCTTAAAAATTCGGAAGAACATCGCTACCAAGAATATGACAGGACATGCCACTACCAACAGTAAATCCATCTGCCATAATATACTCGCCACCACATTGCACAATTGCTATGATGAAATGGAGGATTTATAGAAGTGTTAAGTGAAGAATCAGCACTTTAATGTTTCTAAAATACAATGTCACTGAGAACAAAATTTATAACCATACGTTGATTTGTTTCCAATCAAAAAATCCACTCATGGTCCTCTCCACTTAAATTATGATTACCGAGTGTCCTTGTTGTGAAAAAAATGAAAGTCTCAAAGTGCAACAGCTATTTAATTAATGTTGTTTGGTATGAAGTGAGAAAGAGTAGTTAAAATTACTGTGGATTTGGCAAAAAATTGAGGAAGGTAGTATGTGTAGCTTTGTGAAAGCCTCCCAGTATTTGAAATACACCAAATTGAAGTTTCATGGACTTGTAAAACCATTTGCTTAATTATTGATTTTAAAGTAAAAGACTGTGAAGATAACGAAAAGGCAACATACTTCTTTCAGGTTGGTTTCAAATTAAATGTTATCAAAAATTGGTTTGAAATATTTTTCCTGGTAAATAAATTTGTTGTGCAGCCTATTGAAATAGCACAAATGGTGAGTCAGCGTATGAGAAAGTATGACAGTTTTCTTTATAACTGCTGCAAAGATTAGAGCCCCCCCTCCCCCTTCCAGTTGAAAATTGCTCAAAATATACAAAGTTACTATATAAAAGAAAATATTAACTGGTCTTGAAATTTATGTTGAATTTTATTCTCATTGTGTATGTGAAGAGGTGTAATACCAGTTTATGAGCACCAACTAGTTATTTTGTTCCTACTGAAGGTAAAGTTACAAAAAATAACATTATCTATGAAATCAGTTACTTCATTGGTTTTAAGGAATAGTGTGATTATCTATACCAGTGAACTTAATTTAAATGTATGCTGTGGAAAAGGTATTTGATAACTTGAGACTAAGTCCAAGGACAATTTCCAATTTAGTATTCACTTGCGTTTGTAGTATTAATGAAGTTACTCAGATTGACATTTAATATAGAAGAGTGTGTCAGTGTCTGTTGTGTTTGCAAAGATAGGCTTGTTCTACTATGACTGTTAGCACCCACTATACCATTTTCATATGCTTGTGACTGGGTTGTTAGCACTTTCGTTTGACAGAAAAATATAGGCTGTGTTTCTCCACTAAAAGCAGTTTTATTTGTCTTTAAAAGAAATGTTACACATTTCTATCCCTAATTAGGCTGGCGACCGTATTCTTTATCATTTGAGCAGTTTGAATAGTTAAAACAGTTTATAAATTAGATCTGTTACTTTCTTTGTGTTTTTTTGTAAAGTTAACTTCATGTCCGATAGGCTACAGTGTTTTTGGCATTTCACGGTCAAATCCACAAAAATCCTTACTGCTTCTAAATACCATAATTGGTTAACAAATTAGTATCAGAACACACATACGAGAGGCAGTACGAGTGTTATAAACCACAAACTTGTGTTGGATCGAGTAGAAACGTTTTTTAATGATTACAGCAACTGGTGAGTCATATTCGTCCCACTCTCACATCTAGAAATGCATCAACTTTTTCGAACCTATCTGCTAAGTCTCTGTCGTCAGATATATGCAACACAAATACAGTCTGCATACCAGCAATTAACATATGTGGCGCTCCTATTAATAATATATCTATTTGATCACTGGAGTAAGTGGCTCGTTATCGAAGTTGCCTCAACAGATCAGTGTCAAGTTTCACAACCTGTGCTGTAGGAGGCCTTCATCCCATAGACTATCAGTCGCAAGATAGGGTCCCTGTGTTGTTGTTTGTTACAGTGTTTCCTTTCACTATAACGTATCCAAGCAGTACACGAATACACTAGCACACACCACCACCATTTTGTTTTTTCCACCATGATTCCTAGGCCTGTTTGTGTGCTAAACTGACTTAACACGTCTGTCTATTGCTTGTCATAGAAAACTGGACATCATGTGGTGCAAATTAAGCAGCTACTGCTCTCACAATACACACAGAATGATTGAAATAAAAGACAGAAACAGTGTTTTTCATTGACAAAAAATGCGAAAGACATCACGACATTGGAAACCGGTAGAGTTCTGTGGCGTTGTGTGGCGTTTCCAAACATCTGTTCCAGGGTGGCTGATGACCGCTACATTTAAAGCCATATTTCACAGTGATGTGGTAGCAGATGTCCAGGTGGCTCCCATCGATTTATCCGGCATATTGGAGTAATGTACGCCATCTATGTTTCAGTGCAGGCTATCCTCAGAGTGTTTTACTCGCCCTCATACTCTCTCTCCATCTCAAACAAGTGATGTCAGTCAGTCATCATGTGGTAATCAATAGCGTACCAGTGGACGGATGGGAATGAAAATACGCTGTCGATTTACTCTAATAAGGAGTACAGTTGATAGTGCGATCAATTTCAGCCATTTTACAAGCCTGCCTGTAGTTTCAACATCGACGAATGAGGCGGCATCGTGCTTCCCAATTTCTGAATCAACCCTAAACCGCCCCCTACAATACTTTGCGAGTACCACATACAAGATTGCGTACATAGATACATGACTTTACAGTAAGTCCATTAAGGGAACATTGTATATCCTATGCCGCCAATGTTAAATTATTGAACTTTGTGATCCATTATCTTGGAAACTTTTTAAGACACCAACTTACTATTTTCCATAATTATTACATGTACCTTTCTGGATACACTGCACTAGAGTTATTACCAAAATTGTATTGTGGGGCATGTTATCTTTTCTTTTTTTTTCCAACACTCAATTATTACATGCACCTTTCTGGATACACTGCACCAGAGTTATTACCAAAATTGTATCGTGGGGCATGTTATCTTTTTTTTTTTTTAAACATTCAATTATTTGACAGAATTTTGTAAATAAATGAACATAGCAACAACTCAGTATATTTTAATTATTCTAGTTCCATATGTCTTGAATCTCACACTTGGAACGCTGCGAAAATTACATGTCTCAAACACACTACTTTTTTAGAAAATGGGTCATTTAACGCAAAAATGTAGTTCAGAGATAAGGAGGTTTAAATCTCTTTTATTACAAATTCTTATACAGCCTTAAATTTGTGCGTCTTTTATGCACTAAAATTGCCCTGGCCCATAGTCTGTGTCTTCTTCAGTGTCACAACAGCCCAGTGCTTGCCGCCTCCTTTTCTTTATTGCTTCTTTTGTCATTTTCTGAGCACGTAACTGCTTCACATACACGAAGCTCATCCAGTTCCCACAGTCCTTTAGCTGTGTTCTGTCCAAATCTTACCCCCTAACTTCTCCAGAACCTTAAGTCTTTCATATTTCCCACCATTAAAAGTTATTACACCATCAGGCACTGCTAACTTAAGAGTCATAAGGCCAACAAATACATTTTTAGGCACTTGGCCCAACACAACATTGTTGAAGGACTCATTCACATTCTGTGTCTTCCCATGTAAACACTGTTATAGTAGCTCAGGATTTGCCAAATCTCTGTAAATAGGTTTAATTGCCTCCATTGCTGCCAGAGGAAGAGAATGTTTATGTGTTAATTCATTCAGTGCGTACTAGGGGTCATGGTCACTTCACAAATTTTATTGTGGTTTCCTTCACTGCCAGCACAGGGGTATCAAATACTTCAAAAGAAAATGCAAGTCTCACATATCTATTACCCGCAAATTTGCGTTTCGTGAAGTTACTTTCACGCTTAGCCATTTTATTTACATAGTTACCTTATTAAAAAATAGCCACTAACCACACTGCTTTCAACGAAAACTAGTATCAGAAATAAAGTACTGATTTGTTTATTCGTAATGCCAACTTCTGAGACGTAGCAGTAGGCACAAAACAAAGCAATTCACGGCCTTACAGACTGTGTAGTTCCCAAGATATGGCTGCTCAGCTGTGGCAGTATATGTGCAGCCGCGAAATTTGACAGTCTCACGTCAACATTTAAAATATTATTTGAAGGTCTCGCAATTGTCTAATTTTAATGTATTAAATATCAAAATGTTCAGGAATGTCCAAAGTACGTTATGGAGTAGAAAACAGAAAATGTCTGATGAAGGAAGACCGCGAACCGAGATACGTAAAAATTGAGGTAAATAGCATGAAATATGTAAAATCACGAAAACCTACTAAAATTTTATAAACTGACTGAGAATACATCAAATTAGAGAGAAATATCATGAAAAGAGTACTGTGCAAAATCAACAAAAATTGCATGTTCTGTAGGAGGATAGTAGACTAATGTCACATATACATACCTTAATAATAGAGAGAGGAGGTATTTTGGAGACGTGACGTCAAGACGAAATGGCAATGTTATCTCGCACTTGAGTGATACAGCCTAACATCGGACTATGACACCACACAGAATCGTGTGCAAGAGGAAGGTTACCAAGCGTGGAGGTAAACTGCAAAAAGATTTTACATCTTCTCTGGTTACTGATCGTAGTGTTTATTTCTTCATACGCATTTTGTGCTGTCGACGATCATTTTATACGACTTTTGTGAGTGCATCATAATTTCCAAACCGTAATCGGGCTTGAACTTCGTAAACGACAGGTGTCATACGCCTCCGGAAAACCTTTCTAGTGTTTTTATTACAAAGAATCTATGTTTTGTTTGTTGTGCAGGATAGTAGCTTTATATATTACATTTTGTCACCATAGTTTGTCGCTGAGAAATTTTCAATTAGAAAGTGTATCATGCGCTGGGAATATATTTTTTACATAGCAGTATTAACAGCGTCGTATTCTACACGAGTAATAGTTCGGAAGCCGCGCCGCTCTAGCAATACGGCGTGTTTTAAGTTCAGAATCGTGTAGCCTTAGGAATATATATGTGTACATTCTACGATCATTTCTGTCTTTCTAATACCTTCTTGGTACTGACCCCAGGCACTAGAACAATACTTCTCGATTGATAGCGCAGTTGATTCACGTAAAATGCTCCATCATGCATTAACCACACGCTTCTGCTTCACAACTGTTTGTTGTATCATAACGAGACTCTCATGTCTAATATACACCGATAATAAGTGCTAACGTCCTCGACATACACGCATCTGGAGAGATCTTACAAGTTGGATGGGCAATATGTGTAAGATGAGTGACGAACTGCCTTCCCTGGACAGCAGTTACAGCTTGGTTCTCTCTGTTCCTTACGAGACCTGGAATGTAGTGCACATAGTAGCCTCCTACTTCGGGTCAGCTGCTAATTTAATCGTTGACAGAGTTTCAGGGAGGGTTGGTGAAAGACAATGCGAGGAGATGTCTCAATCTACAACTTTATCCTAAGGATACGAGAATGCTTTGTGACTCCCGTCCACATAGAGAAAGATGGGCAATGGTAATCGTAAATAACGCACTATGATCGAAGGGCTAGAAATATGTAGATCAGTATTGGATGCTGTCAGGTATACTTTGGATTATATATGTTCGAGAATTAACAATGAATGGACGTATTGGAAAGTCACGTATCTACATTCGCAATCTGGTCTGTGGCACTCGCAAAGTAGTGTAGGGGCGGTTTAGGGATGATACAGAAATTGGGAAGCACGCTGCCGCCTCAATGGTCGGCGTTGAAATTAAAGAAAAGTTTGTAAAATTGCTGAAATTGGTCGCACAATCAGCTGTCCTGCTTATAACAGTAAACAGACAGTGCATTTTCCATCCCATCGGTCCACGTGTACGCTATTGATTACCACATGACGACTGACTGACATCACATGTTTGAGATGGAGAGAGAGAGGCAGGTGGAGCAAAACCTTCTGAGGATGGCCTGCCCCGGACAGTGATAGCGTACATTACTCCAATATGCCGCTTCAATCGAAACGGACCACCTGGACATCTGCTACCACATCACTGTGAAAGATGGCATTAAATGTAGGGGTCATCAGTCACCCTGGAACAGCTGTTTGGAAACGCCCCACAACGTCGCAAGACTCTACCAGTTTCCATTTGTCGCGATGTCTTCCACATTTTTTTTTCATTAGGAAATACCGCTTCTGTCTTTTATTTTAGTAATTCTGTGTGTATTGTGGAAGCAGAAGCTGCTTAATTTACACAATGCGATGTCCAGTTTTCTGTGAGAACCAGCGGATTGAGACGTATTAAAGCAGTTAGACACCTAAACAGAACTCGGTGGTAGAAAAAGAAAACAAAATATTGCCATGATATCTTTTCCATTTCAATATCCCACTTACATAGGCCGAGAAAGGACTTCACAATTTGTTTCGTTAGGGCTAGTATGACACTGTATTCATGCATTGTTTGGATGTGTTATAGTGGAAGAAAACACTGTATCAAACCACAACACAGGAACCCTCTCTTGCGACTGTCTGTGTGATAAAGGTCTCCTACAGCACAGGTGATGAAAACTGACACTGATCTGTGGAAGCGACTTTGATCACGAGCCACTTGCTCCATTAGCCTACAGCTGTATATTTATTTCGATCGCCACGCATGGCCAATGCTGGACGAAGTCTGAATTTGTTCTCGATATACCAGAAGACACGGTCATGGTAATATCAATTTCTCTAACGGATGTCGTTAGTGGTGTAATTGTAGTTCAAAGATTTTTTCTCTTGGATGATACAAAAAATAGTGGAAGACAATATTTTGGTGACAGATATGAATGCACCCTCACAGACGCAGATCTCCTTCAGACTGCAGTACCTGTATGGAGTTTGGAGACGTAGAGCATTGTAGTAGCAAAATTCTCGTTCTTCTTCCATGCCCTGTATGATGTGGAGCCTTCCCAATTTTCAAAACAAGAGATACCAGTATAATTGCTCCTACCATCTTTCCCACTACCTCACGTTGTAGGAGAAAGCTTCGCTTGGTGCTGGTGATACACATTGTTCACAGCTGGCAGAGCTACAACAACATATTCCCATTTCCACTGAGTGGTCAAAACGCGGTCTTGTCGCATTAACTTAGCTCGTCATGTTCCTCCACGGGATGGAGAAGGCCTTCCATGTATCTCTCTCCGACTTCCGTTCAGGTTCGACTTGATTTGGGATGATAACATGGACGAAGCTGCAGGAGGGCGGGCAGAGACTGAGGAGCAGTTACAAGAAGCAGAGGGATTGTCTAAAAACTGTGCTGGTGATTTTGCTGTATGGGAGACTTAACAGATAGGTTCGATAAAGGTGACTCGTTTTAAGATATGAGAGTGGCATGATCAGTGGCTGTAATCATTAAAAGGCGTTTCTACAGGATCCAACGCAAGTATGTGGCTGCATGGATAGACCTGATTCGCAATTGCAGACAGCACTTATACCAGAAATCGTAACGCTATTAGCAACTCATGTCTGCCTGTAGATTCAAGATCGCTTATTGTACAGGATGATGGTAACATAGTCGTTATGATAATGTTTCTAATAGATCTGTCCTCATGTGAAATGTATGTTGTGGCCTGTTGAATCCCTCTGCAGTCAGCATCAAATGTCGATTCCCAACAGTGTTCCTCGAAAAGCGAAAAGAACATCAGCTTCTCTACATGGATTCCCATTTGAGCTACCTGGAGAGTGAAGTCCGACTGCTGAAAAAAATACTCGCCATTCAAAATGGCCCTCATGATCTATTTAATTTATTAACCTATCAACTTGATAACAATGATGTGCCGACTGGTGGGTGGAAGAGATGGCTAGAGCACCATGGAATGATTTTTGACAGGTGTTTTATTTGTTTGGTTGCCACGATATCTTTTCCATTTCAATATCCGACCTATATAGGGCGATAAAGGCTCTCACAATTAGTTTCGTAAAGGCTAGTATGAAATAGCATCGTACTGGTAAAATGGGACCTGCCCAAGTGTAGAAAACAGCTATGTTTTCTTGAATTATGGCTTGTTGTTGTCGAACATAAAATGTCTGTGTTTTTTCCGACATGTCAGCCAGTAGTGTGAAAGACCGTATTCTCTAATGTTATTTCACGTGTCTGAAATGTTTATAATACCTATATGGTTCAAATGGCTCTGAGCACTAAAGGACTTAACATTTGTGGTCATCAGTCCCCTAGAACTTAAAACTACTTAAACCTAACTAACCTAAGGACATCACACACACCCATGCCCGAGGCAGCATTCGAACCTGCGACCGTAGCGGTCACGCGGTACCAGACTGAAGCGCCTAGAACCGCACGGCCACACTGGCCGGCAATACCTACATGCATGACAGTTGATTTACAGACACTGATTTCAACGCAAGAGACGCACTCAGGTCATGTAATTTGTCAATCAAGATGAAAGAAATTGATTAACAAGGATGTTTTTTCTTTGGAGTTTAAATTTTAGCTTTTTCTTTACTCCGATGACGCTTTTGAAATAACGAGAACATTCTGTGGTGATTGGTAGTTTTCACATCAAAGTAGTGGAAGGTTTCATCCCGATTTTGCACGGGGTGTACATATCTCTCTGCTAATCATCTGTAATCGGCGGCGGTACACTAGTCTGGATGTCGCGATATAATGAAATGCTCATGAAACTAAAAGAAAATGGACTGAACCTCATTTCATGGATGCAGGACATTTACTATCATCGAAATTGTGTTTTCCCTTTTTAGTAGATGCTTGACTACACAGCTCTACAAACTTTTTTTTCTTGTTGCCAGGGATATTTGAACGTTTACTGGATATGTTTGGTATACTGAATCTGAAATCGGATTTCCTCAATTGGCTCTAGTTTCTTAGATACAGGCTATCTCTAGCATGTAGCGTTTAATCGTTAAATGTCAGTAAATCGGTTATGAATTATATAATTCTGTGTGCCTGTTCATGTTATACTTTGTGACTGCTTATATACAAATGTAATATCTTACATGTTACACGTTATAGAGGAGAATGTGAGATTCTGGGATATGGGAGTAATTTGAGACACCCTCTTGTGTTTCACAATTTCAAGGAGAGTCAGTTGGTCGCACTGCTGCATTGAAGGTCATGGTCCCCCACCCCCTTGTCTGGGCTCAGAGTAGCAGTCGACCGAGGAACGAGCGTGTGAGAGGACGCGGATTGTGTAACAGCTGTTAAACGTTTATCATTCATTGTATCAAGCAAAAGGTATGTCATGATTAGTTATTACATTACTGATAGTTAAATGTAAGTTATAAATCATCCACCTTATCATATTTATAATAATATATTTTTGAAAATATAATTTTTATTCTGTTCTTTTCATTGACAAACCTGAGTTCTTCGTGTAGCGGTTGTTTCAACTCTCCTAATGTGTTCTGCTACATTTGTGGAGAATACACTGTACAAGAACAATGGAAGAACATCACTGACTTTGTGAAACAGGCCTATCTTGCGTATTTTGGGATTAAACTTGGAGACCAAGATAAACACTGGGCTGCTCATAAAGTTTTGCCAAAGCTGTGTCGAGTCTTTGCGACTGTGGACTAATGGTAAAAAAGAATGGGTTAAAATTTTGGATTACCAATGGTGTGGTGAGAGCCAAAAACCACCATAATGACTTTTTTTGCCTTGTCAATGTAAAACGTTTCAATTGCTACAAGAAGCGTAAGTGGTAGTATCCCCATTTAGAATCAGCAATGTGATCTGTGCCATGAGGATAAAATCAGAGAGATTAGAGCCCACACAGAGGCATACCGACAATCCTTCTTTCCACGAACAACATGAGGAGAACCGATAGAGGTACTCAGGGTACCCTCCGCCACACACCGTCAGGTGGCTTGCTGAGTATGGATGTAGATGTAGATATAGCGATAACATTCCTGTACCAGTGTTCACCACTCTGCGAAGGCTACTTCCTTCAGATGATGATGACTTGCAGAGCTTGAGCACTAGTGGTAGTGAATCTGAATACAAAGGAAGTTCCACAAGACATTTGCTCTTCAGTCAGGAATAGCGTAACAATTTGATAAGAGACCTTGGTCTTTCTAAACAGTCTTATGAACTCTTGGCATATAGACTAAATGACAAGAATTGTCTGCAACCAAGAACTAAAATCACGGCTTATCAGGCAAGAGAAGCAGATCTATTTCCATAGTTCAATCAAAATGATGTACTTCTTTATTGCAGTGACATCCCTTGTTTACTACTAAAAATGATACTACCAAAATATCAATCTCAAGACTGGAGGCTTTTTATTGATTGCTTAACCAGAAGCCTAAAATGTGTCTTTCTGCATAATTGTAACTACTATGCATCCATTCCAATTAGCCACTCGACCAAACTTCATGAGGAATATGAAAATATCCAGATTGTTCTCCAGAAACTTCGTTATAGTCGACACCCATGGCCTGTCTGTGTTGATTTAAAGATGGTTAACTTTTTGCTTGCACAGCAAAGTGGGCACAGAAAATTCCCTTGCTTTAATTGCATGTCAAACAGAAGAGGAAAGCATGATCACTGGGAAAAAATGTCATGGCCATCAAGCGATAGCTTTACTGTAGGAGCAGCTAATATCCTAAAAGAACCATTAGTTGACAGGGACAAAATCATTGTTCCACCACTTCACATTAAGCGTTGTCTACTGAAGCAATTTGTGAAAGCATTGGACAAAACTAGTTACTGTTTCAAATATATATGCAAATCACTCCCTTGACTCAGTAATGAAAAATTAAAAGCTGGTATATTTGATGGTCCCCAAATTCAGAAGCTTATACATGAAATTGCATTGAAGCATCTGCCTGGAGCGGTTTCGTCTCTGTTATCAAGAATTTCCTGGGTAACCACTAACCACATAATTATGAGGAACTCGTGCAAAACATTCTCAGAGACTTAAAAAGCTTGGAGACTAATAATGCAGCCAATACATCCTCTGCAGTTGAACATGAATGTTGCTGGACAATTAGTAAGAACTTTGTAAAAGGGTTGGAGCATTTCATTAGACAGTATGATCAACAGAAAGAGATTCAGTCCTTCTGTTTACGGATAATCTTACTACACATCTGACTTAAAAAACTGTTTCTCTCCTCAGAGACAGTTCCAAACTCTACTTGGGTTTCCGACTCACACAAGCCACAGACTGAACCGTTGGATGTATTATTTTAATGTAATCTAAAGACTGAGTGTAGCAAATCTTGTTCTGAATCTCTTGTTAATTATCCAGATTAAGTGCTGACAATACAAGTCATTTCAAGACTGACCAACATTCCCTCTGGATCTGTATCTTTAAATTATGGCATCAATACATTCACATATGTTTAGTGATGAAGCTCTGCGATCATCACGAGAAATGGAGAATGCCGTCAATGACATTCGGTCTGTAACAGGTGCTCTGCCTGGGAATCAGATAACCCAATTGCAAAATTTAATAGACTACCAGGGCCTTCATCTATTTCTACAACTACATATACTTCACCTCCATTACTCCAGGCAGAATCTCTGTTTAGGCATTCACACAACAATATCACTATTGCGATTTTTTCTCCAGTACTACTTGGTGCATTATCAGAGCCATCACCTACCTCTAACTCCACATCTTACGCTGATTTCCCACCGTCACCTCAATCTGCACCTATAGCCGATTCATCTAAACAAATATATAAGTGGCCATCTGCACACGTACGCAAACAGCAACATATGAAGTTGGCCCCAGAGTCATCTTACCCACCCTAGGATGACGAGTGGTATCATCACCAACTGAACAAAATCTAACAAAGACTCCTTAATTTTAGGACATGTGTAAGAGTTTGAATATAAACGACATTTGCTAATAAGGTAACTATTTGACTTCAGAGTAAAGGACACAAAAATCATTATATTCCTTAATGTCGTCAACCAATCCAGCTTTCATCTACTCTGAACGACTTTAGCATAGTCATTCAAGTCAACTGATACTGTATTTCTAAATCCCCCCGATTTGTGACCCTTTGTAACAATTTTCAGGTCTGAAGATTACTGTTTAAGCCGTTCACATTAGTGCTCAATCAATGTTCCCTACATTGTGATATGGCAAAAATAAAGGTTTAATAAAATGTAATACCTTAAAGTTTGTGTTTCGCTGTCCCCCGACTGACTGCGTCAGGTACATGTAATAAAAATTATAGGCTATTATAGAATGACTTGAATTACCAGCACAGAAGTGTTGTGTACCGTAAAGTGCTAAAAGCACGTTCATTTTCAGATTCACTGCAGTTCCCCAAAGTGGTCACAAGTCGAGCACACTCTCACTCTAGCTACACCATATTTTGTGAGCGACAGTACTCTTATTTTCATAGAATTCAGTGGATGTAAGCAGTAGATTGAGACGTTTATTGCTAATGATTTGTTCCGATACCATTGAGTCGTGTGCTGCTACCGTTTACCGAGCTACCTCACACTTTGAGTCTCGTACGAGGGCGTGCTGTAAAGGAATGCCTCCGAATTTCTATGTGGAAACTCTTAAACGTTTTAAATAAAAGAAACTTTATGAGCATTCTACATCATTATTCTTAAGAATGAGATTTTCACTCTACAGCGGAGTGTGCGCTGATATGAATCTTCCTGGCAGATTAAAACTGTGTGCCCGACCGTGTCCCGAACTCGGGAGCTTTGCCTTTCGCGGGCAAGTGCTCTCTGTGTAGTTTGGAAGGTAGGAGACGAGGTCCTGGCAGAAGTAAAGCTGTGAGTACCGGGCGTGAGTCGTGCTTCGGTAGAGCACTAGCCCGCAAAAGGCAAAGGTCCCGAGTTCGAGTCTCGGTCGGGCACACAGTTTTAGTCTCTCAGGAAGTTTCATTATTCTTAAGGTCTACATATTTCGTTTCCGACATAACCACTCTGGCGGTGAACAGTTTTCTGTACAGCAGTTCTGCAGTGGTGGGCTTCACATACGCTTGTCACATGCCGCACTTACCTGAGCGCTGTGTCTGTTTTATCCGACGATTTCCTCTGATTGGTTCATCAACAGGGTTCCTTAGAGTGTCGTGGTCTCCGTACGAATACGTCCACACCACTGCCGCGCACGTTGAGGTTATCACTACCATGTCCTACATTAGGAACTCGAACTGGATAACGTCGACAAGGTAACATAAATGATGTTTAACCGATACTGAGAACAGAATAAAGAATTCGGAGGCATTACTTTCCAGTACGTAATACGTAAATAATACGTTTTTTCAAAAGTATTCTGACATCGATACTGCCAAGATTCGTTCGTTCCTAAGTAAATATGGCCCCAATGCCCTCAAAGATCAGACAAAGTACATGGCATTAGATACTAAACAAACGGGTATAACGAATTTCGATTACCACTGCGTAGGAAAAGCCGCAGACTCGGCATTCTGAATAATGTTTCTCAGGACATTTCATGTTATATGAGGTAGCTCCCATCATGAATTATGTTACCTGTTTGAGAGCAGGAATAGCCAAAACGTTTTAGGCTTAAGTTTTTCGAGGTTTTTCTACGTTGTCTAAAGTGAATAATGTGGTGATTCCTTCCAAAACGACGCCGCCGATTTCCTTCACCATGCGTCTTCCATCTGAGCTTTTTCTCTGCTATGATAATTTCGTCGTCTTTCCTCAAGAAGTCCTTGCTGCTGCACGATAAAACCGTTCGTTATGGATTTTATCTTTCTGTCACATTCCTGCACATGCACATCAACCAGGATTACATGTAATGGTCATGGCAGAAAATAAATTCTGGCGTTTTAATAAGCCACACATGTTCCATTCATTACCTGATTCAGGAGGAGGATTCGCTTTGCTATGCTTCCTGTTTTGGAAACGATGTGCCTTTGTTAGTTTAACCTCGTTTAGTGCAATTTATTTTAAACACTTGACATTTACAAATGCATCGAGAAATGCTACACGTCTACGTATTTAACCGTTTAGAGAAGACGATACTAATCGTTCATCCACCCTCCCCCCCCCCCCAAAAAAAAAGAAAAAATTTGCGGACCTAACGAAACCCTTCGTGTGTGTCGCGTTTGATTCCGAATTCATTAACCTGACGACTAAAATTGAGTTAGCTACTAGGTCTCAGATCCAAATAACTGCCTCTCACTTCGAGTACTGCGCAACTGGAGATCGATTGGGTGCCACAGTTACCTACCCGAAGAGGTAGCCGGCCGGTGTGGCCGTGCGATTCTAGGCGCTTTAGTCTGGAACCGCGTGACCGCTACGGTCGCAGGTTCGAATCCTGCCTCGGGTATGGATGTGTGTGATGTCCTTTGGTTAGTTAGGTTTTCAGTAGTTCTAAGTTCTAGAGGACTGATGACCTCAGAAGATAAGTCCCATAGTGCTCAGAGCCATTTGAACCATTTTGTTCTGCCACTAATGCTGCTGAGTCAGGAGGTCGGTAAAAGGAGCCAATTATTAACCTAACTCGGTTGTTGAGTGTAACCTCCACCCATAATAATTCATAGGAACTATCCACTTCTACTTCACTACTGGTTAAACCACTCCTAACAGCGACAAACACGCCACCACCGGTTGCATGCAATTTATCATTTCTAAACACCGTCTGTGCCTTTGTAAAAATTTCGGCATAATTTATCTCTGGCTTCAGCCAGCTTTCTGTATTTATAACGATTTCAGCTTCGGTGCTTTCTAACAGCGCTTGAAGTTCCGGTACTTTACCAACGTAGCTTCGACAGTTTACAATTACAGTACGGATTGCTGCTTGGTCCCCGCATGTCCTGACTTTGCCCTTTCTGTACTTTCCCGGCGCCATCTAACTTAAAAAACCGCCTGGTCCACGCCACACAATCCCTGCTACCCGTGTAGCCGCCTGCTGTGTGTAGTGGGCTCGTGACCTATCCAGCGGAACCCGAAACTCCACCACCCGCTGGGTCAAGTCAAGGAATCTGCAGCCCACACGGTCGCAGAACCGTCTCAGCGTTTGATTCAGACCCTATACTCGGCTCTGTACCGAAGGTTCGCAGTCAGTCCTGTCGACAATGCGCAAATGGTGAGCTCTGCTTTCATCCCGCTAGCGAGACTGGCTGTCTTCACCAAATCAGATAGCTGCCGGAAGCCAGAGAGGATTTCCTCCGATCCATAGCGAAACACATCATTGGTGCCAACATGAGCGACCACCTGCAGATGGGTGCACCCTGTAGCCTTCAAGGCATCCAGGAGGACCCTTTCCTCATCTGGAATGACTCCCCTTGGTATGCACACGGAGTGCACATTCGTTTTCTTCCCCTCCCTTGCAGCCATATCCCTAAGGGGATCCATTACGTGCCTGACATTGGATCTCCCAACTACCAGTAAGCCCAACCTATGCTACCGGCAGACTGAGGGGCAACCTCTGGAACAGTACAAGCAGCCATGTCCAGCCGAAGATCAGTATCAACCGGAGACAGAACCTGAAACCGGTTCGTCAGACAAACTGGACAGGCCTTCCGTTCAGCCCTCTGGAATGTCTTTCGCCCCCTGCCACACCTCGAGACGCGCTCCCACTCTACCACGGGTGAGGGGTCAGCCTCAATGTGGGCAGTATCCCAGGCGGCCACAGCCGTAGTCCGATGGGGGGATGCACGGGACGAGCTGGCCGTCGCCGACAAACCCCCGTCCGGACCCCCACAGTGATGCCCATAGGCAACAGCCTCAAGCTGTGTGACCGAAGCCAACATTGCCTGAAGCTGGGAGCGAAGGGATGCCAACTCAGCCCGCTTCCGAACACAGCAGTCGCAGTCCCTATCCATGCTAAATACCGTTGTGCAAAGAACGTCTGAACTAGTCTACAGAAAGCACAAACAATTCGACACAAAATTTAAACGGTTATTAAAATACAAGACAGTCTAGTAATTGCAATTATGCTGCTACTTGCGCACTGCTGACACACTGCTCGTCGGCAGAAGGCTAACTGTACTGTCAGTAACGTACAAAGACTATTTGAAAGAAATAAACAAATGACAGACGACTGCGCGACTTTACTCGTCATAGATATTAAAATGCAAATCTGCCCCTGCTAATTACGAAACTGCACAATCATTTGACGGATTTGACTACACAAGTGAACTACGAACACTCAAACAAATTTTCAACTTGACTACTACACTTATATGAACGCTAAATAAGCCACTTGCTGCTACTTGCGCACTGCTGACACACTGCTCGGCGGCAGAAGGAGACTACGCGGCTTCACACTATTCAGGTACTAAAACGCGATGCTACAGCTCTCAAATACTATAATACGTCTGAAATTTATGAATTAAACAATGCAAGTACCCAAAAACACGCAAAGAAATTAAGAATTAAAAAACGTAACAAATAAGTGAGCTAAGAGCATACGACTTGCTGCTGGCAGATTCTGGTTCTTCTAATCCCGTATTCAAAATAAATGTTTATGATTCATCATGCGTGCTTTGGCAAGACAGCGATTGACTTTAGAGTAGCGGATAAAAATCCTCGACGATTTCTATAATTTTGTCTCCTTCAGTAACAACTTCCTGCAGTCTATTCCAAAAGTTTTAGATGACAAACTTGCTTTATGATTGATAGGAACGAAGGCCGCTGTTCGTGCACTGCTGGTAATTTCTAGTTCCTTCAGTTCTGTTCCTTGTCCCACTACTTACTACAATTTGTACTTTAAAACAGAAGTAAAATTCGAACTTTCGAAGAAATATTCACAACGTTTACGATTTATGAGAAAATGAATGGTGCTGGTCAGCTGCTCTTATCCAGACACGTGACCATCGCGATGAGAGCTCTTCCAATTGAGCCACACGGAAACGGATGGAACATCGACCTCTGGCTTTTCTCCCTTATTGCCCATGCGGTACATACTGTGCAGAGAGAAAGGTAATTAATAACTTCAAAGCACCTGTATCCAACCTCCCACGTGTTTTAGTCCAGCATCATGGTGTGAGATTCTCTGAGGACAGTGGATCAAAGAGAGTCTAGCTGGTGACAAGTGAAGCTTTGAATAAGTCAGCGGGGCTGAGGCGAAGCAGAACTGCTCACCAAACCAACTGCTTACGTAGAGGTCTGGCAGTTTCAAACTTTCCCAGTTGATGAGCTTAGTATAAAAGAGCTCCAAGCTAGAAGTTATGGTTAATTCTTTCGCTGTTAGTCCCACGGTGTCAGAGCCGAGCCAACATGTGGTCAAGAACCAATGCAGAGAACTCAATCGCTGATTATACTTCGAGTAGCTAACTCAGACATACAAGCGACTCTGCAGTTGAACTGTAATCTAAGTGAGAGGCACTTATATTGATCTGAGTTGTGAGAGTCCGATATCTGGATCTGAGACCTAGGACCTAACACACGTTTAACTTGGCGAAACCATCAAGGTTCAGAGAATTCAGTATCAGACGTGACTCACACGATAGGTGTCGTTAGGTCTACAGGTTTTGGGCGGGGCGGATGAACTGGTCGTCTCGTCTTCTCTAAACTCTTAACATACATAGACGTGTAACAGTTTTCGTTGCATATGTAAACGTCCAATGTTTAAAATAAATGGCACTTAACTAGGTTAAGCTAACAAAGGCATATTGTTTCCAATGCAGGAAGCATAGCGAAACGAATCCTCGTCCTGAATCAGCTGATGAAAGGAACATGTGTGGCGTGTTAAAACGCTGCATTTATTTTCTTACATGACCATTACATGTAATCTTGGTTGATGTGCATGGGAGGCAATGCAACAGAGAGATAAAATCCATAACGTAAGGAGTTATCATGTAGCCGCAAGGAAGTCTTGACGAAAGAAGACGAAGTAATCATAGCAGAGGCTCAGATGGGACAAGCATGGTGAAGGAAATCGGTGACCTCGGTTTGGAAGGAACCAGTCCGTTAATCACCTTAGGAGACATAGAAAAACCTTGGAAACCTTGAATGAGAGGAGCGGAACACTATTGGTCTAACCCCGCTCTCCAATAGGGAACGTGGTCTAGGGGTAGCGTCTTTGATTCATAATCGAAACGTCTTCGGTCCCGGGTTCGATCCCCGCCACTGCCTAAGTTTTGATAAATAATCGGCATTGGCGGCTGAAGACTTCCGTCATAAGAAGTCAGCCTCATTCTGCCAACGGCCTTGTCAAAGAGGGCGGAGGTGCGGATAGAGGTTCAGGGCACACTCTTGTCCTAGGGATGGGAAATTGCCACTAAAGGCGGAAGAATCAGCCATGATCAACGACATGAGGATGCAGAAGGCAATGGAAACCACTGCATTAAAGACACGTAACGTGTATCCACAGGACATGTGGCCTGTAATTGAAGAAGTGTCATGATGATTTCTCCATAGGCAAAAGATTCTGGAATAGTCCCCCATTCGGATATCCGGGAGGGGACTGCCAAGGGGGAGGTTACCATGAGAAAAAGATTGAATAATCAACGAAAGGATAACGTTCTACGAGTCGGGACGTGGAATGTCAGAAGCTTGAACGTGGTAGGGAAACTAGAAAATCTGAAAAGGGAAATGCAAAGGCTCAATCTAGATACAGTAGGGGTCAGTGAAGTGAAGTGGAAGGAAGACAAGGATTTCTGCTCAGAAGAGCCGGCCGCGCTGGTCTAGCGTTTCTGGCGCTGCAGTCCGGAACCGCGGGACTGCTACGGTCGCAGGTTCGAATCCTGCCTCGGGCATGGGTGTGTGTGACGTCCTTAGGTTGGTTAGGTTTAAGTAGTTCTAGGTTCTGGGGGACTTATGACCCAAGATGTTGAGTCCCATAGTGCTCAGAGCCATTTTCTGGTCAGAAGAGTATCGGGTAATAACAACAGCAGCATAAAATAGTATATTAGGTGTATGATTCGTTATGAATAGGAAGGTAGGGCAGAGGGTGTGTTACTGTGAACAGTTCAGTGACTGGGTTGTTCTAATCAGAATCGACAGCAGACCAACACCGACAACGATAGTTCAGGTATACATGCCGACGTCGCAAGTTGAAGATGAACAGATAGTGAAAGTGTATGAGGATATTGAAAGGGTAATGCAGTATGTAAAGGGGGAGGAAAATCTAATAGTCATGGGCGACTGGAATACAGTCGTAGGGGAAGAAGCAGAAGAAAATGTTACAGGAAAATATGGGCTTGGGACAGGAATGAAAGAGGAGAAAGACTAATTGAGTTCTGTAACAAGTTTCAGCTAGTAATAGCGAATACCCTGTTCAAGAATCACAAGAGGAAGAGGTATACTTGGAAAAGGCCGGGAGATACGGGAAGATATCAATTAGATCACATCATGGTCAGACAGAGATTCCGAAATCAGATACTGGATTGTAAGGCGTACCCAGGAGCAGATATAGACTGAGATCACAATATAGTAATGACGAAGAGTGGGCTGAAGTTCAAGACACTAGTCAGGAAGAATCAATACGCAAATAAGTGGGATACGGAAGTACTAAGGAATGACGAGATACATTTGAAGTTCCCTAACGCTATAGATACAGCAATAAGGAATAACGCAGTAGGCACTACAGTTGAAGAGGAATGGACATCTCTAAGAAGGGCAATCACGGAAGTTGGGAAGGAAATCATAGGTACAAAGAAGGTAGCTGCGAAGAAATCATGGGTAACAGAAGAAATACTTCAGTTGATTGATGAAAGGAGGAAGTACAAACATGTTCCGGGAAAATCAGGAATACAGAAATACAAGTCACTGCAGAATGAAATAAATAGGAAGTGCAGGGAAGCTAAGACGAAACGGCTGCAGGAAAAATTTGAAGACATCGAAAAAGATATGATTGTCGGAAGGACAGACTCAGTATACAGGAAAATCAAAACAACCATTGGTGACATTAAAAGCAACGGTGGTAACATTAAGAGCGCAACGGGAATTCCACTGTTAAATGCAGAGGAGAGAGCAGATAGGTGGAAAGAATACATTGAAAGCCTCTATGAGGGTGAAGATTTGTCTGATGTGATAGAAGAAGAAACAGGAGTCGATTTAAAAGAGATAGGGGATCCAGTATTTGAATCGGAATTTAAAAGAGCTTTGGAGGACTTACGGTCAAATAAGGCAGAAGGGATAGATAACATTCCATCAGAATTTCTAAAATCATTGGGGGAAGTGGCAACAAAACGATTATTCACGTTGGTGTGTAGAATATACACTCCTGGAAATGGAAAAAAGAACACATTGACACCGGTGTGTCAGACCCACCATACTTGCTCCGGACACTGCGAGAGGGCTGTACAAGCAATGATGACACGCACGGCACAGCGGACACACCAGGAACCGCGGTGTTGGCCGTCGAATGGCGCTAGCTGCGCAGCATTTGTGCACCGCCGCCGTCAGTGTCAGCCAGTTTGCCGTGGCATACGGAGCTCCATCGCAGTCTTTAACACTGGTAGCATGCCGCGACAGCGTGGACGTGAACCGTATGTGCAGTTGACGGACTTTGAGCGAGGGCGTATAGTGGGCATGCGGGAGGCCGGGTGGACGTACCGCCGAATTGCTCAACACGTGGGGCGTGAGGTCTCCACAGTACATCGATGTTGTCGCCAGTGGTCGGCGGAAGGTGCACGTGCCCGTCGACCTGGGACCGGACCGCAGCGACGCACGGATGCACGCCAAAACCGTAGGATCCTACGCAGTGCCGTAGGGGACCGCACCGCCACTTCCCAGCAAATTAGGGACACTGTTGCTCCTGGGGTATCGGCGAGGACCATTCGCAACCGTCTCCATGAAGCTGGGCTACGGTCCCGCACACCGTTAGGCCGTCTTCCGCTCACGCCCCAACATCGTGCAGCCCGCCTCCAGTGGTGTCGCGACAGGCGTGAATGGAGGGACGAATGGAGACGTGTCGTCTTCAGCGATGAGAGTCGCTTCTGCCTTGGTGCCAATGATGGTCGTATGCGTGTTTGGCGCCGTGCAGGTGAGCGCCACAATCAGGACTGCATACGACCGAGGCACGCAGGGCCAACACCCGGCATCATGGTGGGGGGAGCGATCTCCTACACTGGCCGTACACCACTGGTAATCGTCGAGGGGACACTGAATAGTGCACGGTACATCCAAACCGTCATCGAACCCATCGTTCTACCATTCCTAGACCGGCAAGGGAACTTGCTGTTCCAACAGGACAATGCACGTCCGCATGTATCCCGTGCCACCCAACGTGCTCTAGAAGGTGTAAGTCAACTACCCTGGCCAGCAAGATCTCCGGATCTGTCCCCCATTGAGCATGTTTGGGACTGGATGAAGCGTCGTCTCACGCGGTCTGCACGTCCAGCACGAACGCTGGTCCAACTGAGGCGCCAGGTGGAAATGGCATGGCAAGCCGTTCCACAGGTCTACAGCCAGCATCTCTACGATCGTCTCTATGGGAGAGTAGCAGCCTGCATTGCTGCGAAAGGTGGATATACACTGTACTAGTGCCGACATTGTGCATGCTCTGTTGCATGTGTATATGTGCCTGTGGTTGTGTCAGTGTGATCATGTGATGTATCTGACCCCAGGAATGTGTCAATAAAGTTTCCCCTTCCTGGGACAATGAATTCACGGTGTTCTTATTTCAATTTCCAGGAGTGTATGAGTCTGGTGATAAACCATCTGACTTTCGGATAAGCATCATCCACACAATTCCGAAGACGGCAAGAGCTGACAAGTGCGAGAATTATCGCACAATCAGCTTAACAGCTCATGCATCGAAGCTGCTTACAAGAACAATATACAGATGAATGGAAAAGAAAATTGAGAATGCGCTAGGTGACGGTTTGGCTTTAGGAAAAGTAAAGGGACGAGAGAGGCAATTCTGACGTTACGGCTAATAATGGAAGCAAGGCTAAAGAAAAATCAAGACACATTCATAGGATTTGTCGACCTGGAAAAAGTGTTCGACAATATAAAATGGTGCAGGCTGTTCGAGATTCTGAAAAAAGAAGGGGTAAGCTATAGGTACAGACGGGTCATATACAATATGTACAACAACCAAGAGGGAATAATAAGAGTGGACGATCAAGAACGAAATGCTCGTATTAAGAAGGGTGTAAGACAAGGCTTTAGCCTTTCGCCCCTACTCTTCAATCTGTACATCGAGGAAGCAATGATGGAAATAAAAGAAAGGTTCATGAGTGGAATTAAAATACAAGGTGAAAGGATATCAATGATACGATTCGCTGATGACATTGCTATCCTGAGTGAAAGTGAAGAAGAATTAAATGATCTGCTGAACGGAATGAACAGTCTAATGAGTACACAGTATAGTTTGAGAGTAAATCGGAGAAAGACGAAGGTAATGAGAAGTAGTAGAAATGAGAACAGCGAGAAACTCAGCATCAGGATTGATGGTCACGAAGTCAATGAAGTTAAGGAATTCTGCTACCTAGGGAGTAAAATAACCAATGATGGACGGAGCAAGGAGGACATCAAAAGCAGACTCGCTAATGCAAAAAAGGCATTTCTGGCCATGAGAAGTCTACTAATATCAAATACCGGCCTTAATTTGAGGAGGAAATTTCTGAGGATGTACGTCTGGAGTACAGCATTGTATGGTAGTGAAACATGGACTATGGGAAAACCGGAACAGAAGAGAATCGAAGCATTTGAGATGTGTTGCTATAGACGAATGTTGAAACTTAGGTGGACTGATAAGATAAGGAATGAGGAGGTTCTACGCAGAATCGGAGAGGAAAGGAATATGTGGAAAACACTGATAAGGAGAAGGGACAGGATGATAGGACATCTGCTAAGACATGAGGGAATGACTTCCATGGTACTAGAGGGAGCTGTAGAGGGCAGAAACTGTAGAGGAAGACAGAGATTGGAATACGTCAAGCAAATAATTGAGGACGTAGGTTGCAAGTGCTACTCTGAGATGAAGAGCTTAGCACAGGAAAGGAATTCGTGGCGGGCCGCATCATACCAGTCAATAGACTAATGACCAAAAAAAAATTCGTGATGGTGGTATGTCCTGAGTAACATTAAATTTAATGAGTACCATTTTAAGAATTTCGTGTCTGAGTTGTTTACTGCGCAGTGGTAATCGAAAGTTACTATACCTGTTTGTTTACCACCTAATGCCATATACTTTGTGTGCTCTGTGGGGATTGTGTGCATAGGATGACGCGCTAAAAGTAGTTCCTGTGAAACTTCCGTTCTCAAAATAGACTGAGGTATTGACCTTCATTTATATTACCTGGTCGACTTCGCCTCTTCGCTGTAGCAAGTTGCCAATTTACGTCGAATTGTAGTGTGTATCGTAACTATATCGGCGAGTAAAAAAGAGCATGATGTAATCGATTTTAATTACTGCAGAAAACACGCCTCCATTTGAAATGAACAGAAGATTGAAAATTGTCTACGGTGACAATGATATCGACGTCAACAATGCACGATGTCGGCTTGTTCGTGTTCCTAATGTAGGAAACGACTTAACGTGCGTGGCAGAGGGCGGAGTCGACGACCAACTGCGGCAAACAACGAGACTCATCTGAAACATGTTGATGAATCAATCAGTGATAATCGTCGGCTAAAACAGACACAGCTCTCGGGTAAGTCCGACATGTAACGAGCGTGTGTGCAGAGCATGGTACATCATAGCAGAACTTCTGTACAGAAAACTGTGCGCAGGGTTTGTTCTTCATCTAATCACTGCTATCATGAAACAGAGGAGACCAGAACACTGTCAACGACATAGTAACAGATGATGAACGTTAGGGTTCTTCATTCTGAAACTGAAAGCCAGGGCATCAAGAGAGTTCCGCCAGAAAAGATCGCCGCCCCCATAAAACTTCTCGAGACCATGCCATCAACAGGCAAAGTGATGCAGATAGTTCAAAGGGCATCTGAAATTCATGCCTCTGAATCCAGATACTAGAATAATTTTGTCCACATGTGGGCCACCATCACCTTTAGCATGACATTAACAAACCACAAACAACGCTGTAATGCTTTGGATTCACTGCCATCGATCACCTTCTATACAACTCCAACTTCTCCCCACCCGATTTTCATGCGTTTACAAAACCTGCAGATTACCTTCGAGGACTTCACTTTGCTATTGATGAAGCGTTGCTAGCTGAGCTGATACTGTAGTTCAGTCAATAAAGTCAAACATTCTACAGTAACAGTCTTTCATTGAGAGAAATGTGTTCATCGAGATGGAGGCTGTGTTGAGATATAAATATGTAGATCTTAAGAATAATGATGAAGAATGTTAAGGAAGTTGGTTTTATTTAAAAAGTTTATGATTTTTCTCATAGAAAATTCGGAGGCTTTACTTTTCAGCATGCCCTCTTACGAATACTCGAATTTAGTACTAGCTGGCTAAACGGTAGCATCACACCACATAATGGTATCGAAACAAACCATTAGAAATAAACTTCGGAATCTACTGCTTACATCCGCTGACTTATGTGAAAATAAGAGTACTGTCGCTCACAAAATTTGTTGTAGCAAGAGCGAAAATGTGCTCGACAAGTGCAGTGCATCTGAAAAGGAACGTGCTTTTAGCACTGTATGGTACACAAAACCTGTGTGCTGATGTTCCAAGAACTTCTTTAATGTATTTCTTAATGCATTTACCAGACGTTGTCAGTATGGAGACAGCGCTCCACAAACTTTAAGGTATTACATGTTATTTAAGTCTATAATTTGCCATCTCTCAGTGTAGCAAACAATGATTGAGCACTAGTCTGAATATCTACATCTACATGGATACTCTGAAAACCACATTTACGTGCCTGGCAGAGGGTTCATCGAACCACCTTCACAGTTCTCTATTATTCCAATCCGGCATAGCGCGCGGATAGAATGAACATCTATATATTTCCTTACGAGCTCTGATTTCCCTTATTTTATCGTGGTGAGCGTTCCCTCCTATGTAGGTCGGTATCAACAAAATATTTTCGCATTCGGAGGAGAAAGTTGGTGGTTGGAATTTCGTGAAACGATTCCGTCGCAACGAAAAACGCCTTTCCTTTAATGATGTCCAGCCCAAATCCTGTATCATTTCTGTGACACTCTCTCCCATATTTTGCTATAGTACAGAACTTGCTGCCTTTCTTTGAACTTTTTCGATGTACTCCGTCAGTCCTATCTGGTAAGGATCCCCCACCGGGCAGCAGTTTTGTAGAAGAGGACGGACAAGCGTAGTGTAGGCAGTCTCCTTAGTAGGTCTGTTAAATTTTCTAAGTGTCCTGCCAATAAAACGCAGTCTTTTGTTAACCTTCCCCTCAACATTTTCTGTGTGTTCCTTCCAATTTAAGTTGTTCATAATTGTAATACCTAGGTATTTAGCTGAATTTAAGGCTTTTAGACTGATTTATCGTGTAACCGTAGTTTAACGAGTTCCTTTTAGGACTCGTGTGGATGACCTCACACTTTTCGTTATTTAGGGTCTGCTGCCACTTTTCGCGCCATTCAGATATCTTTTCTAAATCGCTTTGCAGTTCTTTTTTTTTATCTTCTGATGACTTTAGTAGTCGATAAACGACAGTGTCATCTGCAAACAGCCGAAGACGGCTGCTCAGATTGTCTCAGAAATCGTTTATGTAGCTACGGAATAGCAAAGGGGCTATGACACTACCTTGGGGAACCCCAGAAATCACTTCTGTTTTACTCGATGACTTTTCGTCAGTTATTACCAACTGTGACCTCTCTGACAGATAATCACAAATCCAGTCACATAACTGAGACGATATTCCATAAGCACGCAATTTCACTACGAGCCGCTTGTGTGGTACAGTGTCAAAAGCCTTCCGGAAATCCAGAAATACGGAATCGACCTGAAATTAATTAATCTTGAGTTCTGGAAATAGTAACAAAAGGTCACTAATCGGGGGATTTATTACTTCATATATTTCTTTTAAATTCAAACTCTTATACATGTCCTAAAACCTAAACCTCTTTGTTAGGCTTAATTCTGTTAGTGATTCTAACATTCGTCAACTAGACCTTAGAGCTGGATAAGATAATTTTGGGGCCACCTTCACAGGTTTAGAGGCAGACACTCACTTCTTCCTTTACTTGAACCACCTATAGGTACAGCTTGAGATAATGATTGTAAAGGAGAGGAAGCTGTGGAGTTAGAGGTCGGTGAACCCACTGATAATGCACCAAGCTCTTTGTATGGTAATGGAAGTAAAATAAGAGTACAGTTAGATAAGGCCTGATGGACGTTGTGCATGGGGTAACGCAGGTAAGATAGAAGTAGTTTTAGAGTTACGTAAGGGCCCTGGTAATGTATCAAATACTGCAGTTGGGTTAGCTGATATTCGAGGAAGGGCATCTGCTTCAGACGGAATTTCATTGATGCCTTTGTCTGTTTTTAGTAAAGATGTGTTATCATCACTTGCTCTGGACCATTAGCAAGAGAGTCAGAACAAGATTTGCTATACGCAGTTTTGATATGCCCGTGAAATAACACTTACAACGGTTGAAATCTGTGGCTTCTGGGACATGGGAACCCTAGGACAGTTGTGAAGATACATCTGAGGAAAGTAAGAGCTTTCGAAGGCAGCTGAGTAGTATGTTTATCCATTGTTATTGTTGTTGTGGTCTTCAGTCCTGAGACTGGTTTGATGCAGCTCTCCATGCTACTCTATCCTGTGCAAGCGTCTTCATCTCCCAGTACCTACTGCAACCTACATCGTTCTGAATCTGTTTAGTGTATTCATCTCTCGGTCTCCCTCTACGAATTTTACCCTCCACGCTGCCCTCCAATACTAAATTGGTGATCCCTTGATGTCTCAGAATATGTCCTACCATCCGATCCCTTCTTCTAGTCAAGTTGTGCCACATATTTCTCCTCTCTCCAATTCTATTCAATACTTCCTCATTAGTTATGTGATCTATCCATCTAATCTTCAACATTATTCTGTAGCACCACATTTCGAAAGCTTCTATTCTCTTCTTGCCTAAACTATTTATCGTCCACGTTTCACTTTCATACAAGGCTACACTCCATACAAATACTTTCAGAAACGACTTCGTAACACTTAAATCTATACTCGATGTTAACAAATTTCTCTTCTTCAGAAACGCTTTCCTTGACATTGCTAGTCTACATTTTATATCCTCTCTACTTCGACCATCATCAGTTATTTTGCTCCCCAAATAGCAAAACTTCTTTACTACTTTAAGCGTCTTATTTCCTAATCTAATTCCTGCAGCATCACTCGATTTAATTCGACTACATTCCATTTCCCTCGTTTTGCTTTTGTTGATGTTCATCTTATATCCTCCTTTCAGGAAACTGTCCATTCCGTTCAGCTGCTCTTCCAGGTCCTTTGCTGTCTCTGACAGAATTACAATGTCATCGGCAAACCTCGAAGTTTTTATTTATTCTCCATGGATTTTAATTTCTACTCCATTATCAATAAGCAGAAGGATTTGGTTTCTTTCAATTGGTTATACTTGTATAGGGAAATGCTCCAGCCACTTTACAAAACATTTAGCATTTTTCCAACCAGATTCATGGTCACCTCCAATAGACTGCATTCTATCCTTCGGGTGGATAAAAAATGGAGTTAGGAACTCCACTGTGAATAAATACGTTCACCGTGATGTTTTCGAAATCGTAAGTCACAAAGATTTCATTTTAGTTCTACATTAAATGAAAAATAAATGTAGAAAATATAAATTTAAAATGAGATTTTCGAAAATAGTTAAATATGTGTAAAAGCAGAGCTTACTTCATTGCGACTTTTCTTTTTTTGTATGGTAACGTAAAATAAGACATTAGGCGAACCTATTTTTCTGATAATTTGCTCCATTTTTGTCAATCTGTCTTCCTCTTAAGCACTGTCCCCATTAGCAGGAAGGCAACAGAGAGAGAGGCTGGTAAGACAACGAAATCCCCATTTTAGCTTCTTCGTAAAGCGCCATATTAATAGCAGTCGACAATTGGGATACCGAACTGAACGTGCACCAAATCTCACTGAATAATTTCATTATATCGTTACTAAAGTGACAGTAAATCTATAAGCCATAAGAGCATTCGACAAAAATTCATTAATATACATGTATTACTTACATGAAACTTACCTAACCTGTAGGAAAAATTGTTAACAATAACAGAGTCTACTTCCAAGCCTCTGTTGTCAACAAAACAAAACGACTAAGAGAGTGCAGTGCAACAGACATACCTGCAGAGTTGCGCTAAGGGAGCAATACCATCGTGCACCAAGCAGCATCTGCAGAATTATCGGAGAAACGCTGACTTCGTCGTCTTAGACTCTTCGTCAACATCGCTTTAACATCCTTAAAGAAAAGCCAACTGTGGAACAAAGTAGAAAGAAATTAAATGGTTACGATCGGAAGTTACTGGTACGAAGCTACGCGCTACGAAGTTGCAGTAAAAACATACATTGCTGTCGTATGCACAATATACGTATATAAAACCTACTGCACGAACATGGTTGTAATACTTTACAGTTGACATATATCGAAATGCCCAGCTGCAGTGTCACTAACAGCAAACAAATTTCAATAACAGACAGACTGACCGCCTGATGCACAAGTTAAAAGTCGACGAAGATGCCATCAGGTGGCAGTACAGTTTAATGGCGGAATACGGTGTAATCAATAATTCAAAAAGAGGAAATTCCTCAAATTTTAATTTAAAACAAATCGTGTAGCCAAAATGGCTACAGCTATAAAGTTATTGAAATACGTGTAATGAAAATTGTACCTGCAAAGATAGAATACGTTTACACATCGCCTAATAATATAAATTAATAGTAACAGAGTTTGAAATATTAACATTAATAGTTTTTATTCTTAACAATCTTCGGTATGATTTCTACTTACGTATTCTATTTAACGCTGCTGCATTCCGTAGTTCTTCTGTCGTGTGACATTTTCTAACGATTTCCAGAGCGGAACATTACGATGTAATCGATTGAAATAAGTAATCTATCATTTCTTTCTACATTGCGGTCTTGGCTAAATAAAGATTTTAATAAAATCTACAATATTCAAACCCTTTCGGTCTCTCTTTCCATAGCTAAATGTGAGCGGAATTTTCTTCGCCGTGCAAGGAGTGTGTAACTCGTAGAAAGACATTTACAAGGAAAACGTGGATGAAGCAGTACGATAACCCCCGCTTTGCCAAAGATGATAACGCTTAATATGAGACAGGAAAACAAGAACACAGCTCTTCAAGCGCAAGGAAACTCATTCTCGGAACGGTTAGTCAGAACTGTATGATAACCTTCGTTAGCGGGTGATAAAACTGTGGTCCTGGTATAAATACAGCCCAGAAAACAGTAGTAGGGCATCCCGAGCACCATGAAGATTTCTCTGTTGCTTGTTATTGGTAAGTATTAGCAGAATATGTATTATTTGATTCCGATACAGCTTTTTCCTTTCTTCCCTCCTTTTTGCATGCTTTCTCAGATAGTGATTCGGGCGAAACACTGTTTCTATATGTGTCGAAGAAACGTATATTACCACAATTAGCGAAGTATTCGATAGAAACTGAACAGAACTTAGAGTACAGAGGATGCTTGAGGAGTGTCTCTACATTTAGCTGTGCTCACGAGAAACGCTGAGCATATACGCTAGCGACGGTTTTCTGAGTTGTCTTTATCAATAACTTAAATTTCTTGAAAGTATGAACAGAGAAGTTATCAATGTTAAGAGTTACAGTCTAGCACTTACGTACCAATTAGTAGTGAACTTGGAAATGGAGCGCGCAACGCAGGAGAACACTTTTAGTGCAATTTGAAGATTAAAAAGAGCGAAATAGATTGTAGTGAATGTTGGACTTCGCAGGATTGCAAACTGAAAAGGGAGAGGCAGATTACATGGAACCAGTGAAATATACTCTGGTGTGAATATAGCAGTTAGGGAACGATCCATCAAAAAATGTGAGTAGTATAATCACATTGTTTGCTGTGACAGTAGAGAAAACCTGATGGGCCTTAAGAAAAATTCTCTTTGTGTACGGAGTAACAGATTTCCTCTGAAATGGATGTACGGAAAGAGGTCGGAAGGACATGAAAAACCATAATATATGTTAGTGTTAGTTACAGCCGTAAACATTTTGTTACAGTAGCTAAAGGTCCAAGTTTTATAGTAAGAGGTTGGAATTCGTCCAACATCTGCGTAATGCTTTCGCGCTTACTGAAGTAACGCACAATGAATACCCTTGCTCTTCATTGTATATTCCCTGTCCGCTTTATCGTTCCCAAACAGACGTACAGTATTCGGGAATTGATGGAAGCCATTTGTTTCGTGGATGAATTAAATTTTCTTAGGATTCGTGTGATAACCCATCGCTTGGCGTTTGCTTTCCTGCAACCAGTTTATGTGAACCAAAGTTCGATCCCTTCGCCCAGTTACTCATTCATGAATTTTAATGATTCCAAAGATTCTTTACCAGAAGTACAGCTGAACAGTAGTGGGGCTCTTTACGTAGTTCTGCGCAATACATTACATTTAATTACGTTAAAGGTCAACGGCCGCCCCCTACACCAACAGCCAGTCCATTCCAGGTCTTAATTACGATAGTTTTGTGACGTAGACTATACATGTATCATATACGCACAGCTGTTTTTCTTACTACTGTAATTGCCTTTCCACCTACCGAATTTCTTCTGTTATGTTCGACCTCTTGAATCCTGTCTGCAAGGACGTACTGTGTACAGCCACAGTCAGACATTCGGTTTGCTCGAACTTTGTTCAATAGTCAACAATGTGCAACTGTATCGATTGGCATTCGGAATTCAAGGAACATGGCATCAACGTGTCTGCTCCGCATCTCGTGGACCACCAGAGCTGCGTGGCATAAGATCTCGGTTTCCAAAATTCGTTTTGATATCTATAGAGGAGATTTTAGTTCTCCAAAAATGTCAGAGGGCGTTGTCATTAAAGAGTTTTAATTACTTTGCAATAGCATGACGTCAACGATATTGATCCTCAATCGTGTGCATTTTCCTGCAGTCACTTGGTACCTTCTGTTGGTCCTGAAATCTACGATAAATTTATGCTGCGAGAGGAGCAAGTTCTATGTAGAATCGTACAAGAGTCACGTAAGATCCTAATATCTTTCCACTACTGAGCAGTTTTAGCTGATTTCCTTTCGCGTTATCGCTTATTTTCATATACGCCATTTGGGCCGTGAGATGAATGAGAGGCAGTACCTTATAACGACTTTCTGTGGTGAAACATTTTTCGAAGACGGAATTCAATAACCCGGCAGCGTCTCTGTCATCTTCCGTGTATGTGCCAATACAGTCCCTGGGTGAGCTACTGACTTTACCTAAGACCAGTATCCCCACGGTTTTGGTAAAGCTTTTCGCATTCTTCTCCTTAAGATTACATTTGCTTCTTTCAACTTTAGTTTGCTAACAAGGCGTTGACGTCTGTTAAATCTCCATTGGAATCTGTCTTTGCTTTCGTATTATCTTTGAATCCTACAAGGGCTGTCGATCATTTCACGGCTTTCTCGGTACTTACAGGTCCCCGGAGTTGAATGTTTTAATTTGTGAGCTAAAATACTCTGCTGTTTGTTCCTGTTATTTTTGCTATTGTGTAAAAAAAGTACCAAATCATTCACTGAAATAAAAGAAATAAATATTTCATATGTTTCCGATTTCATACAACTGGACACAAAACCTATAGTCCACTACCACTGCCAAAAAAGCCATTGCAGCTACAAAGAAGAATTCGCTAAAGACAGATTGCATTAACGAACTGAAGTTGTTAAATTCATGAACTTATTTAAGCATTTCCTTAACTAATTTATCTTTTCTTCATTAAATAGTAAAATTCATCAACCATATTGGGTGGCCACAGTGTCTTCAATATCTTTCACAATAGCAAATATTTTCATTAATCACCAAGACCATTTGTATCTTGTTACCCTGTTTGTAAATGATAGGGAGATGATACGTTCATTTCAATCGAATTTGTCACCGCTGATACATCTAATATCATAATTTTTTCGGTAACGTAGGCAAGAAGATTCCTAGATTTATATACAGAAAATACAATAGGTTTAATTCCTTACAGAGGAGAGACAGCTTCAAGCACCGTAATCCCTGTCACATCACGCCACCAAAGACTGCATATAAAACGGTAGTACACAGTGCCAAAAAAAGCTACGTTCAGCATATTGAACAGGGAGAAGTAATTCGACATCAAAAACCAAACAGCAGTAGCTATTTACTATCCCAGTTCAATGACAGATGAAAATATTCGAGGTTCTATGAAAGAAACTTACGATACAGGAAACATTTCCCACGGATTACCAAAAAATAGGACACTTACTTTCTTTGCACAAAATAATAGTAATTTTGTTCACAAACAGTAATGTTAGAGGGAATTAGCCCAGATTTCAAACGCATAGACAGTGGAAAGAAAAACTTGGAGATTTTTGTGTGTATAGAATCCTATGTAAATCTTGGTCAAGGCACTAAATAGTACAGACAGGCAGATACGTTCATATAAGATACCCTCAGCACATCAACTATTACAGATGTAACCAGTCAGCTATGGAAGCTCACATGAAAATAACTTGAAAACTATTCCCTAAGACAGAGGAAGGTGCTAAGATAGTACATCATGTAATTGATTTAGTACTATACTAGAAATTCTTTTACACTGCAGAAAGTCAGGGAAAAAAATCCTTAATGAACCATTAACTGCCGGCCGCGGTGGTCTATCGGTTCTAGGCGCTCAGTCCGGAACCGCGCGACTGCTACTGTCGCAGGTTCGAATCCTGCCTCGGGCATGGATGTGTGTGATGTCCTTAGGTTAGTTAGGTTTAAGTAGTTCTAAGTTCTAGGGGACTGATGACCACACCCATAGTGGTCAGAGCCATTTTTTTGAACCATTAACTTTTCATATTCCTCCGGTACGTAATTACTGTACTAAACTCATACATATTTCAGGTATTTAAATATTTATCTCAAACTTAATTAATGAAAATTCTTGGAGATTTGCCTAATTTTTAGAATAGTACATAAAACTGTTTACCACCAATAATTGCTATTTAAAAATTTGTTTATTGTTGCTGATATCAGCCATAAATAAAGTATAATATGAAAGATAACGGTTATTAGATGAAATAGAACATGCTAATCTTTTGGTAAGCATTAATGTTCTAGTATCTGTCTCCTATGTTACGATTTAACAAGAACTACCACTGTTAATAGTGTATTGTATGTGTGTGTGAGTTAAAAACCTGTAATAGCCGGACGCTGTGGCCAAGCGGTTCTAGGCGCTTCAGACGGCCGCAGGTTCGAATCCTGCCTCGGGCATGAATGTGTGGGATGCCTTAGGTACGTTAGGTTTAAGTAGTTCTAAGTTCGAGGGGACTGATGACCTCAGATGTTAAGTCCCATAGTGCTCAGGACCATTTTGAACCTGCAAATGGATACCAAAAAATTCTGCTGTGTAATATTATCTTTTACATTCCTACGGTTATATTTTCTGGTATTCCGACTGTCGCGAGAACATAAAAAGAAGCATGCGGGATGAGAGAGAGAACAGCATATAGCCAAGACTTACATAAACTCCAGGTGCACTGAAAAATGGGAATAAATTTTTGGAACGCAATGCACTACAAACGAATAAAGCTTGATGCAATACCATTATTATTTAAACTGTAATTGGCTGAATAGCGTGCTTTCCAGAAACATCACAATTAAGCTTCCCATGTTTACTAGAGATTCGGAAAAAATGGCATACCCTAAAAGGAGAACATCGTATACACTTTTCGTGCAACTAACGTGAGTACATTGTGTATGTTTGGATCTTTTATCAGCTCCATCCGAATCTGGAGAGCTATGTGCTTACGTCGGAGTGCATATAAATTGTGTAAAAACAGACAGGGAACATAAAAATGACGGCAAAGCTTTTATAAACCACAGTTGGTTAAATAAAGGGAACGAAATGGCAGCAATGTGTCTGTTTAACAAATCAACAATGCCTAACCGCCGAACATAACGTTAAAAGGAACATTCTGGAACTCAGCGAGAACACTGGATGACTTCGCCGACAGCTTAGCATAAGCACAGGAACCACAATAACATACTGAGCTACATTGCGCTGACCTGAGGACCAGAATTTTTCTTGTAGCGTTATGTATGGCGATTAGACAATCTTGGGTCATGACACTGGCACATTGTTGCTGTTTTGTGAGAAGTAGTTAGGAGAACTGTTGGGATATTTTCAGTGTCATGTGAAAATGTTCATTAGAAAGAACGAGTTGTTGTGCAATAAACGCACCTGAAATCCAGTTCCACGAGATTTTACTTACCATTTGCCTCGACGAGCAATTACTGTGCGACCGACATTGCACTGCTAGACACAGAAAATAAGTAGTAATCTGTAGGCCAAAGTTTTGCAGCACGACAACTGATTGCGAAACAGTAGCCTACTGACTTACTAATATCTATTACTATGGTGGACTTAACACACACGATGGAACAGCTCTCAACCCTCACCGGATAATATGTGTAAGATTTTCACAAAGTAAGAGAGACGGTGCATCCAACGCATACTCTGGTTAAGTCTGTTTAGATGCTTTAGAAAACGAAACAAATAAAAACGATACGAACTACCGTCTTCATCTACGAGAGAGTGATGTGTAAATGCGTAATAACTCAGAGGTTTTCAATGGGTTTCATTTTTTATCTTGATGGGTAAGAAAGGCAGTTAGAGAGTCAGTCCACTGGAGAATGGGGTTTCTTCAGGCAAGTACCAATTAACTGAGAGTGAGGCAGAGGGATTTTCAATATTTTTTGACCTCGTGTCGTTCTCTGGAGCTGGTTGTTCGACGTCAGCAACAGCGAAGAGGTCAAAGTCTTCAGCCAAATATCAGGTTCACTGGTGGTGAGCCGGAGGAAGTCATAATTCCTTAATGTTTAGGGAATGGCACTTACAGTTCCGACATTCGCCCTGCTACAAAGGAGAAACTTCCGAAGCCGTGGTGCAGGATTCAGGGAAAAGAAACATTATTCAGTTTAATCCTTGGATAATAACGCTCAAACAGTAACTTGGATATCCAGTGCATGTGTTTACTTATTTCTAATGTTATATCGTTGCCGCGTTGGACGTGTTCAGCGTATTTTTTATTTATTCGCTAGGTTGTTGTGGTAATGCCCCATATTACAGCCAAATAACGGGTACGATGGTACTGGCGCATAGAATATCTGCTTTGCGAGGCGATTTTCGGTTTCTCTGTATGCGTCAAAATCAATGGTAACCTCACGAAAACCTCGGTTAGATGAGCGATGTATGTAAATATATTTTTTCATGTGTATGTCCAGTTAAGGCGATGACTTCCTCGATAAGCGCAGTGTACTCACGTATGCCACTGTCATTACCATTAGCGGTGGAAATTGCTCTAATTTCTAGGAATGGATTTCATCTGCGAGATTCTTATTCGATACGTGTCAGTAGTACTAACTGTCTTTTCTTAGGTTAAGCACTATAGCTGACAACCAGGGACTGAATTAATGGAGCGAATCAAAATTTTTACTGTGTATGAAGAAGATAACAGAATTTCTTATGTGTACTCCGTTTCATTTCCGTCTCTGGTCAAAAATTGTCCTCGAAAACTATGTTTAACAAAGTAAAAACTTTATTTTATTAATAACTAGCTCAATTTATTCCACGTATGTCTTTCCTTTCTTCGTTAAATAGGAAATATATCTTCGGTTTTGCCTGTTGTATCTGTACCAACACGCGTATGGCTTCGTGTTGTGATGAAGTATGCCATCAGATAATAACATAAATGTCACAAATATCCTTCATTATATGATTACAGCTTCCCTGATTATAGTCACATCGGTTTCTTGTTAGTCGTAGACACAAACAGCCTCAGAGTCACACTACTAACTAACAGTGTAACATTACCATCCCGTGTGGATACGATAGCAAGTGGCAGACTCGTGCTACGAGTAAGTATAGTTGCACTGTATCTCCATAGAGTGACGCTGGTACCTGGGATCAAAAAAATTGTTCAAATGCCTCTGAGCACTATTGGACTTAACTTCTGAGATCATCAGTCCCCTAGAACTCAGAACTACTTAAACCTAACTAACCTAAGGACATCACACACATAAATGCCCGAGGCAGGATTCGAACCTGCGCCCGTAGCGTTCGCGCGGTTCCAGACTGTAGCGCCTAGAACCGCTCGGCCAACCCCGCCGGCAGGTACCTAGGATCACATTACCCGACAGTAGCGTCGAGCTGCTAGACAATAGAGTAACACTAATAGACAGTACACGACAGCATTATTATAACTATGCTTATATATTTCAGCAGCACTCGTCGCTGTGGCGGAGGTGTGCGGTCAGCCGGTGGAATCGGTATCTGGGCCACTGGAAGAAATTCAAAGATGGAAGAGGGACGACACAGACAAGGAGACCATATGCGTCTCGGCAGACAACAAGTTCTACTTGTATGCTAATTCGGTGAAGCTATACACTTGTTACAGCCAGGTCCCGAAAGGTAAGTTACTTTGAATAACACTATTTTCAGTGCACGGATGATAAGATTGTATCAAGGAAAATTTGTTATCCATCCCTGATACTGTGTATAAATACCTCCCCCTTCCCAATGTTAGAGTCCCTACTTTACCGACATCAACACGATGTGGTTCTTCACCAAAACAATTCGGAGGAGTTTGCTACTCCTAGTTAACGTAGTTTTTCCAGTAATTTGCGATCCACTGAAATATGTTACAATCTTTGAATCTCCTAAAATTCTAAATCAGGGTTCTTTAATTTGGATTATGTTTCATAGCGCGATGTGAAGAGTTCTATTGGCAACCATTTGACAATTTTAGAAGATATAATTCAATAGGCGATGGATGTTAGCGCGAGTGCCGTTACCGGTATTGTGTTATCTATCTTGACAGTAAGTGTTTTGGTAGCTCTGTACCTACACCTTCTCGACGAGTTATTATAAGGTGTAAGACAAAGTACACTACTCATTGTACTGGGTGGAAGGCCGACAGTGGCGTCAGTGCACGTAAATTGTACCTTCCATACGCCTACGGACAAATTGAAACAGTCGCCCAAGATTTTAAAAAAATCAAAATTTAGCGACCCGTTGACTTTGCGGTTTTTAGAGATAAAGAGTTATGTAGATCGGACGGTGGTGAGGAAGTGCTCCGCCTTACTTTTTTTTGTTTCTTAAGAGAAAGTACATACGACTGTATGTATTTACCGAGACGACGTATTTGCGATTTATGTGGTAATAAATATGCAACCAGTCGCTTTTTTAGGTTTTTGATCCTTTATATTAGACAATATTCATATATTCGAGTCACTTCAAGCTCATCATCAGATGGAGTTGTTACGAGAACATTATGTTGTGGACCAAGTGTAGATACATCCAGTGCTGTTGATGCTGACTGAAATGACGGAAATTTTATACATAGTCCTTGGCAGCACTTGGTTTTACTCTGACTCACAGAAAGTAACCAATGGACCTTTTTACAAGCAATATGGACATGATATATATTACATTTTACTACATCACCGTCTTCTTGCAAGAAACTTTTAGGGACGACGTACTACGGACATAGAAGTGACTTTTTCAGATGCTCTGTACTCAGTCAGTGTCTCGAAAACAATACGGAATTTGGTTTGACTACGGATCTGTCCTGTCCGTTTCTTGTAAGCTACACTTGGAACGCGAACGTAATTTGTATGTTACACAGCCAAACGTTCTTCAACGCAGGTAAGTCGCTAGAAATCATACTTCTGTTGTTGGAAGGAATGACACTTCAATTGCCCATACAAAAGTGAAATTCTCAGTGATTACGCCTTAACAAAACTATAATATTCGTTTCATACTTTAATTGTACAACGGTTCTCCAGTACGAGTTTTATAGTTTAAAATCCGTTTCACCAGTCCGCAGTATATGTACTGCACTGGCTCTGCGGAGTGCGGATTGCGGAATAACACATGCAGGACGAAGTAAATGCTTGGGACCGCTTCAAGTTGCTTCGTTCGAATGTTACGGCCTTATCGTGTCGCACCGCTGTCGCAACAGATCGCTCAGAATAAGGTGCTACGGTTATAGGGGACTGGTGATGCTCACCATTTCCCAGCTCACCAACAAATTAGGTCCCGCATGTGCTCATCATTTGGTACGACCGACGAGGCACGTGTGGCTTATAGAAAGCCACGTTAACAGCTTCATTACCCTTCTTGAGTGACTTCGTTCTAATAACATTCTCACTCTCTCGAAATGCACCACGGGTCAGGTTTACTAGCGTGGTCAATCAGGCAAAGAGCGGCGCACTGTCGAGTCGGCAAGGATATGAAGCCGCTAAGATAGCCCACTCGTCAGCAGTTAGGCAGGTTGCTCCATTAGCACGCCACTCCTAGCAAAATTCACCACCTATTAAAGTTGTTTCATTAAAATTAGAGTCCAAATGTGCCATGGTACTTCCAGGTCCACTGAAGGGAAACCTTCTCAAGACACATCAAGGGAGGTGCTCAAATAAATACGAGATGGTGACGAAATGGAGCTGATACATGTGGGGACGACCCTATGTAGTGCATATATTACCAGGGTGCTGTCACATTTAATTTTTTCTTAGTTCTTACGTTTATTAAAACATATTTCCTTATATTTGTTGCAGTTTACGTGGTGAAACCAAAGTCTCAATGTCCATCATCTCTGTCAGACTGTCCCCCGAGTTAGGTGTATTGCAAGTCTGTAAGCTCAAGTAGACGGCGCCGACTACTCTGCGAGTGGATGAAGACCAGATGGCTGTCCTTCTATCTTCAGAGAAACCAATACACTAAAAAGGACAACAGAACTTACCTCTTTTACTCACAACCAAAACCGGAGGAATGACCTCGTTCGCTTTTATGACAGTTTCTGGTTGCTAATCGAATTTCAATAACTGTCAGCATTTTTTTTTTTTGTTATAAGAAAAACTGACTGCAAGGATTATTATTTAATAACAATTGTTTTGGCTTTTTATATTTCTGTTGTTCTTGTAATAGTTTTATGCAGAATCAAATAAAGAGTACTTCCATTTCACCAACTCTTTTATTTCAACTGTAGGATGTATTTCTTTATCTATGGCGAACAATTGTGACTTGAAACACACGCTCAAGGTTACTTCAGCGCAACGCAACAATAACCAATCAAACACAAATTCTGGTTTGTAATTTCCAACAGATTTTATTTAACAATTGCATGACAACTTCAAACTGCTGTTACCCCAGAATAATATACATAATTGCCCCAGAATTTGAAACATTACTAAACAGGCAAAATCTTTACTGGCGTCAAAGCCCATCCCAAACAATAAATATAGTAATTTTAAAACCTTTTTACATAAATTAAAAGAGCCATTCACACAATAAACGGTTGACTGAAAAAAGCTCCCAGAAGGTCAGGACACCTTTTAAGATATAACAACGGAAACAACGCAAAATTTATTTATCTAAATAAGTACAATGATAGGCATCTTTCAGGTATTAGAAAATTTCAGTGATAAGTAATGGAACATCACAGGTGCGCAGAAACTACAACTGAGATCGAGCCTGAATGAAAGCTGAAAGGAACGGTGAAGATGAAAAGACGAGTGCCTCGGCGTCACCTAGAACAAATATTCGCCGAATAATAGGACTGTGCTGATAAACACAGCGACTGCGCTATCGGTTACAATTCACTGGCTGCCGCCAAGGCGTCGTCCCCCAGTTACACGACCAGCTACAACGGACGACGCGCACCGCTGATTATACCACTGAAACAACAACATATCACGACACAGCAAATGGGCAGTATCCAGAGCAACACAACTCTTAAAACATAAGAAAAATTTCAAAACAGGAACACAATTACTCCTTGCAGCCAAATTAAATCTCTTGCAATCAATGTCTATAACAACAGTTCGCACTGCCTTTGCACAGGAACCACGATACATAAACATTCACCATGAGAACACTCCAAAACGTGTAGAAACCAGAACGCGTACTCTGTCTTATAATCCTAAATAATAATAATTACATAAAAGAAGAAAAACAATGTCGTAAATCTCTAAATTTTACAAAGGAATACCAAAAGGCGGGAAAAAGTCCCAGAAAATCAAATCTGTGGTTATTTCGGAGTGCACAGGCATCCATTTACATATACGCTTCTTCCCACTGTCTCAAATGCGTCCAAAACAGGCCAGCCACTGTTCAACAAGTTGTGCAACAGTGGTCAACAAGAAACACATAACATGCGCGTCAAAACTCTGGGAAAGCCGTTAACGTTCGATTCTGTAGCGTATCCGGTTGCAGGCTGATACACTTCGAAAGCCACTTTCACGAGTTCATATCATTTAGCACCACACTAAACGCAGTAGACACCACTGACCGCACGCATATTTCCGTCCGCAGCCCGATTGCCGACGTGACAAAAAGAGTCACAGCACGCTCAAAGAGCGACCCCCGACAACCGGACTCCACACCAGAGCGCCAACCAACCGACCAAAAAACTAGTCATCTCCCCACAGCGACGTGCGCGTAAATAGCCGAAAAGCTACCAAAGAGGAAACTGCGGCTACGCGATACAGAGTAGATCGCAGAGATCTTTCATGAATACAGAGATGCGACTGGCGCCACATATCAACGATGACTGCGTACTGAAAATATGAGTGTCAAATGCATTTCATCCATTCACGCCAACCTCGTACAATCCCAATACCAAGATCCTGCCTTAACACGTTGACTTCCACGAGTATACCGGAGCCAACAGCAGAGATTTACGACTGATGAAAGAATGAGCAATGTTACGCAGAGTCAAGAGGCAAAAGGGAATGGAAACCACTGCGTTTTGGACATATAATATATAGAGCTTGTGACCAACAACTGAAATGTCCCACGTTGGTCTCTCCTTTGGTAGAAAACTCCGAACTAGTTAGCCCCCCCCCCCCCCATTCGGATCTCTGGGAGCGCATTGCCAAGGGGGAGGTCATCATGATTAAAAGGTTGAGTGAGCAACGAGAGGATAACGGTATACGAGTCGGGGTGAGGCGTGTCAGAATATTAAATGTGTTAGGGAAGCTAGAGGATTTTGAAACTGAAATTCTAAGGCACAACCTAGATATGCTGGGAGCTAGTGAAGCGGAAAGAAAGAAACCATTTCTGATCAGATGAGTACAGGGTAATATCAACAGCAGCAGAAAATGGTGTAACGGGATTGGGATTCGTTATGAATAGGAAGAAGGCGCAAAGAGTGAGATATTGTCAACAGTTCAGTGACAGGGTTGTTCTCAGCAGAATCGATAGGAAACAAAAACCGGCAACAATAGTTCAGGCATAAATGCCGACGTCGCAGGGCGAAGATGAAGAGACAGAGAAAGTATATGAGTATATTGAACGGGTAGGACAGTACGCAAAGGGAAATGAAGAATCTAGTAGTCGTGGGCGGTTGGGACACGGTTGTAGGGGAAGTGGAAAAGAACAGGTTTACTGGAGAACATGGAGGACGGGTATGAGGGGATTTCTGTTTAACGTCCCGTCAACGACGAGATCATTAGTGACGGAGCATAAGCTCGGATTGGGGAAAGGCGGAGAAAGAAAGTGGTCGTGCCCGTCGAAAGAACATTCCTACATTTGCCTCATGGAATTAAGGGAAATCACAGAAGACATAAATCAGGATGGCTGGACGCGGGTTTGAAATTTTGTCCTCCCGAATGCGAATCAGTGTGCTATTTACTGTGCAACTCTGCTCCGTACGGAATTTATTCGGGCTTGCTAATAGGAGTGAGAGAGGTGAAAGACTGATTGCGTTGTGCAAAAAATTGCAATTTAGTAATAGCGAACACTCTGTTCGATTATCACAAGGGGACTACTTTAACTTGGGAAAGCCCAGGAAATATGGAAGGTATCAGTTAAATTACACTGTGGTCAGGCAGAGATTCTGAAATCAGACACTGCACTGTAAGGCGGACGCTGGCCTAGATGTAGATTCAGATCACAGTACAGTAGTGATGAAGAGCAGGCTGAGTTTAGCCAGGAAGACTCAATGAGCAAAGAAGTGAGGGAAGAAATATTATGAAATTATGTGATGGGTTTGAAGTTCTCTGAAGCTCTAGGAATAACTCAGTAGGTATTTAAGTTGATGAGAAATGTACATCTCTAAATAGTTGAGTGAGAGATTTTGGAAAGAAAAAGGTAGGTGCAAAGAGGATAACGGCGAAAAGACCGTTGCTATCAGACGAAATACTTCAGTTGATCGATAAAAGAAGTAAGTACAAAAAAGTTTAGGTAAAATCAGGAATACGCTGAGACAAGTTACTAAGGAATGAAATACATAACACTTGCGCACAGAATAAAAGCTAAAACTGTTGCACGAAAAATCTGAAAAAATCGGAGAAGGAAATGACTCAGCATATAGAAAAATCAAAACAACCATCTGTGTAGTTAGAAGAAATGGTAGTATTATTAAGAGTGCAATGCGAATTCCATTGTTATACGCAGAGAAGAGGAATGTCCTCAGTCTTCTGAGTGGTTTGTTGCGGCCAGCCACAATTTCTTCTTCTGCCCCAATCTCTTCAGCTCAGAGTAGCATTTGCAACACACATCGTCAATTATTTCCTTATGTATTCAATATCTGTCTTCCTCTATACTTCTTGCCCTCTACAGCTCCCTCTATTGCCATTGAAGTCGTTCTCTGGTGTCATATCGCATGTTCTAGCATCCCCTCCGTTCTTCTTGTGAGTGTCTTTCACATATGCCTTTCCTTTCCGTTACTACGCAAAACCTCATCATTCCTTACCTGATCAGTCCACCTAATTTTTAACATTCGTCTGTAGCACTACATCTCAAATGCTTCGATTCTCTTCTGTTCCGGCCGGCCGTGGTGGCCAAGCGGTTAAAGGCGCTACAGTCTGGAACCGCGCGGCCGCTACGGTCGCAGGTTCGAATCCTGCCTCGGGCATGGATGTGTGTGATGTCCTTAGGTTAGTTAGGTTTAAGTAGTTCTAAGTTCTAGGGGACTGATGACCTTAGAAGTTAAGTCCCATAGTGCTCAGAGCCATTTTTTTTCTTCTGTTCCGGTTTTCCCTCAATCCACGTTTTAGGGGACTGGTGACCTCAGATGTTAGGTCCCATAGTGCTTAGAGTCATTTGAACCATTCTGAGTCCATGTTTTACTACCATGCAATTCTGTGCTCCAAACGTTCATCTCAGAAACTACTTTGTTCAATTAAGGCCTATGTTTGATGCTATTAGACTTCTCTTGACCAAGAATGTCTTTCTTCCCACTTTTGGTCTGCTTTTGATGTCCTACTTGATCAGTCCATCATTGGGTATTTTGATTCCTAGGTAGCAGAATACTTCGTCACCTTCGTGACAATCACTCCTGATGTTAAATTTCACACTGTACTCATTTCTGCTGCTTCTCATTACTTTTGTCTTTATTCGTTTACTATCAATCCATATTCTGTACTGATTTAGACTGTTCATTCCATTCAAGGAAACATCTAATTCTTCTTTACTTTCACTCAGGACAGCAATGTCTCAGTGAATCGAATCACTGATACCGTTTCACCTTGTATTTTAATTCCACTCCTGAACCTTTCTTTTATTTCCATCTCTGGTTCTTCGATATACAGATCGAACAGTAGGAGCGAAAGACTACCTCCTTGTCTTACAACTTTTATAGTACGAGCACTTCATTCTTTGTCATCCACTCTTCTTATTCCCTCTTGGCTGTTGTACATGTTGTATATTGCTCGTCTCTCTCTACAGCTTATCCCTATTTTACTCATAATTTCGGACATCTTGCACCGTTTTACATTGTGGAACACCTTTTCCAGATCGACAAATCCTATGAACGTGTCTTGGTTTTACTTCAGTATTGCTTCCATTATCAAACGCAACGTCAGTATTGCCTCTCTGGTGACTTTACCTTTGCTAAAGCCAAACTGATCGTCATCTATCAAATCCTCAGTTTATTTTCCATTCATTTGTATATTATTCTCGTCAGAAACTTGGATGCATGAGATATTAAGCCGATTGTGCGATAGTTATCACCCCTTTCATCTCTTATAGACATCGGAATTGTGTGCACGATTCCGAAAGTCGGATGGTATGTCGCCAGACTCGTATATTTTTCACACTGGGGAATTGTCGTTTTGTTGCCATTTTCCCAATGATTTTAGAAATTCTAAAGGCATGTTATCTATCCCTTCTGCCTTTTACAAAGCTCTCTTAAATTATGCTTCTAATACTGGATCCCCTACGTCCTCTAAATCGCTTCTGTTTCTTCTTGTGTCACATCATACAAATTTTCCCCTCATAGAGACCTCCATGTACTGTTTCCACCTAACTGCTCTCTCCTCTGCGTTTAACAGTGTAATTCCCGTATCACTCTTAATGTTACCACCATTGTTTTTAATATCACGGACTTTGTTTTGACTTTCCAGTACGCTCAATCAGTTTTGCCAATAATTTCTTTATCGATTTCTTCACATTTTTCATGCAGCCATTTCGTCTTAGTTTCCTGCACGTCCTATTTATTTCATTCCTCAGAGACCTGTGTTTCCGTATTCCTGAATTAATATGAACATTTTTGTACTTCCTTCTTTCATCAATCAACTGAAGTATTTCTTGTGTTACCCATTGTTCTTTGCAGTTACTTTCTTTGCATCCACGTCTTTCTCTTCCTCTTATGTGATTGCCCGTTTTTGAGATGTCCATTCCTCTTCAACTATACTTCCTACCAAGCTATTATTTATTGCTGTAACTAAAGCCACAGAAAATCTCAAGCCTATCTCATCATTCCTTAATACGTCAGTATCCCACTTCTTTGCATATTGATTTTTCCTCGTTAATTTCTTAAACTTCAGCTTACCATTCATCACTGATACATTGTGATCTGAGTCTATATCTGCTCCTGGGTACGCATTCCATTCCATTATCTGATTTCGGAATCTCTGTCTGACCATGATGTAATGTATCTGAAATCTTCCCGTATCACCCTGCCTTTTCAAAGTACATCTCTTCCTCTTGTGATTCTTGACCTGAGTATTATCAAGTACTAGCTAACATTTATTACAGAACTTAATTAGTCTTTCTCCACTCTCATTCCTTGTCCCAAGCCCATATTCTTCTGTAACCTTTTCTTCTACTCATTCCACTACAACTACGTTCCATTCCCCAGAATGAGATTTTCACTCTGCAGCGGAGTGTGCGCTGATATGAAACTTCCTGGCAGATTAAAACTGTGTGCCCGACCGAGACTCGAACTCGGGACCTTTGCCTTTCGCGGGCAAGTGCTCTACCATCTGAGCTACCGAAGCACGACTCACGCCCGGTACTCACAGCTTTACTTCTGCCAGTATCTCGTCTCCTACCTTCCAAACTTTACAGAAGCTCTCCTGCGAACCTTGCAGAACTAGCACTCCTGAAAGAAAGGATATAGCGGAGACATGGCTTAGCCACAGCCTGGGGGATGTTTCCAGAATGAGATTTTCACTCTGCAGCGGAGTGTGCGCTGATATGAAACTTCCTGGCAGATTAAAACTGTGTGCCCGACCGAGACTCGAACTCGGGACCTTTGCCTTTCGCGGGCAAGTGCTCTACCATCTGAGCTACCGAAGCACGACTCACGCCCGGTACTCACAGCTTTACTTCTGCCAGTATCTCGTCTCCTACCTTCCAAACTTTACAGAAGCTCTCCTGCGAACCTTGCAGAACTAGCACTCCTGAAAGAAAGGATATAGCGGAGACATGGCTTAGCCACAGCCTGGGGGATGTTTCCAGAATGAGATTTTCACTCTGCAGCGGAGTGTGCGCTGATATGAAACTTCCTGGCAGATTAAAACTGTGTGCCCGACCGAGACTCGAACTCGGGACCTTTGCCTTTCGCGGGCAAGTGCTCTACCATCTGAGCTACCGAAGCACGACTCACGCCCGGTACTCACAGCTTTACTTCTGCCAGTATCTCGTCTCCTACCTTCCAAACTTTACAGAAGCTCTCCTGCGAACCTTGCAGAACTAGCACTCCTGAAAGAAAGGATATAGCGGAGACATGGCTTAGCCACAGCCTGGGGGATGTTTCCAGAATGAGATTTTCACTCTGCAGCGGAGTGTGCGCTGATATGAAACTTCCTGGCAGATTAAAACTGTGTGCCCGACCGAGACTCGAACTCGGGACCTTTGCCTTTCGCGGGCAAGTGCTCTACCATCTGAGCTACCGAAGCACGACTCACGCCCGGTACTCACAGCTTTACTTCTGCCAGTATCTCGTCTCCTACCTTCCAAACTTTACAGAAGCTCTCCTGCGAACCTTGCAGAACTAGCACTCCTGAAAGAAAGGATATAGCGGAGACATGGCTTAGCCACAGCCTGGGGGATGTTTCCAGAATGAGATTTTCACTCTGCAGCGGAGTGTGCGCTGATATGAAACTTCCTGGCAGATTAAAACTGTGTGCCCGACCGAGACTCGAACTCGGGACCTTTGCCTTTCGCGGGCAAGTGCTCTACCATCTGAGCTACCGAAGCACGACTCACGCCCGGTACTCACAGCTTTACTTCTGCCAGTATCTCGTCTCCTACCTTCCAAACTTTACAGAAGCTCTCCTGCGAACCTTGCAGAACTAGCACTCCTGAAAGAAAGGATATAGCGGAGACATGGCTTAGCCACAGCCTGGGGGATGTTTCCAGAATGAGATTTTCACTCTGCAGCGGAGTGTGCGCTGATATGAAACTTCCTGGCAGATTAAAACTGTGTGCCCGACCGAGACTCGAACTCGGGACCTTTGCCTTTCGCGGGCAAGTGCTCTACCATCTGAGCTACCGAAGCACGACTCACGCCCGGTACTCACAGCTTTACTTCTGCCAGTATCTCGTCTCCTACCTTCCAAACTTTACAGAAGCTCTCCTGCGAACCTTGCAGAACTAGCACTCCTGAAAGAAAGGATATAGCGGAGACATGGCAGGAGAGCTTCTGTAAAGTTTGGAAGGTAGGAGACGAGATACTGGCAGAAGTAAAGCTGTGAGTACCGGGCGTGAGTCGTGCTTCGGTAGCTCAGATGGTAGAGCACTTGCCCGCGAAAGGCAAAGGTCCCGAGTTCGAGTCTCGGTCGGGCACACAGTTTTAATCTGCCAGGAAGTTTCATATCAGCGCACACTCCGCTGCAGAGTGAAAATCTCATTCTGGAAACATCCCCCAGGCTGTGGCTAAGCCATGTCTCCGCTATATCCTTTCTTTCAGGAGTGCTAGTTCTGCAAGGTTCGCAGGAGAGCTTCTGTAAAGTTTGGAAGGTAGGAGACGAGATACTGGCAGAAGTAAAGCTGTGAGTACCGGGCGTGAGTCGTGCTTCGGTAGCTCAGATGGTAGAGCACTTGCCCGCGAAAGGCAAAGGTCCCGAGTTCGAGTCTCGGTCGGGCACACAGTTTTAATCTGCCAGGAAGTTTCATATCAGCGCACACTCCGCTGCAGAGTGAAAATCTCATTCTGGAAACATCCCCCAGGCTGTGGCTAAGCCATGTCTCCGCTATATCCTTTCTTTCAGGAGTGCTAGTTCTGCAAGGTTCGCAGGAGAGCTTCTGTAAAGTTTGGAAGGTAGGAGACGAGATACTGGCAGAAGTAAAGCTGTGAGTACCGGGCGTGAGTCGTGCTTCGGTAGCTCAGATGGTACAGTCGGCTCTCAGCCGTGGCAGCGTGCGGACGGCCCCGCGCGCCGGCCAGTGCTCCGCTGCAGGCGTTGTTTACTTCCGCGTCGTAGCTTCAAGGCTTGTGTCCGTCCACCATGAACAACATGTCGAGCGCTTACCGCCGTGCGACCCTTAAAGTTTCCTTCCCAGCTGAACATGCGCGACCTCGTGCACATGAAGTTGAAACGTTCATACGTGAAGAAGTTCGTTTAGATCCTAACCACGTTATCGGAATCCATTTTTCGATCATGAGTAGTGTCGTTTATATTAAAATGACAAACACCGAGGTGTGTGAAGATGTTATTCGCCGCCATGCCAATGGACTTAAGTTCAAATACTCTGATGGTCACGTCGGAGCTGTAACACTTGAACTCGCAGAGTACGGTCAACGTACGATTAGGGTGTTTGAATTACCTTTTGAAGTGCCGAAGGACGAAGTTGTCTCTGCGTTACAACCATATGGTAACGTCATCGGTTACGTAGAGGAAAAATGGCAAACCTTCACGACCTACCACGTCCTTAATGGTGTGCGTCAGGTCAAAATTGAACTGAAGAAACATATACCATCATATCTGACAATTGGCGGGGTGCGAGCCATTGTCATGTACGACGGCCAACCCCGAACATGTGCGGGTTGTGGACAAGAAGGCCACGTCAGATCCGCCTGCATGCGACGCCGCCTGATCCAGACGCCGGTCGGCGAGGAAGCGTCCCCAGCGGTGATCACTCAGATCCCTGTCACATATGCCAAGGCTGCCAAGGAAGGTAGCATCTCTCCACAGGGTCTTCCTGCTTCGTTGCCGTCGTCTGATCAGGTAGATGCGATCGCTACTGAGAATCCTTCTGAGGTGCCACAGACGCCAGATCCTGCCCTGCCGAATCTTCGCAGCAATGTGACTGAAAATGCTAATGAGATGGACGTTGATCCGGGAGTGGTACCTACTTCTGCTTTCCTTCAGACTGGTCCGGAGTCAGACGAAAGCCACCCGCAATCAGACTCTGAACGTCATGTTCGAAAACAAGGGACGACACGAAAGAGAAAGAAACGTAGCCGTACACCCCCTGATGAATCCATTCTACGGATGGATACCAGGGATGCAGACCCGAAGATGAACGGCAAACCGCTCTTTGATGACCAAAAATCTGAAGCGACCGACCCGCCACAGGCGACCACTGGCAGCGACCACCCCTCCTTACTGGCGCCGTCGCCCCCACAAGTCGACGTTGAAGAGAGCCTATCTGCTGAGCCGAAAACTACGTCTCCTCTCCGCGTGGATGATGTGCACAGCCGATGCCCTACCGCAGAATCAGTCTCCTGGGCAGACGACGTGGAGATCGACGGGACTGGGGTGGACGGTGCTGATGATGGGGCGCCCCCATCGGTTGCGCCCGCGCCCGCAAACTCTCCACAATAGCAGCCTCTTCAGTGGACCGGCAAGATCGACGACCTCTCGTTCCTGAAGAAGAAGCCCCACCTGTGCCTGTGGGACTCCAACACCAGCATTATCGTGTCGCAACGATTAACCTCGCGACCATTCGTGCGCCCCACAAATTAGCGCTGCTCCGCGATATGATTTATGATGCGGACATAGATATTGCGCTTTTTCAGGAAGTGCATGTCGCCGATTTTTCACCACCACATGGCTTCACGGCGCATCTTTCTCCCGCTTCGGACACCGGTAGTGGTGTTGCCATCATCTTACGCGAAGGTCTTCCAGCCGAAGATGTCCTATACCTCCCCAACGGCAGAGGTATGGCCCTTACTCTCTTTGGTGTACGCATCGTCAACATTTATGCGCCGTCGGGCTCCAGCTACCGTCGTGAACGCAATGCCTTCTTCGCGACTGAAGTTACACCCCTTTTTATGGGACCACACGATGACTGGGTCATGGGTGGAGACTTCAATTGCACCCAGCGACCTCAGGATCAATTGCCGCGTCACTCACCATGCGCTGCTCTGGAAACAGTCGTCACGCGGCTACAATTTGTTGACACGTGGAGACATGTTCACGGTGATCTTTTGGGCTTTACGTACCACACTGCGCATTCCTCTAGCCGACTGGATCGCATCTACATCTCGCGATCCCTTATTCAACACACTCGACAGGCTGAAATCTGGCCTGTTGCTTTCTCAGATCATGAGGCTTACTTCTGTGATGTTGTTCTCACAAGACAGGCAGTATGGCACGGACGTGGTTTATGGAAACTGAACACGGCACTTCTTAATTCACCTGACTGTCGACTTCTAATAGAAGACACTTGGATCACATGTAATAGACGCCGACCCACGTATCCGTCTACCATATCCTGGTGGATCCAGTGTGCAAAACCTGCTCTTCGAAAAACTTTTATCCGATATGGCAAAGATGTTGTCGCCTGGAGGAAGAGCACTATGGACTTTTATTACAGGATCCTACGAGAATGCTCCACGATGCCAGCCTCCCCTGAGCGCCATACAAGGGTGAACCATGCTAAGGCCCAAATCTCCAATCTCATGCGAAGGCATTTGGAAGGAGCGATAGTACGATCTCGTACTGCTGATCGCATGCCTCATGAACATCCGTCGATGTACCATATCATCCAAGAACGCCAAAATCGACGCCGAAAATTGATTCCCGTCCTAACAGATCAAGAAGGGCGTCGCTACGTAACCCAATCTGCAATAGGGAATGTGCTTCACGCCCACTACCAGCTGCTATACGCCGCAATTCCACATTCCCCAGAGTTGATCGAGGAAGTCACACAGCTCAACTTCGGTGGTATCCCAGGCGATGCGGCGATTGACTTGATGTCAGAGGTGACTGATGAGGAAGTCCGCGATGCGATCCGGGCAGGAACCATCAATCGCTCCCCAGGACCCGACGGTCTTCCCCTCGAATTTTATCGCACCTTCCGTGATTTGTTAGAGTCCACCTTCACCTCCATCTGTCGGGAACTGATGTCTCCGGAAGTACCTGTGCCGGATGCTTTCATGGAAGGAATTATTATTCCTGTACATAAACCGCATGGTGGCAACAATATCAGTGATTATCGGCCCCTCACCCTCCTTAACAGTGATATGAAAATCTTCACTCGCCTTTTGGCAGCACGACTTAAAAACGTTGCCCGATATGTTGTGTCGCCAGACCAAGCATCTTTGGGAGGGGATAATAATATCCGCACGGCTTTATGCCGCTACAGGGATATGATCGCCGTTACCCAAGCGCAACGCCTCTCTGGGGCACTTGCGTCTTTGGACTTTAGTCAAGCTTTTGATAGGGTTGACCATTCGTTCCTTACGGCCGTTCTCCACCATATGGGTTTCCCAGTCGCCGTTATCACGGTAGTGATGCGCCTTCTGCGGGGTGCCTCGTCCAGGATTATGTACAATGGCAGACTCACTCCACCGATAAACATAGGTCGATCCGTACGTCAAGGTTGCCCTCTATCAGCGATTTTGTACGCCTTTTCCTTGGAATCCTTGCTATGTGGCCTAAGACAACGTTTGGTAGGGTTGTCCATAGATCGCTACCGATTCTGTTGCACGGCCTATGCTGACGATGTAGTCATCTGTTTACGTAATGCCGACGAGGTTCGAGCTGTTTTGACGTGGGTAGCGACTTATGGTGAGGCGTCGGGCAGCTCTTTAAACGTACGTAAGTCACAAGTTATGTTCATTGGCACGGGACTTCCCGTGGAGTGCGTTACACCTCTCACCACCGTTGATACCATTCGCTGTTTGGGAATAGATTTTTCATCTGATCTCCGGCGTTCAGCCATCATCAACTGCCGACGCCTCCTTTTAATGATCAGAGCAGGTCTTATGGACCATCGCCTTCGATCCCTAGATATTCTCCAACGAGCTCGATATGTCAATATATATATCGCATCCCGAGTTCCCCATGTAGCACAAGTTCTACCTTTCCCGCTTACTGTGGCACGTCGCATGTTGGCAGCGATGGCATCTTTCGTCAGCTCTGGGTTGTTGTTCAAAGTTAACTATGCAACCCTTACTCTTCCCCGTGAACGAGGTGGGATCGGTCTGTTTCACGTGCCGGATAGAGCTCGTGCCCTATTTGTCAGCTCCCAGATGACGGTATGGACACGTTGCCCAACGAGCCTCACTGGTCTCCTCCTGTCAGCATATTCGCCGGTCTCACTGTCAGCCCCAGTGATGATCTCGGATGTTCCGGCCCAGTTCCATTATATACGGTACTTCTTTCTTGAACTCAGTTATCTACGCCTCACCTTACCAAGACCGCTCTTACTCAAGACAAAGGAAGTATACAATGTCCTCCAATTAGGTCGTCCACCTAACGCGATTGAACAAAAGTTCCCCCAGGTTGACTGGCGTCATGTATGGCGCGCGGTGTTCGCCTGTTACCTCGACACGAATGTTCAGTCTGTCTGGTACCTAACTGTCAATGGTAAGCAAATCAACCAATTTCGCCTTCATCGTATCCACCTCGCCCAAACACCTCTATGTTCCACGTGTGGATTGCCAGACAATGATGAACATCGGTTTGTTTGCGGACCGGCGGCGGAGGTTTGGCACTTGGTTGGACGTATTGTGGCTTTTCTAACGCGGGACATTCCGGATCGGATTACTCCCCTTTCATTATTATTTCCGGAACGTGACTATTTTCCTCGGACAAAGACCAATGCTGTGAATTGGATTCGAGGACATGCCATTCACTACCTATTTGGACAAACTGTAGACTCTGTACTCGATTTTTGGACATACCTCAATGACCGTCATTATGTCGTTGTCCGTCACCCAAAATACAGACAATTTTTCTCGAACTTCCTTGGGAGTGCTTTCCACGACCCGCCTCGCAGCTGGAATGTGTTAAGCCAAGAGAGAAGAAGGTTTCCTGTTTGAACCAATGAACATTTCTGAACAATTCTACGGAACACATCAATTTCGAGAAGACGTGACTCAACATATTACCAGCGGGGCGCAGAAGGCCTCTGATCAAATACGCAAGACAACTACACAAAAAAATAAAATAAAAATAAAAAAACAATAAACATAAAATTTAAAAAAAAGGAAGATTTTGTTGTTTGTAAGGATAGCCCTAACCTTGATTTCCCATATTTTCCCTGGTATATAGGCAGCTCTCTGGAGTAGGTTTAGCCAGGAGCCAACGCCTGAAGTGGACCAATTTTTTTTGTTATAGGATGAAAAGTGGCGGTGGCACTTAGGTCTTTTTTTTGTTTGTATTTTTTGTTCCATTTCATTAAGGGTTTAAAAAAAAAAAAAAAAAAAAAAAAGAGTGGTTAAGGCGAAAAAAAAAAAAAAAAAAAAGATGGTAGAGCACTTGCCCGCGAAAGGCAAAGGTCCCGAGTTCGAGTCTCGGTCGGGCACACAGTTTTAATCTGCCAGGAAGTTTCATATCAGCGCACACTCCGCTGCAGAGTGAAAATCTCATTCTGGAAACATCCCCCAGGCTGTGGCTAAGCCATGTCTCCGCTATATCCTTTCTTTCAGGAGTGCTAGTTCTGCAAGGTTCGCAGGAGAGCTTCTGTAAAGTTTGGAAGGTAGGAGACGAGATACTGGCAGAAGTAAAGCTGTGAGTACCGGGCGTGAGTCGTGCTTCGGTAGCTCAGATGGTAGAGCACTTGCCCGCGAAAGGCAAAGGTCCCGAGTTCGAGTCTCGGTCGGGCACACAGTTTTAATCTGCCAGGAAGTTTCATATCAGCGCACACTCCGCTGCAGAGTGAAAATCTCATTCTGGAAACATCCCCCAGGCTGTGGCTAAGCCATGTCTCCGCTATATCCTTTCTTTCAGGAGTGCTAGTTCTGCAAGGTTCGCAGGAGAGCTTCTGTAAAGTTTGGAAGGTAGGAGACGAGATACTGGCAGAAGTAAAGCTGTGAGTACCGGGCGTGAGTCGTGCTTCGGTAGCTCAGATGGTAGAGCACTTGCCCGCGAAAGGCAAAGGTCCCGAGTTCGAGTCTCGGTCGGGCACACAGTTTTAATCTGCCAGGAAGTTTCATATCAGCGCACACTCCGCTGCAGAGTGAAAATCTCATTCTGGAAACATCCCCCAGGCTGTGGCTAAGCCATGTCTCCGCTATATCCTTTCTTTCAGGAGTGCTAGTTCTGCAAGGTTCGCAGGAGAGCTTCTGTAAAGTTTGGAAGGTAGGAGACGAGATACTGGCAGAAGTAAAGCTGTGAGTACCGGGCGTGAGTCGTGCTTCGGTAGCTCAGATGGTAGAGCACTTGCCCGCGAAAGCAAAGGTCCCGAGTTCGAGTCTCGGTCGGGCACACAGTTTTAATCTGCCAGGAAGTTTCATATCAGCGCACACTCCGCTGCAGAGTGAAAATCTCATTCTGGAAACATCCCCCAGGCTGTGGCTAAGCCATGTCTCCGCTATATCCTTTCTTTCAGGAGTGCTAGTTCTGCAAGGTTCGCAGGAGAGCTTCTGTAAAGTTTGGAAGGTAGGAGACGAGATACTGGCAGAAGTAAAGCTGTGAGTACCGGGCGTGAGTCGTGCTTCGGTAGCTCAGATGGTAGAGCACTTGCCCGCGAAAGGCAAAGGTCCCGAGTTCGAGTCTCGGTCGGGCACACAGTTTTAATCTGCCAGGAAGTTTCACGTTCCATTCCCCCTTGTCTATTAGATTTTCATCTCCCTTTACATACTGCGTTCCTCTTTCAGTATCCTCATATACTTTATCTACTTTGTCTTCTTTACTACTTTATCTTCACCTTGCGATGTCGGCATGTATACACGACCTATCGTTGTCGATGTTGTTTTGCAGTCAATTCTGATCAGAACAACTCTATCACTGAACTATTCACTGTAACCCACTATGGGCTCCAACTCCCTACTCATAACGAACCCTAGTCCCGTTATAATATTTTCTGCTGTTTTATATATTACCCTGTACTCATCTAGCCAGAAATCCTTTTCTTCTTTCTATTTCACCTAACTGATCCCTACTACATCTACAGTGAACCTTTGCACTTTCCTTTCCCGATTTTCTTACTACTCTGCCAAGTTCATTCTTCAGACATTCCACGCCACGACGCATAGAACGTTATCCTTCCGTTGGTTATTCTGACTCTTTCTCATGATCACCTGTCCCCTGGCAGTCCCGTCCCAGATATAAGACTGGGGGACTCTTTCGGAGTCTTTTTCCAATGCAAAGGTCAACATGATACTTTACAGTTATACCGTGTAAGTTTTGAATGATAGTCATCAGCGATGGCACCCGAAGTCTACCGGCAATGAAAGTCACCCTTCTTCTTCTGCTAATGGCCTTGTCAGACAGTGCGGAGCTGCGATAAACGTTTCAGGGCACTCATTTGCACTTTTGGTAGGCATCTGCCCCTATAAGGCGGAAGAATCAGGAATGATCAACAGCATGAGGATGCAAAAGGTAATGGAAACCACTGCCTTCAGGAACGTAATATGCGTCTACATTGATTGTTGCCTATTTTTGTAAAAGTGTCATGATGGTCTCTCCATCGGCAAAATACTCTGGACTAGTCCCCCATTCTCATCACTGGGAGGGCAATGTCAAGCGGCAGGTGATCATGTTTAAAAGATGGAGTGAACAAAGAAAGGATAACGGTTGGGGCGAGTGGTGCCAGAGGTTTGAACGTGGTAGGGAAGCTAGAGTATCTGGTATACTAGGAGTCAGTGAAGTGCAATGAAGGCAAACCATTTCTGATCAGAGGTGTACAGTGTAACATCAAGAGCAGCAGAAATGGTTTAATGGGATACGTTATGAATAGGACGGTGGCGCCGAGAGTGAGATACTGTGAACAGTTCAGTGATACGGTTGTTCTCATTAGAATCGACCAGAAACAAAAACTGGCAACAATAGCTCAGGTCTAAATGCCGACGTCGCAAACCGAATATGAAGAGATAGAGAAAGTAAATGACAATATTGAACAGGTGGAATAGTACGTAAAGGGACATGAAAATCGAGTAGTCGTGGGCGATTGGGATGCGGTTGTAGGGAAAGGAGAATTGGACAGGTTTACGGGAGAATATGAAGGACAAGGATGTGGGAATTACTGTTAACGTCCCTTCGACCTTGCAGTCATTAGAGACGGAGCAAAGGCTCAGATTAGGGAATGATGGAGAAAGGAAGTGGCCGTGCGCTTTCGAAGGAACCGTCCCGGCATATTCCTTGAGCTATTAACGGAAATCACGAAAGACATAAATCACGATGGCAGGACTCGGGTTTGAACCGTCGTTCTCCATAAAGGGACTCCAGTGTGCTAAGCACTGTGCAACATCGCTCGTTACGGAATAATTTAGGCTTGGTACTAGGAATGAGAGAGGAGAAAGACTGATTGCGTTCTGCAGTAAATTTGAGCTAGTAGTAGCAAAAACTCTTTTCTAGTATCACATGGGGACGAGTATATATGAAAAAGCCAGGAAATACAGAATATTTCACTTAGGTTACATTATGGTCAGGCAGAGCTTCTGAAACAGCTTACAGCATTCTAAGGCGGACGCTGGTGCAGATATAGAATCAGTTTACAATTTAGTATTGATGAGGATTTGGCTGTGATTACTCAGGAAGACTCAGTGAGCAACGTCAATGCTTCAGGATTGGCCAGGAGGGGAAAGCCGTAGGCACCCATTGACGTGAAAACTCTAACATATTTTTAACTGCATGAATGTTTAATGCTGTAAAAAAGGAAAGGCAGGCCTAGAGAAGCCGCAGAGACTGAATGGGTTGCTGCCCAAGAGAGCATGAGAGGAGAGCATCTGGTCAGGTCGGAAGCTTCCAGCAGAAGAGGCAGGACGGCGTATCCGCTCCAAGTGTCTGGCCGAGGTCCCACCCCCACTCGACCACCTCCAAGCCTCGCTATTGGCCGGCCAAATCGAAGACGTGCAAGTCGGTAGCGTTACCTCGTCAGCAACAGGTCAATTTAGCTAATGATGGTTCAACACGAGTTTCAAAGTAGTTGTGTCCAGTTCTGGGCAACGTGACTGAGACGCTGCAACTAACCGCCAGGCTGACGAACATCAAGTGAAAAATAAAAATCAAACTTTTATACTAATAAATACATTTAGTAACTGCCCCCACTGTACACCCTTCTCCCCTACACAGGAGTGAAGGATTGGTGGGGGGGTGGTAAATTGAATGGTAAATTGAATGTTATTATGGGGCTCCTGCGAAAGACGGCGTTTCATAATTTTGATAATACACTTTGATTTCTTTTTTAAAATTTGCATTTATTTAAGAAAGTGTGACAATGTTTGCGTTGGGTAATGAAGATTTGCGAGACGGAGTTTGCTCGACGGCGGTGGTGTGAGACATGGCGAGTGGCGGTGCAAGGTGCGGCGATCAGCTGTTGGCGCTGGCAGCGGCGGAGGTCGCTGACCGAGGCGGACAGCGGCGCGCTGTGGCGCACTGCAACTTCCGCCGGAGCGTATAAGCGGGGGGTTCTGGACGGGACGGCGCACAGATCACAAGGGGCGGGTGGGGGGGGGGAGAGGGTTGACACTTTTGAATCATCTCACACACACATACTTTATTGCTTACACCTATAGGAGGGCCACGCCTTTTCTTTTGAGTGTATTTTACTTATTTATTATTCCTTTCTATTCACTACTATTTCCTACTGGACTACTATAGTATGGAAGCAGCAAGGGACACTCTTCCTCCCATTTCACAACTTAAGCATGGTATTCCCCAGGAGGTTGCTGTTCGGGGGTAGCAGGAGGGGGCGACCGAAGTCACGCAAAAAGTCCTTTTCTAAACGCTACCCATAGCGATAAACCAATAAAGATAATTACTAAATGGGTGCATACAGAACTAGGAATAACTGAGATACTGGTGGTGATGCCAATCCGTGGTGTGTGCGGTGGCACAGTCTAGTGTAATCTACCATAACTCTTTGTTTTCCAGGTCAGTTGAAAACTGGACCAGCTGGGAATGTGAGTGGTTGGGAAGAGATGGTCAATTGTCAAGCTACAGTGGTACCCACGGTTGCTCTGGTAAATATCATAGGAGAGGAGCAAGTCGCACATTTTGGGCGTAAGATAAGTCTGCAAACACTTTCTCAGCTGGGATAGTGATATCACAGTGAGAGCTATTAAATAGTAAACCGCTACCATTGAGTAGCACACGGTAGGGCTGGGTTGCTCGAAAGTACTTGTAACATACAATAGTGGCTATTACTGGGTGGGGTACATTGTATAAAATACTGTTGCCTATAGCAACCTACTAATCCTCGTATCTACAGCCAGTGGTCATGTTATGAAAGGGAAGTATTACAGTGGATGTGAAACGTCCTCTTAGAAAACTGTGCTGGTAAACTTCTACGTTATTTAATTTTCAAACAGCTGAGCAAAACTCAACGTACTCTAACAGTTTTCTCTTTTCTTATTCTGATCATCACTAATCTGACACACAATATTTTTAGCGCAACGCAATCTGATTTAAAAATCCTTACAAAAGAATGGCCCAGACTAACAATTACCTGTACCTTTCATAAATCACTTACCTCACAAAAATCTTCGTTGCTCGAATTACTGTAATACAGCGAGCGCCAATACTGCCAGCTAAATAAAAGATTCTAACTACTGAAGGCACTAACTACTGATAGGCATAGTTAGCAAGTGAAAGATTTTGATAGAGAACAAACAATGTATTTACCTTAATAGTGTTCAAAAATCATCACATATATATCTACCCGGACACACTTCCACATCGTCCGCTTACAGCAACCTCTCAAAACTCTGCATCTCACTCTCCACATCCACCACTGCTGGCGGATCACCTCCAACTGCACAACACTACACGCTGTCCACATCCAACTGCCCAACATTACAATAGCGAATATTCCAACAATTCAAACCAGCCACAGACTGCACACAGCACAGTCAGTGATTTTCATACAGAGCGCTACATAGCGTTACCAAAATAAAAACCTAAACAGCCTACTTACAGATGAGAAAGCAGTAAGTAATTACCTGAGGTTGTAGTGACAGGTGAAAAGTCGATTGTTAACCAGAATGTCAAATGCGCACTATGTCACTGGGCAATTTAAAGTAGCGATTCCAAAGAAAGTCAGGGGTATAAGTTAGTAGCAACGGAGCAGTGAGGGAAGTAGGGGGTATGGTCGTGCCGAATTACTTGTCATCCTGATCGGCATGTGTGCAGAATTGTGGGGTTGCATTAATCAATGCCTGCATTTGATACGTAGGTGGAATTAGCGGTATTTAGTAGTTTCGGAAGTGATTTGATGAATCGGAAGCTTTAGTAATGGGTGTTTTGGCTTAAGAGGAAGAGGGATTAGACCAATGAGAAAAAATCATGTTGCTTTTAACACAGGGTTTTTCCTGGGTATATTCATGGACAGCCATCCGCGATTGCAAAGTAAGGGTAGCCCGATATATTGGCCATTTATGCCGAGCAGCCCACCCACTGAGAACTGGAAGGATGTTCACGCTGAAGAATAAGAAATTGGGTATAATTGGGAACGACCTCAGGTAACAGGTTTCAGAGCAAATTTGATTCAGCGGTGATAAATCCACTAGACGCAGGGTTTTTGTTCCCCCTCCCTCTGGGGAGGAGGCAATATGTCTGAGTAGCACTGGCTGCAGACCAGGGTTCAGACGAAGGCGAGCCTCGTAGTGATGTGTCAATGATGCACAGATCAATGAGATAGGTTGGCGATCAGTTTATGAAAGCGAAAACTGAAAGAACAAACCGATCAGCTGGGCACACTGCGGGCACTAACTGCATCGTATAAGGCACATGGCCCTGGAGGAACGTGGTACAAAGTAATGATTGTGGCTGGAACGAATAAACGGGCGACTCAAAGCAATGGTAGTAACCCAGTGCAGTGCATGAGCGAGGAAGGCACTGTGCTGTCTCCATAGGGCGATTACGTCTAGTGGGGGTTAACTGCTACAAAATTCTGTAAATCCCTGAAGAAACAGGGTGAGCTACGAAAAAGGGGGCGCAAGCTACTCCGACATTGTACAAAAAAGCTTTTATTCATTTGAGTGGAAATCCACTGTTAATTAAGTTATTAACAAGATAATGCGTTACTGCACTTGGGAAATGACTTCATGTCATGGGTACTAATCATAAACCATCTAGTGCTTATTTCAGTAGATGCTTCAGTCATAATATGTCAGGGGTGAGTTTGGTTTTCTCAGTTTCTTTTCTGGCAAGGTGTAGGAATGATAAGGTTTCCACGAAATACCTGGCGTGGAGACTCGTCCATGACGTTTAGGAATTTTGTGACTTTGTACACCACCCTTTCGTTTATGTAGTATACGTAAGACGTCGTCTGGTAGGACGGCCTGTTTTGAATTCCACCGGCTTGAGCAGTATTTAGTATACACCGTACAAGGTTTCCATGAGCAGTCAATAGCATACATGTGAACAATAATTCACAGTCCATAACTTTCGATACCCGAAAATGAGCCGATGTTATAGATCTGCTTCAAATTCGTTCAGTTTCTACTGATAAGACATTTATATAACATCAACGACTTGTGTTATAGCCCGTTAAGTGAATAGTCTAAAATTACATTTTGTGAACTGCATCATCAGTGTGGTTCACAACCATTTTTTGAATAAGTGACTCGCAAACATGGAGGCCTCAGCCCTTGCAGTACTACCGTTACCTCTGGGCATGCTTCAGCGTCTGACATTGGGGTCGACGGCGGAGTGTTGTATGCCAGACACTGAGCAGACAGCTGTTTGAGCACCCGGATTGCAAAGTAAGTACAAACCTCCATAAAGGGTAGACTTTAATATGACCTACAAGCCGATGAGATAGGTGAATGTTGAAGCGAAACATTCGTTAGTCACCAAAAGCTGTGGAACTTCTCGCATTTCAGCTGCATAAGAGAAATCCAGGTAAGTTGGGCTCTGCCTCCGTGTACTCTGTAGTTTCATTTCTGTTCTTGAGAACAACGTGGTCCTCGACTTCTCATACAACAGCATTCTCAGCAGAATGTGTACACCATCAGGGAGTACAAACACTCAGATAAACCGTAAAGCGAGGCTAGATAGTTCTCCATCTCGAGCTTCTCTTACGTCTTGTGATGCAGACCATGTTTACAGCAATAAAACGTTAAAACGAGAAAAATTGTCTTTTGTTACACCGTTCTATACAAGCAAAAACTTTGAGGGTGTTCCTAGTATAATGACCAAAAACCAATCTCTACACTAGAGATAACAAGTCAGCTGGTAATGAACTTTGTAAGTACCCCATTGCATTAAACGCTTTCTTCAAAAAGTATTTCGTGACATTTTGACGTATAAAGGAGTAGACAAGCTCACCGAAAAATATTGATGGCATGCTAGAGAAAACTGAAACGTTTCAATTATCTTTCTGTATCTCAAGGCAAGCTTCATTCGACAAAAAGAAATGAGTCTGTTTGCTCAATCATCTCGAATGTTAAAATTAGCATACTCTTTAACGACACAAATCCGTTAGAAAAGCAGAACATCTGGTCTCTCTGTCCATGAACTAGAAAATACGTTATCTTCACCACAGTGCATGTACTGCGCAGGTAAACATTTAACATGGAGCTGGGAGTGTCTAAGAGCAAAAAATTCTAAAATTTTACGTACCTTGTTCTGTAGCGTAGAATATGCTTAACATAACATAACCACCCAACTTCAGCACGTCATAAGCATCGACATTCATTAGATCAGCGGTGGGGACAAATGCTTCAAATCAAACAAAGAGGGGTTATTCTGCCACCAACACCTATCTGTACAAATACAAAGTTCAGGTTGCATCTGTTAAAAATCCATGGGCAATTCTACACTAAGTCAGGGAACTAGCGAGATCCGTCAGCCTGTGGCTACGACTCTACTCACTCCCACTCTCTCTCCCGCCAACTACAGCCCCGTCCCGTCCCCGACACTATGGCTACCATAGCGATGGGCTACAGTCAGATATAAATAAAGTGAAAGTCAGCTAATCTTAACCCCCAAAATCACCGAACGCTTTCTGCAGACTCACTACAGTGATTAAGGGGATGAAGGATGTCACCCATGTTTAACAGTCATTTGGATGACTACAGGATTGATATAGAAAAATAAAATGTCCTAGTAAATACAATAACTATCTGTATATGTCTACCTGATAGACATTTCAAATCTTTTGCAGCCTAATGCTAAGCATGACTTTACAGTAGAACAGCAAAGAGTGGAGTTGCTGTGGTGTCTAGTGAATTACCAAAGACCATACATCACCCTTAGGATTTGAATACAAACTGTAGCTGTAGTACCCTATGTATTCCAAACAATAACATAATATCAGTGTAGTGTATCTACTTTCACAATCAAGTGCTCTCACACCTTATTTAGGACCTTCCGCTGTTGTTTCACTTCCCTGAAAACATCAATGCACACAAAATGTACTTCGGGTCTCCTCTAGCAGGTGTCTCCATCGTCATTTAAAACTGTTTACGAGGAAGGAATCAGTTCGTCTCACTAAGTGCGCATATTCATAGGCAGCAAGGCAGCTGATAATCACGCAGCAGTCGATATGTTGCAGATGTGTTAGCTCAATCCATATGACTTCCTTAGTCACATTGGTCACCATTGGTCCAGAGACAAAGCAGCAGAGTAAGGTGCAGATTCACTACAGTCGAAAAATTTGAAATCAGGTGTTATCTGGCAAGGTGATGCCGAGTGTTCTTTGGAACTGGTACGGTGTGAATTATGTAACGCATGACCTTTCTTCCCCAATGTGGGTTATGTTATGTTAGATTGGTTCATGAGACTAAAATGTTGTCGCATAGAGGACAAAGCGCACTGTCAATAAGAAAAGGTAAAGTATAATCATAAAAATTACAAAGAAGACGTCCTTCTACTCATATCTTCGCTTCAGTTTATAGTCTTTCTCATTTCATTCTCATGGAACTATTCGGTAACAAAATGAGAAAATACAAATTGATAGCCACAGCTGGATAATGAACTGTTTTCTTTTCGTCATGCTTGTGATACTCCTGAGTGAAGTAGAACACTGCGCATATATGGAGAAATCTAAAGGTAAAATGTAGTTGTTCTACAGATTAGGTTTGGGTCGTTACATGGGATCTATTACTGTGTACAAACTATAGCTAACGTCTAGAAATTCTGTTTAACGGTGGATGAAGAGCCATACCACTTTCCATACTCTGAAACAATATACTGGAGGTTTTCCGCGACAAGTTTGGTAGCTACGCGCCATACGCCACGTTGTTTCCGCTTGCTATGGACTGCTGTGTGGAGTGCGCAGTAGCCTCGTGCTTCTCATTCGTACGCTGGCAGTACAGGCTTACTGAAATGAAGAGAAACCAGGGGTCATCAACTGATAATGACGACTTCATTTTTTTACGTCTACGTGTCTTGATTTCAGGAGTAAAAGAGATTAGAAAGGCAAATTCCTCTTACTGAACTGCTGGACGATGCCGAGGAAGACCGTCCGGATATTTCTCATGTTCATGGGCTTCTTCCACTTCTTCAAACACCTTTTCTACACAGAGCTCACCATCCACTGCTACACTGCCGACGATTAATAATCTCACTTCAGATCCAGCAACGTTTCTCGGGACTACTTCTCAAGCGCATTGTATCCATTACTTATCTGTGTAACACACTGAATGAAATGCCATAATAGCTGGTCTTACAAAATTAAGTTGTTCATCGCGAAACATTTTGCCAACTGACTTGACTGTAATGAATAACTTTTCGACTAGAGAAAGAGGAAATCGAAAAGTTGTGTACTGCTTAGTCAGAGTGCCTGAGACTAATAGTTACAAAAAGTGGAAGCTATCTGGACTCGTACTGTAGATCTCGTTGAATTTCTAGTGTGGGGAGGGCTCACGAGAAACGACATCCGAACTATGATACTTATAGCTTTGTGTATATGCACCAGGGAGTTGCTTTACTTTTTCAGTTTTTTGTGCCTTAAACAATGTTAATGCACGATAACGACCGCTTCATAGCAGCTCTTAATTGCAGCTGAGAAGGAAACGTGATTCATGCCATCTTGTTGCTTATAGTAGGACGAGTCTCTATGCGTATCGTATCGCATATTGAATCAACCCAGTGGAAACACGAGTCTCGCATCCGCAGTCGACGTGTCGAGCGACATTTATTGCAACACTTCGTACCACATATCGTATTATCGCTGAGCGAACCGCGACTGAGAGATTCTGTAACACACTGCGAGTTTAATTTCAGTTTCATGGGACAATTGAAACGTCCCCTTTGAAAAATTATACATGACTGTGCTTAAACTGACACACAATATTTTTAGCGTAACGCAATCTGACTTTCAGAAATCCCTACAAAAGAATGGCCCTGACTAACATTAACCTATACCTTTCACAAATCACTTACCTCACAAAATCTTCGTTACTCGAACTACTTCAATACGGCGAGCGCCACTACTGCCAGCTAAATAAAAGATTCAAACTACTGAAGGCACAAATTACTGATAGGCATGTTAGCAAATGAAAGATTTTAATAGAGAAGAAACAATGTATTTATCTTAATAGTCATAATATATATAGCAGTTCATGACATCCATTCTGTACTAAAAAATTCGCCATCTCATTTCCCACGTCCACCACTGCTGGCGGCTCACTTCCAACTGTGCAACGCTACGCGTTGTTCACGTCCAGCTGCCCAACACTACAATGGTAGACAACAATGCAAACTAGCCACAGACTGCACACAGCACAGCCAGTGATTTTAATACAGAGCGCTACGTAACGTTGCCAATAAGAAAACATAAACAGCCTACTTACATGGCCCCCATGCTCCCCACAAAAAATTTTACAAATTGTTTTGGGCACTGGGCAATACATATTTGTTAAAATTTTTCATAATCGTAATTACAATAACAAAGAAATCAAATGCACATGGGCTCACCTCCAACTGCGCAACGCTACGCACTGTTCACATCCAGCTGCCCAACACTACAACGGCTGACAACAATGCAAACTGGCCACAGACTGCACACAGCACAGCCAGTGATTTTCATACAGAGCGCTACGTGGCGGCGGCGTTCCCAATATAAGAACCTAAACAGCCTACTTACATAGCCCCCATGCTCCACACAAAAAATTTTACAAATTGTTTTGGGCACTGGGCAATACATATTTGTTAAAATTTTTCATAATCGTAATTACAATAACAAAGAAATCAAATGCACACACTTATTGATACAATGTTGGTCAAAAGCTAAAATTTTCTCACAGTCCATAAAGATAGTTCTGATCATTCATCATAATAGTAATTACAGTTTTTTTTCACAAAGTCTCATTAGTAAAAGAAATTGCACCCAGAAGTAGTGGATTTCCATGCAGTCTTGAAGAAGTAGTGTTGTCCTTCCAACGGGAAGACAGTGCTGACTCTTGACATGCAGACAGGTAATGGGCCACAGCAGAGCAAACCCACAGCAGAGTCATTCGACGTTTTGAAGAAGATTGGTAGGTAGCTCATCACAGAGTAGACCCACTGTAGTCCTGGTAGAGATTACGGTATTGGTGGGCCACCATAGGTGCAGACCCACTGCAGTCCTTGTAGAGATAATGGTATTGGTGGGTCATCAAAGATGCAGACCCACTGTAGTCCTTGTAAAGATAGCTAGCAGGCATCTGTTGCGACTGAGCAGGTGCACAATCACCATCGATGAGTCTTGCGGAAAATAAAGCAAGTCCATAACCACCACTTGTGCACTCACAAAGTTTTTGGAATTGTCCTTAGAACCAGCAATGCTGTTATCCAGTCCCTTGCTGAATTATTAACACACGTGCAAACACTAACACTCCCTACTTCTCACATATTGTCCATATACTATGACCAACAAAAACGTGTGCGGTGAAATGTAACTTACAAGTAAATAATATGATGAACTGGGGTCAATTACAATTTTATAGCATAAGAATACAATTACAAAGGTACAAAATACATCATTAAAGAACATAACAATACAGATAACATTTGTAGTACAGGCTCTACAACAGAATAGAAATAAACATATACATCAATGTTACAGGAATTATGAGATAAGTAGATACATAAAAGATCAGAATAAATTTTGAAACATCAACTTCACATATGAGCATTAAAACAGAACTGAATAAATAATGTCTAAACATCTTTACAAAGAAAATAACATAATATTAATGAAAATTATATTTTAGGATAACAGCATTCCTCATCATATTTCATGTAGCTGAGTATTAGAAAAATCTACAACATAAGTCTTATCAGATAAACATATAAATACAGGAAAAATATAAATACACAAAGGTATACAAACATATAGCGGAATAATACAAGGAAAGGACAGGGTTTGTGTTACTGCAGTATTTTGCAAACAAAACTTTCTTTACTTCTAGGAGATCTCCCTTCGTTCTTCATTATTTCCAAAAGTCCTATCTATACCTGCTTTCTGTACTTTTCTCATATAGCCTCTCAGTGCATTTCTTCAAATTCATCGCAACTCATTCTCTTATAGGCTACCCCCTCTTAAGCTAACTTAAATCTACTGAGCTCAGATGCTAAACTAAGGGACAAGGCAATACAGTAGCACAAAACAATTAACACAAACATCAATGACAAAAAATTTAAATAGGCAAAGCTATTGCAATATTACAACTAATATAAGGCACTGTGCAGCAAACAAGAGAAATGAATCCATAGTAAAACTGGCTTAACAGAGTAATACAAAGTCAAATTCAGTAACATTATGCCTGGCAAACAGCAGCAGCAAATGAAATAACTTATATCTAAACATGACATACCTCAAGCAGAAAAAAAACATTACACTAAAGACAATAATGCAGACAAGGGAAATGTATATTCACATCTTAATGTCTACGTAATTAAAGTGGTGTACCACAAATTATTCTACAAAATGAATTACCAAGTACTTGAAAAGAAAATTCTGTATGCAATTCCTGTGAAATGTTTTTGTGCTGCTTCGTTTGTTTTTTTAGTACATCATACAGTTATTTTTTACTGGATCTGTAGCCTTAAAATATTTATATTAGTACATCTATAAAATTTTATTTTAACCAATGCTGCAGTGCAGCTAGGAACTAGATATTAAACAAAATGAGCAATCTCTCAACTACAAAGACAATAGATATAAAATGTTTCTCATCATTTCATTAGGCATTTTAGTAAATATCATAAATTAAGAGCTCCACAGTGTAATCATATGTTTTCAAGTTTGAGCGTGTCGTATTTACGATGCTTTCTACAAATGAATGTCAATAGGGAGGTTAATGGCCTCTTTTTTTTCCACCTGTGCCTCTGAAAAGCACACACTAATGGCTTTTTTCCAGGCATCTGTCCCGCAGCTGGGTGCTCATGACGCATTACGCGAAGGTGGTCACTTAACTTTCTTACCGAAATATTTACGACAGCAATTTCCGCTACAGTGACAGTCTCAAATAAAAAAATTCCACAGATTGAGAATTTGCATTACAAATGTGTAGAAACAAAATCCTGCAAATATAGCAGAGTCCAAAAAATTTTCGCCAGCATTGTGATACATTCACGCATTTACACTCATTTCATAACTCTTAAAGTACGATTTTTGGTTTCCAACATCCTTTTTCACAAGGCAGAGTCCCTAACCACTACTCATTATTCCTTACCTTATTATACATATACATATTCGTCGACACTTCTTCAATATTTTATCATAAGAAATACATAGCATAATCAAATTCCTCATATACGTTAGCATCATCTTATTCATCATAAACATATCTCAACAGCATAATACACATCATTGTCGTAATAATATCATAACATCTCAGTCAATTCCCAAAATCGTCGTAGCTTCCTCCAATAATTTCAAAACCTAAAATATTCTCTGCTCATTTCAGTAGTGTCATCTACCTCAAACGTACTTTAAAAATCATGATCCCATACCAAATACATCATTCAAAGCTCTCATAGTATCACAATGGTTCCGAAAAAATATGAACAATTCACACAGTACAGACAAAATACAGTTTCATAAGTGTGAAGTTATCCAACTGTGTAATTGTGTAAACATGTGTCACTGATGTATTGACAGTTTATCTCTCAGTTAAACGATGAGATAGCTGTGTAATTTATGTGCTAGAGGAATATGGAACCGATGTGTTAAGTCGTATAAACAAATACCATATTAGCTAGGGCTCCTTGTGCTTGCCAAACACATGGTACACAAAGTAGGCGTGTACCCCCCTGAGGATTAATGTAATTATACCCTCAGATGTTATAGATTACAACAATGGAATGAAATGTATCATGGAAAACTTTCTATGTAATTCAAAAATCTTGAAAAATAAATGGTTTAAGTACAAAATTAATCTCTCAAATGCGTGTCCTGTAGCGCTCAATGTGCGTCTTGCTGTAAGATAATGCTGTGGAAGTGTCGTAGTTATCGTCCTCTGTAAGCAGAGTTCTGCTGAAGTCAATGTACTTACCTCATCATAAACGACAGTGAAATGCTTTGCGTATAGATATCGTAGTTATTACGTACCTTATCATGAAAAAGAAAGTACTATAATGTAACATATTTTTGTGCTACGGAAAAGGTGGTCTCATTGTAGCTATACCACAAAAGTTACTACTAAAACATGTTTTACTTTCCAGAATAATTCAGAAAAACTGTGCTGATATAAAACAGAAACACCGCAAAAGCTACATTGTGAATTGTCACTCATTAGTAGTGTCGTGATAAAATCGTGTAGCTGTCACATAAACTAACCACTGTGTCATCTGGTATCTCACAGAAAGTAGTTTAAATCCAGAATGTATTTTCAAGTAAACCAAAATGTTGCATTAAAATCTCATTAGCAGTATATGTCCTAAGTATGTAAGCCATATATTCGTTACATAATCGTGCAACTAACAAGGAAGAATGTATAAATAACAACACTGTGTCGTCTGTTCGCAATAACAATGCATTCGCAATTACTTGTCTAAGTTACCTATGTTCTTGACTGGATAGTTAGTTAGTTTTAAAACATAGTTGCATGTTAACAGTTTGTAAGTGTGACAAAGAGTACTAGTAACGTGAAGTGAAAAATTTTATAGCAAAGACTAAATTAAAAAACAGTTTATCTCTCAATAAACGGTTTTACATGTGAGATGTGGTGTAACCCTTTGCTCTTCTCAGTACGCAGAGTTTCAACTTGAATGCAATTATCATGTGGTATTCGTCCATAAAGAATACTGGAATTTTGCTCAAGGTTAGCGTCTATGTTATTTTTCCCTGAGCCAGCGGGCGCAAGTGGCTGCCTGCAGTGAGAGTCATTGTCTGTTTCTTTGTTGGCGCGCGTCGTTATTGGGATTAGGAGACCTAACTTCTATAAATTCGCCTTGCTGAGAGGGCACAGTTCTGTTAAAATCCCGCCAGTTCTGCTGAAATTCACGTCTGTCGTTATGATTATATTGTCTGTCGTCATGTCGGTAGTTCCTGTAGTTTCTTTCTTGTCAGTTAAGTGGTGGAGAATTTCTCCCTGAATTATCACTGCACGGCGGACCGTTGCTTCTGAAGTTATTCTGTCTCCCATGATAGTAATTGTTTTGATTCCCATATTGTCCGTTTCTCTGATTGTCTCTGTGATAGTCATTACCGTAGAGAGGTGATCTTTCCCTGTAGTTATTACTACTCTGCCAATGGTTGGCATACGGGTGGTGTCTGTTTCGGTCACGATTTACATTGAAAGAATAGCCTTGTATATTATTTCTGTCATTGCGGAATTGTGACAGATGTGATCTGTAATTGTTGCGCTCCTGTTTTCGCGTTCCGCGATTGTCAGTATCAATTTCCAGTTCTTGTAACAGTCCCTGAAAAGCTTCAATGTCGTCCTTGCAACGTCCTGCTAAAATAATATGTCGTAAATGTTCAGGCAGTTTGATTAAGCAAATGCGGATGAGTTCTGAGGGGCTGTATTGGTTTGACAGGTACTGATTCTTGTGCAACATGTCTTCAAAATATTTCACAAGACTGGAAAATTCAGATTGTTTGAAATGTTTCGTCATTATGATTCCATGTTTTACTCGGTCTTGTGTGGCTTGAGACCAATATGCTGAGAGGAAGGCATGATAAAATTCTTCTTCACTGTGGCAATTGTGAATGACCGATCACAGTCTTACAGCTGGTTCATTCTCTAAGTATCCACACATAAATTCTAATCTGTATTCTAACGACCAGTTGGGAGGAAAACAACGAGAGAATTGATGGAGCCATGCTTGTGGATGAATGTCGTTGTCAGAATTCTTAAATGTTTTAAATTTGTGTGTAGTAATGAACAGCTTATAGTCAAAATCATCGTGTCGGCGAGTCGCATGTCGGTCATTGTTGCGTCGTTTCGGCGGTTACATTTAAAAATTCGGTGCACCTTGCCAATTTCTTTCATAATTTCCGAAATGCCCTGTGTTATTATTTTGCGGCTTTTCCGTATTTCTAAGTCCCTCTTCCCGTGTTGGAGCGCGAGTGTCCTCTGAAATACGTAATTCTTGTAGTACCTTTGTCAGCTGATCTTGTACGTCCCGGATTTCTCTTTGGTGTTGTGTATTAATTTGATTCTGATTTTGTTTGAATTTCCTAATTTGTTCGTACTCTTCGGTGCCATTGAAGACTACCGGTCTTGCGTCATTCAGATTATCATCTACCTTCATAGATAAATTATTTAGCTGATCCGAAAGTTCGACTACTTTCTCTGATAAAGAACTAATTTCCTCCATATGTCTTTCTGAACCAATTTTCAGAGTATCTACTGTGTCCTTTAAGTTTTCCTGAGTTTTTGCAAATTGCGTAACCGAATCGGTAGATGCAACTGAGACAATTTTAGCTTGCAAGGTCTCATGATTTTCATGAACAATAGTTCGCAGTTCTTTTATCGCTGCTTCGTGATTCTGTAATGCATTTTCATGCCGTGAATAAATAGGTTGAAAATGCTCGCAAATTTGTGTTTTACGTCATTACAGACTTTTTGGCATTTCGATTCTATTTTATGTAACTCAGTAGTTAAATCTTCACGTGTTTGTTCAAGCGTGGTGTGAAGATTTTGTTCCACTGCGTCTAACTGTTGCTGTGTTTGTCTCTGGTGTTGTTCCATTGTGTCTAACTTTTGAAGCTTTTGCTGTGTTTGTCTCTGATTTTGTTTCGTTGTGTCTAACTTTTGAAGATTTTGTTCCATTGTGTCTAACTTTTGAAGCTTTTGCTGTGTTTGTCTCTGATTTTGTTCCATTTGTTGCATTAGCTGTAATAACAATGTATTAATGTCTGGAATCTGTTCCTCTACGCTTTTCGGCAGTGCATTTGCACCGGCAACATTCACATTTTGACAAGCTGAAAATGTGTCTTGATTTATTTGAGAAAACGGTGAGGACGCAAAACCTGAATCGACAGTATTTGTAAAATTGTGTCCTGTCATTTCGGATTCCTGAGGCGAGCTGTTGCCGAGCGATCGATCGATAATGCTTCCCTGTTCACTAATTGTTTCACTGCCTACGCCATTGTTTGCCGCCCGCTCCATTTCCCTATGCACAATTACCAAATTACTATGTAGAACATTAGTTAATTCATTACATGGTGGCGCTTACACACTGCTTTCGTCTTCACTGTCATTTCTCAGTTTTCTTTGGAGCCTAGTATTACGTGTTTCACACGCCATTATTGTCACAATATTTCACACGACAACACAGAAAAACACAATTTGAAGAGCAAAAATAGGGGAACACATTAACATAGCACTGAAAATAATATCTAGTTAATTGCAAGCGCAGCTGCGAAATACTTGGTGCAAATCTACATGCATGCCACAACTGTTTTACTGTACAAGAACGAAAAACTACAACTACAAAAGATATTCTCTCTAAATTACATGCGCTAGCAATAAACAATAGCTACACTAATTACACAAACTACAAGAAAAAAATCAGAAGATTCCAGTGAGGTATCCTCGGCTAAGGGTCGACATATGATACGTTCCCTTAGAAAAATTTATACATGACTATGCTTAAACTGACACACAATATTTTTAGCGCAACGCAATCTGACTCTCCAACTGTGCAACGCTACGCGCTGTTCACGTCCAGCTGCCCAACACTACAATGGCAGACAACAATGCAAACTAGCCACAGACTGCACACAGCACAGCCAGTGATTTTCATACAGAGCGCTACGTATCGTTGCCAATAAGAAAACATGAGCAGCCTACTTACACAATGAGCTGCTGGCCAAGAAGTCCTCGCTGGAATGCAGTGAGGTTCGTAACAAGAAACCATGTTGTTATTAATCGTAAATGTAAAGAAATGATTTGAATAATATAATAATAATTGAACTTCGTATAAGAAACTAAATTGTGGGTTCGACTTACAGCTGTTAAAATGAGAAGACTATTGAGCTCCTGAAGCGCGTTATCGTAGCCTCACAAAACTAATCACTGTACTTCCAACTAATTTCAATGTTTGAAAAACAGACAAAAAGGTTCATTAGTTCAGAAATGAATGCAACTTTCTAGTACCAATGTTCACCAAGGATGGCAGAAATCAACACATTCTAATATTTTAACAAAAAAAAGGAGATTACAATGACTTCTCTACTAACTGCAATACACGCTGTGCACAGATCTGACACTTCGGCGCTCGTGTAGCCTTTCTCAATTTGGTGAGCAGCGGCTTGTGCCGTTTGGGCGTTAAACCAGTCCTGAATGACGGCTGCAATGTCTGTCGTAGTACATGCATACGCAGTTCACCGTTACATGACCCACTGAACTGTGGAGTTCGAAAAGTCGGCGTAAATGAATTGTAATCGAGTAGGCGCTGTAAAGTGAACATATAATAACTCTTTTGTCGAAAAATTAATTCATTATAGAACACTGTTTATGAAGACAGATAAGCTAAATAAACATTCGTAACATGTAAGCTTTCACGGCCGGCGTCTTCATTAATTAAAATTTCCGGGCTGAATTGCCGTGGTCCATATATAAAACTTCTTCTCCTTCCTTACGTTTCGTTGCCTACTGCGGGCAACATCTTCTGAGGTGAGTCGGCGACTGGCTGCTAAGCGCTGGAGGTCCCGCTTATATAGAGCACTTAGATGGCGCCACCACTCGTCACGTGCTTTCGACTTTAAAACTATCTCTGGCTAGTGCCATCTCTCTCGATTACAGGTAATCGATTGACACTTCGTTGGTACAAAGTCGACCGCCATATCTTGTCTAGTTTTAATCCTTCTTCTTTCCTATTAAAATTATTTCCGTGCTTGTAGATCCCTATAGCTTCTCTATACATGCGAGTATAATAATGTGAGGTCCTAGCTATCACGTTTGTCTCACTAAATTTTATTTCGTGATCACCGTCTTTGATAACGTGTTCCGCTACAGCTGATTTGTCAATCTGTCCCTATCTACAGTTCCTTTTGTGTTCCGTTAGGCGGGTATTGACACTCCTTTTAGTTGTTCCAATATAAACCATGCCGCAGCTACATGGACTTTTATACACGCCTGGGGTAGCTAAGGGGTGTCGTGCGAGTTTTACCGATCTTAAACTTTCACTAATTTTCGTGGTAGGTCGAAAGAGTGTCTCCACTTGAAACTTGGCCAAAACTTTACCAATACGGCCCGTGATGTTATGAATAAATGGAAGAAAAACTTTTCCAGCCGACGGTTGTTGTTGTCGTGTATTTTCGGACACTTTTCTTCTAGGATGGAGTGCTCAATCTATTTCCTTGTCAGTGTCGCAAATGGCTTGATTCATCTTGCAAGTAAATTGGCTCACAGATGTTATTAGCTCTGTCCACTAAAGTGTTATGACTCCTCTCTTCTGCCTAGGATGATGATTCGAATTCTTATGTAGGTAACGATCGGAGTGTGTGTCTTTCCTATATACCTTGTGCCCTAAAGTCCCATCTGCCCGTTTAGTAACCAATACATTCAAAAAATTTAGTTTTCCATTACTCTCTTTCTCCATGGTGAATTGTATCTTTTGATTGAAACTCTTTATGTGCACCAAAAAATCACTCAGTTCCTCTTCAGCATGATTCCATATCACAAAGGTGTCATCCACGTATCGATACCGTTTCGAAGGGCTTCTTTTGGCCGCAGCACCTGTTGTTCGAAAAATTCCATAAATAGATTATCAATAGCAGACTAGACAAGATATGGCGGTCGACTTTGTACCAACGAAGTGTCAATCGATTGACAAACTGCCTATTGGCTTCTGTCTCGGGTTCTTCGGCCGACGTTCACCTAATCTAAGAACCCGAGACAGAAGCCAATAGGCAGTTTGTCAACAAGTGGCCACGAAAGCCTTAACAATTTTGTGTCAATCGATTACCGGTAATCGAGAGAGATGGCACTAGCCAGAGATAGTTGTAAAGTCGAAAGCACGTGACGAGTGGTGGCGCCTTCTAAGCGCTCTATACAAGCGGGACCACCAGCGCCTAGCAGCCAGTCGCCGACTCACCTCAGATGTTGCCCGCAGTAGGCAACGAAACGTCAGGAAGGAGAAGAAGTTTTATATATGGACCACGGCAATTCAGCCTGGAAGTTTTAATTAATAAGTATCATTGTTATAGAATTTCTTTTGTCTTGATGTAGAACACTGTGTTTCTAGATTTATTGTTAAAGACTGGATCTATTTCTATGCTCGGTAATATATTTCAGTAAGCTGTGCTCCCCCCATCCCCATCATGTGGGCACAATCACCAGCCAGAGAAAAAATGAAAATAGAACTTTTAACACTTTACGCTATGAAAGACATTATGCGTCATTGCAAAAGTACTTTATTTCCATTCAAAATTCCTTACGCAACTCAGTACGGATGCTGAGACTTCTTAATATCGTTCTTGTGGTAGGTTAATTACAAAAAAAAGTTGGTTGGGACAAGTGGCATTCAACATATGTCTTAAAATTTTCGATGCACACTATATTTACTCATGTGAACCTCTTTTGTTTTATGAAATCAGTGTAAATATATAGGTCTTTAGACAGTGTCTTTATTTTTGAGTTCGTTTACTGACACAGGTAGCATGGTGTAATTAAAGTATAACATGCAGCATATTCACAATTACAAAACGATTACAGTTCACATTTTATGACAATGGATATTAAAACTTAGGAGATGTTAGATTATGATGGTTGACGGATAGTTTTACTGACGAAGACCATGCAAGAATGGCCCAAGGACCGGATGTAGGGGACCGATGTAGGCTGCTCCAGGACCTATCGTGAAGAACAGTGTGTGGACAGTGAGGCAGATGCCTTAAACAGCGAGTAGGATGCCTCAGCGTAGTTTGGCTGGATCTCAAACAGGCGTCACTTAGTCGTACATCGCAATGAGGTTACTTGCAATCGTTGTGCGAAGGAATCAGAAAAATTTACTTAACACAGGTTGTGCTGGAAGGAATGTCATTGGTAACACACAAGTATCCTTTCAAATAAGTATAACAAAGAATGACTTGTTGTTGTTGTTATGGTCTTCAGTCCTGAGACTGGTTTGATGCAGCTCTCCATGCTACTCTATCCTGTGCAAGCTTCTTCATCTCCCAGTACCTACTGCAACCTACATCCTTCTGAATCTGCTTAGTGTATTCATCTCTTGGTTTCCCCCTACGATTTTTACCCTCCACGCTGCCCTCCAATACTAAATTGGTGATCCCTTGATGCCTCAGAACATGTCCTACCAACCGATCCCTTCTTCTGGTCAAGTTGTGCCACAAACTTTTCTTCTCCCCAATCCTATTCAATACTTCCTCATTAGTTATGTGATCTACCCATCTAATCTTCAGCATTCTTCTGTAGCAAACGCATTCCGAAAGCTTCTATTCTCTTCTTGTCCAAACTATTTACCATCCATGTTTCACTTCCATACATGGCTACACTCCATACAAATACTTTCAGAAATGACTTCCTGACACTTAAATCTATACTCGATGTTAACAAATTTCTCTTCTTCAGAAACGCTTTCCTTGCCATTGCCAGTCTACATTTTATATCCTCTCTATTTCGACCATAATCAGTTATTTTGCTCCCCAAATAGCAAAACTCCTTTACTACTTTAAGTGTCTTATTTCCTAATCTAATACCCTCAACATCACCCGACTTAATTCGACTACATTCCATTATCCTCGTTTTGCTTTTGTTGATGTTCATCTTATATCCTCCCTTCAAGACACCATCCATTCCATTCAACTGCTCTTCCAGGTCCTTTGCTGTCTCTGACAGAATTACAATGTCATCGTCGAACCTCAACGTTTTTATTTCTTCTCCATGGATTTTAATACCTACTCCGAATTTTTCTTTTGTTTCCTTTACTGCTTGCTTAATATACAGATTGAATAACATCGGGGAGAGGCTACAACCCTGTCTTACTCCCTTCATAACCACCGCTTCCCTTTCATGTCCCTCGACTCTTATAACTGCCATCTGGTTTCTGTACAAATTGTAAATAGCCTTTCGCTCCCTGTATTTTACCCCTGCCACCTTTAGAATTTGAAAGAGAGTATTCCAGTCAACATTGTCAAAAGCTTTCTCTAAGTCTACAAATGCTAGAAACGTAGGTTTGCCTTTCCTTAATCTTTCATCTAAGATAAGTCGTAAGGTCAGTATTGCCTCACGTGTTCCAACATTTCTACGGAATCCAAACTGATCTTCCCCGAGGTCGGCTTCGCCAGTTTTTCCATTCGTCTGTAAATAATTCGTGTTAGTATTTTGCAGCTGTGGCTTATTAAACTGATTGTTCGGTAATTTTCACATCTGTCAACACCTGCTTTCTTTGGGATTGGAATTATTATATTCTTCTTGAAGTCTGAGGGTATTTCGCCTGTTTCATACATCTTGCTCACCAGATGGTAGAGTTTTGTCAGGAATGGCTCTCCCAAGGCCGTCAGTAGTTCCAATGGAATGTTGTCTACTCCGGGGGCCTTGTTTCGACTCAGGTCTTTCAGTGCTCTGTCAAACTCTTCACGCAGTATCGTATCTCCCATTTCGTCTTCATCTACATCCTATCCATTTCCATAATATTGTCCTCAAGTTCATCGCCCTTGTATAGACCCTCTATATACTCCTTCCACCTTTCAGCTTTCCCTTCTTTGCTTAGAACTGGGTTTCCATCTGAGTTCTTGATGTTCATACAAGTGGTTCTCTTATCTCCAAAGGTCTCTTTAATTTTCCTGTAGGCAGTATCTATCTTACCCCTAGTGAGATAAGCCTCTACATCCTTACATTTGTCCTCTAGCCATCCCTGCTTAGCCATTTTGCACTTCCTGTCGATCTCATTTTTGAGACGTTTGTATTCCTTTTTGCCTGCTTCACTTACTGCATTTTTATATTTTCTCCTTTCATCAATTAAATTCAATATTTCTTCTGTTACCCAAGGATTTCTACTAGCCCTCGTCTTTTATGAATGACTTAAGTAAAAGAAATGGACCCATGAGTATCTGGGGCGGACACTTTTATAGCACTGCATAGCGTCCAGTACTCTACTATTGAAACAGTCATTTATCGCTTTGCTCAAAAAATTTTAATCAGGCAGCTTGTCAACAGCATCGATATACTTGCAGCAATGCATGATACACAGTTTGCTGTCTTACAATACATTTATTCGTTACCAGTTTCCTGGATGGAACACTTTCACGTTGGAAAAATAGCCACTGTAACAACGTCACTGGTTAAATAGAATGCATGTCATTTGAAGTTGTTACAATAGATATTTTCCCATTGTAAGCATGATTCATGATCAGAACTGGCAAATGTGTAACATGCTTTACTCTATGTTCATTGCTTTGAATCAGCAGATAAGGTCAATTAACAGTACTGTAAAATTAATGTTCACAAGATGCATCGAGACAATGTCCTGTTCTGCGCTCATAGGCAGCACACCGCGCCCGGTACGAGCGGCGCTCGGAGACCACAGCACAGCTACGACATCTGAGTATGGGCTTATAACAGTGCAAAACCGGTAGAGTGACAATAAAGTAATTTATAACTGAAGCGGTATTTTCATCCTCTGCTCTAACACTCAGTTGCGGATGTTCTCCTAACATGATTGATTGTAGGACCCAAATAGATCACTCAAAACTCTCACCACCACCATAGAAACATTCTTCTTCATAATAATACATATCTGAGAATGTTTGTGAATCAAACATATACATTTTACAATTCAAGTAATTAAATTTCCACCAGAAATAAATTGTATTACTAAATAAACTCCTGGAAATGGAAAAAAGAACATATTGACACCGGCGTGTCAGACCCACCATACTTGCTCCAGACACTGCGAGAGGACTGTACAAGCAATGATCACACGCACGGCACAGCGGACACACCAGGAACCGCGGTGTTGGCCGTCGAATGGCGCTAGCTGCGCAGCATTTGTGCACCGCCGCCGTCAGTGTCAGCCAGTTTGCCGTGGCATACGGAGCTCCATCGTAGTCTTTAACACTGGTAGCATGCCGCGACAGCGTGGACGTGAACCGTATGAGCAGTTGACGGACTTTGAGCAAGGGCGTATAGTGGGCATGCGGGAGGCCGGGTGGACGTACCGCCGAATTGCTCAACACGTGGGGCGTGAGGTCTCCACAGTACATCGATGTTGTCGCCAGTGGTCGGCGGAAGGTGCACGTGCCCGTCGACCTGGGACCGGACCACAGCGACGCACTGATGCACGCCAAGGCCGTAGGATCCTACGCAGTGCCGTAGGGGACCGCACCGGCACTTCCCAGCAAATTAGGGACACTGTTGCTCCTGGGGTATCGGCGAGGACCATTCGCAACCGTCTCCATGAAGCTGGGCTACGGTCCCGCACACCGTTAGGCCGTCTTCCGCTCACGCCCCAACATCGTGCAGCCCGCCTCCAGTGGTGTCGCGACAGGCGTGAATGGAGGGACGAATGGAGACGTGTCGTCTTCAGCGATGAGAGTCGCTTCTGCCTTGGTGCCAATGATGGTCGTATGCGTGTTTGGCGCCGTGCAGGTGAGCGCCACAATCAGGACTGCATACGACCGAGGCACACAGGGCCAACACCCGGCATCATGGTGTGGGGAGCGATCTCCTACACTGGCCGTACATCACTGGTGATCGTCGAGGGGACACTGAATAGTGCACGGTACATCCAAACCGTCATCGAACCCATCGTTCTACCATTCCTAGACCGGCAAGGGAACTTGCTGTTCCAACAGGACAATGCACGTCCGCATGTATCCCGCGCCACCCAACGTGCTCTAGAAGGTGTAAGTCAACTACCCTGGCCAGCAAGATCTCCGGATCTGTCCCCCATTGAGCATGTTTGGGACTGGATGAAGCGTCGTCTCACGCGGTCTGCACGTCCGGCACGAACGCTGGTCCAACTGAGGCGCCAGGTGGAAATGGCATGGCAAGCTGTTCCACAGGACTACATCCAGCATCTCTACGATCGTCTCCATGGGAGAATAGCAGCCTGCATTGCTGCGAAAGGTGGATATACACTGTACTAGTGCCGACATTGTGCATGCTCTGTTGCCTGTGTCTATGTGCCTGTGGTTCTGTCAGTGTGATCATGTGATGTATCTGACCCCAGGAATGTGTCAATAAAGTTTCCCCTTCCTGGGACAATGAATTCACGGTGTTCTTATTTCAATTTCCAGGAGTGTATATTCAAGGTATTGTAAGCAGTCACTAGACAATTCAGTCATCCACATAGCCCCGCGAAGTTTGCAGTAAACATACCTGCCGAAAAGAACCTTCTGATTGCACATACTCTTGATAATGAAGCACGCAGTGTCACCTGACTGCAGGAATGTCAGGAGTCAAAGCAGCACCAGCCGTGCCAGAAGTTACACGCCCATCTCCAAGTGTTCACGTGTCAGCCGTAACAGGTGTCCTGACGCTAGAGAGGCCGCCACTGTGACTACACAGCCGTTATCTGATCAGTTTACATGGGGGAATAATCGTCCAACGTACTCACCATATTGAATATTTTCAAATTTTCATGTAAAAATCGGAGAGCAACCACATCCCACGCAGCCACCTCTATTCTCGCTCAACCAGCGTACTGTCCTATAGCTACGAGAAACTAACGCTCCTATGCAGGCATATAGACATTCTTTTCCTCCTTCGCTGTATTTGCGAGTGGAATAGGAAAGTAAATGCAAAGTAGTGGTACAGGGTAGCATCTGCCATACACCGTACGATCGCTTGCAAAGTATGCAGATAGATAGATGTAAATTTAGCCTACCTGTTAAGATGTCGCTTTTTCCATTTATAGCACACAAACCTCATGGTAGATAGTGTCGGAAGTTGCATGTGGCTTTTCGCGGATGATGCTGTAGTGTACAGAGAAGTTGCAGCATTAGAAAATTGCAGCGGAATGCAGGAAGATCTGCAGCGGATAGGCACTTGGTGCACGGAGTGGCAACTGAACCTTAACATAGAAAAATGTAATGTATTGCGAATACATACAAAGAAGGATCCTTTATTGAATGATTATATGATAGCGGAACAAACACTGATAGCAGTTACTTCTGTAAAATATCTCGGAGTATGCGTGCGGAACGATTTGAAGTGGAATGATCATATAAAATTAATTGTTGGTAAGGTGGGTGCCAAGTTGAGATTCATTGGGAGAGTCCTTAGAAAATGTAGTCCATCAACAAAGGAGGTGGCTTACAAAACACTCGTTCGACCTATACTTGAGTATAGCTCATCAGTGTGGGATCCGTACCAGGTATCGTTGACAGAGGAAATAGAGAAGATCCAAAGAAGAGCGGCGCGTTTCGTCACAGGGTTATTTGGTAAACGTGATAGCTTTGCGGAGATGTTTAGCAAACTCAAGTGGCAGACTTTACAAGAGAGGCGCTCTGCATCGTGGTGCGTGTAGCTTGCTGTCCAGGTTTCGAGAGGGGGCGTTTCTGGATGAGGTATCGAATATATTGCTTCCCCCTACTTATACCTCCCGAGGAGATCATGAATGTAAAATTAGAGAGATTCGAGCGCGCACGGAGGCTTTCCGGCAGTCGTTCTTCCCGCGAACCATACGCGACTGAAACAGGAAAAGGAGGTAATGACATGGCGCGTAAAGTGCCATCCACCACACACAGTTGGGTGGCTTGCTTAGTATAAATGTAGATGTAGATGTAGAAGGATGTTGTCGCTTATTAATCAAGAAAGCAAAAGACAGTACTTTTTGTGCAGATTGTCTCTGTGTGAAAACCTTCGTATTAGACACTAATTTTCTCGTTGCACTCACTTCATGAGAGATATATCAAAGATTGTAATATGCTTGTCCACAGCACTTAAAAGAAGGGGTACAGAGCTCATGTCTCAATTACCCTTTCGTCAGAGTATCCCTTACCTACTATATCCTCACTAATCTTCCACGTTCTTCCGACTTTCACGTTCTTCACGTTCCGAAGGCATGGTTCCACTAGTGTCTAGTTCTCCATTCATCACTAACTACGTAGAGAGCTATCACAACTAGACAAATGGCACACTAACTTACAGGATGATATTGACAACAATTCCTAGTAGTGGTAAAGGGTATATGTGTATTGCACAAAGGAATTCATAAACATAGCCAATAAAATTAATCGATATCAAATGATTGTCTATAAATATCCTTCTTTATCACATTACTATGATTACTAAGCTACAAATCCGACAATGTAATGCTGTAACAATTTTCGTTGACAACGTAGTGTTTCGTGAGAAACATGTCGCCATTTTTCAAATGGTGAATAACTCAATGATATGAATCTGAAAGTATCACGGAGCTTCCAATAAACTGTTCATTGAATCATTTACAGTAGTGAAACTGCCTCACACCGCCACACATAATTCAGTGCTACTGCAAGTGTAGGAGGAGATTCGGGACTTAATAACAGCATTGCGTATTTTTTACCTCTACGCGCCTACCCGCCCGAAGGACCTCCATTTATTCTCCCATAGTGCTACTTATTTATTTATAGAAAATACAATTCTTAGGTGCCTAACCAACAATAGCATGTCGACAGCAAATTAGCCAACAAGTACACGCTAGACCGAATCATTGTCAAAGTTTCCTCCACCAACAGCAGTCATCATAGTACCAGTTACACCTCGATCGGTATTCTAATGGAACTCTCTCTAGATGGCGTATTGACGGGATTTGCTCTCACTCGCCTCGTGCATTGCCATATCATAGTAGGTAGATAACATCCTCCGTTAAAAACAGTTACAGATGAGTTTCAGCTCCCTCCCACCACTAACAAATGCACTATTAAAACTTTAGTCTTCCATTACATAAACATGAATATAGATCCCCATCTGATTTCAAAATGTGATTCGCTCAGGAAAGAAAACGAAGTATCCAATAATCCAGTGGTGTAATGGAAGGAGATGAGTGTAGCTTATTCTCCAAAAGTCTGTCAGGGCTAATAAGAATAGTTGCTGATATTACCCTACACTCATCTCACCAGAAATCCTTGTCTTCTTTCCATTTCACTTCACTGACCCCTACTATATCTGGATTGAGCCTCTGCTTTTCTACTTTCCCTACCAGGTTCAAGCTTCTGACATTCCACGCCTCGACTAGTAAGAACGTTATCCTTTCGTTGATTATTCAACCTTTTTCTCATGGTTACTTCCCCCTTGGCAGTCCGCTCCCGGAGATCCGAATGGGGACTATTCCAGAAGCTTTTGCTAATGAAGAGATCATCATGAGAATTTTTTTTTTCCATTACAGCCCATATCGCCAGGTTATAGACGTTACCTGTCTTTAATGCAGTGGTTTCCATTGCCTTCTGCACTATCATGCCGTTGATCATTGCTGATTATTCCGCCTTTATGGGAATTTTCCCACCCCAATGGCAAGAGAGTGCCCTGAAGCTCTGTCCTCTCGTCCACCCTCTCTGAGAAGGCCTTTTGCAGATTGAGGGCGATTTTCTTATGACGAAATTCTTCGGTCTCCAATGCTGATTATTAATCAAAATTTGATCAGTGGCAGGATTCGAACCTGGGACCGCTGATGTTATGCTCACTAAACAAAGACCCGTCTTTTTTTTGTATTTGGTCGTAGCGGACGTCACGTGACATCCGTTGAAGTTCGTTGTTGATCAGTTCACTCAGTTTCTTTATTACTTATTTACCTTATTTATGCATGTAATTAACTATATGCATATAATTAATCGATCACAGCCCAATTTTTTTAAATTTCTTTATTTTAATTTTTTGGGAATTTATTGAGATTTCCATGAAGCTACGTTCCACAAGATAGCTGACTTCATGTAGCGAGTGCGCAACATGGATACCGCTGTTACATTGTTTGAACGTCATACTGAAAGGTGCATTTTCTGCATTACAATTATTTGTGTGCTGTTATTAAAGGAATATACATAATTTACCCAGGTAATGATAGCTACCTCTGTATTATGTCGAATGTAGAAAAATATATAAAAAAGGAGTCTGAATAACACAATACTGTAGAAACATACGCTGAAGCTAGAGAATTAGTTGACGCCCTGTCAAAAATATTGTCGCTTCCGCACGTGAAATGGAGTCAAACGCTGATAGTGAACAAATTAGCTAGTCACACTCAAGACCCATTTACGGCATTATGACAAATTTTAGAGTCAATAATGAAAACGAATTTTGAACACTTATCGTTACAGCAAGACAAAAGGACGTCTAAACTGACCAAATTCCCATCGCAACAGGATCCCATGAGAACTGAATTTCCGGAACAGAAGATCGCATACCTGGCATTCTCTGAGGCCATACGAAAATTATCAAGTCAACAAACGTAAATAAAAGGATCTGTTCAGGACGTAAAAGGGAAAGTTCACTTGTCAACATTAGTTTAAGTTAAAGGAACAGTTTCACCTGCAGAGCTAAAGTTATTCACAGCATTTTTCAAATTTTGTTTTGCATAAGGGCATCCAGATAAATGAAAAATTATACTGAGAATTACAGCTGGTTATGTGGGGTTCCTCTTCTGACCTGTTATCTGAGAGAGATACTTCAGAGGAACCACTCAAATCAAAGTTATATGTAATGAAAGCTAATCTGAGTAAAGACTTGTCTGAATAGCGTGTCAATACTACTTCTCAAAGTAATGATATCGGCACTTATTTTCCGTGTCAAAGAAATGGTTCACGACACTCCGCCCTCTATTACTAGGGCGAGTGGTGACTATAATGACCTGATGCTGTCTGGAAAAATGCGAAGAGATGAAACAGATTATGCTACTCCGTCACCTAACTGTATGCCTTATAGGGTGCGAGTAGTCGTTTTGTTACAAGCAATTTTATTGAAAGACCGACAGTTTCAGGTTCTCAAATCCCATAAAAAATATCCTGTTGTGTTTGTAAAATCTTTTAAGGAAGTATTGCTTAGAACTTGGTTAGAACAACAGAAACTCACGTAAACACAATCTCATACTTAGCGAGAAACCAAGAGGCCGAAACTTTGCTGCTGATTCTCTCAGTGAAAATCTTCCTATGAGCTCCCAATTTTCTCACTGCAGTCACTGCGCAATACATGTTACAGAGGTAGTAATATATTTTTATCCACAACGATAGGAAGGAGCGCAATAGGACTCACCTCTCAACTCCGCTTTCGTCAGAATATCGCTTGCGTACTACATTCTCACAAACTTCCAATCTTCGATATAGCCTTTGAATCCACATGATTTTAGTAAGAGATGTTTACCTCCAAGTCATTGAAAAATGAGAACTCTCTCGAAATCCCATCACGTTCCGACTGCATTGTTTCATTAGTTAGAATGCTCTCTTGTTCTCCGCCAATCTCTGATCTGGTAGAGAGCTATCACAACAACAAAAATAGCGCATTAACTTACAGGATGATATTCACAACCATGTAGAGTACACGTGGACTGCACGAAGAGTTTCAGAAGCGTAGCATCTACAATTCATCGATATCGTATGACTGTCTATAAATATCCTACTGTGCATGTCCTAAGGTCCATTGTTAGATTTATATGATTCCTACGCTAGAAATATGACAGTGTAATTGTGTCAGCGTCTTCGTTGACAGCATACTATTTAGTGAGAAATGTCACCTTCTTTCAGCGCCTTCCTGAGAGACAATCTCCACTCCTTCCAAATTAACAACGTAAGTGTAGACCAGATGTGGCTTGAATACCAAGTAATAGTATCGACAACAAAATTGTTCAAATGGCTCTGAGCACTATGGGACTCAACTGCCGAGGTCATTAGTCCCCTAGAACTTAGAACTAGTTAAACCTAACTAACCTAAGGACATCACAAACATCCATGCCCGAGGCAGGATTCGAACCTGCGACCGTAGCGGTCTTGCGGTTCCAGACTGCAGCGCCTTTAACCGCACGGCCACTTCGGCCGGCTATCGACAACAATTTAGATTTTGTACTAAATAAATTAACAAACTACGGAGCTAATCCCCATTATACATATAACAGGTCAGAACACTGCTGCAAAAACAATGAAAAAAGCACGCTAAATTTAGACGGACGCATAATTTCCAAGATTGGTGATCTTCTATAGAAGCTCGAAATTTTGTGCAGACCTCAATGCGGGATGGTTATAATAGTTTCAACAACGGAACTTCTTCTCGAGACCTGGCAGAAAAATCCAAAGAGATTCTGGTCGATGTAACGGTTTCCAGCGGCAAGACACAAGGAATGTCTTCTCTGCGCGATATCAAGGGAAATACTATCGACAACAGTGCTGCTAGAGCGACAGTGTTGCTTAATAATAGTAACTTTTCCGGTCCAGATTGTACACCAATTAGGTTCCTTTTAGAGTACGCTAATGCAATAGCTGCTACAAGGGATCCATTAGACTTCGGCTACACAATAAATCTATATAACCTAAAGTCCGTAAATTCAACTAAATTACAATTACGAGCAAAATAAATTAGAAAGAATACATAGAAAACATTCTGGGGAAGGCAAACCAAAGACTGCGTTTTATTGGCAGAACACTTAGAAAATGTAATAGATCTACCAAAGAGATTGCCTACACTGAACTTGTCCGTCCTCTTTTGGCGTATTGCTACGCCTTCTGGGATCCTTAGCAGTTGGATTAAAGGAGTACATCGACAAAGATCAAAGAAGAGCAACACGTTTTGTGTTATCACGAAATAGTGGAGAGAGTGTAATGACATGAGACGGGATTTAGTATGGTCATCATAAAATCAAAGGCGTTTTCCATTGTAGCGGAATATTCTGACGAAATTTCGGTCACCAACCTCCTCCTCCGAATGTGAGAACGTTTTGTTGGCGCCATCCAACACAGGGAGAAATGATCGTCATAATAAAACAACGGAAATGAGAACTCGCACGGGAAGATACAGGTGTTCGTCTTTTCCCGAGCGCTGTTGAAGACTGGAATAACAGAGAATTATTGTAAATGTTTTTCAATTAAACTTCTGCCAGGCACTTACAAGTAAATGACAGTTAATTGAAACCTTCAGGTGCCGACAGGTGTTGCTGATATACCTCGATGGGGACAGCTGAAAAAGTGTGCCCCTACCGGGATCAGAATCCGGGATCTGCCGCTTATATGGCAGACGCTCTATCCACATGAGCCACCGAGGACACAGATGAATAGGGCGTCTGCAGGCACTTATCCCTTGCACGCTTCTCATGGGACCCACGTTCCCAACTGTCCACAATCTACATACGTAATGTACCTAATTGATATTTGTCCTCATTACTCGCGCACGCTAAGGTGACGATTCCCGTAAGAGTTGATGCAACTTGTGCGCATTCGCACAGACGAAGGTCAATTGGTGGGCAGCCTTTAAATATATATGTGAAGATAGTAACTGTTCTCGAATGAACAGATACCATTGATGACCGTGTAGCTTCTCTAGAATAAATGATAATTAATTGAAACCCTCAGCTGCCGAGAGGTGTTGTTGATATACCTCGATGGGGACAACTGAAAATGTGTGCCCCGACCGGCACCCGAACCCGGGATCTCCTGTTTAGATGGCAGACGCTCTATCCATCTCAGCCACCGAGGACCCCTTTTGCAGTTAGCTTGGAATGTCAGTTCTCCAAAATGTTTCTTGGAAGGAGCACCTCCTAGAGAGTCTATTCCAGGGTGGAATTGCAAGCTGCACATGTTATCTTGCATTATGCTATGACCAGCGGCGTGGGTGGCCATGACGCTTCATCCGACTGGAAGCCGTAGCTTAGCCTCGTGCAACTGGCGGGTACGAGGAAAGGATCCAGCTCTTGGGCTCTGATGTGTGATCAAGTCCTGGCGGCGGCGCTCATAGCGGCCTCTGGATGGCTGAATAGCGATCTAGAAAGTATGCTGGTTGAGTGGCAACAGAGGTGGTTGTGTGTACTCTCCGATTTTTACATGATAATTTGAGAAGATTCAATATGGTGAGTGCGTTGGACGTTTCTTCCCCATGTAAACTGATCGGTTGACAGCTGGGAAGTCGCATGGACGGCCTCTATAGCCTCAGGCCACCTCCCGGTTGATATGTGAACACTTGGAGATGGGTCGTAGCTTCTGGCTGGCTGCTGTGGCCGTGACTCCTCACACTCCTGCAGTCAGGTGACACTGCGTGCCTCATGATCTCGAATGTCGGCAATCAGAATGTTGTTTCCGGCAGATATGTTTACTGGAAACGTTGCGCGTGGGATGGGGAGAGAGACTGTGTTCCCTTTGCAATACCGTACTATATGTTGCAGAGTGCTTGAAAATGGCCTTTGAGCCGAAATAGGCCAATAGCCAATGAAAATAAAGTCACACTAGTAACAACTGCTACACAAAGCAGCATTTTTGCTTAATGTAGACATAATGTTTATTTAGCCGAACTGCTTCATAAACAATGTTCTATAATGAGTTAATTTTTCAACAAAACAGTTATTATATGTTCAGAGTGCAGTGCCTACTTGATTACAATTTATTTACGTCGGCTCTTCGAACTCTACGGTGCAGTGGGTGATGTAACGTTCATTGGTGCATCCACGTACTACGACAGAGATTGTATCCGTCATTCATGACTGGTTTAAGGCCCAAGCGACACAAGCTGCCGCTTATTAAGCTTAGAGGGGCTAGACGGGCACCGAAGCGTCAGATTTGTGCATAGTGCGTATTGCAGTTACTAAAAAAGTCATTGCAACCCTCTTTTTTTATTAAAATATTATAATGTATTGATTTCTGTCCTCCTTGGTGAAGCTCGGCTCTAAAAAGTTGCAGTCATTTCTGAACTAATGAAGCTTTTTGTATGTTTTTCGAACACTGGAATCAGATGCAACTACAAAAAATGGTTCAAATGGCTCGGAGCACTATGGGACTCAACTGCTGAGGTCATTAGTCCCCTAGAACTTAGAAATAGTTAAACCTAAATAACCTAAGGACATCACAAACATCCATGCCCGAGGCAGGATTCGAACCTGCGACCGTAGCGGTCTTGCGGTTCCAGACTGCAGCGCCTTTAACCGCACGGCCACTTCGGCCGGCTGGTGCAACTACAGTAATTAGTTTTGTGAGGCTACGATAACGCGCTTCAAGCGCTCTATTGTCTTCTCATTTTACTATTTGTAAGTCGAGACCGCAGTTGACTTTTTTTAAACGAAGTTCAGTTATTATCATATTATTCAAACTATTTCTTTACATTTGCAATCAATAACAACATGGTTTCTAGTTACCAAGCTCGCTGCATTCCAGAGAGGACTTCTCGGCCTGCAGCGAGTGCGTTATAGAATCTCTTAGGCGGGGCTCACACAGCGATAATACGATATGTGATTATGAGCTACTCTGAAGTGGTATTTATTGTTTATTATCATTATTTAAAGCACATAAAACTGAGAAAGTAATGGAAGTCCTGGATGGACCTACACAACGCTATTAGTATCAAACACAGTTCGGCCGTGTGTTCTCGTGAGGCCTCTCCACATGAAAAATTCAACGAATTCTACAGTATGGGTCTAGACAGCTTCCGGTTTTTGGAACTACTAGTGTCAGGCACTCTGACTAAACGGGACACAAATTTTCGACTTCTACTTTCTCTAGCCGAAAAGTTATTCATTACATTCAAGTCAGTTGGCAAAATGTGCGAATTACGTTAAATAAGCCGCCATGAACAACTTAATTTTGTAAGACCAACTATTTTGGCATTCCGTTCAATGTGTTACACACATAAATAACGGATACAAATCTTATAGCAACAGCTGTATAATGAACTGTTTTCTTTTCTTCATTCTTGTGATACTTCTGAGTAACGTAAAACTTTGCGCATGACTCGAGAAGTCTCTATTAAATAATGTAGTTGTACAGTTTACATTTGGTTCGTTTCGTGGAATCCATTACTGCGTACGAACTATATCTAACGTCTCGTATTTGTTTTCAACGGTGGATGAAAAGCCACACCACTTTCCGTACTCGAAACAATATATTTCTTATTGACGGTGAGCTGTGTTCTTCCTTCGACAACATTTTAGTCTCATGGACGAATCTCGAGCAACAAACCCGATTTTTTGGAAGAAAGGTGATATATTGGGTAATTAACAGCCTCCCAGTTCCGAAAAAGGCTCGGCATCCCTTGCTAGATGATCGCTGGATATCACTTTTTTCAGCTGTGGGTGAATCTGCAATTTGCTTTGCTGCTTTGTCTCTAGATCAATTGTGGTTATGTGAGCAAAGACGTTATATTGAGCTAACACATCTGCAACGTATCGACTGCTTCGTGATGGAAATGAACATGGATATCAGCTGCCTTGCTGGCTATGAATGAATACTCTTAGTGAGACGAATTAATTCCTTTTTCGTAAACAGTTCTCATTGACGTTGGAGACAGGTGCCGGAGGTGACCCGAAGAACATGGTGTGTGTACATTGATGTTTTCCAAGAAAGAGAAATAACACCGGAAGGTCTTGAATAAGGTGTGAAACCACTTGATTGCTGAGTTGTTTGTGATGGCGAAAGTAGACACAGTACACTGTTGTTATGTTTTCATTTGGAATACATGGGCCCCTACAGCTACTGTTTCTAGTCAAATGCTAAGGGCGATGTGTGGCGACTGATGATTCACCGGACAGCACAGCAACTCCACTCTTTGCTTTTCTACGGTAGGGTCTTTACCATTATGCTGCAAATGGGTTCCAATATCTATTAGTTAGACATATACAGAGAGTTTTTGTCTGTATTAGGATTTTTAATTTTTCTATATGTGTGCTGTTGTCATCCAAATGATTGTTACATATGTGTGACATCCTTCATCCCCTTAGTTACCGTAATGAGTCTGCAGAAAGGTTTCGGTGATTTTCGGGGTTAAGATCAGTTGACTCTCACTTTATTTAGACCCTTATTTATATCTGACTGTAGCGCATCGCTATGTCAGCGATAGTGTCGTGGAGGGGACGGGGCTGTGGTTGGCGGGAGAGAGAGTGGAGGTGACTAGAGTCGTAGCCACAGACTGACGAATCTCGCTAGTTCCGTGACTTGGTGTAGAATTGTGCATGGATTTTTAACAGATGCAACATGACCTTTGAATTTGTACAGATAGGTGTTAGTGGCAGGATAACACATCTTTGTTCGATTTGAAGCATTTGTCTGTATTGATGATCTAATGAATGAAGTTGGCTGGTAATGTTGTATTAAGCGTATTCTACGCTACAGAACAGGTTAGGTTAAATTATACGATTTTTTTATATCAATCATTCCCACCTCCAGATTATATGTTTACCTGTGCAGTAAGTGCACCATGGTGAGGACGAAAACGTCTTTTCTGGCTCTTGGACAGGGAGCCCAGATTTTCCGCATTTCTAAAGGCTTTGTGTCGCTAACGAGTATGCTAATTGAAACATTCGAGAGGATTTAGGAAAAGATGAAGATTGCCTTACGATACTGAAAGAAACCTGAAACGCTTCAGTGTTCTCTAGTATGTCACCAATCTTTTTAGTTGCAATGCTGTTTCCAGTTATGTAAGCAATTGTGGTCTTGTCTACTTCATTATATGTCAAAAATGTCACAAAATCTATTTTGAAGAAAGTGTTTACTGCAATAGGGTGGTTACATGTGTTCATTACCAGCTGATATTAAATTCGGCCTGTTATAAAGGTTTGTACTTTCTTCGCAATCCAGGCGCTGAAACAGCTGTCTGCTTAGTGTCTGGAGTACAACACTCCGCCGTCGGCCACAGTATCAGACGCTGAAGCATGCCCAGAGGTGATGGTAGTACTGCAAGGGCACAGGCCACCGTGTTTGCCAGCCACTTATTCACAAAAGTGTTGTGAAACCCCCTGGGGATGCAATTGACAAAGCATAATTTTAGACTAAACACTTTATGCGTTATAACATGAGCCGTTGATGTAAGATAAATATCTTAGTGGTGGAATCTGTATGAATTTGAAGCATATGTGTCACACTGGCTCATTTACAGGTGTGGTAAGTCATGGACTTTGATTTATTGGTCCGATGTACACTATTGACTTCATATAGAAACCTCGTACGGTGTATACTACAATACTGCTCAACCCTACCAAATCCAAAACAGGTCGTCCTACCAGACGACGTCTAACGAATACACTACATAAAAGAAAGGGTGGCATAAATTGTGACAGAATTCCTAAACGTCATGGACGAGTATCCATTAGGAAATGTATTGACTAGGGCGCCAGATATTCCATGGAAACTTAGTCGTTCCTACGCCCTGCTAGAAAAGAATCTGAGAAAATCTTTCATCTCTTTATGTATCTTCGTAGACACTACGAATATAAAATTAAGCTCATGAATGCTGGCACGGATACATACGTGCAATCATCTACCTACTGTAACGGAACATATGAAAGGCTTTACTGTACCGAAGTATGTGATACCCTCAAAATTCAACCAGTTTAATGAGTATTTATGATTATAGCAAAGGTATTGTGTATGTTAACAATGATTGCATAACATGTCTCCATAAACAGTCAACCCATTAAATTATACTGAATAACTGACCCACACAAAGGTTAATATCACTTGATCACTGATACAGCAAATATCAACACGTAAAAACACTGAGTTCATCTTAAATAATTAATATGAAGTACGAAAAATAGTGGCCAACTTAGGTATTTTGGATCTCCTTAAATAAAAATCACCCGGTGAAACCCATTTGTTCACTAGGAGCGTTTTCACTCAGTATTCACGTAATCAATCCTATTTTAGACGAAAACCAATGTAATTCTTAATAATTCATGTTATTTACTCATTTACGCAAATTAGAGGAGTCAATTGACAAGCTTCTAAAAAACGGCCTTTTTGTAACAAAGAATTATTCTGTCAAGTCAACAAATCTGTCTGTCATTTTAATAACATGTTAACTTATGTCACTCGATGCAAATTAATAACTTTTCTGCACAAATTATGATAACAGATGTACATGTGACTTATAAACTATATCTCTTTTTAGTAGTTCTTTGACAATGTTATAAATACGAGCAGCAAGAAGGGTCGAGGGGCAGTCGGAATGTCACTTTGGTAAAGTGTGTTTGTGTGTTATTGTTTGAGGTGGATAAACAATGCAAAGAACATGTAACGGAAATACTACTTTGTGTTGTGTCATGGTCTTTGGTGGACAGTGGAATTAAGATGGCCACCAGAGTAATACATATTTGAAGTTTACATATTTGTTGGTTTCGCTCGTTCTTATCATCAAAAGCATATAAAAACACGGGACCTCATGTTTTTAACCCTAGACAACCAGATTTAGAGCCAGCATCAGCATCGAGACACAGCAGCGATCCAGCAAGTAGCAGCGATTACCACAACACAATGCATTTTAATGGCGCCAACCTAACATCAAGTGCTAACAAGCTCCGTAAATGGGAGTGAAATAGTGCGATTATAGCAATTAGCTATATCTACGACCAGGCGACCATTACAGTACGCCGTCCATGAATGGAGCGGGAAAGACCTGATTATAAGCGAATAACAAAATCCGCACTCTTCCAAGCTATATACAAGACAGTGATATATTATTGGACTAGCCTTTAATAGACACTGACGGAGAATAATCGCAACACCAAAAGTAATTAACACAAAGTAATTAAATTTCGGGAATACATATGACTTGGCAACATATCTAAGTGCTTTTCTTCTTAAAATTACAGATTAACACAAGCGCGAGGTAAACCACTGCAAATGTGAAATACTGGTACATTAATGAATGAAATAGTGCGTACGTTTTTCAGATGTCTGCTAGTCGTGTTAACTCAGGCGGGAAGTGGGTTCAAAAATGGTTCAATTGGCTCTGAGCACTATGGGACTTAACTTCTGAGGTTATGAGTCGTCTAGAACTTAGAACTAATTAAACCTAACTAACCTAAGGACATCATACACATCCATGCCCGAGGCAGGATTCGAACCTGCGACCGTAATAGTCGCGTGGTTCCAGACTGTAGCGTCAACTGTGGTTCCCGGCCGGCCGGGAAGTGGGGACTAGTTCGGTATTCACCTAGTGGGTTGAGGAAACCATTACGACACACACACACACACACACACACACACACACACACATATACATACATACATATATATATATATATCTCAAAGAGTAAAACTGTTTAGATTGCACAGTGACTAGTATAAATGATCAGTGGCATGTCTACATCTCCTTGCTTCAGGATTTGAACCGTACTGCTCTATTAGATTATCAGAGGCTTTTTTGATAGAAAAAGAATCTTCCTTTCGAGCCTGTGCTTAAATCGTGTTGTACTAAATTTAAAAAAGCGTCTATTTGTAGGAACTTACTTCTTTACTAGCACTTTCGCTTCTCACTGTATATTTAACAAGTACTGCCCTTAAAAAGTGTGTGACATATCAGCTCAGCTGTAATGGCGAGTCGTGGCCGGTAACTTACGTGGACACACGTCTTTCCGTTTCCTCGGCTCTATTACAATAACATTGAATGAGAAAAAAATGAACGGTGCTGTATGATAACCCAACTTTTTGAAAACGGTTGCTGAAATAGCGTTGATAATAAATGTGACAGAGCTAACAATAATTCAGGTTTCCAAGTACAAGGAAAGTCAATCTGTTGTTTGTTGCTGCAGCTACATTTCGTGGAACGGAAAGAGAGAACGGGACCGGTACGATAACATTCGATGATGTCATCGGTAGTTTAAACATATATAAATGAAAATATAGGACAGAGAGCAGTAGTATTTCTTAGCGACTACAATGAAGGCTGCTCTGTTGTTTGTTGCTGTTAAGTATTGGTAGAGTTTATAAATTTTCGTTCACGATTAACATTTTTTCTTGCCCTCTTTTTATATAATTTCTGAGGCTGTAGTTAGCTTGAAAGTCTATTTTTACACTCTGCGAAGAATTGTTCACTGCCACAATTGGCGACGTAATAGAAATGGGGAGCAGCTTTGTTTATCAACATGGTTCTACGAAAAATTCTCCATGTTTTAGCGATCTTGAGCAGTGCCAGCGCGTAGATTCTCGACGAAAAGTGTTGGTGTTGTCTATATTAACAATTTCAGTCCTCTGAGAGTATGACTCGAACAATTACGAGTGTTAAGCGTCACATATGTACCTATGAGTAGCTAACTAGGATTGGTAGTGAGCAGTAGACGGAAGGCTAGTAGTGCCACGTGAACTCGAAAATAGCGGGAAAGAGTCTATAACACATTTTACAGGCTTGGAAACCGAAAAGGACAACACAAGATAGGTATAGATGGACACAAAACTTGTTCATCTTCACTATTGTGAAATACATAAAGTCTATTTAAGCTGTTTGGTATCTCGAATCATCCACAGAATGCAATAAACTAATGAGTAATCAAATGACACCATATTATTTTGTTGCTGTATAGCACCATAAATAATCTTCATATTGTAATGTGACACATGCACCCACTGTTCCATAGTAAATGGAAACAAGGCATCTATTCCGAATATCAATGCTGATAAAGTGTAGAGAGTTACCACACCAGTGTTGACTGTATGCAAGAATAACATAAATGTAAAGGAATGGAAATAAATAAAGTTTTACTGTAGGTAGCAGTAACTGGATATGCCAATGTTGTCTGAATGACTTCAAATTGCAGAATAGGAAGGTCACCAGCTGCAAAACGGGTAAAAGTTACATTTGGTAAACAGCTAATCACACAAATACTGGACAAAAAAGACAATGCGGCAAATAAATAAAATCCCATTGCGCGAGCCTCGATGTAGAAAACAAGTGTAACATGCACACTGAAGCCTTTAATCTGGCATGCAATAATGTTAATTATAATTGTGCAACGACAAGCAACACTCCATAGAAAATATACTGTAATACGTAACTCATCATAGTGCTGTCTATTTGAAAATATGTTTAATCTGACCAGAACAGGCTATTATTCTTTACCGGCTACTTTGCAAATGATGCCGCAGAAACTGTCATTCATACCAACAATTACTTTTCAATACTAGACGTAGACGTATGCAGGTAATGTCATTTACAGAACACAACATAAAATCGTAAAATAGCCAGCATACTTATATCACTGAAATATGAGTTACCCTTCAATCACTTCTAGTTTGAACTATTTGTCTGCAATACCGTAGTCGTGCAGTAACTGCAGATGCTACAGCTTTTTATTAAAATGATTATTTTATTGAAAATCAGTTGTAGCTTTAAATGAATCTGTTTTCATTTTCCTTTTTCTTGTAGTCATGCCTTTCTGGGGAAGTTATCGTGTGAGGGTAGTACGTTGTTGATGGTTAACGAGCTGGGTTTTTCAAGTTTTCTTTGACCAGTCTCCCAAAAAGCAACTATTACGCTTGCATGCTTATAACAGAGCTACACAAATACTGGCTGAATCTTACTTTGCGATAAGTTGTTTGTTGTACGATGTAATCCTTATTAAGAAATTCACTATGGACAGTACGCTCTTCTTGATTAGTTAGCAGCTTGAATAAAATTTGTGCACAGAGCAGTCTTCTTTAATTTTCAACATCCATAACAATCTCCGTCTGGCATTTGTGCGCCGACACATACGTCTGTACCACACCACAGATGCTTCGCTACTCATCTCAGCTATCTTCTAGGACTGCATGTTGTCGCGCCAACGACGTTATTTTTCTATGAAATATATTCCTTGTGTTAGTTCAACCTAATTTCCTTGACACTGCCAGCGTATTTACTACAACGATCTGCATAATTATTTCTTATTTATTCATCCGGCACATATTACATTTTGATAAAATCTAATTACTGACAATATTCATAAATACATACAGCTACAAAAAAATAGTTATAAACTTATAAAAGGAAGTAGCTGAAAAATGCATGAGGCATCGGGTTCTATTACATTCGATCTGCATTTGTGAGTCATCGCTAAAGGACGTGGTGTTTACCATTCACCGTTAGTGACAACAGGCTTCCATTATGCTGGCAGTTGCAGAGAAAAAAGTACAACGTAAATGTTTTTCTCAAGCTGTTCATAATACACTTCCTCGTCGTACCCTTGAAATTATCATTCCAACTGTCGCTTTTTTTCCATTAAGAGCGATATGTTGAGTTATATCTGAAATTAGATACCGAAAACAGTCTCTTGTTGTGGTACAGTATGTCTTAAAATATCCTACGCAAATGTCAAAAATGTGCGGTATTCTCATGTTACAGTTTCCATAATATCAGTTACATTGGATTTTATGTACATAGGGGACTAGCAGTCAACATAGCACGATACATTATCAAGTGGCAGAGTTGTGGCACGAGTCAGCAGAGTTGCACTGCATCTCGGTACTGTAAAGCTAGCACCTGCCTGAGTCACAGTACCAGAGAGTAGTATCGGAGTGCTGGATAGTGAACTGGCACTAACAGGCAGTGGACAAAGTTAGAAGCTGTTCATTGTTTTCGACAGCACTGGTCGCAGTTGCGGTGGTGCACGGACAACCAGAAGAGTCGACCACTGCCGCCAGCCAGGTTGAGGAACAGCCGTCAGCCACCATCCCGGCTGTGTGAACATTGGTGGCGTCGTCGTACGCGGAAGAAGATGAGGATACCATTTGTGTCCAGGCAGACAACGAGTTCTACTTGTATTCTAATTCACTGAAGCTCTATTCCTGCTACAACCTGCTACCGAAGGGTATGTTACTTTAAATAACTCGATTTTCTGTGCAATATTGACAAGATAACCACGGACTGCTAACCCCTAACTCCCGAGATGACTTTTCTGTAACGTATACCACGAGGTGGGGTCTCTGGGACCCCTAGGCTTAAACCGAGATTTAAGGCAAAAATCATTTGAAATTTTTATGCTATATAACATTTATTTTTACAGTTATTTATGTGTTGTTTAAATGTTTCTAGTTTATTTTATTGCACTAAACAAACCCTGCAACATTTTACTATTTATAACACAAAAGCACATACTTGTGTGTGCTTCGTTTAAATGGTACATATAAATAGACTGTGAGAGTACTGAATATTAAATTCTAAGCGCCGGCCGCGGTGGTCTAGCGGTTCTAGGCGCTCAGTCCGGAACTGCGCGACTGCTACGGTCGCAGGTTCGAATCCTGCCTCGGGCATGGATGTGTGTGATGTCCTTAGGTTAGTTAGGTTTAAGTAGTTCTAAGATCTAGGGGACTGATGACCACAGATGGTAAGTCCCATAGTGCTCAGAGCCATTTGAACCATTTTTTTACATTCTAAGCTGGCTGCTGTGGCCGAGCGGTTCTAGGTGCTTCAGTCTCGGACTGCGCTGCTGCAACGGTCACAGGTTCGAATCCTGCCTTGGGCATTGATGTGTGTGATGTCCTTAGGTAAGTTAGGTTTAAGTAGTTGTGAGTTTAGGGGACTGATGACTTCAGATGTTAAGTCTCATAGTGCTTAGCGTCATTTGAACCATATTACATTCTGGAAATTGTACAATCTCTGTAGCAAATAAATTTCCAAATAAAACTAAATTCCAGGGTTTGCGCATAAAAATTCCAACCGATTGATACATAAAGTAAGTCTACCAATTGATATACATTGCTGGGAACTACATTTTTGTCACCACTCAGAACACATTTGATTGCAACAGACATTTTAAGTATTTCATTGAAGAAACAGATAGATCCCCATCACAACTTTCCTGAAGTTCTTCCTCTGAATGATACTCTTGTTCGATAAAATAACTGTGAACACTGGCTAATGTAAAACGGTCGTCTTTTTCGTTTATTTCTTGATCTATATCACTGACATATACCGACTAACAATTAAAAAGTTAAAAATGAGACATTCGTGAAACACATTTAGAGCTTTACGGCACCGTGCTGAAGAAAACAAGTACGTAGTTCACGAGGCGCGGTCTAGGCGACTCCAATACTTATCAGTAACATATGTCAACAACAAACTCAGAAGGCGATAACGCACCTTACGACAAAACATTGTAGGCTTGGCCATTTAAGGAGGGTAGAGAAAGCATAGAAGCATTCCACCACAGCAGGCCTTGGAGAGCGAGTTCGACAATGTTCACGTGGTATAAGTGGCAATACATTGTGAGTCAAGGGTGGTGTAGCGGTAGCATTTTTGATTTCTAATCAAGAAGTCTTCGGTCCGCGTTCGAATCCAAACATCACTTCAATTCTAATTAACAATCACCCTTGTTGGCCGAACACTTCTAGCATAAGAAGTCACCATCATTCTGCCAACGGCCTTGTCAAAGAAGGCGGAGGAGTGGACAGAGGTTCAGGGCACTCTCTTGTCCTAGGGGTGGTAAACTGCCCATAAAGGTGGAAGAATCAGCAATGACCAACGGCATGAGCATGTAAAATACAATGGAAATCACTGCATTAAAGACACATAACTTGTGACATGTGGCCTGTAATTGAAGAAGTGTCATGATGATCTCTCCATTGGCAAAAGATTCCGGAACAGTCCACCATTCGGATGGGACTAGCAACGGGAAGTTACCATGACAAAAAGATTGAATAATCAACGAAAGGATAACGTTCTACGAGTCGGGGCGTGTAACGTCAGGATCTTAAACGTGGTAGGGAAGCTAGAAAATCTGAAAATGGAAATGCAGATGCTCAACTCAGATATAGTTTTTTTTTTTGCTAGCTTGCAGATATGTGTGAATAAGTTAGCGTATCAGATCGTTAACTACATAATTTTTTTTTTGGTCATCAGTCTACTGACTGGTTTGATGCGGCCCGCCACGAATTCCTTTCCTGTGCTAACCTCTTCATCTCAAAGTAGCACTTGCAACCTACGTCCTCAATTATTTGCTTGACGTATTCCAATCTCTGTCTTCCTCTACAGTTTTTGCCCTCAACAGCTCCCTCTAGTACCATGGAAGTCATTCCCTCATGTCTTAGCAGATGTCCTCTCATCCTGTCCCTTATTTAAGTAAAATGGAAAGGAGACAAGGGTTTCTGGTCAGACGAGTGTAGGCAAAAGAAAATGGTACAAAGGGAGTGGGATTAGTTATGAACAAGAAGATAGGGCACAGAGCATGTTACTGTGAACAGTTCAGTGACAGGGTTGTTCTTATCAGAATCAAGAGAAAACCAGCACCGACAAAGATAGTTCAGGTATACATACCGACGTCGCAAGATGAAGATGAAAGAGAAAGTGTATGACGGTATTGCTAGGATAATAGAGCATGTAAAGGGGGTTGAAAATCTAATGCTAATGGGGGACTGGACTGCAGTTGCAGGAGAAGGAGTAGGAGAAAAGGTCACAGGAGAATATGGGCTTGGGACAAGCAGTGAGAGAGGAGAAAGACTAATTGAGTTCTGTAACAAGTTTCAGCTAGTATGAGTAATAGCGAATACTCTCTTCAAGAATCACAAGAGGAGGAGGTATACTTGGAAAAGGCCTGGTGATATGCCAAGATTTCAGTTAGACCACATAATGGTCAGACAGAGATTCCGAAATAAGATATTGGATTCTAAGGTGTACCCAGGAGCAGATATAGACTCAGATCACAATATGGTAGTAATGAAGATAGGCTGAAGTTCAATAAATACGCAAAGAAGTACTAAGGAATGACGAGATACGGTTAAAGTTCTCTACGGCTATAGATACCGCAATAAGGAATAGATCAATAGGCAGTACAATTGAAGAGGAATGAACATCTCTAAAAAGGGCCATCACAGAAGTTGAGAAGGAAAACATGGGTACAAAGAAAGTAACTGCGAAGAAACCATGGATAACACAAGAAACACTTCAATTAATCGATGAAAGGAGGAGGTACAAAAATGTTCAGGGCAACTCAGGAATAGAGAAATACCAGTCGCTGAGGAATGAAATAAATAGGAAGTGCAGGGAAGCTAGGACGAAATGGCTGCAGGAATAATGTTTGGACACCGAAACAGCAATTATTGTTGGAATGAGAGACTCAGCATACAAGAAAGTCAAAACAACCTTCGGTGACATTAAAATCAAGGGAAATAACATTAAGAGTGCAACAGGAATTCCACTTTTAAATGCAGAGGAGAAAGCGGTAGGTGGTAAGAATACATTCAAACCCACATTGAGGGGAAGTTCTGTCTGATGTGACAGAAAAAGAGACATGAGTCGATTTAGAAGAGATAGGGGATCCAGTATTATAATCAGAATTTAAAAGAGCTTTTGAGGACTCAGGATCATATAAGGCAGAAGGGACATATAAGATTCCATCAGAATTACTAAAATCATAAGGGGAAATTGGCAACAAAACGGTTATTCACGTTGGTGTGTAGAATGTATGAGTGTGGCGACATGCCACTGACTATCGGAAAAACGTCATCCACACAATTCCGAAGACGGAAAGAGCTGACATTGTGAGAATGATCGGAATTTCAGCTTAACAGCTTATGCATAGACGTTGATTACAAGAATATACAGAAAAATATACAGAAAAATTAAGAAAATTGATGATGCGCTAGATGACGATCAGTTTGGCTTTAGGAAAGATAAAGGCACGAGAGAGGCAAATCTGACGTTGCGGTTAAAAATGGAAGCAAGACCAAAGAAAAATCAAGATACATTCATAGGATTAGTCGACCTGTAAAAAGCGTTCGAGAGTGTAAAGTGGTGCAAAATGTTCGACATTTTGAAAAAGTAAGGGTAAGGTACAGGGAGAGACCATAAAAGAAAGGTTCAGGAGTGGTATTAAATTTCAAGGTTAAAGGATATAAATGAAAATATTCGCTGATGACATTACTACCTTGAGTGAAAGTGATGAAGAATAACATGATGTGCTGAATGGAATGAACAGTTTAATGAATACAGAGTATGCATTGAGAGTAAATCGAAGGAAGACGAAAGTTATGAGAAGTAGTTAGAAATGAGAACAGCGAGAAACTAAACATCAGGATTGATGGTCAAGAAGTAGATGAAGTTAAGGAATTCTGCCACCTAGGCAGTAAAATTACCAATGACGAACGGAACAAGGAGGACATCAAAAGCAGACCAGTAATGCCACAAAGGTCTCTCCGGGCCAAGACAAGTCTACTAACATCAAATATCGGCATTAATTTGAGGAAGAAATTACTTAGAATGTACGTCTGGAGTGCAGCATAGTACGGTAGTCAAACATGGACTGTGGGAAAACCGGAACAGAAGAGAATCGAAGCAGTTGAGACGTGGTGCTACAGACGAATGTTGAGAAGCAGGTGGACAGATAAGGGATGAGGAGGTTCTGCAGAGCATCGGAGAGGAAAGAACATGTGGAAAACAGTGATAAAGAGAAGGGACAGGATGATAGGACATCTGTTAAGACATGAGGGAATGACTTCCATGTTACTAGAGGGAGCTGTAGTGGGCAAAAACTGTAGAGGAAGACAGAGATTGGAATACATCAAGCCAATAATTGAGGACCTAGGTTGCAATTACTATTCTGAGATGAACAGGTTAGCACGGGCCGCATCAAACCAGTTAGAAGACTGATGACAAAAAATTTTTGTGAAGGGTTCAAAAGTTAATGTTACAAAATTAGTCACATCAAACCATCATGGGAAAGTGGTTACCCTTACCTCCTATTTAAACGGCAAATACATTTTAGTATTTACATTGACAAGCTGCCTATTGGCTTCTGTATCAGGTTCTTCGGCCGACGTTCGTCCAATGATTTTACTGATTTTTCTCCAGCACGAGTGGCTGGCATTGTCAAAGCTTCACCCTACATTTCCGGTGATGAACTGGAGCCGATATCGCAGCCACAGACTATATCTACCTGTCGCACCGACTTCCGTGGGCTTCTCCTCTGTCATTTCCGGTGCGGTTCTACCTCTTGCTACCTGCGACGGTCGTTCGCTGCAGTACGGGAACCCAGGATCCGTTTACCTTAAGGCTTTCCTCTTTCTTGTTGAAACTGTTCGCGTGTTTTTGTATGTCTACAGTTTCTCTGAACAAGCGCATGTGATAGTGCTTCTCTACAAAAAAAAAAAAAAAAATTGGTTCTGAGCACTATGGGACTTAACTTCTGAGGTCATCAGTCCCCTAGAACTTAGAACTACTTAAACCTAACTAACCTAAGGACAACACACACATCCGTGCCCGAGACAGGATTCGAACATGCGACCGTAGCGGTCGCGCGGTTCCAGACTGTTGCTTCTCTACAGCCAGAACTTCCGTGTCGGCGAATTTTATTACGTGGTCGGTCGCAATCAGTGCGTGCTCTGCCACGGCCGATTTCTCCACCTGCCCCAACCTGCAATGTCGCTTATCTTCTTTGATCCTGGTGTTGATTGAGCGGCTAGTCATTCCGACATAAACTTTTCCGCATGTGCTTGGTATACGGTGTATTCCCGACATTGCAAGTGGATCCGTTTTCTCCTTTGCCGATCTAAGACACTCTTTCATCTTCCTTGACAGTTTGAAAATCGTCTTTACGTCGTGTTTGCGCAGTATACGGCCGATTCTGTCCGTCACTCTGGGATTGTATGGCAGAAAGGCCGTACCCGACATTTCTTTTTCTGATTCCTTACATCGCCGCGTGTTTCGCTCTGTAACACTTCTAATATACCATGGAGTACCATTGCTCCTCAGAACACTTTCCAGGTGTTGCATTTCGCGTCTGTGGTGCTGCGGCTCACATATTCGTCCTGCTCGCGTTACGAGCGTAATAATCATTCCTCTTTTCTGGCTCTGGTGGTGGTTTGATAGTTTGTGCAGGTGTCGGTCCGTGTGTGTCGGTTTTCGATACACGCTGTGTCCCAGATTTTGGCCATCCCTTGTGACCAGCACATCTAGAAATGGCAGTTTTTTGTCCTTTTCTACTTCCATAGTAAACTTTATGTTGGCATGGAGGCTGTTCAAGTGTCTTAGGAAGTCACCGAGCTGTTCCTCACCATGGCTCCACACAGCGAAAGTATCATCGACGTATCTGTATCACACCTTAGGTTTGCAAGTCGCCAAGTCCAGTGCCTGTGCTTCGAAATGTTCCACGAAGAAGTTGGCCACCACTGGACTAAGAGGACTACCCATGGCGACGCCTTCCAGCTGTTCGTAGAAATTTCCGTACCACGTGAAACAGCTCGTTGTAACAAGAACTTTTCTGCTCCTTACGTTTCGTCCAGGACTGCGCTGGACTTCCTCAGAGGCGCTGCTCCGCTGAGTCTTGCCGACTGACTGGTCGGGTGTCTGAGAGCGACTTATATATTGTGAGAAAAGGGGGCGTGGTTCGGGTGACACGTGATGAGCAGTGATAATCCATAGCAAAGATAGGGTTGACTATCGGTTACCACCTTGTCAAAGATAAAAATTGTTAGCAATTTTGTAGAGCCACTGTCCATATATCGCTAAGTTTCATAGCCTCCTCTTTCCTATTAAAATTATCGTGATGTTTATAAATTTCGATAGCTTCTCTGTAAGCCATGAATAGTAATTTAACGGTGTAGATAAAACTTCGGTATCCGAAAACTTCACTTGGTGGTTGCCTGGTTGAAAAGCATGTTCCGCTACAGCTGACTTTTCTATTTTTCCAAGTCGACAAAGACTTTTATGCTCTTTCAGTCGTGTGTTTACGCTTCTTTTGGTAGTACCAATGTAAACTTTACCACACGTACATGGAATTTTATACACACCACATGTCGACAGGGGATGGCGTTTATCCTTCACAGATCGTAGTACTTGACTTATTTTCGTTGTTGGTTTAAAGATCGGTTTTATGTCCTATTTTCGTAAAATCTTACCGATCCGATCTGTTACTTTTTTAATAAAAGGGAGAACTACTGTATTTTTCTGTCGTTGTGGTTCATTCTTATCTTTTGGGTTTCTGTTCCTTGGACGCAAAATCCTATTTATCTCTTTTCTTGAGTAGCCGTTTTTTTCAAAAGCCTGCTTCAGATGTTTCACTTCAGCATCCAAATGTTCAGGTGTACATATCCGTTCCGTGTTGTCGATCGTGAACGTTAGTGGAACGTTGTTCTTATGGATCTTAGGTAGTCGACAGTAAAATCATCAGATGAACGTCGGCCGAAGACCCCGAGACAGATGCCAATAGGCAGTTTGTCAACAAGTGACCACGAAAGCCTCAACAATTTTGTAATACTTGTTATACGTTTATACTAAATGGAAGAGGATACAAGATTGGAAAAGTTCAAAAAATAGCAACCAACTGACGTACAAAACGAGTAACTAGGTGAATTCTACAATGCTAAGCAAATGTACCGGACGCCACCTAGTACGATAGATCATCTTGTGATTAAATTCATGCACACACACACAGAAATAGCAGCAACAGAGATCTCCAGTGTACTAAGGGCTTAATACAGACGATGATGCACCACACTACTATAAACCGTAGAAGCACTGCAAAAATTATCCAGAATCTGAGGCATTTACAAATAGCAGAAGCCCTCGGGGGAGTATTAGGGAGCCAGTGAAGCCTGAAACCAGGACTTGGTAACAGCACATTAATTGTGTCAGACCAAAATATCGAGTTAGAAGGAGTGGAAAATAGCGCAGTCGAAGTGCTAGATGAGATTTACATTGAATCAGAAATTGTTTCTTCAGCGCGTGGTTAATACGACTTAACGGTTTTGTGTAAGCAAAAGAATGTAAGTAAAACCTTCTAATGGACTTCAGAGTCACCTGTAGACGTAATTTAGGAAGAAAAATTAGTCCTGTGTGTGTCTCCTTCGACATTGTGTACTTAAAAGCCCAAGCAGTCGTAAGAATATAAACAATCTGGCTTCATAATCATTTGTGTCAAAGCATTCTACCACAGATACTATTGAATACTTGGCTTTCCGTGTCCGCCATCGGAAAGAGGCGGTGACCTTATAGTAGCCGGCCGGAGTGGCCGTGCGGTTCTAGGTGTCTGGAACTGCTACGGTCGCAGGTTCGAATCCTGCCTGGAGCATGGATGTGTGTGATGTCCTTAAGTTAGTTAGGTTTAAGTAGTTCTAAGTTCTAGGGGACTAATGACCTCAGAAGTTGAGTCCCATAGTGCTCAGAGCCATTTGAACCTTACAGTAAACAAGTACAGGGGTGAGTAAGGAAAACGCGTCGTCTGTCAGCTGTGTGTATACTATCAATGGTTCGTCATGTCCTCTTGAAATATCACTATAAAAACTCACGATGATCCGATCGAAACGCCTTTACTCCCAGATGCAGCAGTAATGTGGTCGATTAATAAACAGAAGGTCGCCTCATATCTCACACCGAGCTGAAGCCAACTTCGGCAGGGACCGTATAGAGTAACAGTGGAACAATTTACAGAGAATAATTCCTCAGACTCTAGTAAAATCTTATTCTTCTAGAGCAGATGAAGATGAGAGGGCTCACCATTACAGATCTTTGTCTCTGTCTCAAAACCATTAACGTTTTGGTCGTCTTGCGCTCTTCACCCATAGTATCCTACGCCATTGATGGAGGTTCAGCATGCATTCGTTGTTCTTATAATTCTCAGAATCTGTAACTGAATAACAGGCTAACACAGACGCCGAAGCTTTCGATTAGTGTATGCCATCCGATTGCAAAATACAGCTGATGTCGAATCACGTCTCGATCGAATATCGGTCGGTGCATAAGTTGACACGGAGAGGAATACGATGATGGTGGTTTTAAAGGGCTGAAATGAGCGGTTGTTAGTGACGTTGATAATTATGACTATATATATTTAGAGAGACGAAGACCTATTTCGTAAGACACTTTCTATAGTCACTGCGCTAAGGACACGGAGGGGACCTTTAATGACTATCGGGCAATGATAACAGCTAGGAGGGACTACGACGCAGTCTAATCGCACAAAATCTGTGCGATAACCGTTCTTCGGAACACAGGGCGACGCGTTTCCTAGTCTGTCTCAGGCTGCGGTAAGGATAGGAAGCCGCTAACACGGCGCTTGGCAGCAGTTACGACGCTTGCACCACCATCGCGGTACTCGTAACTACAGTCACCGCCTATTAAAACATGTCTTCATAAATATTAGGGTCCAGAGCAAACAAGGTACTTCCCACTCCATTGAAGGAAAGCCTGTTCAAAACGCGTGAACGAGTTAGGTACTTACTGTTCTGGGGAGGTGGTAAATCAATACGAGATCCCGAAGACCTATCACTGGTACATATGGAAAAGACATTCTCTGTAGTGCATCTGTCTCGCATCTCCCACATTCACAGTGTTATGCGGCCATAACATAATCTTTCTACAAAGCTGAAAATGAAATCCATGCAGTGTACGAGGCGCGTTTTATAAGGAACGTTTTGCCACAATGCGGCCGCAGCGCTGCGGTCGGCGTGCTGCGTATGCGCACTGGGTACGTACAACTGTTGTCTACGCACCGACGCCATTACAGTCTGATTCTTCCTTGTTTACGTTGTGTACTGAGTGTTTAAGATGCCTCCGATAATCGTCAGTCCCGCTGACTGTGAAGCACTGGCTGTTATAAGATTTCTTATTGCTTAAGGCCTAAAAGCGATCGATATTTATCTTGAGTTCTGTGAGTTTACAGTGAAAAATTTATGAGTGATGGAATGGTAAGAAAGTGGGTGAGAGCATTTATAGATAGCCTCACAAATGTGCGTGATGAACAACAGAGTGGGCGTCCTTCGGTCGTTAATGGAAGTTTGGTGCAGAAAGTGGACAATAAGGTGAGAGAAAACAGACGCTTTACGATTTCCTCCTTGTGGGATGACGTTTCTAATGTTTCTTGTAGTGTTTTGTATGGCATTGTGAAAGAGCACTTTAATTACCGAAAATTGCGCGCACGTTTGTACCGAAAACGTTGACAGATGCACACAAAACCAAACGTTTAGACAGTACATTGACTTTTCTTGAGCGGTACCACAACATCAGTGATGATTTCTTAAGCCAAATTATTATGGGCGATGAAATTTGGGTGGCCTACGACTCACCAGAATCAAAGCAACAGTCCATGGAATGGCGGCATTCAGATTCACCCAGAAAAGTGAAGTTTAAGCAAACAATTTCTGCCTGGAAAATAATGTGCACAGGTTTTTGGGACAGAAAAGGAGTATTTCTTGTGGAATTTCTGCCCCATAATGCGAAAATCAGTGCAGCAGCTTACTGTAAGACATTCCACAATCTGCGCCGTTCAGTTCAGAACAAAAGACGTGGCAAGTTCTGCAACGGTATCATTTTGCTGCAAGACAATGTCTGTCCGCATGTGGCGAATCAGACCAAAGATAACATCACATCTTTTCGATGGGAAACTCTAGATCATCCTCTGTACAGCCCCAATCTGGTGTCCAGTGACTACCATCTGTTCCTGCGCTTGAAGAAACACCTGGGCGATCTTCAAGACCATGACGAAGTCAAAACAGTCGTGATGCAGTGGTTAAAAAGTCAGGCGGCAGACTTCTCTGAGGAGGGTATTCAAAAACTGGTACAACGTTATTACAAGTGCGTCAATATTGACTGAAATTATGTAGAAAAGTGGATTAAGGTACAGGGTTTCATGTAAAAATATAATTATTGAGATATCTTACCACGTCATTTTTTAATTTCAAACGGTACTTACTTAAAAAAACACGCCTTGTATATCCGCAGCTCGTGGTCTCGCGGTTCTCGTTTCCCGAGCACAGGGTACCAGGCTCGCTTCCCGGCGGAGTCAGGAATTTTCACATGCCCTGAGGTGACTGGGGGTTATTGTGTCGTCTTCGTCATCATCATTCATCCCTGTTACGTTCGAAGGAAGGCAACGGCAAGCCACCTCCATTATGACCTTGTCTAGTATGGTGGTGCAGATCTCCCGCATCGTTCCCCTATGCTCTGTCAAGAAGCATGGGAATGTATTTCTTTTTCATGCCACACAAGAAATGCGTTGCCTTATCACTGTGTTACAATAGTAAATATGAAATATCATATAATTCTATTAATGATTTCTAACTCTATTAAAACATATTTCCTTCTGTTTGTTGTAGTTTACGTGGTGAAACCAAAGAGTCTATGTAAACCAACCCTGTCAGACTGTCCCAAGAACTAGAAGCATTGCAAGTCTGTCGGCTCATCCCGCAGGAGCTAACTAGTCTGTGATTGAGTGAAGACCAGATGGCTGGACTGCTGACTGAAGACATCTACAATTTCCAGCGAACGCCAGAAATTCCAACAGCGTCAGAACTTACCTCTTTTGCTAACAACAAAAACTGGTGGAATCAACTAAACCTCTTTTATGATAGTTAGCGATAGCAATAGATCAGCTATACATTTAGAACTGACTGCAAATTTAGTATTTAAAAACGTGGTTTTGCTCGTTTTTTGTATTTCTGTTGGCCTTGTAATAGTTGTAATCTGACACAATAAACTGTAGTTTCATGTCGTCAATTGTTATATTTCAATCGTAGAATACATTTCCTTACCTGTAACTTCACACAACTACTGGCGAACTATGACAGTGTATTAAACATACAAAATGCAGTTCATCCATTCATGCAAACCTCGTACCATCCGAATACCCAGTTCCGACTTTAACACATTGGCTGGATCGAGGACCCCGGTGCACACAGCAGAGACTTACGACAGAGACAGTGGCATGGCCTTATCTTTCCTGGATAATGCGTGATATATTTGCAACACAGAGTACTGAAACCTGGTTGGTAGGTACTCAGAGAGTGCACAGGACAAGGCTATGATTGCGGGTGGGGCCATAAACAGTTACTGTGAGTTGCACAATCAAACACACAACTTTATTATTCTAAGAACCACTTAGTTACGCATTGCTTTAAAAGATTGCTGAAAGCCTAGTTAAAGAAAACTTGAGATGCTTTCGGGGCAGAAGGCCCAAAACCACACCAAAAAAAAAGAACGGCTAAAGGCCTGGCTTAGAAATCAAAAGCAATCAAAAACAGAAGGTAAAAGTTTTTAAAAAGAAACATACAATGGAAAACAGTTAGCTGCTGAAGGCCTACACTACACGTCTTAAGGACAACTATAATTAAAACACATTAATAATTTCCTTTTTAAATTTACAACAGAATGGCTGAATGCCTAATTAAAGAAATATTAACTTATTGCATGGCTGAAGGCCAGAAACAAATTTGAAACAATGTCAAAAGCCCTGAACAACAAGTCAGACAAACAATTTAAAATAAACCCCTTCCTTCATATAAAAAATTTTCCTCTAAAGAATACACATAGCGGAATGCCTTATTAAAAGGTGTTTACATAAATCCTTGGTGGAAGTCTGTACATAACACATCGAACAACTAAGGGCTTAGGGCCTGGATTACAAACGATTTCACGTAGAAAAAATTTGTAGGAAAAAAAATAAAATCAATTTTCAGAATTTTAATTTAAAAAAATGTGTGTGAAATCTTATCGGACTTAATTGATAAGGTGATCAGTTCCTAAGCTTACACACTACTAAACCTAAATTATCCTAAGGACAAACACACACACCCATGCCCGAGGGAGGACTCGAACCTTCGCCGGGACCAGCCGCACAATCCATGACTTCAGTGCCTTAGATCGCTCGGCTAATCTCGCGCGGCAATTTTAATTTACCAAGGCTGAAGGTCTCTACGTAAAATTAAAAAAAAAGAACTGAATTAATACATGGCCGAAGACCACGCACAATACTTCAAACTAAAATTAAAATCACAATCTAAAATAAACAGAACAAGTGGTGCTCAGAAGTGTTCCAAGGGTCTGCCTGAGAAGGTAGATCAAACGTAAGGTGAGGTGAGACAGGCAACCAAGAGTTGAAGTTAAATAATCCAATGGCAACCAAAACTAGGGATGGCCCAAAGACCAACCAACAATTTAACAAATTCCCTTTTGTCTGACCAATGGCACTTCGATGGAAAATGTCAGACAAGGGCGAGGATACGAAAAAAAACTTTAATTTAAGATAGCTGAAGGCCTTTATGTAAAATTTAAAAAAGAACTGAATTAATACACAGTCAAAGACCTCGCACAGCACTTCAAACTAAAATGACTCGTACAGCTTCAGACACGGCGTTTGAAAACAACCAAGGGAACAATAACCACTCTAGGCATATATACCCAAACAACTTAAAGGCTGTTGAACTACATGCCATGCCGGATAGCGTCAACACGACGAGGAACAGCACATTGCCAGAAAAGTACGCTAACGACCAGGACAGGTAACTGGGGCGTTAATGGCCACAGGGGAGAAAATACCGCTGGTGCACTTCACTGATAAGTAACAGTCAGTTCAATAATAAATCACAATTACAGGAAGACAGCTGCAAGATTTCGCCGACTCCAACACATCATACATTGCTGCTAGCCTGAACGGCCCAGGGACCAACAACCCACAAATCAACAAACAGATGTCACAATAGTTGAGGATTCATAACAGTTAACTGATCACTCAACTTCAGCGTCCAGGTTCGGTGGGCAACGAACTTTGTCGCTCTCGCAGATAGCGCCTCACGATCCGACAGTGCGTGCACGCCGCCAGCCGTCCCGGCCTGGCCTTGCTCCCCGGGGAGTTCCTCGCTGCTCCGTCCCAACTGACTGACCAGCATGCAGCACACAGACAGCATTAAAATAGCTGCTCAGTCAAAACCACACAAGCTACACACTGTTCCACGAAACAATTCCACAAACAGCTCGAACAATACTAAAACCATTCGATCGATAAGCGCTGCTGCTACCACTCACAGGCAGGCAAGCCAGCAACTTAATAACGCCAGTAAATCGAATAAGAAACGGTACGGCAGAACCGCAAAGACAAGATGTCAAGCAATAAACGGCACGAACACAAGCCGCGCACGGCTCACATACATGGTGTCTTCTCTCGCTGTTCTGTCTGGCGGTTCAAGGCGGAAAGCAAAACAGTTTTACTGTAAGGTTACAAAGTAATCTGTGAAATACCGCTCCAAGACGCAAGTTTGCATTATCGCTGTAAAAAAAAGTTATAGTGTACCATCTCAAACGCTAGCTCTTCTAGACTGAAACATAAATACCAAAGCGTGCGAAAAAGTAATGCCCACGAATTATACATGTGAAAAATCTAAAAGCTTTTTAAATAAATTAAACTTTATTAGCATTCTTCATCTTTATTCTCCGTGTCTACATACTTATATCTTATCATAGTCACCACAACGACGAACAACTTTCTACCAACGAGACACCGGTTTCCTGATACTGCCATTGTAGAATGACTGACTTTGTTAAAACAGCCACAACGTTACCTCTGCCTGCACTCCCTCGTCACTATCAAAGTGAAATCCGTAAAAGTGTTCAAGTTCTGGAACCAAATGAAAATCGGGTAGGGCCAAGCTAGGATTGTATGGAGGATGAACGATGATTTGAACTCAAGGTGTACGGTTGTTGCAGATATCCTCATGTTTAAGAAAAGAGTGCCCCATGTTTGGAAGAACTCTTCGAATTCGTATTTTCAGTTTTGTGAGGGATTACCAAACGCCGCTTCTGACTCACCGATATAGCTATGCTGCACACAACCATTCTACACGCTGTGTTTAGGTAACCTCTACCAGCAGAGGACTGCAACTTGCGTCAGAGAAACGTGAAAGTCGACCAAATAATACGCGACATGTAAAACTGCGACTGGTATTTTGCACGCAATATAAAATTCGTAGGCATACCTTTTAGCACGCCTTCGCACATCACGGTTTTATCAGTAACGTACATCTACATCTACGTGATTACTCTGCTATTCACAATAAATCGCTTGGCCGAGGGTTCAATGAACCACCTGCAAGCCGTCTCTCTACCGTTCCACTGTCGAATGGTGCGAGGGGAAAACGAGCGCTTAAATTTTTGTGTGCGAGCCCTGATTTCTCTTATTTTATCGTGATGATCATTTCTCCCTATGTAGGTGGGTGTCAACAGAACGTTTTTGCAATCGGAGTGGTAAACTGGTAACTGAAATTTCATGAGAAGATCCCGTCGCAACGAGAAACGCCTTTGTTTCAATGATTGCCAATCCACTTCACGTATTATGTCTGTGACACTATCTCCCCTATTTCGCGATAATACACAACGAGGTGCCATTCTTTGTACTTTTTAGATGTCATTCGTCAGTCCCACCTGATGCGGATCCCACACCGCACACCAATACTCCAGAATAGGGCGGACAAGCGTGGTGTAAGCATAGTTGACCTACTGCACCCTCTAAATGTTCTGCCAATGAATCACAGTCTCTGGTTTGCTCTACCCACCACATTGTCTATGAGATTATTCCAATTTAGGTTATTTGTAATTGTAGTAACTAAGTATTTAGTTGAATTAGTAACCTTCAGATTTGTGTGATTATCGCGTACTCGAATTATTTAGTACTCATGTGAATAACTTCACACTTTTCTTTACTCAAATTGCCATCATTCGCTGCATACAGATATCTCAATCATTTTGCCATTCGATTCGGTCATCTGATGGCTTCACAAGACGGTATATGACACCATCGTCTGAAGACAATCTCATAGGGCTACTCAGATTGTCTCCCATGTCGTTAATATAGATCAGGAACAAAGAGGGCCTCAAACATTTCCTTGGGGAACGCCGGATATTACTTCCGTTTTACTCGATGACTTTCCGTCTATTACTGCAAACTGCGACCTTTCTGACAGGAAATCAAGAATCCAGTCGCACAACTGAGTCGATATTTCATAGGCACGCAGTTTGGTTAGAGGACGCTGGTGAGGAGTGGTGTTGGAAGCCTTCCGGAAATCTAAAAATATGGATTCAATTTTACATCCCCTGTCGATAGCAATCATTACGTCACGAGTGTAACGAGCTAGTTGTGTTTCACAAGAACGATGTTTTCTGAATTCGTGCTGGCTGTGTGCCAACAAATAGTTTTCTTCGAGGTAATTTATAATGTTCCAAAACCCTACCGCATATCGACGTTAGTGATATGGGCTTGTAATTCAGCGTATTACTCATATTTTCCTTTTTGGGTATTAGTGTGACTTGAGGAATTTTCCAGTCTTTAGGTACGGAACTTTCTGTGAGCGAGCGCTTGTACATAACAGCTAATTGTGGAGATTTTGCATCAGCATACTCTGAAAGGACCCTAACTGGTATTCAATCTGGACAGGAGGCCTTGCCTTTATTAAGTGATTTAAGCTGCTTTGTTACACCGAGGATATCTACTTCTATGTTTCTCATCTTGGCAGTTGTTCTTGACTGGAATTCAGTAGGTAGTTGTTCTTGATTGCAATTCAGTAATATATTATTTCTTATCTAGTGAGAAACCATTTTGCGCAATAAATGTTAATTTCATTGGTTGAGGTGATTTTTCGATTAGTGTACATTGACTTATGAATTTCAGTAAATAAGAGCAATAATATAATGAGAAAATGCATACACCTTTAATCCTAATATTAACATTGGGGTCAATATTATTCCATAAGCAACTGGAAACATATAACACTTGCTTTAAAAACTATTATTTTCAAACCACATGACTTTGTCCCTCGAAGTCATTTTTATCCAGTTGTTTTGAACTGTTTCGTATTTACATCACACCACTACTTAAGTGTCGTGTTTCCACTGAGGGCCACTGGAGTCAATATGACACCAATCTAAACTATTTTTCGTTTCTTGAATGTAGCATCTCTGAAATCGGAAAGGTGACTTATGTTGGAACAGCTGTGATGTATATTTTCATGCTAGTTCATTAAAATACTGTTAATATATTACGTGTAAATCTCTTGGGTTCTTCATAATCCCAGTAGTACGCAGTGAAACAAACATACGAGTATCTTCCGGGTAAGACGAGCTCAGGTCAGCAAGCCATGCGAAAAAATAAAAAATTACCACATTTGCGTTTTATTATTTCTGATAACCAGGAAGTAGAGGCGAAGAACGCTAGAGAGTAGAAATTTCGCTTGACAGAGCAAACAGAAGCCTACTCGATCGCTAACAGGGATGAAAAACTTCGTCAATTGCACAGTATATTACAACACCCCTACTTCTATCGGAATTTATTTATCAGTTAAGCAAGATCATTGCCGTTGTAGTTCTTCTCGCTTCGTTATTGGTAACGTTTCCCTTTCTTTTCTTCACATTACCTAGTTATATCTTATATTTCCTTTCATAATGGAATCTGATAATATCTGATGGATACAGGAATGTGGGGATAAGATTATCTTGGAATACATATCAATACATCAAAACTGAGTATCAGCGTAATCTACAAAATGATGACATGAAAGAATTTTTTTTTCAGAACAGTATTGAGAGCACTAATACGCTTTGAAACGACAATCTGTTCGGTTTTGATAGTATAATGGCTGTCATCATCGTTGATGTTTCTCCTGTAATTCATCGTGATGGATTGGATGCTGCATCCTGGATTAGTTTCTTATTTTGCATCTCCATTCGGTGAAATTCCACGGGAAACGAGCGAAAATGCCTCCAGCCTCACGAGACAATAAATCATTTACGTAAAATAGCCTTTTTCACATTGTTCTTTTTCTACAAGTAAAGCTGAAAATTCATTATTGAAAGTATTACTTATAAGAAATAATACCGTTAATACAGAAAGTTCGATGCTGTGTGAGTATCCACTGTCTTATTCTTCGGTATTGGTTATAGGAAACTGCTTTGTTTTGATCGATTGCGTTTTATTTTAGTATCAAACGTAAATCTCAAAGGGCTACAAAACAGGTCCGTTGCTTGATAGAAGTATCCAAAAGCACATAGGATGAAGAAAAATTACCACACTTGGTTGTCAGTATGCGGTTCCTCATCTCGGTCTACTCAAACTTAGTGCCATTTGTCTGTTTAACAGGAATGCGATTTACCAGTTTTCCAAAGGCGTTGCTGAGAGCGACAAAGGAAAGGCATCAGATCGACTTATTCATCGTTTGTGTACTGCATCGGGAAGGTGCTCTACATGAATTTGGCAGGACCAGTTATGGTTGTGCGCTGCACGGTTAGTGGACATAAGTTTACAGTTTACTAGATCCCACTGTCATGTGGTGGGCTATTGTAAAGTGGCAAAATGATGCACTGCTTTTAAACAACGAGAAATGTGGAATGGACGTCTAAAATAATAGGAAACCAACCTGACGAGAATTTGAAACATAGCTCGCTCCAGGAGAAATGTGGAATGGACGTCTAAAATAATAGGAACCCAACCTGACGAGGATTCGAAACATAGCTCGCTCCATGGTGGATAAGGGTTTGATGTTCCGAAAGCCTATTCAGCGAAGTACGATGGCTTGTACGGTTTCTGTAGTATAAACACATATCTATGTAGATTCCGATGTGCTGAGCGATATGATTGTATTGACAGTAAACCATTGTCATACATGTGTTTTTTTGCAGATGCACCCGATCTGATCTGAATCTAGATGAGAACTTACATGCCGAAGTTTTTTCTTCATCCTGTGTATAGAGTAAGGAAGTTAAACATAGTGAGTATGTAAGAAGAGTAACTGTAAATTCGAAATGGGTACAAAAAAGAGTATTGCTCAGTGGGAGTAGTAGTTGTTATCGTCGTCAGTCCAAAGACTGGTTTTGTGCAGCTCTCCTCTCTACCCCATCGTGTGCCAGCATCTTCATCTGCGAATAACTACTCCAAGTTATATTATTCTAAATCTGCTTACTGCATTCATCTGTAGGTGTCCATCTACGATCTTACCCCCATACGTTTCTTTGGCACTAAATTGGTGATAACTCGATGTCTCCGGATTTGTCCTACTAACTTATTCCTTCTTCTAATCAGGTTCTGAAATGAATTAAAACATGGGCAACAAATAGTCTAGACAAAAGACAATATAAGATTTTTAAATATGGTACTACAGAAGAATAATGAATATTTGGTAAGTAGAACACGTAACTATGAGGAAGTAAGGAATAGAATTGGGGAGAAACGAAATTTGTGGCACAACCTGACTAGAAGATGGGATCAGTTGATAGGATACATTCTAGGACATGAAACACTCCACAGAAATACTTTCAGAAAAGACTTCCTAACACTTAAATCTACATTAGACGTTAACAAATTTCTCTCCTTGAGAAATGCTTTTCCTGCTGTATCCTCTCTAATTTCGACATCATCAGTTATTTTGGTGCCGAAATAGCAAAACACATCTACCACATTGTCTCATTTTCTAATAATATTCCCTTATCATCACCTGATTTAATACAGCTCCGTTTCGTTACCCTTGTTTTACCATTGTTGATGTTCATCTTATATGCACCTTCCAAGACCCTGTCCGTTCTGTTCAATTGCTCTTCATATTCCTTAGCTGACTCTGACAGAATTACAGACTCATCGTCAAACCTGATCGTCAAACTCATCGTCTTCTTTCTGAAGTTTAATTTCCTCCTCTAATCCTTTTGTTTGCTTTCCGTTACTGCTTCTCCAGTGTACAGATTGAATAATATCTCCGATAAGCTGCACCACTGTTCCACTCCCGTCTCACATGCTCTCTGGTTTTCGCACCAGTTTGAACAGCTTTTTGCTGTTTTACAGTGAACATGGTCAAAAGCTTTCTCATTGTCTACATATGCTACAAAAGTAGGTATGCCTTTTTGCAATTTTCTGTAAAGAATTTGCATTAGTCGTTCTCTTGGAATCTGAGGATATTCACCTGTCCCATGCATCATACCAGGTGGAAGACTTGTGTCATGGTTGGTTCTCCCAATGTTATCAGTAGTCCTTACAGAATGTATTTACTCCAGGGCCCTTGTTTCAGCTTAAGTATTTCAAAGCTCGGTCAAATTATTCTCCAGTATCTTATCATCTTCATTCACATCCTCTTCCATTTCTATAATACTTCCTGCTAGTTTTCCTCCTTTCTATAAATCCTCTTTATGTTCCTTCCACCATACAGTTTCCCTTCTTTACTTAACGCTAGTTTTCAGTCTCAGCTCTTGATGTTCATAGAGATGCTTTCCCGTTCTCCAAAGGCCTCTTTAATGTGCCTCTAGGTGGTATCTATCTGTCCCTAGTGACATGTGCTTCTGAATCCTTAGATTTGTCCTCTGGCCATTCCTGCTTAGATATTCTGCACTTCCTGTCTTGCGCATTTTTTAGGTGTTTCTATTCTCCTTGACCAGCTTCATTTGCTGCATTTTTTACTTTTTCCTTTCATCAAAGAAATTCAGTAATTTCTGCGTTATCCAAGGATTTCTACTAGGCTTTGTCTTTTTACTTATTATATCTTGAGCTGCCTTCACTATTTCGCCTCTCAAAGCTACCCATTTGTCTACTCCTCTATGATTGTCCTCTGCTCTAACCAATTGTTGCCTAATGAACCCTGCAATGCTCCCTCTAATGCTCCCTATGATTCTTTCTTAAATTTTCAGGTGTCATATCCTTTCCTACCTTTCTTGCAATTTATTCAGTTTTAATCTACAGTTCATAAACAATAAACAGTGGTCATAGTCCTTACTTGTCCCTGGGAACATCTTATATTTTATAATATGTGTCTGGAGTCATTTTCCTCTGCAAAATCTCATCTTCCCTCTTCAGGAGCCGGCCGGAGTGGCCGTGCGCTTCTAGGCGCTACAGTCTGGAGCCGAGCGACCGCTACGGTCGCAGGATCGAATCCTGCCTCGGGCATGGGTGTGTGTGGTGTCCTTAGGTTAGTTAGGTTTAATTAGTTCTAAGTTCTAGGCGACTGATGACCTCGGAAGTTAAGTCGCATAGTGCTCAGAGCCATTTTGAACCTCTTCAGGAACCACAGGTTTGTCTGACCGTTCAACAAATACTGGTCCAATGTTTTTGCACCTATCGTACAGCCATCTCTATTGCTAAGGCACGGAAGCCACTGCACCAACCCAAGTTCCATGGTAGGGGGAGGGGGGAGAAATGGTTGTAGCCAATCTTATATACACTTAGTATTTAAGTCAATCATTACAAGCATGAATAATATCTAACTATCGATCTATGCAGACTTCACAATCATGTAAGTATACCTGGAAACTAGCTGTATATTTTCTATGTGGGCTGGCTAGCTTCTTATATAAGTGATTCATCAAATTAATGTTCAAAGTTGTTCTCCAAAAATGATGATGGGAAACAATTCTGTTTTGTGTGACTGTTTAATTCCACAAGGAACAATGATATATACTAACGTAAATGAAACATGTAAATAGACCTCACTTGACAGAGTTTTTAGCAATAACCAAGTACAAATGACACTGCGTGGAATCTATTGCACTTCTCTGTAATAATAATGGAGAGCAGAGCGAACAGGTCAAATACACACATCAAAAAAGTTTTGCTTCACCTCGGTTCCAAGATTTCCGGAACCTGTATAGAAAATTGGAATATAAAACAACATAATATCATTTTCGCTCTTTTTATTGCTCATAAAAACTACTCATTGCATTTTGTACCAGCATAAAGCGAGACCTCCAGAGGTGGTGGTCCAGATTGCTGTACACACCAGTACGTCTAATACCCAGCATAACGCCCTCATGCATTGTTGCATGCCTGTCTTCGTCGTGGCATATTATCCACTAGTATATCAAGGCACTGTTGATCCAGATTGTCCCACTCCTCAACAGCAATTTGGCATAGATCCCTCAGAACGGTTGATGGGTCACGTCGTCCATAAACCGCCCTTTCCAATCTATCCCAGGCATGTTGATACGGTTCATGTCTGGAGAACATCTGGCCACTCTAGTCGAGCGATGTCGTTATTCTGAAGAAAGTCATTCACAAGATGTGCACGATGGGAACGCGAAATGTCGTCCATGAAGACCAATGCCTCACCAATATGTTGCCGATATGGTTGTGCTACCGGTCAGAAGAAGGCATTCACGTATCGTACAGCCGTTATGGCAACATTCATGACCACCAGCGGCGCACGTCGGCTCCACATAATGCCACCCCAAAACAGCAGAGAACCTCCACCTTGCTGCACTCGCTAGACAGTGAGTCTAAGCCGTTCAGCCTGACCTGGTTGCCTCCAAACACGTCTCTGACGATTGTCTGGTTGAAGGCATATGGGACACTCATCGGTGAAGAGAATGTGATGCCAATGCTGAGCGGTCCATTCGGCAGCTTGTTGGGCCCATCTGTACCGCGCTGCATGTTGTTGTGGTTGCAAAGATAGACCTCGCCATGGACATCGGGAGTGAAGTTGCGCATCATGCAGCTCTTGCGCACAGTTTGAGTCGTAACACGACGTCCTGTGGCTGCACGGAAAGCATTATTCAACGTGGTGGCGTTGCTGTCAGGGTTCCTCAGAGCCATAATCCGTAGGTAGCGGTCATCCACTGCAGTAGTAGCCGTTGAACAGCCGCAGTGAGGCAAGTCATCGTCAGTTCCTTTCTCTCTGTATCTCCTCAATGTCCGAACAACGTCGCTTTGGTTCACTCCGAGACGCCTGGACACTTCCCTTGTTGAGAGCCCTTCCTGGCACAAAGTAACAATGCGGACGTCATAGAACCACAGTATTGACCGTCTACGCATGGTTGAACTACAGACAACACGAGCCGTGTACCTCTTCCCTGGTGGAATGACTGAAGCCGATGAGCTGTCGGGCCCCTTCTGTCTAATAGGCGCTGCTAATGCATGGTTGTTTACATCTCTGCGTGGGTTTAGTGATATCTCTGAACAGTCAAAGGGGCTGTGTCTGTGATACAATATCCACAGTCAATGGCTATCTTTAGGAGTTCAGGGAACCGGGGAGATGCAAAACTTTTTTGATGTATGTAATTTCGATAAACAAGTAGGTACTCGGGTGCAGTACTATGATTTTACCTAAAGATACAAAGTGGTTCTACAAACAAAGTGGTTCTTAGAAACCTCACTTCGAAATCTGGGCTGCTGAAAAATCAACTGAATTCCAAAGGCAGAAGCTCCTTCAATTACCTTAGTGCGGCGCAAGGCAGTGTGCTGGCGATGGCTGATATTCGTGGTTGGCTGCACTGCACGGAGATGAGCGCGCCTTGGAGACCGATCGAAGCGCGAACACGGAAAAAAACAGCAAGGGCGGCAAAGTACGCGACCAACTCCTGTGGTGGCCAGGAACGAATTGTCCCGGCTGCAGTGACAGATATCGTCTTCGATCCTGCCGCTTCTAATTTAGCTAAACGCACTTATCTGTTAGCACCAACTGGAATTCTTTTTTTTCTCTTTTTTGCTATTTACAACATCTTTTCTCCGAGTTCACTAATTTCATTCGGAACTCGCATCTTAAGATATTTTTTCCTTAAATATTTGAACATCGTTGCTTTTCAGCCACCTTCCGTCTTTTATCAGGTTCCCCGCTTTTTCTTTCCATTTCTCTAATGGAAGCCAAAATATCATCCTATGATAGCCATATGCCATACTGGTAAAAGGGGATGAAAATCTGGATTCTCGAGCGCTATTATGCTGGGATAGACAGACTGATCTGTGGTCTGCTTGTAAAGTGTTCTGGATTGCAACAAAGGCTTACATATGTTGCCTACGGTGGGGCTCAACGGAATCCGTATTATCCTGAATGGATCATGTTACCTGTCCATGATCAGTCACAGGACGTTGAAAGACGCTGGCATCTGGACCTGTCTGCTCTTCGTTCTCAAATCGTCTCGTCTCCTGACAAGTCACCGTCCCTGTCGTCGAATCGCTCCATCATGTGACTAGAATTTATACGATATGCGTCCATTAACAACCTCGCCTTACTCCTTGTCAGCAGTCAGAACTGAATGACATTATTACAGCAATGATACTAATTGATGCGAGAAGGGATCTAATAATCTACCATTCTTCTCTGGAGTCAATCATCAAAGAAACTTGTCCCCTCCAAAAATAACATATACCCTCAAAGAAATCTTATACAAGTTAACGAATCTGTTCAGAACTTTGATTTACGAGAATCATAATGAATAAGGTGCAAAAACCACAAACACTTGAGTCAACTTTGAAGGTAACTCGCTAAATAAAAGATAAGGAAAACTTAAAGATTAACACATAAATACTATCAACTTAAATTTACAGCGGATCTAAAAAAATTTCAGGCAAATGATGAGGGAGAGGAAAAGAAACTTAATCATATCAGCATGATCAGATTTTTTTACGATACCTGAGACAAAGGTCGCCAGTATGGAAATTAACCGCATGTTTCCTATCCTGGAACCCTTAAATAATATCCAAGTTAGGGGGCAGAATCACTATGATATACTTATCACACTCAAGTGAGTTTATATTCAATCTGCATGTGGTATGAAACGCAACCTTACGCACTGGCTTTTGGGCAACATACAATTGTGAAGTTTTGATGGATCAAGGGAGGAGATACTCTGTACATGTTCGTGAAGTCTGACTACATTACACATTTTGAACAGCTGGCTACTCCCATCTTGAGCATTAGTCTTGTTTGTAGTCGTTTGGAATATATGGTTATCGTTATTACATCCTCTCATTTGCAAACTAATAAACTCAGCAATGCCTGCTGAGATTCATCCCCTTTAACAATCTCTCCCTTTCGCCTAAGCTGAGGGGAGCTGCCCACTCGGCAAAGTTCTCTACGAATTTCGGAAAAACTTGGCCATGCCGATAAACCTCTCAATTTCTTTCCTATTCTTCTTCAATGGAAATCGATGGATGGCTTTTGTACGATCTTCGTCTATATTGACACCACGTGCCGAAACTGAATGGTCTAGGAAAGGAGTAATTTTCCTCGTCAGGTTAACTTTTAATGGTTTAATGTCTAATCTTGCTGCAGACAAGCAACATAATATCTTCCCCAGATGGCCCAGGTGGTTTTCGAAAGTTTTGCTGTAAATAATATCTAAAGAATACTGGACACTCCTGAATTTTAAATCACTCAAAATAGAATCTAAAAGTTGGGACAAGCTTATGGCCACCGTGGAGAATCCAGAAGGGACTCTGTTGTTCTCAATTTACAGTTCCTACAGGAAACAGTCAAGGAGTTGGACTTTTATGCAATCGGTACTTGATGATACACTTGGCTCAGATCAAACACTGAAAAATACTGTGCTGCCGAGAATCGGCTGCTACAGTTATACAAATCAGTAAGCGGAACTGATTATAATGTCACTTTCTGATTCTGCTGACCACTTGCCATGGGTGCTAAAAATTTTCCAAAGCATAAGTCGATACAGTTGAATGGATTACATTATCTGGCAATTGATGGTCGATTATTTTCTAAGTTTTCGTTTGTAAGGGTGATGATTGGTGTTCTGTCCTGTGGTCGTCAGGAAAGAACAAACAGTCAATTTGAACACACTTTACTATAATTAAATAAAAACGCTTGTTGGCATACACCAAGTTTTAAAGGCAAGAAGAACCAAAAAACCCCACAGCTCTTTTGGTGGAAAACCAGATAAGGAAACAAGACAATGGAAGAAACTTCTGACCAACATCTACTCTACCAAAAACAAAATACCATGTGCTACTACAATGCTACAGCAAGTGAATACAATCCTAGGGCCGACGTAAGTACTGGCCGGAGCTGTTCCTAGTGACTGGTATACACTGCCTGCCTGACTTTTTTATGGTAATTTTATTCCCCTTCCCCATGGGCAGAGGATGGCTAGCAGTTGCAGTCCACCACTCTTCAGCCAAATGACTGTACAGCATATGTGAAAGGGGAAACTTACCAAAAAGGGTATGATAAAAGGGATACAGAAGAAACATAGCAAATGGAGATGATGGAAGTTAAAATAAACACTAATGCGGTAGCATGCACAGGAGGGATAGTTAAAAAATCGACATAAAGTTAAAAGAACACAAATTCATGGCGCACCTAAAATCACTAGAGTCAAACACAAGTTAAAAGTCGGCCACAGCATAAAAATCACACAGAGCGACACACTTAACACACAAAACCACTGGAATCGACGAAACACACACAAAGAACAAAAACCGCTGGTAGAGACCTGCAGAAGGACTGGATGTCGGAGAGGAGGAAACAAATAGGGGAGAGGGGTGGGGGGAGGCGGGAGGAAGAGGAAAAGGGGGGACAGGGGGCACACCGAGAGGCAGGTGACGGGCAGGGTGCGAGATGAAGAAGGAAGACAAAGTAGGAGGGAGACACTGAAGGGGAGCACAGGAGAGGAATGGGGTGTAGGAGGCAGAAAGCCACTTAGGAGAAGGAAGGGGGAGGAGAGGGGCCCTGAGGAGGAGGCAGGAGGTGGGTGGGTTTAGAGTTGGTAGGAAGGGTAACGTCAGGACGAAGCTCATCATCCAGGTGGGGTAGTGCTGGAAGTAGTTTTGGGAAAGAAGGTGAAGGGTGTGGAGATGGAGAGAGGGTGGGACTCAATGGTAAAGGCACAGTAATGGGATTGGGCTGGAGAAGAAGGGACACACCAGGGGGTGAGGGGTATTGAGGTGGCGGATAATATATAGGGGGCAGTTGTGTTCAAGGAAAAGGAGTTGGTGGGGAAACGGAATGAGATCATGGAGGATGCATGTGGGGGACGGAAGACGGAAGCAGAAGGCGAGGCGGAGTGCATGGCGTTAAAGGATTTGGAGGGCTTTACACAACCTGGGAGGGGCGGAAATCCAAACAAAGCTGGCATAACAAAGGATGGGTCGGATCAAGGATTTGTAGATGTGAAGGATGGTGGAAACATGCAGATCCCATATCTGGCCACCTGCATGACGGTCTATGCCATGCTCATAAAGCCAGGTCGGCAGAGTGCTACACGAGCTATTAGTTCCGATTGGTGGGACAGAGTCACTTGTTGTCTGGCGAAGTAGTTCCATTTTCATTTGGAAAGTCGGTTCTTGTTTCTGTCCGCTGGTGATGTCTCTCTCCGCACTCCTGACATGGGGTCGGCAACCCATCTCGCATGTCGGTTGTGCAGGCCCTCTTAATAATAAGGGGCCACTACGACATTCCTCCCACTGGGAAAGAAATTGCACAACACCGCATCTACATTGTAATATTATTGGGCTTTCCGTCGTATGAAAGCTGTGAGTACCTTTCGGAAGGCATTCATCTAGCTGTGTATTAAATGATCAACTTATGGGATGAGACCTATTCTTTGAAAGACATTTGTTTTATATAATTTACGTAACAGAGATGCTCATCTAGCGTGAACGCTAATACATGGATAGCGCAGTCAAAGAAACATTTTAACAGAAGCTGAACTGAGCGTTCCGTTTCGATCTAAATAAAAAATATGACGCTAAAAACCTTTGTAGATCTTCAGATTTTGCCGTACTTCTTCTTGTAATGTGAAAGCATAAAGAAGGTCGTCTTTAAATGATAAAAGTGAGCGGTCTTTCCAGCCTGCAGACAACAGTTATTAATTAAGAAAATTCAAGTAATTTATGTTCGACACTGTATATCGGCAAGTTATTGTTATGAAGGTGTTGAACGGTGCAAGAATTGTCTCGAAGGAAGGAGAAAAGTAAAGAGTGTAATTTGTGATAAAGACGCAAACCAAGAAGCGATCACAGGACAGGCTGAAATCTTATAAGACCAACACAGTCAGAAAACTGCTTATGTTAGTTATACAGATTATAAATAAGCCCTAATTGCTTGTGGCAATTATTTGAATATATTTAGTGTTTACCAGATTTCTTATTCTATTCCTTTCTTTTTTACCTCCATGTCATATTATTTTTGTAAATGTCAAACAGTCTTTACCATAGTAGAGAATACTGCGGCATCCTGGTCGTAGACAGAAGGCCGCTCCTTGTTTTCTATACAACTCATAGCCCAACCATTTATTAATGATTTCAATTGCAAACGCAATTTTTTTATTGTTCATTGTTAAAGGTCCCTTAGGTAATTCTAACATTTATACTGATTACGTAAAGGAATCCCGGTTGTTCTTTTCCAAATAATAGAAGCCTTTGCGTAACCAAAAACTAGCCTCCTTCTGACAACGATCAGGAGCCGACCAGAAGACGGACGTCTTCTACCTCTTTCTCGTTTCCTTTGGCAAAGCTGTGCCAAACTGGGGACACAACATTCTAGTATGAAATACAAAACCTATATAAGTATTAGATTAAAATTGATAAAATTGAAATACATTTAATTTAATTAATTTATTTTTATCATACTAGATGTGGTGCCCGACCAGGGACTTGATAAAAAAAATGAACTGTTCTGTTATTGTTTCATGACATCATCCGGTGGACATCGGGAATCCATATAGGAAGTACTGAACAGAACCGTGGAACTATTAAAAATTTCGAAAAATAACAGCAGTGGGCAAAACGACAGATGTAAGTACGATTTATATTACGCATAAAATCTCGCGTCTTGTGTTAGAAAAACTGATTTACGGAATTTCTTTCGTTACTGATTCATTTTATCCTATCGCTATTAATTTCATTGCAGAATTGCTTATCTACGTAGTTAGAATTCACTTCTGATCATCTCTTCATGCAAGGTTTGTTTGTTAGCATTATTAGCATCTTCATTGTTGCTACGGTTAAAAACACAAGATGGATGCCATAATAGCAGGATCCAGTGTCTAGTAGGTGATTGTCACTTATTTTCCAAACTAGGTGCCATCTTGTGTTCTACCCGGTATAGCTCTGCAATTGTCTGCTGCCGCAGTGTGACGTTTGACTATCAGGAAGCGTCGAAGTGTGCGCATCTGGGAGTTGACTATCGGCTTGCCGCGAATGATTTCTTTGAGCAGTTACGTCACAAACTTGAAAATAAACACGGCAGATGACAGAGGCAAGCCGACAAACAGTGTGAACGACGGTGAAGACATAATTGTCAAGTCATAGCCACTACGTTCGAGCACGGGAACAGGCAAACCCGATTCGCGAGTGGAGAGAACGGCAGACGAGGATAGTGACGTTTCGGCACAGCAATCATCGTAACAGCAAGCGGGAGAATTTTCGATGTCTGAAATGGTGAGAAATTCACTTCAAGAAACAAAACAGGAGAAACTGGAAATGGAAGCTTATAAATTACAGAAATAACTTGATGTAGAACAAAGGTAACATGTACAAAGACTTCACAGTACGAGTCGAAAGCTGCCAGGCAGTTACAACGGAAGTCTCAAAGAAGTCGGCTGAGGTTGTAACTAAAGGAAACAAGCTTGCAGACAACGTCATCACTCTGCAAGGCCAGGTCAATGACCTGACACAGCAGCTATCCGACATTAACATTGAAAAGAGGTAACAGTGCAGTAGAACCGTGATGCAATTTCGAGAGATTTATCATTAGTCAGTGACTTGCTGGGGGCATTCCTTTACTCGTGACAGTCAGGTTTGACTCAAATGCTGTAACTTTAGAACTGGAAGATACGTTAGAATATAGTAAGTAAGCGACAATCTGACGAAAGGAGAGTTGAGAGGTTAGCTCTGTACCGCTTCTCCCAAGTGTTGTGGACAAACACGTTACAACCTCTGACATACGTCTCATGAAATGACTACAACGTGAAAATTAGGGTCAAATACGAAAGCTTTTACAGAGAGACAATCAGAAGCAGATTCTTTCTTAGGCTTTCCTAAAAAAAATAAAATAACATCTTTCCATGAGGTTCGTCTGCTTATAAATATATGAACTTACATCTTAAAAGGTAGGCTAAATTTATATCTATACCCACACACACACACATATACAGGATGTTACAAAAAGGTACGGCCAAGCTTTCAGGAAACATTCCTCACACACAAATAAAGAAAAGATGTTATGTGGACATGTGTCCGGAAACGCTTAATTTCCATGTTAGAGCTCATTTTAGTTTCGTCAGTATGTACTGTACTTCCTCGATTCACCGCCAGTTGCCCCAATTGAAGAAAGGTAATGTTGACTTCGGTGCTTGTGTTGACATGCAACTCATTGCTCTACAGTACTAGCATCAAGAACATCAGTACGTAGCATCAACAGGTTAGTGTTCATCACGAACGTGGTTTTGCAGTCAGTGCAATGTTTACAAATGCGGAGTTGGCAGATGCCCATTTAATGTATGGATTAGCACGGCGCGGTACGTTTGTATCGAGACAGATTTCCAGATCGAAGGTGTCCCGACAGGAAGACGTTCGAAGCAATTGATCGGCGTCTTAGGAGCACGGAACATTCCAGCCTATGACTCGCGACTGGGGAAGACCTAGAACGGCGAGGACACCTGCAATGGACGAGGCAATTCTTCGTGCAGTTGACGATAACCCTAATGTCAGCGTCAGAGAAGTTGCTGCTGTACGAGGTAACGTTGACCACGTCACTGTATGGAGAGTGCTACGGGAGAAGCAGTTGTTTCCGTACCATGCACAGCGTGTGCAGGCAGAATCAGCAGCTGATTGGCCTCCACGGGTACACTTCTGCGAATGGTTCATCCAAGAATGTGTCAATCCTCATTTCAGTGCAAATGTTCTCTTTACGGCGAGCCTTCATTGCAACGTGATCAAATTGTAAATTTTCACAATCAACATATGTGGGCTGACGAGAATCCGCACGCAATTGTGCAATCACGTCATCAACACAGATTTTCTCTGAACGTTTGGGCAGGCATTGTTGGTGATGTCTTGATTGGGCCACATGTTCTTCCACCTACGCACAATGGAGCACGTTATCATGATTTCATACGGGATACTCTACCTGTGCTGCTAGAACATGTGCCTCTACAAGTACGACACAACATGTGGTTCATGCACGATGGTGCTCCTGCACATTTCAGTCGAAGTGATCGTACACTTCTCAACAACAGATTCGGTGACCGATGGATTGGTAGAGGCGGACCAATTCCATGGCCTCCACGCTCTCCTGACCTCAACCGTCTTGACTTTCATTGATGGGGGCATTTGAAACCTCTTGTCTACGCAACACCGGTACCAAATGAAGAGACTCTTCGTGCTCGTATTGTGGACGACTGTGATACAATACGCCATTCTCCAGGGCTGCATCAGCGCATCGGGGATTCCACGCGACGGAGGGTGGATGCATGTATCCTCGCTAACAGAGGACATTTTGAACATTTCCTGTAACAAAGTGTTTGAAGTCACGCTGGTACGTACTGTTGCTGTGTGTTTCCATTCCATGATTAATGTGATATGAAGAGAAGCACATAACATATTTTCTTTCTTTGTGTGTGAGGAATGTTTCCTGAAAGTTTGGCCGTACGTTTCTGTAACACCCTATATATATATATATATATGTGTGTATATATAAGAACAACACACAATGTAAATTTTCATGTATTTTCATGTAAATGCATACTTTGTTGGCCACGTTACGGTGCATAGCAGATGAAACGCTGTACGTCTGCTAGGCAATTTCTTTCCTTTTCCACTCTCAAATACAGCGAGGGAGAAAAAGAATATCTACTTGCCTCCACAGGAGTGTTACTTTCTCACGGCTTGTCTTGATGGTGCTTGCGCAAAATATGTGTTGGTGGCAACAGAAAACTTTTGCAGTTAGCTGCAAATGTCACTTCTGCATAATGTTTCTAGTAAAGAGCACCGCCTGGACAGTCTATTCTGGGGTTAAATTGCAAGTCGCACCTGTTGTCTTTCATTGTGACACGGTCAGTGGTAGGAATGATCATGATGCATCATCCGACTGGAAGCCGTAGCTTAGCTTCTCGCAACTTGCAGGTACTAGGAAAGGATCCAGCTAGTTGGCTCTTGGGCTCAAATGTGTGATCAAGTCCTGGCGGCGGCGCTCATAGCGCCCTCTGGGTGGCTGAATAGAGATCTAGAAAGTATGCTGGTTGAGTAGCAACAGAGGTGTGTGTGTGTGTGTGGGTGTGTGTGTGTGATGCATGTATTCTCCGATTCTTACAAGAAAATTTGAGATTCAGTATGGTGAGTGCGTTGAGGTTTCCTCCCCCATGTAAACTAATCGATTGACGGCTGGGAAGTCAAATGGACGACCTCTCTAGCCTCAGGCCACCTGCTACCGCTGACATGTGAACACTTGGAGACGGGCCTGTAACTTGTGGCATGGCTGGTGCGGCCGTGACTCCTAACACTCCTGCATCAGGTGACACTGCATGCTATATTACCACGTGTGTGTGCAATCAGAAGGTTGTTTCCTGTAAACGTCGGGGGGGGGGGGGGGGGGAGATGGTTGATTGTGTTCTCTAACGTCCGTGCTTACAAGACCTTGAATATACTTAGCAATACAATTTATTTCTGGTGGAAATTTGATTACTTGATTTCTAAGGTATGTATGTTTCATTCATAAATTTGTCTATCTCAATGGTTCAAATGGCTCTGAGCACTATGGGACTCAACTGCTGAGGTCATTAGTCCCCTAGAACTTAGAACTAGTTAAACCTAACTAACCTAAGGACATCACAAACATCCATGCCCGAGGCAGGATTCGAACCTGCGACCGTAGCGGTCTTGCGGTTCCAGACTGCAGCGCCTTTAACCGCACGGCCACTTCGGCCGGCTTGACTATCTCAGATATGTATTATTACAAAGAAGAATGTTTCTAAGGTGGTGGTAATACAGCATGCAGTGTCACTAATGCAGGAGTGTCAGGAGTCACGGCCGCACCAGCCATGCCAGAAGTGTCCTGTAAATTGGTAAACAATTAATTTTATAAGGAGGTGCAAATGGACTATTCCAGCCTGTTTTGATATCGCAATTGCTGTGATCTCACACTTGGTGAATTGCGGCCGTGAGGAGGACGAGCAGCGAGTGTTGGAGAGTGCTTGTGTAATCACACATTACATATTTATAAAGAGCCTCACTTGAATCTCTTTGTGTACTGTCAGCAACAGGCCTGGTTAACCGATACGCCTGCCTATGGGACGAGGAGTTGGAGGGGGGGGGGGAGTAAGAGAGGTGATAAGATTGTTTCTAAAATGCTCAGCCTGTATGCACACATCCAGGTGAACACATATGCAGGTGCCGCCAGTCTCTCCTCGTGAGATATTTTAGGATCAGTTGTTGTAGCAGTTATGTAATGATTTTTTCAACTCTTAATGTGGTTATTGCATTAACAACGGTCGTTAGTAAGGGATGGTTTTTATGTCAATTTCGATATGTATTTAGAGCAGTGACGCATTTTTCAAGAGTTGTGGTACCGTATATTGGCCTTCCTACACATCAGTGATTGTTTGCTGACATGTCCTTTCTTAGCATGTAGAAAAAAATGTTCAAATGTGTGTGAAATCTTATGGCACTTAACTGCTAAGGTCATTAGCCCCCAAGTATACACACTACTTAACCAAAATTATCCTAAGGACAAACACACACACTCATACCCGAGGGAGGACTCGAACCTCCGCCGGGACCAGCCTCAAAGTCCATGACTGCAGCGCCCTCAGACCGCTCGGCTAATCCCGCGCGGCTTTACCATGTAGACGTACGCAAGTTTCTTAGTAGTTATACAGTTGCAGATCGGTAGGAGGCAACTGTTCCTACACTTGTGTGACTGTTGACTGTCCTGTCCGTTATTACCGCTTATGCATGTGTCTGTATACAACATCCCCTGCAGGTATACAGTTCCAGATCGGTAGGAGGCAGTTATTCTGACAGTGCCTTTAGGACATTTCTCCATCAGTTTCGGGTGGTAATAAGGGCTAGACCTCACAGAAAAAGTTAATGTATTTGTAGAAAGGGAAGCAAAAGCCGTTGCAAGCATCCTCAGCCGAGCCCATACACCGAGGTGAGCACCTCTGCTTCCTTCAATCTGTGATTGTGGAATAGGACAACGCTGTCTCATGCACTGTGGAAAGACTGGCCATTTCAAATAACATGAGCAGCACCTCCATCCTGCTAAAAAGTGTTCCATCTATGCTCATGCCGGCCGCAGTGGTCTAGCGGTTCTAGGCGCTCAGTCCGGAACCGCGGGACTGCTACGGTCACAGGTTCGAATCCTGCCTTGGGCATGGATGTGTGTGATGTCCTTAGGTTAGTCAGGTTTAAGTAGTTCTAAGTTATAGGGGACTGATGACCACAGAAGTTAAGTCGCATAGTGCTCAGAGCCATTTGAACCATTTTGAAAAAAGAGAGACACTGTCTCGATGTATGTTGTTAACATTAATTTCACGATATTACTATTGACCTTCACTGCTGATTCATAGCAATGAACTTAGAGAAAAGCATGTTACACATTTGCCAGCTCTGATCATGTATCATCCCTACAGTGGTAAAATATCTATTGTAACAACTTCAGATGACATGCTTGCTGTTTAACCAGTGATGTTACAGTAGATATTTTCCCAATGTGAAGGTGTTCCATCTTGGAAGCTGGTAGTGAATAAATGTATTGTAAGATAGCAAAGTGTGCATCATGCATTACAGCAAGTATATCGATCCAATTGACAGCTGCCTGAAAAAACTTTTTGATTAAAGCAATAAATGACTGTTTAAATTGTAGAGTGCTGTACGCTATGCAGTGCGATGAAGGTGTCTGCCCAAGATGCTCATGGATCCAATTCTTTTACTTAAGTCGTTCTTTGTTATTGCTATATTTATTTGAAAACATACTTGTGTGTTACCAATGACACTTCTTCCAGCACAATCTGTGTAAGGTGTTAAATATAGTTTTCTGATTTATTTGCACAACAGTTGCAAGAAACCATATTGCGATGGACGACTAAGTGACGCCAGTTTGAGATGCAACCAAAGTCATCCTACTCACTGTTTCGGACATCAGCCTCACTGTCCAGATGCTGTCCTTCACGATATGTCCTGGAGCAGCCGACAACGGTTGCCTACATCCGGTCCTTGGATCATTATGGCGTCGTCTTCATCAGCTGAACCACTCGATAACATCTCCTAAGTTTGTCATAAAATATTAACTGTAATCGTTTTGTTATTGTGCTTATGCTACATGTTATATTTTAATTACACCATGCTACCTGTGTGAGAAAACGAAATCAAAAATAAAGACAATGTCTAAAGACCTATTTATTTACACTGATTTGGTAAAACAAAATTTTCGACTTCCTCTTCCTCTAACCGAAAAGTTATTCATTACAGTCAAGTTAGTTGGCAAAATGTGTCAATTACATTAAATATGCCGCCATGAACAACTTAATTTTGTAAGACCACCTATTATGGCATTTCATTCGTTGTGTTATATACGTTAGTAAAGGATACAATGCGCTTGAGAAGTAGTCGGAAGAAACATTGCTGAATCTTAAGTGAGATCAGTCATCGTTGATACAGCAAAAGTAGGTGGTCAGATCTGTGCAGAAAAGGAGTTTGAAGAAGTGGAAGAAGCCCATGAACATAAGAAAAATCCGGGCGTGTCTGCTTCGGCTTCGTCCAGTTGCTCAAAATTTAGCTTTCAGTCTCTTTTACTCCTGAAATCAAAAAGTGTAGAATGAAAAAAAACAAATTGATATTATCGGCTCATAACTCCCACTTAATTTTCATTTAAGTAAACTTGTACTGGCAACACATGAAAGAGAAACACTAGGCAACTCTGTTCTCCACACAGCAGGCCACAGCAAGCGGCAATAGCGTTGCGTGTGGAGCGTAGCTACCAACCTTGTCGTACAGACCTCCAATTTGTTGTCTCGATTATGGAAAAGGGTATGGCTGTCCTTTCCACCGTTAAAAACAGTTTCGAGATGTTAGCTATAGTTCGTATGCAGTAATTAATTCCACGAAACGGACCAAATGTAAACTGTAGGCTATAACTTAATTATTCACTATTGACTTCTCAAGACATGTGCAAAGTTTTACTTTACTCGGGAGTACCACCAGAATGAAGAAAAGGAAACAGTTCATTATACAGCAGTTGCTATAAGATTTGTATCTTTTCATGTTTTTTACTGAATAATTTCCTCACAATCAAATGAGAAAGACGGTAAAGTGAAGCGAAGAAATAAGTAGGACGTCTCCCTTGTAGTTTTTATGATTACACTTTCTCTTTTCTTATTGACAATGAGCTGTGTCCTTCCATCGACAACATTGTAGTCTCATGGACAAATCTAAAACAACAAAACCCATTTAGGGGGAAGAAAGGTGATACATTACATAATTCACAGCGTGTTAGTTCCAAAACAGGCTCGGCAACACCTTGCCAGATGATGGCTGGATATCACTTTTTTCAGCTGTGGGTGAATCCGCACGTTGCATTGCTGCCTTGTCCCTGGACCAATGGTGATCGTGTGACTAAGGAAGTCATCTTGATTGCGCTACCACATCTGCAACGTATCGACTGCTGCGTGATTATCAGCTGCCTTGCTGGCTATGAACGTGTACTCTTACTCAGACGAATTAATTCCTTTCTCGTAAACAGTTTTCATTGACGTTGGGGACAGGTGCCGGAGGTGAACATGATGTGTGTGCACTGATGTTTACAAGAAAGAGAAATAACAGCGGAAGGTCTTGAATAAGATGTGAGACCACTTCATTTTTTAGTGTTTATGATGGCGAAAGTAGATACTAAAACTGAAACTAAACCCCGTCCGAACAGGCCATGAAGGCCCAAGGGGATACCGACCGGCCGCCGTGTCATCCCACAGGCGTCACTGGATGAGGATACGGAGGGCCATGTGGCCAGCACACCGCTCTCCCAGCCATATGTCAGTTTGCGAGACCGGAGCCGCAACTTCTCAATCAAGTAGCTCCTCAGTTTGCCTCACAAGAGCTGAGAACACCCCACTTGCCAACAGCGCTCGGCAGACCGGATGGTCACCCATCCAAGTGTTAACCCAGCCCGACAGCGCTTAACTTCGGTGATCTATCGCGAACCGGTCTTACCACTGCGGGAAGGCCGTTGGCGAAAGTAGATACAGTACACTTATTTTTTCATTTGGAATACATGGGCCCCTACAGCTACACTTTGTAGTCAAATGTCAAGGGTGATACGTGGAGACGGATCATTCACTACACAGAACAGCAACTCCACTCTTTGACGTTCCTCCATAGATTCATGCTTAGCATTAGGTTGCCAAGGGCTTGAAGTGTCTACCTGGTAGACATATGCAGATTTTGTATGTACTAATACTTTTAATTTTTCTATCTCACTCTTGTAGTCATCCAGATCTCATCCTTCTTCCACTTAGTTACTGTAGTGAGCCTGCAGAAAGGGCTCGGAGATTGTTGATGGATCAGATCAGCTGACTTTCATTTTCTTCAGACCCCGATTTAAATCTGACTGCTGCCGATCGCTATGGTGACGATGCCATCGGTGTGGAGGGAAGGGGGGAGGTGCACTTGGCGGGAGAGAGAGGGGTTTGATAGAGCCACAGCCGAGGACTGACGAGTCTTGCTAGTTTTCTGACTTAGTGTAGAATTGCATATGGATTTTTAACAGCCGGCCAGAGTGGTCGAGCGGTTCTAGGCGCTACAGTCTGGAACCGCGCGACCGCTACGGTCGCAGGTTCGAATCCTGCCTCGGGCATGGATGCGTGTGATGTCCTTAGGTTAGTTAGGTTTAAGTAGAAGTTCTAGGGGACTGAAGTTAAGTCCCATAGTGCTCACAGACATTTGAACCATTTGATTTTTAACAAATGCAACCTGACCTTTGCATTTTTACAGATAGGTTTTGGTGGCAGGATAGCACTTCTTTTCTTGATTTGAAGCATTCGTCCCCACTGTTGATCTAAAGAATGTCGATGTATATAAAGTGCTGAAGTTGGCAGGTTATATTCTGTTAAGCGTATTCTACGATACAGAACAAGTTACGTTAAATTTTAGGATTTTCTTCTCTTAGGCATTCCCAGCTCCAGATTAGATGTTTACCTGTGCAATAAATGCACCGTGGTGAGGAGGATAATGTCTTTTCTGGTTCATGGACAGAGAGACCGGATGTTCCGCATTTGTAATGGCTTTGTGTAGTTAAAGCGCAAGCTAAGTGAAACATTGATGAGGATTTAGGATACAAACTCATTTCTTTTTGTCAAGTGAAGCTTGCCCTACGATACTGAAAGATAACTGAAACGCTTCAGTTTTCTCTACCATACCATCAAACTTTCTCGTTGAAATTTTGCTTGCAGTTATGTAAGAAATTTTGCGCTTGTCTCTAACTTTATATGTCAACATGACACAAAATAGTTTTTGAAAAATGTGTTTATTGCAAGTAGAGATTAACAGTACTTTCAAAGCTCATTACTGGCTGGTTTGTTGTCTGTACTGTAGAGAACAGTTTTAGTCAATTAACATATTTAAGCATTCTGGGAACACCCTCAAAATCTTTGCTTGTATAGAACGGTGTAACTAAAGATAATTTTTCACGTTTTCACGTTTTATTACTGTAAACTTGGTCTGCATTACAGGACGTCTCCTGTCAGGATCTCAAAGAGAAGCTATATAAGGAGAACTATGTAGCGTAGGTTTACAGTCTATATGAGTGTTTGCTCTCCTTGCTGGGGGTGTTGTTGATTGAGAAGTCGAGGATCACGAACGGATATGAAAATACAGAGTACACCTGGACAGAGCCCAACGTCTTATGTAACTGAAATGCGACAACTTCCACGGCTGTTAGTCAGTAACAAATATTTCGCTTTAACATTCACCTGTCTCATCGGCATGTAGTACATATTAACGTCGAGTTTTATGGAGGTTTGAATTTACTTCGCAATCCAGGAGATCAAACAGCTGTCTGCTCAGTGTCTGGCATACAACATCGCCTTCAACCACAACGTCAGATGCTGAAGCATGCCTAGAAGTACCGGTAATACTGCAAGGGCTCGGGCCTCCATGTTTGCCAGTCACATATTCACAAAAGGGTCTGTGAACCACCTGGGGATGCAATTCACAAAACGTAATTTTAGATTAAACACTTAATGGGTTATAACGTGACATGATATAATAGCAGTAGAACCTCTATGGTCTATCACATTGGCTTATTTATCGGTGCGGAAAGTTATGTACTTTGAATTATTGGTCCGATGTACACTATTGATTGCCCAAAGAAATCCCGTACAGTGTATATTAATATTTTGCACAAGCGTCTGGAATTCAAAATAGGTGGTCCTACCAGACGACGTCTAACGTATAGACTACATAAACGAAAGGGTAGTGTAAATAGATAATACCTAAAGTTCGTGGACGAGTCTCTACTGGCAAGTGTTTTGACAATGACGCCAGATATTCCGTAGAAACCTAGTCATTCCTATGAGCAGCACAGAATCTGTGAATACCTTTCATCCCGTTATGTATCCTTGTAGACACTTTGAAAATAAAATTAAGCTCATTCCTGCTGGCACAGATACATACGAGCAATCATCCGCCTACACTCCATCCACGAATGAAATGGAAAAGACCTGTACATAAGCGAGTACCAAAATCCGCGCTCTTCCAGGCTATATACAAAGTACTGATCCGCTAGCACCTAATACACAATGAGGAAAAAAATCGCAACACCAAAAAAAACGTAGAATGAAATTTCAGGAATACATTTGACTATACTACGTATGTAAGTGACTGTCTTCGTATGATCACATGTTAACGTAAAAGCGACACAAACCATTGCAAATTTGAAATATAAATTATGTGCTACTAATTTTTTACAAAAACTGCTATGTACTATTTGTAGGTACTCGCTTTCTTACTAGAGCTTTCTCTTCTCACTGCACATTTAACAGGTACTGACCTCAGCTGTTTTGGTGAGTCATGTCAGTTAACTTATCTGGACACCCCTCTTTTCGTTTCCTCGGCACAACAACAGTGAGAAAGAAGTGAACGGTGTAAAGAATAACCAGTCATTTTGACAACTTTTATTGAAATAGCGTTGATAATAAATATGACAGAGCGAACGATAATACAGCTTTCCAAGTACAAGGAATGTCAATCTGCTGCAACCACAGTTCCTGTAACGATGTTATCTACGCCGTTCATTGCTCATAGAAATCTCATGCAGTGTATCCTATAATATTGCTGAAGCCTGTGGAATTGAAAACAGGTCGTCCTACCCAACGATGTCTAACGAATACACTACATAATCGAAACGGTGGTGTAACTTGTCAGGGAATTCCTAAACGTCATGGACGAGTCTCCAGTAGCAAATGTTGTTACAAGGACGCCAGATATTCCTTGGAAGCCTAGACATTCCTGCAGAATCTGGGAAAACCTTTCATCAATTTATGCATGGTGGTAGACACTATGAACATAAAATTTAGCTCATGGCTTCTGACACAGGTACATACGAGCAATCATCCGCCTATGCTCCATCCATGAATGGAATGGTTAATACTTGCATTTAAGCGAATAACAAAATCCGTCCTCTTCCAACGTATATACAAGACAATGATCTACTGTTGGACTAGCTTCTAATATACACTAAGGGAAAGAAATCGCATCACCAAAAATAATTAACCTGAGAGTAATAAAATTTCGGGACTACATTTGACTAGGAAACATATGTAAGCAATTGTCTTTGTAAGATAACATGTAACGCCGGAAATGCACATCCTCCTATTTCCATCTATTGTACTGCAATTTTTTCCTTGTTTTGTTACCTCAAGATATGACATTTCTGTGTCTTTACATGTTGTAATTGTTTTACTATATATATATATATATATATATATTTATGTCGATGTATAATTGGTTTGTTTCGTAAATATTATTTGCATTTTTACGCTGGGTCTTGCCTAGGGAAAACTGCTATCGAACGATTACATCGATAGGTCGTGTGAAGAACCAGAGTGATTAGGATCTTTGGTAGTGTTAACTCTGTCGCGTGGAGCGCGGGCAGAGCAGAGAGTGTCTGGCTGGAGTAGCGAGTGGAGCATGTGTGTTGTGTGAAGCTCCCGCGAGTTGCCGTGCTTTCGGGGTTTGGCAGCGTGTAATTGCGCTCGACTTGCGATGATAGTTTCTAACATGGTGTCGCGGACGGGAAGCATTAGCTGGCGCACATCAAGAGCCCGTTTCTTCTGGTGACCGTGTCGAGAAGAAGGCGCGCCAACATGCAGCTTCTGCAACAGCGACGGCCGACAATGAGTGACTGTCGCCACCTCCTCGATCGACGGCTTCAAACCTTCAGTCAACCAACAAGGAAGACTGGAAGCACGTAAAGTTTTAGAACTGTATGGCAGACCTCAGCTTTTCAAACTTTTAAAATTGTTGCATCACAAAATTACAGCAAATTAGCATGAACGTTTGTTGCTCATTGTCCCAATTGCATTACCAAGCAGGGTCCCTTCCTTTTCCGAAATGAGCCCGAGTGTCGTTGAAATTCAAACGCCAGCATTAAAGTAATATTACAGCATTTGACTGCTTTAATTTCAAAGTTCAGTTAAAGTATTCATAGCTGGCTACAATATTTAGATTACACAAGCACGAATTAAGAGTGCGAATTTTGTTACCGTATTTTAGCTTACCTGTGACTGCAGCTCAGCTTGGTACGTACTAAATTACTAAATTAAAAATGATCAGTTTTAAGTTATATAATTTCTGATAACCAGCAATTAGAGGTGAAGGACGCTAGAGAGCAGAAAGGCTAAACGAACGCTAACAAGGATGAAAAACTTCGTGAATCGCGCTAACACGATACAGTCTATTACAATGCCCCTAATTGTACCGGAATTTATTTATCGGGTATGAAAGACCATTGCCATTGTAGATGTTCTCGCTTCGTTATTTGTAAATCTTTCCTTCCTTTCTTTTCACATACCGGGTATCGAACCAAGGTCGGACGACATTTAGATTACTAATAGAAGACGCCACCCCTACATCAGAGGCGTATTTTCGTTTTGGAATACATATGTGTAAACTTGATGCAAAACGTTTGTTATTTAAATCGTTATCGATGGAATAGCATGTTACCCAGAAACATAGTTGTAATCAAGTCCTCGATGCTTACTTGTGATTTGGAAAAAATTACATAGCCTGAGAGGAAAACGTCGAATACAGTTCTCGTCCAAATAATGTGAGTACAATGCGTGTTTTTGATCTTTTATCGAACCCACCCGAGTCTGGACACCAAGAGAATACAGAAACGTTGTGCTTGGTGCTTAAAAGTCGTCGAAGCCCATACAAAGTGTGCAGAAACATTCAGGAACAATAAGAGTGACAGAAAAACTTTTCTAAATAGCCGTTGGTTAAACGTAGAGAAACAAAGGTTATTCGCACAAAATGGCGGAAACGCATCGCTGTAATGAATCAAATACGTCCACCCGCGTCATAACGCTAAAAGCTACATTCTGGAACTGGGCAAGGAGGGGCCAGAATTTTCCTTCTAGCGATATGTGCGCCGATTAGACAATCGTGGGTCATGACACAGATACATTTTTGCGATTTTGAGAGGACTGTTGGGGAATCTTCGATGTCACGTTATGATCTTCGTTAGAAAGAACGGGTTGTTGTGCAATAAACGCACCTTAAATACAGGGCCACCAGATTTTTGTTCAGATTTGTCTCGGTGACCGATTATTGACACCGTGTATCACTGACATTGCACTGTAAACGGCATCAAATGATGCAGCGATCTGTAGGCCAAAGGTCTAAAGCGCGATAGCAGAATGCGCCACCTTACTGACTTGCTGATGTGTATTGCTGTGATGGACTTAATGCAGTCTATGGAACAGCTCTGATGCCTGCATGCCTCCATGGTATAAAGTGTTAAAGAACCTAACAAGAGAAGAGAAATGGTAAGTCTAAAGCATATTCTCTTTAAGTTTGTTGCAGCTGCTTCAGAAAACCAAACTGTACTTTGTATTTTCATAAATAAATTCATCTCCATGCAAACTGATCTGTAGCGTCAGCCATTAACCGGACACTGGTACATCACGAACCGGGGGGCTCAAGGATGCAACAGCTTTGTTCTATTAAATGACATCGCTTGACCTTATTGACCTCTCGCAGCTGCGGCCGGCTGACACAATCTTGGTGGCGCGCCAGCGGACGCGCACACTCTAGAACACCCAGTGTGCGCGTCCGGGATAACACTCCGCTGGCACTGTGAAAATATTCCAAGTCCAAGCTACCGCATATACTATAAAAGCGAGCGAAAGCCGCGCAGAGGCTCATTCGCGCTGCTGCTGCTGCACAGGTAATTGCTTTGAACGCCGCCACGATGCCTTACAGGAGAATTCGTCACCGTTCTAAACAGACAGTATATAAAACCATCGAGAACATCGAGTTCGCCACAACAGCAGGCGACAAGAAGAATCGCATTCCAGTGAAGTGTGTTGCTGCTACTGCACTTGTCGACGGACCTTGTGTTCTCGATGGTTTTATACACTGTCTGTTTAGAACGGCGACGAATTCTCCTGTACGGCATCGTGGCGGCGTTCAACCACTTCTCTAGGCCCATTGACGTCATCAAATAAGTAACATAAAACTCTCTAATTAAATAAACAAAACAAAATGAACTATAAGCTTTATTCTACATCTGGAAATTTATTATGTAGTCGCGAATGTTCTGGCTGTCTTATACATAAGCATACATACTTGGACATCCGACATTCACTAGTAGAGGAACCACTAGTGGATTCGTTCCCACGTTACACAGTTGGAACACTTGCCAGTTCCTGTAGAGAATTACATGAATGATTTTTAATAATGCTGAACATCCCACATACTCTCACGCACGCATTCTCATTCACATGCACCCTAACACACAATGCACATATTTACTTAGAATTCTTGAAATTATTATTATAGAAAAGTCACAGAGGGTTTCTGAAACTAAAAACTTTCCAAATTTATATATGAACACTGAAAGTGTTATCAGATCATCGTACATAGTCACTGAAGGTGAATTATTACATCACTGTATTTATTTAAATTCTTGACTGTCGGAAAATTACCTTTTTTTTGGAATTTTACCAACTTCCAAAATACAACTATTTTTGATCTCAGACTTTGACATATTGTTTGTTTTCACAACAGAAGGTTGTACATCAAATATGACGTTCAACCGGGTATTCCTTTATTAGTTATTAACATTTTTAGTTTCGTATAATGTAAGTGGCCTGCCTGTGCTACTCCACTGCTTTCACACGCGCAGCTGCAACAGATGGTCGTGACGTCAGTCTGCAGGACACAACTCGTCCGTTACTGACCGTATAATACTCTACCAGCTTACACTACGGTCCACATACATTCAGAAGTAAAGCTTTTAATAGAAAAATGGGTGATTGCGCACTAGTTGCGTCGCCACAAGATGTCTAAGATAAGAGAAGAACAACCTGGTGTTGATTCTAACCATAGCTCTGTGGTGGATGTTGGTTTGATGTTCCAGCATACTATTCAGTGACCTGCGATGGTTGGTACGGTTTCTGTGGTATGATACACATTCTTATGAACATTCTGATGCGCTGAACAATGTGACTGTATTGCCAGCTCATCATTTTCATACATACGATTTGTAAATGCATCCAGTCTGATTCTGATAGACACACTTTTTATTTGAATCTGGATGAGGACACACATGCTGATGCTGACATTTTTTCTTCAATCTGTATATTAACTAAGGAAGTTAACCAGTGTGAGTATGTAATAACAGTAAGTGTGTAGTCCAAAAGCTTACAAAAAAGAGGGTTGCTCAGTGGAAGCTGTTGTAGTTGTGGTAGTCACTCCGGAGACTGGTTTGGTGCAGCTCTCCATGCTATCCAATCCTGTGCCAGCCTCTTCATATCTCAACAACTACTGCAACTTACATCAATCTAAATCTGCTTACTTTATTCGTCCCCATCTACAATTTTAATTCCACAAGTCCCTCCAGTACTATATTGGTAATCCCTTCATGCCTCCAAATGTGTCCTGTCAATTATCCCTTCCTCTAGTCAGCTTGTGTATTGAAGTAAAACATGTACCATAAACAGTCTAGACAATAAGACAACTGAAGCTTTTGAAGCATGGCACTACAGAAGAACGCTGAAAATTTGATAGATAGAACACGTAACTATGAGGAGTTGATGAACAGAATTGGGGAAAAAAGAAATTTGTGTCACAATTTGGCTAGAAGAAGTTTTGCACAGCATACAAACAATATTTACAGGTATATGAAACTCTAGAATTTATTTAATTAATGAAAAAATGAATGAGCTGTTACATTTTAAACTTCATATTTAGAAAAAACTCAAATTTTATGGTTAATTATCTCAATTTTTAGCACAGTTTTTAATAGATTTGGAAAATTCTAGAGTTTCATACACCTGAAAGTATGGTTTGTATGCTGTGCAAAATTCATCGAAGAATCTCCCTTACTTAGGAAGAAAAGTATACCTATAGCAACGAATACAGCCAATAGTAAGTGAAAAAATGATGACGTTTCACATGTAAAAAATATATTTTGTTATATTTTTGAACTTCCACTGCTATGAGTGGGAATCCTGAATCCTTCCTGGTCATCCTGACAAAGTTTTATGAATTTATTTGTAAAAGTACAGACAGTGGAAATTAAAATGTCCTGTGGTGCCTCACCAGCTCCCAGTCGGCCAGTTTGACGTCCTACACCCCTTAATTTTTCTGCAGGCGATATCTGTGCCTCCCAAGTGAAACATACTAATACATCCTTACATTTTTCCTCTAGAGATTCCTACTTAGTTATTTTGCACTTCCTGTCATGCTCTTTTTTAGGCATTTGTATTCCAATTCGCCTGCTTCACTTGCTGCATTTTTTTATTTCCTCCTTTCATCAAATAAATTCAGCAACTTCTTCGTTATCTAAGGATTTCTGCTAGGTATTGTCTTTTTACTTATTGTATCCTGAGCTTCATTATTTCATCTCTCAACGCTTAACCATTCGTCTTCTCCTGTATTCCTTTCCTCTGTTCTAGTCAATCGTTGCCTAATGCTCAATATAACGCTCCCTCTGAACCTGTGAACAACCTATGGTTCTTTCAGAAATTTCGAGGTGCCATCTCCTTAAATTTCTACATTTTTTGCAATTTCCTTCACTTTAATCTACAGTTCATAACTAACAAATAGTGGCCGGAGTCCTCATTTGCCACTGAAAACGTGTTCCAATTTAAAGTATTTTCCCAGTGTCCCTTTCTCTGCAAAATACAACAGGTAGCTTCAGCTCTCCAGGAACCGCAGGTTCGTTTGACCTTTTAACAGATAACGACCAATTGTTTTTGCACCTGTTTACAGCTATCTGTACTGCTGGAATCGGAAGCCACCCCACCAACAACAACATCTATATTTTACATGGCTGTATGGGAGGAGGGAAGGTAGTAGCCAATCGTATATATTGAGTATTTAAGTCAATCATTACAAACATGTAATAGTACCTTACCATCGATCCATGCAGACTTCACAAACCTATAAGTATATTTGGAAACTGGCCGTATATTTGATATGTGTGATTCGTCAAATTAATGTTCAAAGTTCCCCTTCAAAAACGATGAAGGGATATGATTCTGTTTGTGTGACTGTTTAACTGACAAATGCTATCCTAACAATTTACAATTATGAGCCATGTGTGGCTGGCGTTAGTGCCGTTGGTAGATTGGCATCGTGTAATAAGGATTGTGGTGTCTCGTTTTCTTCTTGCGTTTACTGATGCAACTATGTTTTCCAGCGTTGTCTCTCCAGTAGTGGCAGCAGCAGCGTTTATCAATATCTAGTACTGTGGTAGTATCTTTGGAAGGACGTGAGTGATTTCCGACTCGGGGGTGACCAGTTCGGTTGGGACGAAGCAGCAGGTAGGTCCAGCAGGGTGAGGACATGCCAGGACCGCTGGCGGCATGTAGGCATTGCCGGATCGAGGGGCTGTAGTTGCGAGGGCCACAACCTTGTTGTCCACCGGTCACAGGACGTTTAAGTTGAGTGATTTAAAATAAAAATCTTGGCAACCAACGGTAACTGAGTAAGGCCCCATCCACACCGAATCCTGCCTTCCCTGAGTCCCATGTTTCATTTACGTTTATATCCTTTATGAGAAACACGAAATTGATTATGAATTTGTACAAGTAACAATCATGTATACTAATGTATACGAAGTTTTCGCAAGTACGTAGTACAACGAGACTGTTTGGAATTATAGCGCTTCTCTATTACGAGAAGGGGGAGCAGAGCGAAAAGGACAAAAACGTAATATTGATAAACAATTAATTACTGGGATGCAGTACCATGATTTTATCTAAGGAGTCAAAGTAGTTCTACGGGTGCTACCACTGAGAAACCTCAGATCGAATTTTGGGCTGCTGAAAAGTCAAATGAAACTCCACAGACAGAATCTGTGTCTATTACCTTAGTGTGAGCACAAGACAGTGTGCTGATGATGGCTAATGCTCGAGGTTGGGTTCACTACATGGAGATGGGCTTGCCAAACAGAGACCAATCGAAGCGCGAACACGGAAAAAACTACTTTTTCTGCACATCGTTTTGCTAAATTCAGCATCTTCAGCGTTCAGTAAATTCGAAAGTAAAATTCTATGTACCGACTTGACAGAACATCCTTGGAAGTTCTGGTCTTACGTTAAATCAGTAAGTGGGTCAAACAGCATATCCAGACACTCTAGGATGATAATGGCATTGAAATAGCGGATGACACGATTAAAGCTGAAATACTAAACACCTTTTTCCAAAGCTGTTTCACAGAGGAGGACCGCACTGCAGTTCCTTCTCTAAATCCTCGCACGAACGAAAAAAGGCTGACATCGAAATAACTGTCCAAGGAATAGAAAAGCAACTGAAATCACTCAATAGTGGGAAGTCCACTGGACCTGACGGGATACCAATTGGATTCTACACAGAGTACGCGAAAGAAGTTGCCCCCTTCTAACAGCTGTGTAACGCAAGTCTCTAGAGGAACGGAATGTCCCAAATGATTAGATATTAGCACGGATAGTTCCAGTTTTCAAGAACGTTCGTCAAGCAGATGCGCAAAACTATAGGCCTATATCTCTGACATCTATCTGTTGTCGAGTTTTAGAACATGATTTCTCTCGCGTGTCATGCCATTTCTGGAAACCCAGAATCTATTCTGTAGGAATCAACATGGATTCCGGAAACAGCGATCGTGTGAGACCCAACTTGCTTTATTTGTTTATGAGACCCAGAATATATTAGATACAGCCTGAACAGTCCCATGCTGACATGCAGGGTCTATGTATGCAGGAGGTGGTCTCCATACCCATACACGTCCATACGCCTGATACAATTTTAACGAGAGTGGTCCATCCAGGCTACATGTTTCTAATAACCAGTAGCCCAAATTCGGTGTTGATGGCCCCAGGTGAGGCGTAAAGCTTTGTGTAATGCAGCCATCACGGTACACGAATGGGCCTCACGCTACGAAAGTCCATATTGATATTGCTGCGTGAATGGTTCGCTCGCTCTTCATAGAAATTTGTGGAAGTTTAGCAATTCTGTCACGTTGAAAGAGTCTCTTCAGTCGTCATTGGTTCCGTTATTGCAGGATCCTTTTACGGCTGCCGCGATGTCGGAGATTTGATGTTTTACCCGATTCCTGACATGCACGGTACACTCTTGAAATGTTCTTACCTTGGAGAAGCTGTGTCCCATCGTTCATGCGCCGACTATAACACCAAGCACAAACTCACTTAATTCTTGATAACCTTCCATTTTAACAGCACTAATCGATCTAACAACTGCGTCAGACTCTTGTTTTCTTACATAGGCGTTGTGCTGTATTCTGCCTGTTAACAAATCTCTGTATTTGAATATGCCTATGCCAATTTCTTCGGCGATTCAGTCGATGTATTTAACTTTCACCCCACCTAGGTCCTAGACGTACTGACCTCTAGGAACAGGACTGTCCTCTTCGAACTCGAAAGTTTTTTGGACTGCAGAGTGAGTTGTATAAACGATCAGTGGCATCTATACATTTTCATTCATCAGGATTTGAGCCGTACTGCATTATCAGAGGCTTTCTTAATAGAAAGAGAAACTTTATTTCAGCCTATGCCTAAATTATGTTCAACTAATTTTTTACAAAAAGCCTTATGTACTATTTGTAGCTTCTCACTTTCTTACTAGAGTTTTCTCTTCTCAATGCACATTTAACTAGTACTGACCTAAGACGTATGTGAGATATCAACTCAACTGTTTTGGTGAGTCATGTCCCCTGTTTTTGCTTCCTCGGCTGTACTACCGTGAGAAACAAGTGAACGGTATATTGTAATAACCACTCTTAGTAACCAGTCTTTTTGACAACGTTTGTTGAAATAGTGTGGATAATATGACAGAGCGAAAGATAATACAGCTTTCCAAGTACAAGGAATGTCAATCGCCTGCAACCACAGTTCCTCGAACGATGTTATCTAAGCTGTTCATTGCTCACAGGAAACTCGTGCAGTGTGTTCTATAACATTGCTGAAGCCTGTGGAATTCAGAACAGGTCGTCCTACCCAACGACGTCTAACGAATACACTACATAAACCAAAGGGTAGTGTACATAGTCAGGGAATTCCTAATCGTCATAGACAAGTCTCCAGTCGCAGATGTTGTTAAAAGGACGCCAGATATTCCGTGGCAGCCTAGACATACCTACAGAATCTGAGAAAACCTTTGATCCCTTTATGCATCTTGGTAGACACTATGAACATAAAATTAAGCTCATGACTTCTGGCGCAAGTACATACGAGCGATCATCCGCCTATGCTCCATCCATGAATGGAATGGTAAATACTTGTATTTAAGAGAATAACAAAATCCGCGCTCTTCCAATGTAAATACAAGACAGTGATCTACTGTTGGACTAGCTTCTAATATACATTAAGGGAAAGAAATCGCATCACCAAAAATAATTAACCTCAGACTCATAAAATTTCGGGACTACATTTGATTAGGCATCATATGTAAGCAATTGTCTTTGTAAGATCACAGATTAACACAAGTGCGACGTAAGGCACTGCAAATAAGAAATGCTGGTACATTAATAACCGGTGTAGCCTCGAGAATGTTGAATGCGACCATGCAAACTGCCAAAAATTTTGTTGTACAGGTGCCGTATGTGAGTATGTGCGATGGAGTTCAATGCCTGTTCCACTTGGTCCGTCATCACAAGGACAGCTAATGCTGGCTGTGGATGAAGCTGGAGTTGTCGTCCGATGTTGCTCGATTGGAGACAGATCTGTTGATAGAGCAGGCCAAGGCTAGTATGCTAGGGTGCAAAAGCGGTATGTAGGCAAGCGTTATTCTGTTGGAAATCACACACTGCAATGCTGTTCATTAATGGCAGCACGTCGAGTCGAATCAACAAATCACGTATAAGTTTCCATTCAGGATGAGTAGTAGAAATTATCAATGGCATGACTAGATCCCCTTGCATCAGGATTTGAGCCGTACTTCTTTATCAGAGGCTTTTTTTATAGAAAAATAATCTTTATTTCGAGCCTGCGTCTAAATAGTGTTGTTCTAATTTTAAAGAAGGTTATTAGCTATTTGTAGGAACTCACAGTTTTTTCTCGCACTTTCTCTTTTGTTCGGTAAATTTAACAAATACTACCCCTCAGATGTGTGTGACGTGACAACTCAGCTGTGTTGGTGAGCCGTGGCAGTTAACTTACCACGAGGTCTGCCTTTTGTTTTCTCGGCTCTACTACAACGACGCCGAATGAGAAGAAAGTGAAGTGCACTCGTCTTTTTACAATGAGATCTAATAAAATTGGGAAATTTGTGGTAAGGTCTTATGGGACCAAACTACTGCGGTCACCGGTCCCGAAGCCTACACACTACTTAAACTAACTTACGCTATGGACAACATACACACTCTTGTTCGAGGAAGGACTCGAACCTCCGACGGGGGGAGCCGCACGGACCCTGAGAAGGAGAATGAGACCGCGCGCCTACCACGTGATGCTACATCGAATGAGAAGTATGATAACCCGTCCTCCTAACAAGGTTGTTGAAATAGCGTTGGCAATAAATATGACACATCGAACGATAATGCAGCTTGACAAGGACAAGGAAAGTCAATCTGCTACTTGTTGCTGCAACCACAGTTCCTGGAACGGAAAATCAGAAAGGAAAGGTACGATAACATTCGATGATGTCATCGGGGGTTTAAAAATATATAAATGAAAATGTAAGACCGAGAGCAGTAGTATTTCTTAGCGAGTACAATGAAGGCTGCTCTGTTGTTTGTTGTTGGTAAGTATTGGTAGAATTTACAAATTTTCGTTCACGATTAACTTTTTTTTACCTTTTCTTTGTATAATTCCTGAGGTAGTAATTCGTGTGAAAATCTATTTCTATTCTTGGCGGAGAATTTTTCACTGCCGCAATTAACGACGTAATAAAAATGGGAAACAGTTTTGAGTGTTGAGATGGTTCTAGGAAGATTTTTCCATTTTCTTGTGGTCTCGATCAGTGTTAGCGCATAGATACTCGACGAAAGTGTTCGTGTTGTCTACATCAACAATTTCAGTCGTCTGAGAGTATGTCTCAAGTGATTACGAATGTTAAGCGTCACTGCTTAGTACTTATACACACATGACTAGCTAACTAGGAATTGTAACGAGCAATAGACGGGTGGACTAGTATTGCCACGTGAAGATAAAAATAATGCGAAACAGACTATCCCGCATTTTACAGGATTGCTCGGCGAAAAGGATAACACAAGATACGGAGAGATGAAGGATACCAAACCAATGGAATGACTGAGCTTTGAATACAGGAATTAACGAACGACGATGACAGAAATAATCTCTTACTGTATACTCAGCAATTACTCGCCTATACCATCGATAACTCTAGAGGAATTCCGTTCCACATAAAGAAAAATTCACTTCATGGACGAAATACCATCTAGTCTTAAAAAGAGTAAACGTAAAGGCAGTGAGGGAAACGACACCCATCCTGTTATATCACAGAGTTAGTTATAATCGTAGTAATCTTGTTTCAGTTGCTATTTATCGGATTGACGATAAGGAGGTGAAGTTTCTCCAGTTCTTCTTAAGCTCTCGCACTTACTAACCAAACGCCCCGCTGTTCCTTATGTCTTCTCTGTTTTCTTTGCCTTTTCTTTCGACGCCAGACGGACGAGCTGAACTCGCGAAACTGTTGAGTGAGTATCGCTAAGACAATTCTTTCGTGGAAGAATTCTGTTAACGTGAGAGGTTTCCTAAGATCTGAGACTGGCAACCACTTTCACTGCAACCGGTTTTCTGGGGTCCTTTCCATTTCAGGCCGCTTCGGAAAGTTACTGCCACGTATGTTCTGGTTCCAGTGATGGGTCCCTAATAGTGTAATTGAACAGTAGGGGATATCTTCAAGTTTTTATGCGATTTGGATTATACTCAGTTACTTCAAGGTCAACTTCCAACACCTCCACCAACTGTCGATCCCCTGCAGATTTCAAATGCCCTACAGTCTTGTGACGTTGCAGCATCGCTACAGACTACAGCGCCACTGCACAAAATCTCATGGAGCTACCATCATTACCACTACATCACTTACATACAGCATGTTAAAAGAAAGTAGTCCTTGTTTTGAGAGATGATTTGAGCACAAAAACAAGAAAATATCCTTTGCACATGGTCTTTGAAATGTCTGCAAAAATGGTTCAAATGGCTCTGAGCACTATGGGACTCAACAGCTTAGGTCATAAGTCCCCTAGAACTTAGAACAACTTAAACCTAACTAACCTAAGGACATCACACACACCCATGCCCGAGGCAGGATTCGAACCTGCGACCGTAGCAGTCCCGCGGCTCCGGACTGCAGCGCCAGAACCGCTAGACCACCGCGGCCGGCAAATGTCTGCCTTAAAAGGGATGAGCACTTGTTCTTCTTCACTACCGTGAAACACATCAAGTCTACTTAAGCTGGTTGCTATCTCGAATCATCCACAGAATGCAATAAACTAATAAGTAGAAAAATAAGACCACATTATTTTGTTGTTGAATAGCAGCATATAATCCTCATATTGCGGCTTGACTAAAAAAAATATTTTGTTTGACTTATGTACTTACTTTTCCATAGTATATGGAAACAAGGCTTCTAATCAGAATATCACTGCTTACCGATACAGTATAGAGAGTTACAACAGATCGTTACCACACGAGTGTACCACACGAGTGTTTACTGGGTGCAGCAACGATATAAATGTAAAAGACCTGGAATAATTAAAGTTTTACTGTAGTTAGCCGCAATTTGGTATGCGAGTGTTGTCTGAACGAATTTCGATTGCCGAATAGAATGGTCACATAAATTTGGTAAATAGCCAATCACCCAAAAATTGGACAAGAAAAGTAATGCGGCAAATAAATAAAATGCATTCTCGTGATCTTAAATGTAGAGAACACGTGTGACATGAACACTGAAGACGTCAATCTAGCCGGCAATGATGTTAATTACAATTTTTCAATGACTAGCAACACTATATAGAAACTACACTGTATTACGTAACTCATGAAAATGCTGTCTGTTTGAAAATATGTTAAATCTTGCATAGGACAGGGAAATATTCTTTGCCGGTTGCCTCGCAAATGATGCCGTAAAAACCGTCATTTATGGCAACTATTATATGCGAATCCTAATGTTACGTTGACGTATGCACGTAACGTCATTTACAGAACATAACATAAAATTGTAAAATTTCTGTGACTGTGACATAACCAGCTTACTTTTGTCAATAAATTACAAGTTGCATATGAATCACTTGTAATTTGAACTGCTTTTCTGCCTTACCATAATTGTGCATCACTGTATGAACAAATGTAGATACAACTATTTTTTATTACAATGATTGTTTTATTGAAAATCAGTTGAACTGAATCGAATTTCCTTTAACTATTTCTTTTACTTACTACTTCTGCGAAGCCATGGTTTGAGGGCAGTACGCTGTTCCTGGTTAAAGACCTGAGTCTGTAAAGTTTGTGTTGAACAATGTCCCAAAACTTTACTATTACACTGGCATGCCTATCATAGAGCAATCAAAATACTTGCTAGATCTTACTTTGCGATGTGTTGCTTCTGGCACGATGAAATGCTTATTACGAAATTCGTTACTGGCGGTAGACTCTTCTTGATGAGAGAGCAGCTTGAATAAAATCCTTCATTAATTCCAACATTTTCTTGTAATCGTGTTCTGTGTACATATATGTGCTGGCTTACTTATATTTCGCCTTGCCACATACGTATTATAACACAATTTCCACAACAATTTCCGTTTGGCATTTGCGAGCCAACACACACGTCTGTACCACATAAGAGATGCTTCGCAACTCATCTATGCCCTTAGTTCTAGGACTGCATGCTCTCGCGCCAACGTCTTTATCTTTCCATGAAATATATTCTTTGTAATAGTTCAACATAATTCCCTTGACACTGCCAGCGTATTTAATGCAATTAATATTTTTTTATTCCTTATTTATTCACTCAGAATACATCACCTTTTGATACATTCTAATTAATGACAAAATTCATAAATACATACAGATACAAGAAATGATAATAAACTCGGACGGTAGCTGAAAAATACATGAGACATCGGGTATTACATACGACCTGATTTTGTGAGTCGTCGCTAAAGGACGTGCTCGAAATGGTGTTTGCTATTCACCGTCTGTAATAACAGGCTTCCATTATGCTGGAAATTGCAGAAAAAAACTACAAGCTGTTTACAATACATAGTGGATCTGTTAGAATTAATGTAAGTGCACTTACCCGGAACTGTGAATACGGTTTCAACAACTTCTCACAGCTCTTAAGGTGAGCGTATTAGATCCCATTTGTACTGGACATTTCTCATGGTTTTATCAGAACTGCAACCTCTCAAAATATGCAATACTTTTTGTTTTACACCGTGTACATCGCGAGCAGTAGTGGGCATGTGACACTTCCTCGTCGTACCTTTCATATTATCTTTCCAATTATCGATTTTGTTCCATTAACAGCGATATCTTGAGTTATATCTGCAGTCAGGTACCGAAAACAGTCCCTTGTTTTGGTACAGTTGTCTTAAAACATTCTACATAAATGTAACAAATATGAGGTATTCTCCTACTATAGCTTCCCCAATATCAGCTACATTGGATTTCATGTACAACAGACTACGAGACAATAGAGTACCATTAACATCCAGAAAAAATACATTAGCAAGTCGCTGAGTTGTGGCATGAGTCACCAGAGTTGCATTGCATCTTCGTATTGTAAAGCTAGCATCTGCCAGAGTCGCAGTACCAGGCAGTAGTATCAGAGCGCTAGATGGTGAAGTGGACAAAGTTACGAGCTGTAATACTGTTCATCGTTTTCTACAGCACTGGTCGCAGTTGCAGTGGTCCAAGGACAACAAGAAGAGTCGACCAATGCCACCCTCCAGGTTTTGGCAGAGCCGTCCGCCACCTTCTCGGGTGTGAGCAGACAGGCGGCGCCGCCGTACACGGAAGAAGACAGGGAAACCATTTGTGTCCAGGCAGACAAGAAGTTCTACTTGTATGCTAATTCAGTGAAACTGTATTCTTGCTACAACCTGCTACCGAAGGGTACGTTACTTTAAATAACAAGATTTTCTATTCATAATTGACATGATTTCCACGGACTGTTTAGTATAATATTTCGTGAATTGTTCCAAAGTGAATGTGAGAATATGCGTTACATCAAACCATCTAGGGAAACAGCATATTGTTACCTCCCTGTGAACAATGCAAGATTCTGCACTTTACGAAATTTGCAATCTCATCGAAATCTTCACCAGAACTATTCCAAGCAATTTCCTGCACATATTTAATTCTCTTATTCCATTTACATGTTATACTCTTAAATCTTCTGAATTTTTTAACTTTCTGCAGTTTAGAAACTAAGTTCTTTTGTTTGGATTATGTTGTATAACGCGACATGAAGTTTTCCATAGGTTATAGTCTCAACATTTAGCAAAGAGATATTTTAATGGGCGACGTATGTTAGCACGAGTACCACGTGGTTTACTTTGAAGTAAATATGTTGCTAGCTTTCTACCTAGATCTAGATACAGTAAAGCATTGTAAAATGATAGGCACGGCACACTTTTCATTTCATTTTGTTGAAGGCCAACAGAGGAACTAGTGTACATCAACAATACTTGTTATACGTTCATGAAAAAAATAGAAATAGGATACAAGATTGGCAAAGTTCAAAATTTAGACACCAACCTGTGTGCCTAAGACAGGCGATGATACGCCATATTAGTAATAAACCGCACAAGCATTGTAAAATATTACCCGTATTTGAGGCATTTATAAAGAGCAGCAGCCCACACATAGTATTTGGGAGCCAGTGAAGCGTGAAAGCAGAACTTGGTAAAAGCGAGTTAATTATGTCAGACCAGAATATCGAGGTAGAAGGAGTGAAAAATAGCGTAGTCGTAGTACTAGTTGAGATTTCCTTCAAGTCAGAAATTGTGTCTGTAATGCGTTGATTAGCACGAAAGTAAACCTTATGCGTAAGCCAAAAAGCGCAAGTACACTCCTGGAAATTGAAATAAGAACACCGTGAATTCATTGTCCCTGGAAGGGGAAACTTTATTGACACATTCTTGGGCTCAGATACATCACATGATCACACTGACAGAACCACAGGCACATAGACACAGGCAACAGAGCATGCACAATGTCGGCACTAGTACAGTGTATATCCACCTTTCGCAGCAATGCAGGCTGCTATTCTCCCATGGAGACGATTGTAGAGATGCTGGATGTAGTCCTGTGGAATGGCTTGCCATGCCATTTCCACCTGGCGCCTCAGTTGGACCAGCGTTCGTGCTGGACGTGCAGACCGCGTGAGACGACGCTTCATCCAGTCCCAAACATGCTCAATGGGGGACAGATCCGGAGATCTTGCTGGCCAGGGTAGTTGACTTACACCTTATAGAGCACGTTGGGTGGCACGGGATACATGCGGACGTGCATTGTCCTGTTGGAACAGCAAGTTCCCTTGCCGGTCTAGGAATGGTAGAACGATGGGTTCGATGACGGTTTGGATGTATCGTGCACTATTCAGTGTCCCCTCGACGATCACCAGTGGTGTACGGCCAGTGTAGGAGATCGCTCCCCACACCATGATGCCGGGTGTTGGCCCTGTGTGCCTCGGTCGTATGCAGTCCTGATTGTGGCGCTCACCTGCACGGCGCCAAACACGCATACGACCATCATTGGCACCAAGGCAGAAGCGACTCTCATCGCTGAAGACGACACGTCTCCATTCGTCCCTCCATTCACGTCTGTCGCGACACCACTGGAGGCGGGCTGCACGATGTTGGGGCGTGAGCGGAAGACGGCCTAATGGTGTGCGGGACCGTAGCCCAGCTTCATGGAGACGGTTGCGAATGGTCCTCGCCGATACCCCAGGAGCAACAGTGTCCCTAATTTGCTGGGAAGTGGCGGTGCGGTCCCCTACGGCACTGCGTAGGATCCTACGGTCTTGGCGTGCATCCGTGCGTCGCTGCGGTCCGGTCCCACGTCGACGGGCACATGCACCTTCCGCCGACCACTGGCGACAACATCGATGTGCTGTGGAGACCTCACGCCCCACGTGTTGAGCAATTCGGCGGTACGTCCACCCGGCCTCCCGCATGCCCACTATACGCCCTCGCTCAAAGTCCGTCAACTGCACATACGGTTCACGTGCACGCTGTCGCGGCATGCTACCAGTGTTAAAGACTGCGATGGAGGTCCGTATGCCACGGCAAACTGGCTGACACTGACGGCGGCGATGCACAAATGCTGCGCAGCTAGCGCCATTCGACGGGCAACACCGCGGTTCCTGGTGTGTCCGCTGTGCCGTGCGTGTGATCATTGCTTGTACAGCCCTCTTGCAGTGTCCGGAGCAAGTACGGTTGGTCTGACACACCGGTGTCAATGTGTTCTTTTTTCCATTTCCAGGAGTGTATATCCTTCCAATGGCTTATAGACTCGCCTGTAGAAGTAACTTCAAATGAAAAATTAATTCATGTGTACGTGTTCTTCGAAGTTGTGTCGAGTATTTAGAGACCTAAGTAGTCATAAGAATACCAACAATCTTCCTTAGTAATCGTTTGTGTAAAAGCATCGTAGAACAGATACTATTGAACTAACAAGTGGCAGATGTAGACAAACAGATATGAGCACATATTGAGCTGTACCATTGCCTTACCGTTCCTGAAGTGCTCGTAGCATAATGAATATGAAGATGGATGTGTGTACAAATCAAGCGAAGAAATTTACATATGTAGTGAATTTGTTACAACACAACCACGATATTATTGCACTTAGCTTAACGTGGCCGCCACCGGAAAGAGGCGGTGACCTTACAGTAAACAAGAACAGGGATGGCTAAGGAAAACGCATTTCAGCACAGCTGTGCGTATACTGTCAAGTGGTTCGTAATGTCCTCTTGAAATATTACGATAAAATCTCGCGATAAGCAGACCGAAGCGCCATCACTCCTAGGAACAATAATGTTACCGTCGACTAAGGTCACCTCACATCACAAAACTGTCAGTCAACTTCGACAGGGATCGTACAGAGCAATAGTGGCACAAGACACAGATAATAATTCCTAAAACTCTAGTAAAATCGGAATCTTCTAGACCAGATGAAGATGAGAGGGCTCACCATTACATATCTTTGACTCTCTCTCTCCAAACTACTAAAATTTTGGATACCTTGTGCTTTTCACAAATAGTATCGTGCGCAATGGATTGAGGTTACGGAGCATTCATTGTTTATATACTTCTCAGAGTCTGTAACTGAACAACAGGCTAACACAGACGCCGAAGCTTTCGATTAGTATGTGCCATGCCATTGCAAAATACAGCTGATATTCAATCACGTCTGGACAGAGTACCGGTCGGTGCATAAGCTGACATGATGAGGAATACGATGATGGTATTTTTAGAGGGCACAAATTGGCGGTTGTTATTCAGCATGCCATTCCCAGAAGAGGTGTATTGTGAACGCTGTAGACTACACTATAAGAAGGCAAATAAAGCTGTATATTTAAAAGAGCCGATTGAACACGGTTCCTCTTACTCAAGCACTGCGAATACTTTTGTGTGCTGCCAGTTTCTGCACAGACGATCAAAATGTGAATTAACTCCTTTATCCAATGGTAATGTTTCCGTTATCTACACGGCATGTCTCGCTATGAGAAAAAGCAGACTTGTCGAGAGCACGGATCCTCAGCCTTGTAGCGTATGTTAGAAATCAAGCTGGTTCTTTAGATACATCATGATGATCTCATTATCTCATTGTGGACAACGTCTAACTTTATGTATGTCTGCCTTGCTAGTCCATATACAGGGCAGTCGCGTCCAAGACAGAACCGAAGAAATGCAATGTAAAGCTGCAGGACTTGAGAGCTGTAGGCACTAAGGCACTTTATGATTTTATGTGCTTCCTGGCACCTTGCTTTCACTTCCCTGACATGTTCCAGACATCTCCATTTATCACCAAAAAGCTGGCACAGTTATGTAACTGATTTGCTACAGTAATCTAGAGAAAAAATGTTTCAGTTCAGTTAAAAAGACAATATGAAGAATTATAGTCTATAAAATTGTTTCTCTACAAACATTTAGACATAGTGTCAAGCTGAGACTTCATGACGAACAGAAAATTGAGAAATAAGCCACGAACAGGGAGCACTAAACTGGATTTCTTTTGACTCGTCTGTCTTCTGACTGGTTCGTTGTGATCCACCACCATTTCCTCTCCTTTGTCCAACTTTTCATCACAGAGTAGCACTTTCAACCTATGTCCTCAGTTATTTGCTGAACGTATCCCAAACTTTGTCTCCACCTACATTTTATACCTTCTACAGCTCCCTCCAATAACATAAGAGTTATTCTCTGATGTCTTAGCAGATGTTCTATCATATCGTTGTTTTTATTTTCAGTGTTTCCCATACATTCCTTTATTCGCATATTCTGGGGAGAACCCCATAATGTCTTACTTTATCAGACCACCTAATTTTCAACATTCTTCAGTAGCACCACATCACAAATGCTTACATTCCCTTCTGTTCCGGTTTTCTCACAGTCCAGCTCTCACTGCTACATAATGCTGTGCTCCAACCGTACTTTCTCAGAAATTTCTTCCCTAAACTAACACCTGAAACTGGGAGATTTTTGGCTAAGAATGCCCTTTTATCAGCGCTAGTCTCCTTCTTATGTCCCCATTCTCTAGTCCGTCATGTGTTTTTTGCTGATTGATTAGCAAAATTCCTTCACTCCATCTCAATCGTGATAGCCAGTTAAGTTTCCGACTGTTCTCTTTTCTGCTACTTCTTTTTACTTTCGCCTCTCTGCGACTTACTGTCAATCCATATTCTGCATTCATTAGACCGTTGGTTCCATTCAACAGTTCCTATAATTCTTCATCATTTTAAATGAGGATAGCAATGTCGTCAGGTAATCTTATTATTTATATCCTGTCAGCATAAATTTTAATCCCACGCATGAACCTTCCTTTTATTTCCGTTTTGCGTCTTGAACAGATGGTATGAAAGATTACCCCTTCCTCTTACAGCCTCTTCAATCACAGAGTTTTGTTCCTCGTCTACCATTCTTACTGTTCTTGTAATTGTATATTACCATATTTCCTTGTAGCTTAACCCTTTCTTTCTCAGGATTTGAAGCATCTTCCAGCGTTTAACATGTCGAACGCTTTTACCACGTTGACAAATCCTACGAACATGTCTTAATTTTTCTTCGAGCTTGCCTCTGTTGTCAACCACAATCTCAGAACTGTCATATTTACCATTCCTAAATGCACACTGACCGTAATCTAACATACACTCCTGGAAATTGAAATAAGAACACCGTGAATTCATTGTCCCAGGAAGGGGAAACTTTATTGACACATTCCTGGGGTCAGATACATCACATGATCACACTGACAGAACCACAGGCACATAGACACAGGCAACAGAGCATGCACAATGTCGGCACTAGTACAGTGTATATCCACCTTTCGCAGCAATGCAGGCTGCTATTCTCCCATGGAGACGATCGTAGAGATGCTGGATGTAGTCCTGTGGAACGGCTTGCCATGCCATTTCCACCTGGCGCCTCAGTTGGACCAGCGTTCGTGCTGGACGTGCAGACCGCGTGAGACGACGCTTCATCCAGTCCCAAACATGCTCAATGGGGGACAGATCCGGAGATCTTGCTGGCCAGGATGGTTGACTTACACCTTCTCCAGCACGTTGGGTGGCACGGGATACATGCGGACGTGCATTGTCCTGTTGGAACAGCACGTTCCCTTGCCGGTCTAGGAATGGTAGAACGATGGGTTCGATGACGGTTTGGATGTACCGTGCACTATTCAGTGTCCCCTCGACGATCACCAGTGGTGTACGGCCAGTGTAGGAGATCGCTCCCCACACCATGATGCTGGGTGTTGGCCCTGTGTGCCTCGGTCGTATGCAGTCCTGATTGTGGCGCTCACCTGCACGGCGCCAAACATGCGTACGACCATCATTGGCACCAAGGCAGAAGCGACTCTCATCGCTGAAGACGACACGTCTCCATTCGTCCCTCCATTCACGCCTGTCGCGACACCACTGGAGGCGGGCTGCAAGATGTTGGGGCGTGAGCGGAAGATGGCCTAACGGTGTGCGGGACCGTAGCCCAGCGTCATGGAGACGGTTGCGAATGGTCCTCGCCGATACCCCAGGAGCAACAGTGTCCCTAATTTGCTGGGAAGTGGCGGTGCGGTCCCCTACGGCATTGCGTAGGATCCTACGGTCTTGGCGTGCATCCGTGCGTCGCTGCGGTCCAGTCCCAGGTCGACGGGCACGTGCACCTTCCGCCGACCACTGGCGACAACATCGATGTACTGTGGAGACCTCACGCCCCACGTGTTGAGCAATTCGGCGGTACGTCCACCCGGCCTCCCGCATGCCCACTATACGCCCTCGCTCAAAGTCCGTCAACTGCACATACGGTTCACGTGCACGCTGTCGCGGCATGCTACCAGTGTTAAAGACTGCTATGGAGCTCCGTATGCCACGGCAAACTGGCTGACACTGACGGCGGCGGTGCACAAATGCTGCGCAGCTAGAGCCATTCGACGGCCAACACCGCGGTTCCTGGTGTGTCCGCTGTGCCGTGCGTGTGATCATTGCTTGTACAGTCCTCTCGCAGTGTCCGGAGCAAGTATGGTGGGTCTGACACACCGGTGTCAATGTGTTCTTTTTTCCATTTCCAGGAGTGTACTTTCAGTCTACTTTTACACTCTTCTGTATATTACTCCTGTCAGCTACTTGAGTGTATGAGCATATATGCTGATTGTGTGACAATTGCAGCACTTGTCGACTGTAACAATCTTGGGAACTGTTCGGACTTTTTTTTTTCGGAAAGTCTGACGGTATATCACCAGTCTCCTTATAATACTAGTACATATCAACTAGATTCTGATATAATTTTATCTATCCCTTCTGCCTCATCTGATTTACGTCTTCCAAGGCCATTATAATTTCTAGTATTCTATCCCCTAAGCCTTCCCTATCGACTTCTGTTCCTTTTCCTGTTCCGTTATCACGTGAGTCGTCCTGCTCATAGATGCCCTTTGCGTACTCTTTCCATCTACCCGCTGTCTCCTCTTCATTTAACAGTAGAATTCCTGTTGCACTCGTATTGTTGCCGCGTTTCTTTTATTTCAGGGAAAGTTGTTTTTACTTTTCTATAGATTGAGTCAATCCTTCCGTCAAAGTTGAGTCAATCGTTCCGACAAACTTTACATTTTTTGATTTCTTCACCTTTTTCTTAGGCATTTTGCCTTAGCTTGCGTGCATACTCTATTTGGCTCATTCCTAAGTGACTTGTATTTCTCAGTTTCACTGAAAGGATTTTTAATTCTTTCTTTCGTCGATCAGCGGAAGTATTTCTCTTCTTATCCACTGTTTCTTCGCATTTATCTTCCTTTTACCTACGTTTCTCTCTTCAAATTTTGCGACTGCCCCTTTCAGAGGTGTCCATTACTCTTCAGCTGCACTACCTAGTGAGATATTCATTATGGCTGTATCTATAGCCTCAAACAACTTCAGAGGTGTCCCTTCACTCCTTACTACTTCTGAATGTCACTTACTTGTGCACTGATTCCTCCTGACCTGTCTCTTCAAATTTAGCCAACTCATCGACATTATTACGCTTTACAATCCAATATTTGAATTCGAAATATCTGCCTGATCATGACCTAATTTAACTGAAATTTTCATGTATCTCGCAGCCTTCTCAAAGTTTAACTCCTCCTTGTGTGATTCTTGTACAGTCTTTACGTTATTAAACCTACTGCAGAACATATTAGTCTTTCTCCGGTCTCGTTCCTACTACCAAGCTCATTTTTAACCGCCTTCCTGCACAACCACTTTCCAATCCCCCATGACTATAAGATTTTCATATACCTTTACATACTGAATTACCAGATAAATCCTAATATACTTTCTCTACCTCTTCATCTGCTTGCGATGAAGCATGCATATCGAAACTATTGTTATCAGCGTTGGTTTGCTGTTGAATCTGATGAGAGCAATCCTATCAGTGAAATGTTCGCAGTAACTCACTCATTGTCCTACCATCCCATTCATAATAAATTCTAATCCAGCAATACTATTTTCTGCATCTTTTCATATTACTGTACACTCATCTGACCAGAAAGCGTATGTCCTCTTCCAATTTCACATCAGTGACGCCCACTGTTCATTAACGCGCCTTAGCATTTCCGTTTCCAGATTTTCTAGCTTCTTTACCACGTTGAATCTTCTGCCATTCCACGTCCAGATTCGTGGAACGTTATTCTTTCTTTGGTTTTTCAATCACTTGTCAAGGTCTCCTCTCATTTCGGAGTCCCCTCCCAGAGATCTGAGCGCGGTACTTGTTAGGAATCTTTTCCCAATCTTTCTCAGTTACAGGCCACATGTCTTGCTGATACGCATTATCAGTTCTTAATGCAGAGGTTACTATTGTCTTCTGCATCATCATGCCACTCAACGTTACTGAGCCTTCCGCCTTGTAGGGGCAGTTTGGCACTCTAAGGGAAAGGGAGAGTTCTGAAGTTCTGTCGGGACCTCCGCTCTGTTTGACAAAGCCGTTCGGGAAGGTGAGGGTGACTTTACGCTGGAAGTCTTCGGCCGCTATTGCTGAAGATTTTTAATCCAAATTTAAGCAGATCGAATACCGAACGAGGAAATTTTGGAATATTAATGAAAGATGATACACCTAGTCCATGGGTGCATACCTGAAATTATAGTTGTGGACTTTATGATGTTAATGGCGATGTCAAAAGCTTCCACTTGGTACAGCTTTTATTTTAAGAAAACTATCCCACAGCACGCGTCAGAAGCTACAGAGAAAATAACTTCTGTTCATTAAGAGCAATGCGAGAAGGTGAAAGCTCCGCGTATTTCTCACTCATGAGTATGAATGGATGGCTGTATTCCTTTCCTTATTCAACTTAAAACTCAGCTTCTTCTTCTCTGCAGCTTCACAAGTCTATGACTGAAAGACATACCCCCAACTCAAAGCATATGTGACTTTTCCTCTAGAACTCCATCAACTTATGTCATTACATTGTGTACATTCGCAATATAGTCATTCTTTCTGCTATATCTCTGTGCCTATGTTCATTGTGTCGCACTATGCCACCACATTTGTAATTGAATGAACAATTTTTTAAGTGCAGATCCACCTATAGTGGACGTTCTCGCAGTTCTGTACTTTTTGTCATGTTTGGCACTTGGTGACCTATTTTCGAGTCGACGAGAAGGATATTTTTCTTCGTCGATTAACAGATTTACGTGTTCTATCCAAACTGTTAGAACCTTTACGTACACATAATACTGACAAATTATCAAACGAATCTTATATTACTGTAAAAATTTTCTGTATTAAGTGTCGTTTTATATTATATTCTCCCAGAGACGCTTGACTGGGATTACTATCTACCTCTCCTTTCTTATTTGGGTATTTTTATCTCTTCTGCTCAAACAACCCGCTTTGAGAATTGCTAGATTGAGAAACGGAAAACAACGTTATTTTCTCAATCACCGATGGGTCGATACAGTCCATCAGGACAAAATACCGATTTTCTGCTGAAGGTCTCGCGTATGACAAGTTTTCAGAGGTCGCCTCAGCTTTCATCAGACTCTTGGGAACGTACCACGCCTGTAGACTGCTTATTCTTACTTTGTTCAAATTTATGGTTAGGGCCCATCTTGCAAGCTGCGCAGTTAAGCCGAGATGTCCGTCTTGTGTGACATACAACGTGTCTCCTGCAGCACAATTGTAGTCGTTGAGGCACGCTCAGAACTTATGTCAACTGATGACTCGCGGCGCTAGCGAGCAACCACCTGGGTAACCCCGAGACCGTCACACCCGTACCCTGCCATTACTGGTTGAGCCACCGAGGGAAGCAATCGAGTTTAGACTTGCAGCACAGACAGACTAGGGAAATACTTTGTGGCAGTAGCATAGGCTCATTTTTGGCCAGCACGATTACTTTGAATCAAATATGGGGCCCAAAAACTCCACGGAACATTTGAAATGTAAGACTGTGTCCATCAGTTGCAGGTCACGTAAGTTAGAAAACAATGAGAAGTCTTAAGATCAAGACGTACACACACACAAACACACACACACACACACACACGCACACACTCACACACACACACACACACACACACACACACACACACACATACACACGCACACACACATATACACCTCTGTATTTCATATGTCAAATATAATATATCCTCTTTAAGTACGTATCCGTTCAGTAACTAATTTTTTTCAAAAATTCTTACAAATTTATCATCAAATGTTTTCGTCCGTCCACAGTGAATATACTGAACTGGGTGGGCGAGCGTGCGGACGGGGGAATATCGTGGCTGCGCTGCACGCGTAGAACAGAGTATCCGCTTCGCATTGCTTCACGTTGGATCATTTCAGGGCGGTCTAAGACTGTCGCTCTCGCATCAGATCTTTCACGTTCGGAAAGGCGTTACGGTTATAAGGGACTGTCGGCGCTCAAAACTCCCCAAGTCCCAAATGCCGGGTTCGCCAAATCCTTTCCCTGTATCCGAAACTAATGCGCTGAGGTGATGATTTGTCATGTCACAGGACAGATATCTGGGTTATTGAATGCCGCGCACATGAGCAGCAATTACCCACTTTGAAGAACTTCGTTCCAGTAACATCGTAACTCTCTCTAAATGCACCAAGCTTGATTTACTTGCGTGGTCCATCTGCTAAAGAGCCGTCTACTATAATGCCAGTAAGGATAGGATATCGCTAACACAGGGCACTTATCAGCAGTTAGGACACTTGGTCCAGTTTCACGTACTCGTAACAACAGTCACCGCCTGTTAAAACATGTCTTCGTAAAAATAGTGTCGAGATCGGACAAGGGACTTCACAGGTCATTGAAGGAAAGCTTATTCAAAACGCATGGACAAAAAAAGGTAGTTCCTGTTCTGGGGAGGTGCTAAATGAATACGACACCCCGACGACCTATCACTCCTACACGTGGAAACGACACTCTGTAGCGCATCTGTTACCAGAGGTCTCCCACATTCTCACTGTTATGTGACCGTAACATAACCTTTTCATAGTGATGAAAATGAAAGTCATGAAATGTAAAAAAGGCGAAAACCTATCACAGTGTTATCAGCAGTAAATCTCAAATAGTGTATAAGTCTATTCATAGTTTCTGACTCTAATAAAACATATTTCCTTCTGTTTGTTGTAGTTTACGTGGTGAAACCAAAGAGTCTATGTAGCACAAATCTGTCAGACTGTCCCAAGAACTAGGACTATTGCAAGTCCGTTGTCCCAGCTTGAGGAGACTGACTCGTCTACGATTGGGTGAAGACCAGATGGCTGGCCTGCTGACTGAAGACATCTACAATATTCTGAGAAAGCAAGAAATCCCAAGAGCGACAGAACTTACCACTTTTTCTAGCAACAAGAACTGGAGGAATCGACTAATCCTGTTTCATGATAGTTTCTGATTGCTTCACGACATGCAATAAATCACACCAGCATTTCATTTAGGCGAGAAACTGACCCCAAAAACATGTATTTAAAAACATGGTTTTCCCTATTTTTTATCTTTCTGTTGGCCTTGTAATACTTTTATACTGACGCAATAAAACTGTAGTTTCATGTCGTCAACTGTTATCATTCTGTCGTTGAATACATTTCCTTATCTGCAGCTTCACATAATTTTTGGCAAATTATGACTGTATATTAATCATACAAAACGCAAATCATTCATTCATGCTAATCTCGTACCATGCCAATACCCAATTCCCGCCCTGAAACGTTGACTGGAAATACGACACCGGTAGACACAGCAGAGACTTAACAACTGACACTGTGGCTTGTCCTTGTCTTTCCTGGATAAAGCGTGAAATACTTGCAGCACAGAATACATGGTGTCTTCTCTGTCAGCTCTGTCTGGCGGCTCAAAGCGAAAAGCAAAACAGTTTTATTGCAAGCTATTATGCAAATGGGTCTGTGAAATACCATGCTAAGATGCAAGTTTGCATTATCGCTGTAAAAAAAGTGATCATGTACCGTCTCAATCGCTCTCTCTTCTAGACTGAAACATAAATCACAAGGTGTGCTAAATATTTATGCCAGGAATTATGCATGTGAGAAATCTAAAAGCTTTCGAAATAGAATAAACTTTATTATCAATTTTCATCTTCATTCTCCAGTCTACATACTTATATCTCATCATTATCACCATAGCGACGAACAAATTTCTCTGAACAAGAGACCGGTTTCTTGATACCGCCATTGTAGAATGCCTGACTTCGTTAAAAGAGCCACAATGTTACCTCTGCCTGCACTGCTTCGTCATTGTCAATGTGAAATCACTGAAAGTGTTCTTCAAGCTCTGGAACCAAATGAAAATCGAATGGGGCCAAGCCGGGAGCGTATGGAGGATGAACGATGATTTGAGTCTAAGGTGTCCGACTGTTACAGATATCCTCATGGTAAAAGAAAGTGTGCTCCAAGGTGTCCGACTGTCACAGATATCCTCATGCCAAAAGAAAGTGTGCTCCATGTTTGGAAGAACTCTTCCAATTCGTGTTTTCAGTTTTATGGAGGATTACAAAACGCTGCTTCTCACTCGCCGGCATAGCTATGTAGCACACAGCCATTCTACACGCTGCGTTTAGGGGACCACTACCAGGAAAGGATTGCAACTTGGGGCAGAGAAACGTAAAAGTCGACTAACTAACATGCGTGGCATGTAATACAGCAACTGGTACTCTGAACACAATATAAAGTCCGTAAGCATACCTTTTAACACGCCATCGTACATCACTTCTTTATCAGTAATATATTATTTCTTATCAAGTGCGGAACCATTTTGCACAGTAACTGTTAATTTCATTGATTGAAGTGATTTTTCGATTTACAGACACTGACTTATGAATATCAGTTATTAACAGCATAAATTTAGTGAACAAACACATAAACCTATAACCCTACATGTACCATAAGCAACTGGAAACATATCACACTTGTTTTCAAACCTACTGTTTGCAACCTCATGCCTTTGTCCCTCGCAGTCATATTATCCAGTGAAGTTTCGTTCGGTTTTATATATACACCAAACCACTATTTAAGAGTGGTGATTCCACTGAGAATCACTGGGGTAAATATTACACCAATCTCAATTTCTTCTCATATCTTCAATGTAGCACGCCAGACATTGGGAATGTGACTTACGTTGGAACAGCTGTAATGTATGTTTTCATGTTAGTTCATTAAATATTATTAATATACTCCGTGTAAATTTCTTGGGTTCTTCACGACCCCAGTAGTACGCAGTGAAACAAACATATCTGGGTAAAACGAGCTCAAGTCGACAAGCCACCACAAAATAAAAACAATTGGGAATTAAAAATGATCAGTTTTATGTTTTATAATTTCTGATAACCAGCAATTAGAGACGAAGAACGCAAGAGAACAGTTATTTCGCTTGACAGAGCAAATGGAAGGCTACACCATCGCTAACAGGAAGGAAAAACTTCGTGAATGGCGCTAACACGATACAGTCTATTACAATGCCCCTAACTGTACCGGAATTTATTTATTGGGTAAGAAAGACCATTGCCATTGTAGTTCTTCTCGATTCGTTATTGGTAAAGTTTTCCTTCCTTTTTTTCACATACCGGGTATCGAACCCAGGTCGGATGACATTTAGATTACTAATTGAAGACGCCACCCCTAGATCAGAGGTGCATTTTCGTTTTCGAATACACTTGTGTAAACCTGATGCAAAAGTTTGTTATTTAAATCGTTATCGATGGAATAGCATGCTATCCAGAAACATAGTCGTAAAGAAGTCCTCGATGTTTACTTGAGATTCGGAAAAAATGGCATAGATTGAGAGGAAAATGTCGTATACAGTTATGTCCAACTAACATGAGTACAATGCGTGTTTTTGGATCTTTTATCGAACTCACCTGGGTCTGATCACCAGAAGAATTCAGAAACGTTGTGCTAGCTGCGTAAAAGTCGTCGAAGCCCATACAAAGTGTGCAGAAATATTAAGGAAACTTAAGAGTCACAGAAAATTTTTCTAAATAGCCGTTGGTTAAACGTAGGGAAATAAAAGGTTATTCGTACAAAATGGCGGAAACGCATCGCTGTAATGAATCAAGTATGTCCACCCACGTCATAACGCTAAAAGCTACAATCTGGAACTCGGCCAGGAGGGGCCAGAATTTTCCTTCTAGCGTTATGTGTGGCGATTAGACAACCATGAGTCATGTCACCGACAAATTTTTGCGATTTTGAGAGATGTAGTTACGAGGACTGTTGGGGAATCTTCGAAGTCACGTTATGATCTTCATTGAAAAGAACGTGTTGTTGTGCAATAAACGCACCTTAAATACATGGCCACCAGTTTTTTGCTAAGCTTTGTCTCGGTGACTGATTATTGACACTATGTCCCACTGGAATTGCACTGCAAACGGGTGAAAATGAAGTAGTGATCTGCAGACCAAAGGTCTAAAGCGCGATAGCAGAATGCGCCACCGTACTGACTTGCTGATGTGTATTGCTGTGATGGACGTAATGTAGACAATGGAATAACTCCGATTCCTGCATGCCTCCATGGTATAACATGTTTAAGATCCTAACAAGAGAAGAGAAACGGTAAGTCCAAAGCATATTCTCTTTAAGTTTGTTGCCACTGATTCAGAAAACCAAACAAATAACAATGGTGCGAACTGCCCTTTTCATGCACAGGAGAGTTATTTTTCAATATTTTTTTTTTTACCTTGAAGGATACAGAAAGGCAGAGATTCAGCCCTCTGGAGAATACGGACATTTTCGGGCGAGTACCAGTTAACTGAGAGTCAGACAGAGGGGTTTCCAATATTTTTGAACACGTTTAATGCTCTAAAGCGTGCTGCTCATATAAGAAACAACGAAGATGTCAAAGTCGGCAGCCAAATATCAGGCAAAGTGGTAATGGACCGGAGGAATTATTAACTGCATATATTTTTGGGATGTAACTTACAATTCCGACAATCGCTCTGCTACACAAAGGTGAATTTTAAGAATATCTGGAGCAGGACGCAGGGAAAAGAAACAATTTCCACTTTAATCCCTAGATAATAACGCTCAGACAGAGGCACGGAAATCTCACGGGATATAAGGAAGGGATAGATACTTTATTTGAGATTCTATAATGAAAGACAAGATCACCAGTCACTTTAATTTTTGCACAATTTCCTTGGACTTTAACCATACCGCGACAGACTCACACTTATTTATTTTACGGGGATTCCTGGTCCTAACAACAATGGACATATTTTATGTGAAATAGGACTGACCCATGATCCGGTTGTACACCTCGTTTTCTTGAAAGATGTGATAAGCAATAATATCTCTGCTATTAAAGGCTCCAGTCCTGCATTGGCCTACACTGTATTTCCAGGATACGGTGTATCTGTTTACCTATTTGTAATTTTAGATGGTTGACGTGTTCTGGTAACCCCCCATGATACAGCCAAATTGGTTCAACTGCTTCAAATGGCACTATGGGACCTAACATTTGAGGTCATCGGTCCCCTAGAACTTAGAACTACTTAAACCTAACTAACCTAAAGACATCACACCCATTCATGCCTGAGGCAGGATTCGAACCTGCGACCGTAGCAGTCACGTGGTTCCAGACTGAAGTGCCTAGAGCCGCGCGGCCACTACAGGCGGCTACAGTCAAATACCGGGTAACATGATAGTGGTGAATAGGAAGTCTGATTTGCAAGGCGATTTTAGCTGTCGGGCTGCTCTAGTTCTTGGATGGGTGACCATCGGTCTGCCGAGCGGTGCTGGCAAGCAGGGTGGACTCAGCCCTTGTGAGACAATCCGAGGAGTTACTTGATTGAGAAGTGGCGGCTCCGGTCTCGTAAACTGACATACGACCGGGAGAGCTGTGTGCTGACCACGTGCCCTCCATATCCGCATCCAGTGGCGCCTGTGGGCTGAGGATCACACGCGGCCGGTCGGTATCGTTGGGCCTTGCAAGGCCTGTTCGGACGGAGGGAGTTCGGAGGGAGTGGTACTATTACGAGTGCTATGGGAATTCAACTGTTAAATGCAGAGGTGGAAGCGGATGGGTCGAAAGAGTACACTGAAATGAGTAAGTGTCAAATGAGGTGATAGTAGGAGAAACGGGAGACGATATAGAAGAGACAGAGAATCCAGTATTGGAATCAGAATTTAAAAAAGCTTTCTAAGTCTTAAAATCAAATAAGACAGAGGTTATAGATAACATTCTAAAATCGTTGGGGGCACAAGATGACCGTCAATGTTGGTGTAGGATGTCTTAGACTTTCTATATATCATCAGACTTTCAGAGAAACAACATAAACACAATTCCGAACGTCGCAAGAGTTGCCAAGTGCCAGAATAATCGCACAATCAGCTAACAGGTAATCGCACCAAAGTTGCTGACAAAAATTATATGTAGAGAAACGGGAAAGAAAATTGTGGATGCGTTGAATGACGACCGGTTTGACTTTAGAAAGATAAAAGCGTGGAAGGGACAGTTCTGACGCAGTTAATAATGGAAACAAGTCTAGAGAAAAATCAGAACACTTTCACAAGATCTGCCGAGGTGGAGATGTGTTCGACATATCAGTTGGTGCTAGATGTTGGAGGTTACGAGAAAAATAAGGGTAAGCTGTACGTAAAGACAGGTAATATATAAATGTAGAAGTGCCAGGAGGTAAAAATAAGAGTCGAAGACCGCAAATTGCTGACTTGAGAGTAAATCGAAGAAGGACGGAAGTAATAGAAGTAGAAGAAATGAGAACAACGAGCTACTTAAGACGAGGTTTGGAGATCACGAAGTAAACGAAGTTAAGGAACTCTGGTTGCAACTGGTGTCAGAGAAACATGAAAGTCGGCCGACTAACATGCATGGAATACAGCAGCCGGTATTGGGAAAACAATAGTCCGTGGGCATGCCTTTTTCGCACGCCCTCGCACATCACGTCATTATCAGCAATATATTATTTCTTATCAAATGCGAAACAATTTTCCACAATAACTATTAATTTGATTTGTTACAGTGATTTTTCGATTAATAAACTCTGACTTACGAATCTCAGTTACAAACAGCTTTAAGCAAGTGAACAAGTATACAGGGTGGCCCATTGATCGTGACTGGGCCAAATATCTCACGAAATAAGCATCAAACGAAAAAACTACAAACAACGAAACTCGTCAAGCCTGAAGTAGGAAACCAGATGGGGCTATGGTTGGCCCGCTAGATGGCGTTGCATTATGTCAAACGGATATCAACTGCGTTTTTTTTTAATAGGAACCCCCATTTTTTTATTATATATTCGTGTAGTACGTAAAGAAATATGAATGTTTTAGTTGGACCACTTTTTTCACTTTGTGATAGATGGCGCTGTAATAGTCACAAACATATGGCTCACAATTTTAGACGAACCGTTGGCAACAGGTAGGTTTTTTAAATTAAAAAGCAGAACGTAGATACGATTGAACATTTTATTTCGGTTCTTCTAATGTCATACATGAACCTTTGTTAACTTATCATTTTGGCAATACGTGCAACGATATTCCTCTCAACAGCGAGTAGTTCGCCTTCCGTAATGTACACACATGCATTGACAATGCGCTGACGCATGTTGTCAGGCGTTGTCGGTGGATCACGATAGCAAATATCCTTCAACTTTCCCCCCAGAAAGAAATCCTGGGACGTCAGATCCGGTGAACGTGCGGGCCATGGTATGGTGCTTCGGCGACCAATCAACCTGTCATGAAATATGCTATTCAATACCGCTTCAACCGTACTGGAGATCCATCATGTTGGAAGTACATCACCATTCTATCATGCAGTGAAACATCTTGTAGTAACATCGGTAGAACATTACGTAGGAAATCAGCATACACTGCACCATTTAGATTGCCATCGATAAAATGGGGGCCAATTATCCATCCTCCCATAATGCCGCGCCATACATTAACCCGCTAAGGTCGCTGATGTTCCACTGGTCGCAGCCATCGTGGATTTTCCGTTGGCCAATATTATGGCGATTTACGTTACTTCTGTTGGTGAATGACGCTTCGTCGCTAAACAGAACGCGCGCAAAAAAACTGTCATCGTCCCGTAATTTCTCATGTGCCCAGTGGCAGAACTGAACACGACGTTCAAAGCGCATAGAAATATGGTACGGGTGCAATCGATGTTGATGTACCATTCGCAACACCGACGTTTTTGAGATTCCCGATTCTCGCGCAATATGTTTGCTAGTGATGTGCGGATTTGCAGCGACAGCAGCTAAAACACCTACTTCGGCATCATCATTTGTTGCAGGTCGTGGTTGACGTTTCACATGTTGCTGAACACTTCCCGTTTTCTTAAATAACGTAACTATCCGGCCAACGGTCCGGACCCTTGGATGATGTCGTCCAGGCAGCATACATAGCACACGCCCATTGGGCATTTTGATTACAATAGCCATAGAGCAGCACGATATCGACCTTTTCCGCAATTGGTAAATGGTCCATTTTAACAAGGGTAATGTATCACGAAGCAAATACCGTTCGCACTGGCGGAATGTTATGTGGTACCACCTACATATACCTTTGTGACTATTACAGCGCCATCTATCACAAAGCGAAATAAGTGGTCCAACTAAAACATTCATACTTCTTTACGTATTACAAGACTATTTACTAAAAAAGGGGGGTTCCGATTTTAAAAAAACGCAGTTGATATCCGTTTGACCTATGGCAGTGCCATCTAGCGGGCCAACCATAGCGCCATCTGGTTTCCCCCTTCAAGCTAGACGAGTTTCGTTCTTTGTAGTTTTTTCGTTTGATGCTTATTTCGTGAGGTACTTGGCCCGATCGCTATTAATGGACCACCCTGTATACACCTTTAACCCTTCTAATACCACTATGGTCAATATGATCACATAAGGAATTTTAAACATATCTCACTTGTTTTCAAAACTATTATTTTCAAACAACCAAACTTTGTACCTTTAAGTCATTTTCATCCAGGGGATTTTTGTTCAGTTTTATATTTACACCACACCAATATTTAAGAGTGGTGTTTCCTCTGAAGGCCACTGGGGTCAATATGACTCCAGTCTAAATTTCTTTTCGAATGTTGAATGTAGAATCTCTGACATTGGAAATGTGAGTTATGTTGGTACAACTGTAATGAATGTTTTCATGTTAGTTCATTGAAACACTTTCAATATACTCCATGTAAATTTCTTTGGTTCTTCATGGCCCCAACAGTACGCTGTGAAACAAATATATCTGTGTAAGAGCAGCACAGGTCGACAAGCTACGAGAATAAAAGAATTGCGAACTGGAGGAGTTAAAAATGACCAAAATTATATGTTATAATTTCTGATAAGCATCAAGTACAGAGAAGAAACTACCCTTGATAGGGCAAATGGAATCCTACACGTTCGCTAACAGAGATGAAAAACTTCGTGAATCGTGCTAACACGATACAGTGCGTTATAACGACCCTAATTCCCTCGGAATTTTTTTTCAGGTAAACAAGACCACTGCGATTGTAGTTTTCTTGCTTCATTTTCGACATAGTTTTCCTTTCCTTTTACTTCACGTTAACGCGTTATATTTTATATTTCGATTCAGAGGCGTGTTTTATTACTTTGATTGATATACGAATTTGGTGATATGATTGTCGTGGAATACAGAGTGGTGCTTCTCTTTATCACCACATCAAAACTGAGTGTCAGCGTAATTTACAAAATGACGACATTACACAACAAAAATATTTTTTACAGAAAATCATTCAGAGCACGAATACATTACAAAACGACAATCTGTTTGGTTTTTATCAGTAAACAATGTGTGTCATCATCATTGATGTTCCTCTTGCAGTTCATGGGGTTGGATTTGATACTGCGCCCTGGATTAGTTTCTTATTCTGCCTGTCCATTCAGTGAAGTTCCACGGCAAATGAGGGAAAATGTCTCCAGCCTCACGAGAATCCAGTCGTTTATGTAATATAGCCTTCTTTTACAGGTAAAACTGAAAGTTCGTTAATGAAAGTTTTATTTTAATAGAGATAAAATTTCGATGCTCCGTTAGGAACCACTGTTTTATACTTCGATAATGGTTACAGAAAATTGTTTGTTGGGATCGATTGGACTTTAGCTTAGTGTTAAACGTAAATCTCATACGGCTACAAAACTGGTCTGTTACTTGACAGGAGTACCAAAAAGCATACAGAATGAAGAAAAAGAGCCACACTTGGTTGTCGGAATGCAATTCCTCATCACACTTCAAGACAATAGTGTATCTACTTAAACATAGTCGCCCCTATATGTTTGACAGGAATGCGATTCAGAAAACAGGGCTCTACCAACGCTGTAAGTGCAAGCAGCGTGGACGAGAACAGGCACAATGGACTCTACACTGTGACACAGCTGTCCCACCAGCCCTATGAGACAAGCCAGTACCGTGGCGAATGGATATTCAGACTATCGAAACATTCTTTTTTCACAGTTAAAGCATTAAACTGTATCTATTTTACACCTTCACAATGCGGTATCTTGTGTATTTTTTGCTGTCACTAAAATAAATGTAAATGTCGTGTGACTAGGGCCTCCCGCCGGGTATGCCGTTCGCCGGGTGAAAGTCTTTCGATTTGATGACACTTTGGTGATTGGGCATCGATGGGGATGAAATGATGATGATTAGGACAACACAACAGTCAGTCCCTGAGCGGAAAATCTCCGACACAACCGGGAATCGAACCCGTGCACTTAGGATTGACATTGTGTCTCGCTGACCACTCAGCTACCAGGGGCGGACTCGCTGTCACTGTTAATTTTGTTTAAACGGTAATACATAACAGGAACTTCTTACAAATGCAAAACGACCGCATTGTTTCGTCCATGAAAATAAGTTAATACAAAGTAATAGCGGATACAGTAACATCGTCTGTATTAATAAGGCTCAGGAATCACAATAGGCAGGCTACAGTAGACTGCTAATTTGATACACACAATAAATCTATTCAGTACGTTTGACATCCAGACTTATCTTCACAGAGCCAGTATGTATACATGTGAGCAACGTTCAACGCGACCATCTCGCAATAACGTACACTTCACCACTCCCTGAATCTTACTTCGTTCGATCCTACGACACCCAGAAACGTGTTCCTGTAAGTGTCCATACTACTAAAAATCTACTGGATTAATATCCGATGAATGTGGAGTCCAGAACATAGGATCTGCTTGACCAGCACATTCACCTGGAAATCTTTCATTTAAGTAGTTATGTACATTCATTCCAAAGTGCAGCAGTGCGTCATTATTCTGAAATCGTACCTGTCATCGAACACCAAGTGGAAAAATTTCAAATTCGTCAGGCAGTGTGTCTAAAAAGTTGTACGTTAGATGGGCACATTCAACTACTCCATCAATAGGTAAGGGCCCAAAAGAAATACTCCCATGACGATAGCCAATAGATTTCTGCCTGAAAACCACATTCACAGGCGACATGCAGGCTGTATTCCGATCAGTAATGACAGTGCATATCACGCTATTAATACAATGTCAATCGTCTTCCACTTGTTGCAAATGTCATTCACAAAAGTGCACTTGCCGAAGTGGTCTTCTGGTCGCTGGGTGTTGAATTACAGTGATCAGATATGAAAGCAGTTCGTTATGTAACACTTCAGTCTTTGACACATCTAGAACTGCCTTGCAGTAACAAGGGTATGTTGTCCAGGTGGTTGGTGAATGGATTCAAGAAATGCATCATCTGTTTCTAGAGTATGTTTAGTCCCTGGACGACCTTTGTCCGTTAGTTATCGACGAAGATTACCAGCTTTCCAATGTACACAAGGTCGACACAGAGAAAAAATTATATTCACGTATTCTTCGTTAGTGTATTGCATCTAGAGATGCTCTACATGAACTTGACAGGACCAGTAATGGTTGGACACTGCGTGGTTAGTGGACATAAACTTACACTTTAATGGATCCCACTACGAAGTAGTAGGCTATTGTAAAGTGCCAAACCACGTCCTGCTTTTTAGAAATAAGAACTAGGAAATAAAAGTCTAAAATAAAAGAAGAACAACCTGGTGTGGATTCGAAACATAGCTGTGTGGTGGATGTTGGTTTGATGTTCCACCATACTATTCAGTGACCTACGATGGTTGGTACGGTTTCTGTGGTGTGATACACATTCCTATGAACATTCTGATGCGCTGAACAATGTGACTGCTTTGTCAGAGGCTTTGTTAATAGAAAAAGAATCTTATTTCGGGCCTCTGCCTAAATTACGTTGTAATAATTTTAAAAAAGTTTTCAATACTATTTGTAGGAACTCACTTTCTTACTAGAGCTTTTTCTTCTCACTGCACATTTAAGTATAACTGACCTAAGGCATATGTGACATACAAACTCAGGTGTTTTGGTGAGCCATGGCAGTTAACTTACGTGGACATCCGTCTTTTCATTTCCTCGACTCTATTACAGTGAGAAAGAAGTTAACGGTGTAGAATAATAACCACTATTTTGACAACGTTTGTTGAAATAGCGTTGATTATATATATGACAGAGCGAACGGTAATATAGCTTTCCAACTACAACGAATGTCAACCTGCTGCAACCACAGTTCCTGGAACGATGTTATCTACGCTATTCATCGCTCACAGAAATCTCGTGCAGTGTGTACTATAATATTACTCAAGCCTGTCGAATTCAAAACACGAAGCCCTAACCGTCAAAAAATGGTTCAAATGGCTCTGAGCACTATGTGACTTTACTGCTGAGGTCATCAGTCCCCTAGAACTTAGAACTACTTAAATCTAACTAACCTAAGGACATCACATACATCCATGCCCGAATCAGGATTCGAACTTGCGACCGTAGCGTTCGCGCGGCTCCACACTGTAGCGCCTAGAGCCGCTCGACCACTCCGGCCGGCCCCTGTCCGCCGACGTCTAACGAATACACTACATATACGAAAGGGTGGTGTTAACAGTCAGGGAATTAATAAAAGTCATAGACGAGTCTCCAGTAGCAATTATTGTTACAATGACGCCAGATATTCCGTGGAAGCCTAGACATTCCTAAAGAATCTGAGAAAACCTTTCATCCCTTTGAGCATCGTGGCAGACACTATGAACATAAATTTAAGCTCATAACTTCTGGCACAGGTACATACGAGCAATCATCCGTCTATGCTCCATCCACGAATGGAATGGTAAGGACTTGATACACATCCATGCCCGAGGCAGGATTCAAACCTGTGACCGTAGTTGTCGCGCGGTTCGAGACTGAAGCGCTTAGAACCGCTCGGCCACACTACTCGGCGAAGAATTTTATTGCCGTGAGAGGTTTCCTAAGATCTGAGACTGGCAACCGCTGTCACTGCAACCGGTTTTCTGGGGTCATTTCCATTTCAGGGTGCTTCGCAAAGTTACTCCCACACATGTTGTGGTTCCAGAGATGAGTCGCTAATAGTGTAATTGAACAGCAATGGATCGCGTCACGTGTTTAGGTGCAATGCATTATACTCGGTTACTACAAGGTTAGCTTAGAGAACCTCCACCAACTGTCAATCCCCTCCAGATTTCCAATGCCCTACAGTCTTGTGACGTTGCAGAATCGCTACACACTAAAGCGTCACTGCGAAATATTTCTTAGAGCTTCCGTCATTATAACTAGATCATTTATATACAGGATGTTAAAAGAATGTATTCCATCTTTTGAGAGATGATTTGTTCTTTGAAATGCACACCTTAACAGGCAAGAGCGCTTGTTCATCTTCTCTACTGTGAAACACATCAAGTCTACTTAACCTAGCTGCTATCGCGATCATCCAAAGAATGCAATAAGCTAATGAGTAATCAAATGAGATCACATTATTTTGTTGTTGTATAGCAGCATATTATCTACGTATTGTGCCTGGAGCACAAAAATATTTTTATGTGACTTATGTACCTGCTTTCCCATAGTAAATGGAAACAAGGCTTCTAATCCGAATATCGCTGCTTACCGATACAGTATAGAGAGTTACGACCTGATCGTTATCACACGATTGTTTACAGTGTGAGGCAACGATATAAATGTAAGAGAATTGAAATAAATAATGTTTTACTGTAGTTAGCCGTAATCTGGTATGCCAGTGTCGTCTGAATGAATTTCGATTGGACAATAGAAAGGTCACAAGATCCAAAACGGGCAAAAGTTAAATTTGGTAAATAGCCAATCACCCAAAAATTTGGCAAGAAAAGTAATGCGCAAATTAAAAAAAAGCATTCGCGCAAGCTTCAATGTTAGGAACACGTGTAACATGAACACTTAAGACGTCAATCTAGCCTGAAATAACGTTAATTATAATTCTGCAATGACTAGCAAACCTCCATAGAAACAACACTGTACTACGTAACTCATGAAAATTCTGTCTGTTTGAAAATATGTTTAATCGTGTCTAGGACAGGGAAATATTCTTTGCCGGTTAACTCGCAAATGATGCCGTAGAAACCGTCATTTATGGCGACTATTATTTGCGAATGCTAATGTTACGTAGACGTATGCACGTAATCTCATTTACAGAACATAAAATAAAATAGTAAAATTTCTTTGACTGTAAGATGACCAGCTTACTTTTGTCAATAAAATACAAGTTGCATACGAATCACTTGCATAGTGAACTGCTTGCCTGCATTACCATAGTTGTGCACCACTCTATGAACAAATGTAGATACCACTGCTTTTTATTACAATGATTATTTAATTGAAAATCTGTTGTAACTTTAACTGAATCGAATTTCTTTTAACTATTTCTTTTACCCACTATTTTCACGGAAGCTATTGTTTAAGGGCAAGACGCTGTTCGTGGTTAACGGCCTGAATCTGTAAAGTTTGCATTGAACAATGTCCCAAAGATTTACTATTACGCTGGCGTGCCTATTACACAGCAATAAAAATACTTTGCGATGAGTTGCTTCTGGCACGATGTAATGCTTATTACGAAATTGATTACTGGCGGTAGACTCTTATTGATGAGTGAGCAGACTGAATAAAATATATGCACACAGCAGTCTTCATTAATTCCAACATTTTCTTGTGATCATGTTCTGTATCCATATATGTGCTGGCTTACTTATATTTCGCCTTGCCACATACATATTATATCACAATTTCCATAACAATTTCCGTTTGGAGAATGCGCGCCAACACACACATCTCTATCACACAACAGATGCTTCCCAACTCATCTCTGACTTAGTTCTAGGACTGAATGCTCTTGCACCAGCATCGTTATCTTTCCATGAAATATATTCTTCGTAATAGGTCAATATAATTCCCTTGACACTGCCAGCGTATTTAATGCAATTAGTATTCTTTTATGTCTTATTTATTCATCCAGCTTATATTACCTTTTGATAAAATCCACATAATGACAAAATTCATAAATACATACACTAACAAGAAATGATTATAAACCCAGGCCGTAGCTGAAAAATACATGAGACGGCGGGTATTACATACGACCTGACATTGTGAGGCGCCGCTAAAGGATGTGCTCGAAATGGTGTTTGCTGTTCACCATCTCTAATGACAGGCTTCCATTATGCTGGAAATTGCAGAAAAAAACTACAAGCTGTTTACAATACATAGTGGATCTGTTAGAATTAATGTAAGTGCACTTACCCAGAACTGTGAATACGGTTTACAGGTTCAACAACTTCTCAAAGCTCTTAAGGTAAGCGTATTAGATCCCATTTGTACTGGGCATTTCTCATGGTTTTATCCGAACTGCATCCTCTCAAAATATGCAATACTTTTTCTTTTACAACGTGTATATCGCGAGCAGTAGTGGGCATACGACACTTCCTCTTCGTACCTTTCATATTATCTTTCCAATTATCGATTTTGTCCCATTAAGAGCAATATCTTGAGTTATATCTGCAGTCAGGTACCGAAAACAGTCCGGTGGTTCCGCGCCGACCGCGGTGGTCTAGCGGTTCTGGCGCTGCAGTCCGGAACCGCGGGACTGCTACGGTCGCAGGTTCGAATCCTGCCTCGGGCATGGGTGTGTGTTATGTCCTTAGGTTAGTTAGGTTTAAGTAGTTCTAAGTTCTAGGGGATTTATGACCTAAGATGTTGAGTCTCATAGTGCTCAGAGCCATTTGAGCCATTTTTTTTTGAACAGTCCCTTGTTTTGGTACAGTTGTCTTAAAACATTCTACATAAATGTTACAAATATGAGGTATCCTCCTACCATAACTTCGCTGATATCAGTTACATTGGGTTTCATGTACAACTTAGGGACTAACAGACAACGGAGAACCATTACCATCCAGAGAAAATACATTAGCAAGTGGCTGAGTGTGGCATCAGTCAGCAGACTATTGTAAAGCTAACACCTGCCAGAGTCGCAGTACCAGGCAGTAGTATCAGAGCGCTAGATGGTGAAGTTGCACTAACAGACAGTGGATAAAGTTACGAGCTGTAATACTGTCCATCGTATTGTACAGCACTGGCCACAGTTGCGGTGGTCCAAGGACAACAAGAAGAGTCGACCACTGCCGCCATCCAGGGTGAGGAACAGCCATCCGCCACCATCGCGGCTGTGTGAACATTGGTGGCGGCGTCGTACGCGGAAGAAGACGAGGATACCATTTGTGTCCAGGCAGACAACAAGTTCTACTTGTATGCTAATTCACTGAAGCTGTATTCTTGCTACAACCTGCTACCGAAGGGTACGTTACTTTAAATAACAAGATTTTCTATTCGTGATTGACAAGATAAATACGGACTGTTAAGTATAATATTTCGTGAAGTGTTCGAAAGTGAATGTGAGAATATGTGTTAAATCAAACCATCTAGGGAAACAGCAAATTGTAACCTCCCCGTGAACAAAGCAAGATTCTGCACTTTACGAAATTGCAAACTCATCGAAATCTTCACCAAAACTATTCAAAGCAATTTCCTGCACATATTTAATTCTCTTTTTCCATTTACATGTCATACCCTTAAATCTTCTGAATTTTTTATCTTTCTACAGTTCAGAAACTGAGTTCTTTTATTTGGATTATGTTGTATAATGCGACATGAAGTTCTCCATGGGCTATAGTCTCAACATTTAGCGAAGAGATACTTTAATGGGCGACGGTTGTTAGCACTAGAACCGAGTGGTTTATTTTGAAATAAATATGTTGCTAGCTCTGTACCTAGATCTAGATAGAGTAAAACATTGTAAAATGATAGGCAGGGCACACTTTTCATTGTACTTCGTTGAAGGTCGACGGAGGAAGTAGTGTACATCAACAATACTCGTTGTACGTTCATGACAAAATAGAAATAGGGTACAAGATTGTAAAAGTTCCAAATTTGGCCACGAACCTAGAGCCGAGAAATTAGGTGGACCGGACAATACTAAGCTAATGTACCGGACGTCACCTTGTACTATAGATCATTTTGTCATTAAAATTCATGAACAACTCACAGAAAGCGCAACGACACATATCTACAGTGTGCTGTGTGCCTAAGACAGGCGATGATACGCCATATTAGTAATCAATCGTACAAGCATTGAAAAATTACCCCGAATTTGAGGCATTTATAAAGAGCAGCAGCCCACACATAGTATTTGGGAGCCAGTGAAGCGTGAAAGCAGAACTTGGTAAAAGCTAGTTAATTATGTCAGACCAGAATATCGAGGTTGAAGGAGTGGAAAATAGCGTAGTCGTAGTACTAGTTGAGATTTCCATCGAGTCAGAAATTGTGTCTGCAATGCGTTGATTAGCACGAAAGTAAAGGTTATGCGTAAGCCAAGAAGGCAAGTATATCCTTCTAATGGCTTATAGATTCGCCTGTCGATGTAACTTCTTGTTGTTGTTGTCTTCAGTCCTGAGACTGGTTTGATGCAGTTCTCCATGCTACTCTATCCTGTGGAAGCTTCTTCATCTCCCAGTCTTTACTGCAACATACATCCTTCTGAATCTGCTTAGTGTATTCATCTCTTGGTCTCCCTCTACGATTTTTACCCTCCACGCTGCCCTCCAATGCTAAATTTGTGATCCCTTGATGCCTCAGAACATATCCCACCAACCAGTCCCATCTTCTTGTCAAGTTGTGCCACAAACTCCTCTTCTCCCCAATTCTATTCAATATCTCCCTATTAGTTATGTGATCTACCCATCTAATCTTCAGAATTCTTCTGCAGCGCCACATTTCGAAAGCTTCTATTCTCCTCTTGTCCTAACTATTTATCGTCCATGTTTCACTTCCGTACATGGCTACGCTCCATACAAATACTTTCAGAAACGACTTCCTGACACTTAAATCTATACTCGATGTTAACAAATTTCTCTTCTTCAGAAACGCTTTCCTTGCCATTGCTAGTCTACATTTTATATCCTCTCTACTTCGACCATCATCAGTTATTTTGCTCCCCAAACAGCAAAACTCCTTTACTACTTTAAGTGTCTCATTTCGTAATCTAATTCCCTCAGCATCACCCGACTTAATTCGACTACATTCCATTATCCTCGTTTTGCTTTTGTTGTTGTTCATCTTATATCCTCCTTTCAAGACACTGTCCATTCCGTTCAACTGCTCTTCCAAGTTCTTTGTGTCTCCGACAGAATTACAATATCATCGGCGAAAGTCAAAGTTTTTATTTCTTCTCCATGGACTTTAATACCTAATCCGAATTTTTCTTTTGTTTCCTTTACTGCTTGCTCAATATACAGAATGAATAACATCGGGGACAGGCTACAACCCTGCCTCACTCCCTTCCCAACCGCTGCTTTCCTTTCATGCCCCTCGACTCTTATAACTGCAATCTGGTTTCTGTACAAATTGTAAGTAGCCTTTCGCTCCCTGCATTTTACCCCTGCCACTTTTAGAATTTGAAAGAGAGTATTCCAATCAACATTGTCAAAAGCTTTCTCTAAGTCCACAAATGCTAGAAATAGAGGTTTGCCTTTCCTTAATCTATTTTCTAAGATACGTCGTAGGGTCGGTATTGCCTCACGTGTTCCAACATTTCTGCGGAATCCACACTGATCTTCCCCGAGGTCGGCTTCTACCAGTTTTTCCATTCGTCTGTAAAGAATTCGTGTTATTATTTTGCAGCTGTGACTTATTAAACTGATAGTTCGGTAATTTTCACATCTGTCAACTCCTGCTTTCTTTGGGATTGGAATAATTATATTCTCTTTGAAGTCTAAGGGTATTTCGGCAGTCTCATACATCTTGCTCACCAGATGGTACAGTTTTGTCAGGACTGGCTCTCCCAAGGCCGTCAGTAGTTCCAATGGAATGTTGTCTACTCCCGGCACTTGTTTCGATTCAGGTCTTTCAGTGCTCTGTCAAACTCTTCATGCAGTATCGTATCTCCCATTTCATCTTCATCTACATCCTCTTCCATTTCCATAATATTGTCCTCAAGTGCATCGCCCTTGTATAGACCCTCTATATACTCCTTCCACCTTTCTGCTTTCCCTTCTTTGCTTAGAACTGGGTTTTGATCTGAGCTCTTGATATTCATACCTTTTCTCCAAAGGTCTCTTTAATTTTCCTGTAGGCAGTATCTATCTTACCCCTAGTGAGATAAGCCTCTGCATCCTTACATTTGTCCTCTAGCCATCCCTGCTTAGCCATTTTGCACTTCCTGTCGATTTCATTTTTGAGACGTTTGTATCCCCTTTTGACTGCTTCATTTACTGCGTTTTTATATTTTCTCCTTTCATCAATTAAATTCAATATTTCTTTTTACCTATTTGATCCTCTGCTGCCTTCACTACTTCATCCCTCAGAGCTACCCATTCTTCTTCTACTGTATTTCTTTCCCCCATTCTTGTCAATTGTTCCCTTTTGCTCTCCCTGAAAGTCAGTACAACCTCTGGTTTAGTCAGTTTATCCAGGCCCCATCTCCTGAAATTCCCACCTTTTTGCAGTTTCTTCAATCTACAGTTCATAACCAATAGATTGTGGTCAGAGTCCACATCTGCCCCTGGAAATGCTTTACAATTTAAAACCTGATTCCTAAATCTCTGTCTTACCATTATATAATCTATCTGATACCTTCTAGTATCTCCACGATACTTCCGTGTATGCAACCTTCTTTTATGATTCTTGAATCAAGTGTTAGCTATGATTAAGTTATGCTCTGTGCAAAATTCTACCAGACAACTTCCTCTTTCATTTCTCTCCCCCAATCCCTATTCACCCACTATGTTTCCTTCTCTCCCTTTTCCTACTCTCGAATTCCAGACACCTATGACTATTAAATCTTCGTCTCCCTCCACTACCTGAATAATTTCTTTTATCTCATCATACATTTCATCAATTTTTTCATCATCTGCAGAGCTAGTTGGATTATAAACTTGTACTACTGTAGTAGGCATGGGCTTCGTGTCTATCTTGGCCGCAATAATGCGTTCACTATGCTGTTGGTAGTAGCTTACCAGCACTCCTATTTTTTTATTCATTATTAAACCTACTCCTGCATTACCCCTATTTGATTTTGTATTTATAACCCTGTAATCACCTGACCAAAAGTCTTGTTCCTCCTGCCACCGAACTTCACTAATTCCCACTATATCTAACTTTAACCTATCCATTTCCCTTTTTAAATTTTCTAACCTACCTGCCCGATTAAGAGATCTGATATATCCCCTCCCAGAGATCTGAATGCGGTACTTCTTAGGAATGTTTTCCCACTGGAGAGGTCATCAGGGCAATTTCTCAGTTACAGGTCACCTGTCTTGCAGATACGCATTATCTGTCCTTAATGCAGTGGTTCTCATTGTCTTCTGCATCATCATGCCACTCAAAATTACTGAGTCTTCCGCCTTGTAGGAGCAGTTTGCCACTCTAAGGGAAAGAGAGAGATCTGAAGCTCTGTCGGCACCTCCGCTCTCTTTGACAAAGCCGTTGGCAGGGTAAGGGTGACTTTACGCCGGATGTCTTCGTCCACTATTTCTGAAGAGTTTTATTCTAAATTTAAGCAGTGAAAACGAATCGAACACGGAACGAGAAACGTTTGGACTATTAATGAAAGACGCTACACCTAGACCAAGGGTGCATTCCTGAAATCATAGCTGTGGACATTATGCTGTTATTGCCGTATAAAAAACTTCCTCTTAGTACAGCCTTTATTTGAAGAATACCATCCCACAGCACGTTTCCAAAGCTACAGAGAAAATAACTTCTGTTCAGGAAGGTCAATGCGAGAAGGTGGAAGCTCCTCGTGTTTCTCATTCATCAATATGAATGGATGGCTGTATTCCTTTTCTTGTTCAGCTTAAAACTCAGCTTCTTCCTCTATGCAGGTTCACAAGACTATGGCCGAACGGCATACTCCAAGTCGACGCATATGTGACTGTTTCCTCTGTCAACTTATGTCATTACATTGCGTACATTCGCACTATAGTCATTCTTTCTGCAATTTCTCTGTGCATATGTACATTGTGTCGCACTATGCCACCACATTTGTAATTGAATGAACAATTTTGTAAGTGCAGATCCACCTGGAGTGGATGTTCTCGAAGTTCTATACTTTTTGTCATGTTTGGCACTTGGTGACGTATTTTCGTGTCGACGAAAAGAGTATCATTCTTTGCCGTTTAACAGATTTACGTGTGCCATCCAAACTGTTAAATCCTTTACGTATACATAACACTGACAAATTATCAAACGTATCTATTGTTACTGTAAAAATTTTCTGTATTAAGTGATGTTTTATGTAATGTTCTCCCAGAGACATTTGATCGGGAGCACTATCTACCTCAAATTTCTTATTTGGGTATTTTCATCTCTTTTGGTCAAAGAACCACTTTGAGAATTGCTAGATTGAGAAACGGAAAGCAACGTTATTTTTTCAAGTACAGATGGGTCGATACAGTCCATCAGGACAAAATACCTTTCTGCTGAGGATATCGCGTATGATAAGTTTTCTAAAGTTCGATTGCCTCGCCTCAGCTTTCATCTGACTCTTGGGAACGAACCACGCCTGTAGACTGCTTATTCTTACTTTGTTTAAATTTATCGTTAGGACTCATCTCACAAGCCGCGCCGTTAAGCCGAGATGTCCGTCTTGTGTGACATACAACGTGCCTACTTCATCACAACTGTAGTCGTTGAGGTACGCTCAGAAGTTATGGCAACTGACGACTCGCGACGCTGGTGAACATCCAGCTAGGTAACTCCGAGACCGTCATACACCTACCCTGCCATTACTGGTTGAGCCGACGAGGGAAGCAATCGAGTTTAGACTTGCAGCACAGACAGACATGGGATATAATTTGTGGCTGGCGGTGCTCAGCACTTCCCAAGTCCCAAATGCCGGGTTGGCCAAATCCTTTCCCTGTATGCGAAACTGAGGCCCTGAGGTGGTGATCATTTGTCATGTCACAGGATAGATATCTGGATTATTGAATGCCGCGCTCCTGAGCAGCAATTACCCACTTTGAAGAACTTCTTTCTAGTGACATCCTAACTCTCTCGAAATGCACCAAGCTTCAGATTTACTCGCATGGTCAATCTACTAAATAGCCGTCTACTATAATGCCAGTAAGGATAGGAAGTCGCTAACACAGGGCGCTTGTCAGCAGTTAGGTCGCTTGCTCCAGCTTCACAGTAATCGCAACAACAGTCACCGCCTATTAAAACATGTCTTTGTAAAAATAGGATCCAGATCAGACAGGGTACTTCACAGTCCATTGAAGGAAAGCCTAATTAAAAACGCATGAACAAAAAAAAAGGTAGTTACTGTTCTGGGGAGGTGCAAAATGAATACGAGATCCCGACGACCTGTCACTGGTACATGTGGAAACGACACTCTCTGTAGTGCATCTGTTACCAGAGGTCTCTCATATTTTCACTGTTATGCGACCGTAACATAATCTTTTCACAGTGCTGAAAACGAAACTTACGCCATGTAAAAAATGTGATAACATATCACAGTGATCACAGTGTTATCAGTAGTAACTATCAAACAGTATAGAATTCCGTTCATAGTTTCTAACTCTAATAAAACATATTTCCCTCTGTTTGTTGTAGTTTACTCGGTGAAACCAAAGTGTCTCTGTAAACCAACCCTGTCACACTGTCCCAAGAACTAGGACTATTGCAAGTCTGTTGGTTCAGCTTGAAGAGACTGACTCCTCTGCGATTATGTGAAGACTAGATGGTTGGCCTGCTGACTGAAGACATCTACAATATTCTGAGAAAGCAAGAAATCCCAAGAGCGTCAGAACTTACCTCTTTTTCTAGCAAAAAAACTGGAGGAATCGACTAATCCTCTTTCATCATTGTTTCTGATTGCTTCACGAAAAGCAATAAACCACACCAGCATTATATTTAGGCGAGAAACTGATTCCAGAAACGTGTGTTTAAAAACATGGTTTTCCCTGTTTTTTTCTGTTGGCCTTGTAATAGCTTTATACTGACGTAAATAAACTGTAGTTTCATGTCGTCACCTGTTATCATTCTGTCGTTGAATACATTTCCTTACCTGCAGCTTCACATAATTATAGGCAAATTATGACTGTATATTAATCATACAAAACGCAATTGATCCGCATGTGGATGTTATATATGGCGGCCCAAGGCGGAAAGCAAAACAGTTTTATTGCAAGATATGACGCAAAGGAATCTGTGAAATACCACGCCAAGATGCAAGTTTGCATTATCGCTGTAAAATAAGTGATCGTGTACCGTCTCAGTCTCTGGCTCTTCTAGACTGAAATATAAATACCAAGGCGTGCTAAAAACCAATGCCTACGAATTATACATGTGAAAAATCTAAAAGCTTTTTAAATACAATAAACTTTATTATCAATTTTCATCTTCATTCTCCAATCTACATACTTATATCGCATCATTATCACCATAGCGACGAACAAATATCTCCGAACGAGACACCAGTTTCTTGATACCGCCATTGTAGAATGCCTGACTTTGTTAAAAGAGCCAAAACGTTACCTCTGCCTGCACTGCCTCGTCACTGTCAATGTGAAATCGCTAAAAGGGTTCTTAGAGCTCTGGAAGCAAAAGAAAATCGGATGAAGCCAAGCCGGAAGTATATGGAGGATGAATGATGAATTGAGCCCAAGGTGTCCGACTGTCACAGATATCCTCATGCCAAAAGAAAGCGTGCTCCATGTTTGGAAGAACTCTTCCAATTCGTGTTTTCAGTTTTATGGAGGATTCCAAAACGCTGCTTCTCACTCGCCGGCATAGCTATGTAGCACACAGCCATTCTACACGCTGCGTTTAGGGGACCACTACCAGGAAAGGATTGCAACTTGGGGCAGAGAAACGTAAAAGTTGACTAACTAACATGCATGGCATGTAATACAGCAACTGGTACTCTGAACACAATATAAAGTTCGAAAGCTTACCTTTTAGCGCGCCTTCGCACATCACTTGTTTATCAGTAATATATTATTTCTTATCAAGTACGAAACCATTTTGCACAGTAACTGTTAATTTCATTGATTGAAGTGATTTTTGATTTACAGACACTGGCTAATGAATATCAGTTAGTAACAGCATTAATTTAGTGAACAATTGCATACATCTGTAACCCTACTTGTACCATTGGGTCAATATGATCGCATAAGCAATTGGAAACATATCACACTTGTTTTGAAACCTGTTATTTTGGAACCTCATGCCTTTGTCCCTCGCAGTCATTATTATCCAGTGAAGTTCCGTTCAGTTTTATATTTACAGCACACCAATATTTAAGAGTGGTGTTTCCACTGAGGATCACTGGGGTCAATATGACACCAATCTCAGTTTCTTTTCATATCTTGAATATAGCATCTCAGACATTGGGAATGTGACTTACGTTTTAACAACTGTAATGTATCTTTCCATGTTAGTTCATTAAAACACTATTAATATACTCCGTGTAAATTTCTTGGGTTCTTCACGACCCCAGTCGTACGCAGTGAAGCAAACACATTTGGGTAAGAGGAAATCAAGTCGACAAGCCACGAGAAGAGAAAAACAATTGGGAATTAAAAATGATCAATTTTGGGTTTTATAATTTCTGATAACCAGCAATTAGAGGCGAAGAACGCTAGAAAGTAGAAATTTCGCTTGATGCAGGTAATGGAAGGCTACACGATCGCTAACAGGGATGAAAAACTTCGTGAATCACGCTAAGACGATACAGTCCATTAAAATGCTCCTAACTGTATCGGAATTTATTTACCAGGTAAGCAAGACCATTGCCATTGTAGTTGTTATCTCGCTCCGTTATTGGTAAAGTTTTCCGTGTTTCGAAACCAGGTCAGACGACTTTTAGATTACTAATAGAAGACTCCAACCCTAGATCAGAGGCGCATTTCGTTTTGGAATACACCTGTGTAAATTTGATGCAAAACGTTTGTTATTTAAATCGTTATCGATGGAATAGCGTGCTATCCTGAAACATAGTCGTATTGAAGTCCTCGGTGTTTACTTGAGATTCGGAAAAAATGGCGTAGCCTGAGAGGGAAACGTCGTATACAGTTATCGTCCAACTAACATGAGTACAATGCGTGTTTTTGGATCTTTTATCGAACTTACCTGGGTCTGAACACAAAAAGAATACAGAAACGTTGTGCTAGGTGCTTAAAAGTCGTCGAAGCACATACAGTGTGCAGAAACATTCAGGAAACACAAGAGTGACAGAAAAACTTTTCTAAATAGCCGTTGGTTAAACGTAGAGAACTAAAGGTTATTCGCACAAAATGGCGGAAACGCATCGCTGTAATGAATCAAATATGTCCACCCGCGTCATAACGCTAAAAGCTACATTCTGGAACTCGGCCAGGAGCGGCCAGAATTTTCCTTCTAGCGTTATGTGTGGCGATTAGACAACCATGAGTCATGACACAGACACATTTTTGCGATTTTGAGAGATGTAGTTACGAGGACTGTTGGGGAGTCTTCGCTGTCACGTTATGATCTTCATTAGAAAGAACGGGTTGTTGTGCAATAAAAGCACCTTAAATACAGGTCCACCAGATTTTTGTTAAGCTTTGTCTACGTGACCGATTATTGACAGCATGTCCCACTGACATTGCGCTGTAAACGGCAGAAAATGATGTCGTGAACTGCAGGCCAAAGATCAAAACCACGATAGCAGATTGCACCACTGTGTTGACTTGCTGATGTGTATTGCTGTGATGGACATAATGTAGACAATGGAGCAGCTCTGATGCCTGCATGCCTCAATGGTATAACATGTTTAACGTCCTAACAAGAGAAGTCCAAAGGATGTTCTCTTTAAGTTTGTTGCAACTGCTTCAGAAAACCAAACAAATAACAATGACGCGAACTGCCCTTTCATGCACAGGAGAGTTATTTGTAGAGGCATAATAACGCACAGGTTTTCAATAGGGTTTAATTTTTACCTTGACGGGTACAGAAAGGCAGAGATTCAGGCCTCTGGAGAATACGGACATTTTCGGGCGAGTACCGGTTAACTGAGAGTGAGGCAGAGGGGTTTCCGATATCTTTGAACATGTTTCCTACTCTAGAGCGTGCTGTTCATGTCAGGAACAAAGAAGATCTCAATGTCGGCAGCCAAATATCTGGCTAAGTGATAATGGCGGCGGATGAAGTCGTAATTGTATATATTTTTGTGATGTAACTTACAATTCAATTCCGACAATCGCTATGCTACATAAAGGTGAATCTTAAAAAGCTCTGGAGTAGGACTCAGGGAAAAGAAACAATTTCCACTTTAATCCCTAGGTAATAACGCTCAGACAGTAGCATGGAGATCTCACAGGATGTAATGAAGAGATAAATAATTTATTTGATATTCTATAATGAAAGGCAAGATCACCAGGCACTTTAATTTTTGCACAATTTTCTTGGACTTTAAACCACACCGCGTCAGACTCACACTTATTTATTTTACGGGGATTCCTGGTCCTCACAACAATGGACATATTTGATGTGAAATAGGACCGACCAATCACCCGGTTGTACACCTCGTTTTCTTGAATGATGTGATGGGAAATATCTCTGCTATTAAAGGTTCCAGTCCTGCTATGGCCATCACTTTATTTCCAGGATACAGTGGATCTGTTATCCTATTTGTAGTTTTAAATCGTTGACGTGTTCTGGTAACGCCCCGAATTATAACCAAATAACGGGCAACATTATAGTGGTGCACAGGAGGTCTGATTTGCAAGGCGATTTTAGCTGTCGGGCTGGTCTAGTTCTGGGATGGGTCACCATCCGGTCTGTCGAGCGCTTTTGGCAAGCAGGGTGGACTCAGCCCTTGTGAGACAATCCGAGGAGTTTCTTGATTGAGACGTAGCGGCTCCGGTCTCGTAAACTGACATACGACCGGGAGAGCTGTGTGCTGACCACGTGCCCTCCATATCTGCATCTAGTGACGCCTGTGGGCTGAGGATGACACGCGGAGGGTCGGTACCGTTGGGCCTTGCAAGGCCTGTTCGGACGGAGGGAGTTCGGAGGGAGTGGTACTATTACGAGTGCTATGGGAATTCAACTGCTAAATGCAGAGGTGGAAGCGGATGGGTCGAAAGAATACACTGAAATGAGTAAGTGTCAAATGAGGTGATAGTAGGAGAAACGGGAGACGATATAGAAGAGACAGAAAATCCAGTATTGGAATCAGAATTTAAAAAAGCTTTCTAAGGCTTAAAATCAAACAAGACAGAAGTTATAGATAACATTCTAAAATCGTTGGGGGGCACAAGATGACCGTCAATGTTGGTGTAGGATGTCTTAGACTTTCTATATATCATCAGACTTTCAGAGAAACAACATAAACACAATTCCGAAGCTTGCAAGAGTTGCCAAGTGCCAGAATAATCGCACAATCAGCTAACAGCTTATCGCACCAAAGTTGCTGACAAAAATAATATATAGAAAAACGGAAACGAAAATTGTGGATGTGTTGGATGATGACCGGTTTGGCTTTAGAAAGGTAAAAGCGTGAGAGAGGCAGTTCTGACGGTGCAGTTAATAATGGAAGTAAGTGTACAGAAAAATCAAAACAATTTCACAAGATCTGCCGAGGTGGAGATTTAGACAGTGTCAGATGGTGCCAGATGGTTGAAGTCACGAGAAAAATAGGGTAAGCTGTACGTAAAGACGGGTAATATATAAATGTAGAAGTGCTAGGAGGTAAAAATAAGAGTCGAGTCGAAGACCAACGACGAATTGCTGGCTTGAGAGTAAACCGAGAAAGGACGGAAGTAATAGAAGTAAAGAAATGAGAACAACGAGCAACTTAAGACCAGGTTTGGAGACCACGAAGTAGATGAAGTTAAGGAACTCTGATAGGAACTGCTGTCACAGAAACATTGAAAGACGACCGAGTAATAGGCAAGTAATACATCAACCGGTATTGGGAAAACAATAGAAAGTTCGTGGGCATACCTTTTACGCACGCCCTCGCACATCACGTCATTAAAATAGTTCAAATTGAGTAAATTACACATTGTGTACTGCTGGCTTCTCCCATCTTGCAGTCGTTTGGAATTTATAGTTATTGTTATTACGTGGTCTCAGAGATTAATTAATTCACCCAGTATATGGTTAACAGTCTCTCCATTTTGGCTCAGTTAAGGGGAGCTGACCACTCGGTGAAGTTCTAGAGGAGTATCCAAAAAAATTTGGCCGTGTCGATAAACCTCTCAGTTTCATTCTTATTCCTTTGTCCTGGAAACTGTTGGATGGCTTTCGTGCGCTTTTTGGGGCCCATTTACGGTATGGCTGGATCTATTACCCCGTCCGCCAGTTGATGGAGTATTATCTTCCTAAGTGTTCATTTTAAGGGTGATGGTTGCGAAGGCGCCTGACATACCGGTAGCCTGTCTATCAACTGAATACTACGTTCCATTTTATTGGTGACAACAGATATGTTCGTCAAAACCTCGGGATATTTCTCAAAATATGTGTAATAAGGCAATAGCCTGTTTCGAATTCAAGTGAGGCAACTGAATAAGAGACCCTGTCTCTACAACTGAACACACTTCTCCATGATGCTTATGGTCATACGAATGATATTTCCGCTCAGTTCAAAATTTAAACATAGCATCTCCTGATCAACAGCATTCAAAAGACACCCCGTATGTTGAAAATAAATCGCACAGTGAACTCAATTGGCCGTGACCACTGCTAAATTCTTAGGTAAAGCACCACTTTCCAGACAACGGAAATGAGACCCCACTGACGCTCCGACAGCTAAACGTGCGATACCAGGATACAACTCTAGAAATAGGTCCCGAAATATTTTCGGGGGCCTATAGTGACACAAACAAATGAGAAACTGGTTTGGGAGCACGCTCCGATATTCCTATTTTTTTGCTCAATCGGTTAAGCCCCCACCCCCTTCTCCCAGTAATCGGCGTGCAAATCATTCTAGCTTGCGTCAGAAACACCCCCTGCCCTGCTTGGTCTATACCATAGTGCACGTTGCTTATTGGGAGTTTTCCACCCACTAAACAAGTGTTAAGAACAATAGGATCACGCTTCTTGTCACCATCTTAAAACATAATGCATTAACTGACGTTCTAACCTTGACGAATCGTGTCAAGCTTTCCCCATGCATCTGCTCATGGTAGACTCAGTTATTAACATGTAACAAAGATAAATCACCAAATAACGAACAGCCGTGTATCTTAACAAGTTGTTATTTTATTTACATCACCTATTTCGGCATCTCATTCTGTCACCTTCAGGCCCCCGCACGTTAAAAAAAAAATGTGTATATGTCAAGGTATACCACTTGTCGACATTACAGAAAATGAAGCGTAATATTAGAAGTACCTAAAACCCACAAAATGCAACGGCAGCTTAAATAAGAGCACCTGTGCAAACAAAGAATAACGTATAGAATGGACACATACTGGTTAGTATCGAAACTAACTACTTTGTCATAACGGAGTTACGATAGAACGTGCCAGACATTACAAACAACAATTTAGAGTCTATAAATCCCGGATACACAAAATAATATAGCTTGCGTAGTCTCTTTTTCTTAAAAAGAAAAGCCATATCTCGAATAGATGAAAATAATCATATTTCTTAGAAGAAAAGTCCTCGTTCCAAGTAAAAGTCGTCATTTGAGATATGAAGTACACAATAGTGTGCGTATCTATCAACCAGTTAATATCACCACTTCTGAAATGTCAGAAGTAGTTGTGAAAATGCAAAAAAAAAAACCACAATCAGAAGGAAACCGAACGGCTTACAAAGTACCAAGTGAATAACGGTAAGAAAAGACCTTACGGAGAATGCCCATAAAATGTCTAGAGGACGTGACGCTATATTTAAAATAAAAAACTAAAAACATTATACTTGTAGTCCCTTGAACATCAAGGCACCAGAAACGCACCCGAAACACGATATTAACAAAGCTGTGTCCCCCGAAAATCTCAGTCGCCTGTGTAATTACTTTTCCTTTGCGAATGTAAGGTATTATATCACCAACCTATTTACAGAATGACTAAACCCGGCCACATATGTACTAACAAACAGCAAGCTGTTTCGCGAAAGGTGCTGTGGGAATGGACCAAGCTAAAATTGGGGTGAGTGTGTGAGAACCAGCAAGAATACAAAGATGAAGAACATACTGGTACAAAAAAAGGAGTGATATTTTTGAGCGGAATAAGCGTTGTTAAACGATCTCACACTATAAACCAGTCATCGAATGGAGCAATAGAGCGTTGTAAATAGGAACATGAGGTGAATACTACAACCAATGTAATAGTATGAGACTACATATGTCAGAAGTTTCGAGCCACATAATAGATCCTATGACTCAAAACAGTGGATCATAACTTACTCAAAACTCATAACTGTCATCAGTTTCACGTCAGTCAAAACTCTTGATAGTAAAAAAATTCGTGTTGCATGGGGGCTTAATTATATATAATGCAAATATTTTTAGTTTTAGTAGCTGTATGTACGATTACGAGGTCTCGTAACCTGTTGGCCCTGACTAGTTTTTGTATGCAATCTGACTGCATAGAACAACAACAAAGAATGAAATGAAAATTTTCGTTAACACAATTAATTAATTAAGTCCCCAGCAACTATAAAACCTACGAAACCAAAACACAAGTGTAGCTGTTCTGTGTGTGAAGTATGACTCAACGTACACATATGGCACGCTTCTTCAACAAGACAAGAAATTTTAAATACCATTTATACTGAAGTAATTAAAAAAAATAGAAATACTATAAGTACGCAAGAAAACCATAATTACACTCTAATACAAGAACACGAGCCAGATGCTTTGTTGACTGAACCTGTAATGACGCATTATTCAAGACAATGAAATAATGAAAAAAAAGCGAGTTTGTTACCTTCATATATATTGATGAAAAGCACTCTAATCATTACAATATCTTCATTAGAACAACATCTGCTGTCTAGTCCATCAAACAACTGCATAAAACATGGAACAAGCACTCATTACTACAACATCTCCACAAGCACTCCCTACTACGACCTCTCGACAAGAACTCTTCACTACGACGTCTCAGCAAGCACTGCCCACCGCAACTTCTCAATAATCACTGCTAGTGGAGGCGGCGGAACAAAACTTTCTAGCGCGATCTCTGGCGCTGTGGCTCAGTGTAGCCACCTTTCATATGCCCTTCCTCCACGAGCTAGAATTTGATGGTATTTTTTCCAGCATTGGTGGTGAAAATACCACCAAATTCGTTCACAAAAATGCAGACAAAAATAAAAGATTATATTAATACGTAAATATCACATAATCAGATAAAATTCTGGCTTTGCACTGACCTTTCAATAACCTAATATATATAAAATACAGTAAGGAATACAAATTCTTTCATACATGTGACTTTACATAATAGTTTACACAAGTATTATGTGGTTAAACAATATAATCAATAGCGTCAGCAATAACGAATATGTGCAGGTAAGAGTCTCATAACATTTCACAAACAGTAATACACAAAAAATCAGTTTATACAAATATTCACATAAATGATTTCCATAGTTCAAGAAACAAGTAGTTGACAGTTCCAGCAGTAGCACCCAGCAATGGCCAACAGGTGCAAATACCAACAAGTGACATCATTTTAGTAGAAGCAGTTCCATCAGTGGCACCCAGCAATGTTGAGCAGGTGCAGACACCAACAAGTGACATTATTTCAATAGAAGCAGTTCCATCAGTGGCACCCAGCATTGTTGACCAGGTGCAGAGACCAACAAGTGACATTTCAGTAGAAGCAGTTCCATCAGTGGCACCCAGCAATGTTGAACAGGTGCAGACACCAACAAGTGACATTATTTCAGTAGAAGCAGTCAATTAGTGGCACCCAGCAATGTTGATCAGGTGCAGACAGCAACAAGTGACATCATTTCAGTAGAAGCAGTTCCATCAGTGGCACCAGCACTGTTGAGCAGGTGCAGACACCAACAAGTGACGCTATTTCAGTAGAAGCAGTCCATCAGTGGCACCCAGCAATGTTGAATAGGTGCAGACACCAACAAGTGACATTATGTCAGTAGAAGCAGTCCATCAGTGGCACCCAGCATTGTTGAACAGGTGCAGACACCAACAAGTCACATTATCTCAGTATAAGCAGTTCCATCGGTGGCACTCAGCAATGTTGAGCAGATGCAGACAGCAACAAGTGACATTATGTCAGTAGAAGCAGTTCCATCAGTGGCACCCAGTAATGTTGAACAGGTGCTACAGCAACAAGTGACACCATTTCAGTAGAAGCAGTTCCATCAGTGGCACCCAGCAATGTTGAGCAAGTGCAGACAGCAACAAGTGACATCATCTCAGTAGAATCAGTTCCGTCAGTTGCACCCAGCAATGTTGAACAGGTGCTACAGCAACAAGTGACACCATTTCAGTAGAAGCAGTTCTATCAGTGGCACCCAGCAATGTTGAACAGGTGCAGACAGCAGTCCATAATATTCACTATCACTAATCACACTGTTAATCAGAGTTTATCAACAGAAATTAAACATGTCCTAGTGGCACCAATCACGTAGAAAAAGTGCAAGTAACAGTCCATAATATTCACTATCACTAATTAGACAGTTCATCAGCAATAATTAAACATTTCCAGGAGGCATCCACCATGTTGAATAAGTGCAGGTAACAGTCCATAATATTCACCATCACTAATCAGACAGTTCATGCATGAACAACAGTTTGAATACACACACAATTGCTTTTACAAAATTATTGTCAATGCTCTTACACTAAACATACAAATCATAATAAACACACAAATGATATCAGATAATTGTCCTATTAACTATTATAATACACGAATAACAGTAAACCTATAATGTTTATGGGTGTCAGTGCAAGCCACAACAAACAAGAAAAATAATATTTAGGAGATAGGTTGGTACCAATTATCTGGGATTATGAAAGGAAAACACACAAAACACACTCACTCATCTTTCATCCACATTAAGTGCTACTGTGTAGGTGAATAGTGTTAACTGTGTAAATTCAATTCTGTCAAAATTTTATGTTCGACTTGTGTATCAAGTAGTAGTGGCAGCAATGTGTAACAGTCAATAATAGTTAGTCCACGTCATAGTCTTCATGTCAAGACCAATGTTTGCCAAGCCAGATCAAAATGTACAGTTGCTGAACAACTGTCAGTGTGCCAAGATATGCAAATGCTTTCTCTCTCCAAAAAAAGTATATACTGCTTAGTGATTTAACAAAGTGTGTGTGTAGACAATCTTCCTTCTACTTAAGTGATATAGTCTGCCATCTTCATCCTCCTTGTTCCACATAAACCAACAAAAAAAAAAAATATGCGCCTCACTTACTTTACCTCTTATCCACCAAAACTCCAATAATCATCAGCATCACATAAACTTAATATTTCAATAATACTTCTTACGTCGATACATATAAACCTCAGCACCAATATCATTTACCTTACCTCTTGTCCACAAAAATTCCAATAATCATCAACTTTACATAATCTCAATACCTCAATAATACCTCTTTAATACGTCGATACATAAAAACCTTAGCACCAATATAATTTCACTTCCATAACAACTCTTTCTTCTAGTCAGTCTCCTCGAACAAGTACAGATAAAATCCTAGTGCAAACTTCAATTCATCATCCCATACAATCCGAAGACACAATGTCCACACACAACCTCTGTGTAATCCATCTGACCCAAATCTTCTACTCATTATGAATCATAAAATACATTTTGGTTACCTTGTCCATCATTAAATAAAAGAAATGCATACATGACCTCTAACAGCCTTTAGTTTGAATAACTTTCAGTAAGTAAGTACGAGTACGAAGTGTTAATGATCGTAATATTTCACAGTGTGTACACCACTTCAAGAATCATGGCAGAAGCAAACTTGTGGAGTATTTTTTGTGTCAAGTGTCACTTGCTATTTCAAATGCTCACGAAGAATGCAGTGTAATAGCTGTCAATGGTCTAAATATAGTGTTGGTATGTCATGTCGTTAGCTTCCTTCCTATTAGCATAAATTTATACAGCTTCCATTAAACCTCCAGCTCATGTGACTTCAATGAAGTTTCTTCTTCTAATGTCGTTCGTAGCATTATAGCAGTTCATTTTCTTATCTTAAAAATATAAGGCACTGAGCGTAAGCAAAACATGCAACAGCGAGTAAATATACCAGTAGAGAACATAATGTCAACAAGTGGATGCAGCACAATTCCTACAACGAGGCTCTGCCAAGCGAACAATCTATAATTAATACCACAGTGTAACCTAAACTCCACGTTCGTACACAGTATATCAGCATTTCTATACACCAAATTAAAGAGCAGTTATAACAAAAAAACAGAAATGTGTTAATATGCAATCCATACGAAAAGCAGCAAATAGGTATCTTACATAATAAAGAGATCATTGTCATCATATCAGCATAAGCTAATAAGTGTTCATATGTAATCTTAATAAGTAAACATGAAGGCGCAAGCATATAAATCACAAAGTGTAACCTACATACATAACCACATCAGCACAACTAATCAGGTGACAATTATAATTTAAATAAATAAGCACAGCAGGCACATAATAGAAAAATATCACATCAGTGAAAAAAGCAGTGCAGCCAAGTGATGCATAATATACACAAGTAACAACCCTGTTCATTAATCAATCATTGTCAATATCAGTTAACGTACACAAGCACGTCACTTCACAAGTAAATTCATAGAACATGAAATTTAGCACAAAGTATGAATCACGTAATCGGGAGCAGCAAATTACGTCTAAAGTACGTACCTAAATGGAAATATGTTACCTGAAAATAAATTCAGTTAATAGTTACCTTTTTGGTTTATTAGTTTCTTCTTCGAAATTACATTCTTCCTGAAAATTTCTCGATAGCAAGTCCTCTTAACGTCGGACACACACAGAATTTACCTGAAGGTCTTAAATATTTTACACAACCGTATCCTGAAAAATAATGAACGTTAATAACATAATTTATGAAGTCACTATAGCTTTATACTGAATTTAATCGGAGAAATTAGACTGTGAATTTGTTTACGGCTGTCAGTGTATTTGTACTGAGCGCTCGATCAGCTGTAGGCGCGTGACGTAGGAAGTAATTTTTGCGGTCAACGACTGCCTTGTGCGGCGCGCAGACTTCACTGTTGCTTTGAGTATCTGCCGCCGCCGGAACACGGCGCGGTATCCTTGCATTCTCTGCGTGTTTACATGTAACTTAGTCTCTCAAAAGTATGTCATTCCACAAAAATTTTAACGTTAGATATGTGATGTATTCCCTTAGAGCGCCGAGATTTAAGAGTTTCTACTTCGACTGTGTTATCATGAATGATTTTGCGAACCCTATATGGACCGTTATAAAGCAGAAAAAATTTGCGACACAAGCCCTTTTCCTTTGTGAGACAAACGATGAGACTTAATTAACACCTTTTGACCAACTGACAAGGTTTTTAAACGACCAGGACGCTTAGCTGATTTCTCTCTTCTAGCAGCCGCAGATGCAATATTTCGTAGAGCCAGGTTGACAACTTCAGAATTCCGCAGTTTCCGTGTAGGCGGAAAAGGAACGATTTCAGAAATGCGATTTGTCGGTGCTTTGTTTTTTAGTATCAGTATAGGCGGTAAAGAAGTTGAGTCATTAGGAAGTTCATTCAGAATGTTTTGAAAAATATGAAGATACTGATCCCACGTTCTGTGATTCTGATGACAGTAAAGTCGACACAATTTATTGATTTCCTTCATCCATCTCTCTGAAGCGTTAGATTGAGGGTGAAAAAGTGAAATGAAAATTGGATTAATCTTACCACGCCGTAGAGCACGAAGCCAAATTTTAGAACGAAACTGTGATCCATTATCTGATATAAACTTATCAACATGACCCACTTCTTTAAGAAAATGTTTGATGAAAGCGTTAGATACTGAACGAGCTGTTGCTTTGCGTGAAGGTGTAAAACACACATATTTTGATGTCAGTTCCACTGCTACGAAAATGTACGCAAAACCATTAGTAGAACGAACCACTGGACCGAACAAATCGACTGCAGCCATGTCCTTTAATTTCGCTGGAATGATGGGAAACAACGGTGCTCTGTGAGAAATAGTTGGCGGCTTAGCCTTTTGACATAATTTGCATTTGGCAAGAACAGATCGAATACGTTTTTCCATATTACTGAAGTAGCAATTTTCTCGTAATTTATGAAAGCATTTTCTGGGACCAAAGTGTGCATAACTGAAATGTGTGTACCAAATCAATTTATTGACCCACTCATAAGGAATACAAACTAACCAAACAGAGTTGTCGACCGATTTTCGTTTAAAAAGAATATCATTGCGAACTAAATAATGCTGTCTTGAGTCCGTCGCCAGACAAAAATCTTTAGATAAATCCGGGTGTGAAAGAAGTGGAGCAGCAACTAAAGCATCACGAAGTTGTTCAAATTCTGACTGAGCTTCCTCATCCCAACACCAAATTAGAATTCTTACCAGATAGTTCACATAAACGAGGTGTGGCCAAATCGTCCAATCTAACAAAGCGTCTAAGAAAATTACAGACACCAAGGAAACTACGAACATCACGTTTTGTAGTAGGAATAGCATAATTACGAATTGCGTCTACTTTCTCTGGATCAGGAAGAATACCTTCTGTAGAAATAATATGACCAAGAAATTTCACCTGAGAACTACCAAATTCACATTTTTCCAAGTTCACTGTAATGCCAACTTTTGCAAAAATACGTAATAATGAATCCAAAATTTTGTTATGCTCACTCCAAGAACGTTTAGCAATAAGAATATCGTCAACATATGAAGTAATATTGTCACGAAGATAAACAGGTAAAATTTCGTTTAAACTACGAATGAATGCTGCTGAAGATACAGTAAGTCCAAACGGTAATTTCCGAAATCACTTTTGGGTAAAATAGTCATATCCGGTTATTTTCTACATGCTCTCTAGATAGATTGATAGTTGAAGAGTTGTTTCGATAGATGCAAAGAATAGTAAAAGAGTAGGCAGCAGTGCAGAAAACTAAAAGGGAAATAGTACTACTACAGCTCGGGGCCCTGTGCACGCTACGGCACATATTCACTTAGTGTAGCGAATCCCCTGAGGACTTTAATAGCCGCACATAAATTTCAGTTTGTGACTAGTGGCAAATTTTGCGGAAGTGCATGCTGAAATTGAGCTAACCGTGAACATGGATGTATGTCATTCTTAGATTTGCGAAAGATCTTAAATTTCCGAACAGTTAAAAAGTGTTTATAGTCAAAGTTTTCTCCTCATGGCGACAAAGACCTACCGCGTCTGTCCCAGTCCGAATGTCGATTATTGTCAAGTTCGCGCGCCTGGCGCTCTCTTGTTGCATCTCGTAAATGAAACAAATTACTTTCTTCAAACCCTTCTGCTATCTGTGATTCTAAATTTCTTCTGCTGTCTTTTCCTACGATTTCGCCTTCAATATGTTTGACTTGCTTTCGTAATGCCTCAAATTCCCTTTTAACGCGATCATTAAATTTTCCCTGATTTTCGACATGCTTATTTATGTTCTGGTACTCTTCGGTTTCTGAAAATGGCAAATGGAACTGTATCATCTGAATCTCTGTCCCCATTTAAATTAAGACTTGTCAATTTATCTGCAATCTCCTCAACTCTTTCCGATAAATCACCTATTTGTTCTTTCTGTTTATTTAGGTCTTCTGTAAGTGTCGCAACTCGCGTTTCAGTATTGACGCATTTATTAGTTAACTGTTCATATTGTTGTGTTAGATTATTTATTCTGTCATTTGGTACGGATTCCTCGATTCTCTCAAATATTTCCTCCGTATCGTGTACGCGTTGTAAATTTAACTATGAAAATTTTTGTACTATCACGCGATCTCTTTCTTCCTGTTCTCTATCCTGTTCCCTTTGTCTAATCTCTACTGCAATTAATCTATTATTGTGAGAATTCAAAATCGGTTGTACTTCTTCTCTGATTTCTTTCTTTAATTCATCTTTCATATTTTTGAAACATGTCCCTATTCGTGAATCTAACCGTGTTTCCAGTGTTCCCATCTCAGTTCTGATTGTTCCTATTTGTGAGTCCAACCGTATTTCCATTGTTCCTATATCAGTTTTTAATTCAGATCGTAACTGTGATCCCACTGTTTTTAATTCAGATCCTAACTGTGATCCCAGTGAGTCTAACTGTGTTTCCATTGTTCCCATCTGTAATCCCAGTGAGTTTAACCGTGTTCCCATTGTTCCCATTTCAGTTTTAATTGTTCCTATTTGTGATCCCAGATTTAATATTGCACCCATCAACTGCTCCATATTAGCCGGTTCGAAATTCTTTTCACCCCTAACATTTCCCGCAAAACCAGTTTCCTTCGTCATAGCTGTAAAGCTATCTGAGTTCGATACTATTCCAGAATCTTCTGTCGTTAATCTCGGATTCTGTGAATTTTCTGATTGAGAAAAATTTTGAAATGGTTCCGGACTATTTTCCCGACTTATTAAATTGTTTTCCACTTCATTATTCAACATACTGTTCTCCTGTGTTGGCGAGTTCGCCATGTCAACAATTTCGTCATTCTGACTATCCATCATTTTTGCCTTTTTCATCGAACGCGTAATCATTTACAAAATATTCAAAACTCGTCACTATATGATAATTACACACAATGACTATCTCCAACAATACCATTCACACGAAATGTTTCCCTCAAACACGATTAATCGAACTATTGAAATAATTGCACTAAATTGTCAAACCCATAGACAAGACAACAGAAATTAAATTTTGCAAAATACCATTAGAAGAATCCCAATTACCAAATCTACACATGCAATATAGACTACAACTACTAAACTACAAATTACTATAACAATACTACTGTCTACTATTTTTACAATCAGAAGATTCCAAGGGACGATCCGAAGCAGCGGTCGCCACGTGCATGGGGGCTTACTTAAATTTTTATGAAAATATTTTTACTGTCTGTCCGGTTACGCAGTCTCGTAAACGGTTGGCCCTGACTAGTTTTTGTACGCAATCTGACTGCATAGAACAACAACAAAGAATGAAATGAAAATTTTCGTTAACACAATTAATTAATTAAGTCCCCAGCAACTATAAAACCTACGAAACCAAAACACAAGTGTAGCTGTTCTGTGTGTGAAGTATGACTCAACGTACACATATGGCACGCTTCTTCTTCAACAAGACAAGAAATTTTAAATACCATTTATACTGAAGTAATTAAAAAAAATAGAAATACTATAGGTACGCAAGAAAACCAGAATTACACTCTAATACAAGAACACGAGCCAGATGCTTTGTTGACTGAACCTGTAATGACGCATTATTCAAGACACTGAAATAATGAAAAAAAGCGAGTTTGTTACCTTCATATATATTGATGAAAAGCACTCTAATCATTACAATATCTTCATTAGAACAACATCTGCTGTCTAGCCCGTCAAACAACTGCATAAAACATGGAACAAGCACTCATTACTACATCATCTCCACAGGCACTCCATACTACGACCTCTCGACAAGAACTCTTCACTACGACATCTCAGCAAGCACTGCCCACCGCAACTTCTCAATAATCACTGCTAGTGGAGGTGGCGGAACAAAACTTTCTAGCGCGATCTCTGGCGCTGTGGCTCAGTGTAGCCACCTTTCAGTGTATATGGTAAGAACACAACCATAAATTTCTCCATAACGTATATGGTGAAGTAAGGGTCACACAGCTACAACTATACTAAACAAATCGAAACCCAACTAATGAGACGCAAACAAAGAAACCCAAATACATCAACTATGAACTGGGAAATATGTTAATTTAGATCTAAAAATGCACCAGGCTAAAAAATGCATGCAAAGAAATTGATTACCGCAAATCAAAGCGTAGGGGAACAACAACCACTTCACAGTTTTAAATCTCAAATAGACATCACTATCATAAGGAAAATCCTACCTTAGTTGAGAACAGGCTTACAAATGATCAGAGGCTGCCAAGTAATAAAAACATGCGACTTACTCATTCTATGGAGTATTGTAAAGAAAGATGCTTAGAGTTGCAGGAATGTTAAGAACCATGTCTTCTACCCTTGCACCTAAAAAGGGGGTCTACAATATGTAACAGCTGGACGAGTCAGCAGACTTCCATAATTAACTTGGGTTCATTAGAAAGTGGGCAACTACGTGTAAAAGAAGATAACATCTATCAGGCTACAGAATACAATAAAATATAGTGGGTCAATACAGTCAAATAAAATCGGTAGTGTAGTGTCAAGGACAGAAATCGTTCCAGGGGAATTACATAACATAATTTGTTGGGATAACTATCCAACACTGTAAAAAAACTGACGCATTCCTATACTCTCACAACTAGCGTCGGATTGGAATGGATCTAACGGAAAATGACCCTAGGACTATGAATAGGTACATGGAACGTATAAACACTGTAAACTGCAGGACAGACAAAGATACTTGACGCAGAAGTAACAGAATACAAGATGGATATTACAGCTCTGCAGGAGATAAGATGGACTGGACAAGATATGCACAGAGAAAAAGCTACACGATCATATACAGCGGAAACAAGCATGGTTGGTTGGTTGGTTTGGGGGATGAAAGGGACCAAACTGCTACGGTCATCGGTCCCTTTTTCCAAAGACAAAGAACACCCACAGAGAATAAAAACGAGGAACAGAATAGATCACAGACGATACAGAACAAGAGAAACGGAGACAAGGACAAGACAAAAACGAACTAAAACCACACAGAGTGTGACAGTGGTTGGCCGACCATAGAAATAAAAAAGGAAAAGCCAACTACTTAGAAACACATTAAAAGATCAGTTTAAAATCATAGGCCAAAGGCCAGAATCAAAACAAAAAATAAAATAAAACAGAAACACTCAGATAAAAGAATAAAAACTCCCTGCCCTAATAAAACGTAAAACTAAGGCAGCCATAACAGGGTCATCGGATAAAACGGCAGGGAGCGTATCAGGCAGCGCAAATGTCTGCCTGACCACAGCTAAAAGGGGGCAGGCCAACAGAATGTGGGCCACCGTCAAAGCCGCCCCGCAGCGACAGACAGGAGGGTCCTCCCGGCGCAGTAAATAACCGTGTGTTAGCCGGGAGTGGCCAATGCGGAGCCGACAAAGGACGACTGAGTCCCTGCGGTTGGCTCGCATGGAGGACCGCCACACAGTCGTCGTCTCCTTAATGGCACGGAGTTTATTGGGTGTAATCCGATCGCGCCATTCAGCGTCCCAAAGCGCAAAAACTTTTCGGAGGAGGACTGCCCGCAAATCAGCCTCTGGGAGGCCAACATCCAGAGATGGTTTACTCGTGGCCTCTTTCGCCAGGCGGTCAACATGTTCATTGCCCGGGATACCGACATGACCGGGGGTCCACACAAAGACCACAGAGCGGCCGCAACGCGCAAGAGTATGCAGGGACTCATGGATAGCCATCACCAGATGAGAACGAGGAAAACACTGGTCGAGAGCTCGTAAACCGCTCAGGGAATCGCTACAGAGAACGAAGGACTCACCTGAGCAGGAGCGGATATACTCTAGGGCTCTAAAGATGGCGACTAGCTCAGCAGTGTAAACGCTGCAGCCAGCCGCCAAGGACCGTTGTTCGGAATGGTCCCCGAGAGTTAGCGCATACCCGACACGACCAGCAACCATCGAACCGTCGGTGTAAACAATTCCAGAGCCCTGATACGTGGCCAGGATGGAATAAAAGCGGCGGCGGAAGGCCTCTGGAGGGACCGAGTCCTTCGAGCCCTGTGCCAAGTCGAGCCGAAGGCAAGGGCGAGGAACACACCACGGGGGTGTACGCAGAGGCGCCCGGAAAGGAGGAGGAACAGGGAAAACCCCAAGCCCACAGAGAAGCTCCTTGATGCGTACGGCGATCGGACAACCCGACCGGGGCTGACGGTCTGGCAGATGGACGACTGACTGCGGGAACAGGACACGATAATTTGGATGCCCGGGCAAGCTTAGAACATGGGCAGCATAAGCGGCCAGCAAACGTTGGCGCCGGAACCGCAGTGGAGGTACACCTGCCTCCACTAGTACACTGTCCACAGGGCTGGTGCGGAAAGCACCAGTGGCAAGGCGTATCCCGCTGTGGAGAATTGGGTCCAGCACCCGTAACGCAGATGGGGATGCTGAGCCATAAGCCAGGCTCCCATAATCCAGACGGGACTGGATTAACGCCTGGTAGAGCCGCAACAGGGTAGAGCGGTCGGCGCCCCAGCGGGTGTGGCTCAAGCATCTCAGAGCGTTTAGATGCCGCCAACACGTCTGTTTAAGCTGCCGGATATGAGGCAGCCAAGTCAACCGGGCATCGAAAACCACCCCAAAAACCTGTGGGTTTCCACCACAGCAAGGAGTTTGTCGCCAAGATAAAGCCGCGGCTCAGGATGGACTGTTCGGCGCCGGCAGAAATGCATAACGCGGGTCTTGGCTGCCGAAAACTGAAACCCATGCGCTACAGCCCAAGACTGCGCCTTACGGATAGCGCCCTGTAGCTGACGTTCAACAGCTGCAATGCCAGTAGAGCTGTAATAAAGGCAGAAGTCGTCAGCATACAGGGAAGCAGAGACAGAATTTCCCACGGCCGCAGCGAGCCCGTTAATGGCTATTAAAAACAGGCAGACACTTAAAACAGAACCCTGTGGCACACCGTTCTCCTGGACGTGGGTGGAACTATAGGAGGCCTGCGACTTGCACGCGGAAGGTACGATACGACAGGAAATTGCGGATAAAGATCGGCAGAGGGCCCCGAAGACCCCATCCATGAAGCGTAGAAAGGATGTGATGACGCCATGTCGTATCGTACGCCTTCCGCATGTCGAAAAAGACAGCGACCAGGTGCTGACGGCGGGCAAAGGCAGTACGGATGGCCGACTCCAGGCTCACCAGATTGTCGGCGGCGGAGCGGCCTTTCCGGAACCCACCCTGAGACGGAGCCAGAAGGCCCCGAGACTCCAGTACCCAATTTAAGCACCGGCTCACCATCCGTTCGAGAAGCTTACAAAGAACGTCGGTGAGGCTAATGGGGCGGTAGCTGTCCACCTCCAGAGGGGTCTTTCCAGGTTTCAAAACGGGGATGACAACGCCTTCCCGCCATTGCGACGGAAACACCCCCTCGACCCAAAGACGGTTGTAAAGATCGAGAAGGCGCCGCTGGCAGTCCACTGAAAGGTGTTTCAGCATCTGACAGTGGATGCCATCTGGCCCAGGAGCGGTATCAGGGCAAGCAGCTAGGGCACTGCGAAATTCCCACTCACTGAATGGAGCACTGTAAGATTCTGGGTGGTTGGTGCGAAACGAAAGGCTCCGACGTTCCATCCGCTCTTTAATGGAGCGGAAGGCCTGGGGGTAATTCGCAGAAGCGGAACTCATAGCAAAATGCTCTGCTAAGCGATTGGCAATGACGTCGGAGTCAGTACAAACTGCTCCATTCAGTGAGAGCGCAGGGACGCTGGCAGGGGTCCGATAGCCGTAGACTCGTCGAATCTTGGCCCAGACCTGCGAAGGAGTGACATGGAGGCCAATGGTGGACACATACCGCTCCCAGCACTCCTTCTTGCCTTGGCGGATAAGGAGGCGGGCCCGCGCACGCAGCCGTTTGAAGGCGATAAGGTGGTCTAAGGAGGGATGTCGCTTGTGACGCTGGAGCGCCCGCCGGCGATCTTTAATCGCTTCAGCGATCTCAGGCGACCACCAAGGCACAGCATTCCGCCGAGGGGACCCAGAAGAACGGGGAATGGCAGATTCGGCGGCAGTAACGATGCCGGTGGTGACCGATTGAACCACCGCATCAATGTCGTCATTAGAGAGAGACTCAAGAGCGGCAGTGGAGGAGAACAAGTCCCAGTCAGCCTTATTCATAGTCCATCTGCTAGGGCGCCCAGAAGAGTGACGCTGTGGTAGTGACAGAAAGATCGGAAAGTGGTCACTACCACACAGGTCGTCATGCACACTCCATTGGAGAGACGGTAAGAGGCTAGGGCTACATATTGAAAGGTCAATGGCGGAGTATGTGCCATGCGCCACACTGAAGTGTGTGAAGGCACCATCATTTAAAATCGAGAGATCGAGCTGCGACAATAAATGCTCAACGATGGCGCCTCGACCTGTTGCCACTGACCCACCCCACAGAGGGTTATGGGCGTTGAAGTCGCCCAATAGCAAGAAAGGTGGCGGCAATTGGGCTATCAGCGCAGCCAGGACATGCTGCGAGACATCACCATCCGGTGGAAGGTAAAGACTGCAGACGGTAACAGCCTGTGGCGTCCACACCCGAACAGCGACAGCCTCTAAAGGTGTGTGGAGAGGGACAGACTCGCTGTGCAGAGTGTGAAGGACATAGAGGCAGACGCCACCCGACACCCTTTCATATGCTGCCCTGTTCTTATAATAACCCCGATAGCCACGGAGGGCGGGGGTTCGCATTGCTGGAAACCAAGTTTCCTGAAGAGCAATGCAGAAGAAAGGGTGACGGCTGATAAGTTGTTGGAGCTCAGCTAGATGGTGGAAAAAACCGCCGCAGTTCCACTGGAGGATGATATTGTCCATGGCTGAGAAAGGCGTGAAAGGACTGGGAAGGCAATTTACGCCGCTTGTTCACTCACTGCCACTGATTCAGTACCCGTACGAGAGGCATCCATGGCGGCTGAGGGACCAGCGAGATCAAGGTCCTCAGCGGACGCTAGAATCTCGACTGCATCCTCAGACGCAGAGCGCGAAAGGTGCGGTGGGGTTGGCGCCACCGCAAGTTCTTTGGCCTTAGAGGTCTTTCTCTTGAACTTCTCTCGCTGAACCTTGGGTTGCACCGGCTGGGAAGGCTTCACCGATTCAGTCTCCGGGACAGAGGAGGATCGTGAAGCCCTACGCCCGGCCGCTGGTGAGGACTTATGCCACTGGCGGCCGTCATCCTTCCCGCTGGTGGAACCCTGGGAAGGGAGGGTCCCAAGGGAACTCTTACGGGCGAGAGGAGCCGAAGAAGTTAGACGCTTCTCCGGCTGAGAAGCGGGGACGGACGTCCCCGACGGGTGGGAGGAGGTTGCTCCTGAGGTAGGTGGTGCAGGAGCAACCGGTTGGGTAGAGCCCCCCACAGGCAAGGGGGCAGGAGGAGTCGTACTGCTTATCGAGCTGGCTGGAAGTCTCGAAACTGATGGGGCTAGCACAGTTGTCGTAGCAGCTGCATAAGAAGATGTCATTCTCACAGGATGGAGTCTGTCATATTTCCTTTTGGCCTCAGTATAGCTCAGCCGGTCCAGGGTCTTATATTCCATAATTTTGCGCTCTTTCTGAAAGACTTTGCAGTCAGGCGAGCAAGGTGAATGGTGCTCCCCGCAGTTGACACAGATGGGAGGCGGGGCACATGGAGTATCGGGATGAGACGGGCGTCCGCAATCTGGACATGTGAGGCTGGAAGTGCAGCGGGAAGACATATGGCCGAACTTCCAGCACTTGAAGCACCGCATCGGGGGAGGAATATAGGGCCTGACGTCACATCGGTAGACCATCACCTTGACCTTTTCCGGTAACGTATCACCCTCGAAGGCCAAGATGAAGGCACCGGTAGCTATCTGATTTTCCTTCGGACCCCGATGAACGCGCCGGACGAAATGTACACCCCTGCGCTCTAAGTTGGCGCGCAGCTCGTCATCAGACTGCAAAAGAAGGTCCTTATGGTAAATAACTCCCTGAACCATATTTAAACTCTTATGCGGCGTGATCGTAACAGCAACATCCCCCAACTTGTCACAAGCAAGCAACCGTCGTGACTGGGCAGAGGATGCCGTTTGGATCAGGACCGATCCAGAGCGCATTTTTGACAAGCCCTCCACCTCCCCAAACTTGTCCTCTAAATGCTCGACGAAGAACTGAGGCTTTGTGGAGAGAAAAGACTCCCCATCAGCTCTCGTACAAACTAAGAATCGGGGCGAATAACTATTACCTCCATCCTGAGACTTACGCTCCTCCCACGGCGTGGCCAGAGAGGGGAACGTTTTCGGATTGTACTTTTCAGCATTAAATTGAGCCCGAGAACGCTTAGAGACTGCTGGCGGCTGGCCGCCAGCGAGAGATGATGTACCACGCTTCATTGCGGGTCATCCGCCCTGATGCCACCTACTCCGACCAAGGGCCCTCCCCACGGGCGCCACCCAGCCGCAGCAAAAGCCACCTGGCAGGATGTCCATTGCCGGGAGTCCTGATGCCCCAGGGAGACGGGCATCTACTCCTTGGCATACGTGGGGAGTTAACGGCGCAGGCATCAGTAGAGCGATCCCTGTGTTGTCAGGGGGCTACAACCAAGAGGGTACATGGCGGCCCCACCACAACGGACTGGCTACCGTGCTGGATATTAGGTGCAAAACTGTCCAAGGTCGTCGTCGCAGTTAAAAGAAACACTGCATAGTGCAGCGTGGGAATCGCACCCAGGGACGTATCCTCGCCCAAGAGTTGGAAAACGAGCGGGACACCATTGCAACGACGAAAAAGCCGGCTAAAGGTCTCAATGCACGACGGATACAGTGCACCACGTAAGGCGCCCTTCCCCAATTGGCTCGCTCTTCGGAATAATTTAGAAAGATGGAGGTCAAACCCGAGAGGGGACCATCACATAAGGCCGAAACATGTGAGACTCCTTTTAGTCGCCTCTTACGACAGGCAGGAATACCGCGGGCCTATTCTAACCCCCGAACCCGCAGGGGGGAAACAAGCATGATCACCACATATTTGGGACAGGATCTGAGCTTCATAATAAAATAGTGGCCAATGTGATGGCCCTAGAAAATGTCAGTGAAATAATATGACATATCAGAATCAAAGGAAAATATAGAAATATCTCATTAGTAAGTGTCCATGCTCCAACTGAGGACAAGGAGGAAGACATAAAAGTCGAATTCTATGATACCTTAGACCAGATGTACTCCAGATTACCACAGTATGACATCAAAAATGTGGTGGGAGACTGAAATACCAAAATAGGACAAGAACAGAAATGGCAACCACATATAGGCATGTTCAGTCTTCGCACTGAAACCAATGGTAATGGTATAATGCTTATCAACTTCGCCACAGCTAGAAACATGAAAATAGCAAGTATATAATTCCCCCATAAAGACCTACATAAAGCAACGTGGACCTCACCACATGGATTAACTAGGAATCAAACAGACCATGTTTTGATAGAGAAAAAACATAAAAAGGCAGTAACAGATGTTACAACAGTGAGAGGGGCTGAGATAGGATCAGACCATTGTCTAGTGCTATTAAAAATGAAACAATCGCTACCAAAATCACCAAGTAAGGACAACAGTAGTAAAAGAACTCAAAGAGTAGATCTGAAAAGGCTAAAAGAGGAGGATGTGAATAAACATTTGAAGATTAAGCTTAAAAATACACTCCTGGAAATTGAAATAAGAACACCGTGAATTCATTGTCCCAGGAAGGGGAAACTTTATTGACACATTCCTGGGGTCAGATACATCACATGATCACACTGACAGAACCACAGGCACATAGACACAGGCAACAGAGCATGCACAATGTCGGCACTAGTACAGTGTATATCGACCTTTCGCAGCAATGCAGGCTGCTATTCTCCCATGGAGACGATCGTAGAGATGCTGGATGTAGTCCTGTGGAACGGCTTGCCATGCCATTTCCACCTGGCGCCTCAGTTGGACCAGCGTTCGTGCTGGACGTGCAGACCGCGTGAGACGACGCTTCATCCAGTCCCAAACATGCTCAATGGGGGACAGATCCGGAGATCTTGCCGGCCAGGGTAGTTGACTTACACCTTATAGAGCACGTTGGGTGGCACGGGATACATGCGGACGTGCATTGTCCTGTTGGAACAGCAAGTGCCCTTGCCGGTCTAGGAATGGTAGAACGATGGGTTCGATGACGGTTTGGATGTACCGTGCACTATTCAGTGTCCCCTCGACGATCACCAGTGGTGTACGGCCAGTGTAGGAGATCGCTCCCCACACCATGATGCCGGGTGTTGGCCCTGTGTGCCTCGGTCGTATGCAGTCCTGATTGTGGCGCTCACCTGCACGGCGCCAAACACGCATACGACCATCATTGGCACCAAGGCAGAAGCGACTCTCATCGCTGAAGACGACACGTCTCCATTCGTCCCTCCATTCACGCCTGTCGCGACACCACTGGAGGCGGGCTGCACGATGTTGGGGCGTGAGCGGAAGACGGCCTAACGGTGTGCGGGACCGTAGCCCAGCTTCACGGAGACGGTTGCGAATGGTCCTCGCCGATACCCCAGGAGCAACAGTGTCCCTAATTTGCTGGGAAGTGGCGGTGCGGTCCCCTACGGCACTGCGTAGGATCCTACGGTCTTGGCGTGCATCCGTGCGTCGCTGCGGTCCGGTCCCAGGTCGACGGGCACGTGCACCTTCCGCCGACCACTGGCGACAACATCGATGTACTGTGGAGACCTCACGCCCCACGTGTTGAGCAATTCGGCGGTACGTCCACCTGGCCTCCCGCATGCCCACTATACGCCCTCGCTCAAAGTCCGTCAACTGCACATACGGTTCACGTCCACGCTGTCGCGGCATGCTACCAGTGTTAAAGACTGCGATGGAGATCCGTATGCCACGGCAAACTGGCTGACACTGACGGCGGCGGTGCACAAATGCTGCGCAGCTAGCGCCATTCGACGGCCAACACCGCGGTTCCTGGTGTGTCCGCTGTGCCGTGCGTGTGATCATTGCTTGTACAGCCCTCTCGCAGTGTCCGGAGCAAGTATGGTGGGTCTGACACACCGGTGTCAATGTGTTCTTTTTTCCATTTCCAGGAGTGTAGATATGCTAAATTAAACAATGACAACAATAGAGAAGAAGACGAAGATATCAACACAAAATGGAAGAAGATGAGAACACTAATGACGGAGACAGCTCATGACCTCTCAGGAAACAATAATAATTGCAATATAAAGCAAAAATTATGGTTCAGTGAGATATTTAGAAAAGCAGTTCAAGACAGGATGAGAGCCAGACAGGCAATGATGAACAATAACAACCATGAAAACCAAACAACAAACAGGAAAGCCATAAGAGAAATGAAGAGTATAATAAGGCGACAGAAAAGTGCACTCGTATGTAAACAGATAATGAAGGCTGAGGAGGACTATGACCAGAACATCAGTAAACAGCTTTACAGGACAATGCATAGCTATAGAAAAGAGCTAAGTCAGTGATAATGAAGGAGGAGAATGCAAAACTGATCACTACGAATGAAGAAAATTTAGAGAACTGGAGGAAATACTTCAAAGAACTGCTGAACAAACTGATAGATGCCTACAACAATGAAAATAAGGCAGAAATTAATCAGAACGTACAACCATTAGTCGAAGACTCAAATCTGATGGAGGTGAAGGAGGCAATAAAAAGACTAAAAATGGTAAGGCCCCTGGGATAAGCATGACATCAGCAGACCTCATCAAAGAAGTGGGAGAGAGGATACATGAATGGTTAGCTGAACTAATAAAAGAGGTATGGAGAAAAGAAGTAATGCCAGAGGAATGGAAAACTGCTGCTGTATGTCCCATATATGAGAAAGGAGACAAAATGCTGACACAGAACTACAGAGGGATATCTTTCCTACGCACATGAAATAAAGTAATATCAAGAATTATAACGAACCGGCTCAACCCATACATTGAGGAAATATTAGACACAGCACAAGCAGGATAACGAACAGGCTCAACCCATACATTAAGGAGATATTAGACACAGCACAAGCAGGATTCAGAAATGATAAATCAACAATCGACCAAATATTCACACTAGGACAAATATTAGATAAGAATTGGGAGCACAATCATGATACCTTTTGCCTATTTATAGATTTCAAACACTTGACAGCATAGTAAGAGAGGAAATGTGGAGGATAATGGCAGAGTATGAGATCCCTTAAAAGCTGATAAAGCTAACTAAAATGTGTGTTATTTAATCAAAGTGTAGAGTGAAAGTAAAGGGGGAGTTCTCAGAAGCTTTGAAGTCAAAGCAGGAATGAGACAGGGCGATATTATATCACCAACTCTGTTCAATTTGGCCCTCAACAACACCCTGAGGAGTGAAACATGTGAAAGTGCAGGAGTCACCACAGGAAAAAAGATAAATGTTCTGGCTTTTGCAAATGATACTGTACAGATAGGAAAGAACATGGAAGACCTGGAGAAAATGGGGACTGTGCTAATGGAAGAAGCTTAGAAAGCAGGTCCAAGTATAAATGAAAATAAAACAAAGTTTATGGTAGTAGGAAGAAGAGCTCATATAGGACAAACCATCTAAAAATCGGAAATCTAACAATACAGAAGACAGACACATTCACGTATCTCGGTGTCAATATCAATCAACAAAACCTTATAGAGCAAGAGACAGTATAAGGAATTCAAGCTGGGGAAAGATGTCTAGGTGCTATGCACGATGTCATACGATCGAAGATACTATCTAGGCAGGCAAAAATAAGAATATATCAGACCATCATCAAGCTAATAGTATGTTGTGCAAGTGAGACATGAACCCTTACAAAGAGAACAGAGAAAAAACTCATCACTTTTGAAAATAATGTACTAAGAAAAATATATGGACCAGTGAAAGAAAATGAATAGTGGAGAATAAGGAAAAATAGAGAACGTAGACAATTATATGCACTGCCTGACGTCTTAGCGAATGTGAAAATTAAGAGACTAAAATGGTATGTACATGTGAGGAGGAGAGGGGAGAACACGTTAATAAAGTCTGTAATGGATGGAGAAGCTGAAGGACAGAAATCACTGGGCCAGGAGAGAAAGAGATGGAAGGATAATACCATGGGATACATGCAGATAGTGGGTGTGGGAGATGAAGATGCAGATGACAGGAAAGTGAGGAAGGCTGGGCTGAGTGAGGCCAAGGACCGGCTGCGGTTTGTGTGGCCAATATAAGTAAGTACGGTAAGTAAGTAATACGTATGTGGAACCTAGATATCACACTCACAGGTTGTCCAACATGTCAAACCACATCATGGTATAGTGGTCCAAGTAGCCGTAAAAAAACGCTTGAATGCCCAATCATTACTGAAATATAGTCGATAGTAAACGATCATTACACTGTGGCAGGACCTGTGACTTATGTGAAAAGATGTAAAAGAGGAACAACACGAACTAATTTTAGAGTCCTCAGCAATCGCACAAACCGTTTCAAAGGATACTACGCTACCGTTAATATCATGCCACATTAACAAATGAAATCACCCCTGTGGGGAGGTGTATGATCGTCAGATAAGTGCCACACCGAGATGTTATTTACCACACACGCAAAAAGTCCCTCTACAATAAGGGCATTGTCACGAAGATTTCAAAATAACACCTCCATGTGAGGAAAATGACGAGAAATGTATTATAGTAAGGTAATAATGATACCGCGTCTATATTTACAATAAACCAGTAGCGAAATATATCTAAACAGTAACTAAAATAACCACTCTGCAAAGCCTGTCTTACGAACAAATGCAGCAAGAGAAAGACTCAGATATACACTTCATGTACAGAAAAACAGAAACATCGATGCTTGCCAAACAGGAGCATCTGGATACCGTGAATTCTGAAACGAAAGCACAAAATTTTAATCTTCAGTTACAAATCAAGATGAATATCGAACCCAAACATACTGAATGCCAACTCATTTTTATGGATTGAGTACTTCGAAGACTTGACAACTGAACACACCAGCAGTCGTAGAAAGTTGTCAGAGATGGCAAAACAGAGTCATAGAATAAAAGATAGCTGTCGTTGGCATTGATAGGTATGTCATATCGTCATGAACGGATACTCAGAGGTCAGGCGGACCACGGGAAGAACAGACTTGCCATCTGATTTCCATTTAGAGTCGGAACAAATACAACATACGCGATTTAGTCCCAAATAAAGACTTCAAAAGGTCAAATCAGAAGGTGAAGCAAGTCATAGAAAGCCCTAGAGCATCGATATGGTAAAAAATACAAACTCTAATCATGATTCTGAAACTAAATTCACAAAAAATTTCGAATATTTTCGAAAAAGAACTTATTCCTTGATTATATTTGCTCTTTTACAAGTTTCTCATTTTCCTTTTTCGAATGAACATAGATTTATATGTCTTCAGGAACTTCCACCGTCTCACCTTTATAAACTATGTGCAATAGCCCTAGATCACCATTAATTCCAACGACCTTATGTTTTGCCTTTCCGATATGTTCCATAGAAATAGAATACTTCAGGACATGCAGGACTGTATGCCCCTGAAATAATTCTCTGAAAATCCTACCAGTTTCTTCGATATGTATTGCACTACAGGACTGCTTTTAATTTTATAGATCCCCATAACTCAATTAGTGACCATGTCTTTCGGCGGAATGGATCAGTGACTTAGAGTATTTTTGCTAGCAAAACCAGCATTGAGCTTGATTTTACGGAAGATCTTTGTACCATCGCAAGGAATGTAAAGTTTAATAGTTGGGTGCATTGCTTTTCCTGTTTCAACTCGGTTATGCGTGATTTTGCTCAGAAAATCGCAGTTTTTTCTAAGAATTTTTTTTAATTTTATCAATTTCTAAGGTGTTAGTGATTATTCTTCACCGCTGTATCACTAAGCATTTCTGCAATATCCGAGGGATATTATTTAACAAACAAACAAGACTATAAAATAAGAGATTTTTTTCGTACTCAAATGTGTCTGAGGTAGGGTGCTTTCTGAAAATAGCAAAACTATGTGCACAACACTTATTCATCACAGAAGTGACAACGTGAATTCTAAGATTTGGTGAAAGTTGTTGAAAATTTCTAGGATTTTATCAAGGCCGTAATTATCCTCTTGGTATAACATAATAATACTGTCCACATGATAATAGTAATATAAAATGATGTTTTTCAACTGTGGGTATTGTGTAAAGGCGGATATTTCAATACGATTGAGAAAAATATTGGATAATATCCCAGAAAAACATTGCTAAACCATCTTATCGCTGCAAAATTTGATCACTGAAGTGTAATTAGTTACAACAGAGAACTAGTTCAAGTAATCGTATAAATTCCTAATTTTCTCTACTAATAACAATTTAAATCTAAGGAAATAAGTGTTGACACGGCCAATGGTTTCCATAATGGCCACATTATCGGATAGTTACATCTAAGGACACCCATTTTTAGGCAATTTGGGCTTTTAAATCCCTAAATCTACCCTCTAAATCGTAAGTATTCTTGACAAGGAAACTTTTCTGTAATTGATAACAAGAATTTCAAATAACTTGCAGCGTAACTTATAGGTTCGAGCCCCTACACAACTAATGACTGGTACCAGAGGAACATTTACTTTATGCACCTTCCCTTCTGCTCTTATCCTAGGGGCATGCGGGTTCATAACCTCGATTGTTTTAGGAATCCTATCATCAAATATAAAAGAAAGAAGATATAGTGGTGATCTTACGGTCATACCCCCCTCCCCACAGGGATGATTTGATCTGATGACCGCAATTATAATAACGATTGTGTAGTTTCCTTTTAAGCGGTTTGTTCGATAGCTCAGGGCTTTAAAGTTAGTTCGTCTTGCTTCTCTTTAACATTTTTTTGTATAAACCGCGGGTTTTGCCTCAGTTTACTACGACGCTTTTATTTCAGTAATAACTGGACAATCTAGCGCTTCTTTTATTGCACAATTGTACCATTGTAACATGGTGTGATTTGAAATATAGAACATCCTACCTTGAAGTGTACCTGTGTAAGCCGCTCCATGTAAGCCGCTACATGGCTCGACCCCACAACTAAAGACACCTGTGTGCCCTTCCGACACTCAGGGAAGAGCCTGATGATAATTAGTAAGATAGGGTTATTTCAATATAGACGATCATTTTAATATTAGATATGGTAATTGTCTGCAAAGTGTGAATGCGAACGTATGATGAGATATGCGTGAGATGTCTGTTGTGGGTGTGCTATAGGCATAGTGGAAGTGTAACCAACCTCGAATCTAGTAGAGCCCAACTGCACTGGACCAGAGAGCATAAGCTCCATGCGCGGCATTAGCACTTGTTAGGTTGGCAAATAACCGTGTGCGGTATCTTTGAGTCCTTGCGGCCACGATGTGTGGACACGGACGAGGGAGACCGTATTGGGGTTGTTGCTGGGAAGACCTGGGTGAGTAAGCACGCTCTGCTCTATAGCTCCGATAGTTAGCGAAGATTTAGAATTCCATGTTCACTTTGAACTTGGAAGCAGCTTCCCTGCTGAGGAAAGCCACTATGGTATTTCCTAGAATCATCTCGGTTAGGAGAGATAGGGAGATGATTTATTTTGCCAAGTAACTGGGAATTGTGTTCACTGCACTTGGGAGTGAACAGGCACTCATTGCCGAGTAATACTCAGAATTGCTCAATTTGCATTTCAGTGTGAGTGTGAAATATATATTCGAAGTGTATTTTATTTAAATGTGTTTATTGACTACTGATTGTGGAGAAATTGGTAACACGTGGTCCGCAGACCCCGTGCATTTCTTGGTGAGAAGCTTTAGCTCGACGTAATCACATTTCGTGATGGAGCTGGATCTTCTACGTAAATTCACGCGTGTGATTTAATTGTTCCTTCATAATATCCAGTAAAACTCGCGGAGTTAGTTAAACGTGAAGACGGGACTTTCCCGAATTAAAGTTACAGTTGGAACCATGTGCTCTCTCCCAATGTTGTCCCACTTGGTGTATGGGAACCTTCCTCTTTTATCTGTTAGATAAAATGAATAGAGTGAATGTTAGTGTGTGTGTGTGTGTGTGTGTGTGTGTGTGTGTGGCTAAATTATGATAGAAATGTGCAGGCGGCAGTCATTGTCGATTCACGGCACATGTTAGCCGGATGTTTAACTAAGTTTACTTAGATATTATACTATTTGTATCACGCCAGCATTCCGTGATAAGTGACAGGGAATATTTGAGATGGTAATGTTTATTGAAGAAATGTGATTGTGTTATTATATAAATATGTTACAGTGACTTTTCCCAGACACACCATATTCCCTTATCATTTCACAGAATATTTGGTATCCGTATTTCAGTTAATCACCTGTCTATGTCCCACTCATGGGCATATATCATTTAATAAACTCTGTAAAGTGGTATTAAAACTTCATTATAATAATATTATAATTCTAACTTGATCAAAACCACCGAATAAAACTTCAGTTTGAGTATTGATGCTTGTTGCTGCAAATGGCCGCCGGCGTCTTCTATAGTACAGGTGCCATTTATAAAATTGAGGAGGCCTGCCGAGGGTGCGGAAAGCAAGTATCGTGCACCTGACCTTAGATTCTATTACCTTTTCACAAGGCTTATATATATATATATATATATATATATATATATATATATATATATATATATATATATATATTTTTTTTTTTTTTTTTTTTTTTTTTTTTTGCAAACTTATGACTATCCTGTTTCATTACAGAGTGGTTGCGTCCTTCCCAAGATGGCTCTGTCAGTTGGGTGTCAAAGAGTACATTGTTTAACACAAGTACTTGTAACATAACAGCTTGGCAAAACCTGCTGGACTTTAGATAGTGTGCGATGGTTTTTACTGTCTTTTTTGGGAGTGCATGGATCTCCTGTTACTTGTTGGATGTCCATTATTAATTTCCTTGGTGACCCATATTTACTGATATTATATTTCACTACAGATTCACTCGGGTATAGTCTTTTCTGTGAGTGTGATATCTAGCTTATTGCCTAGACGTTATCATACTTAGTTTCTGTCCTTGTCATTATACTACCAATTTCATTAGGGTTTATTGATACATGATACTTTATTGTGTTCTTTAGGCTGATAGGTGTTTTCTTGTTTTACACATTGTTGTGTACTTCCTCATTAATCCAAAATCTTGCGTCTTTGACCATAGCGTTTCCGGTATGCTAAACTATTCTCCATTAGCAGTCTTTTTCTTTTTCAGTATGAGGGTGTTTTGTTAGAGTTGGTGAGTTGGTTTGTGCAGAATTGCCATATTGTAGGTCCCACTGTGAGGAATGCTAGTTCGATCCACAGATCATGATATTTTCGCAACTCTCTGAAGCTCACTTTACTATGCTTCATGGTATTGGTACATTGAACATTTCTATTATTGACCATTTTTTGTCATTTGTAAGCTTCTGCTCATTTAAATGGGGTTTTGCTTATAATAGTGATATGTCTATGAGATTTAGAATGGTGAGGTCTTTACCCTGAGATTTTATTGGTTGAAATTAATTTGTTTACTTGCCCTTTTTAGCCTGGTGCACTTTTAGAACCGTAGTGACGTATTTCCCAGGACAGAATTGGAGTGTAGGGTGATTATTGAGTGCCTCTCATTAGCTGCATATAGCACTATGTAATCAGACGTGAGGATAAAAGATGCTCATAGAGCTGGTCTCGTGGAGACATTATGCCCATTTTTTTTGCAGCCATTAGAATCTATCGAATTTAATTTGCTATTTTGTACGACGTTAATTACGTCACTCATTGCCAAAGAGTGTTATAATTGAGAAAATGCACTATTTTACGTCACAAGATAAATACTAATTTCATGTTGTTTAAAGTGATCTACATAAAATATTGTCGACAGTGACTGGTATAGAGCTTTCGCACAACGATTTTTGAATGCTCCCTGACGAATCTGAAGGCATGGTTGATACACCGAGAACAATATTTATTAACTGGTGAAAAACTTTTGGTGAATTTCCTACGCAAACGGACGGTTCTCTACTTTTCATATCTGAACTGCTTTGCACTCTTACGGTCACAGAAAGTCCTAAAGTGGAAGTAAAGAATCATTTTCGTTTTTCCAGGCGATCGAGCTATCATTAACAGTTCTGCAGCTGATCAAAGAAATCTTCGAGGCCATCGCTGCAGCAGTTATAAATTTCGGGTTTCTTTCTACAGTTTCCACGGAGAGTTCCATTGAATTCATTAGATAGTTGAAGTTAAAGTAAATTTAGGCTGAATAATAATAATAAATATTATTATTGCTATTATTATTATTATAACAAAAAATAATCATAATAATCAGCAGCTTAAGGGGAGACATGCGCGAAATCGGCTCAAAAAATTGAAATTTCTCTTATGGTCATTTCAAATGCTTTGTAGTTTCTTTGTAAACCGAGTTTTGTTTCATGAAAATCTGAAGATAATTTTCCGGCATATCGTCAATTTTACAATACGTTGTCCGTCAAGTGCCACGCCCATTTCCATGTTACTGTAATATTTCGTGTATATGCCCTCGTGGTATGACCTTGTGATGTTAGTAGCTATGATTTACATTTCAATGGTTTTCCAGACTATAATCAGGGTGACAATTGAATGTCATTTGACAACAGACGGTGATTACTTTGTTTTTTTATTTACACATGGGAACTGCAGGTGTGATTCATTTCTGCAAAGGAAATGCCGAGAATAAAGAAGTTTTCACCAAAGAAAAGATTCAGAGGTAATCAATACACAAGTAATAGAAGCAGCAAACAAGAAAAATGTCTGCCTTCACCTACTTAAAAAAGCAACCCGTAAGTGTATCAAGAACGAAGATGAAAGTAAAACTTGATTCTGTGTTTGACTGTCACATAAACCTTCAAAACAGAGAAAACAGTGGAAATATTATAATTGCCTTGAAGATACTGAGTGAAATTATCAGTTCACATACACGATGTAAGGAGTGTGGTGGTATTATATCTTTGGGTGAGAACAGAAATATTTGCGAGAGTATTGTGATTCAGCTAGTTTTAGAATGTGCTAAGTGCAAATTATACTGCGGCAATAACGACGTCTAGCTTAGTTCCAACGAAGTTACATGACAATAATATAACCCTTGTATATGGACTCAGATCAATAGGTAAAGGTACGCAGGCAGGAAAGATTTTCTATGCACTTTTAGATGTTCCTCAGCCTTCCACGCGATTTTCAGTTTGTAATAAAATCATTGGTTCAGCTGTCAGTGAGATGATTAACTTGTCAATGAAAGAAACAGCTGAGCAAGCGATAAATGAAAACAACGAAGATAATTCCACACAAATACGAGTAACAGCTTTTTTTTATGGTTCATGGCAGAAACGAGGACACACGTCTCTCAATGCCATCGTTGCTGTCACATCTTTTGACACTGGAAAAGTTTTAGTTGTAGAAGTGATGAGTAAATTTTTATTTGTTCGTCAAAATGACCCAGGAGCAAAACACATATGTGAAAAAAATTATAGTGGACCAAGTGGGGGTATGGAGGTGGCTGGAGCACGAAAAATATTTCAGCGCTCTGTCAGCCTTCGCAAAAATCTGTAAGAAAATCCATATGGCCCTGACATACAGATGGAAATGTGCGTTTGGCGTCATTGGCTGCGAGGCCGGTCTAGCCCCCTTGTTGCAGGTCTTATTACATTCGACGCCACATTGGGCGACCTGTGAGCTGCATGGGAATCCAACCTGGGCGCCTTAGGACGGCAGTCCGTCACGCTGACCATTCAGCTATCGGGGCGGACGACATTCAGATTACAAAAGTAGAATGCATCGGACTTGTTAGAAAAAACTTGGCTCAAGGCTGAGAAAGCCTCGAAAGGAAAAGGCAGGAAATAACTTAGAAATTGGAAAAAATCTTGGAGGAGAAAGACGTCTTACAAACTGTGAAATAGACGAGCTGCAAGTTTACTATGGGTTAGCCATAAGAAGAAACTGTAATGATTTGGAAAATATGAGAAGAGCTATATGGGCAATATTTTTCCATAAAGTATCAAGTGATGAAGACCCACAACACAGCCTTTGCCCAAACGGTCCTGAAACTTGGTGCAAATATAATCGGGCATTATGTTCTGATAAAAATTATAAACACAAACACTCATTACCTATAGCACTTATGAGACAATAAAACCTGTATTTAGGGACTTGGCTAGTACTGATCACTCAAGAAGTACTTACATGGAAAAACTCAAAATTTGAATCCAAGTTTGAAATCTGTAATTTTTAAGCGCCTACCAAAAACGGTCTTTGTACATTATGAAAGTTTAAAATTTGGGGTGTTAGAGGCTGTTTTGTGTTTTAATGATGGAACATCAAGAAAAATTGAGGTACTGAAGAAACTTAGAGTAAATGCAGGTGCAAACACTAGACTGGCGTTGTGTAATATCGATTTTTCCAGAATTCGTAAAGTGGACATAGCTGCTCTCAATTGCACAAAAGAAGAGATAAAAAGAAGTAGAGCCAAGAATAAAAGAACGGAGGATGCCTACAATTCAGATGATGCTGAATATGTCAGAAAAATATTCATTGTATGTACTGTAACAAAAATCTGTAAATAATACACAAATAAATCTTTAAACCAAGTTTTCTCAAAACTACATTTTTTTATCCTGTAGGTACCATTATTTCCTGAATGGTTTGCCACAGAACGTTGAAGTTTTGTGCAGTTGTTCCAAGACAACAAATGAACAAATACATGTGAAACGTCCCCTTAGAACAATTTACACAAGACTGTGCTTAAACTGACACAATATTTTTACCGCAACGCAATCTGACTTTCAGAAATCCCTACATAGGAATGGCCCTGACTAACATTAACCTGCACCTTTCACAAATCACTTACCTCACCAAAAATCTTCGCTACTCGAACTACTGCAATACAGCGAGCGCCACTACTGCTCAAACTACGGAAGTCACTAACTACTGATAGGGATAGTTAGCAAATGAGAGATTTTAATAGAGAACAAACAATGTATTTACCTTAATAGTCATAATATATATAGCAGTTCATAATATCCAGTATAACAAATATCAAATCTCCGCCATCTCTCTCCCCACGTCCACCACTGCTGGCAGCTCACCTCCTACTGCGCAACGCTACGCGCTGTTCACATCCAGCTGCCGCTGCCCAACACTACAATGGCAGACAACAATGCAAACAAGCCACAGACTGCACACAGCACAGGCAGTGATTTTCATATACAGTCTACGTGGCGTTACCAATATAAAAACCTGAACAGCCTACTTACACATGCACATTTGACATTGTGCGTGTATTTCATTTTAAGTAGGCCAACAACAATTCTACATTTTATCAAAAAACGAAACCAAGTGTTTGAAAAAGTATCAAACTGTCTCTACAAATTCGATGTGCCTGAATCTGCGCTAGATTAAAGCAATTATTACTGAAAATATGCATAACAAGTTTCAATGTTGTGTTAATAATTTGTTCAGGAATGGGACCTGAATACCTCCGAAATTTGCATTGCCGGCATGGGGAAGGTGGCTCGCACCTGTCTCCCCTTGAAAGCAACGACTCAGGATTAAATCCGAAACAATAATTATCTTCTAATGCCGACACGTAGTAAGAATGAAAAGGCTTGGACACAGACACAAGTTTGTCACTAGATGCAGTTTCGACATTATGCCAGATGTACTTGGCAACCGTGACCAGGTGTTTCCAGTGGGCCTGGGATGTGAAGAAAGTGCTGGCTGCAATAACAGTCGAACGTCGTTTGAGTGGAGATAAGTCACGGTAGCGAGGGCAAATTATGGTGATATACTTTATCGTGTTGAAGGATAACCCAATGGAGATTTTGAAGTAAGTATACTGTCACCGGCTTTACCGGTATCGACAGAAATTGAGAGATTTACACCAAATAAATTAACACATGACGGAGCTGATCCATCATAGCAGACAAAGAAGATCAAAACTCTGTTGCAGTAACAACGAAATAAGTCTGCCAAATTTAAGCAAATTTAAAAGCCCCACCGACCGGGTGGCGGAGCGGTTCTAGGCGCTACATTCTGGAACTGCGTGACCGCTACAATCGCAGGTTCGAATCCTGCCTCGGGTATGGATGTGTGTGATGTCCTGAGGTTAGTTAGGTTTAAGTAGTTCTAAGTTCTAGGGGACTGATGACCTCAGAAGTTAAGTCCCATAGTGCTCAGAGCCATTTTTGTCTGACTTTTGTAAATACGTTCCCTCATTTTCACTGCCTCTTTCTTACCTTAATATACGTTTTTCATTTTGATTGGGGATCTTTTACAGAAGCTCGAAATACAGCTCGGACTTCAGTGCAAGAAGCATATGATTGTTTAAAAACAAAACTTTGTCTCGGACCTGGCGGAAAATATAAAGAGATTTTGGTCGTATGTAAAGTATTCTAGCAGTAAAACACAGTCAAAGCCATATCTGGACGATAGCAGTAGAAGTTTTATCAATGACAGTGCCGCTAAAGCAGAGTTACTAAAGACACCCTTCCGATATTCCTTCACCGAAGAAAAAGAAATATATATTCCACAATTCGAATTAAGAACAGCTGCCAACCTTAGTAACTTACAAATATATATCCTCGGAGTATTAAAGCAAGTTGAATCACTTCATAAAAGGAAGTTGTATGTCAGGTGTCAGGTGTATGTCAGGTGTAACAAGCCCTCTGTTGTACCTCGTGTATGTAACCGATTTAGAAGACATTCTGAGCAGCCATCTTTTGTTTGCAGACGATGCTGCCGTTTCTCATCCAGTAGAGTCATGAGAAGTTCAGAAAGAATTGAAAAACAATTTTGAAGTCTGTATGGAGCGAAAATTGGCTATGGACCCTAAACCATTGAAAGGGTGAGGTCATCCACATGAGAGATAAAAGGAAACCGTTAAACTTCGATTACCCCATAAATCAATAAAATCTGAAGGCTTTAAATTCACCTAAATACATTGTAATTAACAATTACGAGGAGCTTAAAATGGAAACAACACATAGAAAATGTGCTGAAGGCGAACTAAAGGATGTGTTTTATTGGAACAACATTTGGAAGACGCAAAGGATCTATTAAAAAGACTGCCTAGACTATGCTTGTCCGACCTCTTTCGGAGTACTGGTGAGCGCTGTGGGATCTGATTAACTGAGTGCAACGAGAAAGTCTAAAGAAGAGCAGCATGTTTTGTATTACCGAGAAATAGGGGAGAGAGCGTCACGAACATGATACAAGATTCGGGTTGGACATCATTAAAACAAAGGCGTTTCTCGTTGCGGCTGTATCTTCTCACGAAATTTCAGTCACCAACTTCCTCCTTCGAATGCAAAAATATTTTGTTGACGCCTACTTACATAGAGAGGAACGATCATCATAATAAAATAAGGGAAATCAGAGCTCGCACGGAAAGATACAGGTGTTCGTTTTTCCCGCTCGATGTTAGAGAGTAGAATAAAGAGAAGTATTGTTAATGCAGTCCGATGAACCCTCTATCAGGTACTTAAGTGTGATTTGCAGAGTAGCCGCGTAGATGTATATGTATCACGGTGTGCATTCTCAGCATCAGGTAAGAGAACCACTGGTGACTGTATTGGGTACCCAGTGATACCCCACAAAGGCACGCTAGATGCTGAGTGCATGTGCCGTCGATGTAAACAACTTTGCAACGTTTGCATTCATCGGAGCCTCCATACACGGATACACGGATACATCCAGTGTTGCTCTGTATGCAGACCTGAGTCCCTTACGGAAGAAACGACTTGGCTCCACTCTTGCTTTCTATGTCGTCGTTGGTAGCGCGACTGTCTGCACGCCTCGCTGTCCTGCCAGCCTCCGTGCTGACAGTTCTGCGGTCTTCTGGACTTCGCCGCGTTGCACACGAGCCAGATTCCTGACGCGAGGTACGTGGCGCCGATGGACGATGTTACAAGGCCTGGCTATCCGTGTGTCTTCCGTCTCGTCCGCTAGCCACCTGGGCCCATTGAGTTTCTGCAGTGCTGCCTCCCTCAGCCCATCGATTCTACAGGACCGCGCTTAAAAGCAGTTCCTCCAATACGAGGAAATTCCTACAGATTTTTAGATAGAACAAACGATATCATCATTCTACATCTTTAACCTTCTTGTTTACATTTTTATTTCTCAACACTGACACCCTCGCGACGAATACATCTCTCCCAACTAAAGACCCGTTTGTTGGTGCCGTCACTGTTAACAAAACCAAAACCCCATCCTGCTCGTACCGGTTCATCACTATGAAAGTGAAGTCCTTGTAGGTGTACTTGATATTTTGGAAACAGATGAAAATATGATGGCGCCAAGTCCGGACTTTGTGGAGGATGATCGATAACAGTGGAACCAAGACGTCGGATAGTGGCAGTTGTCACAGCGTTCATGTGTCTTCTGGCAGTGTCATGCTGAAGGAGTGTAAGTAGGCTGTTTAGGTTTTTATGTTGGTAACACCACGTAGCGCTCTGTATGAAAATCACTGGCTGTGCTGTATGCAGTCTGTGGCTGGTTGGCATTGTTGTAATATTCACTATTGTAGTGTTGGGCAGTCGGATATGAACAGCGCGTAGCGTTGCACAGTTGGAGGTGAGCCGCCAGCAGTGGTGGATATGGGGAGTGAGATGGCGGAGTTTTGAGAGTGGATGATCTGGACGTGTGTCCATTAGAGAAAGTAAATTTGTAAGACTGGATGTCATGAACTGATATATGTATTATGACTTTTGAACAGGTTTGTTCTCTATAAAAATCTTTCAATTGCTAACTATGCCTATCAGTAGTTAGTGCCTTCAGTCGTTAGAATCTTTTATTTAGCTGGCAGTATTGGCGCTCGCTGTATTGCAGTAGTTCGAGTAACGAAGATTTTTGTGAGGTAAGTGATTCATGAAAGGTATAGGTTATTGTTAGTCAGGGCCATTCTTTTGTAGGGATTATTGAAAGTCAGACTGCGTTGCGCTAAAGATATTGTGTGTCAGTTTAATGATGATCAGAATAAGTAAAGAGAGATATGTCTGAGTACTTTCAGTTTTGCTCAGCCGTTTGAAAATCAAATAACGTAAGGGGTTTATCAGCACAGTAATTCATTAATTTTTCTAAGGGGATGAGAACACGCGCTTTCGGGTTTAGATTCTCGCTGCACCCTAAAGAGTTCATTTTGGAGCCTTTTGGCACGAATTCCTAGTGCACCACACCTCGAACATGACTTTGCGTGCTGATACCACTATCTTGAATACTTTTGACGTCACTTATCGTTTGGAGAGAAACTCTATTGATATTCTCTTTGTTTGAGGTGTCAGAGCGGTGAACCGGGCTTTCATCACCTGTCACGACGTTGTTAACAAACCCACCACCCTCACGTTGAAAACGCAAAAGAAATTGTTGACGCATTTCTCTGCTTCAGGTCAGGAACACACCGTACACGCATCTTTCCGTATCGCTGATTTGCAGTGACAGCCCGTACACGGTCTGGTGATATTCCCCAGTTCCTGAAAGCTGTGTCTGTGCTACCCAACGCTTTTCCCTGATGAGTTCATCAATCCGATGGCGACGAGTCTCGTCGGCTGCCGCACGCGCTCGTCCGCTCCGTGCTGTCACACACACGTTGACGGTAGCACCACCGTTTCCATCATTACGATCGCCAACAGCCCAACGTCGAGCATAACCGATGTCGATAGAATCTTCACCACACACAGCTTTCATTCTCCTGTCGATTTAAATTGGAGTCACGCTTTCTGCTGTTACAATCTCGGTTACAGCACGCTCTTTCTCAGGCTCCGACAATATTACGTTACACATTGTCGGGTTACACTCTACAATACGGGACCCTCTAGTGGTAGACTGTTGCAGCTAGCGTCAGCGAAGCGGGAAAGTCGACCAAGTAATATGCGTGTCATGTGAGATACCTCGACCGATACTGGGAACTGAATAATAAATTCTGGAGCATTACTTTTCAGGACGCCCTCGTACGTTCACACAGCAGGCGTGCCACCCCGACACGCGGCGAGCAGCTACAACCGACCAGCGCCCTCCCACGAGCGACTTCTGAAACATGTTGGATATGTGTCTGCTTTGTACATGAGGTGTAGCTGGACCTACTCGAAAACAACCAACATTCAAATCCGTTTTCTGAATTAGATATTCGCGGTGTAATCTTTTCTAACACACTGGATGTAGGTGGCGTTTGTGTATCTGCTATATGCGGTTCTCTTGCAATGAAAGTCGCTTGCGTATTGCAGCTGTAGTGAACTTCATACCAAATGTATGTTTGCTCCATGAGGCTTCATGACGTAGCAAAGGTAACGCCCAGCAATATAGTTTCATACTTCACACGTATTACTTTTCCAACAGTATAGGACGCTCATAATAGTATTAAGACTTGGGGACAGAAAACTAAAAAAAGGAAATTCGGCCAGGTGCGTGTACGTCTCTGTACAAACTTAATCACCACTATCGCAGTTTCTGTGCGGAGGACCAGCTGGACAGAGCAGGACTTGCAGACGTGCTTCGTGAAAGGCCAGCGGCTGAACATCTCACTGAAGTGGACGGACTACCTTATGGGCGAATTCGGCACAGAGGATCTGGTAGAAGCTTCCCCAAAATGTGGTGCGTTAAGCAAATCTCCTGGACCGGATGGGCTCCCTCTTGAGTTCTACAGCGCCTTTGCTCCTCTGATGGGACCGACGTGGGTACAGATATACAACGAACTCTTCACACCTACCTTACGAGTCCCTATCGAGTTCACAGTGGGTATTATGATACCAATCCCAAAACCCAGTGGTGGTCGTAGACCACAAGACTACTGACCTTTCACATTGGTGAACGGAGACTACTAAATTTTTCCATAACTCTTAGTGCCCACCTTCAAATGGTGATACGGGACAAAATAAATTTAGCTCAAATGTGTCTAGATGGGAAGAGCAAATGCACACTCGTCACTAGGAGCATACATGTTGTCATAGCATTGAGGCCGACGTGTATATTACGAGACACCCTTGTGGCAGTGGATTTCGATCACGCTTTCGACCGAGTGGACCATGTGTTCCTACGCGCTGTCGTGGAATGGATGGAAATCCGCTTATGTTTGTGGAAAAGATCTTGAGGCATATACGCCGACGATGACGTTTTTTTGGTCAAGTCAGGAGATGAACCCCAGGCGACATTGTGATGGCTTCAGCGCAATGGAACGTCGGCGAGTAGTGTCATTAACCAACAAAGGACCCGATGTATGGAAGTGGGCAGAGGACTGCCACTTGGGGCAGCAGTGTCCATCACCAAGGTCCCCACTCTCGAGTGTTTGGGGGTGGTGTTCCATAGAAACATACGAGGTACACCATTATCGACGGCTACTGCAACAGATTCGCACATTAGGACGACAAAATGCACTGTGCGTCACACATACGTTTCAGCGGGTACATTATATGTCAACGTCTATTGGGCACCAAAAATAAGTCACTTGGCATACATAGTGCCGTTGCTCACCATGATCGCATCAAGACAACAGTGGGCGCTAAGACATTTCGTGAGTGGTGACCTCTTCTTTAAAATCCACCACGATTGTCACTGCCACCGAGTGGAGGCATCGGACTCGTAAGCTTGAGGAACAGGGAGCGTGCGTTGTTTCGTAGTACGAGCTGTTGGAGAACGGAGCACGTCACCTTAATGGGCGCTGTGATCAACGAGGTGGCCCCCAGTTTACTGCATCCAGCACCCAACGTTGGCCACACCACGGCACCGCTTGCCCACGTTTGAGACTTCTTTGTCGATTACAGTTACGTCCAGGACACTTTACCAGAGTCCAGACTGCCCACAACGAAAGACAAATGTCGAAGCTTCCTTCAGAAATAATCTCGCAGTGCGCTCGAACAGACGTACCTAGCGATACAGTGGTAGAGAGTATGGAGAGCGGTTAATGTTCCCTCTGCCCCACAGAGGTACGTGCGTTGTGGTAGCAGTGGTGAACGGTAAATTCCCAAAGTGTCAACTACTGTACTCTCTTCACCTACTTGACACACCGATATGTCCCCACTGCGCAATCGTTGACTCCGATGAGCATCATTTGGTTTGTGGCAAGGCAATCGACTGTTGCCTTCTAACGAGGAAAATTCTGGTCCTTTTAATGCCTACGGCACATAACGTGATCAAATCTGACCACCCACTGGTCCCGGACAAAATGTACTTTGCCATCGACAGAGCAAATGCCGTAAACTGGATAAAGGGAATGGCGACGTATTTTCTGTATCGCACCGATGACAAGATCATAGACATCTGGTACATACTGCAAGAACAACATGTTATCTTGCGGCAATAAGTGAAATGTAGAACAACTTTCTTCCAATTACTTACGTTCGCCATTCAGCCACAGCCTGGGTGATGTTTCCAGAATTAAAGCTGTGCGGACGGGTCATGAGTAGTGCTTGGGTAGCTCAATTGATAGAGCACTTGCCCGTGAAAGGCAAAGGTCCTGAGATCGAGTCTCGGTCCGGCACACAGTTTTAATCTGCCAGAAAGTTCCATATCAGCGCACACTGCGCTACAGAGTGAAAATTTCTCGCATCATTTAACACTTGCGTCTGCTGTTGCATGTCTTCTAATAGTGTTTGCGTATATTGCTAAAGAGTATCAGCAAATCAACTCTTTCATTCATTATTCAACTTCACAACACTTAAACTGACTGATCGTAACAGCAATTTTTTTTTTGTTTTTTAATCACGAAACCTCTTTTCTGGGTTTATTCGAACTGCTGTTTCAACAGTCAGTATCACAGAAATGGGAAACCTAGTATGTTTTGCAGAACGATAAGAAGAGCGTTCCCTTTTAAGGAGACTAGCGTGTTACTTATTTTCTCTTTTTTTGAGTCATCAGTCTTTTGACTGCTTTGATATTGGCCGCTACTAACTCCCCTCCTGTGCCAGCCTCTTCAGCACAGAGTACCCTTACAATCTACGTCGTCAAATATTTGCAGCATGTGTTCCAATCTCTGTTTTCCTCTACTCCGTCCGTCGTGAGTTATTTTGCTGCCTAGGTAGCAGAATCCGTTAACTTCATCTACTTCGTGATCACGAGACCTCGTTGTTCTCTTTCCTACTACTTTTCATGGATTCTGTCTTCCTTCGATTTCCTCTCAATCCATATTTACACTGTTCATCCCATTCAACAGATTGTGATTCTTCTCCAATTTTACTGAGTATAGAACTGCCATTAGCGAATCTTATCAGTCATATCCGTTCACATTGAACTTTAATCCCACTCTTGAACCTTTCTTTTATTTCCACCATTGCTTCTTCGATGTATACATTGAACAGTAAGGCGGAAGACTACATCCCTGTCGTAACATCCCTTTTAATAGGAGCCCTTTGTTCTTGGTCTTCTACTCATATTGTTCCCTCTTCATACTTTTACATATTGTATACTGCCTGCTTCCCCTACAGCTTAAGCTTATGTTTGTCAGAATTTCGAACATCTTACACCGTTTGACTTTGTTGAACAGTTTTTTATCGACAAATCCTATGAACGGATATTGATTTTTGTTCTTTCTTAGTCTTGGTTCGATTATCAACCGCAACGTCAGAACTGCCTCTTGATCGTCAATTTTCTTCTCCATTCTTCAGTATATTACGCTTGTCGTCAATTTGGAAGGATTGCGCTGATTGCGTGATAATTTACGTACTTGTCGATATTGCTAAGAAATCATGAAAAATATGTTTTATAAATTTTGGTTTTTGTTCGTAGACAATCCACGAGAATCACCTCGAACTACACATTTTTCTGTCAGTTTTCAATATAATTTCGACTTCTTTACAAACATTTTTCTATCCGTTGTGCAAGCCCGAAATTCCCCTGCGGAAGAAGGACGTTGCGGTTTCGCGAGGACGCTGACGCACCGTTTCCTGCACGCACGCGAGCGTGGCGTGGCGCGGCGTGGAGCTGGATGGCGGAGGCCTCGCCTCACAGCTGCTCTCTCACAGAAACTGAAAGCTGGGTGCAGTGGCAGAGCCGCAGGCGGCACGACGGGGGCCCTCGCACCCAACTTTCGCAGTCCTCCACGCAGTGACACGGGCTCTGCGAGACCGCACGCTGTCCTGCTGCACGGCTCCAGCGCAGCAGACAACATTTATGATTTGCCGACCAGAATGCAACCCTCTGCTTTCTGCAATACATTGCCTACACCTTTGCCTCAAGGTCTCACCATCCTTGAATTCTTTTTTGGTGGGGAAACCATAATTCGTCATTCAACACTTCAGAGCTTCGTCTGAGAGTCATAATAAAGAAACCAGTTGCCATATCTTCTCTCGATATTCGTAAAAAAAGCTTCAGGGTCTTATGGCGGTTGTTCTCTCAACTTTGTGGACAAGAGCTGGCAACCGTGGGACCCAATCGACATCAACATTTCGATAACCAAAGCTTCTAATCATTTCCTGTGTCAGACTGTGTGCTGTTATAAGTACTGTTGTGATTTCATTCGTAATTCGACGTCTGCCTTCTCTAATGAACTCGCCAATTCCTTCGTTTTTGCGTTCCTCGAAGGCAGTTCGAAGGCGACAGATACGCGGCTCATTTGGAAGGACGTCCTCCCATCCTTCAAGTGCTTCACTTTAACACTGCTGGCGCGCATCCACATATCTTTACATGCACAATAAAGTCACAGAAAAATGTCAGCAGTTGTTTTTCATCTTACGTTTTATGACTTAACGCTATCGAAACGAGATTTCAGTGACGGAAACAACGCTCTCGTGGGCGGTTTGCGGGATGCGGGTTTAAATCATCTCGGGGTATGACCGTGCGGTCGTCTCACGGTGGCGCTGCAACAGTCCACATACGCAGAGGTGTGTTGGTGCATGTCAGAGTACGGTGCAGCAAGTAAGTTTGCAGACGTTTTCAGACGTGCTTATGGTGACTGTGTGTTGAAAATGGCTCAAAGAACACATATTGATGACGTTATGGCGGTTAGAATACTAGTGCGACTGGAGGCTGATCAAACAAAGCAGATCTTAGCATGGGCCCTCCGTGTGCCACAATGTGTGATGTCAAGATTACGACAACGATTCCAGCAGACTGGAAGCGTGACCAGGCGCTACAGTACGGGACGTCCACAGCGTACAACACCACAAGAAGATCGATATCTCACCATCGGTGCCCGCAGACGGCCACGGAGCACTGCAGGCAGCCTTGCTCGGGACCTTACCGCAGCCACCGGAACAGTTGTCTCCAGACACACAGCCTACAGACGACTGAACAGACATGGTTTATTTGCCCAGAGACCTGCAAGTGGCATTCCACTGACCCTTTGTCACAGGAGAGCCCGTAAAGCCTGGTGTCAAGAAAACAGTTTATGATCATTGGAACAGTGGTACCAGGTTATGTTCGTGGACGAGTCCAGGTGTAGTCTGAACAGTGATTCTCGTCAGATTTTCATATTTCAACAAGGAACAAGATACCAACCTCTTAATGTCCTTCAAAGGGACCTGTATGGAGGTCGTGGTTTGATGGTGTTGAGTGGGATTATGATTGGTGCAGTACATCCCTGCGTGTCTTTGACAGAGGAACTGTAACAGGTCAGGTGTATCGGGATGTCATTTTGCACCAGTACGTCCGCCTTTTCAGGGGTGCAGTGTGTCCCACCTTCCCCGTGATGGGTAATATCACACGGACCCACCGAGCTGCCATCATGGAGGAGTACCTTGAAACAGAAGATATCAGGCCAATGGAGTGGCCTGCTTGTTCTCCAGACGTAAACCCCATCGAGCACGTCTGGGATGCTCTCGGTCGACGACTAGCTGCACGACTTCAAAACCCTAGGACACTTCAGGAGCTCCGAAAGGCACTGGTGCAAATATTGGAGGATAGCCGGCCAGAGAGGCCGAGCGGATCTAGGCGCTTCAGTCTGGAACCACGCGACCACTACGGTCGCAGGTTCGAATCCTGCCTCGGGCATGGATGTTGTGATGTCCTTAGGTTAGTTAGGTTTCAGTAGTTCTAAGTTCTAGGGGACTGATGACCTCAGAAGTTAAGTCCCATAGAGCTCAGAGCCATTTTTTTATTGGAGGACATACCCTCGCAGCTGCTCGACCACCTGATCCAGGGTATGCCAACCCGTTGCGGGGCCTATGTACGTGTGCGTGGTGATCATACCCCATACTGATGTCGGGGTATATGCAAAGGAAACAGTGGCGTTTTGTAGCACATGTGTTTCGAGACGGTTTTCTCAGTTTATCACCAATACCGTGGACTTACAGATCAGTGTCGTGTATGTGCCCTATGTGCCTATGCTGTTAGCGCCAGTTTCGTGTAGTGCCAAGTTGTGTGGCACCACATTCTGCAATTATCCTTCATTTATGAGCATGAGTATAGTTTGAGTATATGTAATAGAAAATTGATCATTTCTTGTTACACTAACCGATCAAAAGTATCCTGATACCCGTTAATGAACACTAATGTGGGAAGGGGGGCTGTCTAAATGTCTGTGGAGGAATGTCAGACCATCCTTCCCCAAGAGCCGGCGGTGATGTTTCCTGGAGTGCAATTGACGTTTAAGCTCATCCTGAAGGTGTTCCATTGGTTTCAGGTCGGGAATCTTAGCGAGGCAATTGAGTTCAGAAATGTTACTCTCTCCAAGCCATTGCCTAGTAAGTTCTCCTTTATGAAAGGAAGCACTGTCATAATGATGGGATCAACACTCGCCTCCGAACTGCTCCTCTAATTTAATCAGTACACTGTGCTGTGAAATGTTAATATCCTTTAGTATTTAGCGTTTTCTTATGCACAATAAGGGGACCACAACCTAAGCACGAGACACGCCGATCCGGTAATACCATCTCCTCCAAGTTTCGCTGCCGGCCGGAGTGGCCATGCGGTTCTAGGCGCTACAGTCTGGAGCCGAGCAACCGCTACGGTCGCAGGTTCAAATCCTGCCTCAGGCATGGATGTGTGTGATGTCATTAGGTTAGTTAGGTTTAATTAGTTCTAAGTTCTAGGCGACTGATTTCTAGAACTCCGGCATCGAGAAATAGCTTCAATACGTGCTGGGTCTGGCCTAATACCTTTACTATCCACTATATGCCACAAAAATCTCACTTCCTCCTTTCCAAAGTAAGACTTAGATAATTTTAAAATAATTTCTCTGTCAATTAAACGGTCAAACAATTCCCGTAATATCGTTACGTGTTCTTCCCACTTTTTAGTGGCTACCAAAATATCATCTACACATAAAATAATCTTTTGTAATAATTGCTAACCCAAAGCAGAATCTAATGCCCTAATGAAAGTTGACACTGATATATTAAGTCCAAAAGGTAAAACTTGGAACTGATATGATCTGCCTTCAAAAAGAAAAGCCGTATATTGCCGTGAATCCGGGTGTAATATTACTTGATGGTAGCCAGCAGTTAAATCCATTGTACTCATATAACGAGAACCAGCAATCTTAAGAAGTACGTCCTCCATAGGAATAGGTCTGTCTCTTTCCATCTCTATAATTTTATTTAATTCACGGGCATCCAGAACCAGTCGTACCCCACCAGTAGTTTTCTTAACTACCCCCAAAGGACTGTTACAAGCACTACATGAACGTTCGATAATGTTTTGTTCTAGCATCTTACTTATTTCTCTACTAGCCGGTTCTTTGAATTGTACTGGAATAGGATAAGGTTTCTTAAATAATGGTTTTTGATATTTTATCTTAAGTTTACAAACGTAATCTTTAATTCTCCCCGGTTGATCTGAGAAGACGGCTCTAAATTCTAACAACAAAGATTCCAACTCTTCCTTTTCTTGTTCAGATAGACAATTCGTAGAATAACATTTTTCTTTCACTTCGGTTTCGATACTATTACTAGCCTCACATTTATATACTTCATATTCAAGATCACAAAAATCTGTTAATAGGATCATGGTCTGTGTGTACTTAATCTGTAAGGATTCGTAGCAATTTTCAGGTACTCGATTATCAGAAAACCTCACTTTAAAAGCACATGCCTCCTTATGGATGGTTAAGGAAGAGTCTTTAAAATCTAATATAGCTTTATATTTACACAGCCAATCTATACCTAAAATTATGGCCACATTTAAGTTGGCTACGACAAGTACAGAGTGAGCAATTAATTGTTTAGCAATTTCAAAAGTTAAATAAACTTCCTCAGTAATATTTTGACTTCTTTTACCAGTAACTCCTATAATTTTCACCCCAGTTACAGGTAAGGTTGGGAAATTCCAATATTTTCTTTTAAGCTGAAATAATTCTTTCGATAAAATACTTACTTCGCTACCCGAATCGATTATAATACTTATTTCGGTATCTTTAATATAACCTTTAATAACGGGTTTATAAGTTATATTCTTCCTTATCTGATTGTCTTCCGGAAGTAAATCTTGTTGCCAATTACCTTCCTTTTGGCAGCTTAGGCATGAATTGCAATTGGGTATTGTATAATTTTGACTAACAGTTCCCTTTAGTTGACCCGTACTAAAGGACTTTACTAGTTTTCCGAACTTTCTATGATAACGTCACCTACAACTTGACCTTCATTAATTACTTGAGGATGATTTATCTCATTACCGTTATTGTGTAATCTTCGCATTTTAGAGTTATTACCACGATTTTGTTGGCTCTCTTTATCTTTAGATTGCCGTTTTATATAACAAAACCGGCTATTATTGTTGTTGTTAGATTTTCGTGGTTCTGAATTATTATTATTTCGAGGACTGTCATTTCTACCAAATCTAAATTTCTCGTCTTCCCGTTCTCTACTAAGTATATCTAACTGCTCTAAATATCCTAATAATTCACAAGGTTGTGACCATTCCCTTTCTATCATTCTTTCCTTTACATAATACGGGTACCTACTAATAAGGACTCGTATTAGGTGACTTTCAATAATTGGTTCTTCAATTAATTTAGCACGGTTTAAATGACATTCGAAATAATTCCTATAACCTCCCCACCGTTTAGAATATGGAGGAAGGTCTAACAACTCTAAAGTTAAGTGTTGTTGTTTTCCTCTTGACCAATAATTTTGTTTAAACTGCTTAACAAAATCATCCCAGTCCCTAAATTCAGTTCTATGCAGTACTGCCCATTCCGCAGCTTCTGCTTCTAAATGTCCTATTACAAACTGAATCCGTTTTTCATTGCTCCATTTAGGAGATAATGAAGTTTCAAAAGCTTTTATAAAGATTTTAGGGTGAAGTTCGCCTCCTGGTTTGAATACAGGAAATCGACTTGCTACATTGGAATTTGTCGTTATATCATCCCAACATTCTGCAAGAGACATAGTTGGATTTTGTTTAGATGGCAGAGACGGAGTTGCGTCGGATTTGCTTGCCATGCTTTCTTTATTTATGTTGTTGTCGTCCGAGCTAGCAAACACGATGCGACTGTAGTCTCTGATTACGTTATTACTTCTACTATCTGAAATGTTTTCATTATTATCTAATTCCGATAACCGTTCAGTAACTTCCTGTATTCGCATTTCTATATCTGATATGCGATTAGCTAATATCGATTCTTCACTGTGTTCACGATGTGAACGCTCTGTACCTTCATCAATGTTATTATCTTTGGAAGTCTCAAGGTTACTGCATATTTCGGTAATTAAAAATTTCATGTTTTCAATTTCAGTATGATCTTTTTCTACTTGATGAGTTAATGTCTCTAATTCTACATTATCTATTGAAGAAATCTCTACAGGTTTGGTAGAAACCTCTTTAATAGATTCTATTAATTCTCTACGAACAGTTTCTGTTTGTATAGAAAATTCATCTCGTAACTCATCGTTATTTTTCTCTATTTCATTTACAACTAAGACATTGACATTATCTAGTCTCTTGGTTAAGTCAGTAATATTTCCCATGCGAGCTTTTTCCTCACGCGATTCCTGGATATGTTCTTCTAACCTTTTACAATTATCAGCAATCTTATTACTAAGTCCTACTAGTTTTTCCTGCATTTCAACTTTAGAAGCCTCTATTTTATCGCTTAATTCTCGACTGGTTTCATTAAGATGTTCCTGTAACCTGTCTGTAGATTTTGTTAGCTCTCCTTTTAATCTAGCATTAGACTGTTTTAATTCCTCTTTCAGTCTAGCAGTAGATTCTTCATTAGATTGTTTTAATTCCTCTTTTAATCTAGCAATGGATTCTTCGTTAGACTGTTTTAATCTAGCAGTAGATTCTTCGTTAGACTGTTTTATTCTAGCAGTAGATTCTTCATTAGACTGTTTTAATTCCTGTTTTAGTTCCTCTTTTAATCTAGCAGTGGATTCTTCGTTAGATTGTTTTAGTTTAGCGATCGCCCTAAAAAGGGATCTCATGCTCCTATCGGACATAGATTGCTCTTCGTCTGACATTTCACTTCCCGACATTATTGTAAGATATTAACTAGTTACACACGCAGACTTGTAATCAACAATCCTATTAAAAGCCCACTCCCTACGTACAACACTCCACTTCCAACTTGAAACAGACTCACCGGACACTAATATTGTAATTTGTAGTTCTCGGTGATCAGTGTGCTGCTATAGGCTGCAGAAGTAACAGCCGTCGATGCAGCAGCTGAGATGCTGCGACCCCGCTTCCGCAACCGGCAGGACGCCGAGTCGAACACCGGAGACGTCACTGGCTGCAACGACGCCCGGCCCACCGTAGACAGGCGAAGCCCTCAGCAACACCTCTAATACCAGCTGGAGGAACGCCCCCCAGCAGACGCACTGGGCCTGTTAGTTTAGGGAGAAAAAGGTTCTCGGGGTTTGCAGCGTTCAGCTGCTGCCCAACAGATGCGCCTTCTCGTAAGGCCGGTTCCCACTAGAGCGCGGCAGCGCGGCGTGCGGCAACGGCAGCGGCAAGCGTTTTCCGCGTTGACGCGGCGGCTCGCGGAATTGGCGTTCCCATCTGGAAGCGGCAGGCGTTAGCGGTAGCCAATGACGGACAGCCACTGAGGTACGGGGCAGGACCCACTGAAACGCGCGCTTTGTTTGATTAACTATATCTTACACCTACATGAAGGAAAGACGAAGTTGGGTGAAGACATACCAATTTCTCATTTTCTGTACAATGTACTCTTTCACATATTTCATTATTCATGTTTTCTCATTTCACCATGAACAGATTTCATGACTACCGTTCACGATTGTTCACTATCTCCTAACACATTGAAACAATGTACGACAAAAGAAATTATTCAGATAGTTAAGCGAGACAAAAATTTAAAATGTGATACGGTAGCAGGTACACGAAACAGTAAGAACACAAAGGCTAGGTGGAAGGGATGAAAGTGGAAGCCACCTGATAGAATTTCGCACAGAGCATAATTTAATCATCGCCAGCACCTTGCTTAAGAATCACGAAAGAATAATATATATTTGGAACAGTTTTCGAAACCAGATTTTAAATTGTAAGGCATTTCCTGGTGCAGACGCAAACCTGACTGAAGACTGTCCATAGCAAGAAAAGCGTGCTGAAAAAGAAAATTTGTTCACGCCGAATATAAATTCTAATGGTTGGATACTATTTTACAAACTGTGGAGTGCAGCCTTGTATGTAAGTGAAACGTGGATGATGAACAGTTGTGTCAAAAAGACAATAGACGCTTTCAAAACGTGGTGATTCATAAGAATGCTGAACATTAGATACGAGGATCGTGTGACTAAAGAAGAGGTACGGAATTAAATAGAGGAGGAAGAGGAAATTACGGCACAACTCTGACCACAATAGGGGTTAGTTGACAGGACGTATTATGGGGCGTCAAAGAGTGAGGACAAAGGGGTTGGGTGATACTATTCTGATAATAATCATCTGTTGAAATACTATTTTACAATTTTATCTATTAATGTAAGCAGTGGATTTACTCTTCCATGCACTCCTCCACAAAACATTTAAACCAAAACTGAAAACAGCTGAACACTAAATCTTTCAACCACAGTCTGACAACTACTGGATTCACTTTCAACTTTCTATAACTATCACCGGCTAGCCACACACACATACAGATATAAGGAGAACGAAAATAAACAAACATTAGTTTTCAGCATATAATTCTGCAGTTTGGCAACATGTACATAAACAAACCAGACAGGAAGGGACATGAGGTGAACACACTGTAGTTACGACGTCAAATCAGAGTTTTCAGTAAAACGTCTACTGCTAGTGACAGAAGAAAAAAGAGCGAACATGAAAATGTGCTTATGTTCCATAATCTAAGTTTTAGTTCAACCTCCAGCATGTGACCAGGTGAGGGGAAACGTATATGTCCGCCAAAAACTCGATTCACTGTAAGTAATCAGTCATTCACGTAAAAAAAGATGTTAACTGTTTTATAATCTGCAAGTATCACATATCAAAACAAAACTGAATCATTCTAGATTCCACCGAAGATGCCTTAAAGTAAAAGGCGAAACGCGTCTTGAATCAGTAAAGTACACTGGATAAAGAAAAAAGAAAGGAAATAATCAATAGCTCTACATATTTAGTAAATTACATCTTATGACATACCAGAAAATTAGTTTCGGTTTAACTTCTCATTCGACATGCTATTAATGCCGTCTAAAAAAATTCATCTATCCCTTCTGAAAAACTGTAGTTACTTTCATATCTCGTTAGATAAACAGATTTAGGATATTTATCATGCGACGAAATACATGACTTTTCACAAGTTATCGTTTGCAAAAAAACACGTTTCGATTTCTTGAAACGTTTACAAAATTTGCGGTTGATACAACCACGTGGTTTACGACGAGCAGGACGAAGTATCGGTCGCGTCGCGAGCGAGCCTAGCGCGGTCACCGCACAGCCCGTCCGCCGACATATCATCCAATATCTCGAGAACGGTGATAGCTATCGATCTGCTCTCAGCTTTAAAAACAATTTCGATATGTTGACTAAATTTCATACGCAATAATGTATAACCTAAAATGAACTGTACGCAAAGTCCACGCAATGCGTTTTCACCTCTGCACACTCATTAAAATTTCGTGTAAAGGTTTACGTAAATGCGATACAGCAAGTAACCACGACGAATAACGAAAAGAAATTCGGTCCTTTATAGAGAGAAGATATCAGGCTATAACATGCCCAAGAATCAAATTTTTCTACCGAATAGTTTCCTTGGAATCGGATGATATGTTTTTCATAGCTGCCGCCGCGTCCGCGCCAGCGCTTCGGCGGAAGTTCGTGTGGCCCGGGGTGGCGTACCTGACGTCACGCTCAGCGCGTTCTGTGATTGGCGGCGCGCACCTGGAGCGCGTCACGCGGCAGCGGAAGCGGTTCGACATGGGCAAACCGCGACGCAGAGCCCGCCGCGCCTTGCCGCTGACGCCGTTTCCATGGCAACCACGCCGCTACCGCGCCGTTTTGACGCGCGGCAGCCCTAGTGGGAACCGGCCTTTAACTGCGTGACCGTACTGCTTGGCTGCGCTCCGTCAGCTGCCCACACCCGCCGCTGGTTGGTGAAGGCTCCACGAAGACTCGCGTTGACTTCCGAAGGACTCTTGATGTTTTAATTGTTTCGTACCTGTGTGCCTTAGTTGCACACAAGTCCTGCTTATAAGGTCGCCACGGTGTAGTGTAACGACGTAAGTTTTGTATAAATGGTTTTCTTTTGATATATGACCATGTGCAGACTTCGTCACCTACGTCATTTACAACACACTTCAAAATTATTTAAGTTCTTTTTAAATTGTCTCTAAATGGTTCTTGAACGAAACTGTAATTAAAACATCATTTGAGTCGTATGCGCAGAATTACGTCACTCAGTCCTATTGGTTTGCGTAAACTTTTTCAATTTAGATGTCGTTTGTTTCTTCTCAGAAATTATATTAATGCACGTTATCTGATTTAATAAATATTAGAACCACATTGAATAAACTTTCCAGATTCAAACTCGCGATGAACGTTGTCAAAAATTAATAATCATGTCAAATATATTATTAATTCATTCACATAATTCTTCATAAATAAATTCTCGGAACAGTTATTTAAACTTTTGTAGCATCCACTAGTTTATTATCTTCCTACATATAGACGTCAACCTGAGCCTTGACAAGACAGGACTGAACATTTACAACATGATTAAACTTTCTACGACGTCATTTTTGTAGAAATATTACAATTTTTTTTAATTTTTACAAGCACGACGTTACAACTCGGTTTCAGGATCTTCTGTTGCTCTTTGGCTGTCGACCCGCGACGTATAGTGGCCAGCAATTTTATCTCTGGTCCCGGCAGCGAAGATGATGTCTCCGTTCGTTGCGCCGCCCTCTCCGTACATGAAACATAAAAAATAAATACAAAACTTAAGATAATTAACAGCTATTACAAATATTACAAAAAATACATAAACAAAACAGTGAATTAAACTTATGTTCACCTGCAAACTGGGCTGACACTGGTGGATGGGGGACGCTTCAATTTCACGTCCCACTACAACATGATTTATTAAACACATAGTTTCGTAAAAAATAATCACTCCTGTCAGCACCTGCACTCTTTGTGATAAGAATTATTAGAATTTTTTGAAGTCTGAGGGTGTCTCGTCTTTCTCATGCAATTTGCGCACCATGTGGAATTGTGTTTTCGTCGCTACCTCTCCCAAGGCTATCAGTAGTTGTGACAGAATGTCATCGACATCAGGTACCTTGTTTCGACTTAGATCTTTTACTGCACTGTAAAATTCTTCTCGCAGTAACTAATTTCCCATCTCATCTGCATCTACGGATCAGATGCTCAGTACCGGCAAACTTTGCAGGGGTGACGGATATAATTTTTTTGAATCATTTCTCCTTACACCTTGCGACCACTGTGGATGATGATGAAGATGTTTGGTTTGTGGGGCGCTGAACTGCTCGGTCATCAGCGCCCATACAAAGTTCCAATTTTTACACAGTCCAATTGTTTTCCACAGTCCATTCTAGCCACAGTCACGAATGATGATGATGATGATGATGAAATGATGAGGACAACCCAAGCACTCAGTCCCCGGGCAGAGAAATTCCCCAACCTGGCCGGGACCGCTGTGGAGGTTTCAGCTGCCAGCTTAGAGCGAAACCGGCGAGGAGGGAGAGCTGATGGATTCCCAGAAAAGCTGCCGGCCTGCAGAACGGCCGTGCCGGTCCAGTGGGTGAACAGCCTGTAGGAGGCCGAGGTCACTGGCTTGCCTTCCGATGTTAGCAATCGGCGGCCCGCGGGCTCCCCGGAAACCGTCTTACGAGGGCGAACGCCGTTGGCCAGAGCGGCGTCTTTTGGGAGAGGGGACAGAGGACACAAGCTAAGGCCTCTAGCACTGGCTGCTGGGGCTTTGCGGAAGCGGGCATCCAACTCGACGGGGCTGCGCCATGGCCGCGTCTCACATATAGGCAAATATTCCTCTAGCCACCCTGTGGCGTGTGGCGGAAGGTACCTCTAACATTACTAGCCATCTCTTTTCCTGTTCCACTCGCAAACAGAGCGAGGGATAAACGACTTTCTATATGAGTCCTAATTTCCCGTACCTTACCTTCGTGATCCGTACGCGCAGTAAAATACTTTCGGCAGTTAGCTTTAAAAGCCGAGTTTCTAAATTTTCTCGGTAGTGTTTCTTGAAAAGAATCCCGCCTTCCCTCCAGGGATTCCCATTTGAGTTCCCGAAGCATCCCCGTAACCCGTACGTATTGTTCGAACGTACCACTAACAAATCTAGCAACCGGCCACTGAATTGCTTCGATGTATTCCTTCAATCCGACCTGGTACGGTTTCTACGCACCCAAAAATAGGTCAAATCAGCTTCCTATATGCAGTCTTCTTTACAGGTGAAGCTCACTTTCCTAAAATTCTCCCAATAAACCGAAGTGGACCTTTCGTCTTCCCCATCACAGTTCTCACATGTTCGCTCTCTCCCTCTCTCTCTCTCTCTCTCTCTCTCTCTCTCTCTCTCTCTCTCATGTCGCTTTGAACCGTTACGTCCAGATAGTTAAACGATATGAATGTGTCAATCATGGTACCGACAATACTGTGTCCGAAAATTTCAGGTTGCATCTTCCTACTCATCCGCATTAACTTATATTTTTCCATATATAGGGCTAACTGACATTCATACACCAACTCTGGTAATTTTGTCTGTCTTGTACCTTCTTACAGTCACTCACCTTCGACACCTTACCGTACACGATGGAATCACCAGCAAGTAACTATAGATTGCTGCCCACCCTGTGCGCCAAATCATTTACATGTATAGAGAACAACAGTGGTCCTATCACACATCCCTGTGGCACTCCTTACGATGCACTTGTCCCTGATGAACGCTCGCAGTAGAGGAAAACATACTAGGTTCCATTTTCCAAGAAGCATTTGAACTTATTCCGTATGCTTGTACCTTCGTTAACACCTTGTAATGGGCTACCGTGTAAAATTCTGTCCAGAAACCTAGAAATATTCAATCTGCCTGTTGCCCTTCAACCATTCGCAGAATAAGTGTGAAATGGGCAAGCTGAGATTCGCACTGGCGATGCTTTCTAAACCCATGCCGATTCGGGGATACAAGGTTCTCAGTTTCAAGGAAATTTATTATATTCCGACCTAGAATATGTTCAAGAATTCTGCAGGAAACGGAAGTTAGAGATATTGGTCTGTGATTTTGCGGGTCCGTTCCTTTATCGTTCTTATACACCGGTGACACCTACGCCTTTTCCCAGTCGCTTACCACTTTGCGCTGGGAGAGAGGTTCACGATAAATGCAACCTAGTTAAGGGTTCAGTGCTGTAAAATTGTGACCGTATAATTAGCAAATTCCGTCGCTGTCCGACACCCGAAAGCTTCCGGCTTAGACATTTCGCGGCGGCCGTCAGAGGAAGGTTGACTACGTGAGATCACGATTACGGCAGTCATGCAGACTGGCGGGAGGAGCTGTCAATGGTGGCTACTGTGACGAAATTTGACAGTGAAAGATTTGATGTTTTTATTTAATAACCATGACTGGCGGAAAAATTGTTGTTGGACAGCGATTGACTGGTCACTAGTGCAGCGGAGTTGAAGCTCTGTAGCAGCTGTGACGAAGAAAACACAAGGGGGAGGCGTCGCAGAAGTGGTATGTTACTCATTCTTCCATACTTTGTCGGCGAGTAGCTTGCTAGAGACTTGCCTGTCCAGTCAACCTGGGCAAGTAGTGTCGCGGTCGATTGTTGAGTCCTCTGTCCAGGACGCCATCGGCCTCATAGTAGCGCACCCGGCCACGAATGGCAGCCGTCGGCTACACAAACCCAGTTTACTTTCTTGGTAACGTACGCCACTGTGGCTAGCAGGGAATCCGTCAGTCGATGTCAGGCTTCAACGCGGGAGCCTTGTCTTCACAGCGGATCCACTCAGCGCCACTTTCCTTTCATTAGCAATAGGGTGGCCCAGTGCTCGGCCACTGACGCATCAGCTGCGATTGTAAACAATTTGCATCTCATTGTGGCCCAGTCGCATGTAGGAGCCCCAAAGTAATTTTGCTCAGATAGGCGCCCTGTTGGATTTTTTCCAGTGCCTCCATCTATTTTTGTCCGTAAATTTGTCAATAACTCGCGGCGCTTATGATTTTCATACAGCTCATATAAGAATTTCATGCTCATATTAGTCTTTTAGTCAATAAATCTCAGCCGGCCTCGGTGGCCGAGCGGTTCTAGGTACTTCAGTCCGCAACTGTGCGACTCCCACTATCGCAGGTTCGAATCCTGCCTCGGGCATGGATGTGTGTGATGTCCTTAGGTTAGTAAGGTTTAAGTAGTTCTAAGCTCTAGGGGACTGATGACCTCCGATGTTAAGTCCCATAGTACTCAGAACTATTTGAACCACTTTTTAACAAATCTCACTGTAATACTCTAGGTCAGAATATCTCCTTTAAATTACGCAATTCCCATGCATTCCTACCAGTCATTATTTGTGGAGTTTAACCGGCACAAGACGTGTTACATTGGGTTCAAATTAATTCAGCTTCTTTTCGTGCGTGGAACTGAGGGTGTGAGGTAAGCATTAGAGCTGCACTCTGGTCCTAATTATGCACATTGGTTACGGACACCCACAGGCAACCACATGCATAGTTCCACAAGTCACGTAGAATTCCCAGAGATGCTGGTCAGAACCTGAGAAGCAATGTTACAGTAGCGATCGACATTGATTTGGAGGGTCACACCAACCTCTGCTTTCCCTCCGGTTGAGGTGGCGTCAGATGACGGCGAATCCTACTCCAATACGAAACATCTAGCCCGCAAACAGAAGTCACTGGAGAATCTCAATAAACTTAGTCGTACGCCATCTGAGGACGCCTCGATCTCTGAAGGCGTGCTGTTGAATGCGCCCCTCCCCTCCTAGCTCAGCGGTTTGTCTTCCGCAGCCTGTGACGCCTTCCCCTCTTCCGCTTGCGCCCTCTGTTAACAAGCCGTCAATGGAAGACGTCGACCTGCATCGGAGAACCGACGATTGTACACCTGAACAACGCATTGTTGCTCTTTTATTTCTTGGATGGACGAAGTAAAGAAGGAAACCGAACGGCCTATGAAATCTGCGGGTGAGCGCGTTCCGCCGGTTGTGCCGTACGCTTTCTCATAACAGTGAGTACGGCCCTGAAATTATGCCACTGGCGGATAGTAGCACTGCATTACAAGAAGTGCATGTTGGTTTTCTTAACCCATTTGGGTGTACCCCTTACGTTTCCCCCACATCGTGTTCCGATGGTTGTGCGGCGATCCTACTTCATGAAGGATAACCTGTCGACAACGTCCAGTATCTTCTGGCAGTGAGGGGCACGGCTTTCCCACTCTTCCACGTCCGAGTTGTTAATGTCTACGCTCCTCCATAATCCGGGAGGTGAAGGGAGCGCTCTGCCTTCTTTGCAGACACAGTCTTACCTTTTCTCTTGGGGTGGACGACGCATTGATGCTGGTGGTGGTTTTAATTCCACCATTACCCCAAAGATTAACTTCTGGGTCATTCGCCTGGCGCAGAGCTTGCCACGATTCTCGACCGTCTCAGCTTGTAGATACGTGAGAGCACGTTCATGGTGACCCTCCCGGTTCCATGCATTACACAGCACATTCTTCTAGACGCATTGCTCGGTTTTGTATCTCGAGCTCGCTGGTCGGAGGAACCCGATTGTCGGAGATTTGGCCTGTCGCATTTTCCGATCATGCAGAGTATGTCTGCACCATCACCCTCTATCGCCAGAGACTGTGCCATGGAAGAGATATTTGGAAGATGAATGTTGCTCTACTGGAGTCTCCTAACGAGGCGCTTAGTGCGATAGGTGTGCCCCCTGTCGTTGCTGCTGTATACCTAGTGTTATGTGGCCTACGACAAAGGTTGACGGGGTCTTTTGGTGGACATTGACTTCGCTGCACTGCCTGTGCAGAAAATTTGTACCATTGCCTTCGAAGTTCCGACGATATCTGGGCAGCGTTTGCGATGTACAGTGAAGCGTCGGGCAGCTCCCTTAATGTTCGTAAACCGCGGAAATTTCTATCGGTACAGGTCCACCTCGAGGGGAACGTTGGTCTGTTCAACATGTCTGAGGTCTTACGTTGCCTTGGCATCGATTTTATGGCTGACCTGTGGCGTACTGAGGTGCAGTGCGGCGTTCAACTGCAGACGACTACTGCAACGTGTCAAGTTCTGACTCGTTGAACGCCGTCTCCACTCCCTTGAGCCACTGCAATACATTCTATGTTAAAGCTCACACACCGTGGCTCGACTAATGTCTTAAAAGTCTGCTGTGAGTCCCTCACCAGGCTTGAGGACGTGTGGGTCATTGCCATGTTCCAGATAACAGTTGGTGACGTGGCGGCATTGCCCGACATACTTCACCAGATTATCGATTGGTGCATATGCCCCATCGAATATCCCAGCGCCCTACTATCACAGAGGACTCTTTTTACGGAGCATAGCTACCTTTCTGCCACTATGCCAACTGGGCCCTTGTTGTCGACGAAAGTGGCCTACACTGAGATGCAATAGTCCTACACTCCAATGTGACAGAACAGAAGTACCCGCATTACACGTGGTGCAATATATGGCAGGCCGTGAACGCCCCTTTTCTTGACACTGCCCCCACACTCTGCATGGCATATCACCGTCAAGTTCACCTCACCGACTCTCCGCTTTGTGTAGCATAGGGGGGTGACAGATGTGGACGGTCATCATTTCTTTTGGGTCCCGCAGTTGATTCTGGCAAACGGTCCAGCGAATTCTGGAATTCCTCACTTGTGCCACTCCCAACCGAATTACACTGCATGTGATGTTCCTGAATGGCGCGTACTACTCGCACACAAAGACTGACTCTGTGAACTGTTCCGTGGCCATGCAGTTCGATATCTCTTGGCAATTGGCGAAGAGAGTGTTCTCGATAATAGGACTTACGCGAAAGAACGACATTGCGCCGTTGTCTGTCATCTAAAATACAGATAATATTTTTCCAACTTTCTCTGGAGTGCTTTCTACGACCCACTACGTAGTTGAAATGCCCCTGGGATGAGAATTTGATTTAACCAGATTCACTATTTTTCGATTTCTGATACTATAATTCCCAACGGTATTTTTCTTTATTTTCGAGATGACGTGCATGGATTTCTGCATGGCTATGAGCGGATTCATGCCCTTCACTATACGGTTTAATACAAAGATCAAAAAAAGAAAAATGAATAAATGAAATTCCTCTCTGTAACATCTTTATGATACCCTCTCCCTCACTTTCCTCTCCTCTCCTAGATTAGGCAGAGCTACTGGGATAGGCGTAGTTAGGGGTCAGTGCCTGAACTGGCAAAAATATTACTTTTTTAAGGTGAAAGTGGCGGTGGCAGATAGACTTTTTGTGTATATTCCTTCATAATCAGGAAAGTGAAGTGGAGAAAAACAATAAAAAAGGGGTAGTGTGTTTGCATCACAATCAAAGCGTCCTCAGTTACTGGTTAGAACCCATCCACTGACTGAACTTTGAATGAAAGTTTTTAGCAATGGCGGCTGAAGATTTCCTGAAGAAGAAGTGAACCCTCATTCTGCCAACGGCCGTGTCAAGGAGGGTGCAGATTCAGGTCACTATCTTTCCCTTGGTGTGGGAACCCGCCATTAAAAGGTGGAATTATCAACAACGTCAAATGGTATGAAGATGCAGAAGGCAATGAAAACCACTGGATTAAAAACACATAACATATATCCATAGGACACAGTCTGCAGCTGAAAAAATACCATAATAATCTCTCCATAGGGGAAAAGATTCCAAATTAGTCCCCGATTAAGACCTTGGGAGGGGTTTGCCATGGAAAAGTTACCATAATAAAAAGATGGAATAACCAACGAATGAATGACATTCTGCGAGTCGAAGCAAGGAATGTCAGAAGTTCGAACGTAGTAGAAAAGCCAGAAAATCTGAAAAACGAAATGCAAAAGCTCAGTCTAGAAATAGTAGAGGCCTGTGACGTGAAATGGAAAGAAGTTAAGGATTTCTGATGAGAAACATTAGTATAATAACAAAAGCAGCATTAAACGGAATAACAAGAGTAGGTCTGCGAGAAATTTAGTGACAAGATTGTTCTCATGAAGTTCGAAGCAAACCAAAGCTGACTGTAACAGTTCAGTTATGCATGAAGACATCACAAGAAGCATGTATGGGAATACTGAATTGGTAATTCAGTATGTAAAGGGAGATGAAAATCTGATAATCATAGGGGACTGGAAGACGGTTTTAATGGATGGAACAGAAGACAGGGTCACGGGACATTGTGGGCTTGGCAATAGGAATGAGAGAGTAGAAAGACTTAGTTCTGCACTAAATTACTGATGATATAGCGAATATTCGCTTCAAGAATCACAAGAGAAGGAAGTATACTTGCAAAAGACGTGGAGACGTTGGAAGCTCGATTAAATCATATGCAGACAGAGATTCAGAAGTCATAAATTAGATTGTAAAGGGTAACCAGAATCAGAGAAAAATTAATATAAAAATTAAGTAGAGATGAAGAGTAGACTGAAGCATAAGACAATCAACCAGAAGAATTAATTTGGAAGGAAGTAAGACACCGAAATACTGAGGAATGAAAAATGAAATGAAATGATCATATGGAACTGATGTCTGGGAGTTCCCACCTGGAGAAGTTGGGCCACGGAGTTGCAAGTACATTCAGCTGTGCCACATACGTGTTGATGACAATGAAATGATGATGAGGACAAGACAACACCCAGTCCCCAAGTGTAAAAAAAAAACCGACGCTGCCAGGAAATAAACCCCAGTCATGGCAGTCACGCGCAGACTGCTCAGCTAAGGAAGCAGAAACTGAGGAATGACTAGATGCGTTTGAAGCTCGTTAAAGATGTAGATACTGTGATAAGGTACAGCACAGTATGCACTTAAGTTGATGAGAAGTACTGAAAATAGCAATTACTGATGTTGGACAGATAAACGTAGGTCCAAGGGATGCAACTACGAAGAAACCTTGAGTAACAGAAGAAATACTGCAGTTGCTCGACGAAAGAAAGGAGTTCGAAAGTGTTCAGAGAAAGTTAGGAATAAAGTTATACAAATGGCTTAAGATTAAATAAATAGGAAGAAGAGGGCAAGCAAGGCATAATGGCTACAAGAAATACATGAAGAAATCGAGAAACTAATTTGAACCGTTTTGCAGCTCGCGTTGTTGCTGTTGGTAGTTTGGGATCGTGTAATGGGGTTAGTAGCGTCTCATTTTCTTCTTGTGTTTACTGGCGCCACTACATTTGCTAGAGTTGTCTGTCCATGAGTGGCAACAGCAGCGGTTATCGATATCTATTACTATGGTACTATCTTTGGAGGGACGTCAAGTCTGTTCCAGGTCAGTGTCAAGGAGTTCAGTTGGGATGGAACAGGAGTGAGGTCCGGCAGCGCAGGGACATGCCGGGACCACTGGCGGCACACAGGCACTGCTGGATCGAGGAGGCTGTAGTTGCGAGGGCCACAACCTCGTCGTCCACCGGACCCAGGGCGTTTGAGCTGAGTGAATATTAAACCAATAGTGAAATATCCACTATTTTGAGATCACGCCGTTTGTTTGCACGTTACTGGTCGCAGAGTCGCTGAGACGAAGAGTAACAGGTGGAGTGTTTGGAGTTGTCGGAATTAATTAGCCATCCTCCACCTCTTATTATTAGTCATTGAATTCCTTGTGTTATTATTGGTGAAGTTTAACCAGCGGTATTTTCTGCCCAGTGGCTGCTAACGCCCCAGTTACCTGCCCTGGAGGTTAGCGTATTTTCATAGCAGTGTACCTTTCCTCGCCTTGCCGCTGCTGTCTGGTAAGGCGTATAGTTCGACAGCCTCCTTGGTTGTGGCACGGATATTTTGTTTCTTTTGGACTACTTTGGCCGTAGTGGTTCCTTCTGCTTCTGGATATTCTGAAGACGCAGTGCTGTCCGCCGGTCCCGCCTTGCCTGGGTTATTCAAAAAAATGGTTCAAATGGCTCTGAACACTATGGGACTTAACATCTGAGGTGATCAGTCCCCTAGAACTTAGAACTACTTAAACCTAACTAAACTAATGACATCACACACATCCATGCCCGAGGCAGGATTCGAACCTGCGACCGTAGCGGTCGCGCGTTTCCAGACTGAAGCGCCTAGAACTGCTCGGCCACACCTGCCGGCTGGGTTATTCCATCATTGTATTGGTTATCAGACGTTAGGTAGATTTTTCGAGAGTGTTGGTCTGCCTTTAAACTGCCACTAGTTTGTGTTGCCAAACGGTTAAGTGAATACAACTCTTGGCTGCCTGTCTCATCGCTCACGAAATTGAATAACCTTCCCAGGTCGATCCCTGGAGCACTGTCTGAGGCCAACTCCTCTCTTCATTTGGTCAGATTGTGGTTATTAACCTTTTTCAAAAAAAATTAATTTTGAATTATTACTGTTTGGGCCTTTAGCCGACAAAGAGTTCGTATTTCTTGTTAATAAGGCCTGCAGCCATGAGTTTAAATTGTCTTAAGAAATTTTAATTAGACAAAATATCTTACCACTGAAGTGTTCATGATTGTTCTTTAAATATCTCTCGAAGAAGACTATTTGCTCCACAAAAATTTGCTATCCAGGCCTTCAACCGTCAAATTGTTTTTTGAGTTATTACTATTGGGGCCATCAGCTGACAAATAATTTGAATTCCTGGCCTTCAACCGTGAGTGCAACTTGTTTATGAACTTTTTTAACTAGACATTGTGTCTTAACAGTCAAGATTGATAATTGTTCCTTATTGTCAACTTATTTGCAATTCATTCCAAATAAAGTGTACGTGATATAAAAAAAAACCTGAGCAACCAACTGTAACTGATTATGGCCCCGTCCACACCGAAACCTACCTTTCCCTGATACCAGGTCTCATAATTATCGTCGTGAGGACTGACTTAGCATTCAGAAAAGTCGAAACAACATTCAGGGGAAATTAAAAGCAAGGGTGGTAATATTAAGAGTGCAATGGAAATTCAGTTGTTAAGCGAAGAGGAGAAAGCGGACAGGTGGAGAAAGTACATTGAATACTTCTATGAGGGGGGCACTTGTCTGATGACGTGATAGAGAAGAAGTTGGAGCCGACTTGGAGTAAATATATGACCCTCTTTGAATCGGGACATAAAAGAGCTCTGGAAGACTTAAGACAGAACAGGACAGAAGGATTGTTAACATTGCATCGGAATTTCAAATATCGTTGGGGGAAGTTGTAATCAAATGACTATTGAAGCTGGTATGCAGAATCTATGAGATTGGTGAAGACTGTTAGGCTTTCGGAGAAATGAAATTCACACAAATTCTAAGACAACAAGAACCTGTAAGTGCAAGAATTATCACACAATCACCCTATCGGCTCATGTATCCAAGTTCCTGACGGGAATAACGTATATAATGTTGGAAAAGAAAATTGAGGATGTGTTGGATGACGATCAATTTCGCTTTAGGGAGAAAAATGCACCAGAGAGGCAGTTCTGACTTTGCGGTTGATAATGGAATCGAGACTGAAGAAAAATCAAGACGCATTCATAGGGTTTCTTCACCCAGAAAAAGCATTTGACAAGGAAAAACGGTGCAAGATCTTAGTAATTCTAAGAAAACTAGGCGTAACCTACGGGGAAAGACGAGTACCATACAAAATGTAAGGAAACCATAATGGAACATTAACACTAAAGGACCAAGAAAGAAGTGCTCGGATTGAAAAGGACGTAAGACAGTGATACAGTGTTTCAGGCCTACTGTTCAATCTGTACGAGTACGTAGAAGAAGCAATGAAGGAAATAAAAGAAAGGTTTGAGGTTGGAAATAATATTCGGTGTGAAAGGACATAGTAACTTTTCTTCTCTATATACAGGGTGAATCACCTAACGTTACCGCTGGATATATTTCGTAAACCACATCAAATACTGACGAACCGATTCCACAGACCGAACGTGAGGAGAGGGGCTAGTATAATTGTTTACTACAAACCATACAAAAATGCACGGAAGTATTTTTTTTTTAAATGGAACCACGTTAGTTTTGCTAGCACATCTGAACATATAAACAAATACGTAATCAGTGCCGTTTGTTGCATTGTAAAATGTTAATTACATCCGGAGATATTGTAACCTAAAGTTGACGCTTGAAACCTCCGACGTTCAGTTGCGTGTTGTAACAAACACGGGCCACGGTCGGCGAGCAGAATCTGCAGGGACGTGTTTACGATGACGACCGTGTTTACGAGTGTGGCTGTAGTGCACTGTTGTGGTTTGGTCTAGCTGTCTGCATGTAGCGCTTGCTGCTATTGTTATTCTGCATTCGTCTCCGAACGCAGACCAACTGTAGTACACCGTGTTACCAGACGTCTGTGATAGTGTAGTGTTGTAGGAACTGTGACCATGGTGTATTCGAACTCTGAAAAGGCGGAGATGATACTCATCTATGGCGAGTGTCGACGAAATGCAGCTGAAGCCTGTAGGGTGTATGCAGAACGGTACCCGGACGGAGAGCATCCAACGTGCCGCACATTGCAAAACATCTACCGCCAACTGTATGCAACAGGTATGGTGGTAGCACGCCAACGGGTCCGTAACACGCCCGTCACAGGAGAAGCGGTCGCAGTTGGTGTGTTAGCTGCTGTTGCCATGAACCCACACATGAGTACACGGGACATTGCGAGAGCCGGTGGACTGAGTCAAAGTAGTGTCATGCGCATACTGCATCGTCACCGCTTTCACCCGTTTCATGTGTCGCTACATCAGCAATTACACGGTGACGACTTTGATCATCGAGTGCAATTCTTTCAATGGGCATTAACAGAGAATGCGTTGCAGTTCTACCTGTTTACCAATGAAGCGGGTTTCACAAACCACGGGGCAGTGAATCTAATGAACATGCATTACTGGTCCGTGGACCATCCTCGCTGGCTTAGACAGGTAGAGCGACAGCGACCGTGGACTGTAAATGTATGGTGCGGAATCATTGGCGGCCACCTCATTGGTCCTCACTTCATTGCAGGGCCCCAATCAGCTGCAACATACATCGCGTTTCTACAGAATGATCTGCCAACGTTGCTCGAAAATGTCCCACTGGAAACGCGTCGACGTATGTGGTATCAGCATAATGGTGCACCTGCACATTCCGCAATTAACACTAGGCGGACCCTTGACAGGATGTTCGACAGCGTTTCATAGGACGTGGAGGACGCATAAATTGGCCAGCCCATTCTCCTGATCTTACACCTCTGGACTTCTTTCTGTGGGGTACGTTAAAGGAGAATGTGTACCGTGATGTGCCTACAACCCCAGAGGATATGAAACAACGTATTGTGGCAGCCTGCGGCGACATTACACCGGATGTACTGCGGCGTGTACGACGTTCATTACGCCAGAGATTGCAATTGTGTGCAGCAAATGATGGCCACAACATTGAACATCTATTGGCCTTACATGTCGGGACACACTCTATTCCACTCCGAATTGAAAACGGAAACCACGTCTGTACGTTTACCTCACCCCCCATGTTAATGTACATGTACGTCAGTGAAAAAGACCAATAAAAAGGTGTTAGCATGTGGACGTAATGTGCTGTTCCAGTCTCTTCTGTACCTAAGGTCCATCACCGTTCCCTTTGGATCCCTACGTAATTCGGTGCTCTCCGATATACACGATCGAACAGCCGAGGAGTGGTACTCAAGCGTCAACTCTAGGTTACAATATCTCCGGATGTAAATAACATTTTACAATGCAACAAACGGCACTGATTACGTATTTGTTTATATGTTCAGATGTGCTAACAAACCTAACGTGGTTCCATTTAAAAAAAACGTAGGTTTGTGTTAAAAAACATACTTCCCTGCATTTTTGTATGGTTTGTATTAAACAATTACACTAGCCCCTCTCCTCACGTTCGGTCTGTGGAATCGTTTCGTCAGTATTTGATGTGGTTTACGAAATATATCCAGCGGTAATGTTAGGTGACTCACCCTGTACACACATCAAAAAAGTTTTGCATCGCCTCGGTTCCGGGAGTTCCGCAATCTGTATAGATAATTGGAATAGAGATCTACATACACATCATTTCCGCCCCTCTTATTGCTCATGAAAACCACACATTGCATGTTGTACACTATACTGCGAGCACTTCAGAGATGGTAGTCCAGACTGCTGCACACACTGGTACCTCTAATGCCCAGTAGTACGTCCTCCTGCTCTGATGCATGCCTGCCTTCGTCGTGGCATACTTTCTACAAGCTCATCAAGGCACTGTTGGTCCAGATTGTCCCACTCCTCAACGGTGATTCGGTGTAGATCCCTCAGAGTGTTTGGTGGGTGACGTCGCCTATAAACAGCCGTTTACAAGTCCCCATGTAACGTGGGACAACTTCGGAATGACCTGTGTTAAAATCATGAACTGTCATCACTCTCCCGCGTAAAATATGTTGCTGTAGGCCTATGTCAAGCAACGGACGACGCCCGTTGTAAATACTATCCAGGAAAATTAGTGTAGGAAACTAATAAAGCTAATGAAGTGAAATGCGAGATAATCCAAGAAAATGCTTTGGAAAAATCTGCAGTACGGGAAAGGTTGCATAAAATGGGAGAGCATATGGTATCATCAAAGACCTTTGCAATAAGAAGTGCGTGTCAAAAAGTGCAAAAATGAAGCACTATAACACATAGTGTAGCCAGAATGCCTATGTGCAAGCGAATGCCGGGCATTAAACTATAATACGGATAAATTAGAGACACTAGAAAATCGAATTATGAGTAAAATATTAGGACCACAAAACACAGCAGAAGATTGGAAATTACGAACTAATACTGAAATATACCAAAAATTAGAAAATACGAATTACTCAACGTAATGAGGAAATGAAGACTCACGTTTTGGACATTTATTTTGAATGCAAGGCAATAGATTAACTAATGATATTTTCTAATATTTGTGACGTGAGAAGTCCACGACAAACTGGGTCAACGATGTTAAAAGGGATTTAGAAAGAAACAATATAAAAAAGCAGATATAGACAATGGAGAAAAAGTATTGAAAATGGAAGGCTTCAAAGGCAACGTAGCTAGAAACACAGCTTCAAAATGGTCTCAAGACAGAAAGAAAGCGTTTTGGAAGAAAAAAAAAAAGAACAAAGAGCGAAGAACCGAAATTGGAACCTGGTCCTCAGATGGTCTACTCGCCACCAATGATCGAAAAGAAGCAGCGTATGCTGATGGTCAAACTTACCGAAAGCGGACACGTTTATGACTGTTTGTCTCCATTACAATAGTAACTGTGGTGACTGACAGCACAAGCTATGAGACGTTGGATGTGGTGGTGGAACATGAGGGGGGTGTGTGACCCACATCTCGTTTCCTAACTAGATGCGTAACATTTTCTTCCTTGTCAAAGTCTATTCACTCAGTACTTTAACAAATCTCAGATAACTGCACTTTTCAATCAAAGAATTAATTTGTAACACTTTCTGTACAGATATACACCAGGAGATGCGAGATTAAAGTTGCTTAACTGGTTCTGTGGGTCTCTAATCGACGTAAATAAATACAGTTACAGTGGACTATTGGACTTTTCATCCACTTTCAATACTCTAACAGTTTTACCATCTGTTTTTGAACACCTGTCGTACTGTATGATTTCTCAATCAATTATTTACAACTATTCTACACTACTGGCCATTAAAATTGCTACACCACGAAGATGACGTGCTACAGACGCGAAATTTAACCGACAGGAAGAAGATGCTGTGATATGCAAATCATTAGCTTTTCAGAGCATTCACACAAGATTGACTCCTGTGGCGACACCACAACGTGCTGACATGAAGAAAGTTTCCAACCGATTTCTCATACACAAACAGCAGTTGACCGGCGTTGCCTGGTGAAACGTTGTTGTGATGCCTCGTGTAAGGAGGAGAAACGCGTACCATCACGTTTCCGACTTTGATAAAGGTCGGATTGCAGCCTGTCGCTATTGCGGTTTATCGTATCGCCACATTGCTGCTCGCGATCACTAGCAGTCGAGATGACAGGCATCTTATCCGCATGGCTGTAACGGATCGTGCAGCCACGTCTAGATCCCTGAGTCAACAGATGGCGACGTTTGCAGGACAACAACCATCTGCACGAACAGTTCGACGACGTTTGCAGCAGCATGGACTATCAGCTCGGTGACCATGGCTGCGATTACCCTTGACGCTGCATTAGAGACAGGAGCGCCTGCGATGGTGTACTCAACGACGAATGGCAAAACGTCGTTTTTTCGGATGAATCCAGATTCTGTTTACAGCATCATGATGGCCGCATCCGTACTTGGCGGCATCGCAATGAACGCACATTGGAAGCGTGTATTCATCATCGCCATACTGGCGTATCACCCGCCCTGATGGCCGGCCGCGGTGGCCGAGCGGTTCTAGGCGCTCAGTCCGGAACCGCGCGACTGCTACGGTCGCAGGTTCGAATCCTGCCTTGGGCATGGATGTGTGTGATGTCTTTAGGTTAGTTAGGTTTAAGTAGTTCTAAGTTCTAGGGGACTGATGACCACAGCTGTTAAGTCCCATAGTGCTCAGAGCCATTTGAACCATTTTTGAACCCGCCGTGATGGTATGGCGTGCCATTGGTTACACGTCTCGGTCACCTCTTGTTCGCATTGACGGCACTTTGAACAGTGAATGTTACATTTCAGATGTGTGACGACCTGTGGCTCTACCCTTCATTCGATCCCTGCGAAACCCTACATTTCAGCAGGAAAATGCACGACCGCATGTTGCAGGTCCTGTTCAAAATTGGTTCAAATGGATCTGAGCACTATGGGACTTAAAATCTGTGGTCATCAGTCCCCTAGAACTTAGAACTACTTAAACCTAACTAACCTAAGACATCACACCCATCCAAGCCCGAGGCAGGATTAGAACCTGCGACGGTAGCAGTCGCGCGGTTCCGGACTGGGCGCCTAGAACCGCTCGGCCACCACGGCCGGCGCAGGTCCTGTATGGGCCTTTCTGGATACAGAAAGTGTTCGACTGCTGCCCTGGCCAGCACATTCTCCAGATCTCTTACCTATTGCAAACGTCTGGTCAATTGTGGCCGAACAACTGGCTGGTCACAATACGCCAGTCACTACTCTTGATGAACTGTGGTATCGTGTTGAAGCTGCATGACCAGCTGTACCTGTACACGCCATCCAAGCTCTGTTTGACTCAATGCCCAGGCTATGAAGGCCGTTATTATGGCCAGAGCCGGTCGTTCTGGGTACTGATTTCTCAGGATCTATGCACCCAAATTGCGTGAAAATGTAATCACATGTCAGTTCTAGTATAATATATTTGTCCAATGAGTGCCCGTTTACCCGTTTATCATCTGCATTTCTTCTTGGTGTAGCAATTTTAATGACCAGTAGTGTAGCTATGGCTTCCCTACTTTTAGATTATCTACATATCTAAGTCTAGGTACTCCACCTTGGTGTGATGCCGCACTCCGATAAAGCTTTTACTGAGTCTCGGCGGTCCCCAGCAAATCTGGTTGCTGCCCCAACTCTAACCAGATATCAACCGGCAGCGGGGTCCTGACGCTGGTCCTGGTCTGGACTAGCATCCACACAACAGTCTGCTCCACGTATCTGAACCGAGTCAGCGGGCTGCCGTCGTGTCCCCCACCACAGGTCACACACCATCCCACTGCTGCGAAATCCTTATATAGTACTCGCGTTGTGTCATAGTATCTCCCTACTGTTGATCAAAATCATCATCTGCTAAAAGATGAGGCACTGCTGGTGTTGCGAGTGGAGAGAGATAGCTATTTTGTAACAGCTCATTCAGGGAAGAATGAAACGTGCTGGCCTAGCGGTGCAGCCTTCTCCGCTGGAGGGAACCTCCGCGTTAGTCGCCATGGCGGCTCTGTCCGGTGATCGAAGAGCCTGAGATCGCAGTTCGATTGCATACAGCTACTGTCTCGCTACCTCAAGACACTGACTGCGCCACGTGGGCACGGCGACACCTGATGGCACTGAATGTCGCCCTGGACAGTGGTCATGACGTTTAGCTTATAACTGTAGTTCCTTCATAATACAGGTTTCCAAAATAATGTAATTGAGACGCCCTGCTACACCCGCAAGACAGGACAGGTAGTTAAAATTGTGGAAAGGGGCTAAAATAAGCGACTGTCACTCTCGAGCATACGTCTTTATTATTTTATCAAACATCACAAGAGCCCAAAGAAATTTTTTTTAAACACTCAGCCTTAATCTTTGGGACTTAATTACCGGCTGAAAGCCACTTTAACAATGGCTGAAGGCCAATAACTTACAACGCAAGCATAATCAGAAATTTAAAAGGCAAGCCTTATCTTAAAACAGTTCCTTAGTTAGGCTGAAGGCCAAAAAAAAAAAAAAAAAAACAGGCAAAAGCTAAATTCTAATCGGCTGAAGGCCTAACACTTAAAACTCCATATCATTAATTTTTTTAACTACCAAAGGCCTTACGTGAAACAGTTCTTTAATTTAAGCTGAAGGCCTTAAGAGCAAAGCAACTCAAACTAAAAATCAGCTGAAGGCCCAACACTTAACATTCAACAACATTAAAATTTTTAAAGTGCCAAGGGCCTAACGTGAAATTCTTTGTACTAGGCTGAAGGCCTTAAGAGAAAAACAACTCAACCTCAAAATCGGATGAAGGCCCAACACTTGAAATTCAACAAATTAAAACCTTTAAAATTCCAAAGGTCTTACATGGAACAGTTCTTTAAATTAGGCTGAAGGCCTAAAGAGTCTTACGACTTAAGGGCAAAAACAACCTTAATTTTAAAAAAATCGGCTAGAAGCCATACAGGTACAAACAACAAGAACAAATCAAAAAAATGTCAGTACGCCCAAGGGCGCTCAGATGTTCGGAGGGTCGGCCTGGAATTCAGACACTAACGCTCGCTTGGGTGATACAGGCAGTCGGCCAACCATTCACGTTCCGACGACAACCCAACCGACCGACAGTCAACGGACCCACCAGCAAGTCAACTTCCACTTCACCCGACCAGGGCACTACCGGGAGTTCAAAGGAACAACGTAGAAGATTTTGGCGCTCACAACCAATCACACATGGAACTGTCAAAGTATACACCATGCTGGACAACAACAACACAATGAGGAAACTACACTGCTTGAAATTTACGCCAACGGACAGGGCAGGTAACCGGAACGTTAACGGCGACAAGGCAGAAGATTCCTCTGGTGCACTTCAGTTCAAATAACCAAATACAGTGAAACTCCACCGGAGGGTGGCTAGAATTTTCCAACTTGAAAACCACATTGTTGCTCGCGGGAATATCCCAACAGCTGACAACGAACTCCAAACGACACAATGTGAACAGTCTTGACTTACTGGTAGGTTAAATTCAAACTCAACTTTCGGGTCCAGAGTCGGTGAGCCACGAGTCTCGTAGCAATGGGAACAGCCGCACACACTCCGACACCGCGTAGACACTGCCAGCGACCCCGGCAAAACTACATCCCATGGAGAAATCCTCGCTGCTCCACGCCTACCAACCGACTGAAGGCCCGGAAGTATTCAAATGACCAAATATACGTCGGCCGATGAGACGACCAACCGAACGACCAACCAACGATCGTCCCGCTCCAATCTTCCTCCGTCGGACAGTTCATGTGTATCGCCAGCGGTCGGCGAGCACTGGCTGTTGGCGCCTCACTGGCGCTCCGTCCCTCGACTTCTCTACTGCTGCTTCCCGACTGCACTGTCAGACACACGACGACGCGGAAATACTATCGGTCGCTCCAGAGATGGTACGACAGTGCACTTATCGATACGCGCTCCTGATGCCACTTACAGGCAAGTAAGGCAGGAAGTTAGTGACGCCAGTAAAGGGAATAAGAAAACGAGGCGGCAGTACCGTAATAGAGGATGACAGACAATAAATGGGATAAACACGAGGCGTGCACGGCTCAGTAATACTCTTTGAAACTGAATCTCCCTTCAATTAGAGGAGTACCCGTAAAATATTTGTGGTGCATCTTAAAGTCCAACCAAAGATGGTAAATGTTCGAAATGGCCTTCTTCCACAGCAAAACGCCGTCGATAACAACTTACATCAGGGCAGCATGCCAACTGTACTCCCCCCCCCCTCCCCCCCGAATAGAATAGCATCACAGGGCTGCTCAGATTTCTCTTTAAGATTAGCCAGTGTTTGTGGTCTTGAAGTGTAAGTGTTCTTGAGAGTACCCAACAGACAGAAGTCTAGAGGGAGAGCGGGCTGGGATCTACACACTTCCACTTCGTCCTATCCATGTGGCAGGGAATGTCCGATCGAGAAATTTCCTCACATCAATGTGACAGTGAGGTAGCTCTCCATCCTGTTGAAAGTAATAATCTTTATTTTCAAGAAAGACCAGGAGTTATCATATGGAACATTTCTAAGTAGAAGGCCCCTTTGACAGTGTTTTCAAAGAAGCAGATCCGATTCAACCCTCTAGAAGACAGACCACACCATACGGATAATCCGGGTAGATTAGGACGCCTTTCGTCGGTAGCGTACGGATTCTCACTGGCCCAGTACAGATAATTATGGCAGTTAATTGTTCCATTAAGTTTACAGGTCGCCTCATCCAACCAGAGAATTAGATCATTGAAACGTTGCCCTTCTTCACATCTGCTACTGAATATTCGCACAATTCGCTTCCCCTATCGGTATCATCCCCGTTAAGAGCATCGGAAAGTCTTGGAATCTAAAGCTTAGATTTCCGAGGCCGCAGAATTCTATGAACACTCCTTTTTCAGACCCCAGTCTCACGAGAGCATTATCTCACATATTTCTTCGGGGACTTCGTGTACGCCTGGATCACTGCTGCTACATTTTCGTGTCTCTTGAATATCTCTCTCTTCTGCAATGTCCCTTCTTCATGTCCTGCCTTCATTCCTTCGATATCAAGCTTATTTCGGATTCTTGTAATTGTTACCCTTGTTGGTTCTGGTGTTCCAAAGTCAATCCTCCAACGAAGTCGTATCTCACACAAATTCTATGTTTTCCAGTAACACTTCAGTACCCAATTCCGTTGATCCAACTGTACCGTCTTGGTTATTTAAATCCTGAAACAACGTACAATGTTGTTATGTTTTCGCCAACTTCACATTTATTAGCATCAAAAATTGTATTTCTACCTTCTTTTAAAATTAAAGAGATATTCAGTGTCAAAAACTGTATACATTATTTTGAGACACCCTGTATACTCAACGTCACTGTGATCAACACAGTTATTTTCGCGGTAAGTTCTGTCTTGTACAATCAGTTTTATTTAGTCCTAAATAATGGCAGCTCAGACGATTTTTGTGCCCTCTTCACGCCTCCTAAGAATCTCTTAGTGAAACTCGCCGTATTCCTAAAAGCGTGACGCAGAAGTACGCATAAATCGATAGAGTAATTTTCTCTGTCTGCTTTGTGTTGGAGGATGGTCACCTTCGCAGCAAAAAGAAATGTGCCTGTGATCCGGGCGAATGGTGTCATCCTTCCTGTGGTGCAATCGTCCTGCGGAAAGACTTCCGCCGCACTTGTCGTTATACTGTGGGCCCGTGCTCCCAGCGAAGCAGCCCACTCTGTGTTACCGCCTCAGTCTCAACAGTCAGTGATGTATCCAGGAGGCCTGGACACAACGCTACTGGTGCTGCTGGCGAGAAATGTCACCTCGAGCCTCGACTGTGTCTGCAACGACATCGACTACGTCACCAACGGAGTCTGTGATGGTGTAGGAGTGATCTGGAAGATTTACTGCGAAGGTTTCGGTGAGTACGGTTTCGTACAGTATCGATTCACGCTACGTCATCGAACATACAGTCATCAGCTACTCAGAGACGGTTTCACTTGCTAGTACTGTTGTACTGCGAAGGTTTCGGTGAGTACGGTTTCGTACAGTATCGATTCACGCTTCGTCATCGAACATACAGTCATCAGCTACTCAGAGACGGTTTCACTTGCTAGTACTGTTGTCAAACGAAGTAAAACATTCTCGACTCAGCAGCAAACGACTATTTTTGTTAAGGGAATAACTGCACGAGGTACTGGCGGAAGTAAAGCTGTGAGGACGGGGCGTGAGGCGTGCTTGGGCAGCTCAGATAATGCAGGTCACCAGTAAAATGCAAGGTGCCATCTACGAAAACAAATGGCGGTCCGTTAACATTACCCAATGCATGCGACTCCTCAGTAGTTATATATTCAGTAAAGCGTACTATACGGCCCAAATATTTCCAGTCCCTAAGATGCAGGCCAAACACGCGATGAAACTCTCTAATAGATTTATCTGGCAAGGGCATCTCTTCTAGGTGAAATACACCACGCTGACGTCTTCCAGACAGGCCGGTGGACTCAGTATGCCTGACATTAACCGAAAGTGTACTGCCTTATATATTAAACGAATCACTCACTTGTTGGGCAAGGAACCTCTCAGCGTAACCAGTTGGCTCTTCCGAACCTTATAATCCACCGATTTTCACCCACCCATTGATGTAGGTAAAATGCATTACAAACTACGACATGTCAAGCAGTTTTTTCTTGCAGTAATTGATGGACATTATTTCACGCAGGATTTACCGACGACGCACCCGTTATTAAAAATATGGACATCTTCAATAGTCCGGAATTCCATTGAACTAAAAATACCCGAGTGTTCATTGGAAGGCAGTTTGGGACAACATAAGTTTAACCGCCCACACTGCTGAGGTGGCGTCCACATGGTATAAAGTGGTAAACGATGTTACACCCACTAATGAAAGGTTGCACAGAATCGGCTAATGTGACAGCGATAAATGCGTCCTCTGTGGTCTGGTCGCCATCGCTTCACTTGTGGCGGCCATCTCATTAACTGGAAATGGGTGCAGCAGAGTCTGGGCCTGATTACCCGCAGCAGCCCAGCCAGCCACTGCACTGACACCCAGCTATGGCCAGACAAGAAACATTTTCCCGCTACCAAGAACAACACCGTGATGTGGCTGTTAGGACAGTTTGTGACATATATCATCACCCACAATAGTGAAGATAATCTCATTAGTTTCGAGGCTGATATGAGAACGGCACTTTGGAAGATGAAACGTTACCCAAATTTCAGGACGATTTTTGGTAACATGTTAGACATACTGTTTGAAAAACAAGGCGTAGGGTAATTCTCTACGCCGGTAAGGACACAAACCACGTCGAAGACTATGTAGCGAACCAAATACACAACGAATATGGGTTTACACCTGTTCCTAGGACTGCTCCCGACTTCTCAATGGTGTTATTAACTTCATTTGACGTTTTCCTTATTTTATGTTGCCTGTGCATGTCTTTGTTATTCGTTTGCATGGTCCAGATGACTGAAGAGTTTGAACGGTTGTGAATCAATTGACAGAACTGCAATTAAGACTGTCAATTATATATATATTGTATATATTTTATTATATATTATTATATGTATAATATATTGTATTATATATATATATTGTAATTCTCTTCAATATGTTTGCGTTTTGGTTCTATGTCTCTGTGTGGACTGAAGACGCTCTTGTCAGTTTAATATTTTTGTTCTGTTTTGTGAGCTTATAAATGGCACTATATGGCACTGTATTGAAATGTGTTCTTCAGTCTATTGTAGGCTACAATTCGTGTAGAAACAGTTCCAGTGCTTCATTATTTTGTTATTGTACACTCCTGAAAATGGAAAAAAGAACACATTGACACCGGTGTGTCAGACCTACCATACTTGCTCCGGACACTGCGAGAGGGCTGTACAAGCAATGATCACACGCACGGCACAGCGGACACACCCGGAACCGCGGTGTTGGCCGTCGAATGGCGCTAGCTGCGCAGCATTTGTGCACCGCCGCCATCAGTGTCAGCCAGTTTGCCGTGGCATACGGAGCTCCATCGCAGTCTTTAACACTGGTAGCATGCCGCGACAGCGTGGACGTGAACCGTATGTGCAGTTGACGGACTTTGAGCGAGGGCGTATAGTGGGCATGCGGGAGGCCGGGTGGACGTACTGTCGAATTGCTCAACACGTGGGGCGTGAGGTCTCCACAGTACATCGATGTTGTCGCCAGTGGTCGGCGGAAGGTGCACGTGCCCGTCGACCTGGGACCGGACCGCAGCGACGCACGGATGCATGCCAAGACCGTAGGATCCTACGCAGTGCCGTAGGGGACCGCACCGCCACTTCCCAGCAAATTAGGGACACTGTTGCTCCTGGGGTATCGGCGAGGACCATTCGCATTCGTCTCCATGAAGCTGGGCTACGGTCCCGCACACCGTTAGGCCGTCTTCCGCTCACGCCCCAACATCGTGCAGCCCGCCTCCAGTGGTGTCGCGACAGGCGTGAATGGAGGGACGAATGGAGATGTGTCGTCTTCAGCGATGAGAGTCGCTTCTGCCTTGGTGCCAATGATGGTCGTATGCGTGTTTGGCGCCGTGCAGGTGAGCGCCACAATCAGGACTGCTTACGACCGAGGCACACAGGGCCAACACCCGGCATCATGGTGTGGGGAGCGATCTCCTACACTGGCCGTACACCACTGGTGATCGTCGAGGGGACACTGAATAGTGCACGGTACATCCAAACCGTCATCGAACCCATCGTTCTACCATTCCTAGACCGGCAAGGGAACTTGCTGTTCCAACAGGACAATGCACGTCCGCATGTATCTCGTGCCACCCAACGTGCTCTAGAAGGTGTAAGTCAACTACCCTGGCCAGCAAGATCTCCGGATCTGTCCCCCATTGAGCATGTTTGGGACTGGATGAAGCGTCGTCTCACGCGGTCTGCACGTCCAGCACGAACGCTGGTCCAACTGAGGCGCCAGGTGGAAATGGCATGGCAAGCCGTTCCACAGGACTACATCCAGCATCTCTACGATCGTCTCCATGGGAGAATAGCAGCCTGCATTGCTGCGAAAGGTACTGTACTAGTGCCGACATTGTGCATGCTCTGTTGCCTGTGTCTATGTGCCTGTGGTTCTGTCAGTGTGATCATGTGATGTATCTGACCCCAGGAATGTGTCAATAAAGTTTACCCTTCCTGGGACAATGAATTCACGTTGTTCTTATTTCAATTTCCAGGAGTGTATTTCTGTGCTTATATGATTGTTACAATAAAGAAAAAAAATAGATGGTATAGCACGTGCCTGCGAAAGGCAAGTCTCGGTCCAGCACACAGTTTTGATCTGCCAGGAAGTTTCATCATGAAGTATGCTTTGAAAAATACCCGTCCATAGCTGAGATAACGTTTTTATTGAGTCCAAATCGTTTCCCATATGTGCTAGACTGGGTGGAAAGCAGAGGTTTTTTTTTTTTTTTTTTTTTTTTTTTGGGGTTTAAGGGCGCTCAACTACTGAGGTCATTTGCGCCCAGTCACAGTTATTAGAGCACAGGGAATGTAGTAAAACTCAAGGGGATGGGGGACACCATAAAGGCGTGACAAAGATGCAGATAAAATAAGTAAAAAAGTTAGATGTCTGGACAAGCAAGTCAAAGTTATAAAACGCAGAACACGAGCAGCTGCTCCAGCGTCATCAGCTAAAATATCTGGTAAAGTAGATGGCAGGGACAGGACAACACGAGATTGACTAAAGCGGGGACACGATAATAAAATATGGCGCACTGTTAATGCCTGACCACAAGGGCACTGCGGGGCTGGGTCACTGGAGAGCAGGTATCGGTGGCTAAACCGGCAATGCCCAATCCGCAGCCTGGTCAGAAGGACCTCCTCTCGCCGAGAAGGTCGGGAGGAGGTTGTCCAAGCAGTTGGGAGCAGTTTTACTGCCCAGAGCTTGTTTCCTTGGAGGGATGACCAAGCATCCCACCACAAGACACAAGCCTCTTACAAACATCCCCACGAATGTCAGATGACGGGACACAATGGGAGGCTGGCCGAGGCAGGAGGACTGCAGCCTTGGCCGCAGCATTCCCAGGCACTCCTACATGTCCGGGAACCCACAGAAAGCGGACAGGAGAACCATTATCAGCGAAAGAATGGAGGGACTGCTGTAGCCGTTGAACCAAGGGATGGACCGGATAGGGAGCTCCAAGGCTCTGAAGAGCACTGAGTGAGTCAGAGCAGAGTACATACGATGAATGGCGGTGGCGGCGGGCATACTGAACGGCCTGATGGAGAGCAAATAGCTCGGCCGTAAAGCTGGGTCGAGGAGCCGGTATTTAAAGGTGGCGGCCCCGACGACAAAGGCACAGCCGACACCATCGTCAGTTTTGGAGCCATCGGTGTAAATAAAGGTGTGACCGGCAAGTCGAGCACGAAGTTCGACAAACCGTGAGCAATACACTGCAGCCAGAGTAGCCTCCTTCGGGAGCGAGCCGAGGTCAAGATACACTCCTGGAAATTGAAATAAGAACACCGTGAATTCATTGTCCCAGGAAGGGGAAACTTTATTGACACATTCCTGGGGTCAGATACATCACATGATCACACTGACAGAACCACAGGCACATAGACACAGGCAACAGAGCATGCACAATGTCGGCACTAGTACAGTGTATATCCACCTTTCGCAGCAATGCAGGCTGCTATTCTCCCATGGAGACGATCGTAGAGATGCTGGATGTAGTCCTGTGGAACGGCTTGCCATGCCATTTCCACCTGGCGCCTCAGTTGGACCAGCGTTCGTGCTGGACGTGCAAACCGCGTGAGACGACGCTTCATCCAGTCCCAAACATGCTCAATGGGGGACAGATCCGGAGATCTTGCTGGCCAGGGTAGTTGACTTACACCTTCTAGAGCACGTTGGATGGCACGGGATACATGCGGACGTGCATTGTCCTGTTGGAACAGCAAGTTCCCTTGCCGGTCTAGGAATGGTAGAACGATGGGTTCGATGAAGGTTTGGATGTACCGTGCACTATTCAGTGTCCCCTCGACGATCACCAGTGGTGTATGGCCAGTGTAGGAGATCGCTCCCCACACCATGATGCCGGGTGTTGGCCCTGTGTGCCTCGGTCGTATGCAGTCCTGATTGTGGCGCTCACCTGCACGGCGCCAAACACGCATACGACCATCATTGGCACCAAGGCAGAAGCGACTCTCATCGCTGAAGACGACACGTCTCCATTCGTCCCTCCATTCACGCCTGTCGCGACACCACTGGAGGCGGGCTGCACGATGTTGGGGCGTGAGCGGAAGACGGCCTAACGGTGTGCGGGACCATAGCCCAGCTTCATGGAGACGGTTGCGAATGGTCCTCGCCGATACCCCAGGAGCAACAGTGTCCCTAATTTGCTGGGAAGTGGCGGTGCGGTCCCCTACGGCACTGCGTAGGATCCTACGGTCTTGGCATGCATCCGGGCGTCGCTGCGGTCCGGTCCCAGGTCGACGAGCACGTGCACCTTCCGCCGACCACTGGCGACAACATCGATGTACTGTGGAGACCTCACGCCCCACGTGTTGAGCAATTCGGCGGTACGTCCACCCGGCCTCCCGCATGCCCACTATACGCCCTCGCTCAAAGTCCGTCAACTGTACATACGGTTCACGTCCACGCTGTTGCGGCATGCTACCAGTGTTAAAGACTGCGATGGAGCTCCGTATGCCACGGTAAACTGGCTGACACTGACGGCGGCGGTGCACAAATGCTGCGCAGCTAGCGCCATTCGACGGCCAACACCGCGGTTCCTGGTGTGTCCGCTGTGCCGTGCGTGTGATCATTGCTTGTACAGCCCTCTCGCAGTGTCCGGAGCAAGTATGGTGGGTCTGACACACCGGTGTCAATGTGTTCTTTTTTCCATTTGCAGGAGTGTAAATATGAACCGGAGCCTGGAGCAAAGGTGGTAGGGAGGGCAAAATCCAATTGTCGAAGCAGGCGACGGAAGCGGACTCCGGGGGGCAGCAGTGCAGACACATACAACCTATACTGACAGTCGAGAGAATCGGTGAAGAAGGACTGGTAAGAGGGGTGGTCGGGCATAGACAACAGCCGGCAGGCATACCGACACAGCAGTACGTCGCGCCGATAGGTCAATGGTAATTCGGCAGCTTCGGCATAAAGACTCTCGACAGGACTAGTGTAGAAGGCTCCGGTTGCAAGACATAACCCCCGATGGTGGATGGAGTTGAGATGGCGTAAGAGGGATGGCCGAGCAGATGAGTAGACGAAGCTCCCATAATCCAGCTTCGATCGGACTATGGACCGATACAAGCGAAGCAGGACAGTGCGATCCGCCCCCCCAAGATGAACCACAAAGATCTCTGAGGACATTATGGGAACGTGTACAACGGCCCGCCATATAAGAGACATGCGGAGACCAACACAGTTTCCTGTCCAACGTGAGCCCTAGAAACCTAGTTGTTTCCACGAATGGGAGAACAATGGGACCGAGATGTAAGGATGGCGGAAGGAACGCTTTATATCGCCAAAAGTTGATAGAAACTGTCTTCTCTTCAGAGAACCGGAAGCCATTTGCCACGCTCCATGAGTATTGGCAGTCTAGACAACGCTGAAGGCAGCGCTCCAGGAGGCATGTTCTCTGGGGACTGCAGTAGATCGCGAAGTCATCGACAAAGAGAGAGCCTGAGACATTAGGTGGAGTGCAATCCATAATTGGATTGATCGTGATGGCAAAAAGGGCTACGCTCAAGACGGAGCCCTGAGGCACTCCGTTCTCCTGGAGGAAGACGTCGGACAATACAGAATCTACACGTACCCTAAACTTTCGATCCGTTAAAAAGGAATCAATAAAAAGGGGCAGGCGACCGCGTAGGCCCCACTTGTGCATAGTGCGGAGGATACCTCCTCTCCAACAGGTATCATAAGCCTTCTCCAAATCGAAGAACACGGCTACCGTTTGGCGTATTCGCAAAAAGTTGTTCATGATGAATGTCGACAACGTCACAAGGTGGTCAACAGCGGAGCAGCGGCGACGAAAGCCGCATTGGACGTTGGTAAGTAGCCGTCGAGATTCAAGAATCCAGATTAACCGAGCATTAATCATGCACTCCATCACCTTACAGACACAGCTTGTAAGAGAAATGGGGCGGTAACTAGAAGGAAGGTGTCTATCCTTCCCGGGTTTGGGTATAGGAACAACGACGGCGTCACGCCAACGCATGGGGACCTGACCTTCGGTCCAGACGCGATTGTAGGTACGAAGAAGGAAACTTTTGCCCGCTGGAGAAAGGTGTGCCAGCATCTGAATGTGAATGCCATCTGGCCCCAGAGCAGAGGGCCGGGACAGTGCAAGCGCACATTCGAGTTCCCACATGGTAAAGGGGGCATTATAAGTTTCCAGATTCAGCGAGTGGAAGGAAGGTCGCCGAGCCTCTTCTGCCTCTTTCCTGGGAAGGAAGGCAGGGTGGTAATGTGCGGAGCTTGAAACCTCCGCGAAAAACCGGCCGAAGGCGTTGGAGACAGCCACAGGATTAACAAGGACCTCATTACCTGAGGTCAGGCCAGGTACCGAGGAGTGGGCCTTAATGCCCGACAGCCGGCGCAGGCTACCCCAGACGACAGAAGAGTGAGTAAAACTGTTAAAGGAGCTGGTGAAAGAGGCCCAACAAGCTTTTTTGCTGCCCTTGATGACTCTACGGCAATGCGCTCGGAGTCGTTTGTATCCAATACAATTCGCCAACGTAGGATGGCGGCGAAAGGTGCGTAAAGCACGTCGTCGAGCACGGATAGCGTCTTTACAAGCCTCATTCCACCAGGGGACAGAAACGCGACGTGAAGAAGAGGCAGTACGAGGAATGGAACGTTCGGCAGCATTGATGATAACAGCCGTGAGGTATTCGACCTGACTGTCACAACTGAGAAAATCGTGGTCCAGGAAGGTCGCCAGGGAGGAGTAAAGACCCCAGTCGGCTTTTGATATGTTCCAGCTAGAAGGACGTGGGGATGGGGTGTGGTGCGGGAGACGAACGACACAGGGGAAGTGGTCGCTCGAATAGGTGTCAGAAAGGACGTACCACTCGAACCGATGGGCAAGAGTGGTAGAACAGATTGAGAGGTCCAAGTGGGAGTAGGTATGAGTAGAGTCCGAGAGGAAAGTTGGGGTGCCAGTATTGAGACAGACAAGATTGAGATGGTTGAAGACATCCGCCAAGAGTGAGCCCCTTTGACAGGATGCAGGAGAGCCCCAAAGGGGATGATGAGCATTGAAGTCGCTGAACAATAAATACGGTGGAGGAAGCTGAACAACCAGGTGCATCACGTCAGCCCGACTAACTGCGGATGACGATGGAGTGTAGATGGTACAAACGGAAAAAGTAAAAGCAGAAAGAGTAATACGGACAGCTATTGCTTGGAGTGGGGTGGTCAATGGGATGGGATGGTAACAGACATCGTCCCGAACGAGCAACATGACCTCACCATGAGCTAGGATACCGTCCACAGGGGTGAGGTCATACCGCTCCGAGGTATAGTGGGTAAAGGCAATACGGTCAGTCGGGCGCAACTTGGTTTCCTGGAGACCAAGGATGAGCGGACAGTGCAGGCGGAGGAGCAGTTGTAATTCCTCCCGATTAGAGCGAATACTTATGTTCCAATGTAACAAGGCCATCGCTAGTCAAAGAAGATGGGGAACGAGACGGGGGAAGAGCTGGTCACCTCGACGGCCGCGTAGGTCCAGGTATCGAGGGAACAACGCTACAACCGGCGGGAGGCGGATCCTGTTCCATCGAGTCGTCGCCAGCTGCAGCCGCTGTCCCTAGTGGTGTAGGAGGGGCAGCACCATTTCCCGATGAGAGGCCAGCTGAGCACCTGGCAGCAGAGCATCCCGGCGAAACTGAGGATGGCCGGGAGCAGCGACTCATGGATGGAGCGTCAAACGAAACGCGCCGGGGTGGAGAGGGGGAGAGAGACTTCTTCTTGGAGGCCGCCTTGGAAGTCCGGGGAGGCACAGGGATGGTGGGCTGGACCCGAAGAAGGTCCTCACGTGTGGGGTCCGTTTTGGAACGCCGGACCTCAGAAGCTGGGGTCGCGAACGTTTCCCCGATGGACGCCTGAGAAGAGGATCGCTTCTCAGGCGGCGGGGGGGAGGAGGAGGAGGTGGAGGAGGAAGGGTGGCCCCTAGGGCAGAGGGGCCTGGGGCCACAGGGGAGGAGGACGTGGAAGGGAGGGATTTGGGAGGCGGAGGCAGAGACCCCGGATGGGGGGAGGAGGTGGATGGGGGACAGGATAGGGGTTGTGATATGGCAGAAGGAGTGGTCGCAACTGAGGCAAACGAAGTGGTCAATGGCACGGGATGGAGGCGGTCATACTTCTTCCTGGCCTCAGAATAAGAGAGACGATCCAAAGTTTTGAGTTCTTGTATCTTCTTCTCCTTCTGATATGCGGGGCAGTCTGAGGATCTAGGCGAGTGAATGCCAGGACAATTAATGCACTGAGGCGGTGGGGTGCATGTATGTTCCTCACAAAGAGGACGTCCACAATCGCCACAAAGGGGCTCAGCCTCACACCATGACGACATGTGCCCAAAGCGCAAACAGCGAAAGCAGCCCATAAGAGGCGGGACGTCGCACCGGTAGCACATCACCTTTACCTTCTCCGGGAGAACGTCCCCCTCGAAGGTGAGGATGAAGGCCCCGGTGTCGATGCGACGGTCTTTGGGGCCGCGCTGGACTCGCCGGACGAAATGCACGCCTCGGCGCTCCAGGTTGGCCCTGAGCTCCTCATCAGATTGCAGCAGGAGGTCTCGATGAAAAATAACCCCCTGCGTCCTATTTAGTGCCAGATGCGGGACAATGGACACTGGGATGTCCCCGAGGCGGTCGCACGCCTGGAGCGCCGCCGACTGTGTGGTGGAGCTGGTCTTTATAAGAACGGACCCCGAACGCATCTTACTGAGAGCCTCGATTTCCCTGAAGATGTCTTCAATGTGCTGAACCAAGAACATGGGCTTGGAGGTGGCGAACGTCCCCCCATCGGTGCGAGAACAGACCAAATAGCGGGGGAAGTACTTCGCCCCAAGCCGGCGGGCCTGTCCTTCCTCCCAGGGAGTGGCCAAGGAGGAAAGGGCAGGAGAACCAGAACTAGAGACAGTACCTTTTCTTTTGAAAGACTCAGCCGCAGAGCGACCTGATACATGTTGACGTTTCATCTGCGAAACGTCCGTCCTGATACCACCCACTCCGACCAGGGGCTCTCCCCACGGGTGCCACCCAGCCTCAGTAAGGGCCACCTGGCCAGATGACCGTTGCCGGGAGTCCTGATGCCCCAAGGAGACGGGCATCTACTCCTTTGCCGACGTGGGGAGGGTGCAGCTCAGGTATCGGCAGTACGATCCCTGTGTTGTCAGGGGGCTACAACCTAGAGGGTACATGACTACCCCACCACAACGGGCTGGCTACCGTGCTGGATTTCTGGTGCCATGGAAAGTCCATCAGGATCGTAGGTGCAGATGGGGACGCACTATGGGCGTAACTTGTACAACCCATCAGGCGTTTAGGCCTAATTTGAGGAATAGTGGGTATGGTTACAACGCCAGTACAATGCTGAGTGCCAAGGTCTTAGTGCACTGAGGACCAGTGGTACACCACGTAAGGTGTCCTTCCCCAAAAGGCTCGTACTTCTGTAGAATTTTGAAACCCCAAGGGGGTAAGGTCAAACCCCAAGGGGGACCATAACATGGAAGGCCAAAACGGTTGAAACTCCTTTTAGTCGCCTCTTACGACAGGCAGGTATACCTCGGGCCAATTCTTCCCCAGGACCCGCAGGGGGGAAGCAGAGGCTGCCAGACGTGACAGATATTTTTTTGAACATCAAGACGTGTTCGTGGGGAGGTTATGAAGTATCTTGTCATATTCGGGCCCTTTATATACTGTATATAATTACGCGTTTCACTTATTATGTAGATTCACACACTACATTACAGAGCAGCTGTAAATGGATGCAGCGAATACAAAGAATGTGAAGTTTTTTTATTTGCAAATTAACTATATCTATTCATGTGAGATGTGGGTTACTGTAACGTTGAAGTTGATTAATAAAAATAAAAGCACTTCGATGGAATCCCTATTTTCGGTTAACAGTGATAACTACCCGCAATCCTATCAGAAGTAATGATAGTGCCATAGATTACGGGCGACATCTTCAGAGGTAGCGGTAACCCGCAGTGGATAGGAAATGGTTTAAATGCTTGTTGAGGAGAACGACCGCCGAGATAACCTCATCTCGGCTCCTTTGAGGAAGATCTTACTTGTACGACTCTGAGGTCACTCCTCACGGCTAAGCGCCTGTTTCTTTACAGAGATATTAAGTCTTATTCTTTTTTTCTTAACTTCGCAGCAGAGGACTCTCACTGTCTGTTTTCTAACGCATTTTCTCAAAAACATTTCAGTCGGACTCGCCAGTTATTATTCTATCCCTTCGTAAGGGAATCAGCTGGGAGAAAAGCATGTGCGCGCCAGAAGGCCCTACAGTTACTGGCACATGAAAGTACACTGAGGTGACAAAAATCATGGCATAGCGGCATGCGCTTATACAGATGACGGTAGTACCACGTACACAATGTGTAAAAGGACAGAGCATTGACGAGGCTGTCGTTTGTAATCAGGTGATTCAAGTGGATACTTTTCCCACGTGATTATGGCCGCACGACGGGAATTTACAGATGCTGGACGCGCAGTGATTGTTGGAGCTAGAGGCATCGGACATTTCGTTTTGGATATCGTTAAGGAATTCAGTATTCCGAGATCCACAGTTTCAAGAGGGTGTCGAGAATACTAAATTTCAGGGATTGCCTCTGACCACGGACAACACAGTGACCGACGGCCTTCACTTAACGTTCGAGAGCAGTGGCGTTTGCATATAGATTTCAGTAGAGCTCTCAGTGCTTAGATACAAGCAACACTTCCAGATATAAATGCAGAAATCAATGTACGAAGAACGCACGACAAATGTATCCTTTAGGACAGTGCAGCGAAATTCGGCATTATTGGGCTACGCCAGCAGACGACCAGCAGTGTGTCTCTGCTAACATCATGATTCCGCTTGCAGTGCCTCTCCTGACCTTGCGACCATATCGGTTTCACCCTAGGTAAACGAAAGCTGTAAGGTGTCAGGTAAATCCAACACCTTCCATGAAAACCCTGACATGATAAGCAAATCCAGTAGTATGTCACATAGCTCCGAATAAATCGTGACATTAAATTAACTAAAGTAAAACGAGTAACGAGTGAGCAAATGGAATACCACAGACTAACACAAGAATGCCTAAATGCATGTCATACCTTCCCACCGTGAGACAGACGCAGTTCCGAGGGGAGAAGAGAGAACAGAAGCCGAGAGCAGAACCGTGTTAAGCTAGAAGGCCCTACGATAAGGGACGGACGGACACCCATGTCGCCAGTTAACCGCTAGGACCACCCCCCAGCCCATGTTAAAAGCTAGAGCCTCCCTGAAGAACAGTATAGATCTTACGATAACACAAAAAGGTCTACCCCAGCCGCAAGTTTTAGCGTGAGACTTTTTCGCGTCTCTGTTACGTTGCAGACTTTAAAAACATTGGCCCACCACTCATTGGATAGACAGAATTTTTGTAGGCGGAGCTTAAGGTTAACATTGAGACCCTGATTGATCAGATGAAAACACAGCCAGATAGTTTTTTTTTTAAACCAACTTCGGTAAATTGTAGTAGGGAGAAGTTAGGACGAGAGTTGCTTCCATAGACGGCGAGGTGAGCGGAGCTGTGCTGACCACCGCCCCCTGACGAACACCGGCAAGGTAATGAATGCACGCGATGCCGCATAACAGCGCATAAAGCTTCACTCAGAACTGCAGAAGTCTCATCTGTTACACCCCCTTTTTGCGTAATACTAGTGTCGATCGTAAATTAAAGGTCATGGTGTTCACATTTGCCACTTTAAGTAAAAATCTGAAACGCAATGATTTTTCTGTTATATAGTTATTCAGAAGCCACATCAGCCACTGTAATTTACGACAATGTAGATAAGTAATTAAAGGTAATTGTGGGTCACTGTAGACCATTTTGATGGTTTTCTCTCTTGTGAAACTTAATTTAAACCTAGATTATAGATGTGATATGGTATAGGTCATCCTTCGATCCATTGTAGAAGTTGGAAACCCACTCAGGGAATATTCGTTCACATTTTTGTTGAACGCAGTTGGTTTTTACCATCCTGTATTAAAACATTTCCTTCTATCAATAGTGCAATTTATAAACAATGTTTTGTGAGTAGAATAAAATTTCCAATGGTAAACTTAACTGCTTTTTCGACGTTGTTTTACCAGCTAACTAAAAATAGGAAAGCCTTGAACCCCTTCCACTAAATTTAGTTAGTATTAAGATTCTTTTACAGGGAGTGCAGTCGAGCTGACGCTGAAATCATTAAGTATTTAGTTATATCATCGCTAGTCTCACTGAACTCTTCTGAACTCTACATGTCATGTGTGGTCTGGCGTCTCCTTACCAGCAACAGGTCCCAGGTTCAAACTAGTCAATTCCCTAAAAAACACGCTCAGAGCGTCGTTGCGCGAAAGTGGTAGGGAGACACGTTATAGAACAAACAGACACCACGCAGAATGTTAGAAGTGCCTCTCCTGACCTTGCGACCATATCGGTTTCACCCTAGGTGATTGAAAGCCAGTGGCCTGATCAGATGAGTCGAGATTTTCGTTGGTAAGAGCTGATGGTATGGTTCTAGTGTGTCGCAGACCCCACGAAGACATGACCCAGGTCGTCAACAAGGCACTGTGCAAATTGATGGTTACTCTGTAATGATGTTAACTGTGTTTAAATGGAATGGACTGGGTGCTCTGGCCCAAAGGAACCCATCAATGGCTAGAAAAGAGCGTATACGCTCTGCTTCTAGACTGTTTGTGTCACAATTATAGTCATATGTTATTGGGCACTTTCTTTCAGTTGTCAAGGCTGTACGCCTGGTTGGTTAGGAAGGAGTTGAAGTTTGTGATGTCTAAGATGGGTGAAATCCCGAAACGCGTAACATGTTCTAATAAAAGAGTCAATTGAACAACTCATGACTTTATTGCGATTGTACAGCGTTGATTGCCAATTATTAAAAGAAGATGTGATACGGTATTAGGAGATATCCCATGACTTTTGTCACCTCAGTGTAGATCGGACCTATTTAGTGCAGAGCCATCCATTGTCACTCAATGCCTTCATTGCTGCTACATTTTCAGTATGGACATGTATGTAAACGTCATATATGTCATAACGACCGGAATTTCTGATCAGGTTATTTCTGCGTTTTTAACTACCACATTAGCTTTCCCTCACTTCTGTAAGAGTAGCGCTTATTCACACAAATACAAACCAGCAAACTGTATCACGACGACTGTCTCACAAACCAATGAATGGTAGCACATCTGTTAAAAAAGTAACTCAGATGCGCGTCACAGTGTTTCTTATACGAAAACACCTTCGTGTGCATTATATTAATGACAGTTCGTCATTTCTGTATTCTAGCTGCTGTAGCTCCAATCTAAATGACTTCAGGACATCCATAATAAAAGAGCTTATGTACATGTCGCTCCAGGAGATAAGAGTCCAATACATGCGATTTCAGGCTTCCTTGGCGTATTTCTGCTATGAAATCTTCACGGGTTATCAGCCGAGGGGCGTCGTCTTCTAGTCGCAACGTTTCAATGGATTGCGTATCCATCATCTTCAGGCATATCCATCATCTTCACCTGAAGATGATGGATACGCAATCCATTGAAACGTTTCGACTAGAAGACAACGCCACTCGGCTGATAACCTGTTAAGATTTCATAAGAGTCCAGTATGTCTGCAGGGTGCAGCAGAATCTTTATGGCCCAGGCTGGATGTATCTCAGGCGTCAGAAGAAGAGACTCCCACTGACTGCCGCTGTACTGAGAGACGGAGAAGTTCGAGTGTCTCACATCAAGCTTTATGTCTCTCATGGCGACCTTGTGCTGACATCTCCCACACAAACCTAACAGTATCTCTCTGACAGCGTTCTGAAAAGTTTTGTGTGTGCGTGTCCATACATTTTTTGGCCAGCTCATATTTCCATATCACCAATCAAATCATTTAAGAAGAAGTGCATTTTTAAATTGAAAAACACTCTCTGTGCCTATCCAAGTACACTTCATGTTGTTCTGGTCGATATTGTTTTAGAGCACTGTTGAAGTTCAGAATGAATAGACGCCAACTACAGGAGTAAATATTTTGTGTATGGACAGTTAGTCCAACTGTCTGTACTTTGTGCGATATGATTCAGTGAGAGCAGCGAGTACAGGTAGGGGAGCAGTGTATGCTCTAACAGTAATTTTGCTGACATCAGCATCAGCAATCCAGCAACTGATGGCATAAGCATAAGCTTTCACAGAATCGCTGACGTCACCAACCAGCACTCGCACAATGATATCAACCCTCCCGTTCACCCCATGGCCAACGGCCTTATACGGATGGATTAGCAGGTCATCAGTGGCGCATGAGCTCGACGGACCCACCCTCCCACTATCTGAGTAATTTTAATTTTTATAATTCGATTCGACAAGTGTATCTTAGGATCTGTGGGTCAATCCAACATGAAGCCCCACCAACAGCTGCAGCGGCAGCGATAAGCTGGGAGGAATAAGACTATCAGTAAGTATCTGACAATTAATTTTTCATAAAAGTGTGGTAATTATCAGCAAAATCCACCTGTTTGTGTGTGCACTTTGCAGCGCTCCAAAGCAGCACGATGGCTCTAGCTAACGTCACACAACTGGCTGCAAGACTTAAGAGATCTATTCTTACATTACATTCTCGCTTTTCCATTGCTAGGCTTGGAGATCTATTACACATGTGTATTGCAGATGCGCTGACTTATTCTAATAAATTCATTATGTTTATACTTACGTTTTTGTTGTCATTGTTACATACGACACATGCAAGTGTTCCACGACACACTAGCGCCTCAGCAGCAGCAGCAGCAGCAGCAGGAGTCGCTCTGCCAAATCTCTTGTATCTTTTGTTGTTCGACCATGCCATAGCAGAAGCTGCAACTGCCTGTAGTGCGAAGAGGCCTTAATCCAAGCCTGGTGGAACTGCCTTAACTGCTACTACCAAAAATACAGCATCAGCCTTCTGTACTAACTTTATTTGGACTCCCAAACATCTTACACCCATGCATACGCCGGAGTTATACCACAACTACAGCACAATTCTGTTACACATACGCTGCACATACGTTGACATACGCCGTGAAATCAACTTTGACATTGGAAATGTCGATTGTGCCGAATCTGGAAATCAGTAAAACTGCCTATAAAATTGGTAAACTGGTAAGACGCAAAAACTGCAGATTGCTGTAATTGATACAGCACACCAAAATTCACACATACCAGCCAAAACATTGTTCACTTAATGTGAATATGTGTATCTGAATATTATGAAAACGCATTCAATCTTGCAGTAAAAGAAATGTGCAATCTAACTAATTAGCTACCTGTCGTTAAATGAAAGTCTTCACTCCACTTGTCAACTCGAGGAAGGGGTAATCACAGTATAACAAGGTAGCCTGTAAAGAAAATTATCCAAATGCAGACTTCAGGCGTTACCAATTAAGAGATTATAAGCATGACGTCGCTTTTAGTTACTTTAGGGCACTTGCTTACGCTATGTACACCCTATTTCATAGCTTGACTTCGATGCCCAGTTTTCTTTTTAATTTACATAACACATTATCCATGCTTAAGGGCTTAATGCTCCAATAGACTAACTGCAGAATACTGTTAAACACCACACATAGATTGGCTTTTGCTGCATGCAGGGGGGCTTAATACTAGAATGCGATAGCAAGTTACTGCGGAGCGCTGCCGTCGTATTTTCAAGTAAAACTTTCATTTCCGAATCTTTTTTTTTCAAATGAATAGCGATTAAAAACTATTATACCAGTGGTTTTAAACTCTGCAAACTCGCTGCGTAAAATATAAGCTTATCAAGTCGTTAAACTGAGCTTTATAAACAGATTTTTTCTTCCATCTCGTAATGCAGTAAATGGTCTCGATCCCGACATTGTCAACCAGTATTCCACCTTACAGCTCCTCACTGATATCCTTCTGCCCTTAAAGAAATATGTAATCCTTCCCTGTGCATCTGCAGTGGTTGTACGTATTTAAGGAAATGCTGTTTACATTCATCATTGTAGCAGTTGTCTGAAATCAATGTAACTGTTTCTCTGGTTTCCTAATTTCGATCTCCTCTATAACCATTTCTCTTTTTTCTTAATGTGCTTAACACATTAACAATTTGTTTAGCACCCATTAGAAAAACTGCAGAACATTACTGAACACCACACAAAGCAGGTGTTCCATAAGCAATTTCTTCACTGATATTACATGGAAGTAACTAGCGTAGACGACAGTTGTAAACACTGTTTGTTGTCCTTATATAACCCAACCACAACTATTGTAATTTAGTATGCTTTTACCTAAATAACAGAAAACCCTGTATCTGTGTTGCCCTCTTACTAAATTTAGTTTAGTTCGCAAATAAAGTACACTATGGAAGGATAGTCCTGTTAATAGGAAAAGCTAATCAATAGAGTTACTCTTTTTACTGGTTCTGACCGTGCGTTGTGTCTAATGGAAAAGAAAATCAGACTATTCACTTTTACATACAGTAGCCCAGCTACTCGGCTAGCAGTAAGATGTTTCCAGACTTCACCCAGGGCATTTTTGTGCAAATTTGCAGCCAAAGCTTCTCCTGCTGCACAAGTATGTTGCCGCAATCACTGATTCCTACAGAGTGTGTGACTTACTTCCCGCACTTGCTCTAGGTAGTGACGCAATTCGCCCTTGCCACCTTTTCCACTCCCAAGATCCACTTTCTTTCAAACAAAAGCACACTGTGAGACGTGGGACTTAGGTTTGGTAGGAAAGGTGTGGACGGGGCCTAATCAGTTACCGTTGGTTGCACAGAAAACACATTCACTTTATTTTTAAAAAACAAAACTCTCAACAATCATTTTTTTAATATTTTACTACTCTGGGGGCTGAAACCCTTACTAGAAGAATTGCAAGTTATTGTCGGCTGAAGGCCACAAGCAATATTACAAACAATCAACGACTGAAGGCCTGAATAAGAAGGTTCAAAATTATTTGTCAGCTGAAGGCCAGAACCGATTTCAAAAATACACAAGGCCTGAAAGCTGAATTACAAAGACGTCTGGACAATTACAGCTTAAAAATACTAAAACCCTTTCTAATAATCTTAATAACTTGTAACAAGCTATAGTGACGGCTGAAGGACTCACTAAAACAGGATTGAAAATCATTTGTCAGCTGAAGGCCACAAGCAGTGTTACAAACTATTAATGGCTGAAGGCCTGATTAAGAAACGATTCAAAATTATTTAGGGCTGAAGGCCACAAGCAGTGTTACAAACAATTAACGGCTGAAGGCCGTAATTACAAGTGGGGAAGGAAATATCATGTTAAAACATTAGGGTAAATTTTAAGCAATTATGACAACGTCTCCAAATAAGATGGAGTGATCCACAGACAGTGCTCCCTGCATCGACCTGAGGAAGGTGACTACATCTGTGTAAGCGGTGAGACAGGCTGCCTAGAGTTGTACTCACGTAACAGGATGGCAACTCACACTAGGCGTAGCTTGAGCGCCGACAGACCGACTAACTAACCAATCCGCCTAACGTCCGACGTCCGATCACCGGTACTACGATGGAATATTTTTTGGCAAGGGAGAAGAGACGAACGGCACCACGTCTTCAGAAACACACCGAAAGCTGAAGGAAACACTATCACCAAGGTAGATCTCCCAAAAACGTATGCACAGTACAGTTCAAGAGGCTGTCAAGCAACACGCCATGACAGAGAGCATCAACATAACGAGGAAAGGTACACTACCGGAAATTGCACTAACTTCAAGGCCAGGTAACTGGTGCGTTATCGGCCACAAGGCAGAAAATACCGCTGATTGCACTTCACTAATAAGAATAATACTAAATCCAAACTATCATCAAGGAGTAGAAGGTGGCTAATAGCTTCCGCCAAGCTGACAGACTCCACTTGTTGCGGTTGGTCTCACCGACCCTGGGAGCAGTAACACGAAAACAACAACAAAATCTCAAACAGTGAAGGTTTCAGTACTGGACACGGTTCACACAACTTCAAACACCCTGGATTCGGTCGTCACCTATAGCCCCTCGGTCCGACAGTACTTGCACACCGCCAGCAGTCCCGGCTGGCCCTCACTATGTGGACCTCCTCACTGCTCCGTCCAAAGCCGAATTGCCGACACCAAAACGCAGGCAGCATTTAAATAACTGGACATTAGAAACCTCACAAGATACACATGGATCCGCGAAGACAATTCTACAATGCCTCCAACAACACCAAAACCAGTCACTGAGAAACAACACGGACGAATTATAAGTCAGCAAAAACACGTAGGAGCTAGAAGCCATCAGAAAACCAAATGCACATCGTCCGCTGCGACGGCTGACTGAACGACCAACCAAGTCAGGCACGGAAAAGATCCCAGTATAAATCAGCAACTGCGATTTTATTGCCATGAGGGCACTTTGAAGGACGGACACACACACAGAGGTGAAAGTTACACTGCTCTAACATTACGGTCCATTCAACTAAAACTCACTGGATTCGGTCCTTGCTTGGTCGTGCACTCTCGCGACCACATCCTTCCGTCGGACAGTGCATCTGTGTCGCCAGCGATCAGGCGAGTAGTGGCTGTCCGGTCCTCTCTGCCGCTCCGTCCCAATTCCCTCCCCGGACGCACGACGACCCAGAAATACTAAGGCCGCTCCAAAGATGGTACCACAGTACACGGACACACAAGGCGAGCCAACGTAGTGGTGCCAGTGAACACACTATGAAAACAAGACGCCACTATCGCTATTAGAAGATGCCAAGCTATGAACGGCATCAACGTGAGCCACACATGACTCACACGGCTTTTAGATAACACCTACTTCTTACATAACACCTACTTCTAACAATGTTCGTAACTGTGACCTTTTCTTACAGTTGTCAAGTTTACATCAAAATGAAGTTTATACACGCAAATATTTTTTAACACAAAATGCCATCATAAAATTGTTTAACGTAATAAACAGTTGCTATGGCTTGCACAATCACTGGTTTTCTAGAGGTTTTCTTTACTTGTGCTAAGAATAAGGACATGACTCATTGTCTCCATGACAGTAATCACGGATCTGGAAAGCATAGCTACACATCTCTTGATAAGTGGCTGCCCTGCCAGCACAGATTTCTGTAAATAGTAGTATCTACGTCTCAAGCAGACTTTATGCATTACATGCAACGACATAGTGTTCTAACACTACAACAGAGAACATTATATGCATTAATGTGATTAAGTACCACCACGCTACGCAACTGTCAATATGCACTAGCATAAATACCGACCAGCCTCTCCCATCCAATCTACAATTATTTTCCACCTCCATAACACATTTCCGATTTTCGAGGTGAGTTATGAACAAAATACATGGATTTGTTCGTCAGCCTGGGACACTTACCTGTTTGGATTTATAGATGTGTGGATAACTCCATGTTTTATGTGTAATGTGATGTAGCACCATCAAAAATGCATACTTCGAACTACTACTCTAACCCATGTGTAGATGTCGAAGCGTTTCCAATTCGAGCAACAGCTTCAGTTCTCATATCATTGCCCCTATACTTACTGCACCAAAATGCATACTGATCGTGTGTGTTATCTGACACTTATAGGCAAGGCAAGTGACGTTTCTGTGTGTGTACTGTGCAGCTGTCAACCTGAGACTGGCAGAGGACGCAGCACCTCAACAGACGCTGCCGGCATGGCATTCTGCTGCTGTGCAGTCTGTTCCTATGTTCATTTGCAGCTATGCATCGAGATGTGGTGCCGACGCATATGTGGGCTCAAGAGACACGTCATTCCAGTATAGAGGTGATGATCGCTAGATGGCGCAGCAGGCGACTGTGTAACTTATGTAAAACCTTAATATCGTAATGAAATTTAAATGAAGTACAGAATATAAATGTTTTTGCAGCTGAATTATTAGCACCAGTACAGCTCATCTTATAACTGAACTAAAAGGGCTTTAACTGATATCAATATGACACAGCAATAAGATGCTAATAAACTTATATGAAACAAGTGATCTAATTTTATGTAATGCTCTACCAAAGTGTCTCTGTTTAATTAGCACACACGTTCTCATAATATAAAGAATATCATTATCAAATAAATTATGGACCATATGTGAAGTCAAAATGATGGTAGACAATTATTCTCATAATGACGGTAACAAGTAATAACAACAGATTACTCGGCTATACAAGAGAAAAAGATACGAAGTAAGTGATAATGCAAAGGACATAAAAACATATAATTCATGTTTAAAACTGCATGTTGCTCAGTACCATGATACTAATACTCTCCACCACCAGGTTGACATTCCATCTCTTAAGAGCAGAAACGTGCAGATTGAGTAATTATGTGCTATGCACATAGCACCAGTGAAACGAGTCCTTGTAGGCATCCAATTCAAGGTGTTAATATTACCCCAGGTCTAGGTTAAAACAGGTATAAAATAGGAACCAATGTGATAAAACTGTCTCCCTCAGACAAAGCGTAATAATTTATTTTTGTATGTCTGTATTGTAAGTAATGTGCATGTCTTTGAAAAGAATATGGTGCAATTTTTGAGGGCTAGGTGTGAATGTAACGATACTTCGATTACTGCCAACTATTTAACAGTAAATCCTAGTATAATGATATGATAGTGTGCTTATCTGCTTTTCTCAATTTCCACAGGCATGTTTAATGTATGAGTATGTAGTATATACTAAATGCAGCTATCAATAATTTGTCACTCAGGGCTTAGGTGTAATGTCACCCAGGTCTCAGGTGTAGCAGGTAAATGACAGAAAACCAATATGACTAAACTGCTGTTTAGTATGGCATATAACAATATACATGCATATACATGTATAAAAAGAGCAGTTGTAGAGATGAGTCATAAATGTTGCCTAATTCTAAGTGGTAATGTTGCCAAGGTGTATATTATAGCAGGTATAAGATAGGAACTAATATGATTAATCTGCCTATCTAGAAACGAGTATAATAACATATTCCTGAATATCTGCATTGTACATCATGTACATGTGCTTGAAAAGATATAGCAGCAGTTCAACCAGATGTCAGTCTCATCATATGCCTTGGTTAGTGGCTTATATTAAATAGAAAATAAGAGTATGAAGGTCCTGAGTATTCGAGTTGATTCCTATTGGGCCTTTTTGATTCTGAAGACAGGATTTCAAAATATTGTCAGTTCTGAAGCCTACTGTGATATTAGATTATTTAATGTAGTGATCAGTTTCTTCAGATATGTCACTCTGTAAGGCCTCGAAATGTATCTTTTGCTTTCCTTTTTACAGTTTTTTCTAAAGAATTGTTTATTTATACTTAATTTATTGTTAACATTATCACACCTGTTTCTTTGTAATCGTTAATATTTGTTATCTATTGAAGTATCATAAGCTGCTTCAGAATCACATTTTGTGGCAATGGCACGTTAAGTCCAGTTATAAGATGAGCTGTAGTGATGCTAATAATTCAGCTGCAAATACGTTTATATTCTGTACTTGTGCAGAATTAAGACATCTTATATAGTACAGCGTATTGTACAGCATTTATGATGGCGTGTGTACATATTAGTTTGTGATAAATACTGAATATGTATTACACCTTTAGTAGGCTCTTATTATCATTTTCTCTTCAGTTATGTCATTTCATTTTCAGTTATTATCAGTCAGAGCTCTGGTCGTTCAATTTTTTAAGATGGACTGTACTGATGAAATTTAAATGTATTTATATCCCGTATATCATTTAAATTTCATTTGTATACTAAAATTTTACACAAGTTACACAGTCGTCTGCCAGCAGTGTCTAGACGTCATCGCCTCAAGCAGCTCATCAAACGTAGCAGCTATCAGACATGTCATTACTGCAGTTGTGGCAACTCATGTTTAGATGATGTGTATTTCAAATGCTGTGTTTCTTTAGCATTGTAATGACCATCAGCTGCAATACTATACTCACATACCATGTTGTAATAACGTACTTTACGATGGTCTCTACTACAAGATAACACAAATAGTGATTAAACTGTGTCAGTTACTAAATTTTAAAGCATAACATCTTAAGTAAAACGATAACTGTTACATGTATATATTCATTCTAGTGGATAGTTCTGAGTTTTGTAAATATGTTCCCTCATTTTCACTGCCTCTTTCTTACATTAACATACGTTTTTCAGTTTTATGAGCTTCGTTGTACTTGATTTGTTGTGAACGATTTAAAGTTGTTTTACCTATACTTAATGTATGGTTGTTGCCTCTTTAAAAAAGATTTTAAAGATGTGTTGAGCTGTTGTCCTAATTACAATATCAAGAATATTTTTATGGTAAGCATCCTGTTATTACATCTTGTTATATGTATTTGAACTTTACTATAGCTTTATGTGCAATTTCGTATTTTGGATCTGTAATTTGGTTTGTATAAGCTGTTTATGTTGCTGTATTCATTTCTACAATTTTAAATCTTAGATGTGAAGATGACTTGTATATAGCAGAAACTGATAATCAATATAAAAAGTTATTTCTTATCTTTACTTCGAGGACTTTGAACCCTTAACATAAAAAAGTTTTATATTTGTTGCATAACATATTGGAAAGTCGAAGTACTTCAAACAGATTGCACTTCCCCGTGGTAACAATCATAGATCCTAAAAACTTGGTTCATACGGAAAAAGACTGAAGCTTTCTGCACATGTCATGCAATGGACCACGGTTCAAGGCAATCAGAGGGAGTCAATATTGACTTACAAGTAAATTATAACTAATGATCACAGAAATAGTTATTAAATGGAGTGCTATCAAATTGTTCATGAAATGATTTTTTTTAATGAACGACTTGGCATGGATAGAGAGTCCTCCAACATATGTAGAAGTAACCACAGAGAATTAGTTTGTCACTCTTAATATTTGTGTTAATTACCTAGCAGAAAATTTTAACACAAACCTCAAGTTGTGGAGGTGTCTATATCGAAGTGCTACATGAAAAAGCTGCACATGCTGATACGATTTGAGACTGGTGTCTAGAGAGACAACTTGGTTGGAAAGTTCATAAATAAATAATTCGGCAGGTCACAAATCAGAACATGTCAGCTCGTAGAAATTGTTGGGTATAACAATTTGTGGAGATATGATGTGGTACTGTCACACTAGAATAATAGCTGGATAAGCAAGTACTAGACTATGGTCCATAGGTAGAAAACTGGAAAAGGAATCAGTAGATACATGCGGATGAGAATAAAACGGTTGTTACTTAAGTTTATAGGATCCACATCAAATGTGACTATCTGGCGACATCAAAAATACGTGCAGAGGGCAAAACGTACGGTCATAGGCTTCTTTCAGGGTGTCATGGTAATCCTGCAGAAGCAACACTGCAGAAGATGGAGATCAGCTACACCACAAGAGACTGCAAAGTATCAAGATCAGTACTAAGCGAGGATTCTGTGATTAAACTAGAGCCAACTACACATCATTCGCTTAGGCACAACGAAGACAAGGTTAGATTAATTACCTCATGGCCAGAGTAATTTAGGAGGTCATTCTTCCAGTGCACCAGTACACAGTTCTGCCATCTTTGACATCAGCTGTGGCTCTAATCTGGCTGGTCGCCTAGTCGAACAGTGCTTGGATGTGAGGGGAGGATATGTCGTTCAGTGCTGCCTCAGCTCTGTCTCAGAGGTCAGTGGCTGCTGACAGGTGGCTTTCCAGTCTCTCAGCAACCAGCGACAAAATGTTTACAGTGGCTGGCAGAACTGGGGAAAATCCTGATCAGGGGAAACTTCTAAGCTCTGTATCCATCGTATTGAAGTATGGCGTGACAGCATGAGCACCATGTAGTCTTCAACTTATTTGTGCAAATATAATGCCTGAGCCGAACATATGGCAGAATCATCGGCTTGAAAAGTCGGAAGTGTAGTGGTGTCTCTCCAAATTAGCGGATATGAAATAAGTGCCAGATGGCACACTGTAGTACGACGCTAGGTGCTGGGCGTCCATGACGGTGACGAATTCAACCTGACAATCTTCTCTCTCCTTGGAGCGTTAACACAGGGAAACGTCTGTCGTGATGCTGAAGTCAGAACAGGGACTCGTCTGGAAAGACGACGTGCTTAACCTCTCAGAAGGTCGTTGTGCAGCACACCATTACTGGCGATCCTTTCACTGTGTCTGCGTTGAGGATACCCACCACCACGGTCGTCGTGCTGACGGTCAGCTGAAACACTGATCGTTTTCCCGTGGAAACATGTGGTGCACCTGACGCCATGTTGACGTTTATTCATTTCGTGGTATTGTGATTTTAATAGTTGATAGCGTTGATGTAGCTAGAACTAGAGTGGCTGCCTAGCTGGGATGTTAGCAGATATTTACATAATCCACTTAGAACAAACATTTAAGGTTAACAGTCACATAAACAACAAACTCATCTACTACAAAAGGTAATGTTGATAGTACAATAATTCTTTCTGATGGTACGTATGGGTAAATTGTCACATTAACATCAGACCTGAGCAGCATCAACAGAAACGTTCAATTCAGTGATGTGCATGAGACCAGCAACAGTACCAATTTCTTAACTTAAAAATCGCCAACAAGAACCACAAACACCATTTTCAAAGTTATAGAAAACCGACAACTACTGATGTGTGTATCAACAGCTCATCTTGTCATCCAAATCAGCATAACATGACATATTTTAGCTCCACACTAAATGGCAAACGTAAGACTGCACTTGAACCAGTTGAAAAAGAAAGCAATGTCAATAAAATCATAGCTTCAAAATACTGATACAGCTCTCTCATGATAGATAGACTATCACTAAAGTCCAAAAACAGTCAGACAACAAAGCTTCTCATCAGAACAATGCACTTAACACAAGATAAGGTAAAAAGCGCTAGAAATATGGACTACTTTTCTTAGGGAGCATATCTTACAAAACAAAGAAGCAATCCGTTTCAAAACACGAACATTTAGATAAGCTTCCACACAAATAACGATCTTGAGCAGATAGCAATTCACAACTTAAAGAATAATGAACCCCTGTAGAGAAAATCTGCCTGATACAAACTCAGCTGCCAAAGTTGCCCGTCCTACTATATAGGATGAATTGAAAGGAGCTTTGTGACTCATTTAAAAGAGCATATAGATGTCGTACGTTTGAACAACATAACGAAATCCATGTGCACAATGTGCACAACTATCAAAAATCACGGAGTAAAAAGCACTGAAGACCACATGAAATGATGCTGGAAAATGTGCCTTATGAATTTGCTTGAAGAGATTGAAATATATGTACATAAAAGCAAATCACCACGAAGTCTGATCAGTGAATAGACAGAGGTAGTCAGTGGTGTCTATCTTTAAAATTTCATTCACCTGCTTTCTAGTCCAAAATAAGCACAACACCATTTCACAGTAACAAGATGCAGGCACTAACTCAATATGAAATAGTGCATAAAATATTACACCTTGCTTATTCATACAATGTCTTCAACTAGCTATGAAGCGTTAATATAATGTCCACTATTGTAATATTTAATTATGTACATATATCCGGAAAATTTATGTGCCATTCCAGTAACAGTTTATAACAAACTGGCTTGTTTATTTGTTTATCTTGATTTCCATCGGTTGTCATTTAATATAAGTTGTACATAATGAAACGTTTGAAGTTTGTAAAATTTCTACTGTCACATCAATGTACATACCCAAAATACCTCTGATAGAGAAATTCTTTGGCATTGTTATGTTTGTGATACCGCCATCCTTCCACGTGGCAAAATTTTTTGGTGCATGAGTGGTGCTTTACAGTCTGTGTGTACACATACAGGATTGATAATTTTAATTCATAATGGGGAACAACTCAAAATAGAGATGAGATACAGCCAAATGCCTTACATAAAAGATATAACTGACAAAGAGGGTAACACATTACTGCTAATGGCCATGACATTCAACGTCATTTTCAAGACTATTTGGAGAATAAATTTATTTATTCAATGGGAACCCTAATATCTGATTTAAGATTTGAAAAGAGCAGCCACTTTTGCCTACGGAATCATACACTATACAGAGTCATGGCATGGTTTAATAAAGGTCAAGTAAGCAAATTTGTTTTTAGTTGTGTTACGGATTAACTCAGAATAGAGGAGGGATGCAGCAAAATACACTGTTAGATACAAATTAGAAGCCGCCTGAGGGGTCATGTATGATTACCAATATCCGTGATCTTAAAAGTGATTATTGACAGTCATTCGAAGGCTGAGTTTCGTTTCAGGGAAATGCCTATATGTGACATTGGATTTGTAAATAACGAAGATAAACTCAAACTTCAAATTTTAAGTAAGGTGTTTATTGGCAAAAATAAAAACATCGCCACTTATAAAATTTATTTTGACATCTATAAGACAGAGAAAACATCCATAAGATAGAGATCATTAATTATTAGTCGCTGAGTGAATCCCGTCACATCTCATTCCTCAGAATTTCTATCTAACATTATTTGTGCTTTATCCTTCTATTATTCGAAGTTAATCCCTACTACAACTAACAACATATTTGTTTATTTGACCTTCATTAACCCAGGCAATTATCTTGAATAACTATCATTTTAAAAGTAAAATTTGCCACTTTTTCAAATCTTAAATGAAATGGAATGGATCAAATTAAAAAGAAAAATAGAAACACTTTAAACTTCAAATCATGTTCAGTGTCCCGGCCATCATTAGCAGACATGTGTGACACATGTTTGCTACCCCACCTACAACGTTGATCTCAAGCATTTTGTCGTTTCTCGTTTCTATCCATAGTTATTCCCGATTATGGATTAAAATGGTCAACAGTGAGTATCAAAAAGTGCTTCATATGGTCTTCGCTATGCACGAAAACAAGCAGTCTGCATTGCAACATAACTGTGCGCAATTTTCAAAGTAAGTAAATAAAATGTTATTTATAGTAATCTGTTTGCATCGTTCGGAATTGGTATGAAGCACAGTTACCGTTAAAAATATAGTTTATCACGTCGTATTTTGGTTGTAGGGCACCATCACTCCCAGAAATTGGCAGCACATTAATGAATCCAAACTGCCACAAAAAGATGTACCTTTACGTCAACAAGCCGTCTGATGATGAACCTATCGATTCGAAACCTGCAACATCGCGCTGCATAACATGGCTGGTTACTGTTATCTCTTCAGCAAACTTCAACCTGTGGTCAATAAAACCTGTCTAAGCAGCTGGTGTGGTAGTCTCACGGCGACTGCCCAACATTCCGCAGATGATTACTGGGTGCACGAGACGTGCGAGACCCTCGCACCTCCGTCCGTGGCAGCGCTGGCCCTGGCACGCCTGGTGCCGTGCAGCTGGAGCCGTGGGCTTTCCCCACCAGTGGAGTGGGAAGCCCCGTGACCTGCAGGGGGAGTCCCGCGGCCTGCAGTGGGAGACCCGCGGCCTGCACGGGGTTCCCCGGGTCCCACGGCAGAAGAGGGATGTGGCGGCGCCCTGGCAGTGGTCGGCAGCCTTCAGGGACAGCAGGCCAGGAAGCTGTTCTATACAGACTTTCCGTGCCGCATCGCTACCGACTGCATCGACACCTGCCATGTACACGGGTGAGTATGACACTGAAGGCCACATCTAGTAATCGTATGCCTGATCCTCTCCTCTGCTTCTTAAATTTATTCTCTACGCTGCCATCTACTTTTCTTATTTTCTCAGACTGACGTCCATCAGTAAACATTGGTCACTTCCTACGAGACATTGGATAAACGCTTGTGACTCCTGTATATGCGAGGGATGTTTCATAAATGATGCGCACTAACTTTTTGTTTTACTTACACATTTACTTATTTATTCCTTTTCAATATATCTTTACAGTCCTCGAATATATTCTGCCTGCTTCCATATAACTGAACCCCAACATCTCGAAAGCCCTATTATTCCATCCAAGACATCACTTCCTTTTGTCTATCAAATGGCTTGAGTAACGGTGGTAGGAATCTGTTCCAGAGAAACATAACGACGTCCATGTACATCTTTTCAGCTTCCGCAACAATTAGAAATCTAGTCGATTCTTGTCCGGGCTGTAGGGAGACTGTTGCAAAGCTTTCCATTCGTATTTTTGCAGTTTTTGGGCTACAACTGTGGTGTCACAGCCCGACACCACACTTGCTAGGTGCCTTTAAATCGCCCGCGGTCCGTTAGTATACGTCGGACCCGCGTGTCGCCACTAGCAGTGATTGCAGATCGAGCGCCGCCACACGGCAGTTCTAGAGAGACTTCCTAGCACTCGCCCCAGTTGTACAGCCGACTTTGCTAGCGATGGTTCACTGACAAAATATGCTCTCATTTACCGAGACGATAGTAAGCATAGCCTTAAGCTACGTCATTTGCTACCACCTAGCAAGGCGCCATTACCAGTTACTATTGATGCTGTAAAACATGTAACGTCAACAGCGATGTTCACCAATTATGGATTAAAGTTAAGTATTCTAGCAGCTACGTACGTTTTTTGCTAGTCTCATTTCCTTGACCTGTTCCAGACCTCACGCCAGCCTGCGTGAGCTAAAACGCGTGCCTTTTGGCTTCTTCTCATAGTGGGCTGGCTCTCTTGCCAATCCACAACAACAACACTTCCCATATGCTAGCGAGTATCGTCATGGAGAATGAGCGGCGTAGCCTTGAGCAACTGACGACGGGTTTTGTGCATTTTTAGGCTCACGTTTTCCATTAATTTACGATAATACACTACTTTCACACTTGTTTCACATGGGACTGCATCAGTCATGACGATTCCTTGTGATCATAAGTAAAGATCATCAGTTGCCTGAGTTTTGGCCGAACGGGTAGAAAATTTTTTGGAACAAGAGATTCGGAAGGTTTCCACTCATTGGACTGTCATTTCTCCTCCGGTTTCATCAACAGAGACAGTGAGACACACGAGATCTTGACCTTCACGGTCGAGCCGTTGTTTGAGCAATGTTGTAATGTCCAGACGTTTCTGCTTCTCTTCAGCAATCAGTGTGGAACCCAAGTCACAGAAACTTTTCTCTTCTACAAACCATTTCTCAGAATACGGAATATCGAATTCGGGGGAATTCTTGTGGCTTCAGAGAGTTCCTCACAAGTCGTACAGCTGTCTTCTTCAAGAGCGTCTGCCACCAGTTCCGCACTTCGTTCTTCTGTTGACGTTTTTGGCCTTCTGAGTTCTGGATTGCATCTACGCTCATACGACCTCCACTGAAACGATTAATGCAAAGTGAAACTGTACTAGGGTGCACGGCAAACTCACCACAAACTTCACTTAACGCACTGTGGATCTTGATGTACGACGTCTGGTCTTCAACAGTCAAATTGCCGAAGTCCCCCACAGGGTCCATTTCCACATCTCGTCAATTTCAGATCAGAGTACACACTGAAAAAATAAAAACTGTGCTTCTTCCTCAAGCTACCAATTAAATTTGACGTAATTCTCGTTGTTGTTGCTTCAAACAATCCGCAGTAATACCAACCTCTGTATTATTTATGAAATGTCCCATATAAGGAGGATAAAAGAAGGAACCCGAAAAATTTCAGGCCATTATCTTTAACAAAGGTTTGCTGCAGGATCCACGATCATGCGAAACTCAGCTTGCCCTTTTCTCACGTGAGATCCTCCGAACCTTTGATGAAGGGCATCAGACGGATTCCATATGCCTAGATTTTCGAAACACATGTGACACGGTGCCACACTGCCGACTGTTAAGGAAGGTACTAGTATACGGACTAGGTTCCCAGATACGTGAGTGGCTAGAAGAGTTCTTAAGTAAAAAGACCCAGTATGTTGTTCTCGACGGTGAGTGTTCATAAGAGACGAAAGTATCGTCAGGTGTACCCCAGGGAAATGTGAGGTAACAGCTGCTGTCTTCTATATACATAAATCATCTGGCGGACAGGGTAAGCAGCAGCCTGCCGCTGTTTTCTGATGATGGTGTGGTGTATGGGAAGGTCTGGATACAAGATGAGTAAGCCAAAATTTGGAGTTATTGTGATGAACGGCAGCCATCTCCACACGTAGAAAAATGTGAGTTAATGCAGATAAATAGGAAAAACAAACCCATAATGTTCGACTACAGTATTAGTAGTGTGCTGCTTGACACAGTCATGGTGAATAAATTTCTAGGTGTAGCGTGGCAAACCAAAATGAAATTGGATGAGCATATAAGGACTGTAGTAGGGAAGGTGGTTTATTGGGAGAAGTTTAAGGAAGTGTGGTTCATCTGTAAAAGAGACTGCATATAGGACACCAGTGCAAGTCGTTAAGATTGCTCAAGTGTTTGGGATCTGCAGCAGATCAGATTAAAGGAAGACATGGAAGCAATTGAGAAGCCGGCAGCTAGATTTGTTACTGGTAGGTTCTAACAACATGCAAGTATTATGGAGACAGTTCGGAAAGACAAATGGGAATAACTGGAGGGAAGACGACGTTCTTTTCAAGTAATACTGTTCAGAAAATTTAGAGAACAGGAATTTGAGGCTGACTGCTGAATGTTTCTACTGTCGCCAAAGTCATTTCGCGTAAGGGCTATGAAGATAAGATCACAGAGAATACGGCTCGTACAGAGGCATACGGATAGTCGATTTTCCCTCGCTCTGTTGGCGAGTGGAACAGAAAAGGAAATGACTAGTGGTGCTACAGGGTACCCTCCTCCCCGCACCACACGGTGGCTTGCAGAGTATGGATTTGGATGTAGTTATAGACACCGCCTTTAGCCTTCACAGCGGCCTCCACTGTGTGAGCAAGAAACTCCACAAGTTTCTTCAGTCCCATAATACACAGTGGAAGTCACCCGCTGACGATTATTCCGTAAAATTGCCACTCTGTAATTTGCAGTTTCTTCGTTGCTTCATTTCACCCAGTGGTAAAACTAGTCCCAGATGTTTTGCACGAGATAATGATCGGGTGATTCAGCGGGCCACTCAAGGTGTGGTGGGTTGACAGTCTTTGTCAGACCAGGAATGTGTGCGTGCAGCCCTATAGACATGGCTGCTTCTCTAATCTTGTAAAATGAGAGTGTCCACAGCTCATTTATCACAAAAATATAGGAGAAAGGGGAACGCTTGGTGACCGAGGATGATGAAACGGAATTCGTGGTTCATGTCCACGGTAACCTGAAACAACTGGTCCAAATGGCGGTAGGAAAAATTCCCCTCCCCCCCCCCTCCAAAAAAAAAAAACAATCACAGAACCACTTCGGACCTGAGCTTCGCCCTCTGCACACAGCAGGGTAAACGTCTGTCATGGCCGTCGGTGTGCTGGGCGCCTCGCATCATTTCAGACGAACTGAAATAGCGACATATCGGTTCACACTAAATGCCTCCCCACAGCTGCAGCTCGCTGCCTGTGTTAACTAGCCCACTGAAGATGAGTATCTTATCTGTGCAACTGCGAGCAACGGCATTTCTCTAGGCATCCGACTCAAAGTTTCCGGTCTCTGCAGTTCACTTCGTGATGATAGCCCGGAAAATGGTTGAGATCGCCTTGCTTTCTATGACAGCACAGTTCGTGTCATGTTTGAAACCCACTGCCATTGACCAGGAGTGTCACTCGTCTCGCCATCTGCCGGTTACGATCTTTTTACTACCACTGCCGTTAGGCAGCGTCAAGTGGTTGCTACTGGTACACCACTCCTTACACACATGTTGGACGGTCCACGTTGATACACCAAAAAGTCGGTAACTACTTTCACGGTACAGTCATAGGCACTTCGAAACATAATAGCCGCTTTCTGCCATTCTTTAATATCTCCGCGTCGATACATCACAATCATCAACACGACTGAGATGGGTCGACGCGGTGATACTAAAGATACGAGCAATTGACGCATCCACGAAGCGATTACATCCACATCGTCATGACTGACGACTGCAGTCGAGGGTCATGTGACTGTGTGACACGGGATTACTTAGATATTTGCCGTTCCCAGGCAGAGAAAAAGCTTTCTGACCTTCATTTCGACATAACTGGCCATCAAGTAAATTACATTTGTTCGTAATTGACTTCTATAGTTACTGCTGGTGCTAATAATAGGAGTGGCGTTCACTAAGCAATGCAATGTTTTTTTTTTCTGAAAGCGGGTTGGTTTTATTCACTATTCCAATATACCATATTATCCTCCACTCTTCTGTGTACAAAACCCTATTTTTCAACATTCCAATCAATACGAAGACATAACGCCGCCTAACTGGCAGGGCCTGTAAGCTCGCATGGTATCACTCTACTGGTCCACACTGGAGCCCACGTCTCGATGTATCAATAACGTCCCCATCATCCACCTACTCCTTCCCGCGGAGTGCATGGTTGGTTGGTTTAAAGGCCGGAGAAGGGACCAAACTACGAGGTAAACGGTCCCCGAGTGTATGCTTCACTCAGCCAAACATAAGGAAGTCAGAAGGGGCGAGATCCGGGCTTCAGGGTGGTTGAGGAAGAACACTCCAGTGAAGTTTTGTGAGCTCCTCTCGGGTGCGCAGACTCGGGTAAGGCCTTGCATTGTCATGGATAAGGAAAATCCCTTTTGCATTCTTGTGGCGACGAACGCGCTGATATCGTTTCTTTATTTTCCTGAGGGTAGCGTAGTACACTTAGGAGATGATCGTTGTACTATCAGAGAGGAAATCAGGATAACCCCTTCAGAGTCCCAAAAGACAGTCACCATCACTTTACCGGCTGAGGGGACGGCTTTCAACTTTTTGATCTGAAGAGAGGTGGGTGGCGCCGCTCCATGGATTGCTGTTTTGTTGCCGGATCGAAGTGATGATCACACGTTTCATCAAGTATAACGATGTTCGATGAAGAATTGTCACGATCAGGCTCGTACCGTGGAGGCAATTCCTCACAGACGGTCCTGCGGTGCTTTTTACGATCTTCTGTTAAGCGGCGAGGAACCCAGTGGGAACACACCTCCTACCCCAACGAGTGGACGAGTGAGTCCGCACTGCCAACAAAGAAGTGCAGTTGTGCAGTGAAGTGTTTCCGTTCAAATGGTTCCTATGGCTCTGAGCACTATGGGACTTAACTTCTGAGGTCATCAGTCCGCTAGAACTTAGAACTACTTAAACCTAACAAACGTGAGGACATCACACACACCCACGCCCGAGGCAGCATTCGAACCTGCGACCGTAGCGGTCGCGCGGTTCCAGACTGTAGCGCCTAGAACCGCTCGGCCACCACGGCTGGCAAGTGTTTCCGTCCCTCACCTCAGATGAGAGAGTCCGCAGGTTCCAACATTGCAGCAGTCACATCTACATCTACATCTACATCCATACTCCGCAAGCCACCTGACGGTGTGTGGCGGAGGGTACCTTCAGTACCTCTATCGGTTCTCCCTTCTATTCCAGTCTCGTATTGTTCGTGGAAAGGATTGTCGGTATGCCTCTGTGTGGGCTCTAATCTCTCTGATTTTATCCTCATGGTCTCTTCGCGAGATATACGTAGGAGGGAGCAATATACTGCTTGACTCTTCGGTGAAGGTATGTTCTCGAAACTTCAATAAAAGCCCGTACCGAGCTACTGAGCGTCTCTCCTGCAGAGTCTTCCACTGGAGTTTATCTATCATCTCCGTAACGCTTTCGCGATTACTAAATGATCCTGTAACGAAGCGCGCTGCTCTCCGTTGGATCTTCTCTATCTCTTCTATCAACCCTATCTGGTACGGATCATACACTGCTGAGCAGTATTCAAGCAGTGGGCGAACAAGCGTACTGTAACCTACTTCCTTTGTTTTCGGGTTGCATTTCCTTAGGATTCTTCCAATGAATCTCAGTCTGGCATCTGCTTTACCGACGATCAACATTATATGATCATTCCATTTTAAACCACTCCTAATGCGTACTCCCAGATAATTTATGGTATTAACTGCTTCCAGTTGCTAATCTGCTATTTTGTAGCTAAATGATAAAGGATCTATCTTTCTGTATATTCGCAGCACATTACACTTGTCTACATTGAGATTCAATTGCCATTCCCTGCACCATTCGTCAATTCGCTGCAGATCCTCCTGCATTTCAGTGCAATTTTCCATTGTTACAACCTCTCGGTACACCACAGCATCATCTGCAAAAAGCCTCAGTGAACTTCCGATGTCATCCACCAGGTCATTTATGTATATTGTGAATAGCAACGGTCCTATGACACTCCCCTGCGGCACACCTGAAATCACTCTTACTTCGGAAGACTTCTCTCCATTGAGAATAACATGCTGCGTTCTGTTATCTAGGAACTCCTCAATCCAATCACACAATTGGTCTGATAGTCCATATGCTCTTACTTTGTTCATTAAACGACTGTGGGGAACTGTATCGAACGCCTTGCGGAAGTCAAGAAACACGGCATCTACCTGTAAACCCGTGTCTATGGCCCTCTGAGTCTCGTGGACGAATAGCGCGAGCTGGGTTTCACATGACCGTCTTTTTCGAAACCCATGCTGATTCCTACAGAGTAGATTTCTAGTCTCCAGAAAAGTCATTATACTCGAACACAATACGTGTTCCAAAATTCTGCAACTGATCGACGTTAGAGATATAGGTCTATAGTTCTGCACATCTGTTCGACGTCCCTTCTTGAAAACGGGGATGACCTGTGCCCTTTTCCAATCCTTTGGAACGCTACGCTCTTCTAGAGACCTACGGTACACCGCTGCAAGAAGGGGGACAAGTTCCTTCGCGTACTCTGTGTAAAATTGAACTGGTATCCCATCAGGTCCAGAGACCTTTCCTCTTTTGAGCGATTTTAATTGTTTCTCTATCCCTCTGTCGTCTATTTCGATATCTACCATTTTGTCATCTGTGCGACAATCTAGAGAAGGAACTACAGTGCATTCTTCCTCTGTGAAACAACTTTGGAAAAAGACATTTAGTATTTCGGCCTTTAGTCTGTCATCCTCTGTTTCAGTACCATTTTGGTCACAGAGTGTCTGGATATTTTGTTTTGATCCACCTACCGCTTTGACATAAGACCAAAATTTCTTAGGATTTTCTGCCAAGTCAGTACATAGAAATTTACTTTCGAACTCATTGAACGCCTCTCGCATAGCCCTCCTCACACTACATTTCGCTTCGCGTAATTTTTGTTTGTCTGCAAAGCTTTGGCTATGTTTATCTTTGCTGTGAAGTTCCCTTTGCTTCCGCAGCAGTTTTCTAACTCGGTTGTTGTACCACTGTGGCTCTTTTCCATCTCTTACGATCTTGCTTGGCACATACTCATCTAACGCATAATGTACGACGGTTTTGAACTTTGTCCACTGATCCTCAACACTATCTGTACTTGAGACAAAACTTTTGTGTTGAGCCAACAGGTACTCTGAAATCTGCTTTTTGTCACTTTTTCTAAACAGAAAAATCTTCCTACCCTTTTTAATATTCCTATTTACGGCTGAAATCATCCATGCCGTAACCGCTTTATGATCGCTGATTCCCTGTTCTGCGTTAACTTCTTCAAATAGTTCGGGTCTGTTTGTCACCAGAAGGTCTAATATGTTATCCCCACGAGTCGGTTCTCTGTTTAACTGCTCAAGGTAGTTTTCAGATAAAGCACTTAAACAAATTTCACAGGATTCTTTGTCCCTGCCACCCGTTATGAACGTTTGAGTCTCCCAGTCTATATCTGGAAATTAAAATCTCCACCCAGAACTATAACATGGTGGGGAAATCTACTCGAAATATTTTCCAAATTATCCTTCAGGTGCTCAGCCACAACAGCTGTTGAGCCAGGGGGCCTATAGAGACATCCAATTACCATGTCTGAGCCTGCTTTAACCGTGACCTTCACCCAAATCATTTCACATTTCGGATCTCCGTCAATTTCCTTCGATACTATTGCACTTCTTATCGCTATAAACACGCCTTCCCCTTCACTGTCCACCCTGTCTCTACGGTATACAGCACAGCTGTGTGCACTCTTCCAGCACGCGGGAGTTCGGACTGGTTTGCTCGATATTGTTGCAAAGATAACTGGTACTTCGCCCAACGACTCACCGTGCTTTTGTCCACTGCCTGGTATCAGTAGACATAGAGCAAGCGTCTTTGGTTTTCCACCAAACGAAACTCAGTGACAACTCTCTGCTTGGAACGCACTTCCGTTATAGACTCAATTTTCAAGGCTACGTATAGCGCCGCCACCTGTTGTAACATGTAACTGTAGAAACGAGAATACTCACTCTGTCCCACAAAAAAAATTGCATTAGCCACGATAAAACTGCGTTGCATTATTTACAGAAAGCCCCTCGTAATAATAATAATAATAATAATAATAATAATAATAACAATAAATACATGCGTATTGAACCCAGCACATTCACATCAGCAAAGAGTGCTTCCCCTGTAGTAAATTCCTCGAACACATCTTCACAATATAGTTGCTGCGTTACGTAAGAGTTCATAGAGAAGATTTCCACACTGTTGACTCAATCCTGCGTAATGGATGACCGCAAATAACAAATGAGTCTTTTCAGGTGTGTGGAAGGGCAGTCAGCAAACAATTGTTTGTAGCAGCTGACAAATATATACGTAGTGCAATCTCCAATTTAGAAACAGATGTCGAACTTGTTTTCATGCAACCTTCTATACAGAGTACTTAGGAAAGAAGTTTTTATTCCATTGATCTTCACATATACCTTAAAATGAATAACCTCATCACTAAAACACTCTTCCAAGTCGTCTTTGTAATTCTTCTGCAGTTTTATAGCACATTTCTATAGTTCAGTGTTGGCTCGTCCAAGAATTACTACGCCGACCGTTGCAGCCGAGCGGTTCTAGGCGTTTCAGTCCGGAACCGCGCTGCTGCTACGGTCGCAGCTTCGAATACTGCCTCGGGTATGGATGTGTATGATGTCCTTACGTTAGTTAGGTTTAAGTAGTTCTAAGTCTAGGGAACTGATGACCTCAGATGTTAAGTCCCATAGTGCTTAGAGCCATTTCATCCAATAATTACTCAGGAACTAACAATTGATGTACAGTTCTTCCAAAGATTCTTTTTTTCTTTTTCCCAGTTCGGACGTAGTTCTGTTGATAATAGCCGGAAATGTATTCACCCGATAATTTCGCTTTCCTTCACTGTTACGTCCATTTCTCAGCTTTTCCTTTTCTGCAGTTTTTTTCACATATTTATTTTACTCATTTCGATGGCAGTCTTTTCAAACCTTTCACACATAGGACGATTCTCTCGAACGTATTTAACAAAGAATGGTACGACTGTAATCAATGTAAATGTCGATATCAACAGTTTGTAGCAATTTGCTTACAACAGTTGTCCCGCCTTCTGAGTGCCATCATCTTCAATGAGTTTCAAACCTGGTATAATTTCTACCCATTTAACATTGACCAGCTTGTTTGTGAAGGTCTTTTTACGGAGACGGAACTACTTAACTTTGACTGCGAAATAACCCAACGGCTCGTTGAAGCTGAGAAGAGAGTGTACAAGTAAAGTTGTGGAAGGAAATGGAAAAATGATGTCACTAGAAGGCAACACTCCAGTCGTACCAAGCAAAGAGAGTGGGCTGCACACGGAATATACACAGCAAGAGGGCAGATTCTTTTAGTTTCAGCTTGGAGACCAGGGTAAGTACCAGCCAAAATGCTTGCATCGACATGTGATTGACAGCAGAAAAAGTGAATTCCTAAATCATATTTTTTAAATCAGTTTAATCAGCTAATTCTTATGATTTGTGCCCTAAATTTGGGACAGAACAGATATTTCAACAGAAAATTTGTCTTTAGATAAATAACTTATAACAAAAAATAGCCGATTCGCGTGTTTAATACCGGGATGTAGTCTAAAATGGTGGAAAAATAGTTTCCTTCACTTCATCTACAATAATTTCACCATCCTTTCTGACAGAATTGATACAAACTCTTCACAAGTTTGCAAAGAGATACATAACGTGCTTGTTTTCCTTTATTTCCATAACGTTCTGTACGTTTAGGGTCCAATTCTATTATTATTCGTAACTCAAGTGACACCTCGAAACTGCATTACATTATAATCCGTAACTATGTTTCGTAGTACAAGAAAAGTTATGTCGGTATTTTCAGATAAAACTTTATATCTCCAAAAGTACTGTATATAATGGTCAGAGGTCTTGACAGTACAGCTGTAGTAGCAGAGCGAGACTGTATGAGGAGTGTTAAATAATTCTAAGATACGTTAGTAATATTTCCTTCAGATTCATATGGTGCGAGAACACGCATTTCGATAGTACACCAGGCTGGCTCACAAACAGAGCGCAAAGCGTCAGCTGCACAGTGCTCTCCATCCCATCTACTCGAAATAATCTGCTACGTTCGTGGACATAAAGCTATTTTGAAGTGCATTTGAGGATCATATAACTCCATGATTATTACTAAATCCCTTTCTTAACCAAACAAACCAACTCAGAATAACCCTAGTGTCCTAACGAAATTCAGTACCAATCAGACTGTTGTAACTAAATAGTTGCGAAACATTACACACTTTTACAATGTTAGATCGGATTTCTAACACTTTGGACTTGATAGCAATACATCGAAATCGTTTTACTAATTTTCCTAAAATAAGATTTGTCTATCAAATTTGCATTTTTAACTTCTCTTCAGAACAAATGATTGTGCATTTGACAAACAGATTACTTTTCAGTTTTTTCTTTAAAACCGAACATCATTTAAATGTTAGCCATTACAAATATTCTAGCATGCTGAAATGTACCAAATTATATCGCGTGCCTTACATGAAAGATCTATGGTGGGAATTCCTTTTTCTTCAGTAATCCCACTCTTGACAGAAACGCTATCCACAAAAATCGCCATTTTGAGTCCACACGGAATTACATCGCCTGCGTTATGAAAAGAGACTGGTGTCGGGCGTTGCCACTCTTCCTATTACGCACATGGAATAGTACTTGGAACGACGTTCGGTCCTTAAGAACACAGTCTGGTACCAGTGAAACTCGTTACAGGTTTACAACAACGCTGTACCTGCAAAACGTAGTACTTCTGAGTCAACTGAACTTTGCACCCTGTGAGGAAGAAAAGTTTTACCTGTCCTTTCTGGTCATAATCTGCACTAAGCAAGTGCTATAGACTCTCCTGAAGAATATACACTTTATAAATTTCAATTAGTCAACAAAAATATTACTAGGAAAGAACTCCATATCCTTTAATAGTGTCATTCAATACAGCATTAGTCAGTAAAATGTGAACAGAATGTAATAAACGGGTAATACGAGGAGTGTTCAATAAGTAACGCAACCTCGGCCCGTTTCGGTTGACGAATGTAGAATTTACTGTGGGAAATCGTGGAATATTCCCGCTTCAGCCCCTGCAGTTTCGTTAAGTTCCGATTGCTAACGGCGCTATACATTGAGTCGTTGGGTGAGGCGTCTGTCACCTTCGCAACAAGATAGCGCAAATTTTTCCGATTTCCCGCGTGCCGGCTGATCGCATACAGCTGTGACTCCTACAGTGTTGGTACCCACTGACGCTTTTATCTGAGGTAATGGACGGACCACAGTCAAACACCTGGCTGCACAATGGTCGTCTCGGTGGTGTTGACACACACGGCCACCAGTCGGGGCACTCGAAGATGTGCGCTCACTCGGGTTTTTCGCCGCCCAGCAGGAGACTATTTAGGCAGGCCACAAGATGAGACGCTGGCCCATGAGGTGACGCAGGGGGGCTCACACCAAGTTCCTCACGGCAGCGTGAGTCACGGCGACAATCATGGCAAGTTGGATCGCAGTTTCAATACGTAGTTTGGTGAGGAACTTTGGCTCTGGCAGAGATGGCGACTACTTCTGCTATGTTAATAGATATCCGATTCTGAGTTTGAGTTGGAAGCGGTGTGATACATCACTTTGATGAAACAAAAAGCAGAAAAAAGTGCGTACACGAAAAAAGACTAAGTCATGGGGAATTCGCTTTAACCAAGGAATTTGAACAAGAAAAATTCACGAACTATTTTCAGTTAAACCATGATCAATTCCAAGAAGTGCATGGTCTCATCAATGCAATGGACCATTTCGTATGTCCATTTCCTTGGCCACTTCCTCCCAGTCGTCAGCTTTCAGCTTCGTTTTCAAGTAATCTTCATGGCTTGTATCATACAGAACTTTGCAAACATGTACGGCTTCAATTAGCTTTTCCCCCATTTCGAACTACCAACAGCCACAACCACCGTGAGCCTCGCAGTAAACTGCGTACAGGAGACTGCAGTCCGCAGGGTCACCAAGCGCAGGATCTGCGTCACGTCACGCTGCGCTCTAATGTGCGCAGGACCATTCAGTTGTGTGGTTCTCAAAAACTCACCGTGAGTCAACCTGCGTCACCTCACGGACCTGCGTCTCATCTTGCGGCCAGCCTAAGCAGCAACGGGTGACCATCTGCGCCGAATTGCTTGCGCGTTTCGAGGCTGATCAGTGGACAGGAGATCAACGCACACTCGCCGGTACTTGAAGGCCGATAGTTTTCACTACCATGTACACAGGATAGTGGCTTTGATCATGTTAATATACGGACCAAAAGTTGTTTCTAACGACAGCACCTTCAGTGAGAGACGTGTTCAGAGACAGTGGTTATAGCAAGAGAGAGATGGCAGACGCATTCAGGTGCCATCGAAGAAGGACGCCTTGTGAATCTGTTGAAGACGTCACGCCGGCTGCTTTCCTGCCACACTGTGGGGCAACAAGCAGCGAGTTAGGGTGTGTGATGCGGAGACGTGGACAGACCAGTGTTCTGGCCCGCCTCCGAGGTGCGATATACGCTGCGTCCTGTTAAAACCGACATAGCTCTTCCTATGCCCGGTGTGTATGGTGTCCGACGTGAATGCTGTAACATCTATATGGGTAAGACAGTTCGCAAAGTTGCAGAGTGTTGTACGGAGCACAAGCGACATATTAAACAAAGGGAGCTCGACAAGTCACTATACCTGAGCACTGCCTGGAAAGTGGACACAAAATATAGTTCGAATACAACAGAGTCTTGGCTCCTGCGTCATCGCACTGGGATCCCGGTATAAAAGAGGCGGCTGAGATCGGAATGAACAGCAACATTTTCAACAGAGACCAGGGCACACAACAAGCAGTGTGCAAGGGATGGGCTTTGGATGTGGAAACGGAGCAATGGCGGATGCTTCACGCATGTTGGGAGGCGGGAGCGGCAACTTTAGGTGCTGCTCCGACCCCTCGCGCCATCCGACACCACTCGCTTCAGGGGCTGGCCGGAGCTGCTGTGATCTGCCCAACACACCCTCCGCGCACCCGTCTTTTCGGCTTCCTCTGACAGCTGCCAGAGGCCACAGTCGTAGCCGAGTAAGCAGAAATCAGTGCCAGCCAGCCCCGGCAGCTAGTGGTTTTACTCGTCTCAACGATGACGGAGAGGGCCACCGAGAGCTGGAGTATTTTATTCGAACTGACGTGGCTTGAAAATCGAGAAGATCTTATGTAGTTAGCAATGTTCAAACAGATAAAAATCAACTCGGTTTTCAAGCCGCGTCAACTCGAATAAAATTCTAGAGCTCTCGAAGACTATGTACGCCATCGAAAGTTCGAAAATTTTATTGGAACTGCCCGGCATCAGTGCTTTTATTCCTGACTACGATGGCGGAGAAAGTAGTCGAAAACTCCACAATTTTATTCGAGTGAAGTGGGCTTGAAAACCGAGAAGATTACCTTCAGACGAGACGCCATAAAAGACACTGTGGACACAATGTTGAGACACTTGTAGTCCAGATATGATTAATAGACCTTCCAGTTCAGAGATACCTTAGTTCTTTTTGGTCCGTTTATAAGGCGCCGTACTTAAAGCGCAATACAGGGTGTTATCGCCTCATCTTATCATCGGAGTTGACTGTTTTTAGAAGAATCGGGAGTTTATTTATGAGATTGTAAAGTTCCCTTTCCTAGGTTTTTTTTTTTGAATGTTGTATACTTTGTTTCCTGGTGTACTTGAAGAGCGGATTCCAGTCAAGTTAGTGAGTTTACCAGGCCCTGCCGATTGCAGAGTCGCGCCGTGTGGCAAAGATTACAGCTACGGAGTAGCTGGCCTCTCAAGATTACGGCTGCTAAGAAGAAATACCTATTGCTAACGAGTGAATCGGCGTGATATATTTGTTCTTCGTACATGCTTCTTGGCTTGTCCCTTAAGAATCTTAGTTAGTGTCCCAAGAGTTAGTCTCAAGAGATGGTCTCAAGAGTTAACCTCGCTCATCGAGTTGCAATGAGAGGGTCGCAATAAGTTAGTCTGCTACAGGGTTTAGACTCGGGAGAGTTCAAACCAACTCTTAAGATGTTTAGGTAGATACTCTGAAAATATTTTTGGTTTGTTGGAGAAAGTAACTTTTTCGCCGATTCAGATGGACTTTAAGCTCACAGTGTGGAGGGAAAAGCAGATCAATTTGTGCTGAAACGTAGAATTTAGTGAGAAGTGGCAGTTGGGGCTAAGATTAATTGAAGTCTGAGATAAGTTTCTCCTGTTTGTTAATTTTGTGCTGACGCAGTGGCTGAACGTTGGATTGTTTGACAGCCAACTGTTTTTAGGCGTACAGTGTCTCATTAAGTAGGAGATTTTCTGTTGGTGTATGAAAGAGGATAGACGTTATCACGCGAAGTCATTATTTAAGTTTGAGAGGTGGATTATAGCACGCGCTAAGGGAACAGGGCCTTACGTTGGTGTACTGTGGTTGTGGAGTAGAAAGAAAGCACTTAGGAATAGGGCCTTTCCGATTTTGTCTTAGGGCGTATTTTGTGACTGCACAGTGAGGATAATTTATTGTAATAATTACTGAAAATTCCTCTAGAGATACGCTGAAAGCCTGATTGGTGTTGTGAGGAGAGCGGAAGTCCTACATTGTTAGTCGGAAGTTGTCGGAGATTTGCATACGAGGTATCGACTTAGTAGCTTTTCGCAAGGTCCCTAAGGGACAAAGAAAGAACCATTTTATCAAGGATACTTTAATTGTCTCTTTCTCTATATAACGAGTGCAGCGTGATTAAGTATTTAAATATTAGTGGCTTAGCGGACAGTCAACACCTGAAGTGGTTAAGATTTGTTTCCCATTCAAAGTAATTTTCTTTTTCACTTTTACATTTCGCTTACTGGGCTTTAGTTAACCAGCACTCGAAACAAAATATGTTGACATACCGGTATTCGAAGTAATGACAGGCAATAAAGACAGGGATTTTCGTCTTAAACTATAAAAACAGGTACCCGAATATACTTTATAATCGAATTCTTACTAGTAAGGTATTTGAAAGTAAAGTTCGCTATTAAAGCAGATGATTAATTTACCTATATACCAAAGCATTAATTAAATACAAGTAACAGATACGTAAAGAAAACCGGTGGCGTTGTGTCGAAGTAAATTTCGGAAATCTTAACCCTCAAGAAAACTGGAATAATAACTTACATTCATTAATGTGCAACGTGAGGAAAGATATTAATGATTCAAGCAAAGATGAAGTAAATTTACGCTTTATGAAAGACAATACTTATGAGAAGGACATTTCAGAACTCAGTCCTTTTTCCTATTAATCTTAGAACTCAAATCATTTATTTCAAACTTCACTCCAAAATACTACTCTTATGATCCCCAATCATCTTCATATTTTTACTGTTATTGTCTTCAAAATGTTTCATAATTGCAACATTTCTTAAACAATATCCTTCGCATGGGTCACTAATACACGTTCATTTTTATTTCTGTCATAGTAAATGGTGTAGACTTAACATCATTCTAAAATACCTCTCGACATGAATTGTTGTAAACTTAACAAGCTTCGAATTGTGGCTCACTTTTTGTTTAATTCAAAAGTAACATCTTAAACTTAACAGCACCTTCGGGTTCTGATGCTCTTTTAGTTTTGTTCACAAGAAATGCTGCAAAATTAATATCAGCTTCTGCCATGGCGTGTTCATTTAAAAATATTTTATTTGATGACGTCGAACGTGTACAGCGAATACAATTTCATTCCGACATGTAAAACTGAGTCCTCATCATTTCATCATCATCCAGGAAAGTGGCGAAATTGGACTGAGCAAAGATTGGATAATTGTACGGGCGCTGATAACCACGCAGTTGAGCGCCCCACAAACCAAACATCATCATCTGTAAAACTGAAATTCATCACTTATACTATCATTTACAACTGATGTTTCTTCCAAATTTACCCCCACTTTTTCTCCCACTATTACAGAATTATTGTTTTCCTCCACGTTCACAGTTTCTTTACCCACTCACACACCAAACGGAATTAAACATTATTTAGCTTTTCACTTTCGTCAACAGCATGTCGTGATGCAACAGTGTGCCCCTCCACGAAGCCCTCTCAGCGCTGGTATAATCTACGGGTCCCTACGTCTTCGCCGGCCGGTGTGGCCGAGCGGTTCTAGGCGCTCCGCGTGACCTCTAGGGTCGCAGATTTGAATCCTGCTTCGGGCATGGATGTGTGTGATGTCCTTAGGCTTAGGTCCTGGCTGCTAAATGCACTATGTGCTGCGCCGCGCGTTTTCTCTGCTCCTTGTACAATTACTTCAGATCACAGTTCGCCCTGAACGTCCATGTTTCTGGTTTCGTTGCAGTAAACTCAGTCCATCAACATCGACACGTTTCTTGAAGTCCATCCGCTTCACATTGTGTTGACGGATATTAGTTGATGAAGAGCTGTGTTGAAGAAATGCACTTCGGTTTCTAACGACTTGTAAGCAGGATTTAGACTTCACTTAATTGTGCTTTAGCGGCTTTGAAACAAATTTTAAGTACCTATCAAGGCCGCCTTTATGCCAGAAAGCTATTATCAGTCCAAGTTTACTTTTGTTTTAACACAAATTTTCTTCTATCCGACCCTTATCAAAGTCGTAAACGTGATGGTACGCATTTCTTCTCCTTACACGAAGCATCACAACAACGTTTCACCAGGCAACGCCAGTCAACTGCTATTTATGTATGAGAAGTCGGCTGGAGCCTTTCCACATGTTAGCACGTTGTAGGTGTCGCCACCGGTTCCAACTTTGTGTGAATGCTCTGAAAATCTAATCATTTGCGTATCACAGCATCTTCTTCCTGTCGGTTAAATTTCGCGTCTATAGCACGTGACCTTCGTGGTGTAGCAATTTTAATGTTCAGTAGTAGAGACAGCAAAGGACTTGGAAGAGCAGTTGAATGGAATGGATGGTGTCTTGAAGGGAGGATATAAGAGGATCATCAACAAAAGCAAAACGAGAATAATGGAATGTAGTCGAATTAAGTCGGGTGATGTTGAGAGTATTAGATTAGGAAATGAGACACTTAAAGTAGTAAAGGAGTTTTGCTATTTGGGGAGCAAAATAACTGATGATGGTCGAAGTAGAGAGGATATAAAATGTAGACTGGCAATGGCAAGGAAAGCGTTTCTGAAGAAGAGAAATTTGTTCGAGTATAGATTTAACTGTCAGGAAGTCATTTCTGAAAGTATTTGTATGGAGTGTAGCCATGTATGGAAGTAAAACATGGACGGTAAATAGTTTGGACAAGAAGAGAATAGAAGCTTTCGAAATGTGGTGCTACAGAAGAATGCTGAAGATTTGATGGGTAGATCACATAACTAATGAGGAAGTATTGAATATGATTGGGGAGAAGAGAAGTTTGTGGCACAACTTGACCAGAAGAAGGGATCGGTTGGTAGGACATGTTCTGAGGCATCAAGGGATCACCAATTTAGTATTGGAGGGCAGCGTGGAGGGTAAAAATCGTAGGGGGAGACCAAGAGATGAATACACTAAGCAGATTCAGAAGGATGTAGGTTGCAGTAGGTACTGGGAGATGAAGAAGCTTGCACAGGATAGAGTAGGATGGTGAGCTGCATCAAACCAGTCTCAGGACTGAAGACCACAACAACAACAACAACAACAGTGTAGTTTAACGTGAGATTGTAAGTAAATATATTACAATCCTTTGCTCCGTCTGCTTGTACAATAATATGATGTTTTTAAGTTGAATTTCATGTCTCTGAATGAACTGTACACTGAACCACAAATACATTATGATCACAGCCCCACCACGTGGTCAGTTGTCACCTGGTGGCGTTGCAGACACGTGACGCGCTGTGAAAAGTATGTAAGCGCAGCAGAGACGGATGTGGGATCATGCTAGCGAAGATGGTGGCTGCTAATTGGAAAATCCACTCGGATAAGGGACTTTCACAAAGGACAGGAGCTGTTCGAACGTTTACATGTTACTGTCGTGAGTATCTGTGGAACCAGGTAGAAGGACAGTGAAACTACCACTAGGCGCTAGAATGGTTGGACGTCCATGGCTCTTCACAGAACGTATAGTTTGTAGGCTAGTCTAGTCTGTAAAGTAGGGTAGATGGTGATCTTTGGCAGCTCTGCCGAAAGAGCACAGTACTGGTGCAAGCACAACTGTTTCGGGGCACACACTTTATCGCGCATTGCTGAAAATGGAACTCGGCAACAGACCACCCTACGTGTTCATATGTCGACCCAACGACATCGTCAACTACGATTACAGTGGGCACGGGACCATCGGGATTCTACCGTCGATAGACAGAAACGTGTCGGTTCTTCGGGTGAATGACATTCTTGCTACACTAGGTCGATGGTCGTCTCCACAAACGTCGTCATCGAGGTGAACGGCGGCTCAAAACGTGCAGAGCAGTATTATGCTACGTAATCGAAGACACGCTGACAGTTGCGAACCACCTGCATCCCTTCATCCTCGATGTCTTCCCCGACGGAGATGTCAGGCCGGTTATTTAGCGAATTACATGACCTGTGCGCATTCATCGAATGCCACATACCCGCTAAAGCCCGCCAAAAAGCTATCGGATCTGTGATACGCGGTATCAGCGATGTATTTCGCTCCAAAGACGACCAAACGAGCTATTAATTTTGTGTTCATGAAGTTTCGGCTCATCAGTGTACATAATAGTCTGAGCTCTTAACAGCACAGCTATAGTAGCAACGCAAGAATCAGTATTGGGTGTGAATTAAATAGAAGAAAAATTCCAGAATGATATTTTCACTCTGCAGCGGAGTGTGCACTGATATGAAAATTACTGGTAGAGTACAACAGTCTGTCGGACCGAGATTCGAACTCGGGAACTTTGCCTTTCGCGGGAAAGTGCTCTATCGATTGAGCTACTCAAGCACGACTCAGGACCCGTCCTCATATCCTCAGTACTGCCAGTATGCCGTCTCCTCCCTTCCAAACTTCACAGAAGCTCTTCTGCGAACGTTGCAGAAATAGCACTCCTGGAAGAAAAGATATTTCGGAGACATGGCTTAGCCACAGCCTGGGGGATGTTTCTAGAACGAGAGTTTCACTCTGCAGCGGAGTGTGCGCTGATTTGAAACGTCCTGGCAGATTAAAACTGTGTGCCGGACAAAAACTCGAATTCGGTACCTTTGCCTTTTGCGGGCATGTCTCTGCAATATCCTTTCTTCCAGGAGTGCTGTGAGTGCTGTGTCATTGGTAGATCTAGGCGTCCTGTACAGAGCAGACATGGGTTAGGGAGGACTGAAGGTTTTATAATGCCATACCGATCCACCAAACCAACAAGTTCTAGGTCCTGTGCTTCACGGAATATCAAACTGAGCCAGTGTGTCTCCACCTGTTATAGGGAAACCCTGTTTTTCCTGTGTCAAGAGGACACAAACCTAAAAAGGATAGGGGTCTATTAATTTTCGGCAGTTGAAATGTATGGCGAATAATAGTACCCCTTAGGGAAATGGCAGCAAGGGACAGGAAAGAACACTAGACGCACTGAATGTGTATGCGTGAGAGCCTCACTCAACATGTTAAAGATACTCTTCTGGCAGTCATTGAGGGAACCGGGTACAACTAACTGCAGACTGTGATGCACGCTGGAACAAACGACACCTGTCGTCTGGCCTCCGAGGTCATACCTGGATCCTTCTAGTGACTGGCAGAGAAAGTTGAGAAGACCAGCCTTGGGCACGGAGTTTCAACGAAGCTCAAAATTGTTAGCATTCTCTCCAGAACTGATTTTGACACTCTGATTCTGAACCGAGAGGAAGAACTAAAGGAAGGACTTCGGAGGTCTTGTGACAAGCTTGTCTGAAACAGACTTTCACTATATTTCTGAGAACTGTAAGGAGCCCTATGAAGGATCCAGGTGTGTACTACGTATCAGGTTAGCTGACTGCGTGTGTGGTGCATACAAGTTTCTTTCTAGATTAGGCGACTCTACATTCAGACGATATACAGGCAGCTTTAGGAGACCCAGAATTATAATTGTGCCGTCCAAACTAATGCCCCGTAGTCGTTAAATACCGAAGCATTCGCAACCAAGTACAAGAGTTAGAAGTGCTCCTGAAAAGCAGCGAAGCTCTCGTAATATTAGGTCCATCAAGATGGGTGAAATCTGAAATTGATAGTAGTGAGATCTGTGGGAAAAATTTAAGTGTTTTCCGAAAGGATACGCTAACAGAAAATAAAAGTGTGTATTTGTCACAGTAGACTATAAACTCAGATCCACCAAGATAGAAACTGAAGATAAATGCGAGATTCTTTGGGCAAGATTAAGTTTCCTTTTCTTGGAAGGGGGGGGGGGCATAAAATGGTAACTGGGTCATTCTATCATCCACCAGACTCACCTCCTGAAGTAGCCGAAAACTTTGCAGAAAACATCAGTTCGTTGTAAGTAAGGTACCCAGTAATTCTGTAATCATCGTTGGAGACTTTAATGATCCAACTGTGAGTTGAGAAACTTACAGTACCGTATTGTTAGTGACGGGTGTGACAAGACACACTGTAAAACATTACTAATTGCCTTCTCTGAAGACCACCTAGAACATAGATAAAATGGCAACTAAGAGACCTGACGTCTTTAAGGATGCCCACATAAAATCTGGTATCAGTGAGTATGGTGCGGTTGTGACAACAATCATTACCAAACTACAAAGGACAAATAACACAAGTAGAAACTTATACATGTTCAGTAAACTAGATAAGAAAGCAGTATTGTATTTCAATGATGAATTTGAAACTTTCATCACAGGACAGGAGCATGTTGAGGAACTATGACTCAAGTCTGAAGGAATAGTTGACCATTCACTGAATACATAAGTATTCAGTAGAACAGCTCATAATGAGAATGACCGTCCACGGTATATAATCTCTCCAAAGAAACCCCTAAAGAAATAAAATGAATGTCCTAAAAGTCATGCAAAACTCAGCTTTCCCTTTTCTCACAATATATATGCGTACTACGGGTGAATGGCGTCAGGCAGACTCCATATCCCTCGGTTTTAGAAAAGCATTTGGCACGGTGTTCCACTGCAGACTCTTATCAAAGATATGAGAATTGGCCTAAGTTCTCATGTGAGTGGCTCTATGACTTCTTAAGTAACAGAAAACAGTATGTTGTTCCCGGCAGGGGCTGTTCATTAGAGTCAAGCGTATCGTTAGTGGTTCCTAATGCAAGTGTGATGGCACCAATGTACGGTTTTTTGTTGATGATGCTGTGACGTACGGAATGGTGCCGAAGTTCAGTGACTGTAGAAGGATACAGGTCGACTTTGACAAAATTTGTTGTTGGTGTGATGAGTGGCAGCTAGCTCTAAATGTAGAGAAACGTGAGTTTAATGCGGATGAGTAGGAGAAAAAACCTTAATGTTCGAATACAGTATTAGTAGTGTCCTGCGTGACACAGTCGCGTCGTTTAAACGTCTGGGCGTAATGTTAAGCGACATGAAATGGAATGAACATAGGACTGTGGTAGGGAAGGCGAATTGTCGACTTCGGTTGATTGGAAGAATTCTCTGAAAGTGTGATTCATCTGTAAAGGAGACCGCATATAGGACGCTAGTGCAGCCAATTCCTGAGTACTGCTCGAGTGTTTGGTATTCGCACTTGGTTGTATTATGGAAGTAGTACACAAGTGTGCTGCTAGACTTGTTACCGGTAGCATCGAACAACACGCAAGAACTACACAGATGCTTCGGGAACTCAAATGGGGATGTTCTTTTCGAGGAACACTATGGAGAAAATTTAGAGGAGTTTGATGCTGACTGCGGAACGATTTTAATACCGCAAACGTACATTTCGCGTTAGGACCACGAACATTCGAGAAACTGGAGCCCTGTTCATGAGCGGAGCAGGAAAGGAAATGACTAGTAGTGATATAGGGTATCCTTCGCCAAGCACCGTATGGTGGCTTACTGAGTGTGTATGTAGATGTAGATGGACAGAGATTATTGAATAACATGTGTAAACCAAAGCTTAGGGCTATAGATATAGTAGCTATGGATAGTGTTAGTGTGGTGGTGTTAAGAAACAGCTGAAGTCGTTATAATTGAACACAGTGCCAGGCCCCGATAGAATCCGTATAAAATTGTATACTGAATTTGCGGCCTAAACGATTTCCACAAGATTCAAGACTGAGCTGTCATTGTAGGAAATATCTGTTCCATGCTACAGACAGAAACATGACTCAAAGACAAGAGAAAGTATTGATTCAGGTCGACAATGTCTCAAGCGTGTTTGCAGTTCTTTAGGTCGTCAATTAAAGGTGCCTTCTCTTTCACAGGTGCATTCCACTTAAATTTCAGTAATTCCTCTCGTGATACGGTCCACTTGCAAGAAAGAGTCAGTAACTGGTATACTGGAAAATGAAGAAACTCGGAAAGAGACTCGTTTGATGGTAGCTGGGCATTTGCTTGGGGAAGCCTCGTACTGGTTTTCAATTATGGTCGCCAGAATAGCTTTAACTTCTAGAGGTACAGAGATGAGGTACCGCCGTCTCATGTACGATTAGTCAGAGCTCGTCAATACTTTCTGTTCACGAAAGATAATGTGAATGCGTTTCACGCTGCAGAAGTTTCTGAATTCTCTTACGTGAAGATATTGATTCCATAAACTGTCTCGTGATGCTTCAGATTTGAGTCTATCGGTCATTATCTAGAACGCATTTGGAACTCCGTCAGTAGCCAACAAAGACTCCCCCACCCGCCCTCTGCGAATACAGCATTGGAACCACCAGACAGGGAGCATTCGTCATAGCTAGGGTAACAGTTACTTTTAGTAAATAAACTAATCATAAAACGTTTTGCTCCACCATTATATCTGGGAACACGAATGGAGCAGAGTGTGAGAAAATCAGACTTATGAAACTAAAAATGCTACCTCACCATAAAAGAAGAGCGAAACAACAACCAAAATAAATGAGATCGGTTTCAACGTCAGTTAAATCGATGTCTGTTGCCATAAAAAAATTCATTAACATGTTGCCCCACCCCATGCTGTGCAGTGTGTATGGGTTCCCCTCTCTGTTGTTTTGTCCACGAGGTGGTTGAGATGTAGCAGCTTCTGCCTCTCTACCTCTTCCACGGCGGCCTTCCTGTGATCATCCAGGCGGTAACGCATTCATTAAAATTTTCGAGCAGTCCCAGTACACTGATACGCCAAACCGCTATCGCCACTGCCCAACGCGAGGATGGACGTCGCCTATTGGCGATGCGGGAACATGACACGGTAAGGATAGTACAGAAGTGTATCAGAGGCGGATGGGGAGTCATTCTAGAGACGAAACGGACCGCAAATGAGGAAATCTACTAACATGAGCAACTTTGTCAAAGGTGACATTATTATTACCAAGAGCCTGTGAACGAGTATCTCGAAAAACGTGTAGCGGGTCGAAGGTTCACGTGCTGCTGTAGTGAGAATCTATGGAAAGTGCAAAAATTACAGTGAAACTACCACTGGACGATAAGTGGTAAGACATCCCCGACTCTCCACAGAACGTAGGTATCGGAGACTTGCCCGTTCTGTAAATCAGGATAGGTGGCGATGTGTGGTATCCCTGCGGAAAGAACACACTGCTGGTGGACGCACAAGTGTTTAGGAGCACACCATTCTTGTCACATTTTTGAACACAGGACACCACAGCAGACGACTCCCAGTTAGTCACATGTTGACGCAACGATATCGCCAATTACGATGCAGTGGCCACGGGATCGTCGAGATTGCACGCTGGATCAATGGAAACGCGTCGCCTCGTCGGATGACTAACGTTTTTGCTACACCAGATCGGTGACTGACTCCACAAAAGGCCTTCATCCTCGCGAATGGCGGTTCGAAACGTGCAGCGCGCAACGGAAGCAGGCTGGTAGGAACATTATTATGCTACGGGATACATTCTGCTGCCCTTGCATGGGGTCTGTAGTAGTTATCAAAGACACACTGATAGCTAAGGTTCATCGGCACCGCTTCATGCTTAACATCATCCCCAATGTTGTTGTGATCTTTGAGCAATATAGTTTTTCGTGTTTCAAAGCCAGAACAGTAGCACAGTGTTTTGAGGAACATGACAGCCAACTCACACTGACATCTTGGCCACAAAACTCGACTGATGGAATCCATCTGGGTCGCTATCAGGTGCCAAAGCTGCGCCCACAAGCAGCAGCCCGTCGTTTTCGGAAATTAAGTGATCTTACGCTATAAATCTGGTTCCAAATATTTCAGCGGTCTTTATTCCATAGCCGACCGGTGTGGCCGAGCGGTTCTAGACGCTTCAGTCTGGAGCCGCGCGACCGCTACGGTCGCAATTTCGAATCCAGCCTCGGGCATGGATGTGTGTGATGTCCTTAGGTTAGTTAGGTTTAAGTAGTTCTAAGTTCTAGGGACTGATAAGCTGAGATGTTAAGTCTCATAGTGCTCAGAGCCATTTGAACCATTTTTTTTATTCCATAGGAATAACACATACATGAAATGAAATGGTACACAGGTGTATTGTAACTCACCAGTACGCCTACCGAAATATGAGCTTACGTAGGGCGACACGCCTCAAATGTAGATGTTGAAGAATACAAAGAAATAAACACAATAAATTCCCAATTACATAAGAGAAGAGAAAAGATAGTGGGACAAAGACAGTATTGCTCTTGTGAAAGTCCCCAGGAGTCAGGGAGAGAGAAGTCAGCACTCTACCCAACGCCAGGCCTAGGCCTCGGGCGCTGTGCTGACCTACGCTCAAAGATCCTGAACGATGCGTAGCACGACGTCAACACCCTGGATGAGATGACAGCGAGCTCCCGCATCTTGATGCCCAGCTTCAGGAGGTCGCTCGCGGACTGTGGGTACCATGTTCCCCTCCAATTCAAGGTGTCCGTTGAATAAGTGACACTCTGGACGCCGGGACGCTTCACAACCTACCAAAAAACCGCCCCTTCCCTGATACGTAGAATTGGTGAAGTGTTTCGTTACAGATAGAGCCCAAAAACCAATTAGACAGGTGGTCATAGGGTTTTGGCTCGTCAGTGTAGACTCATTACGTTTCCTGTTAACAGACACCACTAGCTAAGCAATTCGTTTGATTCCCTTAGTCTGCAGAAAGGTGTTTACGAGGAGACCATTATGTTCCCACGCAGTATACTCTTGAAAGATAAAACTTCGCCGGAATCTTGTGTGTCGAGTTGGACGACCAGCTGAAGGCTACTGTGTAGCGCTAATATTACCGTCGGTACCCGTCAGGTATCACCTATCCATTCATCGTACCAGCCCAAATCATAACTGCCACCCCACCCCCACCCAAAACCAAGCCCGTGGGACTGCACGCATGAGACCTGGTTACCTCCACACTCCTCTACGACGATCGCCAGGGTCAATACAAGTTTTATAATACCCGGTGAAGGGAATCTGACACTGTAAACCAAGTTCCGTTCGAAGTGTTCCCTTTCTCAGTTTCTTTACACACCAGGGTCCTGGTGAATGTGTAGTGTTGTTCTTAATGGACGCGAAGCAGCCAAACTGATGGTGTGGAGCTGGTTGAGTACTCTCTGGTTCGACGTAGTCCCCATATTTGACATCATATTGAATGAGTACTAATGGAGACTTCTACCAAATCCAAGTAAAAGAGAGGTCATAACCCTCTATTCCTGGAAGAAAGAGGGACACAGTAACTTACACATCCTATTAGATCGGATCAAAAGTTTCCCACACCTACTTCCCTAAATAAATTGGTCACGAACCCATCAAACGAGATTGGCTCAATAGTAAATCTAGTACACCATATCCCCGGAAACAAGTGGGGACAAAATTCAGATACACTACGCAGTGATGCAATCTATCTTGAGTACCCAGCTAAAGAACATGGTGCCCCTGTAAGGTAGAACAGCGCACACACCAATAAGACAGAATGATGGCCTGCGGAGCATTAATAGCACTAACATGTCAACTCCCACTCAATGATTATCTCTTCTGTCCAGTATTGCTCCTACAAGACAACGACGCCAAGAGAATCAAAGGCAGCGTGGAGCGTTCCAGAATCCATTAACTGAAGAAATTTGCGGCGTTTGATCTTTTGCGTCACGAATACTCAAGACCCTACTATATCTGAAAGACACAAGGGAGACGTTGCCACATCCTCAATAAGTGAACTTGTAGGTAAAGTGTTGCTTGTGAGTGTGGTGCCAGCAATATACGGTGAGAAATATGGCGGAGAGCTGCGCATGGTAGCCTGAGAGACTTGCCCAAATTGTCACCGAGTGCAACGATCTGATTCTCAGATTTAGACATTGCCCTGGGAGTATATTGCGTATGAATATCTGTATTTTGTGTAAAGAGACAGGGCTATAATGATACTCCTGTACCAGACCATGTTCTAGTCCTGTCAGAAGTTTGGATGTGTGCACAGGCGTTTTTGATTTCAGCAGAGGCTGCTCCGTTTACAAAAATGTGTCAACAGACTAGTATACCCTTCATAATTTACACCGGAATAACTCAGACCAATACCTTGGTTAATCCTTAATGCCCAGGAACTCTTTCAGAGCAAACAATAAACACTGTGGAAGGGGCAGTTGAGTTTAGCTTTCTCTATTCTGTTCCAGAAAATACAGTCCTGTTTCATAATATCATTTATTACATCAGCTGATTCCATTTTCTTTTGAAAGGTTGAACGACGTGGAATGTAACTTGGTAACGCTGCCAAATGATCATCTGAGGGACAGTATTTTTTCCCCTTTAATGCACGCTGTTCGGCGCATCACAAGAGCCATAATCGTCAGGAGATGGTGCTACTACCGACGACAAATTAAGTTTTCTGTCCGACACTTGAAAAAAACTGGTGAGTATCTTTTAGATAAGTTTGGTATTGTTAAATAAAGCGCAATGTTCTCAGTAAGGTATGCCATAAGGAAAACCTCGCCTGAGATAATGCATGACAGGGCTGTGTCTGCGCTCACAACAGTGTCAAAATTCATAGACCTGAATATGTTTTTTTATATTTCATTTTATCTGTTTCTAATATCGTGTTATAATTTCATGTATTGACTCGTTCCATGACCATGGAGACTTCTCCTTAATTTGGTCCCACGGAACAATAAATAAATAAATAAATAAATAAATAAATAAGCTACCACAAAAACTCAAAAATCTTAGCAGTAGCCCAAACTCTTTTAAGTCTAAACTGAAGAGTTTCCTCATGGCTCGCTCCTTCTATTCTGTCGAGGAGCTCCTGGAAGAGCTAAAAAATTAAGCAAATTCCAGTGTTACATTGTTGATTTTCGTTATTTAAACTTACGACTTGTCACCTGAATACGTTTTTTTATATTTCATTTTATCTTGTTTCTAATATCGTGTTGTGATTTCATGTATTGACTCGTTCCATGACCATGGAGACTTCTCCATAATTTGGTCCCACGGAACAATAAATAACTAAATAAATAAAATAAATAAAGAAAACTACTATTTTAGAAGTAAGTAATAAACGAATCGGACGAAAGCATTTATTATACTTACTAATGAAAACGAAAGCTGAGAACAAATTTCAGCTGATGCCAGATAAGCACGTCAAACAAAGAATTAGTCGCCCGCAGGCAAGATCACGCTACTACAGTGCAGTTCAGTGCCTGAATTCGGGCGGGAAGAGAGTGTCCCCAAGTTTCTCCAGGCGTGTCACATCCAGTAGTCACTCATCAGATCCCACACAGACACCGAACTGCGACGATGTTGACCGCTGTGTTTCACGCGCCAGGCCGTCGCATTTCCTGTGAGATTGTAATCGCGTGATTGAGCGAACCAGTGGATGCGCTGTAGTACGTCTGAGTAATCGTCAAGCTAGGGACTTGTCCAGGTGGCTGTCGTCTGGAAAGACAGGAGTGTTCACAGCACGCTTTGCATGAAGATGGAGAACAAGAATTGGCTATAAACTTGCTACACGATGCGATGCGGTCTAGGCTGCATGTGTTCAAAACTTCCACGCAAAGATCCACAAGGTGCTGTCCGCTTCTTTCGAAATTTCTGGAGATTTGAGGCCATCTGGTGCCCTGTGTAGCCCATCTGGAGGTTTATTGAGACATGCCGACAAACAAACGCTACGGAGAGTACATGGATCCTCTACGTAATGCAAACCCCAATAGATCAGAAACATGAATTGCGAGAAGGTAAGAATAGACCCTTCGTTACTACGGAAAGATAAACGTGGATTAGAAACCACAGCGAATTTCGACAATTTTGATTCTCTCATTTATTTATGTATTTACTATACATGGTCAAATTAGGGCATTCATGTCCTCTCTTACATCTAAGTAGACATCCTTAGGGGTTGAACTTTACAACATGTATAGTACATCAACAATATATAGTGATTATATTAATACTCGTAATAAGAGTAATAGTATTAATAGTAATAATAGCAAAAATAACAATAATAACAGATTCAGGAATGAATATATGAAGTTCAAGAAATGCTCTATAATATCCTTTTTAATCAAAGTACACGTACTACCAAAATGTTAACCCTATGTCCTTTAATTCATGCGGATGCCAAACATCCCAAAATATCGATTTCGGAGAAATTACTTATATGACGATTTTCAAAATCAGGATTTGTTACTTTAGGTATTTCTACACAATTCTACTAACACATTACTCCATTATGATAACATCAAAATGTTAAGTACGCGGCTGCACTACGTTATGGCTGCCACCAGAATAAGAACGATACCGCACCGGGCTTAGCCTTGGAGCTCAGTGGAACGAAAGGCGAGTCTATCTCTCTCATTTTCACTCTTTGTTGTAACTGGGAACTGTCGCTAACTATCGAAGTTTCCTCATGGGCCGTGTGATTAGAAAAGACTCGAGGTTTGGGAAAATCCAACAATGATTGCGTCATGACCACACAGACTCCAAAATCAGATATTTGATTGTAAGGCGTATCCAGTGCTATTTTATTGTTGTCCAGTCGGTCACGAAATGGGAACCACAGTGAAAATAAAAGATCATGGATTTGGAACAATTAGCAACACCTTCCAGCTACTTCTCTATATAGCCGTCGCTCCGGATTAGACATTATCGTAGCATTGTAATAACTTTCCAATACCCTTGTCATAGAAGGCAGCCGCCTGTTCTTCCCGACAATTCTCTGGGTCGGTCTGCAACTCGTCATGTATGAAAAATGTTATCTTCATATCCCTCCTCATTGCCTCTGCAGTGTGCGGCCGAGAACTGTCAAGAAGAAGGAATTGTATGACAGTTACCTATGTGAGCTGCAAAAAATAGGATACCAGGCGAAATCTCTCAGCATGCTCTCATACTTGGAGAGAGATCATTCTCTAGGCATCTTTACGTACAAAGATGAAAAGACATACAAGATGTGATCGAGGGGCAAACCTGAAACACTGCTCAACACGTCTGTGCAAACTTTCTTGGATTTTCACTGTGGTTTCCATTTCGCCACCGATCGGACCTCAATAAACGAATAGTACTCGTAAAATTGAATTACAACTTAGTAATGGTGAAAGGTGGACTGAAACTGAAGAGAATGGTCCAGAAGAACCAATGTGGACGAAGTGAGAAATTGAAGTGCTGGGCATATGATGTGGTATGCTGGAATTTATCCAAGGCTGTAGATATTATGTTAATGAATTTCACAATAGGCAATTCATTCGAAGAAGAACAGACATCAGTAAAAAGGGCAGTCAGACATATTACACAGACAAATGTAGATATAAGGTAGGTACCTGCGAAGATATCTTGAGTAACATAAAAATGACAAAACTCATTGACAAAATAAGATAATATACAAACGTTCAAGAAAATGGAGGAATACAACAACGTAAGTCCCTTAGGAACGATATAAATAGTAAGTACAAGGAACACACAGAGAAATGGTCGCTGAAATATGTGAAGAATTACACTCCTGGAAATTGAAATAAGAACACCGTGAATTCATTGTCCCAGGAAGGGGAAACTTTATTGACACATTCCTGGGGTCAGATACATCACATGATCACACTGACAGAACCACAGGCACATAGACACAGGCAACAGAGCATGCACAATGTCGGCACTAGTACAGTGCCTTTCGCAGCAATGCAGGCTGCTATTCTCCCATGGAGACGATCGTAGAGATGCTGGACGTAGTCCTGTGGAACGGCTTGCCATGCCATTTCCACCTGGCGCCTCAGTTGGACCAGCGTTCGTGCTGGACGTGCAGACCGCGTGAGACGACGCTTCATCCAGTCCCAAACATGCTCAATGGGGGACAGATCCGGAGATCTTGTTGGCCAGGGTAATTGACTTACACCTTCTAGAGAACGTTGGGTGGCACGGGATACATGCGGACGTGCATTGTCCTGTTGGAACAGCAAGTTCCCTTGCCGGTCTAGGAATGGTAGAACGATGGGTTCGATGACGGTTTGGATGTACCGTGCACTATTCAGTGTCCCCTCGACGATCACCAGTGGTGTACGGCCAGTGTAGGAGATCGCTCCCCACACCATGATGCCGGGTGTTGGCCCTGTGTGCCTCTGTTGTATGCAGTCCTGATTGTGGCGCTCACCTGCACGGTGCCAAACACGCATACGACCATCCAAGGCAGAAGCGACTCTCATCGCTGAAGACGACACGTCTCCATTCGTCCCTCCATTCACGCCTGTCACGACACCACTGGAAGCGGGCTGCACGATGTTGGGGCGTGAGCGGAAGACGGCCTAACGGTGTGCGGGACCGTAGCCCAGCTTCATGGAGACGGTTGCGAATGGTCCTCGCCGATACCCCAGGAGCAACAGTGTCCCTAATTTGCTGGGAAGTGGCGGTGCGGTCCCCTACGGCACTGCGTAGGATCCTACGGTCTTGGCGTGCATCCGTGCGTCGCAGCGGTCCGGTCCCAGGTCGACGGGCACGTGCACCTTCCGCCGACCACTGGCGACAACATCGATGTACTGTGGAGACCTCACGCCCCACGTGTTGAGCAATTCGGCGGTACGTCCACCCGGCCTCCCGCATGCCCACTATACGCCCTCGCTCAAAATCCGTCAACTGCACATACGGTTCACGTCCACGCTGTCGCGGCATGCTACCAGTGTTAAAGACTGCGATGGAGCTCCGTATGCCACGGCAAACTGGCTGACACTGACGGCGGCGGTGCACAAATGCTGCGCAGCTAGCGCCATTCGACGGCCAACACCGCGGTTCCTGGTGTGTCCGCTGTGCCGTGCGTGTGATCATTGCTTGTACAGCCCTCTCGCAGTGTCCGGAGCAAGTATGGTGGGTCTACACACCGGTGTCAATGTGTTCTTTTTTCCATTTCCAGGAGTGTATAAGATGTGTTCGTCGGGAGGACTGATTCACTGTAAAGAAAAGTCAGTGGAACGTTTGGTTAAATTGAAAGCAAGGGCATCAACTTTGAGGCTGCAAAGATAATTCCACAGCTCAACAGATAAGAGAATGGATAGGTGAGTACAATATACTGAAGGCATCCTCAAGGGGAAGGACTTGTCTGTTGACGTCACTGACGAAGAAACTGGAATTGCAGTGGAGGACATAGGGGATCCAAGTTGTTAGAGCTTAAAACAACGTTGAAAGACCTGCAGTCAGATAAGGTGGAAGGGATAAATAACAATTTTCTGAAATCATTAGTCGAAGTGGCAACCAGACAATGATTGAAGTTGGTGTGTAGAATCAATGGTGTATGAGTTTGGAGATATACCTCACACTTTCTGAAAAATATAATCCACACAACCATGAAGCTAGCAAGGGCAGTTGTGAGAAATGTCCCACAATCAGCGTAACAGCTCATGTATCCAAGTTCCTGACAATCGAAAAGAAGATTGAGAATATGTGAGATGATGGGCATCTTAGCTTTCGGAAGGGTAAATGAATTACAGAGGCAGTTCTGAGGTTGCGGTTCATTATGGAAGCAATACTTCGGAAAAACAAGAATAAGACTGGAAGAGCAAGAACAACGTGCTGTTCTTTCTTCATGTCGGTGTTTCCCATATGTTCCATTCTTGACCGATTCTGCGGAAAACCTCCTCATGTCTTCTTAATCAGTCCACCTAGTTTTCAGATTGCTTCCACAGCACTACATCTTAAACGCTTCCAGTCTCTTCTTTACACTTTCATACAATCCTGTGTCCCAAATTTTGCCCTCAAATTAGAGCTAATGTTTGATACTAGTGGATTTGTTTGGGCGAGAATGCCACTTTGCCTGCCTGTTCTAGTCTGGTTTTTATGTCTTCCTCAATATTTCCGTTATGAGTTTTATGCTTTCAAGATACCAGAATTCCTTCACTTCATTCACTACCTCGTCCCAAATTTTTATGTTAAGTGTATCAGATATGTCAATTTTGACATCTTTTTATTGACTGGTTTATTAAATGAAGGGGTTGTAGAGTTTTTTTTTTTGTCTCCAGTTTCCTCTCTGATCATCCTGTGTGTTCGTTAGACTGTTCATTCCAGTCAACTAGTTCTACAGATATTCTTCGCTTTCACTCAGGACAGCAATATCAGCAGTTAATCTTATTGTTGGTGTCCTCCCAATATAAATTTTAATCCCACTTCTTATTCTGTCTTCGAATTCCATCGTTGTTTCTTCGATGTACTGTGTGAAAGATTACATTCTCCTGTTACACCGTTTCTAATGTGAACACTTGGTTGTTGGTCTCCGATTCTCATTTTTCTTCTTGTTTCTTGGAAAAATGAAATATTACCGACTTTCCTTGTAGCTTACACCTACGATCTTGAGAATTTCTAACTTCTTGCAGTATTTTAAACTGTCATTTGATTTTCCTACGTTGGCAAATCCTCTGAACCTGACTTGATGTCTCATAAGTCTTGCTTTAATAATCAATCACGGCCTCTGTCTCTATGGTGCGTTTATCTTTCCTAAAACGAAACTGATCATGTTCTAGAACTTCCTCAGTTTCCTTTTCTCTCTTTTATAAACTAAACCTATCAGAAACTAGGATGCGTGAACTGCGAAGCCGATTGTGCGAAATTCCTCGCACTTATTTGCCCTTTCTATCTTAAGGACTGAGTGGATGATGTTTTCCTGAAAGTCTGGCGTTATGTCTCCAGAACCACGGATTTATAAATCTACTGGAATAATAATCTGTTTCCGATTCCTCCGGTGATTTTGTTAAATATCTGAATAAATATTCTGCATGCCTTAGTCCTAATTTGATCACAAGTCTTCCAAAACTCTGTTTCATATTACTAATAAATTCCCTCTGTCCTCAGACCCCTCGTACAGACTTTCTCTGCACTCTTTACACCTACCTCTTCCCTCCTTTGCTTGTAACAATAGAATTCCTAGTGTACTATTTACGTTGGCATCTTTGCATTAAGTTTCACAGAAGATATTTTGACTTTTATATAAACTAATCAGTCCTTTCGACGACATTTCTTTTTCGATTTCTCTACATTATTTCAGCTGCCTTTTCACATTGTCTTCCCTGCACTTCATATTTATTTTATTCCTAAGCCACTTATGCTGCTGAATTCTTCTTCTTTATTTTGTCTATTGAAGTATTTTTTTTTATCTAAGCTTTCCTCGCAGCTACCATCCTTGTACCTATTTTGTCTGTCCAGTGATGTGATTCCCTTTTTTTAGAGATGCCCATTGCTCTTAAACTGAATTCATTACCGAAATGCCCTACGCCCGTGACGTCGAGATGTATTCTTGAACTATTGTTGTTGTGGTTGGTTTGTTGTCGATTCTGATGAAAATAATCCTATCACCGAGCTGTTCACAGAAGCCTGCCGGTGTGGCTGAGCCTTTCTAGGCGCTTCAGTGTGGAACCACGCGACCACTACGGTCGCAGGTTCGAATCCTGCCTCGGGCATGGATGTGTGTGATGTCCTTAGGTTAGTTAGGTTCAAGTAGTTCTAAGTTCTAGGGGACTGATGACCTCATATGTGAAGTCCCGTAGTAGTCAGAGCCCCTTTGTTCACAGAAACACATTCTCTGCTCCTCCTTCCCATTGATGACGACCCCTACATACATCTCTTCTTTTTCAGCTTGATATTAGCCCATATTCTGCTGACGAGAAATCCTTTTCTTTCCATTTCATTTCACTGACCCTCAGTAGTTATAGGTTGAGTCTTTGCATTTACGTCTTGAGATATTCTACCTGACCTACCACGTTCTGATTTCCGTCATTCCACGCTTCGACTGCTTTTGGTTTATGCAGTTTTCGTGTTGCGGTCACCTCTCACTCTGCAGTGCCCACCTGCAAATACGAGTGGAAGACAAATCCGGAATCTTCTGCCAATGGAGACATTCATGACACATTTTTAATTACAGGGCACATATTCTGTGGATTACATTACCTGTCTTTAATGCCATGGTTTCTACTGCCTTCAGCATACTCATGCCATTGATTCTTGTTTAGTCTTCTGACCTTTCCGGGTAGTTTCGTTAACAAGGCAGATGGCAGAACGAGGCTCACCGCTTGTACTTTAAAGTCTTCAGCCAGTTCTGTCTTAGATAGCTTTAGTTTCATGAGGAACAATATCGAGCGCATCCGGGTGATTATAGCATATACGAAGATTCTTACGGGTTCTCTTGCTCTCCCAATTGAGGTCATTAGCAAGAGAGGCTAGAGACAGAGTTACACGGCATTTCCATGAGGTCTCCTAAAAGCGTAAATTCTTTCCGAGGTTGTTATTTTTTAACTGCAAAGGTGAAAGTTTTCTAGTCGTCTCTTACATCTAACTGCAGGTACTGAAGGATGTTCATAAAAAAAAATACTGTATATAGGTTTCAGTCCAACAAACAGTATGACAAATACACGTTTCGATCAAAACGTATTCCGTATATGTACTAATAGAAAGACATGGCAGCAATGCGGAGAGAATTGAATCGAGATCGGAGACCATCTTTATGCCGCCGTTAGGACACACAATGACTGTAATGCCACGTGTTAAAAAATTAAAACAAGTAAAAAGAAACGACGCACCACGAATGAATTCTCCGAATGGTACGGAAATCGGTAGAGTTCAAGTACACGTCCATATAAACAAATGATTCCAATTTCATAAAAATAGGATGATTTATTCAAGATAAAGAGCTTCACAAACTGTATGAGTCAGAAAGGCATTGATCCACCTCTGGACCTAATGCAAGCAGTTATTTGGCTTTGCATTGACTGATAGAATTGTTGGATGTGCTCGTGACGGAATTCACACCAAATTCTGCCCAATTGGCGCGTTAGGTGGTCAAACCTCGGAGTTGTTTGGAGGGGCCTGCACATGATGGTCCAAGCGTTCTCAATTAGAGAGAGAGGTCCGGCGAACTTGCGGCCAAGGCAGGATTTGAGAAGGACGAAGACAAGCAGTAGAATTTCTCGCTGCGTGCGTGCAGGCATTATCTTGCTGAACTGTAAGGCATGTGGCTTGCCATGATGCGAAGCACAACGGGGTGCCGACATAGAGCCGTGCTGTAAGGTTGCCATGAAGGACAACCAAATAGGTGCTCCTATGAAATGAAGTGGCAACCCAGGCCATCATTACTGACTGTGGGCCGTATGGTGGCCGACAGTCTGGTTGGTATCCAGACGCGTCCTTGCTGGTCATAAGGGCTCACCTCGAAGCGGGGCTCATCACTGAAGTCAGGTCTACTCCAGTTAATGAGGTTCCAGGTCTAATATGCCCGACACCACTGCAAGTGGGCCTGTCGGTGAACTGTCAGTGTTAGTCGGCGTAACGGGCGTCGTGAGCTCAGGCCCATTTCTGTGAGCCGCCTATTTAGTGCTTAGTTGTGGTCACTGAAGCGCGAGAAGCGCGTAGGATAGATGATAACGACGAATCCGGGGCTCTCAGTGCTTCTGACGATTGCTCGATCCTCACATTCTGTTGTCTCCCTAAGTCGACGCTTCCTTCTCGAAGCTGTATTCGGCCATGGTTCACCCCGTCCTGCCTGTACGGAATGAAATTCTCAAAAAACTTTATGCCCTCGTATCGTCATGTCCGCTGTTTACTCTCCTTACCATCTGGTCGGTGAAACTGCACTGCAGTGACACACATTCATCCGTCGGCCGCCAAAGTTACAATTTCGCATCTTCCGTCGATATGAATAAGAATTTATAACCTCGTGGTCCGTGTTGATATTTTTTTGTTTGAATGTATTATGGGTATTACATGGTTAAACATTCATTTCATATGGGCTATGAAAATAACAAATGCTTTTTGAGTATCGTCTTGAAGGATTAGTTGCGATTTTGAATCACATGCTGTGTCTGTTGATGAGCATTCATTGATTTATTTCATTAACAGCACAGAGTAACCCTCCACCTTGAAATCTATGGTCGATCGACGGCTGCTAAATCTAATAGCAAAGAGCTCATATTTTTACAGTGTTATTCGTATGCAGTTGTTAAAGCTATTTCAAATAACGTAAAACACATAGTACATAAAAATTCTCTATTTTTACAGAGAATTTAATGCTTTACGACTGCCAAAATTGTTTCTACCTAGTCGAGGAAAATATAATTTATATAATGCAAAAGTCGAAAAAATGTAATACAATAAATTCGTTAAAAATAAGTTACAATACGTAGAGAGAAGTGATGTGCTACATTTGGATGTGTTAATATAGGCTAAGTGGCTTGTTGGTTGATGTCATCAGAGATGAGATTTTTGTGGGTTTTTTGTGTTCGTGCGTGTAGATACATGGCGAGCCGCACGTTGGGACAGTGTATGATATTCAGTAGACGTTTGTATAATTGTTGGTAATTGTGGTATATTCTTTGTGATACCGTACATACATACACACCTGGTTGTATACAGATTATATACTGATCGAGCATTTGATACATGGAGTACATGAATTTTAGCTTTACATGAAGAATAAACGTCTGGTTGTAAATTTAGCAGTAGAAATGGAATGTAGTTCATTGCCTCTTGAGTGCAGCATTCCTTAAATAACTTAATCCATTAGATTTTTAGTTTTATACATGGTTTATACAGAATACAGATGTGATGTATACAAAGCATTGGTTGTAACTTCACATAAAGAACAGAATATACTTCTGCCTACACATAATAAAACGCATAATACATTACTGCTTGCTTACAGTATACTATACACAATATTCAGTGTGTCGTCTGGAAGGAGAAGCCTCAGAAAAAAAATTCTTTCGTGCCTTATCCTCCCAAGCGATGTTTGCCTTTTTACTAAAGTCTTTTAATGTGTTGTCACTCATTCTGTCCGTGCTTTGTTTGTTTTATGATCGTTACTACCTGTTGTGTTGTTAGTGGCTCTGTTATGACGTATAGAGTCATGTATTGTTGGTTTGGGTCTCTTACGTGTTGATCCCCTTTTAATCATATTCAACCTTAGTGTGTTGGTTTCTTCCTCGATTTAGGAATCTGTGGTCGTGCTTGCGTCCTCCCACGTGGTTCGTTGTGTTGTTTGTGCTTGTCTACGCCTCCTCACATATGGGTTTTGGCGCTTGTATTCTTCGTACAATGTGCTCGATACAATTTCAGCTACGGGATTACATATTATTCTGGCGATGTCATTACCGTCCTATATGGATATCACATGTGCTAGCGTGTTGCATTGCAGTATGATGCGTTCTGGTGTGCCAGTTTCTCCACAAATGTATATTTCAGTGTTAGTTAGTCTCATACGTTTTAAGACTACTGGGTATGGCCCGTTGTCGATCAGGAAATGGACCATCCCCTATCTTTCGTCGACATGTTTTAGTTGCAACCTTTCGCGTACATTAGGGAAGAAAGAGTGTACTTGGCGACCCTTGTCGAATGCTTCGCACTTTCTCTGTCGTGTTTGAATACGCTATTGTTTCATTTGTGTTTTGTTTGTAATGTTGATTCCTGTAATCTCGGTGACTGTATCGAGCTTGCCGTTCTTAACCCAGTAAAATGCAGCTCTATAAAATACTGTTGTGTCTATGGAGCAAGTCCCCACCACAACGCGGAGTGCCTCTACTGTGTGACAAGGGCCTCCCGTCGGGTAGACCCTCGCCTGGTGCAAGTCTTTTGATTTGACGCCACTTCGGCGACTTGCGCGTCGATGGGGATGAAATGATGATGATTAGGACAACACAACACCCAGTCCCTGAGCGGAGAAAATCTCCGACACAGTCGGGAACCGAACCCGGGACTTTAGGATTGACAGTCTGTCGCGCTGACCACTAAGTTATGGGCGGCGGACAGTGTCTCTAGTGATGTGGTGTTGAAGGCTCCACTCATTCTCGGGAGTATACTACGTTGGCCTCGTCGTGCAATTCTCTTGTTAGTCTGTATGTTCAGTCTTGCACTTGCGGTGAAGCATGCAAAGCATGAGCATTGCTGACAGCGGCTTGTATGACGGTATATGTCTTCCTGTCACAACTCAGACATGCTCTGCGGCTGACAAATCAGAGGACACGGCCTGCTATTCACGGATTCGTGCATTCCTCTAGATGTCTGTAAAGCGTATGTTCGTTTAGTATTCTGCTGGAATATGCCACTTGGTACCATGCACACAAGGGGTATGACAACAGAGTTTACCATTTTGCTATATAGTGGCAAGGATTCAGCCCCCTTCAGCAATTTAGAAATGAGTTCTGCTGACGTATCAGTAGCTTCCCAAACGATGATACCATGAATTGGAGAGGTATGTATGTCGAGTATCACTGCTTCCTGAGAATTTTCAGAAGGTCGTCTGAAGAAACAGCAGCGCCAGGCTTACTACCACAAACAGAAAGCCATTCCCATCGATGAATAACATACCATGTCCCACACTGGGTCTGCCAGATACAAGTCTCTTGTTGTCAGTGGTAAACGATACATGGCAAATCCACATCTCAAACCAGCTTCCTGTCGGTTGGTGGTCGTCTTGTACTCAGTCCATCGCGTCATCACATGCTCTGCCGTCAATATACTGCTGCCAACTGTACTTGCGATATTTCGATACGATGTTATTCAAGTCTTTCACGCCAAAGATTCGACGTACCTCATAGTCGGAAAGGCGTCAACAAACTACACATGCACGTACTTTCGACAATATTTGTTGTGCTGTGCCCCTATTAGCATTAGAAACACACAACACATACATCATGTACCATGCTTATCACCTTATACCACCAGTAGTGATGTCATTTTGCTGGACTGAAAATACTGAGAATAAGCTCGCATAAGGATGACGCGATAAACATATCCCATAGGCACAAAAGATAGTGGAGTATGAGTTTGGTAAAGGTGTCCATGTTGCAACTCTTAAACACTTCCGACGTAGATGTAGTTTCAGAAGTTCTACATTTTTACAGCTGGTTAAGGCAGGAAGTGAAAGTTGGGCTTTAACAGAAAGTGGATGCGCTGGATTATTCACTGGTATGCCGCCTTTCTCCTCCTCCTCCTGCAGGGTTCCTGGAACGCTACTCCAGCTACAGGCGAGAGTCCGCGCAGCTGCTCTCCTTCGCTGTGACGCATCTCTCACAGCTCTTCGTTCCCCTCGCATTCGAACACATGGTAAGTGGCGTTCTTTTTTTCCCTCCTATTTTGAGCTGTGCTATGTGTGCATGGGGTGAAAACCTGGCACACACAGCCTTGTGTAAGTATTCAGTTCTCAGTATCTGTTTCCTGACCTGGCTCACACTGGCATTACCTTACCTCTCCGACTCTAATGTTAACTCTGAAGGAGTTCTGACCCTTCTCTGAGTCTGCAATCCACGTGGGCTATTAGACAGAGAGTGAAAAGTCAAAAGAGGTATGGGTAGGAAAGAAAGTCTTCTGCATCTTTTATTTATTTCTTACTTTCTCTCAATTTCCTATGTAAACTGATGGAGAAATAAATCCCACCACAAAGAAGAAATTAATGCCGAGTAGTGAAATTATTGGAATACATTTATCTCTGTAACATATTTAAGTGATGAACAGGTTAAGGTAAACTCGAAGAAAGCCACTGAAATTTGAAATTCAGGTACATTAATAACCAGTGTAACCGACAGAATGTTGAATGCAAACACACAAACATGCAAGCATTGTGTTATACAGGTGTCAGATGTTAGTTGTGGCATGGAGTAGCGTGCTTGTTGTACTTGGTCGGTCAATACGGGGTCGGATGACACATACGTGCTCGGCTGCGGACAGATCTGCTGATCGAGCAGGCCAATGCCACATGTCGATACTCCGTAGATAATGTTGTGTTACAATAACGGTATGTGCGGGAGCGTTATCGTGTTGAAAACACCCTTGGAATGATGTTCATTAATGGCAGCACAACAGGTCGAATCACAAGGCTGACATACAAAGGTTTCGTCAGGGAGCATGGGATAATGAGAGAGTGCTCCTGGTGTCATATGTAATGGCACCCCAGATCATAGCTGCAGGTGTAGTTTCAGTGCGTCTAGCATTCAGACAGGTGGCTTCCAGGCCCTTAACTGGCCTCGTTCTAACCAACACACGGCCATCACTGATACTGAGCCAGAACTGTGCGGTTTCGTGATCACTGTTGTCAGCAATCACATACAGTGGCTACAATACAGCCAGGTTGTTGTGCAATATTACCGTTCTGCAGTAACCTGGTCCAAACTCAGTGACGTGTTGATACTGATGTCTTCTCCGTTTTAAAGGCCTTCTTGACTAAAGTCAACTCACTACGTCCAACCTCGAAGATAATAAGTGCTCGCCGGCCGCTGTGGCCGAGCGGTTCTAGTCGCTTCAGTCCGGAACCACGCGGCTGATACGGTTGCAGGTTCGAATCCTGCCTCGGGCACGGACGTGTGTGATGTCCTTAGGTTAGTTTGGTTTACGTAGTTCTAAGTCTAGTGGATGATGACCTCAGATGTTTAGTCTCATAGTGCTTAGAGCCATTTGAGTCATATTTGTAATAAATGCTCAAAACCGTTGTTGTTGCTGCTGTTCTCGTTGTTGTATTGGTCTTCAGTCCATATACTGGTTTGATGCAGCTCTCCACACCTCTCTGTCCTGTGCCAGCCTCCTCATCTCCCAGTAACTATTGAAACTACACATTTCTTATTCTCCTTACTATAGGCCTCTCTTGGTTCAAAATGTTCAAATGTGTTTGAAATCCTAAGGGACCAAACTGCTGTGGTCATCGGTCCCTAGACTTAAACACTACTTAAACTAACTTACACTAAGAACAACACACACACACACACACACACACACACACGTGCCCGAGGAAGGGCTCGAACCTCAGACGGGAGGGGCCGCAGAATCCATGACATAGCGCCTCAAACCGTGCGGCCACTGCTCCTGGCCCTCTCTTGGCCTCCCTCTAAGATTTTTATCCCCTACACTTCCCTCTAATACTAAATTGGTCGTCCATTGACGTCTCAGAATGTGTCCTACCAACCGATCCCCTTTTTGGTCAAGTTGTGCCACAAATTTCTCTCCTTCCCAGTTCTGTTCAGTATCCCGTCTTCAGTTACGTGATCGCCCCATCTAATATTCAGCATTCTTCTGTAGCACAGATTTCGGAAGCTATAATTCTCTTTATATCTAAAATGTTTATCGTTCATGTTTCTCTTCCACATGTGGCTTCACTCCAGAGAAGTATCTTCAAAATCTATATTCGATGTTAACTAATTTATCTTCTTCAGAAACGCTTTTCTTCCCATTGCCAGTCTACATTTTATATCCTCTCTACTTTGGCCATCATCAGTTATTTTGCTGCCCAAACAGCAAATCTGATCTACTACATTAAGTGTCTCGTTTCCTAAGCTCATTCACTTAGCATCGTGTAATTACATTATTATTGTTTTGCTATTGTTTATGTCCATGTTACCTCCACCTTCCAAGACAATGACCATTAATTTCAACTGCTCTCACAAGTCCTTTGCTCTCTATCCGACAGAATTACAGTGTCATCGGCAAACCTCAAAATTTTTATTTCCCCTCCCTGATCATCAATTCCTATTCCAAATTTTTATTTGGTTTACTTTACTGCTTGTTTAATGTACATATCGAATAACAACTCTGCCTCACTCCCTTTTCAACCAATGAATTCCGTTGGTGCCCATCGACTCTTATAACTGCCGTCTCATTTCTGAACAAGTTGTAAGTAGCCCTTCACTCCATATATTTTACCCCCGGCTACTTTCAGAATCGAAAAGAGAGTATTCCAGTCAACATCGTCAAAAGATTTCTCTAAGTCTACAAATGCTTTAAATGTAGCATGGTCTTGTATTATCTTCTAAGATAAATCGTGTGGCCTTATAGCCTCACGTTTCGCTACACTTTTCCGGAATCCAAACTGATGTTCCCTGAGGTCAGCTTCTATCAGTTTTTCGATTCTTTCGTAAAGAATTCGTGTCAGTGTCTTGCAACCACGGCTTATTAAGCTGATAGTTTGCTAATTTTCACACCTGTCAGCAACTGCTTTCATTGTATTAGAATTACTACATTCTTTTTGAAGTCTGAGGGTATTTTGCCTGTCTCATACAACTTGCACATCAGGTGGAAGAGTTTTGTCGTGGCTGTCCCTCCAAAGGCTATCAGTAGGTCTTGAAACGTCCCCTTAGAAAAATTTATACACGACTGTGCTTAAACTAACACGCAACATTTTTTAGCGCAACGCAATCTGACTTTCAAAAATCCCTACAAGGGAATGGCCCTCACTAACATTAACCTGTACCTTTCACAAATCACTTACCTCACCAAAAATCTTCGTTACTCGAACTACTGCAATACAGCGAGCGCCACTACTGCCAGCTAAATAAAAGATTCAAACTACTGAAGGCACTAACTACTGATAGGCATAGTTAGCAAATGAAAGATTTTGATAGAGAACAAACAATGTATTTACCTTAATAATCATAATGTATATGCCATCCAGTCTTACAAATTTCAAGTCTCCGCCATTTCTCTCCCCACATCCGCCACTGCTGGCGGCTCACCTCCAACTGCGCAACGCTACGCGCTGTTCACATCCAGCTGCCGCTGCCCAACACTACAATGGCAGAAAACAATGCAGACTAGCCACAGACTGCACACAGCACAGCCAATGATTTTCATACAGGGAGCTACGTAACGTTGCCAATAAGAAAATATAAACAGCCTACTTACAGTCTGACGGAATGTGTCTACCCCCGGGGCCTTGTTTTGACTTTGACCTTTCAGAGTCCTGACAAATTCTTCTCGCAGTACCATAACTCCCGTCTTATCGTCATCGACGTCCAGTTCCCTTTCTATAATATTGCTTTCAAGTTCATCTCCCTTGTATAGGAGCTCTATACATTCCTTTCCCTTTTCACTTTCCCTTATTTGGTTATGACTGGTTTACCATCTCAGCTCTTGATATTCATACAGCTGCTTCTCCTTTCCACAGTCTGCCTGCTTAGTTAGGTTGTAACGTGCTTGCCGTCCATGCGCTGGGCTAGAGTTCGATTCCAGGCCGGCTTGGAGATTTTCTCCGCCCGGGTATTGGGTGTTGTCCTCATCATCATTTCATCCTCATCATCGACCGCAAGTCCCCCCACTGTGGCACCGACTGAAATAAGAGATGCACTTGGCGGCCAAAACCGAATGGGACATTCCGACCAACAACGCGATACGAGAATTTCATTTCATTTTCCTTTCCCCAGAGATTTCTTTAGGCAACGGCCTTGCCGCAGTTGATACACCAGTTCCCGTGAGATCACCGAAGTTAAGCGTCGTTGCGCGTGGCCGGCACTTGGATGGGTGACCCTCCAGCCGACATGCGCTGTTGCCATTTTTCGGGGTGCACTCAGCCTCGTGATGCCCATTGAGGAGCTACTTGACCGAATAGTAGCGACTTCGATCAAGAATACCATCATAACGACCGGGAGAGCGGTGTGCTGACCCCACGCCCCTCCTATCCGCATCCTCCTCTGAGGATGACCCGGCGGTCCGATGGTCCAGGTAGGCCACTCGTGGCCTGAAGACGGAGTGCAAAGGCTTCTTTAATTTTCATGTAGGCTGTATCTACCTTTTCCCTGGTAAAATATGCTTATAAGCCCCTACATTTGTCCTCTAGCCATTTCTACATATCAATTCTGCTCTTACTGTCAATCTCTTTTTAAACCTTTTTATTTGTTATAGCCATCTTCATTTGCTGCATTTCTAGTTGTTCTTCTTTCATCAGTTGAATTTAATATTTCTACCGGACCTCGTCTTTTTAACTATTTGACTCTCTGCTGGAATCACTATTTCATTTCTTTTATTTCAACTTATCCGTATCCCATCTGCTTAATTTCCTATTTTTCCGTATTACTTTAGCTTTAATCTACGGTTCATAGCCAATAAATAGTGGTCCGAGTCAAAATCTGCCTCTGGAAGTGTCTTACAACTCAAAGCCTGGCTCCTAAATCTCTGTGTAACCATTATATAATCAATCTGAAACCTCCTGGTGTCTCCAGGTCTTTTCCACGTGTACCATATTATTTTGTTATACTTAAACATGTGTTAGCGACGATTAAATTATATTCTGTGCAAAGCTCTACCACGCGGATTCCTCCTCTTTAATTCCTTTCCCCCAATTCATTTTTACCTATCATTTTTCCTTTTCCTACTATCGAATTCCAGTCCCCCATCAGAAGTAAATTTTCGTCTCCTTTAATTCTCTGAGAAATTTATTTTATCTCATCATACACTTCTTCAGTAGCTTCCTCATCTGCGGAGCTAGTTGGTATGTAAATTTGTACTGCTGTGGCACGGAAGAAAAAGCCTCCCCATTGATCCCAGACTGTAAACGCATCCTGCTGTCATCGCACCATTTCGTCCAAGTAGCACTTTCTTCATACAGCCGTCGACCATGCAGTTAGCACATGATCAACAACGGAGATTTTGCTACAGTTCCGCTGCTTTGTTGTAGGATCCCAAAGGCTGACAATTACATGCCGAAGTAAATATAATGCTATCTGAAAGGAGGCTTCCGCTTTTTGTTGGTTTCTGCAAACTGAGGACTGTAGTGAAACTGTTTAAACCAAAATTCTTCAGATTATTCTGTAGAATAATACGTGATGTGGGAAATAGGTCTCACATATAAAATACCATTTCATCTCACTTTAATTGCCCTTTAGCAACGTCTTCAGTCACAACCGTGTAACATACAGAAGATTTTGGAGTCAAATACAGAAGAAATATAGACAAAGTTGAGCTAGTTAATGAAATAGTATATTTCAAATTGCGGTAGTAATGGCTGGAAGAACATTAACATACTGCACATTTAGATATTTTGAAGAGGTTTCTTTTCTTTCTTTCTTTTTTGTTTGTTTAGGTTACGAGATGTATATAAGACAACGAAATAGCTTTGAGGATATTTATAGCAATTCCAGAGACTGCAACATCTTTCAACGGAGTTTCAGAAAATTATAGATGATTAAAAACCACTTAAAGTCGGGTATAGGTTAAAAAGGTTGTCAAATGCAAGTTATGTTTTCGGTAGAATAATACACAGATGCTGAATTTGACTTTAGAGACATAAGTAATGGGTTTGCTTAGCTCAAAGCATGGAATCGAAAATTAAATTTGTGATAAAAACATAATTATTGGGAAGGAATATGTTATCAACACGTATTTGCAGCCCTTTCCTTGTGTTTCCAACTAATAATGTGTACACTTTTAATACCTTACGAGGAGCAAATAAAATGTGCGCTAGCTGATACGTAAAATAAGACATAGATTTTGATTTATTTTCAATCTTCACAGAAATTTTACTCAATTTGCAATTTATTCGTAACAATTATGTATTCAATTAAATGTACGCAATATTTTTTCATATCTTGTTGTTGTTAATGTTGTTGTTGAGATCTTCAGTATGAAAACTGATTTGACGCAGCCCTCCTTGCTTGTCTGTCCTCTGCAGTCCTCTTCATCCCTTCATACCTAGTGCGTCTTACATCCGTCTGAACCTGCTTTCACTATTCAAGTCTTTGTCTCTCTGTCTACAAGTTTGCTCTCCCCCCGCACCCTGCACTTCGATCCATTTGCCAAATCGATAAATTCCTTGATGCATCAAGGTTTATCCTACAAAAACATTACTTCTTTCGGTGCAGTTGTCCCTAATTTTCTCTTTCCCCGTTTTTTAATTACTTATCGTTTCATGTACCAATCTGATGTTCAGTATTCAGCTACAGAGTGATCGAAAATTCCCGTTACAGACTGTTAGGACTTGTAGAGGGGAGTCAGTGGGCACTATTGCCAACTGAGACCCATGTCTGGTAACGTACAGTTTCAGTGCTACAACTGTGTGGGAACATGTTGGTAATGTGACCACCTTTACAAGTGACTGATTAGGCATAACACCTTATATAACTTAATTTACATATCCAGCCAATAATAGCCAAAAAAATCGCTCGTGTACTCGTTGACGTGTTCTCTTCAGCGTAATGCAGCGCAGCCTCTTCAAACTCGGGTGTGCGGCGTCTTCTTGGAGCACAACGGTCACGCCTGCTGGCAGTGAAGATACCATTTCTCGAATTTTTAGTATGCGATAGAGTCTTACGTTGTGGAGAATGGTTCAAATGGCTCTGAGCACTATAGGACTTAACATCTGAGGTCATTAGTCCCCTAGAACTTAGAACTACTTAAACCTAACTAACCTAAGGACATCACACACATCCATGCCCGAGGCAGGATTCGAACCTGCGACCGTAGCGGTCTCGCGGTTCCAAACTGAAGCGCCTAGAACCGCACGGCCACACCGGCCGGTGTTGTGGAGAATGATCTCGATAAAAGCGACGAGCAGCTCTTCAATTACAGTGCGCCATTCACAAGGATCGTGTCGGTGTATTCTGCAAACCTGTACTCAGTGATGTCGCTCTAACACTCACAGGCATGTGAATCAGGGTTGAACCAGGTCAGAGAGGTAGGACAGACGTCAAATGACATCAGCCGATCCGACGTAACCACTCCCCACGACGACTATCCTGTTGCATACTTCCCTAGCAGACATGTTTTCAAATGGCTCTAGTACGAAAACAGCACGTTTCCGGACATAGATTCCTTTTCAGAATTATACTGCTCTTTACAACTCCTAAAAATTTGTTAAGGAAATTTCGAAACATCCTGTTCAAAAATGGTTCAAATGGCTCTGAGCACTATAGGACTTAACATCTGAGGTCATCAGTCCCCTAGAACTTAGAACTACTTAAACCTAACTAACCTAAGGACATCACACACATCCATGCCCGAGGCAGGATTCGAACCTGCGACCGTAGCGGTCGCGCGGTTCCAGACTGAAGCGCCTAGAACCGCTCGGCCACTCGGGCCGGCCGAACATCCTGTACATCACGACATTTCAAAAACTTCTACCTACTTCTTGTCCGCACAAGGTCCGCACAAGGTTACACTCCAGAAAAATACCTTTAGAAAGTGTTTCCTAAACCTTAGGTTTAGACTAGATGATAACAAATACCGCATTTTCAAAGAACATGTTATGCTGTTGATCCTGCGTTTTATACCTTCCCTAGTTCGGCTGTCATCAGTTACTTTCCTGTCCAAATAACGAAACACATGTTCTACTTTTAGTTTCTCATTTCACAATCTAATTCCCTCAACATCACCTGATTTACTTCGACAGCATTTTTACTTCGACAGCATTCCATTACCCTTATTTCACTTTTACTAATGTTCACCTCCCAACCACTTTCCAAGACACAACCCAATACGTTGAACTACTCTTCCAAGTTCTTAAGAGTCACCGACAGAAGTACGGTGCCATCAGCAAACCGCAATAGTTCTTATGTCTTCTTCCTGAACTTCAGTTCTCTTTCAAAATTTCACTTAGATTTCCGTCACTTGTTATGTCTTCTTCCTGAACTTCAGTTCTCTTTCAAAATTTCTCTTTGGTTTCCTTCACTAGTTTCCCAACATACAGACTGAATGTCAGCGTGGGTGTCATACACCACTGTTTCACTCCCTTATGAATTAATTCTTCACTTTATTTCCTTCAAGAATTTTAACTTCAATGTGTTCCCTGTGTAAACTGTAAGTAATCTATTGGTCTCCGTATTTTACTCCTGCTACTTTAAAATTTCAAAGTTTTGGTCAAGACCAAGTCATCAAAAGTTTTTTTCAAATCTACAAACGCTGTAAATGTTTATCTTCGAAGATAAGTCATAGAGTGAGTGTTACGTCGCGCGTTTCTACATTTCTCCAGAACCCAAACAGTTATTCCCCGAGGTCTTCGTCTAAGAGTTTTCTGTTGTTCCTGGAAATGGAAAAAAGAACACATTGACACCGGTGTGTCAGATTCACCATACTTGCTCCGGACACTGCGAGAGGGCTGTACAAGCAATGATCACACGCACGGCACAGCGGACACACCAGGAACCGCGGTGTTGGCCGTCGAATGGCGCTAGCTGCGCAGCATTTGTGCACCGCCGCCGTCAGTGTCAGCCAGTTTGCCGTGGCATACGGAGCTCCATCGCAGTCTTTAACACTGGTAGCATGCCGCGACAGCGTGGACGTGAACCGTATGTGCAGTTGACGGACTTTGAGCGAGGGCGTATAGTGGGCATGCGGGAGGCCGGGTGGACGTACCGCCGAATTGCTCAACACGTGGGGCGTGAGGTCTCCACAGTACATCGATGTTGTCGCCAGTGGTCGGCGGAAGGTACACGTGCCCGTCGACCTGGGACCGGACCGCAGCGACGCACGGATGCACGCCAAGACCGTAGGATCCTACGCAGTGCCGTAGGGGACCGTACCGCCACTTCCCAGCAAATTAGGGACACTGTTGCTCCTGGGGTATCGGCGAGGACCATTCGCAACCGTCTCCATGAAGCTGGGCTAAGGTGCCGCACACCGTTGGGCCGTCTTCCGCTCACGCCCCAACATCGTGCAGCCCGCCTCCAGTGGTGTCGCGACAGGCGTGAATGGGTTTCGTCTTCAGCGATGAGAGTCGCTTCTGCCTTGGTGCCAATGATGGTCGTATGCGTGTCTGGCGCCGTGCAGGTGAGCGCCACAATCAGGACTGCATACGACCGAGGCACACAGGGCCAACACCCGGCATCATGGTGTGGGGAGCGATCTCCTACACTGGCCGTACACCACTGGTGATCGTCGAGGGGACACTGAATAGTGCACGGTACATCCAAACCGTCATCGAACCCATCGTTCTACCATTCCTAGACCGGCAAGGGAACTTGCTGTTCCAACAGGACAATGCACGTCCGCATGTATCCCGTGCCACACAACGTGCTCTAGAAGGTGTAAGTCAACTACCCTGGCCAGCAAGATCTCCGGATCTGTCCCCCATTGAGCATGTTTGGGACTGGATGAAGCGTCGTCTCACGCGGTCTGCACGTCCAGCACGAACGCTGGTCCAACTGAGGCGCCAGGTGGAAATGGCATGGCAAGCCGTTCCACAGGACTACATCCAGCATCTCTACGATCGTCTCCATGGGAGAATAGCAGCCTGCATTGCTGCGAAAGGTACTGTACTAGTGCCGACATTGTGCATGCTCTGTTGCCTGTGTCTATGTGCCTGTGGTTCTGTCAGTGTGATCATGTGATGTATCTGACCCCAGGAATGTGTCAATAAAGTTTCCCCTTCCTGGGACAATGAATTCACGGTGTTCTTATTTCAATTTCCAGGAGTGTAATATGTGTCAGTATTTTCCAAACGTAACTTATGGGTTGGTAGTATTTACACTTGTCAACACCAGCCAGCTTAGTAATTAGAATTACCATATTCTTCTATATTTCGCCTGTGTCATACATCATGCACACCAGGTAGATAATTTTTTCATGGCTGGCTCTCGAAAGATTCTCAGAAATTCTGGCGGAATGCCGTCTACTTTAGGTGCCTTGTGTTTTAGTGTGATGTGAAATTACTCTCTAAGTACCATTTCTCCCATTTTATCTTCATCTACTTCCTCTTCCGTTTCTATACTGTGACTCTATCACAAATAATTTAAGACACACGGAGGTGAAAATATCTGGAAATATCCTAAAAGTGGATGACAGTTGTTGAACATGTGACGTCGTGAGATGACGTACCTCGCCGCACTTGTAGCCGTCGGGATCGTCGATACTGCTTTCGCTGGTGGGGTACAGTGCTCAACATCGCACCGGGAGACTATCCGTTTACCGTAAATCTAAACCGATTAGTCGGAGTCTTGCACTACCACTACCGTAAGCACTACCGTGTCACATCGGATAAGGCAAAAACGAAAACAGACAAGCCTATTGTAGCGATATGTAGCACTGCCTCCTGTCGGTGAGGGTATGATCGACAAGCCCAACCGCTGTACGTGCAACGACGTACGACATCTGGTGACGTCAAATGTTCAACATTTATCACCCACATTTCCCGACTTTTGAGGCCCCGTATGTCTTATCTTAAATTACTTGACTCAATATCATCTACATCCGTTCAGGGATTTTTTAATGACAGTAAGAATCATCCTCTATACATACTAAGAAAAAAAAACGGCGCTCAACGAACGAATTATTCGAATGGGATGAAAATCGGTAGATGTGATGTACATGTGCAGGCAAATAAATGATTCCAGTTTCAGAAAAATTGGATAACCGATTCAAGAGAAACAGCTTTACGCACTGAGAAAGTCAGTAACGTGTTGCTCTAACTCTGGCCTTTACACAAGAAGCTATTCGGCTTCGCATTTATTGACAGACTAGTGAAATGTCCTCCGTGTAAAATTCTGTCCAATTAGCGCGTTAGATCTTCAAAATCCCGAGATGTCTGAAAGGTCCAGCCTATAAGTCTCCCAACAGTCTCAATTGGGGATAGATCCCGCGAACTTGTTGGTCAGGGTACGGCTTGGCAAGCATGCAGATAGGCAGTAGAAACTTTCACTGGGTGAGGGCGGGAGTTATCTTGCTGAAATATAACCCACGATGACTTGCCACGAAGGGCACCAAAACAGGGCGCAGAATATCGTCGACGTACCGCTCTGCTCTAAGTGTGCCGCGGATGACAACGAAAGGGATACTGCCATGCAAAGAAATCACACCCCAGACCATCACTCCCTGTTGTCCGGTCACACGACGAGTGACAGGCAGATACGTATCGCACAGCATCCTGGAATGTCTCCAGACGCGGTTCGCTGGTCAACGGCATTCATTTCTAAGAGGAAACCATTACTGACGACAACTCTATTCCAGCCAATGAGATGCCAGCCTCCGGTCGCTTCGTTTTACCCAGGTCCCATCTCATTAATTTCCTACCTTTTTCAGATTTCTCCAATTTCAGTCTGTAGTTCAAAACCAATAAATTATGAACAGAGTCCACATCTTCCCAGTTGGAAATCTGGTTTAGAAGTCTTTATCTTAGCATTATATATTGGATGTGAAACTTTGCAGTGTCTGCACGTCTCTTCTAGATATAGAACTTCCTTTCATGATTCTTAATCCAAGTATTACCGAGGGTTAAAATATGCTCTGTGTAATATACTACCAGGATGAAACTGCCTGGCAGATTAAAACTGTGTGCCGGATGCAGACACGAATTCGGGACCTTTGTCTTCAGAGGGCAAGTGTTCTATCAAATGAGCTGCCGATGCACGACTCACGGCCGCTTCTCACAGCTTTACTTCCGCCAGTACCTAGTCTCCTGCCTTCCAAACTTCACAGAAGCTCCCCTGCGAAACCTGCAGAACCAGCACTCCTGGAAGAAAGAATATTGGGGAAACATGGCTTTGCCACAGCCTGGGAAAAGTCTGGAAGGTAGGAAACGAGGTACTGGCGGAAGTAAAGCTGTGAGTCGTTTTGGGTAGCTCAGATGGGGAGCACTTGTCCACGAAAGGCAAAGGTTCCGACTTCGAGTGTCGGTCCGACACACAGTTTTAATCTCCCAATAAATTTCATATCAGCGCACACTCCACTCCACAGTGAAAAAATCATTCTATCAGGGTGATTCCCATTTCATCCTTTTCGCGCTGTCTATATTCTCCTGCCACTTTTTCTTCTCTTCCTTTTCTGACTACCGAATTCCAGTCACCCATCAAAAATAATATCTCGTGTAACGTAAGTATATAATTTTCTTTATTTCAAAATACGTACATTGAATCCCTTCAGCATCTGCGGAGCTAGTGGGCATTTAATCTTCAGTTACCATGGTGTCTGTTCTCTTTGTTTCTATCTTGGCTAGGATAATATATTCATTATGCTGATCATAATAGTTTAACCAAAGCTATATTTTCTTATTCATGGTTAGGTTTACTCCGGCGTCACCCCTACCTGATTCTGTGGTGATACGTTTTTTGTATATGATGCACCTATCTACAACAAACGACCGTCTGTACGAACCTCTGCAAGTAATCAGTCAAACATCGATAATGTTTCAAAGTGGTGCAGTAATTGGCAGCTTGCTTTACGTACTCAATAACATAAAATTGTGCACTTCACAAAATAAAAAAGCATAGTATCCTATGAACAAAATATTAGTGATTCACAGTTGGAGTCTGTAGAGCCATACAAATACTTGTGTGTAATAGTCAATAGGGACATGAAATTGGAAGACCTGATGGGTTCAGCCGTGGGTACAGCAGATAGAGTTCGGTTTAGTGGTAAAATACCACGGAAATTCAATCATTGCTTAAAGCAACACTCGAGGTCACAGTAACATTACTTTACTATCTCTGGTTTCGGCTTATGTCAAAGCCATCCTCAAATTTTTTGGGCCCCCCACGGCTGTTGCTGGCGGTTCCTCAGGTTTCACATGATGAAACGATCGTACACAGTAATCACTACTTGAAAAACCGAGGAGTCGCCAGCAACAGCCGTAGGGTGCCCAAAAAGTCTGAGGATGGCTTCAACATAAGCCGAGACTCGTCGTAAGAAACAAATGTTATTGCGATCTCGACTGTTGTTTTTATCAAAGTTAGCACCAGATCGCTGCGCTCCGCGGACAATGTTGCCTAAATTTATGAAATGCAATCACCCTACACAGAATATTGCTTACAAATCACTTCGTGTCCCATCTCAGAATATTTCTCAAGTGCGAAGGACTTGTACAAAATTAGGACTAGCAAAAAATGTTGAAAATATACAAAGAATGGCTGCACGGATGGTCTTAGGTTTGTTTGACCCACGGAAGGGTGTCACTGAGATGTTGGAGGGACTGAACTAGCAGTCTTTAGAAGATAAACGAAAACCTCCAGAGGAAGTCTAGGAACAAATTTTCGAGAACCAGACTCAAACGATAACTCTAGAAAGATACTACAATCCCCTACTTATCACTCAAGCAATGAGTAATGTTTCTTCGGGAATGCATTTGCCTGAGCAACAAATTTAATTGATTGACATTTCAAGACCAGGCGACAATGTAAGCACAAGATCAACCATGCTAATTCATTAATAACCGGTGTAACCGCCAGAACCTTGAATGCAAACATGCAAAAATGCATGCATTGTATTGTCACTTTGTGTGATGGATGTCGATAGCTGTTGCACTCGATCGGCCAGTACAGGGAGTTTTAATGCTCTTTGTGAATGGCGCTGGAGTCGTTGTCCGATAACAAGGAAAAGACGAGTTTCCACCGCAGAGTGTGCTCTCAGCAGCTCGCAGATTGCAGCAAAAGTGCACGCCCTCAAGTAACCCATGCCAAGTGCACCATTCAAGCGCCAGTGGATTTTTAAATGGGACACTTCAGTGTACTTCCGCCAGTATACTGCTCCGAAATATTGTGGCAGCAAGTCACTTACATTCGTCAGTTCTCTCGGAATTTTTTGAAACAGAGCCTATTTCAAATTTCACGTTCCTCACAAGCGTTTCTCGAAGTACGTCGTCTTCTCTTCCGTAAAGCTTGCATGTTCAGTACACCGTCCAGCAACAAATCTAGCAGTAAGCCTCCGCAATTGCTTCAATGAGTTGCTATAACCCTCTCTGGTCTGGATCCCAAACACACGAGCAGTACTCGGGGAATTGGTCACACAGGTCTTCTATATGGAGTCACCTTGATAGATGCGTTACACTTACCTAGAATTCTCGCAATAAATCGAAAAACACTATTCGCCTTGAGACCTGAGTTTCTCCTAGTGTATACAACTTTCAAATAACTTCCAGGAATCAAGCCGGGAAACACTTTCAGCGACCGCCGATATTTCGGCGGGGGAACATCCCGCCATTTTCAAGGCAACCTGCAACGGACAAGCGACGTACATGCAAATTTTAAATCTCGGTCCATCCCTGTTAACGAGGTTGATCACTAATTTAATCTCAACTGCCTCCTTAATAACACTGTCTCAATAGCTGGACGTGCATGCCAATATCTCGGTGTTACTATATAACATGGAGTGACCAGTATCCAAACAGTGTTCAGCCATAGAAGATCTACTTCGCTGCTGTCATCGTGTGTGCCGTTTATGCTCAGTACATCGGTCCTCCACGGTCCTGATAATTTGACCAATATATGCCATGCCGCAGCTACAAGGAATGCGATATACACCCGCCTTAACAGACCAAGATCATCCTTAACAGAATTCAAAAGCACTCTAATTTTAGATGGAGGTCGGAAAACACATTTCATATCGTATTTCCGTAAAATACGACCGATCTTGTTGGAAGTGTTTCCTACGTAAGGGATAAAGGCAGTGGACCCGATGTACAGTTGGTCGATAGCGCAACGCACGTTCAACCTGTCTATCACTATAACCATTTTGACGAAACGTAACTTCAAGATGGGACAGCTCAGCTGGCAAAGTCTCAGCGTCGGAAACGACATGTGCCCTGTGTACCGAGGTACGAAGTACCCCTTCACACTGAGCCGGATGGCGAGAACTATTAGCCTGTAAGTACAAGTCGGTGCGAGTACTTTTCCTGTAGACTGCATGCCCCAGTGATCCATCATCCTTCCTCCTAACCAACACGTCAAGAAAGGAAAAGTAACCATCATCTTCCACTTCCATCGTAAGACGAATGTTCGGGTGGATCGAGTTCAGATATTCTAGAAAAGCATTCAGATTCTCCCTACCATAAGGCCTAACAACAAAGGTATCGTCAACATATCTAAAGAAACAGGCTGGTTTCAAAGGCGCCGACTCCAAAGCACATTCCTCGAAGTCTTCCATAAACAATGATATGTTTACGATACCTCTTTTAGAAAATCATTCAAAAATCAGAACAAAATCTTCTTAGACTCCAGTCGCTTCAGGTGGTTATACATGTTGCAACGTTACGCCGTTGGCATCCCTAGAACATATCATTAATACTGCCACGAGAATATGTATTCCTACTTTAAAATGTTTATAATGTAACTACTTAGAGAGATCTACAGCTCTCTTACCTGGCGTTATAGGTTTAGAATTGTGTGCATCTCCTGAAATATCGGTAGAGACGTACGTAGTCATGCTTCACTAATAACTTAAATGCTGTGTAACAGCCGTACGTAGAAGTGTAAATTTAGATTGGCAGTTGCTTGTGAATGTAATGGAAGAATTCTGAACTATTTTCCATGTGTCTCAGGGTGACCATATGAGTGATGAGCTACTTCCTGGATGCATTAAGAACGTGAAACGTGTGAGAGACATGTTGCACACGAAATTACGAGGGTGGTTACAAGATACGCAATTCGTCATCGACCAGACAGTGAATTACAAGATTGAAGAGGACAAGAATAGTACTGGAAAGTATATTCTCAGGTATAAACCAGCGCACATTCAAACCTTTTTCGAACTCATTGTGATTCATAGATGTTTATTTCGTTTCTTTGCCAGTAGCGTAGTCTTTACTGTTATAGAAACAACTGAGATCATTTAATCGAGGATGGAGTAAGAGAATACTGATAGATGGACAGTAGTGAAGGAGACGGTTACGACAACTATTCATTTATAAGTTTTACGGATCAAGTTTATCTTCTGATTTTGAGTTTGTCTTCTATCTTTAAATCTGCCACATATTACGCACCAGACGAGCAGATCAAACCGTTACAATGAAGAGTGTTAATTCTTGGACCAGAGGAAATACTGTTTTTTCCAGATATTACCCTAGGTTTCATAATTTGTGGGAACAATGACAACTTGGAAACACCTCCGGTACCTGACAAAAACTAAATTTGACGTCACAACGAACGCAACAAAGAAAATAGCTACCCATAGTGGGAATCATTATAATATCGTACATTAATTCCCTGTGGACTAAATAATATCATCGTTTCGGCGAGGAGTAGACTCCACAAGTCATGTTAATCTCAATAAACGAAGTGAAATGATATGAAACGATGAGGATGAAACAAAAAATGAGATTTTGACAGAAGTGGGGGGGACATGGTTTTAACAACTCAATTTGGATTGGGGTGTTTAAATCTCTTCATTGCATAGGGCGTAAATGCTGTAGGTTTGAAGAGAGAGGGCAACGGATGTGTCTCTCCAGTGGTGGACATATGAGGTCATGGAATGGCCAAGTCAGGATTGTCGTGGAAGGTGGGTAGCACGTGAGAGCCGAGAAGTTTTACTTTACTTAGGCTATCATGGAGGAGTTGATTGCGGAGAGGAAGTTGGAGGAATGGGGAGGATTGCGGCTGGTATGTCGTTGGCAAGCTTTCCAACAGTTACTTGAATCTGTGGGTGGTGTGGCATTTAGTTTATAGCATGTCTAACTATAGTCGAGGCGTCTTTTTGCATTAAGCGTATTATGGACGTTCCTCTGCAATTTCTGGGGGAGGGAGGAGGGCGGTGTTGTAGTGTCCCAGTCATGGGTGCAGGAGAAGGAGCGTTAGGCTTGCAGGATTCTCTGAAGTCAGTTGGATGTATGGGGCGGCTGTGTGTGTGTGTGTGTGTGTGTGTGTGTGTGTGTGTGTGTGTGTATGTGGTTGCAGCTTCGGTCAAGCTTATTTGTAGGAAGGATGTGCTGTTGGAGATATCTTCGTTGTGTGGAGGTAGCTTGCTGTTTGGATATGCGTAAGCTCCAAGAAGGTTCTCCAGATTTTTTGGTGGTGTTATTGGATTATTTTAGTTCTGTTGGTGCGAGATGGCTATGAATGTGGGAAGTGTAGATTAGGACTTACGTTGGACTGAGTTGTGATCGCTTCCAATTACATGAAAGACATATGAATTATGTTTCTGAGGAGGTTGGAAGAAAAGTCATTTTGGGTATGTGTGTGTTGAGGAAGCAAACTAGATACTGCAGAAGGCAGTTAATCAACTGAGGGGAAAACTTAAGTTCAGCATTGGAGTGCTATATATACATGTCAGTAAAAATAACACAGATGCAGAAGGTTAATCAATGAGAGTGAGTAAATTGTATGGGGTAGAATAAGTCAGACAGATACAGACACTGCACATGAAATCTGGTTTTGCAGGATAGAGCAGATCAGGTTATGGTTGTGGAGGGGGGCCGTAATCAGTTACTGTTAGTGGCACAAAACACACAAACTTTTATTTTCCTAAGAATCACTTAATTACACATTGTCTTAAAAGGATCAAATTAAAACAATATGGCTGAAGGCCTAGTTAAGAAAACCTGCGATACCTCCTGGGCTGAAGGCCCAATACCACACCAAAAACAAGAACAGCTGAAGGCCTGAACACAAGTCATAAAAAATTGCTTTAAAGAATACACGCAGCTAAAGGCCTTACTTTTTTAAAAAATCCAGGGTAGCCGAGAGCGATAATGTGCTGCTTCCGGGACGCGGGTAGGCGCGCCCGCCCCAGATCCAATCCTCCCGGCGGATCAACGACGAGGACCGGTGTGCTGGCCAGCCTGGATGTTGTTTTTGGGCGGTTTTCCACATCCCGCTAGGTGAATACAAGGCTGGTTCACATCCACACTATTTCACGATTTACACTAGACACAGACAGTTGGGGTACACTGATTCCATCCTGGGGGATACGGGGTGGTGGCAGGAAGGGCATCCAGGCATCCCTAAAATTAACATTGCCAAATCTGCTGTAACCATGCCAACCCTGCAATCGCTGCGGGACTGTGGCGTAAGCGAAAGAAGAAGAAAGAAGACTCAGGTGAAGGCCACACACAAGACATTTAACTACTCAGAGCTTAGGGCCTGGATAATAAGAATTTCGGATAGAACAAACTTTAAAAATTTTAGTTATTAAACATATCAATCTTCAAATTTTCAATTTAAGTCAACTGAAGGCCTTATTTAGAAACAAACTAAATTAATAGATGGCTGAATGCATTACACAGTACATCACACTAAAATGAAAATCACAGTCTAAAATCAACAGAACAGTGGTGCTCAGAAGTGTTCAGAGAGTCAGCCTGAGGAGATAGCTCTAACTTAAGGTTGGGGTGAGACAGGCAGCCAAGAGTAAGGTTAAGTAATCGGGTGGCAACCCGACCCAGGGACGGCTGAAGGACCGACCAACGACCTAATCAATTCCCCTCTGCCCAACCAATGGTACGACAACGCAAAATATGAGCCAAGAACGAAGATACCGGCAGGACTACGTCTTCCAAATTGGCGTCTAAGAACAGCCAAGGCACAATAACCACTCTTAAGAAAAAAATATAAAGAAACAACTACGAGGTGCATTCAAGTTCTAAGGCCTCCGATTTTTTCTCTAATTAACTACCCACCCGAAATCGATGAAACTGGCGTTACTTTTCGACGTAATCGCCCTGCAGACGTACACATTTTGCACAACGCTGACGCCATGATTCCATGGCAGCGGCGAAGGCTTCTTTAGGAGTCTGTTTTGACCACTGGAAAATCGCTGAGGCAATAGCAGCACGGCTGGTGAGTGTGCTGCCGCGGAGAGTGTCTTTGATTGTTGGAAAAAGCCAAAAGTCACTAGGAGCCAGGTCAGGTGAGTAGGGAGCATGAGGAATCACTTCAAAGTTGTTATCACGAAGAAACTGTTGCGTAACGTTAGCTCGATGTGCGGGTGCGTTGTCTTGGTGAAACAGCACACGCGCAGCCCTTCCCGGACGTTTTTGATGCAGTGCAGGAAGGAATTTGTTCTTTAAAACATTTTCATTGGATGCACCTGTTACCGCAGTGCCCTTTGGAACGCAATGGGTAAGGACTACGCCCTCACTGTCCCAGAACATGGACACCATCATTTTTTCAGCACTGGCGGTTACCCGAAATTTTTTTGGTGGTGGTGAATCTGTGTGCTTCCATTGAGCTGACTGGCGCTTTGTTTCTGGATTGAAAAATGGCATCCGCGTCTCATCCATTGTCACAACCGACCAAAAGAAAGTCCCATTCATGCTGTCGTTGTGCATCAACATTGCTTGGCAACATGCCACACGGGCAGCCATGTGGTCGTCCATCAGCATTTGTGGCACCCACCTGGATGACACTTTTCGCATTTTCAGGTCGTCATGCAGGATTGTGTGCACAGAACTTACAGAAATGCTAACTCTGGAGGCGACTGTTCAACAGTCATTTGGCGATCCCCCAAAACAATTCTCTCTACTTTCTCGATCATGTCGTCAGACCGACTTGTGTGAGCCTGAGGTTGTTTCAGTTTGTTGTCACACGATGTTCTGCCTTCATTAAACTGTCGCACCCACGAACGCACTTTCGACACATCCATAACTCCATCACCACATGCCTCATTCAACTGTCGATGAATTTCAATTGGTTTCACACCGCGCCAATTCAGAAAACGAATGACTGCACGCTGTTCAAGTAAGGAAAACGTCGCCATTTTAAGTATTTAAAACATTTCTCATTCTCGCCGCTGGCGGTAAAATTCCATCTGGCGTACAGTGCTGCCATCTCTGGGACGTATTGACAATGAACACGACCTCATTTTAAAACAATGCGCATGTTTCTATTTCTTTCCAGTCTGGAGAAAAAAAATCGGAGGCCTTAGAACTTGAATGCACCTCGTAAAAGGCTGTCGAACTACACGCCGTGCCGGACAGCATCAACTTGGCGAGGAAAAACACACTGCCAGGAAACTACGCTAATGACCAGGGCAGGTAACTGTATTGTTAACGGCCACAAGGCAGAAAAAACCGCTGGTGCACTTCACTGATAAGTAATAACCAATTTAACAGTTAAAGACCATACAGGAATATGGCTGCAAAATTTTGCCAACTCCAACACACCGTTTGTTGCTGCTAGCCAGAACGGCCCAGGTAGCAACAACCGGCAATGAACGAAGAGATGTCACAGCAGTTGAGGTTTCATAACAGGTTAACTGATAACTCAAGTTCAGAGTCCAGGTTCGGTGGGCAACGAACTCTGTAGCTCTCACGGTTAGTGCCTCACAATCTGACTGCACGTGCATGCCTCCAGCGGTCCCAGCCTGATCTCACGCCACTGAGACTTCCTCGCTGCTCGGTCCCAACCAACTGACTGCCAAACACACCACCACATGGAAATATGTCGGTCACACCAAAGATGGTACAGCAGTACTAGTATCGATAAGCGCTGCTGCTGCCACTGACGGAGGCATGTCAGCAACTCGTATGGTAGTAACTCAGGGAAAAATAGGACGCCACTCGATTACGACAAAATTCCAAAGAACAAATGGCATCAATGCGAGCCGGGTACGCCTAGCGCAGTTGACTGTTGAAAAGGTAAAATACAGGTTAAGAATGAAGTTTTCAGCAGAATTATTGTAGAAGCCATGTAGCTGATTTAGGGTGTTTGCAGTTGCTACTCCACATCTGGCATGGCTACTGTGTGTGGTTATTAATCCACTGTAGGTCATAGGGAGACATACAGATAGTGTGGCAGAATGAAAACATAAGTATTCTGTGGGGGAAACGTGTTGGTGCCTTGGGCTGTCTTGAAACAGATGTTGGAATCAAGGATTTCTATATTTGTGGCGACCTTTAGATTTAGAAAGTAGTATAGAGAAGTGGATAGTTCTAGTTAAGGTTAATAAACTGTCGAATGCTCAGTTGCTCGTGGGAGTAGGCGATGGTCACATTGAGGTGGAATACAGCTGGGGCACATAGGGACAGCTGTTGTACAGTATGGGGATGTTCAATAAAACAGATGGTTTTGAGGACGATGTTCACAAATCTGAGTATATATTAGTCTGTAGGTTATGACAGTCTTTGTGTAGTTGATGAGATTTGTAGTGTCGACAGGTCGGTGGGTTTTTAGACTGATTTGTGTTGTTTCATTATAGTGAAGACACCCGAGGCAATGGATGGCTTGTAACTGGACTTTGGATGGTTTACTTTATGGCGTTGGAGGTAAATGAAGGTTCTGCTTTTAACTAGTTGGTCAATGCTGGTGGAGATTTCTAATTAAAGGCAGATAAAACCGATGGGTCCACAGTTGTTATGGATGTGCATGCTGGTTCATATTTCTAAGTTGGTACTTTATTTGATTTCCTACATGTCCTCGTGCAGCATGACCTCAGGGTTGACACTCTACACCATGACTGAAAGTCTTGGCAGGTGGGGAAAGGGAGGTGACAGCGTATGAAAACAAAAAACAGGATGTCTGCGGAGTAGGAGGATTGGAAGTGGGGACTCGTGGTTTTGATAATAATACTAAGTTTCATGAGCATGACTTAGGATATTTATAAGTTTGAGGAATGTATTCGGATTTCCTGTGAAAGGGTTTTCTAGTTCTGAAATTTTGTTCTATGTTGGTACAGCATGAAGAATAAGTGCTTGGGTAGGTAAATTGGAAGGACGTGGGTAGATTGGATTATGATAGTTTAGAGGATGTATTTGTTTCATGTCTATGAATCACTGAGATCTTTTGTTAGTTGATTTTTTCTTTTTTTAAAAATTAGAGTGAGACATTATCTTCTCTATTTAGTTTGTGTTGTCTTATAATTGTGTGGATATTGTTTATGGGATAATAAATGGGGCTAGTTGACTGTAAGTAGGGACATTAACAGGAGTTTGTGGTGGGTGTGACATCAGTGCAGTGGTGGCGAATATGGCTGGAGCCACTGGAACTGGCCAAGGTGCTGGCTGTGCTTTCGTACACAGTGCTGAGGTGGCGATAATTTTTGACAATAGAACAGGGGATGTCACTTACGATGGAGCTGACAATAATAGCGGTTTTGTTGTAGGTGACAATGATGGCGACGGATCATTTGGCAATGCCAGTGGTCAAGAAGATGCAAAATTGGAACTCCTCGTGAGAGGTAAAACGCTGAAAAAGACCGGTAGGTACGAGAAATTCCTGGCGAAGGACGACTAGGCGACTGCAGGTGAAGGAGCTTAGGTGGTGACATTACTATCGGTATGATGCAAAGTGGAAGGCCGGTGGTCTATCGGGAGGGGGGGGGGGGGCAGAGCTGAGATGGTGGTGGCGCAAATTTGACGTCGTCCTTTTAATTCATGCAATGCAGCAATACAGCATTAATCGCATCTTCTATATTTTTCGTTTACAGTAGGTCATCTGAAAATTCCACCAGTGCAGTTAATTACTCCAAACACGTAAGGTCTATAGTAAAGGACCCAATGCCCCAAGTCGAAATAACAAACAAAACACTGACCCCTGCAGACAGTCTTTCTGCTCACACTAGCCATGATTGTCTACCATGATAGCTGTCTCCCAGGCAATAGTACAGAGTATATGGACACAGTTTCCTCTAGCGAGTAACAAAACTGACCACATGAGTTTCTCGAAGGCTTCTGCGATGAAAATAAACAATCACAATCGCATTACTTATTGTATCTTCTTATGATTTACCACTTGATGCACCAAGCTACGTGTAATAGCCACGAGCGACCAGCGAGTGGTGCATGGCAGAGAATGGAGACGTGAAGCCGCCAGGAGGGGGAGCCGCTGGATATCGTTAACTACGAACAGATTAACCTGACGAACAAGTAGCGGACGACAGGGACTACGACTGACCAGGACACAATACGAGGCAAGCAAGCAAGAACTGAGGTGACAAACACTGTGAGACAACAACACTGCAGGGTAACTCCAAAAAGCAACAGTAGGTATCTCAATACAAGTAACTCGAACGCAATGCGGTCGAGATGCATACGCGAAGTATGGCGTGTACCAGACTGCTGAACTCTGTGGCATCGACCGGCAGCGGTGGATTGGGAGGGCCGTCTGAGGAATCCATCAAAACATCAGCAGAGGGCAGGTCATCACACGCCCTTCTGATCCTTGTGGATGTGGGAAGGAGCGCCGGGGTGCCTGCGACGAGCTGGTGGCAGCGGGGCCGAATCCAGTGCCTTGTGACCACCAAAAGGTGGCGGAGTGTTGGGGGACGTGAGGTGCCACAAGTGGGTACGAGAATGGAGTTGGTTATGATAGCGGCGGTCGAGCCCCTTCTGCGGCTGTACCAACATCACATGCCACCCATGGGTCGCGACTGCAAATGTTAAAAAAAAATGTTCAAATGTGTGTGAAACCTTATGGGACTTAACTGCTAAGGTCATCAGTCCCTAAGCTTACACACTATTTATCCTAAATGATCCTAAATACACACACCCATGCCCAAGGGAGGACTTGAACCTCCGCCGGGACCAGCTGCACAGTCCATGACTGCAGTGCCAGACTGCACAGCTAATCCCGCATGGTGTTGCGACTGCAGTGGCAGGAGTCCAAGCAGCGCTGCCCCCATACGAGCAAGCCCACATGAGCGTGCCCAGGTTGTATCACTTAGAGGGTCGAAAGTGGGGCTCAGAAGGCGACTGCACCACCAGATGGAGCAGGGTCTATGGTTGCCACCCATGGAGGAGTTCAGCTGGACTGGACTGTGTCTAGCAGCATGGTGCAATAAGTGATCAGGAATAAGGTAAGGGCCGACAGTGTGGCAGAGAATTCAATAGCTTTCGTAAGCTGTTGTTTAAACATCCTGACCCATTCGTTCTGCAGTGCCATTGGAGGACAGGTGGAACGAAAGGGCGCACATGTGTTTGATACTGTTGCCCTCACTGAATGCGTGGAAGGAGGGTACTGTGAATTGGGTGCCGTTATTGGAGACCAATGTACGAGGCAGGCCTTCGATGGCGAGAACCTGAGCCAAGGTCATGAGCTTGGCATCAGTTGTGGTGGACGCCATGCACACCACATACGAGTATATGGAGTATGAATCCAGAATGAGTTACCACATCGATCCCAATAACAGGCCCACAAAATTGATATGGATGCAGTCCCAGGTGAGGCGAGGCATGGGCCAGGGGGCAAATGATTCTGGCAGGCTGACCTGATGATTTGCACAACCATGCAGCCACGCAGCCACGGACCATGTGTTCGATGTTTCCATTGATGTCTGGCCAATACACATGCCTGCGAGCCAATGCCTTTATATGGGGTATCCCCCAGTGTCCATGGGGTAGCAAGCATAAGATGCAAAGGTGTAGATCGGGTTGGACAATCACCAATGGGCACCAGTCTCCACGGCCAACAGAAGGACACTCACCACAACTGCCACAACTGAGAGCCTGTGGGAGAGGTGCCGCCAGGGCGCTGAATACAGTTTTCAACCGACATGTCAGGTATGTGGGCCAACCATGGGTCACATATTGGAGAACCTCCCATAGAATGGGGTCCCGGCATATGACAGAGGTGACATGTGCAGCCATGATGGGAAATCCATCCAGTGTATCTTGGCAGGCCACATCAGTGTGAAAGTAGGGAACTTCCTGACGGTCAAACTTGGGATTGGGGCCTGAGGAGAGGCGTGACAAGGCATTGGCGTTGGAGTGTTGAGGGGTGGGCTAACATTGGGTAGCGTAAGTGAAATTGCATAAGAACGGCGCCCAGCACTGGAGACATTGAGCAGTTGGCTCAGGGATGTGTGTGTGTGTGACCCAAAGGCTTGTGATCAGTGAGTAGAGCGAACTTTGTCCCAAGTGGGTAGATGTGAAACTTTTAAATGGAAAGCACAACCGCTAGAGCCTCTTTTTCAATCTGAGAATAGTTCCTCTGTGCTGGGGATAGCGTCTTAGATGCATATGCAATGGGCTGTTCTGAGCCATCGTCATTCCTGTGAGCCAGTACTGCCCCAACACCATAGGCCACAGTATCGGCCACCTTAATCAGGGGGCGATCCAGAGAGAAGGAGATCAGGCAATGGGCGGACTTGAGCATCGTTTTCAAGTGCAGAAAAGCTTGATCACAGGCAGGAGTCCAGTTGAACAGCACCCCTTTGTGATGCAAGCGATTGAGGCCCTGTGCAACTTTAGCAGCCTGGAGTAAAAACTTTAAGTAGTAGTTAACCTTGCCCTTGAAAACCTGGAGGTCAGATAAATCCTGGGGTTGGGGAAGGGCATTGATGGCCACGACACTGCAATCCGATAGCCTGCGACCTGCAGAGCATGAAATAAGGTACGAAGGTTTGGCAAATGCCCATGGCGTTTGTGGTTGGTGTCCAAGATGTCATCGAAATAATTGATACAAGCTGGGATGGGCTGCCTAATCTGCTCCAGGTACTTCTGGAAAATGGCCACTGCTGAGGAAAAGCCAAATGGAAGGCATTTGTGTTTATATAATCCGAACGCCGTTTTCTTACGATGTTCTGGGATTCCTCATCTAAGGGCAATTGGTGGTAAGCCTCCGCCACGTCAATCTTAGAGAAGTACTCGCAATGCATGAGTTTGGCGAGAACGTCTTCCTGCCGGGGAATGGGATAACTTTCAACCAGGTACCGTGCATTGATTGTAACTCTGAAATCTCCACATTGTCGAAGGAAGCCGTTGGGTTTCTTGAACATCACCAATGGGGTCCCCCAAGCACTCGCCTTCATGAGCCCGATTACGCCAGCAGCCTGCAGTCGATCGAGCTCTTGCTCGACTGCTGAATGTCACGCCACTGGAATGGGTCAAACCCCAGGAGAACCGTGGCTGAGCATCTGGTCGGAGAGCAATGTGCTCCTGGAACTCTGGAGCACACCGTAAGTCAGACAGAGAGGCATAGGCTGAGAACAGATTGTCGAGTTTCTGGAACGGGGCGGCAGAAGAAACAACCTAAACTTCGTCAGAAATTGAAAAAGCAAACAGCATAAAGGCATCAAGTCGAAAAGTGTTTAAAGTCGAGGGATGGTCAGGAGCTGCAGAACGTGTTTATAGGTGGGCAGCACCGAGAACTGCCCACGGAGGGAGACAGGATAATCACTGTATGCGACCAGTCGCTTAGAGGTGGAAGAAAGCTCCGGGGAACCCAGGCGTGTATAAGCCGCGCGAGAGCAGGCGGAAAAGCACTGCGTGCAAGACGGATGCAACCCACGCGACCGCCTACGAGGGGCGACTGGCGGCTCCGAAGCCATAGAGATGTCGGAAAATGAGGAGTCTCGAAGACGTGGCTCTCTGTGGGCTGTACCACGCCGGCGACGCCAGGGAGGCTTCCGTGGGGAGGACTCTACTGCTTCCACCTACGGCCTCGCCACAAGACGCTCGTCCGCCACCTGTGCGAATTCAAAGGAGTGGGCTATGCGCAGAATGTCTTTCAGCGAGGGTTTATTGAGTTTCAGCGCAACTGTGCGGACCTCTGGATCGGGTGACAGGTGAATGACAACATCTCGAATCAAGGAGTCCACATACGACGTCTTGCAACGCTCATTGGTGCAAGTGAAGTCGCATTTGCAACTGAGACCCTGCAAGTCTGTAACCCAAGAACGGTATGACTGTCGGTGCTGTTTATGGTACTGGTGGAACTCAAGCCGAGACGTCACAACGTGGTAGTGCTGGGAATAGTAGTAAGTCAGCAGCACAAATTTCTCGTTAAAGGAGAGAGCCACAGGGTCGGACAATGGTGCCAACTTGCGGAGCAGCAAGAACGTGTCTGGTGACGCCACGGACGAGAAAAACGATCGCTGTAGGGTGCCATCCGTGATCTGAAACGCTGTGAAATGTTGCAGACGATGCAGATATGTTTCACTGTCGTCCTTAAAGTCGTGAAAGGGCAGAAAAGACGGTGGACATGGGGAAGCGTCAGAAACCGGGACACGTAGGAGCTGGTGCGGGAGGGCGTTCCAGGCCTTGACTTTGTCTGTCAGAAACTGCAAGGTTTGCTGTAAGACGGTTCAAATGGCTGTGAGCACTATGGGACTTAACATCTGAGGTCCCCTAGAACTTAGAACTACTTTAACTAACCTAAGGACATCACACACATCCATGCCCGAGGCAGGATTCGAACCTGCGACCGTAGCAAGCGCGCGGTTCCAGACTGTAGCGCCTAGAAGTGCTCCGCCACTGCGGCCGGAGATTGCTGTAAGACATCTAACTGACGCTGCAGCTGCTGCTGCATGACCTCCTGATGTTTCTCCAGGAGACAGATCAACTAAGCCTCCATGCTACCAAAACTTTCACCCGGTCACCAATGTTATAGTCGTGAGCGACCGGCGAGTGGTGCATGGCAGAGAATGGAGACCCAAAGCCCCCAGGCGCTGGAGGTGTCGCTAACTACGAACAGAGAGGACAGGCGAACAAGTAGGGGCAGACAGTCACTACGACCGGCCAGAGCACAACACGAGACAATCAATCAATAACTGAAATTACAATATACACTGCTGGCCATAAAGCCGCTCGGGATTAGCCGAGTGGTCTAAGTCGCAGCAGTCATGGACTATGGGGCTAGTCCCGGAGGAGGTTCGAATCCTCTCTCGACCATGGGTGTGTGTGTTTGTCCTAAGGATAATTTAGGTTAAGTAGTCTGTAAGCTTAGAGACTGATGACCTTAGCAGTTAAGTCCCATACGATTTCACACACACTTTTTTGCTGGCCATTAAAATTGCTCTACCACGAGGATGACGTGCTACAGAAGCGAAATTTAACCAACAGGAAGAAGATGCTGTCATATGCAAATAATTAGCTTTTCAGAGCATTCACACAAGGCTGGCACCGGAGGCGACACCTACAACGTGCTGAAATGACTAAAGTTTCCAACCGATTTCTCATACACAAACAGCAGTTGAGCGGCGTTGCCTGGTGAAACGTTGTTGTGATGCCTCGTGTAAGGGGAAGAAATGCGTACCATCACGTTTCGGACTTTGATAAAGGTCGATTGTAGTCTATTGCGATTGCGGTTTATCGTATCGCGACATTGCTGCGCGCGTTGGTCGAGATCCAGTGACTGTTAGCAGAATATGGAGTCGGTGGATTCAGGAGGGTAATATGGAACGCCGTGCTGGATCCCAAAAGCCTCGTATGACTAGCAGTCGTATGACTGTAAGGGATCGTGCAGCCACATCTCGATCCCTGAGTCAACAGATGGGGACGTTTGCAAGACAACAACTGTGGTGTCACCGCCAGACACCACACTTGCTAGGTGGTAGCTTAAATCGGCCGCGGTCCATTAGTACGAGTCGGACCCGCGTGTCGCCACTGTCAGTACTTGCAGACCTAGCGCCATCACATGGCAGGTCTAGAGAGGCGGACTAGCACTCGCCCCAGTTGTACGACGACTTTGCTAGCGACTACACTGACGAAGCCTTACTCTCATTTGCCGAGAGACAGTTAGAATAGCCTTCAGCTAAGTCCATGACTACGACCTAGCAAGGCGCCATTAACCGTATCTGAAGATAGTCTAAGTTGTATAGTCAAGAGCGATGTACCACAAGGATGCAATAAAGTTAAGTATCAGAGGAACTGCATATTTTTCTCTATAGCATTCACCAAGTAACCTGTTCCAGAACTCACGCCAGCCGGCGTGTGTGTACGCGTGCCTTTCGGCTACCTCCGAGTGGCGTGGCTGTCTTGCTACGCCACAACAACAACCATCTGCACGAACAGTTCGACGACGTTTGCAGCAGCATGGACTATCAGCTCGGAGACCATAGCTGCGGTTACCCTTGACGCTCCATGACAGACAGGAGCGCCTGCGGTGGTGTAGTCAACGACGAATCTGGAGGCACGATTGGCAAAACGTCATTTTTTCGGATGAATCCAGGTTCTGTTTATAGCATTATGATGGACGCGTCCGTGTTTGACGACATCGCGGTGAAGCGCGCATTGGAAGCGTGTATTCGTCATCACCATAGGGGCGTATCACCCGGCGTGATGGTATGGGGTGCCATTGGTTACACGTCTCGGCCACCTCTTGTTCGCATTGACGGCACTTTGAACAGTGGACGTTACATTTCAGATGTGTTACGACCCGTAGCTCTACCCTTCATTCGATCCCTGCGAAACCCCCCTTTTTAGCAGGATAACGCATGACCGCATGTTGCAGGTCCTGTACGGGCCTTTCTGGATACAGGAAATGTTCATCTGCTGCCCTGGCCAGCACATTCTCCAGATCTATCACCAACCGAAAAAGTCTGGTCAATGGTGGCCGAGCAACTGGCTCGTCACAATACGCCAGTCATTACTCTTGATGAACTGTGGTATCGTGTTGAAGCTGCATGGGCAGCTGTGCACGCGCCATCCAAGCTCTGACTCAATTCCCAGGCGTATCAAGGCCGTTATTACGGCCAGAGGTGGTTGTTCTGGGTACTGATTTCTCAGGATCTATGCACCCAAATTGCGCGAAAATGTAATCACATGTCAGTTCTAGTATAATATATTTGTCCAACGAATACCCGTTTATCATCTGCATTTCTTCTTGGTGTAGCAATTTTAATGGCCAGTAGTGTATACATAAGCAAGTACTGAGTTGATAAGCACGCCGAGACAGCAGCAACGCAGGTACCCTCCAAACAACGACAGTAGGTATCTCAACGCACACAACTGGAAGGCAGTACGGCCAAGATGCACACTGGACCAATGGCGAGTACCAGACTGCCGGGATAGCACCGCACATAATACGGAGAGCAGCGCAGTCGGACGGTGAGGATGGCGGCGCAGGCGCGCGCGGGAGCACAGAGAACCCTAGAGGGTATCCGGGTCCATACCCTCTGGCGCGCATTCAACTTCCGCGCCTTGCGACACCACACTGCGTACTCCCGAATTGACTGTCGTAGTCTAAACTGTATCATTACTGATATGTAGTACAATGGCAAATCGCTCATAAATTTCTAGCCTTTTCCTTACACAGGATGTCCTATATAAAACCAGTACGTCTCATGTACCAGTTAATCATCTCTAATCGAACTGCTTCTGAAGTGGCAAGACTGTTTCAAAACTTGTCTACATAGCATTTAACCGAAAAGTTGACTGCGGCTATGTGTTCGTGCGTCAGTTGTTGTGAGGAGACTGTACTGTTGAGCTGTTACAGAAATGGATCAGTTTGCATTACAATAGCGAATTGATATAGTTATAGTGGATTTTTACATAAAGACAGTTTCCGTCAAGGAATATAAAGAAATGTTTCAAACGAAGAATCCTGGTAGGAAGTGCGCCAGTTGTTGTGAAAAGCCCCTACTGTTAAGCTGTTACAGAAATGGACTAGTTTACATTACAACAGCGAACTGATATTGTGGATTTTTATGTGAAGACAGTTTCCATCAAGGAATGTTAAAGAATGTTTCCAGCGAACAATCCTGGTAAGAAACGCCCCATGGCCAACGCTATTCAAGAACTGTTCAAGAAATGGAGGGCTGTAGGATCCGTTCACAACGTGCAGAGGAACAGGCGACCGACGGTGAGGACTGCGGAAACTATTAACAGAATTCGCACGAACTTTACCAGATGTCACTGCTAGTCAGCAAGGAGACTATCTCGACTGCTTCATGTACAACGTACATCATGTCATCGTGAACTAAAAGATATTAAATTAAAAGCCTATCATGTGGGTGTGGTGCGGGAGTTGAAATTTAAGGACCAGGAAAAAGGAGTCCACTAGCCTTACTGCCTGTTAACATCAATTCCTAGTGATTTCCTGGACACCTGACTTTACTTCAGGTCAGATGAGGCCTGGTTTCATTTGTCAGGTTATGTAAACTCCCCGAACTTCAAATACTGGTCTCAGGATAACTCACATATTCTGCACAAGGCACCTCTCCACTGAGAGAAGTTACGTGTTTGATGTTTGTCGTCTGGCATGCCCATTATTGGCCCTATATTTGTCAATTACATCTCACACAGTGACAGATATCTACTGTTCTTTGACTCTTTCTATGCACAATTAACAGATGCACAGAAGCTGTATGCAGTATTCCCACAGGATTGAGCAACTGCTCACACATGCAATCAAAGTATGGCGTACATCACCAATGTCTTCCTTGAAGACAGACTTGTCGGTAGAAGCCTCTGTCCCTAAAGGTCCACAGACTTAAGGGGACCGAGCGAGGTGGTGCAGTGGTAGCACACTGGACTCGCATTCGGGAGGACGACGGTTCAATCCCGCGTCCGGCCATCCTGATTTAGGTTTTCCGTGATTTACCTAAACAGCTCCACGCAAATGCTGGGACGGTTCCTTGGCAAGGACACGGCCGACTTTCTTCCCTAGTCCGATGAGACCGATGACCTCGCTGTTTGGTCTCTTCCCACCAAACAACCAACCAACCAGACTTAAGGGGGCAGGACGTCAGACGGACAGACTTGGAGCAGGAGAGGCACCACAGAATTTCCACTGCCTACACTTTTATAAATAAATTCATAAAACTTTGTCAGTGTGACCAGGAATGATTCAGGATTCACATTCATAGCAGTGGAAGTTCAAAAACATAACAAAATAATTTTTTGTGACATTTCATCATTTTTCCTGTGCTATTTGCCGCATTTGTTCCTATAGGTACACTTTTCTTCGAGTAAGAGAGATTCTTCGATGAATTTTTCACAGCATAAAAACCATACTTACAGGTTTATGAAACTCTAGAATTTATTTAATTTATGAAAAAATTGATGAGCTTTTACTTTTAAACTTGATGTTTAGGAGAAACTCAAATTTTATACTTAATTATCTCAATTTTTAAACTAGTTTGTAATAGATTTGGAAAATTCTAGAGTTTCATACACCTGTAAATATGGTTTGTAAGCTGCGCAAAATTCACGGAAGAAACACTCTTACTTATGAAGGAAAATGAACCTACAGCAACTAATGCAGCCAATAGTACGTGAAAAAATAATGAAATTTGACATGTAATAAAGTTTATTTTCTTAAGTTTTTGAACTTACACTGCTCTGAGTGTGAATCCTGGATCCTTTCTGGTCATGCTGACAAAGTTTTATGAATTTATTTGTGAGAGTATAGACAGTGGAAATTAAAATGTCCTGTGGTGCCTCTCCTGCTCCAAGTCGGACCGTTTGACGTCCTACCCCCGTGTGACTTTTGTTTATGGGCCACACTAAAAAGCAAGGTGTATGCTGACAATCCTCGAACAATAGATGATCTTAAATGGAACACTACTGGAGAAATTAACAACATCACGCCTGCAGAATTGCAGTGTGTCGCTGGTAACGTCATCACACGAAATGAATGATGTCTGGATGCTCATGGCCACAACTTCCAGCATCTCTTATAAACGGGCAACTACATGTTTTTTAACGTTACAATTTCTACTGTTTTTTAGTTAGTTCATTGTTACCTGAATCTCGAGCATGATGTGTACCGGTCTGATGTGGGACACTCAGTATATTACTTCATTGGAAACTATATACTCACCTCCTTCCTGCATTTAAAGCCTTGGGATAGAACCTGGTCCATCATGTCAAAAGCAACCCTCTCCCACAATTCGTCCCCAACCTAAACCTGTATAATGGTCATCCAGACTGTTGTATCCACATGCTCTGTCTTGAGCACGCAATCTGTGACGTCTTGTAGCAAGCAAAGTACTTCAGTAGTACGTCGAGCATACACTACGACACATAACAGATCACTAGTAATTTATTAAAACTTGAGCTTGTCAAATGCTTGACGTTCTAAACAATTAGAGTCCAGACAATTGACGTTTATTGTATCTGTCGCTGAACATTATAACATCAGCACATTGTTCACCGCAGAATGAAAGTTCACATCAGAGTACAATTCTTTAACTAGATACAACGTTCAGAGTAACTGTTGAATGCGCATGCAGCAGGATCTGTACTGTGGTGGCATTGTCGTAGTAAGCGGTGATTACAAGTAGTCGCTGATTACAGCTCATGGAGGATACTGTGGAGGATGTGCAATGACCAGTTTTCGTTCAAAGCGCTGGGTGAGTTTATTCGTTTATTCAGAATGAGGCCGACAAGCGTTTTCCACCTTTCAGCCAGTCAGCGATGATAGAATCAAGGTGCGCACCCTATAATCTTTCTCAAACGATATTACAGAAACTATTCGGTAAAATGAATTCATTTTTGCTTTACTCATAGCTCTATATGTCAGCTTCATGATGATAATAGAGGTAGCTATGATTTTCCTTTGGTGCATATTGCATACGTTATTGCGTATGAATTTTAGCTAAAATATTGAATTTTTCTTTACACTTGGGCAGAGATATTTGTTTGTCACCAATCTAGAGAAAACTGATCTGATGTAGCGCACACATTTGCGGTCGCGTTGCGCCAGTGATTAAGACAGAGTGAAATATCCACAACATTCCCCACATTTCATAAACGGTTTCAGATATCAAAATGACATTTTGGAAAATGATAGCATGCAAACAGGAGAGAATCTTACCATATCGTTATTGTGTAAAACTTCATTTCCTACCATGTTATTCGAATAAGTACAGACTGTTTTGGTGAATGAATGTAATTTTTAAAGTTCATCGATAGCTGGTGAAACGACAAGTGTTATGGTTTTGGAACAACATAAGTGAAGACATCAATCGTTTTAGCTTTCTCATAAGTTACTGACTTTAGTTTTCCTCGGTTCCTCTCTTAACAAACTCAAACCACTGTTTCAGAATTTTCTCACAAGTGCGTCAGCACAACATGTTAGTGAGATGAGACAGTGTAAACTCCGCTGTGTTTTGGCAAAACAAGCAAATTTTGACGTAGCAGCCAGAGAACTGTGTAGGTCCTATTCAAATTCGCGAGTCTTTTCTGAATGTTACAGTTGGTTAACAAGCAAGGCGAAAATGAATCGCTGCATTTTGGAACGAATTCTTTTTAGATACTAACGAAAGCAGAGCTACCAGTAGTTTTTTTCGATGGTCACCATGCAAGTGTGGGCGTGGCGGGGCTCCATTTGATATTTACAAAAAATAAAAATGTGAGGAAAGTCTTCAGTTTACAATGGCACTTCGCCTCCAGCGCTCTGAGGGACCCCCCCCCCCCCCCCCACCACTGCTACTCTCCCCATGCTACCCCAGCCGACTGCGCATCTTGCAGCCATGGGATTTTTTGCCCCACTATACCTAGAGACTGGCAGAGCTCAGAACATAGTTAACATCGCGGCTGCAGCGGGCAAGGAAACTGATGAAAGCTCTTCTATGCTGACGTCTCCGCGACTTTGCTGCAACTGGCATCGACTGTCTTTACTTGTGGTGCCGTTGTAATGTACCAACATCTGCATGGAAACTCGTTCTGCAGACGACAACATACAAACAAATTAATTTCAAAAATGTTCAAAGTGCCATGTGACCAGGGCCTCCCGTCAGGTAGAATTTTCGCCACGTGCAAGTCTTCGATTTGACGCCAGCTCGGGGACTAGCGCGTCGATGGGGATGAAATGATGATGATGATGACAACACAAAACCCAGTCCGTGAGCAGAGAAAATCTCCGACCCAGCCGGGAATCGAAACCGGGCCCTTAGGATTTACATTCTTTCGCACTGACGGCGCAGCTACCAGGGGCGCTTGTTGAAATGTGTGTGACTTCCTAAGGGACCAAACTGCTGAGGTCATTGGTCTCTAGACTTACAAACTACATAAACTAAAACTAACTTATGCTAAGAACAACACACACATCCATTACCGACAGAGGCCTCGAACCTCCGCCGGAAGGGGCTGCAATATCCGTAACATGGCTCCTCACACCACGCGGCCCCTCCAAGCGGCTAGTTTCATCATGACATGGATCCAAAGTTCATGCACCTAGCTCGTTAGCGGAGCTGGAATGATCCTGTACCTCCACACACAATTGCCAACAACTGGAATCATACAGAAGCAAATGATTTGTTTTCTTCAACAACATGACGTTACATATCTTGGAAACGAATTCATTCGGTGAAACTCGGGACCCATAAAGCAGACAGAAATTGCTGTTATAACTTTTTACTGCTTAACTGACGATGTTGCTCTCAAGTAATACAGATACAGCTGTGGATTCCAAGAAACCCTTAAAAGTCAGGAAAGCAAAATACTATTACTTTTTTGATTACCGCTTTTGGCTTATCTATAAGCCGCATACAGATTTGCAACTTGAAAAGTTGCATTTAAGAAGTGCGGAAGAGTAACTTGCTGATATAGAAATTGCATCACTTGATAGATACGATAACAAAATACATTGGTTAGTGTACGACTGCGGAACTGTGGGACCTGTCGTCATAGCTCGCGAAAGCAGGATCGTTTGTTATACAGACCATTGAAACAATGATGCAGATTATCCTAAAGACATTTTTATATCACGACAGTAACTTTATAATGCCACAATACTCGACAAGGAAATTGAACTTTACACTACAACTCTTACCCAGAATAAAATGTAGTCATATGCAAGACGCACTGACAGAATCAATCAGGCAGTTCATATATGAACACACAGAGATGATGCTTGTCGCATCATGTTATCCTAAACTTTAATGTGGCAGACATGATATCAGTGTCCACGTATGTCAAATGCCTAATTCTGTCACGGTGCATTATATATGACGAGACTTTATTCTGGGTAGGAGTTGAAGTCTCAACTTATATTTCCGTTTTGTGTATTCCTGCACTATAATACAGGTATTATTGCCATTATTTAAAAATATTTTTAGAATTATCTACATCATTTATCCATTGGATTCTATAAGAAACAATCGCGCTCACGATAAATATGACGATGCGTCCTTTCGTTTGGCAGTTGTACACCAATAAACATATGTTGTTATGGTACTCGCACGTATTTTGTGATGGAACTTCGATAATAGCAATTTGCACTTCTGCATTTCTGTGTGGCAGACTTGAAGATGACTTGCCGATGAGCCAAAAGTAGCAAGAGACTTTCCCAGTCACTGATTGCAAATACACGTATACAAACAATTATCTGCAGCAGTGTACCGTTATTTCATTGTGTTTTATGCCTGGACACTAGTACTGCCACACATGAAGGTCCAAATAGCCTCAAACGCAGGAGTCCATGCAAATGTAAAATGATTACACAGTTCCAGTAGTTGGAAAGAAGGACTTTAAATACATCAAGCAATCAAATCGTGCTATCCTCAATAAATGTATTGGAAGCTAGGGACTGGATAAGTGGAACTGTTTTACGTTACATTCACATCTATCGATTAGACATCATCTTTCCCTGAGAGTTCTACTTTCAACTGTGTTAGCAGTGCTGAGAAACAGAATTATTGCAACTTTTCCATCAACTTCCCAGCTAGCGTGTGGTGGCGGTAGTTCCTCGTCTCCCAAATGACTAACAAGTCGTAACCACCACATCCAAGAGGTGCCACATCTATCTATAGCGCAAGGAAATCAGTCATTAAACAGTGGCCCCTGCGTGGATCACCTATGAGTTGGCTAACTAAACATAAAATTAATTTAATTACTTCAAACCCACAGCAAAACAAATGAAATCGTAGGGACCTCTGGCACACGAAGAGATTTATTAACTGATGTCAAGAGCAAAAGAGAAGAAACATATAAATAGATACCTCAGCTGTGTAAAATTTCATTAACACGAACTCAGGTTTGTTGGCAATAGACATGGGTAAGCTAACTGGAATTTATGTGGAAATAAGACTGGCTACTGTGACTGGAAGGGCGTCAATCTAGGAAAGCACACTCTGCTGTATCGTTCCACTGATTGGTCTCTCGGGTGAAGATACAATTAAGCATGCAATGGACACTGGGAGTGACTACTGCGAGTAAAAGGCTGCTATGAATAAAAGATGGTCGTGAAAACGATTGATAGGCTTCTGAATTTGGCGAAGCTGCGCGACGTTACCGATATAGCGGGTGAAGGACGAGACGCTTTCGTCAGCGTGCAGGCGCTGCTGAAACCTCGTACTGCGGGAGATGAACCCACGTCCGCCGGTGATTGTCTCACGTCCGCGAAAATATAAAGTCTCGCCCGGCTGTCCGGACGTCTTTACAACTAACTGCTCTCTCCGTAGAATTGGAAGAGCTCTAGCGACTGTACTCCGCCACGGTCGAGAAGCACCTTCCGAAAAACCCGTTCCCCCTGATGTTCTCAAGTAAACCTATCATGGCCCAGCAGTGGTTACCGTGACAATCATGTTTTCTAGCAAGGAGGCCCGATCTTCCTCAACCAGTCACTGCAGTGCAGTACACTTTCTGTTCTCCGAAAGAACAGTACACAATGCCTGGAGGTCCTGCAGCCGAAACCGCATTTCACAAGATGAGGGAAGCTTCCTTGTGAAAACAAGCTCTGTCTCGTCCATAAAGCGATTTAGTGGGGGCCGTTTTGACGGGGGCACGGCGGTATCTACGAAACGCGACATCCGGAGAAATTCGTAGTCCCGCCTCGCCGGGGACGCTGTTCCTGTAATAAACACATTATCCGGGCGCCATCCCGCCGCTGCTTTACCTGGATCTGCACATGAGATAGGGAGATCAGACTCCCACACCCCAGTTAGGCCGGCGCCAGGATGCCCGGCGCCGCCAGTTTCTAAAGAAGTGTTATTTCGCATTCAGTCACTGCATTCCCACCCTCTTGCTTGGCCTACAGCGGAAAAAGGCTGACCGCCAGAATGGCAGCCCATCAAACACCGACCCCAAGGCCCGCTTCGGTTACTACAAAGGAATCATCGAATTCGTTTGCTGGTCGGGGAAAGTTCTAAGGCTGCCCCTAGTGCAATGGTAACCCCCAGCGTCCAAAAAATCTGCCTCTATAGCCGAGTTTAATTCCACTACTGTTACTTAAGTCATGCAAGTACTGTGACATCAATCAGTGGTTTACCCTAACCCTAATAGTCCATCAACTTAATATCAATAAGGAACAATACAGATACACCAAAGGTGAATGGAAATGTATGATAATCGCCGAAACAAAATGAAATGGGAGGTGTCTGACGGATACAAAGAGAGTGGCCTGCCCGGATGGCATCGCCATCTCAAGTTAATCCAGATGCGAAACTCCCTGGCAGATTACGATTGCGTGTCGGCCTGGGTCTGGGAACCACGACATTTCCCTTTCACGACAAACTGCTCTCTCATCTGAGCCACCCCAGGTACGACAAACGACCCGCCCTCACAGTTATGCTTTCGTCAGCAGCTTTCTGCTAGTTCAAAACTTCACAGAAATTCTCTTTTACACTCTGAGGGAGTACCACTTCTGGAAGAAAGGGTACTGCGGAGAAATGGCTCAGACACAATCTGCAGGACAGCTTCCTGTACAAATTATCGCTCTGTAGTGGAGTAGGTGTTGATCTCATATGTTACCGGAATTGTCTGAAATCCAGTATTCTATAGAATGCCTAGGTAATATACAGAATGCCTCAAATCTAACGTCAATGTATATTCTATACATTGCCTAGGCATTATATATTTTTTTCAGATTGTCTTCTGGCACAGTATATAATAATCCCACCATTTTTCTTCCCGCCACCACTATTATCGGTAGTGTTTGAGTCTTTGTTTAGTGGTTGCAAAGACAGCGCATTGTTGTACAACGTTAAAATATCACGCCACGGATATCGCCACAATAGTTCCCAGTGTACAGAATTTCGGCTTAATATCCACAGATACAGCACCGCCATCCTTCTCCATTGTTCTTGTATCGACACATTGAAAAGCAGTGTAGTTTCAAGACAGGAATCACGCCATGATGACATGCAACAACTAGTAAAGAAGTGTAGTATCCCAACTAAGAACCAATACTTCTAGGAACTGCGTTTGTCTAATAGAAACCAGTTATCAAAACATAGTCAGCGCCGAGCGGTTCTAGGCGCTACAGTCTGGAACCGCGCGACCGCTACGGACGCAGGTTCGAATCCTGCCTCGGGCATGGAGGTCCGAGATGTCCTTAGGTTAGTTACGTTTAAGTAGTTCTAAGTTCTAGGGGATTGATGACCTCAGCTGTTAAGTCCCATAGTTCTCAGAGCCATTTGAACCATTTTTTTGTCCGCCCCAATAGCTGAGTGATCAGCGTGACGGATTGCCGTCCTACTGGCCCGGCTTCGATTCCCGGCTGGGTCGGGGATTTTCTCCGCTCAGTGACCGGGTGTTGTCTTCATATCATTTCATTCCCATCCGGCGCGCAGGTCGCCCGATGTCCGATGTGGCGTCGAATGTAATAAAACCTGCACCAAGGCGGCCGGACCTGCCCCATAACGGGCCTCACGGCCAATGACGTTTCAGTTTTACCAGAAGAAATTCAGTCCGTTGCACAAAAAGCACTGTACGCGCGTACTATTCGACATTGTTTGCAAGAGAGTGGACTGCCCGCAAGGCGTCCATTGCTGCGTTTGCCACTGAGTCAACGGCACAGGCATTTGCACCGACAATGATGCGGTGAACGACAAGCATTGACAACCAAATGTGACGACACTGTTTTTACCGACGAATTCTGATTGTGCCTGCACCACCACAGTGGCCGCATTACAGTCTGGAGACACCGCTGTGAGAGACTGTTACCTCATCCATCACCATACTGGTCCTGCACCTGATAGTACCGTTTGGGATGGCACTACATTAAATTCCTGCACCCCCCCCCCCCCCCCACCGAAATACGCATTGCTGCTACACAGATAGTCACAGTTACATCTCTCAAGTGTTGGAGTCTGTTGTCCTCCAATACCTTCGAGGCTTGCTGATGGCCACATTGCAACAGGGTAATGACCGACCACATGTGGAATGCTGTGTTCGAGACTTCGTCTCACCCATAGGATTGCACTGCAGGCTCCTTGTACTTACAATCTCTCTCCTTTGGAAAACGTCTGGTCCGTGATTGCGGAACGCCTGGCCCGGGGTACATCACTAGTTGCTACACCAGATCAACTTTGGCAATATGTGTGAAGTATCGTGGGCAGCTTCAACAACACATTCAGAGCCTGTTTGATTCATCACCTAGGCGTGTAGCAGCGGTTAGAGCGAGCAATGGCAGCGAATCAATACTGACTTCATCATCTTCCTCACATCAGATGAGGCCGTATTTTCAATCATTTGATCTTTGCACAACGTGTCATCTCCCAATTCAATTTCGCTGCGATATCTCCGGCCCTTCTTGGAGCTGCATTTTGGATGGCCAGCATTGTATTCAGAAACTGTCCTCTTCCAGTGAAAATCCTACATTAGTTTCTCAGATTAGCATTCACATACGGACAGAAACAAGCGGTAAGGGACTTTAACGTATAATATTGACCTAAACCCTTCCATTTTCAGATCTTTTTTTCATGGAAGCCACGCGTTGTGGCCACCGTGCTTTACATTCATCTGCTCCTTTGGAAACTAATCTCATGGGAGACAGTTCAGTTGATTAAGGGACGATGGCAGGTACTTCCTGTCTTTGAGGCAGCACGAAAATACACGAAGTTTCTCTCTGCCACGCAGGGTTTCTTTGCTAGGTAGATCATTGCAAATGCTCTGATCCTCTCTGTAACAGAATTTCCCAACCTGTGAGCTACACAGTGTGTGTAGCCGCCACCAATCGCTGCGTTGCAATATATCTGTGTCGACATTGGATTCGCAGCGCAAACAGTACAACACTGGAACAAAACAACACAAACTGACAACACTGCTATTTGTCAGCTTCAGAGCAGGAGCAGTACCTATTCATTTCCTCAATTGTACGAAGTCAAGTGGGTTATGGGGACTCCTCGGATACGCTGTAGATGAAGCAGAGGTATGTGGTATTCACTCCATCAATCTCAGATATCTGTTTTTCTGAATACGTTATTTATATTTCCGTTTCGTCTTACATCGTTGTGAGCGATTACTCCTTGATATTTGTTGATTATGAACTACCCTATTCTAATCATTGATCATCTATGATTTAGGTAAACGACACCCAACTGTGCTGTCCGGAGGAAACTTCGAATGCGGCTACCACCAGTATACGAGCATCACCACCGCCTGTTTGTTGTGATTGTTTTGCAGATGAGGAGTGGCAGCTGGAAGACAGAAGCAATGCTACGCTCTACGTGGACACTGGCTGCGTGCAGCTGTTGGTGAACGCCCTGGACCATCCCACGTGCCCACTGGAAGATCTGCCACCAGAGAGGATCGAGCAGCGTGATCAGTGCCGTGTGCAACTTTGGGACGACATGGTGCAGAGGGCACACCACATTCCTGTGACCAGCTACCTGGCTTACACGCAGAGGGCAAACGTCAACCTCTGCCTCTTGGCCTGGATGACTGTCAACTCGCACAGCATTTGTCAGGACGTCCCCTTTAATATGACGCAGTCCGTACACGATGCTCGCTGCTATTTCGATAGCCCTGACGACCAGTCGTGTCTGGAATCGAACGATACAGATGCCATCTGCTCTGTTTCCAGAGCTCTTCTGTTGCTGAAATGTCGCGATTTTTCCTCACATAAGCCTCTAGAGGTGTGTGCCGTCAAACTTTACTCAGATGGATCGTACTCTACAGTGTTCAATGTAACTTGGGGAGAAGGTATCTACAAACGGTATGGAAAGCCAACACAAAGAGCCCTGAAATACAAATACGGTTTAAACAGCGCCACGTTGAAATACAAGGATTTTAAAATTGACAACTTAAAACCATTAGAAATCTCATTTATAACAGTAAATATTCTTTTCCGCTTACTGACTGCCTTCCCCAGTTACGTAATTTACCTGGAAAGATATTCTTGTCCTTTCAGATCACGGGTATAATCCAGATCCTGTGCTCTGAGGTCGTGTATCGTATGGCAGGCGTCCCTGACTTATCGACAGCAGTGCTGGTCGATAGCGCCCTCACCCTTCTAAGCTGTTTCTGGCTAAACTCATTCTGCTACCAAATGTTCGCATGCATTCTTTATCTCAGGCTCCCTAACGACCTGCTACGTGCTGAAGCAAGCCAGATATTCCGTCGTCAGGTGCCGTATGCACTAATAGCCTGGAGTACTGTATGTGCAGCATGTATTGCTTTCGAAAAGACAAGCAAACATTACGAGATGTACAGTCGGATATTATTCCTGCTGGGTATTACACTGTCGATATCTTTCAATTTGGTTTGTCTCGGACTACTCGGATACATGTACCTATGTATTCTGAATTCCATGAAGCAACTCAAAATTTTTAGTGGCGCTAAATTTGCTTCAAAGAAACAACTTCTTTTTATGTCAGTGAAGGCTGTAATCTTAAGTGGAGTAGGAATAATCATTCGAATTGGGTTCCACCAGGCACAGTGCATAGATCAGTTTGTGTACTACGTACATATCGCTACAATGGTGCAGGGACAAGTGCTATTCGTTTGCTTCGTTTGTAACGGAACAACACTCCTTCTTTTCAAGAACATGATACTGTCGTGGTGGGACCCAGACATCGTCTGTCATGGACGAGAGCTCTGTTCCGCAGCTGAAAGAAATCTGGCGAAGACCCTCAATGAACAGACTTTGGCTGCAGAATACTCGTTGTAATCTTCATAAGGATCCTTTTAACGGACTACCTTCATTGTAGACCATACTAACGTCTGTGACTAGTTATAAAAATAGAATCTACTTCATGAGATTACATTAACTGCGGCCGATATCGCACAGTCAGTATTTCAGCTTAATAATGTGTTCTTTGTTTATAATTGTGTGCTTGTTTGTACATGTTAGTCTATTTATATGCATTTTAATGCAATGAGATTAAATAATTACTTACTAATTTGCATGAAAATAAGAGGAAAGGTCTTGCCTTGCTTCCTCTGTCCAATCGTATAATGAAGCATTAAATGAGGTATAAAATTTAAATAACGCAAACTTTTTTATGTCTAACATTTGTCAAAGGTGAAAATAATGAAAGAACTTGCTGTTCACTATACGTTATTATAACCACTGTTCTATAAAGTTGAGTCAAAGCAGTGAACTCTTAAAATTCATTTACTAGAAACTTTGTCTTTTCGCATGATCATTCGAAACTTTTGACAGACATCAGTATTTATCTCATGTTTAAAACTGCATAGCCGCTTTGTACATAAATAATTGCACAGTCGTGGCACTATTTGTATCTCACACCAAGTGTAACAACGAGCTATTGAATACAGGACTGGTGCAAGGAATTACTTTTTTCTGGAACTTTTGCGTGACTTTCACTTCTGAAAACGCTTCGTGCACCTGAAAATTGTAATACTGTATCACATTCAACTCGAAGTTCGGACGAAACTCGTAGTTGTGCCTTTATTTATCTATGTAGTTAGTTAATTTAGATTATTCATATTATCCGAAATAAAGATAATTTATATACGTGCGTAGACGTTGAATTGAGTGATCAGAGGTAAAGGGCTACAAGTGCCAAATCCCAAAAAAATTAGGTAATTTCACCTTGAGCATGGTAAGGCACGTAAAACTGTCGTGTCAAAGGGATTACCCCCTCCCCCTACTTTAGTGTCTTCATTCAACAAAAACATTTTTTGGTAAGCGAGTCCATATAAGATTATTGAGACACTAATTGGGATTTTGAGTCTGACCAAGCAGACAGTAGCTCAGGATTTTCCAGGTCTCTGGAAACAGGTTTATGATATCCATGACTGCTGCTGGGATGGAATGTTTATGGCTGTACGAACCGTTTGATTACTGGGCATTGCGGTAATTACACCATGAATCAGGTCCACGAGGGCAAAGGTGGTGCACTAGCTTTTCATCAGATGACAGTCTGTGGAAGAAGGTAACCTATACTGCCTGCTTCATTTTCAACAAATCCTCACATTATTTCTAATGACCAGCCCATAATACTGATGCAGTTCATCAATCATTTTGTCTGTCTGCCTCTTATCGTTTTACCATCAGAAAGTTTCTTGTCTCTCAAACTTTGTTTCAACTTCCTCAACCTGGTGCCCAACCTCTTCTGGATATGATCTTTATAACACAGCAGTCCACAGCATTCTATATAAAAATGACCGATTCTATTACATCTTGAAATAATACACGTAAAAATTTTAACATTTTCAACCGGCGTAGATTATATTCTAAAAAATTAAATAAAATACTTCCCATGTGAGTTTATAAGTGATATGTATATCATTTTATTCGGAAAATTGCAAATTTTATAATGAGATAAATATCAGAAAAAGTGAAAAAAAATTTCCCGTTGTAACTACTCTTAAATCATTGTAAAAGCAGAGGAGCAAGTTGCTGGGTACAATTGAAGGGCAGCATAGTGTGGATGAACTTGTAATGGCGTTTATTGGGCCGATTAGTGGTTCTATACCAGCGAGCGCACAAAAAGATACAGTAAAGGACACTTGAAATTAATTATGGGTTGTGAAATGTGGCTTGAAGAGAAAGCAGAGTGCTAAAGGGTTAGTGTTACAGGAGCAGTGCCAGTTCGTGGACGTTTTTCGACACAAGCGGCTTATTATTTGCACACTCCGTCAACCCCCCTCCCCCCTTCACCCCTAGCACAACTTCAACCGTCTGTTTTCGCTACTAATTGTGATACAGACTGCACACAAATCAAGCAGTTGGGCGCCTTCCAAGCGGCGGCCTGTGTTGCTTTCACCGTAGACCGGCACTGAGCAAGGGTCTCTAGTAAGAGCGACTGTGGGACGGAATGGCGACTTGTCGAGCGAGAGATACGTGAACGTACTGTAGTAGGTGTGAGCAACTGATATCTATACGTTTGTGCTGCTCTTAAATGAGGAATAGCGTTACTTAAAAGACCCTTTATACAAAGCGTATCTTGGAAGCAAAAATACGTGTCATGTAAGGGGATATGTTACCCCATAAGGTAAACTATTAGGACGTAGCACGTTGAATGTACGTTGATCAGTCAGAACATTACGACCACCTACCTAATACCTCACCTGTCCGTCTTTGGAACGAAATATATAACGGATTCTCCGTATCAGGGATCCGACAGTTTTGTGGTAGGTTTGTCGAGGTATGCACAGGTCATGTAATTCGCTGATCTGAGTACGCGATGATGGCGCCCGATAGCGACACATATGAGTTGCATAGGATTTATATCAGGCGAATTTGGTCTCAGAGACATCAACGTGAATTCACTATATTACTCTTCAAACCACTGTAATAGGGTTCTGGCTCCGAGACATAAACAATTATGCTGCTGAAAGATGACATTGCCGTCGGGGAAGACATCAAGCGTGAAGGGATGCTGGTGGTTCGCATCTGTAAGCATGTCTTCGATTACTACCATAGGTCCCACGCAAGAGCAGGCGAATGTCTCCCTTAGCATAATATGCTCACACCAGCCTGCGTCCGAGGGGCGCTGCACATTTGGACCCGCAGATTACTTCGATGATGGCGTTTATGGAGACGACCATCGAAGACGTTTAGGAAAAATGCTACTCTCCCGACACCCCGAAACGTTTCCATTGGCCGACGGTCGAGTGCCGATGCAGTCGTAATTGACGATGTCGTTTGGTCAACAAAATGGCTCTGAGCACTACGGAACTTAACTTCTCAGGTCATCAGTCCCCTAGAGCTTAGAACTACTTAAACCTAACTAACCTAAGGACATCACACGTATTCATGCCCGAGACAGGATTCGAACAAGCCACCGTAGCGGTCGCGCGGTTCCAGACTGTAGCGCCTAGAACCGCTCGGACACCCAGGCCGACGTTTGGTCAACGTGTGAAGACGCGGTGGACTACTGTGGAGCTCCATGTTCAACAATATACAATGTACGGTGTGCTCCGAAACACTTGTGCGTGCACCAGCACTGTGCTCTTTCGGCAGAGATGCCACAGATCACCATGCAGCCTACTTTTCACAGCAGACATGCCTTCGAACCGCACGTTCTGTGAAGAGTCGTGGACGTCCAACCACTTAGCGCCTAGCGGTAGTCTCACTGTTCTTTCTCTTTCCGTAGATGCACACAACACGCCAACGTTCGACCAGCTTCGACGTTTTCGATGTACTCGTTCACAGGCTCTGCGTAATAATAATCACCCTTTGTGAAAGTCACTTATCTCAATGGATTTCCCCATTCTCAGCTCATATCCTCGCTAGGATAATCCTGCGTTGCGTCTGCTCAGCGTGCATATTTTTGTTACCGCATCACATGCCCGCAACGCCACCAAGCAGTGTCCAACGTGGCAGTGGGCAGTGATCGTAAAGTTGTGTCTCATCAGTTCAATTGGTAACAAATAAACGATCGTCCATTTGTTCAAATAAATACTGAGAGAACGACCTAGGAAAATGAAATCAGTGTGTGCCTGAATTTCATATGCAGACCAAATGAGTACTCTACCGTTAGCCATTCTACATATACGTGAGATTCAGAAAATTACAGCGGTCGCCACTCACTTACGAGCTACATAAAATCAGCGAATTTGTGAAGGAGGAGTTGCCATCTCGAATACAGCGGAAGAAGAGATTTCAAGATCACTCAGTATCTACTTAAGTCAAGAGCGAGGTGCCACATATCTGCATACACCTCTGATCACAGAGAAACGCTGAAAGCAGGAGCGAACCAAACTGAGCCTCGCTGAGACGCCCCTCCCGTTCGTTCCTCACAGCTTCGCAGCCGCAGCCAGTCTCTACACCACTGCTGGCCTGGACAAGTCTCCTAACCTGCTAAGCACGTTAACAGATAAGGGTCGGAAGCCTCACTCTGATCTGTGGGACAGGGTTGACCTGCACCATTCAAAATTCTGCAATTAATATCAGTGCTGCTACCTGGCTAGTTCCAAGGTAGATTCCGAGATACGACCACTGCACTGTGAAGATTCACCTCTAAGTTCAACAAATCGCATTCAACTAGCTCTATATACACGCCAAAGGCTGCAGGGAAACTGTATTCAAAAAAAGTCGATCCCAGATTTTGGTGGGAAAAAAGTTAATACGATGTTGTAGTGCCTGTGTTGTTAAGATCCCTTCAGACGTTCACGTATTTCGAAAGGAACAGTCACTGCGCCGACTACAGCTCTTATGTAATACAAGAAACGCATACGCAGTTGCGAATACGAACAACCGTTAGCTACGTAAGGGAAAGACGACAGTGACAACTTGCGCCGGACCGGGACTTGAACTCGGATCGCTCAAAAAGCGGCTGCTCAACATCGCATCGTTCTTCTTAACACAACAGAAATTGCAATATCGCACTTATCCGCCGATACTAGGCAGCGACCTTCAATTAAAATGTCTTCCCTTGTACGGGAGTTACATAATGTGTGTACGAGTACAGACTGTGACGCAGTAACGACGACCTATGTAAGTTTGGGTTTTTCCAAGAGCCGTGCGTGGATAGCCTCGCGTAAAGTAGGAAATCTGGGTTCGGATCCCGGTGCGACACAGATTTTAATTGTAGTCATTCCCTTATACAGCTGATGGTTGTTCCTACTCGCAACTGCTAACACGTTTCATGAAAAAAAGTTAAGTTTATTGGTACCAAATAACTCTTGCCAAGTCAGTCACTTTTTAATTAACCACCACCTTGATCTAAGTATTATCTGCACGTTACCTCTGAGCTATGAACTCTCTGAAAATATCCACACCCACGTCTTCTCAACCGGGCACCCCTATTTCGAACACTTTGTCGGCTTTCCGTACCGGAAACGTAACCTTGACGATCACAGAGGACTGCTCAGTCCTTAATTCTCAAATGCTAACCGCGGAAAAACAGACTCGACACTGGAGGCTCTACGATTGGCGATGCCAGCCACACGATGGATGACGGCAGACTTGTCGATTTAGCGAGCTACCACTACTCCACGACGTTATTCAACGTAGTCACTGGTGAGGCACAACATTATGACTAGCTACCAAAGAGCCAGTGCGTCCACTTTCGTGCACGGATAACAGTGCTGACGTTTCATGGCATGGAAGCAATGTGGTCTTGGCATGTTGCTGGAGGGATCTTACACCATATATATATATATATATATATATATATATATATATATATATATATATATATATATATATCACTCGATTCCAGTAAATTCCGAAGAGGGGGACATAAGCTCTGACGCAATGTTCAAAAACATCTCAGTAGCATTCGATCAGGCTCGGATCTGGTGAATTGGGGACCGACACATGAACTGGAACACGCCACTGTGCTCCTCCAACCACTCCATCACACTCCTCACCTTCTAACATGGCACATTATTTTGTTCAAAATGCCTGTCTCGTTATTACAGTTACGCATTTATGGTTGTAATTCAGCAAAATGACTCATTCAAGCAAGGATTCAGTGGTTCCTAAGGACTGACATCACCATACTTTTAACCTAAGGTCTCTTTAAACGTTTATGGAATGCTGCTGGATGTCCGCAGCCATTCAAACTGTTTTAGGATTAACTCCGATAAACTTGCCGTTAGATTACGGAATAGTTTTTCGATCCGACATCCGGCAGTCAAATTACATATAGCGCTCTGAGATCCAAAATTTCGGAAGAGACCTTAGGTTGGAGTACCTGAAAGATTTCGTATTTTTGCACCACACTTGCAACTTGTGTATCCTGAAAGTCTTAAGAGACGACTGGAAGACTTTCTATACAAACTGCAATTGCTGCACCAAAGTCTTACCCACGATTTAAGAACAAATAGTTCACTTCTATTGCCGTCCTTAAACAAGGGAGGCTTACGACAAACTTCAGACACATGGTAGCCAAATAAATGTCAAAACAACCGTCCACGAGTTTCTAATGACATTGTGAAGTAAAAACAAGATTTTATTTGAAATGTGATTTGAGAAGTGAAGTTAAAGTGGAATCACAGCGAAGTGTTTGCCAAAAACTATAGCACAATTGATAACTTCTCAGTTTTACTGTTGAAGATTATGAGCTAAAGTCGTACAACGAAGTCATGCTTAAAGCCGAATTCAGGAGTGCGTTGTGCATGTAGCACGTATCGTCTGTGGGACCACAATGGTAATTCTTCGCAAATTTAAGGTCCTGATGAGTTGTTTCGAAAAAAAAAGGAAAAAAGAAACATAGAAGGTTGTTCTGAAAACTAATTTGAAAGAAACGGAACAATAATTCTTTTTATAAATGACGAAGAATTGAAGCTAAAATACAATTTATTGCGAATTTACTTAGTATTCTTAACACTTTTTATTCACGTATGACGAACAAGTTTTTTTTATTTATGTAGGTGAATAATGTTGCGAATAACATTTGCTATTCACGAAAAACGAATAGTAATTTATGTGTGACAAACTGCCAGTTCGCTTCTTTAAGGGGTTCTTCAGCTGACGTTCGTCTGATGATTTTACTGACGTTTCGCCGGCACGAGTGGCTGGCATTGTTAAAGCTTCGCCCTCCATTTAAATTGAACCTTTGACAATGCCAGCCATTCGTGCTGGCAAAACGTCAGTAACATCATCAGACGAACGTCGGCAGAAGATCCCGAGAAAGAAGCCAATAGGTAGTCTGTCAACAAGAGCCCACGAAAACCTGAACAATTTTGAATATATGTATTGTATGTATTCGTTATTCACCATTCCCTTAAATTCCAGCCTAGTCTGGTGCTAAGCGAAGCGCATCAAGCATGCACACATTGCAAATTCCCGGCCTGGTGCGGAAAGGAGTGCAGACGCGTGAAATCCGCGTGACTCATGCGGCTGTGCCAGCCACGTGTACCTGTGCTCACGTGGCTGTCATTATCATTGGTAATATTCGGCAACTTCCGCCATCATTCGCGAAGTTTATTAGCGCTCCCACTCGAATACCACAGGCACGTGAGGGTCACGCAGATAGGCCACGCGTTTGCAGGGCACTAATGTGTACACCTTAGGTAGCCAGGAACTGAAGCGACATTGAATCAGGGAACAGCATATCTTCTGAGCATTTTCCATTTATTATACTTACTACAGCCAGAATACAAATTTGCAGTACGACTACAGCTTTATGAATAGGTAAAGAGGGGGAGAAAGTTATAAGGTTCCCATGCAACTGACAGCCAAAGTTGTTTCTCCAGTCGGGGGAATTTTAGGGAACTTCCTCTCAAAGAACAATAGGCACTTTGCTGTTCTTACTGAGCTTAAAGCTTCACTTTATTTACCTAGTTCCCATGTCAAGTGGATGTAATTGAGATCAGCAGCTCAGAAACAGACATTCCTTAACGGGTCTATTCGAAGCAGCCGGTGTAATGGAGTTAATCACAGTCAGGTGTTGCTAATACCTGACATATCTGATGATGAAGATAAGCGATCTTACATATTTCTAAAAATTAAAAAAAACATTTAATTGTCTTGATCGCAACAATACATTAGTTTACATTTGATTACTAGTGATAGGTAGGGAACCATCTTCAGATCTGTAAAGCAAACAACAAGCAGAGAATTACCTTAGGTTAAACTGACACATATTATTTCTCAGTAACGAATGTTAAGTAGTCATAATATACCGGCAAATACTGTGTAATTATGTATACTGAAGGCTACGACGCCATCATCTGACTGCATATCTGCAACTATGTAAATAAATGGAAAGCACCTATGAAGTCAATGTGAACAACAACAGCTTTAGTATATTATGCAAATGGGAAAACAGAAATAACGGAAACATTCCACTGTCACGAATAAGCCAGGTTTTCAATGGGCTGTTGGTTACACCAACAAAGTCAGAGAGTACAAATCTGACCCTATGGGGAGAAACGAAATTTATTCTTTGGTTTATTCTTTTCGTTTAGCACATAGTGACCTGCTTACAAAAGTTTTTTTTTTACACTATCAGGTATTTTCTCTCGCTACTTATATCGAAAATGGCTATGATAATAAATTAGTTAATGGATCTAGCAGCTGCTCAAGTCACTGTTTGCCAAGAAAGATTTCTTTAGAAATTCATCACTGTAATCCCATGTGGTAAGTTTATGGACTTACATAATAACATTCTAAGCAACATATATTTTCGATCTATTATAAAATGACAGAAGCGGGGAACGTAAACTAAATGATGGTTTACATCAATAATCTGTTCCAGCTCCTCTCCTCTTCAGTCTGTACACACATGACTTATGGGAATGTGCTCAATAAAATTCTTTTATGAAAATGAGATTGAATTGGTGGCCCAGAGCCCCAAAGTTTCTGATGCTAAAACAACTTTATTTACTGGTATGCGATTCTTGGTTGCAAACTTCAGGGAATGATGCTACAACCTAAATCCCAAGAAAACAGTTAATTCTGCATTTCAGCAACAAAAGATACAGGCAAGTTACACACCAGAAGTCAGATTCATAGGCCAACTCTTGGTGTACTGCAGTGTAGCAAAATACCTAAACGTTACACTAGATAAAACAACAGATTATAAACAGCATCTTTCAAATGTAGGAAAATATAGAAGCTAAAGTTATAATGAGAAACTACATTCTTCAAAAACTTACTGGTACCGAATTGGGAGCTAATGCTGATGTTTCAAGATCCAAAAATCAAGCCGTATCATTGGTGCTCTGTTGCTGAATACTGCTGTTCGCCCTCTATCAAGAGTGCTCACTCTAAGAAGGCATACGAGCAAATGAGTCAGGCAGTGGGAACAACTATGGGAAGTAATCAGAGTACAAACCCCTATGGCTTTCTGTTTGCTGCTGTATCCCACCTCCAGTTCTAAGAAGATCAGAGGCTCTCCTAAATTTCTGAAACAATATTCAGAAGAATTATGAGCTAACCATTTACAGAGATATTGCTCAGGCACGAACGAATGCTCGAAATCGAGGAAACCGTCATGGTGCACAGCAAACAACCTTTTGGGTCCTCTTTCAGTGTCAACCATTGATGGAAAATCCAGCGGGCGCATTAATCAGCAGGCAATAAACATTTAATCTAGAATCTTTCCATGCACATAGAAGAATTATATCTCCCCAGACGTCAATGGAGGATAATGAACTGGATTCTAAACGTACAAACCAGATGTGGTTATTTACTGCACAAGTGGGACAGATCTAGTTCTGCAAACTCTGACTGTGGTGCCTGCTTATAGTCAGTCCAACATATTGTTGCTGACTGTCCTCTTCGATCGTACGAAGGAACAACAATGGACACTCGCCATGCAACGGATGAAGCGATCGAATGGATCAGGGAACTGGATCTGGAGACATAAGATTCCACATGCTTGTGATCGCGCACATTTGTCCATAAATGTTGTACCTATGCATTTGTTTTCATCATACGATAAATTTAAAAAAATAAGGATACATACGATGCTAATTGAGAAGTGACCTGAGGGCAGAGTTTACACATCCTCCTTACGAACTGTAATTTGTCAGTGAAGCTTTTTTTTATCATTTGAAGCCAGCAGAACATTTACTGCTGTGTGTGCCAGTCAGTGCCAATCAAAAAATGCCATAAGTATGCATAGTTTGAATTGAAATAACAAAATAGAACTATTGTTAACGTGATAATAAATAGAAATTATGAAGTAAGTAAAAGAACTTGTATGACAAACGTGTATTACGATACAAATGTTAGTATTGCAGTGGCTGTGGCAGGAATACATACGAGCACATAGTAACTATCAGAAGGCAGTATTTAAACAAAGGCTACATCAAGGAATGCTATATGCATTTGTTCAAACAAATTATTGCAAATTAGTAAATAAAATAACTGTTAGAGGCCAATGGTCCGGCACTGTGACTGGGCCACCGTGTGCCGGCACACATGTGCGGCAAAGCGATGTCGGATAGCAGGCGCAGACGGCCGTGAGGGAGCAGCAGTGCGTGCCGCAGTCTCCGATGCAGAACACATTCAGTCTGGTCCATCGCACCAACCCCTGCAGCGTCCTTATTCGCAACATATTTATTAAAGTACGACATCGAAAATATTGAAAAAATACAATGAAGGGAAAAAAAACAACCGCAACATCAAGAAGGATTTGTGCGACCCAAAGAAAAGTTGGTAAGCGTGTTTCTACAACTCAAACATAATGTCTAATGAGATATCACGTTAGTTACCTTTGAGATCTGACGTTGTGAGTTGATGTTAGCCAATGCCTTCAAGGCGACAAAGACTCCTTCATCAACACTGGGTCATTTAATAGGGCTACTAGAAGCTGGAGGTTCCATCTGCGAAATCGCAAAATGACTAGGCAGTAATGTAGGTATTGTACTTGAGTGCTGACATTGGTGGTCACGAGAACGAACAGTCGCAAGATGAGCAAGATGACCGGGCTCCAGACTATCATATGGCACTACAGGCAGGGAAGACCACTGTGTTCGGCGTATGGCTGTGGCACATTGTACTGTATCTGCAGCTGCAGTTGACACAACGAGCTGTTACAAATAGGTTCCTTCGAGGACAGCTCGAGCAAGACGCCCTGTAGCGTGCATTCTACTGATCCCAAGCCACCACCATTTGCGACTTCAATTATGTCAGACGAGAACTCATTGGAGGGTAAGTTGGAGGACTGTTGTATTTTCTGGTGAAAGCTGGTTCTGTCTCGCTGCCAGTGATGGCTGTGTGTTGCTTACAAGGAGGCCAGCTGAGGACATACAAACAATCTGCCTGCGTGCTAGACACACTGGACCTACACCTTGCGTTATGTTCTGGATTGCGGTTTCGTATGACAGCACGTGCATTGTCCTGGTCGTGCCACTCATATCGACTGAGTCTGTTGATTTGACCTGTTGTGCTGCCAACAGCATTCCAGTATGTTTTCCAACAGGATAACGCTCGCCCACATACCGCTGTTGTAATCAAACATGTTGCCTCGACCTACTCAATCACCAGATCTCTCTGCAATCAAGCGCCTATGAGGCATCATCGGGCGATAATACCAGTGGCTCAAGTTTGAAAGAATAGTTGACGATACACTGAATTGATACGTGCCCAGTAGAACAGTTCATTATGGGAGGGAATCTCCATGGTATATGTTGTGGACTGGCAAGACAGCCAATCCACAGTGACGGGGAGCCGAAAGGCACGTGTTAAAGCTCACGCAGACTGGCGTGAGGTCTGGAACAGTTAAGGGAAATTATGGTCGCAAATAAAGTACGTAGTTGAGGTAATACTTAACTTTATTCCATAATTGGTGTAAATCTCTCTTGACTGTACATGCTTCAATATCTCAATATTCACTGGTAATGGCGCCTTGCTAGGTCGTAGCAAATGACGTAGCTGAAGGCTATGCTAACTATCATCTCGGCAAATGAGAGCGTAGTTGTCAGTGTAGCATCGCTAGCAAAGTCGGCTGTACAACTGGGGCGAGTGATAGGAAGTGTCTCTAGACCTGCCGTGTGGCGGCGCTCAGTCTGCAATCACTGACAGTGGCGACACGCGGGTCCGATGTATACTAACGGACCGCGGCCGATTTAAAGGCTACCACCTAGTAAGTGTGGTGTCTGGCGGTGACACCACAGTATACAGTTACTGTAAAGGAGCTTCAAAAGTAACAGAGATTAATATATAATAATTGTAAAACAAATCGTAGGGCAGCAGACAGAGAGATGCTGAATGAAACGCGTTTGGGTGTGAAGAGAGCTATGCATATTGCCTTCAATGACTGACGTAGTAGAATACTGTTAAGCGATCTCTCACAGAACCCAAAGAAATTCTGGTCTTATGTAAAGGTTATTAGCGGCACCAAAGTTAGTGTCCAGTCCATAGTGAATGAGACGGGAACTGAAATTGAAGATAGCAAAACAAAAGCTGAAATCCTTAACTCCGTTTCCAAATGTTCCTTAGGAAAGAAAAGCCAGGAGAATTTCCCCAATGTGTTTCTCGTACACCTGAAAAGATTAATGAAGAGAGTATTAGTGTTAGTGGTATTGAGAAACAACTGAAATCGTTAAAATTGAACACAGTTCCAGGGTCCGATGGAATCCCTTTCAGATTCTATACTGAATTTCCGGTGAGTTATCCCCACTTCTAACTATAGTCTGTCGTAATTCCTTGAACAAAAACAGTCACCAGTTCTTGGAAGAAGTGTCAGGTCGCACAGGTCTACAAGAAAGGTAGTAGAAGTGATCCAGAAAACTATCGTATAATATCCTTAACATCAGTTTCTTGTAGAATCTTAGAACATAATCGCAGTTCCAACATAATGATGTATCTTGAACAGAATGACCTCCTCAGTGTGAATCAGCATGAATTTCGGAAACAGCTGTAACCTCCCCTTCCTAAGCGGCCTATTGGATTCCGATATAATTGCCCGTGATCGCATAGGCCGAATGAAATTTTACAGTGAGTAAGGCTATCGTTGACGAAGCAAAGTAACATCGGTTAGTTGGAGGAAAGTGTGCAACAGACTGTTCTGAAGGAAGAACCTATTCTAAACTTAAGCTAAATGCTGATGACAATTTTTAAATGGGTCGAATATAGTGCAATAGCTCACGAACCTCACAGAGGGACAAAAGGGCATCACGTAATATTTACTACAAAGATTACTGATAACACAAGGAAAACACTGATTTACTAAAAAAAGGGATAATTAAACGATCTCCAGAACCTTAATAAAGATAATGGCAAAGAAATACAAACAATAATCACTGGCGTAGCAACAGAAGATTGTCACGCTTTTCGACAACACAACAGTTCACAAGAAAATAAATGAATGAGGAAGAACGGATTCTGTAATATTAAATTTTGAAAGTACATTACTGGCCATTGAAATTGCTACACCAAGAAGAAATGCAGATGATAAACGGGTATTCATTGGACAAATATATTATACTAGAACTGACATGTGCTTACATTTTCACGCAATTTGGATTGTAACCTCCCCCTCACTTACCGACCTTAATGACAGAGAAAAATTAAACCGCATGTACCTAATGGAAATTTGGGAAAAGCAATAGTCACTGAAGTTAATTTGTTGGTAAAGAGGGAGGAAAGGGTACATCTAAATGAAAGGAAAAATGCTAATGAAACAGGTGGAAATTAATTTTGAAAATGGGTAAAGTTAATAAAGAAAGTAAATGTGCGGCCGTTACGTTAACAATTAACTAGCGTTAATTAGATATTTGAGATTTGGGGGAAATTACGGTCGCCAGTCCTAAGGACAATTACTATAGTAACTGAAAAAGAAAGGTTATTACACATATAATTAGCACTAGAAGCGTGGCAACTGAAGGTTGACACGTGCAGTGTGAAAACTGAAAGTTTGTCAGAAGTAATAAATTTCGCTACACTCTGACTTAATTTAGCAAAAGAATTAATAAAACAGGAAAATCGAAAGTTAATTTAGTGACTGAAGTTAATAGTGAGCTTTCTTTCTGAAGCACATCGAAATTCAGTCAAATACGGTTAGTCTTGGACTACCTCAACAATCATTTCAAAAGCTACTTAAATCTACGCAATTTAGAAATAAGGGATTTAACTTTGAACTTGAATTAAATGATTCTGAACAATTAACAATAGTAAAATTTAGTACGTACCAAGCTGAGCTGCAGTCACAGGTAAGCTAAAATACAGTAACAAAACTCGCACTCTTAATTTGTGCTTGTGTAATCTGAACTTTGAAATTAAAGCAGTGAAATAGGATAATGTTACTTTAATGCTGGCGTTTGAATTTCAACAACACTCGGGTTCATTCCGGAAAAGGAAGGGACCCTGCTTGGTAATGCAATTGGGACAATGAGCAACAAGGGTTCATGCTACGTTGCTGTAATTTTGTAATTTGAACAGTTCTAAAAGCTGAGATCTGCCATACAGCTCTAAAACTTTACGTGCGTCCAGTCTTCCTTGTCGGTTGATTGAAGGTTTGAAGCCGTCGATCGAAGAGGTGGCGACAGTCACTCATTGTCGGCCGTCGCTGTTGCAGAAGCTGGATGTTGGCGCGCCTTCTTCTCGACACGGTCACCAGACGAAACGGGCTCTTGATGTGCGCCAGCTTATGCTTCCCGTCCGCGACACCATGTCAGAAACTATCATCGCGAGTCGAGCGCAATTACATGCTGCCAAACCCCGAAAGCGCGGCAACTCGCGGGCGCGTCACACAACACACCTGCTCCACTGCACTACTCCAGCCCGACTCCCTCTTTCTCTGCCCGCGCTCCACGCGACAGAGTTAACACTACCAAAGATCCTACACACTTTGATTCTTTACACGACCTATCGATGTAATCGTTCGATAGCAGTTTTCCCTAGGCAAGACCCAGCGTAAAAATACAAATAATATTTACGAAACGAACCAATTATACATCGACATAAATGCATAAATATATATATACAAATAGTAAAACAATTACAATATACAAAGACACAGAAATGTTATATATTCAGGTAACAAAAATAAGGAAAACAAATTTATAGTACAATAAATGGAAATAGGAGGATATGCATTTCCGGCGTTACACAATGCATACATCCTGAGAAATCAGTAACCAGAACAACCACCTCTGGCCATAATAACGCTCTTGCTACGCCTGGTCATTGAGTCAAACAGAGCTTGGATGGCGTGTACAGGTACAACTGCCAATGCAGCTTCAACACGATACCACAGTTTATCAAGAGTAGTGGCTGGCGTATTGTGACGAGCCAGTTGCTCGGCCACCATTGACCAGACGTTTTCAGTTGGTGAGAGATCTGGAGAATGTGCTGGCCAGGGCAGCAGCCGATCAATTTCTGTATCCGGAAAGGCAAGTACAGGACCTGCAACATGCGGTCGTGCATTATCCTGCTCAAATGTAGGTTTCGCAGGGATCGAATGAAGGGTAGAGCCATGGGTCTTAACACATCTGAAATGTAACGTCCACTGTTCAAAGTCCTGTCAATGCGAACAAGAGGTGACCGAGACGTGTAACCATAGGCAGCCCGTGCCATCACGCCGGGTATGGCGATGACGAATACACGCTTTCAATGAGAGTTCACCGCGATGTCGCCAAACACGGATGCGACCATCATGATGCTGTAAACAGAACCTGGATTATTCCGAAAAAATGACGTTTTGCCATTCGTGCACCCAGGTTCGTCGTTGAGTACACCATCGCAGGCGCTCCTGACTGTGATTTAGCGTCAAGGGTAACCGGAGCCATTGTCTGCGAGCTGATAGTCCATGCTGGTGCAAACGTCGTCGAACGGTTCCTACAGATGGTTGTTGTCTTGCAAATGTCCCCATCTCTTGACTCAGGGATCGAGACGTGGCTGCACGATTCGTTACAGCCATGCAGGATTACCATCCTGAATCCACCGATTCCATATTCTGCTAACAGTCATTGGATCTCGACCAACGCGAGCAGCAATGTCGCGATAAGATAAACCGCAATCGCGATAGGCTACAATCCGACCTTTATCAAAGTCGGAAACGTGACTGTACGCATTTCTCCTGCTTACAAGAGGCGTCACAACAACGTTTCACCAGGCAACACCGGTCAATTGCTGTTTGTGTGTGAGAAATCAGTTGGAAACTTTCGTCATGTCAGCACGTTGTAGGTGTCGCCACAGGCGCCAACCTTGCGTGAATGCTCTGAAAGGCTAATCATTTGCATATCACAGCATCTTCTTCCTCTCGGTAAAATTTCGTGTCTGTAGCAAGTCATCTTTTTGATGTAGTAATTTTAATGGCCAGTAGTGTAAAATTAAATGAAATTTCTGTTAAATAAATGACTGCCTCAAAGTTTGTTACATACAAGAATGACTCTCAGTAACAACAGTGCAACGTAATGCAAAATTTAGAAGAAGGCAAGAAATTTACTTTTGATTATTGAAAGACTGAACAGAATTTACTTTAAGAAAATGAGCAACTGGTTTTACTTTTAAAATAACAACAATAAAATACATACTTCGCCAACAGAACTCTCTCTGTATGGCGGCGGGTGGAATATATTGTTGTTATTTAAATGTAGAATGTAATGTATAAAAGATGCATTTCCCAGTCGATTAACAATATGTGGGGCGGCAGGTGGAATTAATTGTTATAAAAATGTTCCTATTATTTATGCAGTCTTTTGCTGTTCTCAACACTGGCTCTCTAACTACAATATTGGCAACTAGAAAGTGATTAGCAAAACGTGAAGCCTGTAATTAGAATTCCTAGTGCCCACTTCATCTGAGAAATACATTTATAGCTACAGCTTATACACTCCTGGAAATGGAAAAAAGAACACATTGACACCGGTGTGTCAGACCCACCATACTTGCTCCGGACACTGCGAGAGGGCTGTACAAGCAATGATCACACGCACGGCACAGCGGACACACCAGGAACCGCGGTGTTGGCCGTCGAATGGCGCTAGCTGCGCAGCATTTGTGCACCGCCGCCGTCAGTGTCAGCCAGTTTGCCGTGGCATACGGAGCTCCATCGCAGTCTTTAACACTGGTAGCATGCCGCGACAGCGTGGACGTGAACCGTATGTGCAGTTGACGGACTTTGAGCGAGGGCGTATAGTGGGCATGCGGGAGGCCGGGTGGACGTACTGCCGAATTGCTCAACACGTGGGGCGTGAGGTCTCCACAGTACATCGATGTTGTCGCCAGTGGTCGGCGGAAGGTGCACGTGCCCGTCGACCTGGGACCGGACCGCAGCGACGCACGGATGCACGCCAAGACCGTAGGTTCCTACGCAGTGTCGTAGGGGACCGCACCGCCACTTCCCAGCAAATTAGGGACACTGTTGCTCCTGGGGTATCGGCGAGGACCATTCGCAACCGTCTCCATGAAGCTGGGCTACGGTCCCGCACACCGTTAGGCCGTCTTCCGCTCACGCCCCAACATCGTGCAGCCCGCCTCCAGTGGTGTCGCGACAGGCGTGAATGGAGGGACGAATGGAGACGTGTCGTCTTCAGCGATGAGAGTCGCTTCTGCCTTGGTGCCAATGATGGTCGTATGCGTGTTTGGCGCCGTGCAGGTGAGCGCCACAATCAGGACTGCATACGACCGAGGCACACAGGGCCAACACCCGGCATCATGGTGTGGGGAGCGATCTCCTACACTGGCCGTACACCACTGGTGATCGTCGAGGGGACACTGAATTGTGCACGGTACATCCAAACCGTCATCGAACCCATCGTTCTACCATTCCTAGACCGGCAAGGGAACTTGCTGTTCCAACAGGACAATGCACGTCCACATGTATCCCGTGCCACCCAACGTGCTCTAGAAGGTGTAAGTCAACTACCCTGGCCAGCAAGATCTCCGGATGTGTCCCCCATTGAGCATGTTTGGGACTGGATGAAGCGTCGTCTCACGTGGTCTGCACGTCCAGCACGAACGCTGGTCCAACTGAGGCGCCAGGTGGAAATGACATGGCAAGCCGTTCCACAGGACTACATCCAGCATCTCTACGATCGTCTCCATGGGAGAATAGCAGCCTGCATTGCTGCGAAAGGTGGATATACACTGTACTAGTGCCGACATTGTGCATGCTCTGTTGCCTGTGTCTATGTGCCTGTGGTTCTGTCAGTGTGATCATGTGATGTATCTGACCCCAGGAATGTGTCAATAAAGTTTCCCCTTCCTGGGACAATGAATTCACGGTGTTCTTATTTCAATTTCCAGGAGTGTAGCTCTGAGGAATTGGGAGATTGTCTGGGATTCATAATCAAAAAACGATTCTCTCTAAAATGTTCACTATATTCTGAAAGTCACAGACCAAAAAGAATCCACACAATCCTACTACCAGCGCAGTTCAGAGTCTAATGCGCTGATGCAACTATAACTGTTGAAATTAAATGTTTAAGTGAATGCTCGCCATAATTTGATGATAATGTTCATCAAACGCCACGCTAAATAATGGTAGAATGTCTGTCCCGCGACGGCACGTGAAAATACGGCATACGCAAACTGAAGATAGATCATTAAAGTCATCCCCGAATTAACACTTCACTCGAAAACGATTTCATGGTTACGCTGCTGCTGCTCACATCTAATACTTTCCCCTCTTGGGGAAGTGTGAGGGGGAGTTTGTAGCCTGTCGGCTTTTACTCCCCTGTGTACTTGTGTGTGTGGTTATTTCTGTACTTTTTTGATGTCTGTGAGATGTGATGTTTGTTCTGTGTGTGTCTGGTACTTGCCTGAGGTTTGGCGATATAATTGTAGTATTTTGGGTAGGAGTAGGATTTGGGGATGGGTATTGGGATTTTTCTCTTCGACTTAGTCGTCGAAGATCGTCATGGGGCGATTGTGTTTATCGCGGGACATGTCATACCGACCTAGGGAGTGGATGAGGGCGTTTCGCGACCTGGAGGTACCTTCATAGAAGGCCCTTGCCAGGTCTTGGAAACGCTCTCTCAGGAGTGGGTTTTCCGCAGCGGCATGTAAATCGTCAATAGGGAATCCAAGGGGTAAACGCAGTGCCCTGCTGAGGGCGCGGTTCTGCAGCCTCTGGAGAGTGTCCAGGTGCTGCTTCGCCGCGTATCCCCAGACAGGACACGCGTATTCCATGACTGGCCGGATCAGGGCCTGGTATACGTTCACTCCTACTGAGAAGGAGAGGGAGCTGGTTGAGTTGAGGATTGGGTACAGGATGGACATTCTGGCGCAGACCTGCCTATGGACTTCGTCTATGTGGGGTTTCCACGTAAGACGAGAGTCCAAGGTTACGCCAAGATACTTGGCGGTTCTGCGCCAGGGGAGTTGGGTTCCGTTTAGGTGAAGGTGAAGGGGGGGGGCGTTGAGGAGGTTCGCGCCTTCCGAGCCTACGGGTAATCAGCATCGCCCGCGTCTTTTCAGAATTGATGGTGATTCGCCAGCGACGGGCCCAAGTTTCTGTGTCATCTAAAACCCTTTGTAACCTATGGATGACCAGGTCCTTGTTCGCGTTTCTTGTGTAGAAGGCTGTGTCGTCAGCGTACTGAGCGGTGTGCACCAGGGGGGCCGTTGGAGTGTCCGCAGTGTACAGACTGTACAAAACGGACCCCAGGACCGATCCCTGTGGCACCCCAGCACGAATACGCCTCTTGGTGGAGGTGGCTGTTTCTACTTTGACAGAGAAAGTTCTGTTCGAGAGATAGCTTTTGATCTGCTTAACTATTCTCCCGGGGAACCCTTGAGTGTACAACTTGTAGAGTAGCCCTCTATGCCATACCGAGTCAAAGGCTTTGGCTACGTCTAGTAGCACTATCCCGCAGTAGCCTCTGTGGTTGAAGCCCTCTGTGGCTGCTTCGACCACTCTCATGATCTGTTGTGGGGCAGAGTGGTTCTGCCGGAATCCGAATTGGAAATCCGGCAGAATTTGCTCTCTGGTGATATGTTCTTGTATGGGTCTTAGCAGGAGGCGCTCATAGATCTTGCTGAGAGTTGGCAAGAGGCTAATCGGCCTGTAGTGCTGCGGGAATAGAGGGTCTTTCCCTGGTTTGTGTATCGCGACCACTTCCGCGTGTTTCCAGCAAGCTGGGAACTCGCGGGTACGAGTAATCTCGTTGAAGACGTTCGCGAGGTGTTCGATCGCCGTGGGTGGGAGGTTTTTGACCAACTGGTTGGTGACATTGTCATGTCCTGGCGCCTTTTTGGAGGGGAGGGACCTAATTACTTTTGCCACGTCTTCAGGGGCAAAAACTGTGGGTTCGTCTTCTGGGTCCTCCTCAGCATTGAGGAAGACGGCCAGTTGACGACGGACCACTCTCTCATGCTCATCATCCTGGGGTTCAGCCGCTTGGAACTGCTTCTCGAAAGTGTCGGCGAGGGCGTTGGCCTTTTCAGCATGGCTGTAGGCCATACCCTGTTCGCCGTGCAGTGGCGGCATCCTAGCGCGTCTTTTTGTAAACTGTTTGGTCGCTTGCCATAGTGTATGATCGTCTACTTTGAGAGCTGTGGGGCGGTTTTGCCATTGCTGGTTTCTGTGCTCATTGAGCGCTACCTTCAGTTCTCTCTGTAGACGATTGAGCAGCCTCCTTGTGGCCTGGTTTCTGGTTATCTTCCACTCTTTTGCCACTCTGTTCTTATGTCGAATTTGAGCTAGCAAGTGTTCCGGGAGCTGTATTTGCGGCGGCGGGCCATCCCTTTGCGGAGGGGTGGCCTCTTCTGCTGCCTGCAGGATGGTACCTGTTAGGTCTTGTAGCGCTTGTTCTACTGTTTCGGCAGTAGGTGGCGGAGCGCGAGCGATATCAGAGGCGACAGTTTCTCGGTATCGCTCCCAGTTTGTACGTTTGTAAGACGTCTGGTACCGTGGGAGTGCTACCCATTCTCCCACGTCTACCTCTAGGATCACTGGGTTGTGGTCGGAGGACATTCTGTTGATCGTCCTCGCGGTCACAAAACCCGTAATCCTCCTAGTGAGAGCTATGTCTAACACGTCGGGCCTGCCTCCATTTTTTGGAAAATGTGTGGGCTCGACTGGACCCCATGTTTCGAAATGGTGGTTGCGCACTAGTTGTTGCAATCTGGCGCCTGCTCTGGAGGTTACTCTAGAATTCCAATCAGGATGTTTGGCATTGAAGTCGCCCCCTATTATGAGTTTGCCTTCAATTTGCCCTAGAGTAGCTATGTCTCCCTCATCTATCTGGTCTTGTGGGGGTCGGTAGATTGCAACGATTGTTAGGGGTCCAGTGGCAGTGGCTACTTCCACTGCCACTGCTTCGATTTTATTAGTAGCTGGTAAGAATACCTGGTGGTGGGGAATCCCTCTTTTTATGTATATGGCCACTCCTCCGCCATGGGTTGGCCTGTCTTTGCGATAGCTGATATAGTTGGGGACTGTCGCTTTTGTTCCCGGTTTTAGGTGGGTTTCCCCCATCATGCATATGTCGATGGAGAACTCCTTCATGAGTTCTCTGAACTCGACCTCTTGGTTAACAATGCCGTCTGCGTTAAAGACGCACATTGTCAGGCCATGGATGTTTGGTCGTCTATCCATGATGGGGTTTCGAAACTACTGAGGAAGTCGCAGAGGGGAGCGACTGCTGGACTGTTGCCTGAAGGGCAACGAGGATCTGTGTGTTCTGTTTCTGGGCTTCCCTGAATTCCTTCATCATTTCCATGACGAGGTTCATGGTCTGCACCATAACGCCTAACAACTGGTCCATGGGGGGGGACTGTATGTGGGGTTCCCTAGAGCTTCCTCTGGCTTGGTGGACCTGGTCGCTCTTGTTGTGTGTTTCCCGGTGTTGTTCTTGTGACTGTGACTGGTGTTGTGGTGACGGGGCCCCGCTTTCATGGTTTCTCGGGGGAGAAACCAATTCTGCATATGTTGCCCTGGGTGTGTCCGGTCTTGGTTTTAACCAGGCCTTGTCTGTGTGTGTTGTTGCATTTTGTTTTCTTGTGTGGTTGGTTGGGTTTGTCGTGTTTTGTTTACGTGTGTGGGGGGCGGCCTTAGCGCCCTTTGCCTGCTGTGAGTGTCTTTTGTGGACCTCACAACCTTGTTAACCCGCTGTGTGGTTTTTGCCGCACAGCGCGCACCTTATTTGTGGGTCCGTGTGCTTGAGTGTGCATGTCCTGGTGTCGTGGGCCTCGGCGCACTTCCTGCATCTCACTGGCATGGTGCAGTGCGCAGCTATGTGGTTCAGGCCCTGGCACCTGAAGCACTGCACTGTTTTGTTTTTACGGCGCAGCGGCTCCGTGGTGACAGGCACTGCCAGGACCATCTTAATCTCCCTCTTGTTTTGGGGTATGTCAGGGAGTGTTACCTGGTACAGCGGCCACTTACTGTCTATGCTGCCCATTTGCTGTACCACCTTGACGACGTACCCCCGGGCAGTCAAGTCTGTTTTGATTGCCTGGGGGGACACTCGTCTTGGTAGGTCTCTGATAACTATGTTCCTGTTCCGTGTCTTTGTTGTTGGGAATGTGTAGTGGGGTATGTTTCTTGTGTTGAATAGTGTTTTGACTGTGTTGTAGTGTTCGAGTGTGTGTACTGTGACTTTTATTTTGTCTCCACCGGCGGGTTTTGCCTGGAAACTGCCTCCCCCGATTTCTGTCTTTAGCAACTCGAAGAGCTCCTCGTAGTTACGAGGAAACTCTGCGACAATCGGGGGGAGGTGGTGGGCGACTTGGTTCTGTGTTTGTGTTGTGTTTGCCTCTGGCTCATCAGCAACCGCCTGGAATCTGTTTGGGGTGGGTTCCACTCCCCGGGCCGGTGGAAGCCTCGGCTGGCGAAACGTTTTCTTCGCCAGCACGAAACCATCCGAGTCCTGCCCGGTTGCGCGGTTCCCTTCCAGTGCTGGTGTTTCCTGGTCCCCTCCCAGAGCGACGACAGGTGCTGTCGGGGGCGCTGGCTCCTCAGAGGGTGTGGAAGTGGTTGGGGTGGGGGTGGTGGATGACTTCTTCCCCTTGGAATGCTTCTCCTTCCTGTCCTTCCTTACACGCCGCTGGTTGGATGTGGTGGACTTGAGTGGGGGGGATTTAAGGTATTTGGAGCGGGTGGAAGACTGGGACGAGGGGGTGGGTTTGGGGAGGATTTTGATCGGCAGACGGGGCATCTGCTTGCCATTCTTCATGGACGAAATGAATTCGGGAAGTGTGTTGGTGGCGTTGGCAAGCAGGAGCGGGGGTAGGACGAGGTTAGGAGGGGCAGGATTGCAAGTACTGACTATATATTTCGTTGTCGGTGTGTTGTGTATAACTGCATTGTTTGCTGGGAAGTGGGGCTGCTGCCAGGGGGGTGCCAGTTACAGCCATCGTTGACACCGTTAGGTGGCCCGGCTGCATTGCTGGCCCTACTTTCCTAGTGGACGCGGAGGTCTGATCGGTGGCGGCGGAAACCTTCTCTGCGGTTCCGCGGCCGGCTGCCAGGTCCTGGCCCACATTTTCCCTAACCTTGGGGGGGGGGCAGAGCATGGCTCTGCGGCAGCTGGGGCGCTCGAAACGGCCGGAGACGCGGCCCGCGGCAACAACAAGACGCGCCTTTTGTCGACAGCGGAAGACCGCTTCGACCCCAAGGCATCACCTGCACAAGACATTTCCGCAACGGCAAAAAGCACGACAATGCTGCTCTAAATACTTCCTGGGGTTGCTTTGCCCTCAGATGATGCTGAGCGCCAAACTGTGTTTTAACAAAAACTCAGTTGGCCACTCCTGCGTCCTTGGTATGCGTAAGTTTCAAAGCTTTACGCACCCTCGAGACGTAACCCGCAAGCAGGTCCCTATGGCTCGGTGTAGTATCGTATGCGCTCCTGCAGCTCCGCACGCGATCACTGCACAGTACGACTGCACAGTACGACTGGCACAGTACGACTGGTTACGAGTATCCCGAGTAACTTATTATGGCATCAGAGGCTGTTTATAGCAATGATACCGATGCGACGCGACTCCCGGCACAGGTGGTGTGCTATTCAGCGTCTGGATTGACTGGTGCCTTTCTTTCTCACGCAGCCTTCTTATATATAAAGCTGCGGTGCGGACGGCTAAGGGAATGCATGATCAATTCCGCTCTTCCGACTAGCTCCTGGGCTAGTAATGCATCAATTTAAGTTATTGAATAAATCATCGCTTCCTTTGCTGATGGCCGACGAAGCTCTCAATTTACATGTGCATCCAGCACATAGGTAAGTAATCATAATCAAAGTCTGACGTGGCTAAGTGAAATATTTTGGGCGAGATAATTAATTTAATTACACTACACGCAGTAGACGATCTCTGAACTTGCCCTTTGGAGATACGCTATCGCTATAGTTTAATAGTTATTCAATTGCAACTTCTCATATCTTTATGATTATAGCGGATCTCCCCTCTACATAAATTTAAACATCCTAGCCTTATTTATTCGCCTACTTAATCTATCTTGCTTCCTTATTTTTTAAGACAAAAACCAGAAAATCATGAATTTCAACTAAAATTTTAATTTGTGAGATTCAGAATACTCTTTCTACTAAATTATTATGCAAATGGAATCTAAATATAAATTTTTAAGTTTCTAGCTCTTTTCTGTTGCGCCAATGATTTTTACAGAAAAACATCCAAATTTCGAAAATGGTTAAAGTTATTAAACTGATATTCAACATACACTCCTGGAAATGGAAAAAAGAACACATTGACACCGGTGTGTCAGACCCACCATACTTGCTCCGGACACTGCGAGAGGGCTGTACAAGCAATGATCACACGCACGGCACAGCGGACACACCAGGAACCGCGGTGTTGGCCGTCGAATGGCGCTAGCTGCGCAGCATTTGTGCACCGCCGCCGTCAGTGTCAGCCAGTTTGCCGTGGCATACGGAGCTCCATCGCAGTCTTTAACACTGGTAGCATGCCGCGACAGCGTAGACGTGAACCGTATGTGCAGTTGACGGACTTTGAGCGAGGGCGTATAGTGGGCATGCGGGAGGCCGGGTGGACGTACCGCCGAATTGCTCAACACGTGGGGCGTGAGGTCTCCACAGTACATCGATGTTGTCGCCAGTGGTCGGCGGAAGGTGCACGTGCCCGTCGACCCGGGACCGGACCGCAGCGACGCACGGATACACGCCAAGACCGTAGGATCCTACGCAGTAGCGTAGGGGACCGCACCGCCACTTCCCAGCAAATTAGGGACACTGTTGCTCCTGGGGTATCGGCGAGGACCATTCGCAACCGTCTCCATGAAGCTGGGCTACGGTCCCGCACACCGTTAGGCCGTCTTCCGCTCACGCCCCAACATCGTGCAGCCCGCCTCCAGTGGTGTCGCGACAGGCGTGAATGGAGGGACGAATGGAGACGTGTCGTCTTCAGCGATGAGAGTCGCTTCTGCCTTGGTGCCAATGATGGTCGTATGCGTGTTTGGCGCCGTGCAGGTGAGCGCCACAATCAGGACTGCATACGACCGAGGCACACAGGGCCAACACCCGGCATCATGGTGTGGGGAGCGATCTCCTACACTGGCCGTACACCACTGGTGATCGTCGAGGGGACACTGAATAGTGCACGGTACATCCAAACCGTCATCGAACCCATCGTTCTACCATTCCTAGACCGGCAAAGGAACTTGCTGTTCCAACAGGACAATGCACGTCCGCATGTATCCCGTGCCACCCAACGTGCTCTAGAAGGTGTAAGTCAACTACCCTAGCCAGCAAGATCTCCGGATCTGTCCCCCATTGAGCGTGTTTGGGACTGGATGAAGCGTCGTCTCACGCGGTCTGCACGTCCAGCACGAACGCTGGTCCAACTGAGGCGCCAGGTGGAAATGGCATGGGAAGCCGTTCCACAGGACTACATCCAGCATCTCTACGATCGTCTCCATGGGAGAATAGCAGCCTGCATTGCTGCGAGAGGTGGATATACACTGTACTAGTGCCGACATTGTGCATGCTCTGTTGCCTGTGTCTATGTGCCTGTGGTTCTGTCAGTGTGATGATGTGATGTATCTGACCCCAGGAATGTGTCAATAAAGTTTCCCCTTCCTGGGACAATGAATTCACGGTGTTCTTATTTCAATTTCCAGGAGTGTATATTGATTTAGTATTACTCCTGACATGCTAGAAACGTTTCAGGTTAGTTACTTGACTTTTAAAGTATTGCGCAACATTTATGACGTCAGAGCTAGTTACAGCGGACTGGCTGGCACACAATGGAAAGACAGATGTGAATTTTATACGGCGTGAGTAGGCTGCTTCCCTACAACTCGCTAAGCTAAATGCAGAATAAATGAAATTCTTCATTCTTAATTTGTGCTGTATCTTTAGTTATTATTTCAAACAGTGAAATTTTACGATACCTTAAGTGAATGGAGTTAATACGCTAAATTGCAAATTATTTAAGCCTCTGTTGTGCAATGCAAGAATGAGCAGTTACTGACGCAGAAAATTTAGACTGGAACTGGTGATTAGCAAACACACAAAACTGGCAGTAAATAGTTAATCGGTTTTCATATTTCTACAAAACCCGGTGATTGCATGGAAATGAAAGAGACCCTGCCTAGTAATAATGTCCAAGGACAATGACAAAACAGGTGCCCTACACGTTTCAACCATTACAAGTTATTATTCAAGTTAGTCATACTTTGTGAAAGAAATTCAATTTGGTAAAGCCACTACAGTACTAAATCTGTCAGTTAACGGTCTTACGATATTGTAGCTGTGGGATGATGAAGAATGTAATCGCGACGACAATGCTGAGCTACTGCTGCTGCTGCTGTTTGAGAATCCCGAGTCGTCTCCAGAGCCACGGATAATTACGAGACAGGCAAATGTTAGAATTGCAGCTGTCCTCCTCTTGTCCACTCCGACCGTGCTCTAAATACCCCCGGGTTAACGAATTAGGCGCGTCTGCACTTGCGCGAGTGTAGCGCCCAACAAACACTTCTGCAGCCGTTCATCACTCAAGCTACTCTGCCTCCTCTCTGCCCGCAATGCGACAGAGACTCTCCATTCTCGAAGATAAACAACGGCACAGCTGCTGCCATTTTGTCATTGCTATGGATACATTTAAATAAAATGCCCCTGTCTATTATCCAGCAATTTACAATATTTTCATTATAATTACAATCCATTAAATACAGTCAGAAATAAATACACTATTAAATAGATTACTTATTAAATATAGGTTCGGTAATACAGCTTACAGATTCAGTATCAGAAATACAGTACAACTTACCCACGGATATTAAACGTCAAAACTTTTTGGTTGTCGTAGAAAATACTTTATCGGCATTTCCGGTGTCACACGTTGACCACGTGAAACCCAACTCGTACTTTTTTCACATGGCCTACTTAAAGCTTTGGATCAAGGCAGTCATTTCCGAAAATAATTTGACTCAGTGCAACACTTATGCACACTTATTGTCAAAAGTATGATATTGTGGGATAAAGGGAAATCTGTGACTGATTTGAAGACTTTTTGTTAGGGAGGGCGCAACATCTTATCTTGGGTGGCGAATCATCGTCAGATGTAAGAGTAACTTCAAACACACCCCAGGAAAGTGTGTTGGGATCCTTGCTGTTCATGTTATATAATAATGATCTTGCAGAAAATAGTAACAGAAAAATCAGGCATTATACAGATGATGCAATTATCTGTAATGAATTACTGTCTGAAGGAAGCTGCATAAATATTCATTCAGATCCCGATAAGATTTCAAAGTAGGGCATAGATTGGCAAGTTACTTTAAATGTTGAGAAATGTAAGATTTTGCGCTTCACAAAACGGAAAAACTTAGTATCCTATGACTATAGTATCAATGAGTCACTGTTGAAATCGGCCAACTCATACAAATACCTGGGTATAACACACTGTAGCGATACGAAATGGAATGATCACATAGGCCAGCCATAGGTACGGCAAGTGGTAGACTTCGGTTTATTGGTAGAATACTGGGGAAGTGTAATCACTCTACAAAGGACATTGTTTACAAAGCACTCGTTCGATCGGTTCTAGACTATTCCTCAAGTGTTTGAGACCTGTACCAGATAGGACTAAAAGGGGGTATGGAACGTATGCAAAGAATGGTAGCACGAATGCTTACAGGCTTGTTTAATTCGTGGGAGTGTCACAGAGATACTGAAGGAACTGAACTGACAGACTCTTGAAGACAGACGTGAACTATCCAGAGAACGTCTATTAACAAAGTTTCAACTATCAGCGTCAAATGATTGCAGTAGGAATATGCTACAACCCCCTACGTATCGCTCACATAGCGATCTTGGGGATAAGATTAGAATAATTTCTGTACTCACAGAGACAGTCAAACAATCATTCTTCCCGTGCTTCATAAGTGGCTGGAACAGGTAGAAATCACAATAGCTGGTACAATGGGACGTACTCTCTGCTGTGCACCTCACGGTGGTTTGCAGAGTGTAGATGAAGAAGTAGATATCATCCACAAACAGCGTTAACCGTTCCACAGTGATCTGGATCTGAAAAAAGGTGGCCAAAAATCGAAAAAGTTATAGTCACAGGAATTTGACTATGGTAGAATCTTGTAGAGAAGGGTTTGGTGCATATTACTCCAAAAAGAAAGTGGGACAACTTTTATACCTGCGACCCTACGCTAGTTCAAAGTTACTATTCTCTGCACAGCGTTAATGACGTGTAGTAGCTCCAAATGTCACCGTTGTCGAAAATGCAAGTAACTTCCCACTCGAATGTCCTGTTTCAGTTCTGTTTGATGGAAGGTGTTAAGGGAGATATGCAGAATATTAGCGTGTAATGTTTTCAGTAATGTATACTGCTGCCTGCTATAAATCAGTGTCAGAAGTGTGTCTGCATAGCGGTTTTCCTTGTAAAATTTTTTGTTGAAAATTGGCAAAACATATGTATTCAGCGTTATTCAGGAATTTACGACATGGGGCGTACAGCTTATGATGCTTAGTAACATAATCTGAAAACAAGCCCCTGTACTTTTGAAGTTACAAGTAAACGATGTCGATCCTCGCTGGGCAGTGGTTTTGATAGAGTGGTTTTACTGCTACGACCAATTTTACTTTTTGTAATAATTTTAATGTACGTAACAGGTGTCTTACTTTAAAGTATCAACAAACAGTTTTCAGTTATGTAACTAATAATTCGAATTGAGTTTGTTGGAAGTATGGAAGCGTGTTGGTAATGTGGAAACGAGTAGTGTCTATCCTCTAGAGTACTTACAACCCAATGGAATTTGCGGGAAATAGTTGAAATAGTTCCTAGTTTCCACTGAAGAGAGTATCAGCTAATATTATATCGCATTATGTCTGTATTTTAGGCTCGCATATTAATAAAATAATCTACTACCGTCGACAACTGTTTGAGGTTGTACGCAGCAATTTCAATTGGGACTTAAACTCACAACCTAAATGTTTAGAGCAACATTTCGCGACAAAGATGAAAACCTGTTGTCAAATGCTTGACGAGGATAGACAGTCTTGGAATATATTGCTGTCCTCACTTAAATGGAGATGGAAACAAACTCAAAGAAGAACTAATAGGTCTCTTCAAAACAATAAACAGCGGATTTCTTCTTTCAAGATTATTAACGTGAGTACTGAAATTCAATACAGAAACGTGGATATTCAAATGTAATTAGTACAAACACCAAAAATAAAATCCAAATTCTGTCCAGTAATTCCTCTATATACTCTACAGATTGTTTGGGCGGCTAATAAAATGTCTGCAGATTCGGGTACATTGACAACCAGTAAATGGAAATTAAAGTTGACAGAAGAGAAGAAGCATGGTCGACTAAGTATGGAGTTTGAGAAAACGAGTGGTCGAAGCAAAAGAAGGAAATCCAACGCTTTATAGAAAACAGTAAGCAAACTGGCACCATCGTTGGCTACTCAAGTGAGCCTTCGTTCTTCTGGCGCCCCTATTGCTACCAGTATCGTCAACGAAAGCACGATGAACTCACTATCGCAAGCTAATAACTACACAGCAATGCTGAAATTACCAGCAGCTTTCCCGGTCATTAAAATGTCTGCTGATCAGCCATTGCCTGACGTCGCTTAAGGAAATTTATCTAAACATCACTACATACTTATTAGAAATCCAATAAAAGAACACAATGGTGCTATCTATCCCTCTTACGAGAAAATAGTAATGGTGAAAGGTAGATGCTACCCATCAGATATACATATAACTGAGACTCGTGTCGAAGTCAGTATACAAGCACTCTTTAATCATACTCCAGAAAGAATTTTAGGTGCTGAAAAGGATGCTACGAGAACATTACCTTCCGAAACTTTAAAAATTGCAAGGTTGATACTAAAATCAAGCTATGATGATTCTTTGGGACACAGTGAGCACAAACAAATGTTTACTCATGGAAGTAACTCGGACGGTAATGCTTTTATCACATCACGGGTTTCACAGCAAATAGTATCCTCCGATAATCTCTTACAAAAAGAAGTAGTGATATGGAAAAACCCTGCACCTTTGTCACCTCGTTTTTTGTAGACATATAGGACTACTATTTTTACTTTAAATGATAAACAATATACTGCCAATCAAACTGCGTCTCTACGTCCTTTTCAAACCATTTGTGAACGAATAGAAATAACAATACATTCTGAAATGTTTTTCACAATGATTGATAGAAAGGTCGGTAATGCTGTGACATCTACTACATCATCTCTGCTTGCTGCTTGTGCGGAGCAGTGTCAAAACGATTTAATAATCTCGATTTAGTAAAAAAAAAAAAAATAGACCACCTACTTAGCTGAATGGTAACATGTTTGCGTACCATGCAGGGCGTCCGGTTTCGATTCCCTGCTGGGTTGAAGATTTTCTCCGCCCTCAGACTGGGTGGAACCATGCAGGTGGTTCACTAAACACTTAAAATGCAGTCTGAGGGGCTCTTGTGTAAGGTCGACCGTTAATAACTGATGCTACAACACTTCACTATAAAATTCATATGTCGCAATAACAGCATTCGATAATCTATTGCCGGCCGGAGTGGCCGTGCGGTTCTAGGCGCTATAGTCCGGAACCGAACGACCGCTACGGTCGCAGGTTCGAATCCTGCCTCGGGCATGGATGTGTGTGATGTCTTTAGGTTAGTTAGGTTTAATTAGTTCTAAGTTCTAGGCGACTGATGACCTCAGAAGTTAAGTCGCATAGTGCTCAGAGCCATTTGATAATCTATTTACAATACACAAAACACACTCTTGTCTGCCGTCCTAAACCACTATATTGCGCTCCACTTGATCGCTTTCGAACGTCGCTACATACATACTTGTCCCCGAACGTGGCTACCAACCCACTACTACCTCCAGACGGGTGGCACATCCAGCTATTAGCCTAGCTCAAGCTCAACTCCCCTGTCATTAAAGATGGCCGCCCTATGCACCCTCGTAACGACTGCCTAACTAAAAAACACATATGATACATTGAAAATATTGAAAATTTCCAGGTAATAACAATTTCGCTACTCCCGAATTTTTGATACTAAACATAAATAAACAAATAAAAACACATACTTAAGTACTCATCTACTCTTTAAGCTTTAGAATGCTGCCGCTGGTTTCGGCTCTTTAAATTTATTTGTTACTAGAAACACAGTTTTTCTCAGTCGAATCCCACATTCTGACCTCTCATTCAAAAATTGTACACACTATGATAATTCGGCTGTGATTGCTCGATGAAGTTCTACTAGCAGCAACGGTAAACACTTTGTCATATTAATCGGCCAAAGCACTGCCGAGACATTAGCTTTTGAACTTTCATTAATTTACACTTTCTAAAATAACTATAACTTTCAAATTATCATATATTTTTGTGGTACATATAGATAATTTAGCTTTACATACTTTCTGTCCATGAGTGAAAACTCGCACCTCCATGTCACTCTTAGTGCAGTTCTTATCAGTTTTTCTGTAGCATATAAATTTCTCAAAGAGTGCAAACAGGGTCATATGCGCCCCTGCCAACTGTCTGCTCGGGTTTTCCCAAGGTCGCGTACACGCTAGCCGCTCTCCACGGCCCCGCAGCAACCGCCAGCCACGTGCCCCGCGGCGGGAAACTGTCGCTCTAAACTCCCGCTTCAGCTTGTACACTCACAAGTACCCCCACTTGCTAGTCCGTAAACACAGTGTATGGTGTCGCTAGCAGCACCAAACCCAGTCTGCGCTTTCGCAAAAGAAATAATACACAAAAATAAAGCCTACAAATGCTAGCCGAAAAAAGAAATGAACAAGTCCCTATATTATCTTATGCGGCAGCACTACTTACCCCTACTTAACTAAACTTATGCTAAATACATTTATTCATCAACATTTCCATGATGCTGATATGAGTGGCTAAAGGTTGTGAGTAATAAAACATAAACGAATCGGAAGTGGACTAACAATTTTTCTTAAAGTCCTCTCAATAAGCCTTTTTTCAATCTTTTTATTTCGATGCACTATATTTCTTACACAGCACATACAGTAAGCACTACACCTTTTGTTGTCTTCTGTGGTGTGCCACTGACCTGCATCAGTGCTGCAGCTCAGACCTAAGGCGCCGTTTCTCAAGTTCTCCTACCAGTCAGTTAACCCAATTCTATCAGGAACAAACAAAATTCACCCGATCAATTTCCTATCAGCAAAGGGTCTGGGTACCAAGAACTGGTCGGACATAAGCCCACCACCTCTGCTATCCAGACTTGACACAGTTAAAGCCAAATTTCAGGACGACATCTGACATAGACATATAGATGGTAGTGTTACCAAGAAATCCACGCTGGTTACAGACCTTTCTTTGATTGCAACAATTTGTTCCATTCAAGATCAGAAATGGCCGAAATAGTTGCAACAGCACAACACTGAGACAAGGTTTCTCTAACGAAAGTGAAACTAAGAAAATATGTGACCACAATAGTAACCAAAAATTTATTATATGATGGGTTCCATGGTAGGTTCCAGCAACAATCGTGTCTCTAGTTTTAACCCAAACAATAATGTAACAGCTGCTCAATGACCAATGAAAATTACAGCACTGCAAACTGCATAACATCAAATATATAATAATCTCATGGCACAACATAATCCACAAATCAGCCTATATTCCCCTGAAACTAAGTAATCCTACACATATAAAAAATAAAACCAAATTATATATCCCACCAAATCCAAACATTTCCCCAATGAATACAAGAACATACTATGTGTATGAAACTTCCTGGCAGGTTAAAATTGTGTGCCGGGCCGAGACTCAAACTCGGGACCTTTGCCTTTCGTGGGCAAGTGCTCTACCAACTGAGCTACCCAAACATGACTCACGCCCCGTCCTCACAGCTTTACTTCTGCCAGTACCTCGCCTCCTACCTTCCAAACTTTGCAGAAGCTCTCCTGCGAAACTTGCAGAAGTAGCACTCCTGAAAGAAAGGATATTGCGGAGACATGGCTTAGCCACAGCCTGGGGGATGTTTCCAGAATGAGATTTTCACTCTGCAGCGGAGTATGCGCTGATATGAAACTCTCTGGCAGATTAAAACTGTGTGCCAGACCGAGACTCGAACTCGGGACTTTTGCCTTTCGCGGGCAAGTGCTCTAGCAACTGAGCTACCCAAGGACGACTCGCAGCTTTACTTCTGCCAGTACCCTGCCTCATACCTATATTATGTGTATACCATTCAATTCATATTCTCATCGCTCAATCCCATGCTGAACTATCTCCACCCCAATGGATCAAAAAAATTTGTTTTGTGACCAAATCACAATCACCACTAATGAAAAATTGAATCAATATTCGTATCATTATAAACAATAAGGAAAATGCCGGTGTCCCTCTCCAACATTCACATCCTATCATGTACATACAAGTGCTGTACAGTGACTACAACTGTTGTAGCCCATATCACTAGTCATTCAGAGAGAATTAGCTGTGTCAACCAGCTGTTCCACTACTTCAAGTACCACTATACTTTTATCAAGATAAACATGAAAACCACTAGGCCATCCATAAAATTCTTAAAACCAAACAGATACGTAAATAGTATACAGCAAGGAGCCCCTAGCAAAAAAATAAAACTTAGCTAACATACACATGATAAATTATCCTCTACTGCCCCCTCTCTGCCAGTGCTATAGGGTATTGCCTGACCTTAATGGGTTCATGTTGATTCACTTTGAGTCAATATCTAAAATCAGTCACCTTCCCTGGTTTTTCAGAAAATACATCTTTGTTTTTACTCAATAATTGATATCATTCTGCCTTCTCAACCTCAGAAATCCCCCTTGTACCATTTACTTTACTCCTTATCTCTTTCTCAGCCTCCATCTCATGCATTAAGCACTGTGCTAATTGCAACCTAGCCACCATTTTTTTCATCATTGAGTGCATTTTTTTTATTTATTCCTTTTTCTTCCCTCAACAGTATTCAGTTCTATCATCTGGTCCTTACAATCTACTTATGCCTCATATTTACTCAGGAAATCAATCCCCAACACCATATTCATACTTAAACTTTGGACCACCAAAAATGATTGACTAAATACTTCACCTCCAATGTTTACTTCTAGAATTACCTCCTTTCTCACTGGTTTACTGAAGGTTCCTGTAGCATTTTTGATTCTCACCCATGTGACGGGAAATTCTACTGTTTCCCTGTTCTTAATATGATCATAAAACAATTTCACAGACCCCTGCCACACCAACAGTTAAAATGGCTCTGAGCACTATGGGACTTAACATCTGAGGTCATCAGTCCCCTAGAACTTAGAACTACTTAAACCTAACTAACCTAAGGACATCACACACATCCACGCCCGAGGCAGGATTCGAACCGGCTACCTGCACCCTAGGTCTGACTTCTTGTGGGGATCATGCGGAATGCTGCAAGCACTAAGGAAAATGAACAGAGAGAATCTACAGGAGTAGTGTGTAATTTTTGGGAATTTGAGTTGGCTGGAAAGTATGCTCAGATAGCTGAAGTAGTTAAGGTAACCACTCAGGTAATGTAGAAAATCCGGTTTCGAGACCTGATCGGCCAAAACTCTTCACTTCTCGCTATTAAATTATTACAATACTCTCAGGCGAATGTGATCGTTATTTGTCTTTCGTCGCGTGTTTACATTCTCCCAGTTGTGTTCACCAAATACTCTAGTTCTCGTTTTTTTTTTTCTTTTTACTTGCATGTAGTCCATCAACAAAGGAGGTGGCTTACAAAACACTCGTTCGACCTTTACTTGAGTATTGCTCATCAGTGTGGGATGCGTACCAGATCGGGTTGACGGAGGAGATTAAGAAGATCCAAAGAAGAGCGGCGCGTTTCGTCACAGAGTGATTTGGTAACCGTGATAGCGTTACGGAGATGTTTAACAAACTCAAGTGGCAGACTCTGCAAGAGAGGCGCTCTGCATCGCGGTGTAGCTTGCCCGCCAGGTTTCGAGAGGGCGCGTTTCTGGATGAGATATCGAATATATTGCTTCCCTCTACTTATATCTCCCGAGGAGATCACGAATGTAAAATTAGAGAGATTAGAGCGCGCACGGAGGCTTTCAGGCAGTCGTTCTTCCCGCGTACCATACGCGACTGGAACAGGAAAGGGAGGTAATGACAGTGGCACGTAAAGTGCCCTCCGCCACATACGTTGGGTGGCTTGCGGAGTATAAATGTAGATGTAGATGTAGATTTCCAATTTCGCCTTTTATGTGCACATAGTGCATTAAATGTAATATTTATTTGACAGAATTGTGGGACAGAATCTCCTGGGTTGACAAGAAGATATTTGCCCTGATTTAAAAAGAAAATTATGTGTGACGCAATGTTGGAGTCCAGGTTAGCGATTGACACATAATTAAATTTTCCTCTGGACATCAATGTAACATCTTAATCTACGATAATGGCGTATGCTGAGTAAATGAATAGAAATTTGTGCCACACCTGGGGCTTGAACCCAGGTGTCCCTGCTAACTAGGCAATAGTGCTGACCCTTACACCAGCGCAGCACTACGGTTAACATTGCTACATGGACCTCCAAAGTCCACTGCCTTCTCCAACATAAACCTCAACTCACCTCTTCAGGTTATTTTCCTCCTAAATCGTCACTATTGCCAGGGCTCTCAGGCACTGGAATGCCATCCCAGCGTTCGACATAATGGGGAAATCCTGTACTTCATGTGATCGTATAGAATTCACAATTAAATTTTCCTGAAGACATTTAAGTCTCATTATCGAGTTGCGGTTTGTGTTGGGGAGGGCATTCCACATATGTAGCCTGTGCAGCAATGTTAACTGAACCGCAGCGGTAGTATGATGGCCAGCATTTCTGCCTACTAAACAAGAAGATGTGGGTGCAAGCCCTAACCGTGCTACAAATTTTAATTCATTTACTCAGCTTACTCCATTACCGTAGAATTCACACACAGTTTACAGGTACATAGTTAAAACAACAGTTTTGGCAGGACACAGTTTACATCCTTTTCTCGGTGTTGATTCTCAGCAAGGTTTACTTGTCAGATGTTGGTTATTCTTATTGCTTCTGTAGGTAAATTGAAAGAACACTGTCAGTCATAAGACAGCAACTGTCCTGTAAGTTGGCCGACACTGTGACCGAGCGGTTCTAGGCGCTTCAGTCCGCAACTGCGCTGCTGCTACGGTCGCACGTTCGAATCCTGCCTCGGGCATGTATGTGTATGATGTCCTTAGATTAGTTGGGTTTAAGCAGCTCTAAATCTAGGGGACTGATGACCTCAGATGTTAAGTCTCCGGTATCCTTCTGTCTGATAATCCTATGTTCTTTGGCCAAGGAAGACATAACAGAAATTTCCAATAGTTATATGCCTGGTCACATTATAAAATCGTTAAGACGTTTCCTGCTATATTTCTTCACACATAGGCTTTTGATATAAAACTTAAATTTCTTATGTATCTTCATTCCACCGTATGAATTCATCCACGTTAAAAAGTCTGTACCAACAGTCTTATAATTCAAACTTACTGACAAAATAAACAAATGTGGTGCACCCAGATTCCAAATTGGACCATTGCCTTTAGTGGGAGAGTGCTTCAACACTGAGTAACCCAAACACGACGCAAAAGCTCACCTGAGAGATTTACTTCCGCCAGTATTCATCTTTTACCTTCCCAACAGCACAAGTACTCTCCTGCATGACTTTCTAGACCTGCACCCTGGAAGAAAGGATATTGCGGAGACATGGATTACCTGCAGGGTGGGGGATGCTTTTATAACTAATTTTTCACTCTGAAGTATCGTACGAGATGAGGTACTAGAGAAAGCAAAAGTGTGGGAATGGGTCGTGAGTTGTGTCTGGGTAGCTCAGTATTCGAGCACTTGCCTGCCAGAGGCAACGCTCCTGAGTTCCAGTCACTGTCTGCCACACAGTTTTAATCTGCCAAGACGATTGATATCAGCGCACACTCCGCTACACAGTGAACAACTCATTCTGGAAACATCCTCCAGGCTGTGGCTAAACCACATCTCTACAATACCCTTTCATATAGGTATGCTAGTTGGGCTAGTTATGCAGGAGAACCTCTATGTGATGACGATGATGATGATGTTCGGTTTGTGGGGCGCTCAACTGCACGGTCATCAGCGCTCGTACAAACACCCAAACTTTTCATGGTCAAACTTTTTTCGCAGTCCAATCTTGCCACTGTCACGAATGTTGATGACGATGATGAAATGATACCAAGTCCTCAGGCAGAGAAAATCCCAAACCCGGCCGGGAATCGAACCTGGGACGCCGTTATCCAGAGGTAGCAACGCTAGCCACTAGACCACTGGCTGTGGACAGACCCTCTACGCGGTTTGCAAGGTAGGAGATGAGGTAGTGGAGGAAATAAGCCGTGAGGACGCCACATGAGTCGTGCCTGCGTAGCTCAGTCACAGAGCACTTGTCCCCGAAAAATAATGGCCCGGAGATCACTTTTCTTTTCAATGTGGCACACAGTTTAAATCTGCCAGGAAGTTTCATATCTGTCCACGTTCCCCTACTGAGTGAAAAATTCATTTAGGCTTATCGTTGTTCACAGTAAAATTAACCTTTTCCTTGTTAGTTTTCCCCTATTACTCACTTACATGCACCGGGTTACTGCTTACCCCTATGACATCATAGTCAAAAGTAATCCACTTGTTCTAGGTTTCAATGGTAGAAAAATTTAAAAGAGTCACCTTGTGTTAATGTTAAACGGCGGGAAATTCTAAAGAACCCATCTGTCCTCCGATATTTGAACCAAAGGCGGTTTTCTTAGGTGTGTCATGGTCTGCACCACCAACCCAAGCCACCAGTGAAGAGGGTTGTAATATAAAGGACTCACCATTTGATCGATCTGACTTGCTCATTTTAGAATGTCTGACAATTTATGGTAGAATTTTTCTGAGATGGAGTGGGATTAACTGTGCAGCAAGCTGATATACATTAAGAACTGGAGAAAAACGATCTGCAATCCATTCCCTTGACTCATCGAAATCTTCAGCACCTGCACCAGCAGCATCAATGCATTTCTCGCCAGCATGTATGAGGGTGCTATGCCGAAATTATCAACATAAGAAAGTGCTTATGTTTAAAGTGTTTAAGTGTCATAAACTTGGACAGTTTGTGTCACCGTAGATACACTCAAGTACATGTTAAAAAGCTCTTTGATGATGTTGTCAAGTATCTGTTGGAAGATGAAGTACTTGAGGAGGAGGAGGAGGAGGCAGACAGTTAAGTCAAGTTATTAGGTGGGTGTCTCTGTGTTATATCCAAGTGTGCTAGTATTACTCCTGTAAACAGAAATTCCCTACTAGAAGAGTTTACAGATAGCATACCCGCATCAGTTAATTTTACAATACGTTTGAACGCAATTCATGATGAATTTAAAACATATGCAAATCAATTATTTGGAAAATATTGCAAAGCGATGATTGGGGTTGATGTAGGGAAAAAAAAACAGGTTTTAGCAATGCAGATTTGTTTTCCACAGGTAGCACTGTAACAAAAATATATGTTTCCAATGTATAACAATTGCATGAAAACATATATATTAAAAAACAGCATGTTTACACGTTGCAGTATGTTTTATTCCATCATACAATCTCCTTTTGAGGTTTAACAGTTCAGTTGAAGTGAGAGTATTAGCAGTCATCACAACTTCCAGCTGTTACTATGTCAGAGAGCGACAGAGTATCTTACATGAGACAAAGCATAACAATTCAACAGTTACAACTAATGAGAGAAGGACTTAACAGTACATCCATTTCAATTGTTGTTGCCATGTTAGAGAGGCGTAACAGTTGTTTTTGCTGTGACAGTGAGAGACGCAGCAGCTCTTATTAGAAATGAGAACATTTATTTGGTTATTACAGCCTAGATTATTAGGGGAAATTGTAATCTATTTTTTGTATGAATCTCTTTGAAACAACTCCCATAAGATGGAGGGATTGTACTGGAGGTAACCTATTTTCTTTTCTTAAGAATCTATTACCTCACTATCTGAGCTGTAACTCATTTATATCTCGATAATTCTTTATGATCGGATTTTCTATTCGCAGGTGGGTTGTGATCAAAGAGGAAAGCGACTAATGTATGGTTATCAATTTTGAGTTATGAAATTCGCTAATACAATTCTAAAATTCTACAAGAATGTGTAGAAGAAGTGTTAAAATAACATTTACATCGAGAGTGAACTAGGTCTTGCTCTAAAATTAAAGTAATTAAGAGTGAATCGCAGAAGATAACTGTCTAGTTTATTGTTGTGCCTGCTTCAGAGGGAGATACACGTGTGCAAAGGTGGCTACGGTACATCACACCCGACCTCGCCGTCAGCGTTACATTTTTGAGCTGTCAGCAAGTTTATGAGATGTATAGTTATTTATGTTTCTCAACATATCTTATGAAGAAAATGAACGTCGTCTACAAGAACTACTAGAAGAAGTTTTAGAAAACTGTTCAAATGCTGGTTCCTGTGACTCTGAGAGCGAAGAAGAGATTGACAAAGTTTCTTAAAGAAGTGACGAAAGTGATTCGGAGCAAGAGGGTATTTTGTATGTTTTGGAAGAGCCAAAACCTGCGTTAGCGGCTCCTAGTCAGTCACCTGAGGTACGTGGGATTTTATAAACGTCAAAATAGGGTACAAAATGGATGAAGTATTGTGCAAGGCAAAGTGTTCGTATTCGTTCAGAGAATATTATTACCAATTCTCCAGGCCTAAAAGGTGCTGCAAAACATGGCAAAACAGAGACTGAATGTTGGAGTCTTTTCATAACAAACAATATGTTGAATACTATACTTAAGAACATAATCAAATACGGAATATCATGGGAATATATCCAGAAAATAAACAGCAGTCCCACATGAACGATACAACTTTACAGGATTTGAAGGCATTTATGGGACTTTTGTACAAAGCAGGCCTAAACCCCTCAAGTAGACAAAACTTGGATGATTAGTGACATACAGATGGAACTGGAGTTGCAATCTTTCGGACTACAGTGTCACTGCTGAGGTTTTACTTTCTCCAAAATTCGATGATAAGAACACCCGAGACGAAAGGAAAAAGACTGACAATCTCGCTTCTATAAGAGATAATCTTGACAATTGTGTTGAAAAAAATTTAACAAAATAAATGCTGTCTGAAAACCTTACTATTGATTAGATGCTGTTATCTTTCCATGGGAGATGTCCTATCCGTCTATACCTGCCAAACAAACCGGCTAAACACGGCATAAAACTATATGGTCTTGTAGATGCTGTAGGGAAGCAGCCTACTCACGCCTTATAAAATTCACATCAGTCTTTCCACTGTGTGCCAGCCTAGTCCGCTGTAACTAGCTCTGATGTCATAAATGTTGTGAAATACTTTAAAAGTCAAGTAAACATCCTCAAACGTTTCTAGCATGTCACGGTAACACTAAATCAATATATGTTGAATATCAATTCAATAACTTTAACCATTTTCTAAATTTTGACGTTTATCTGTAAAAATCATAGGCACAACAGAAAAGATTTAGAAACTTAAAAATTTATATTTAGATTCCTTTTGCATAATAATTTAGTAGAAACAGTATTCTGGATCTCACAAATTAAAATTTTAGTTGAAATTCATGATTTTCTGATTTTTGTCTTAAAAATTAAGGAAGCAAGATAGATTAAGTAGGCGAATAAATAAAGCTAGGATGTTTAAATTTAAGTAGAAGGGAGATCCGCTATAATCATAAAGATGTGAGAAGTTTCAACTGAATAACTATAAAACTATAGCAATAGCGTATCTCCAAAGGGCAAGTTCAGAGCTCATCTACTGCGTGTAGTGTAATTAAATTAATTCTCTCACCAAAAATATTTCACTTAGCCACGTCAGACTTTTATTATGAGTACCTAACTGCGTGCTGATTTCACATTTAAATTGAGAGCTTCGTCAGCCATCAGCAAAGGAAGCAATGATTTAATCGATAACTTAAAGTGGTGCATTGCTAACCCCGCCGCTAGTCGGAAGAGCGGATTTGATCAGGCGTTCCCTTAGCCGTCCGCACAGCGGCTTTATATGTAAGAACGCTACATGATAGAGAAAGGCCCCAGTTCTCTCCAGACGCTGATTAGCACACCACCTGTGCCGGGAGTCGTGTCGCGTCGGTATCATTGCTATAAACAGTCTCTGATGCCGTAATAAGTTACTCGGGATACGCGTAACCAGGAAATCGTTTTCCAGTGAAGTGTTCATTCTGGGATGACTTAAATGATCTATCTTCAGTTTGCGTATGTCGTATTTTCACGTGCCGCTGTGGGACAGACATTCTACCATTATTTAGCGTGGCGTTTGATGAACATTATCATCAAATTATGGCGAGCATTCACTTAAACATTTAATTTGAACAGTTATAGTTGCATCAGCGCGTTAGACTCTGAACTGCTCTGGAAGTTGGATTGTGTGGATTCTTTTTTGGTCTGTGACTTTCAGAATATAGTGAACATTTTAGAGAGAATCGTTTTTGATTATGAATCCCAGACAATCTCCTGATTCCTCAGAGCTATAAGCTGCAGCTATAAATGTATTTCTCAATTGAAGTGGGCACTAGGAATTCTAATTACAGGCTTCACGTTTTGCTAATCACTTTCTGGTTGCCAATATTGTAGTTAGAGAGGCAGTGTTGAGAACAGCAAACAACAGCATAAATAATAGGAACATTTAATAACAATATAATATCCTCACTCGGAAACAACCACTGGGACCCTACCAGCTTAGTAATAAAGCAAATTATATTGTAAACCGTTTAGTGGAACTAATAACGAAAACAAATAAGTATTTGACTTTCAATATTCGTTTACTAGTTGCTCCTTATGATCCATGTCCTGAAAGAACATTCATTGACTTCTGTCTGCACAGTCCATAAAAACAAGACGATTGTACCTAAGATTTTCAAAAAAAGAACAGAAGTATATAATTCTTAATTTGATTTCCAGAATGACGTTTAACTGGTGTCCTACGTACCAAAGAAAATAAAGTTGTGTTCGTTATGTCAACTTTACTCCTTGACAAAATCATAGACCATTCGACAGGTGATAAAAGAAAACCGGATATGACTACTAATTTCAATGCAACTAAAGCCTGTGCCGTTGTCACAGATGAACTCAATGCCAGTTACGATGCTGCCCGCAACAGAAAATGTTGACTTACGTCAATTTTTATGGTATACTCAATATGGCTGACATAAATGCCATCACAGTCTGCAGAGAAAATAACAAAGGTGACAAAACACGCATGAAGCGCCGAGATTTCATTCGTAATTTAGCTTTGAATCTGATAAATGACAGTCTTCGCATTAGACCAGAAAACATACGTATTCCAAGGGAAATTCGAAAGAGAATTGCTGATCAACTAGGAGGAACTTCATAGCTATAGCCAGTTCCAAAAATAGTGATTGGTAGACATGTCAGGTGTGGTGACTGTACCGAAAAAAGACAAGGAAAAACATTGTTGTTCGAAGTGTGAGAAGCGAATATGCATTGGGCACGCGATTGCTATGAGCGGAGAATGTGCTGATTAGCAGGTGTAATGTTGGTGCTGAGCTAATTGATCACATAAGACATTTTACTTTATTTTTCTGTTTTACAGTTAGAAAATAATATCATTACATTAATTAATCAAAGAAATTGTAATATGTTCGAATTTTGTATGAAAAAATGTTAAAGTTCTGATACTTTCACTTTCTCTGAGAAAATATAGACACTTCATTATTTTACCTAAAAAAGGTTTTATATCTTAAACATAGTATTTTACTTACTCATCTTTTTTAATGGACACAATTATTAATATCCCAAGTAAAAAAAAATATTTAATTACACGATTTTAGTATCAAAAATACGTCATCAGAATTTCGGGTATCTCACACCCACCTCATAGATCGTTTAACAATTTCTCATCTCATTTACGCTGAGTTAATACTGTTGTTCCACTTGTACACTTCATGTTAATGTCTTTGATCTTAATTTCAGTTAAGCTTGTTTTCGCTTTCCTATATGCCGCATGAGTATGCTCTTTCGTTTTCTTCACGTTTCTTACACAAGTATTTCACCTTAGCATCCCTGCAACTCCTAGCTATTTCCTTCCTAATTGATTTGTATCTCTGCTTTTCTGAATTTCCCAGTACATTTTTTATTTCGTTGTTTCGTCTATCAGCTGAGGTATTTCTTCTGTTATCCATGGTATCTTCGCAGTTACCTTCTTGTACTGTGTTTTTCTTTACAGCTTCTGTGATTGCAATTTTTATAGCTGTACATGCCTCTTCAACAGAACTGCCTACTGAGCAATTCATTATCACCGTACCTATACCTCAGAGAACTTCAAGCGTGTCTCTTCATTCGCTAGTATTTCCATATCCCACTTATTTGCAAATTGTATCTTCCTGACTACTCTTTTAACGGTTTCATCATTATCAAATTGTGATCTGAGCCTACATCTGCTTCTGGGTACTTCTCACAACCCAGTAGCTGATTTCAAAATCTCTGCCTGGTATTGATGTAATCTGACTGAAATCTTCCAATGTCTCCCGGTCTTTTCCATGTATACCTCCCCCTCTGGTGATTCTCAAACAGAGTATTCGCTTTTACTAGCTGAAATTTATCGCGGATCTCAATTAGTCTTTCTCATCTCTCACTTCTAGTAACGAACCAGTATTCTCCAGTAACCATCTCTTCTACTCCTTTCCCCAACAACCGTATTACAATGCGCCATGATGATTAGAATTTCATTTCCATTTATATACTGAATCACCGACTCAGTATCCTCAAATACTATGCATTTTCATCTTCCGTCTAGCGACGTCAATATGTATACATCAACTATCGTTGTCAGTGTTGGTTTGCTGACAATTCTGATGAGAATTACCTGTCACTCAATTGTTCATATAACCCAGTCTCTTTCCCACTTTCCTATTCATACCGAATATAACATCCATTATGCTTTATTCTCCTGCTGTTAGTATTACCCTATGCTCATTTGAACTCCTTGTTTTATTAAGTTAACACATTAAAATACCTAGGACTAACCATGGACTGGCGAATAACGTGGAAACCTCACCTATGGAAACCTCGCCTACCAACCATCCAAAAGAAAGCCCATCTTAGAATGAAACTGCTAGAACCACTAAATGGCCGAACTTGGAGATTACACACCTCCACTATTCTCAACACCTACAAAACCCTCATATCACCCACCTTCTGCTACGCTAATTCTGGATGGATTTCCGACCCACCAATATGGTTTAAAGTTCCTCCAAATCATCGAACGCAGTGCTCTCTGTCTCACTTTTCCCATACATTTAACTTACCCCACTTGGATGCCCTACCATCTCGTCAAATTCCAACCCATCCTCACCAATGTCGAACACCTCCACAACTCTTAAACCATTTGCAAACTGGACTCCTATAATCGAATTGTCTCCCATCCGCTCACCAACCGTGGTATGCTGTCACCCTGTAACAAACACATCTGACCGTCACTGCACCTACACTCACTCCTTTTTGCCATCAAACACATCCCTTCATCCCGACACCTACACACGCTCGATATTTCATCCTAGCGATACATCCAATTCCCTGACCCTGACAATAAGATGTACCCCAACATTTATCCCTTCTATCCCTCTCCACATAAGGGCTTGTCTCTCCCTATCGCTCCCAATGCACCCACACCCTTCCCTCTTGTTAACAGTATTAAAGCCACACACCAAACCCCTCCCCACCTCCTATCCTTAACAACATCTGTCTTAGCTTTATCCTGAACAACACTTACAGTCATTTCCATAGTTACGCTGAAGAGTGGAGTAAACCCTTAACAGGCCTATAATGGGCCAAGGAGATAAAACTAGCAATAAAGAGAAAAAATTTGCACTTGTAAAGAATCAGTTGTACAGAATATGTTGTAGTGAGGTGATCAGCCTGTTGTTGTCATGTGCGCACAGCCCTAAGTTGGCTTTATATGTGTTAGTCGACCATTATATTATTGCGCCTGGGAGTGAGACCCTGTAGTCTGCTTATGCGAGGTTCTATCGTCATATTTCACGAGCGGACGTTGAACCAATTGATAGTATACGTACAACTGCCTTAGAATCATTCAAAATGCGTCTTTCTTAGTCACCGCTGTGCTTCTTTACAGTAATGTCTCCGCCATGCGAGGCCAAGGTCAAAAATACTGTGAAGACATATCAGGGCAGCACGTTATTATTAGCTGGTAGGTGCAGACAAATTTCGGAATGAACTTCATGTTAGTGTGAGTTGGTGCCATAAGGTAATGTTAATGTGGAAGAGCCCAGTTGAAATTTATTTGCGTCAGACAGGTTATTGCCACTCAGTTAAAAGAGAAGCAGTGCATAATTTTTGTATTGATATTGATAGTCGTCAGACTGTTAATTTTGAGAGAGCGAGCAATATTTTGAGTTCATTTCGTTGCTGATCTCTATGAATTCTGCCCAGTGGTGTGAGATAAAGTACTGCTCTTTTCCTTTTTCTTGCAGTTTGGCATATATCTAGTAGCAGTGTGACTTATTAGTTTTTCCAATTAACCGTGTAGCAGACTGACGAACAGGCTGTATTTTCTTGATAGTGCAAATTCGGGAATCGAGCTGAATAAATAATAAACAATAAATAGGAAAACGTTACGGAACATATTACACAGAACTGGATATACTCAGCAAAAAACAGAAGTGATAGAAAGCTTATATAATGGTACAAAAGTAAGAATGATGATGAACCATATTACGTCAAAAAAATATAGCAAGAATCCAGGGAATTCGACAAGGATCTCACCCACATTTTTTAATATGTACATTACCAATATCATTGAAAATGGAAACAACAAATTTCTCCAGACTTTGGATTATATTTTTTTTAATATGGTGCTTTTCGCAGACGATCTAAAAATTGTATATGATAGCGAGACAGAAACCCATCTGTAGACTAAACCTGATTCCTAAGGAACAAAATATGAAAATATCAATCGAAAAAACAAATGTGCTGGCTTGCTAAGGAAAGAAAGCGCTGTGAACTAAGATCATACTAGGAAACAAACCCACTGAACAAGCAGTCACTCCAGTGACCTTAGTAATGTTGTATGCTACCAGAGTGAACTCGACATCGACGGCAAACTATAGAAATAGGGAAATATCAAGTGATATGCCGAACAATCAACACAACATTGTGAAATAAAGAGTGAAAAGACACTAAAATCAAGGTCTATCATACTAACCACCCCTACATTGCTCTTGGTAAGTGAAATTTGGACAGCTAATAATGGAAGTACTAGGAAGAGATGAGGGCTGTATAAGATTAGATACAATAAGAAACGAAGACGTAAGAGTAGACTTTGTGATATATGTTAAAAGATAATGTGGTTAAAATATCTCCATAAAACGCCAGGTTCAAGACTACCTAAACAAGCCTTAAATTTTAAACCTTCAGGTACAAGATCAGTAGGAAGCCCAAGTAAAAGATGGCTGGATATTTAGAGGATGGAAAAGGCCAGATATGCCAGTTGTGGTTGTTTCTCCAGTGAATGCCGCATTAGGGGAAACTTTTTCCCATGTGGTGGTTGAACTTTGTTTGCGCTTTGAGTCTGAATATCTGAAGGAACTCTGTGTCAGCTGTATTGGAGAGTATGCAATCTGTGTGTCAGTTCTGATCATTGGTTAAAAGCTGCCTGTGGGTTATGGCCTGTTGGGTCCTGAACGACAGCTGCATGGTGAAAGCACCCATCTGCAACCAAACTCCGTTAATTTGAGGCTGCTGTTGATTTCCTCATCGATTTTCAGAAATTACGGTAAGCATTTTTTGGTTTGTGACTGTTGTGCTGTTACTGAACTTGGCCATCTCTGTAGTCATCATCCTGGTTACCAAAAATCTTGTCAGAAGTACAGTGCTGCCAGTGAAATAATTATGTCATGTTTGATACTAATTCCTACCGATAGTTTGTTGTTAGTCATATAGTAACAGAGGAGCCCCTAGGCAAAGTGTGGTCGTGTTAGGTGTGGGCCCTGTTTAAACAGCATAGCAATATGCAACGTATGTATTGTGGTAGTTAAATCTTTATCTATTGAATATTATGTGGACAAGCACTCCCATAACCTCAAAGAGGTCTGTTCTCTTTGTATGCAGGTAGTAAAGAAATTTGGTGTTCATCTTTGATGGTGTGTTACAGATAAGGGGCTCTTGTAATTCTGTTCGTTAATTTTAGGTGCTGACATATCCTGAAATGAGGGCTGGCATGGTATGGGCTGTAGAAGTAAATTTGGTAAGCAACTACAGATTAATTCATTGGCTCAGTTTGTTAAAACTTGCCAAATATTATTGCTTCTCGTAAATTGTAATACTAAATCTTGCTGATAGTTTCTTACCATTAGTGTCATTAAATTGTTATGTCAAGGGTTTTATCAATTAAATTATGGCACCAGTATTATTTGCTATTGTAATGTTAACGAATACTGCAGGTATGAGCTGTTCTTGTCTGATATATTCAACGTCTGTGAAATTATCTGCTTGTTCTAATTAAGTGATTTGTGTAATTTTGAATAAAATAATTCTGGTACAACAGCTTACCGCTGCATGCTAGCTCCATACAGCTTTCAGTGGTGGTAGAGCGTGTCTGCAATCGTGTGGGAGGCTTCTGACCCTGCAATGTAGTAAGGTTAATAAAATTATATGTTCAATAAAATTTTTCTAGGTTTGTGACCACATTTTGAACATGCAAAACATCTAACACTGTGGTCACTTGCATCAGTGACCGGAACATCGTTAGTTTTACAAATTGATAATGCGGCTGCAAGCCCAGAAAAAAAAAGAAATTTATTGACTGCGACAATGGCTGCGGAAGCCTACATTCATATATAATTGTATTGTTCCATACAGTTAACAATGTCAGATTTTTTTCTGGTATTCTGTGGAATATAGTGTGAATCACGGACCAGCGCTCGGATTGCCTACCTTACCAAAGAGCAACTAAAATGTAAACTTACCATCCTCGGGCAATTAGCGGAAGGCAGTGTAGCCGAGATGGAACAGCAGCTGCAATTGGTGTTAAGTGGCGGGCTTGTTGGTGCCACCGTAGAAGACTTGAGTGACGTTTCTTGTGAATAGTGTACTAACCAACCTACGTGGTCGTGATCCCACCTGTGTGTAAATATTTCATGTTCAGGCGCCATTAAATCACCCTTCTAATTGAGATGAAGATCTCAGCAAAATGAACTATGATTCTTAGCAGAAATTAATAATTGAAGAATTAAGTGACAAAGTGACTGAGTTGCAATTCGAAGGAATTGTATTGAACCTCCTGCATATGAAAATTAACGATTATACGTGTAAATATGTCAAGCTGTAGCAGAAAATGAACTGTAATGATAGCAGTAATTAAAAGCTACAGAATACAACAAGCTGCGTTACGTTGAATTTCTGTGCACTCAAAATACAACAAAGCAGAACATGTACATTTACTGTTTAGCATTGAAACGAACTACTTTGACATAACAGAGTTATAACAAAACACACGAAACGCTACATAAGAAATAGACAATATATAAAATTGGGCACGCAAATTAAAAATATTGTCTATTTTCCTTTTATTTTTATAAGAAATTGCTGTAATTCTTACAGATAAGAGTCACTGTAAAAACTAGGAAAAAATATCCTTATTCAGACAGCAATCACAATTTTATCTATGAAGTACACATTAGTATGGATATCTAATGAACCGACTTGTGTTACATCTGAGGTAGTTGTTACAATATCAATAAACGCAACTAGAAGCAAAACATGACTGACAAATTACTAGGTGAATAACGGTAACGAAAGAAGTTGCAAGGAAAACTCATCAAATAAGTATAATACTCATCAAATAAGCATAATGTTGTATATAAAATCTAATAACTAAAAGATATAGCTCAGAGTCCATTAAACATCAATTAATCACCGTACAAATACGTGGAAGAAGAAAAATACCCCAGTTACCATATTAACAAACTGGCGTCCCAAGGTAATCCAATTTAACTATGTAACTATTATTCTGTTAGGTATATAAGGTATCATACTTTCGACCTATTTGTAGAATAACAAAATCCATCTAAATACGAACTAACACATACCAAGCCGTTTCGCAAAAGATAATTTTGGCGCTTGCCAGTGTGTGTAAACCATCAAGAATACAAAGTAAAAGCACAACGGACAAAGAACATACTGGTGCAAACAGGAACAGCATTTGTGAGCGGAAAAGGTGTTCCTAAGCTGTTTCATACTACAAAGCAGTCATGGAATGGATTAAAACTAAGTAAAGCCTTCTAAATAATGAGAAAACCAAGTGAATAAAACACCCAATGTAATAGCACAAGACTAGATATGCCAGGGGTCTCGAACCACATATTGAATCTTTTGACTCGCAACAATAGCGCATAACATACACGAAACTCACAGCTATCATGGTTGACTTCAATCAAAATTTTTTAAAACCATAAAATCCACGTATGTTGCAAAAACATCACCATAAAAGACCCTATAACATGTCTGACAAAGTAAAGGTCACACAGCTACAGCTCTAGTAAACAAAGCAAATCGCAGCTAATGCGATGCACACAAGAAACACCGAACACCCCACATCTCACCTGGGCAATACCTCACTTCGGGTCTAAAAGTGCACCGGGCTCAAAAAAGACATGCAAACAAATTAATTACAACCAGTCAAACCCTAGGGTAAAGATCTCACCATTCTAAACCTCAGAGACGTATCATTATTATAAGGAAAACCACATTTAAATGACTAGAAGCTTAAAGATGACCAAAAATGGTCAATACTAGAAATGTGCAATGTACCGATACCATGGAGCTTTGTAAGGCGAGATTCATAGAGTTGCGGAAATATCATGACCTGTGGGATGAACCAGTACTCCTGACAACGGTACCTATAATATGTCAATGCTGTACGAACCAACCCACCAGCGTAGCTCTAACAAAACGCGAAAAAAAAAAAAGAAATCTCAGTGTTAAGGAAGTGTAGATGCAGTTTCACAATACATTCACAATAAATGTTCAAAAATGTCTTCACCGAGTTAAATACATTTAGCTGCACGTGTGTGAACAGATTTTGTTGCTCATTTCAGTTTCACAGGGTTGTTTTCTATTTCGTCTATTGCATTCATAACGCGAGCAAGTAATGCCTCACGTATATTCACTTCGTCCTCACAAATTATGTATGTAATCCATCTGGGACGTGTTTTATTAGATTAACCAGACCAATAACAACAAAATAGAAAACCGTGCTTTACTTTAACCTCGTACAGTTTTACGATGGCTTCATATTAACGAAATTGCTAAATTTCAGGCAAAATATTTTATTAGCCGTTACTCCGTAACTAAAAACTTGCGGACCTATGTTAATGCGAACTTTTTTCTTTAGTTTTACTTGTAGAACAACATATGAAAATATTTGCATATCTTCATGAAACACCCTATATCCGTAAACACCCGATGGCATCATCGAATGTTATCGTACCATTCCTTCCTGATTTTCCGTTTCAGGAACTGTGGTTACAGCAACAAGCAGCAGATTGACTTTCCTTGTATTTGAAAATCTGTATAATCGTCCTGTCTGTCATATTTATTATCAACGCTATTTCAACAAACGTTGCCAAAAAGACGGGTTATCATACTGCACCGTTCACTTCTTTCTCAGTGGAAGGCGTGGTAAACCGTTATCAGAGCCTATTCTCTTGATGGTGCGAATGGAGCGGTCTACTGCCTGTCGAATCTCTGAAACATATCTGAAACGAATGCTAAGAAGTGGATCCTTCATCTTCGGAATCAAATAAAAGTCATAAGGACTTAAGTCCTGGGAGTATGGTGGACGGTACAGTACTTCCCAGTCCCATCAACCGAACAGAGCGGCCACAGCTTGCGCTGTATGCGCCCGCACATTGTCGTGCAAAATGATGAGTGGATTGCGCATAAAATGTTGCAGCTTCTTTCGCAAAGCTGGTCGCAGGTGATGCTCCAAAGACGAACAGCAATGCTGTGCATTGACGGTCTGCCGTGGAGGAACATAATGCGCTAGGATAACACCATCACCGTCGTACACGAGAATCACCATCTCTGCTGAAGGTTTACTACGCCTTCCACATCGCTGGCAACGCGTTCTACACAACGCTGGTGACTAGGTTGTAGGAGAGTAACAGATGCAAACATGAAACTCTTTTATATTGGTTGTGAATAAATAGTTGCCACTGTTCCAACCCTCGTAGTATGTAAGTGATACTCTGACGAAAGGAGAAAGGTCGGTAAACTTATTACAGCCTCTGACATATCTCTCATTAAAAGACTGCAGTGAGAAAACTGGGGGTTCAATTGAAGGTTTTCTCTGAGAGACAATCAGCACCAGATGTTCCGTCTTTAGGTATCTCGATAAATAAGAGACCAAATACTGCAATTAGTTTCTGTTGATCAGACTAAGGTCTAGGTAATACTTCTTTAAAAGGTTTTATAAACACAACAGGATAAATTTTTCTTAGGGTGTGAGAACTTTGAACTGTCAGTGTTTCAATAAATTTTCTTCTAACAAAACGGAAACATCCATTCTGTATGACACACAGTTATCTGACAGATTTATTTCAGCACTTCGCATACTTTAGATAGCATCAGACTGTTATAGTCACCACTCGCCCTAGTAACAGAGGACGACGTGTCATGGGCCATTTCTTTGACAGCAGACAATAAGCACTGATATCACTAATTTGAGAACTGGTATTGGCAAGCAATTCAGGCAAGTCTTTACTTAAATTAGCATTGATTTGATTTAACTTTGACCTGACTGGTTTCTCTGAAGTTCCTCTCTCAGATAACAGTTCAGAACAAACCCTCCGCACAACATGCAGTAATTCTTAATATAGTTTTTCATTCATCTGAGTGCCCATATGCAAAATCAACTTTTAAAAGTACTGTGTATAACTTTCCCTCTGAGGATCAAACTGTTTCTTTGACTTAACCTCCTTTTCAGAAGTGAACTTATATTCTTTTCCATTTACTTACCGAACATATCCTTTTATATAAGTTTGTTCACTTGTTAATTTTCGTATGGCCTCGGGAATGCCATGGTATGCGATTTTCTATTCCAAAAATTCAGTTGTTAGGGCATCATCTGGCGATGACTGTTTTGTCAGTTTAGACAACATTTTGTCTTGCTGTAATGACAAGCGTTCAAAATTCGTTTTCATCATTGCCTGTTAACTTCCTCATAATGCCATAAATGGGTCTTGAATATGACTAGCCAATTAATTCAATCTCAGCCTTTGACTCCATTTCACGGTCCTGAAGCGACAATATTTTTGACAGCCACTTCAACGAATTCGCTAGCTTCAGCGTATGATTCTACCTTACTGTGTTCTTCAGATCCCTTTTTTATATATTTTTCTTTCTTTGCCATAAAACAGAGATGGCTATAATTACCTCCGCAAATTAGGTATATTAGTTTAATAACACCACACAAATAATATTAATGCACAATGTGCACCTTTCAGTAAGAATTTCAATTAATGAAACAGCACACTACCATGTTGTGCACTCTACACAAAGTCAGCTATCTTGCGCAACGTAACTTCAAATATCTCGCAATTAAATCACAAAAAATTAAAATATTGAAATTTTGAAAGAAAATGGTCTGTCAGCGATTAATTATCAGCATATAACTAATTACATGAATAAATGGGGTAAATAAGTACTGTTGTCCTTACCTCGAACGTTGTGTTGCAAGAAAACACACATAACTTCAAAAATTTATAACATCTTTTTCTTCCACTTCAGTCCGTTTCCCTCAACATTTTAGAGTTTTCGTTCAGTACAGGAAACAGAGAAAAACTTGTGTTAATTTCGAAATGACAATAAAATTTCGTACACATAATATTTATAAAATTGTGCTGTAAGACGCTAGACAGTGTAATGTATCACCTGTCTTCCCCCGTATGGGGATTGTTATTTTCAGACTGTCCATCAGAGTAAAATGTTACTTAGAAAAGGATATATCACGCTGTCAGTAAGAAAAGAGAACACGTAATCATAAAAATTAAAAAGAAGACGTTGTTGCTTTCACTTTTTTCTTACTATCTAATAGATCCTGTAAAATATTGCGAGTGTGATTTAGTTTTCATGAACAATTAGCAGCAGGCCAAGAAATCGTCATTGGAATAATGAGAGTTTGATGACTAGATATGGTGTTGTTGTTAACTGCCAATGTAAACTGAGGTCGTTGAAAAACACAGATTGCAGGTTCGACGTACTAATGTTGAGTTCAGAAGACGATAGAATTTTTACGGCGCGCGACCGTCAAGTCACGTAACTGGCTACTTCAAACTGTACAGAATGATGAGTTATGCACTATACTGCAAAGTAATTAGGTAATAAATCAGATAGCATTACTGTTTCACCGTATAACTAAAGTTACAGGAATGATACAACCGTCTAGCAAAGAGGATCTACAGGGAACAAAAACATCACTATAATCTATTACTTTAGCAAAAAAGAGATCAGAATGACTTTCGCAGGTAGTATGTGTACAAAGATGACGTTTATCATCAACTATTTCATTGTGAGATTAATTGATTTGCTACAGGTGCTAACAGACAAAGAAAGAAAGGGGCAGACCCTCACACGAGCATACTACCAAAATTACCTGATGAGGCTGCGGGAGCCAAAACTTCGCAAGGTGGAATAAAATCTCTTATTTTAGTTAATACAAGTTTGCTCTCGCCTGGTAATCTCCTGATATGGCAACCAGTGACTTGTATCTCTTCGCTCGGATGAAGAAACCGTTTCACTACAGGCATTTCCAGAGAGACTACGAGATGATTTTGGAGGTGTTACCGTTTCCTGAATAGCCAAAATGCAGACTTCTGGAACCATACATCCTAGGGAAAACTATGTCACATTGAAGGGCGCAGATGTAGAGGACGAACGCCAAGTTCGAAATCGCAGCACGAATTTGCGATGTTGTAATTGAGAATTTGGGTCTATCCCTCGTAGTTGCTGTAACTTGCATGAAAACCACAAATATCAGAACAGTTCTAGTGCTAGAATACAGGCTATGTGCTACTTGCATTAGTGTATGTGGATGCTGTGTTACAGTACGAACACATTCCTTCCTTTGTGCCAATACAGACACAACGAAGTATGCTGGCAAATTAATGGGCAACAGAACTAGCTTTAAATAGTAAGAAATGCTATCACGTGACAGCTTTGATTTCACAAATTTGGTTACAGTACGTATTCATTCCAAAGAAGTATTCCAAATTCTGTTAGCCTCCCATCTCCAGATTGCTACTTGCATGGATTCCATTTTAATATTCGATGTTGCAGACAACGACACATGTACCTTCACCGTTCCCAACTGGCGGACGGCGTGTCTGAGTGAGACAGTGTTGTCTCGTGGTCAGTTGGCCTTGTGGCTCTGTTTCGTAAGGTAGATCGGTGACGTCATGTTGTGATAAGATGCCAATTGGTTGTACAAACTTGAGTATAATTGAAATCAGGGTCTCCCCAACATTCGGAAATGTTGTAATGATCGTGAGAGTCTATTTTCATGTTTTGTACTGCAAGACTTGTAGTGATGGATTTCAGGACTTTACAATGGGTTTTTCTTCCTGAAATGTTACGCTCATGACTTTGTGAATTCAGTCTATAGTGCACGGTACAAAATCAGTCTGTCATTTATCCATTGGAATATTTGTGCGTTAGTCTTCATCACATCCCCATTCAATGAGTCATTGAGGCATAATTACGTTATAGGGTTATATAATAAAATATTTACAAACCGTTAGAATTTCCTTGCTATTATATTCCAGTGCTAACGATTTTACACCGAGCTGTTCTTCATTAGCTGTAGCAATTCATTCCACGTCCAGCATATTTCGATTTCAGAAATGATGTTCATGTCGCTGAGTTCTTTCTACGACCCTCAATACGCTACGCGTACAGTAAGCAATCCTCTCCGTTCTCCTCAGCTCTCCAGGACACAATGCAAGTCAGTTATTGACAATGGCGGTCAAGCAGCAGTTCATCTTTTCATATAAAGTGTGAGTACTTTACGTCTTGTATTGTGAGCTATGGTAGCAGCATGAAAACAACCTGCCTCGTGCACAAAGCTGAGCCATAACCGCAGTTGCATACATGTACTTCAAATCAATTGACATGTTTATTGCAACTTATCAGTTCTGTGCTAATCAAATATTCGTTAGCATGCCCATTATAAACGTGTTGCGCAAAGTGTCTTCCTCTGGTACCAGGTCATATTTCCTTAATGATGCATTGAGACCGTACTAGCACATCAATTCGTGGGTCTAAGCTTTCTACAAGAGACGACATTTCAAGTCATGACATATTCTCAACGTGTTTTGGGTGTAATCCGGTTTCGGTTCTAGAAGAGAGAACTTACATTGTTTAGCTAGTGATCGTTTTATCTCTCTTGTGAGATACTCAAACAAGAGCTAGGCCATAAAAGTTTGGTCCAGACTGTATTTTCCAGAAAACAGAATGAAAATAACTCCAATACTTTGCTTCTGACTGGGAGTTCAGGAGGTTTACATATTTCGCTACTAGAAAACCCTCTGATCCACACTGTTTTGGATGTCTTACACACTTCCCACACTACACCGTAGAGAATGAAAATTAAAAAAGAAAAAGCCTACCTTTTCTGGGAGTGAATGATACTTTTTTTAGTATGTCTCCTGTCTTTCTAATTCACTGAGGTCTACGAGTTGAGACTTTCGCTAGAAATCTAAATATCTTTGGTCGCTGTTTCGAACTCAGTCAACGAGTAAATTCTTGATGAAGATCAACAGAGAGGCGGCCAAAGATCTCAGGCATAAAATTCGACCTCGTTCTGCCAACAGCCTTGTCAAAGTGATCAGAGGGCAACGTCTTACCCTTTGGGTAGAATCTGTCCCTAAAAAGCGCAAGACTCAGCGATGATCAACGGCACGAGGATGATGAAGCCAACAGATATTACTGTGTTATGTATAACCACAGAGCATGTGGCCTTTAATTCAAGAAGTCATGATAATCTCTTCATCGAGAAGATATTCCGGAGCAGTCCCTTGTGAGGCGGAGTGTGGAATGTCAGAATTTTGAACGTGAGGAATAGAAAGCATTATCTAGGTACAGTGTGGGTTAGTGAAGTGAATTGCAAACACGATTTTAGTGTAATATCAGCGGAAGTAGAAAATGTTCTAAAGGTAGTAGGTCTCATCATGAATAGAAGGACTATTCTCATCACAATCAGTAGTAATTAAGCGACAACTAAAATATTTCTGGCATATATGACAACATCGCAAGGAGAACAAGAAGAGACAAAAAAACCACATGAGAACTTTTAACTGGTAATTCGGTATGTAAAGGGAGATGAAAATGTAATAGTCATGGGGAACTGGACCGCTGTAGTAGGCAAGGAAAAACAAAAGAAAGAGTTACTGAAGAATATGGGCGTGGTAGTAGGAAAGTTTTAAGCGAAAGCCTGTCTGACTTCTTCAATAAATATCACCTAGTAGTAACAACACTACTCAAGAATCAGAAGCGGGTTTGCTTTAGTTGAATTACTCATGGTATGGTGAGCAGATCCAGAAATCAGATATTAGATTCGAAGTGTACACAGGAGCAGATATAGATTCAGACCGTAATTTAATAATGGTGGATAGCAGATTGTACTTTAAGCGTACTGGTCGCAGAAATCGATGTTGAAGGAAGGGGGCTACTGAAGTAGTGAGAAATGGTGTGTGTTTGGAATGCTGAGCACTGTAGACACTGTGACAACATATACGACAGTAGCTACTGCAGTCAATGAGGAATGTATAGCTCTAAAATTGGCAAACACAGAAGTTGGACAAACATAGATACAGATAGGGGAACTGTAAAGATACCTTGGGTAAGAGAAAAAATACTTCAACTGATCAAGAGAACAACCAAGTTCAAAAATTATCTGAGATGACCACGCTGTAGCAAAATCAGTGACTCCGTAATGAAGGAAATGGAAAGGGCAACGGAGCTGATGTGAAATGGCTGCAGGAAAAATATGAAGAAATCGAAAAAGAAATTGTCGTCAGAAGAACAGCTGCAACATACCAAAAGTGATAACAATCTTTGTTCAAATTAAAGGGAAGAGCAGTAACAATAACATGCAATGGAAATTCTTCTCTTAAACATAGAGAGAAGAGTATGTAAGCGAAAAGACTACATTTAACCCTCGAGCTGACGCACCTACGTATAAAGTGCACCAAGCACAAATAACATTGTCTTGTACTGTTCCATTGTTGTTTTAGAACTGGGAGCCCATACCTTTTCCTACATTATTGCTTCACATAACACAGTGATATTTTTAGTTGTCCTATGTAATAGTGAACAGTATTAGTATAAAATAACGGCGAGAAAGAAATTACGGTCCGTCCAAGGAAATGGGTTAGATTCTGAGCTAACAGCACAATACGACAGTGAGGCAGTTTTTTTTAAAATACTGAGTAATCCAATAAACGTTTTTCTGGGATCTGGTAAAATAGCATTGTTTAATGCTCAGAGTGGGTCATTACAGTGGGGTAATACACGTACGCAGCAACACAATTATACAACGAAAGTTTCCTTTATTACTGTTTGGCTAAACAGTGGGTTAGGTCATATTGTTGTTGTTGTGGTCTTCAGTCCTGAGACTGGTTTGTTGCAACTCTCCATGCTATTCTATCATGTGCAAGCTTCTTCATCTCTCAGTATTTATTGCAACCTATATCCTTCTGAATCTGCTTAGTGTACTCATCTCTTGGTCTCCCTCTACGATTTTCACCCTCCGCACTGCCCTCCAATGCTAAATTTGTGATCCCTTGATGCCTCAGAACACGTCCTACCAACCGGTCGCTTCTTCTTGTCAAGTTGTGCCACAAACTCCGCTTCTCTCCAATTCTATTCAATATCTCCTCATTAGTTATGTGATCTACCCATCTAATCTTCACCACTCTTCTGTAGCACCACATTTCGAAAGCTTCTATTCTCTTCTTTTCCCAACTATTTATCGTCCATGTATCACTTCCATACATGGCTACACTCCATACAAATACTTTCAGGAACGACTTCCTGACACGAAAGTCTATACTCGATGTTAACAAATTTCTCTTCTTCAGATACGCTTTTCTTGCCATTGCCAGTATACATTTTATATCCTCTCTACTTCGGCCATCATCAGTTATTTTGCTCCCCAAATAGCAAAACTCCTTTTATTACTTTAAGTGTCTCATTCCCTAATCTAATTCCCTCAGAATCACTCGTCTTAATTCGACTACATTCCATTATCCTCGTTTTGCTTTTGTTCATCTTATATGCTCCTTTAAAGACACTGTCCATTCCGTTCAACTGCTCTTCCCAAGTCCTTTGCTGTCTCTGACAGAATTACAATATCATCGGCGAACCTCAGGTCAATAGTATAAGGTTATTTTATCTTTGTTTAACGAAACTAAAATTACAATGTGTTTCAGTTCATACATGTTAACCTGAATAACATAAACAGTGATTCTACACACGTGTACAAAATTCGCCCAGCACCCTCTCGGTTTTTAAAATACGGCGTGCTGGCGCGAGTGTTAAGGCCTGTACCTCGAGCGGAAATTGTCTGATGTGATAAAAAGAAAGACGTGGTAGCCGACGCGGGAGACATAGAGGGCCAGTATTACAGTTTAACTGAGTTTCATATCAGCGCACACTCCGCTGCAGAGTGAAAATCTCATTCTGGGAACTATTCAAGTTGATTTTTGGAACATACTAACTGTAGACGTAGCAACACTTTCGGAAAAAGATCATCCACACTATCCTGAAGAAGTGCGAAACTTTGGTAGAATCGGGATACCAGGTCAGAGTGACTTGCTGGGAGTAATGAACTGAAGAACAGAAATGAAAATTAAGGATATGTTAGACGACGACCTGTTTGGGCTTAGGAAAGGTATGGCACCAGAGAGGCAATTAGGACTTTGTGGTTAATAATGGAAGTGAGACTGTAGAAAAATAAAGGCACCTTCATAGGATCTATCGGCGTAGGAAAATATCAACAATGTAAAATGGTGCAACAGGTATGTAAATCTCAGAGGGATAGGAGTAGGCTATTTGGAAAGCTGGAGTGTTTACATCATGTACAAGAACCAAAGGGAAACAATAACAATGCAAGAACGTGAACACAGTATTTGGATTAGAAACGATATAAGACAGGGATGTAATGTTTCTCCCCTCCTGTCCAATCTATACATGGAAGTAGCAGTGACGTAAATAGAAGCAAAGTTCAAGTGTAGGATTAAAATTAAAGGTGAAAGAATATCAGTGGTAATATTCGGTAGCGGCATTGCTATCCTGAGTGAAAGAGGAATTAGAAGATCAGTTGAATAGAATGCACAGTCTAATGAGTATAGATTATAGTTTGAGAGTAAACTTAAGAAAGACTAAAGTAATAAGGAGTAGGAGAAACGAGATTAGCTACAAACTTCGCACAAAAATTGCAGACCACAATGTAAAATAGCTGAATGAACTTTGCTATGTGGAAGGATATAACAACGAAGGAAGCAAGAAGACATAAAAAGCTGAATAGTACTGGTAAAGAGGGTATTCCTGGCCAAAAGAAGTCTACCAGTATGAAACAGTGTTCTTAATTGGACAACAAAATTCAGAGAATATAAGTTTGGACCACAGCAGTTTATGGAAGTGAACCATGGAAGATGAAACCCGAAAAAGAAGCATTTGAGACTTAGTGCTATAGAAGGATATTGAAAATTAGGTGGACTGGTAAGTTAACCGTTGAGGACGTTCTTTGCAGAATCGACAAGAAAAGAAATGAATGGAGAACGCTGACATGATGGACGATAGGACATCCGTTATTATATCAGGGAATAACTTTTGTGGTGCTAAATGCAGGGCTTAAAAACTTTAGGGAAAGACGGAAATTGTAAAATACACAACAACTGACTGAGAATTTTGTGTGCAAGTAGTACTCTGCAATGAAGAGTTTGGGACGGGCTATAGAAGGTATGCAGCAAACCGGTTCTAGGACTGACGACCACAAAAATATATGTGAGTTTCGTTAACCGCTGTGGTATGCGTGAAAAGGGGTAGTTCGTACTGTTATTGTTTCTGTGGTTTCGTATAACATCACAAGAAAGCTAGGGAGAAGTATATTCCCTTGCAGACATCGCCTGTTTTATCTTACCATTATGGATCCTACACAGGTTATATGATGGGTGTCAGACGTATTTCATCGTGTACGATATGTATCAGTACAAAAATTTATTAATGAGTTACGTGGAGTAGTTAGAAACCATATTGTGACATTGGTTGGTATAAACAGCTGAACACTCAACAAATGCTGAGAGAGGGCTCCTCACATTATCTAATAGGTGGCTTATAAATTTTACATTCAGGCCTCAGTCTTAAGAGAGCTTTTGTTGTTCTCCATAGCTTCAACATCTCTGAAGCTTATCACAGCAATCTACCACAATCACACGTTTTATCCTATTCTGAAACTATTGATACAGACAACAGGCGTGCTCTAAATCTGGGATAAGGGGTTGGGCTGTGTTCGCTAGCACTGTTTGTTTTGGCACAAGTAACGGGCATAACTCTCATAGTACGTTCCCAGTGTTCTGTTTTGTTATCAGGTTCTAAATATTACGTCACTGATTGTGGGAGGTGAAATTATTACGACCGTCGCAGAAACAGTGATTTCATGTTAATCACTGTCTGAAAAATAGTGTAATTGAGGAGATATTAAAAGAAAATTCTCTGTCGTGAATAAATAATTGCCCTATATATTCCGACAATACATTCCAGTAACAGCTAACAGCACGATCTTCGTTGTATTCGTCAGGCTGTACTACTTCTCCTCAGTAAATTACACTCCTGGAAATTGAAATAAGAACACCGTGAATTCATTGTCCCAGGAAGGGGAAACTTTATTGACACATTCCTGGGGTCAGATACATCACATGATCACACTGACAGAACCACAGGCACATAGACACAGGCAACAGAGCATGCACAATGTCGGCACTAGTACAGTGTATATCCACCTTTCGCAGCAATGCAGGCTGCTATTCTCCCATGGAGACGATCGTGGAGATGCTGGATGTAGTCCTGTGGAACGGCTTGCCATGCCATTTCCACCTGGCGCCTCAGTTGGACCAGCGTTCGTGCTGGACGTGCAGACCGCGTGAGACGACGCTTCATCCAGTCCCAAACATGCTTAATGAGGGACAGATCCGGAGATCTTGCTGGCCAGGGTAGTTGACTTACACCTTCTAGAGCACGTTGGGTGGCACGGGATACATGCGGACGTGCATTGTCCTGTTGGAACAGCAAGTTTCCTTGCCGGTCTAGGAATGGTAGAACGATGGGTTCGATGACGGTTTGGATGTACCGTGCACTATTCAGTGTCCCCTCGACGATCACCAGTGGTGTACGGCCAGTGTAGGAGATCGCTCCCCACACCATGATGCCGGGTGTTGGCCCTGTGTGCCTCGGTCGTATGTAGTTCTGATTGTGGCGCTCACCTGCACGGCGCCAAACACGCATACGACCATCATTGGCACCAAGGCAGAAGCGACTCTCATCGCTGAAGACGACACGTCTCCATTCGTCCCTCCATTCACGCCTGTCGCGACACCACTGGAGGCGGGCTGCACGATGTTGGGGCGTGAGCGGAAGACGGCCTAACGGTGTGCGGGACCGTAGCCCAGCTTCATGGAGACGGTTGCGAATGGTCCTCGCCGATACCCCAGGAGCAACAGTGTCCCTAATTTGCTGGGAAGTGGCGGTGCGGTCCCCTACGGCACTGCGTAGGATCCTACAGTCTTGGCGTGCATCCGTGCGTCGCTGCGGTTCGGTCCCAGGTCGACGGGCACGTGCACCTTCCGCCGACCACTGGCGACAAAATCGATGTACTGTGGAGACCTCACGCCCCACGTGTTGAGCAATTCGGCGGTACGTCCACCCGGCCTCCCGCATGCCCACTATACGCCCTCGCTCAAAGTCCGTCAACTGCACATACGGTTCACGTCCACGCTGTCGCGGCATGCTACCAGTGTTAAAGACTGCGATGGAGCTCCGTATGCCACGGCAAACTGGCTGACACTGACGGCGGCAGTGCACAAATGCTGCGCAGCTAGCGCCATTCGACGGCCAACACCGCGGTTCCTGGTGTGTCCGCTGTGCCGTGCGTGTGATCATTGCTTGTACAGCCCTCTCGCAGTGTCCGGAGCAAGTATGGTGGTTCTGACACACCGGTGTCAATGTGTTTTTTTTTCCATTTCCAGGAGTGTATAACTACTACCACTTTTTTCAAGTCGCTCTGGCAGTAACGTCTTCGGTTATGTTTCATTGTTATTATTCTATTTCCCTTCGTAACATGAAGTTCAGCAGACGACCCGGGAAATAAACAGAAAAAGAACTTCATCCACAGAAGTCATCCACCACAGCCAAGAGGAGTTCTGATAAGCTGTCAGGTGACACGTGTGTAAGAGCAGTAGTTGGAACGGCTTGGTTTCGCACAACTCGATTAATTTGTTAATGGCATTTCTGAACTCAGTGAAGTTAGTTAAATCTCCACGTAAATAGCAAATTATGTTGAGAAGTTTTACTCCTACTGTATCGAAAAATAATCAAAACGCTTAGAGATTCGTCAAACATAATAAAGACAGAAACTGGAAAGTGAGATGTTGTTTCTGCAAACAAAGCTAAATTTTTTCAATACAACAAAGTTCAAATCATGGTGGATATTGATTATGTATTTCCTTCATCTTATGAACTATATTTCTACCATTTAGATTCAAGAAAAGCCTCAGATAGTTTCACAGAATTAGAAAATCATTTTCCTACAGCCCAGTGTATTTGGTCCAGGTAGCTACCAATATACGATGGTTCACCAAAGCAGTTACAACCTACTGGGGCCTTCGTTATGGGCATACAAGGAGGAAACGTCGCGCCAATGGTTTGCTCTTTAGAAACGGAGTATCATTTCAGTCTATGTTCTAAAGAAAAGGAACTAAACGTAGCCTAGTCATAATAACCACACTAGTGAAACTACGAAAATAGTGAATTCGTGTGGCTGGACGAGCATGTGAGCATCGTCCCTGCATTAGTTACTGAACCAGTTTGCATGTCTCCACTGACTGTCAAATGCAAAAATTATTATGCAAATTTTTCTTCATTCTGTATTCTATTACTGTTTTTGAGCATATACTACCTGTGTTTTTCCTGCTAGACAGGCGTACTAATAGTTCCGTTTACTTGTACTTAAATCCCCTACAGTATAGGAATTTTCGATTTAAGAGAGTTCGTTTGAACAAATTCTTTGCATTTAAAATAAGTTATTACGGAGCGTTGCCTTTCAGCTTCATTAAACCAGTTTCCACAGCTCGTCGATCCGACTGACCACGGAAGTTTACGTTCAGTTGTTGTTGCTTCTGACGAACCGGAATAACAAAGAGACATAAGCACGAACATCACAATTCTTGTGAATTTTCATGTCTGATGATCTTTTCTGACACAGTATGTATCATCTAGAACCTGGCTTCACTATACTTACGTTCCCAGCAGGAGTAACAGTACCCATATGGAACTTGTTCTTCTTGTTCCATAAAATGATATTATTGCCAGTTCGTATACAAAACGTTGATTGATATCGTTATTTAGGCGTAAAGACAGCACAATAATTTCACTTACATGTCTTTTCATTATAATATATCAGGCCAGGCCGGCCGTTGTGGCCGTGCGGTTCTAGGCGCTTCAGTCTGAACCGCGTGACCGCTACGGTCGCAAGTTCGAATCCTGTCTCGGGCATGGATGTGTGTGATATCCTTAGATTAGTTAGGTTTAAGTAGTTCTAAGTTCTAGGGGACTGATGACCACAGATGTTAAGTCCCATAGTGCTCAGAGCCTTTTGAACCATTTATATCAGGTCAAGTTTTAGTATTATGGCTTGTTGAAAAGTAATAGTTCCGAATTTTTCGTGTGAAAACTCTTAAGCTTTCTAATTAAAACAATGTTTATTAACATTCTACATCTTGAATGAGATTTTCACTCTGCAGCGGAGTGTGCGCTGATATGAAACTTCCTGGCAGATTAAAACTGTGTGCCCGACCGAGACTCGAACTCGGGACCTTTGCGTTTCGCGGCAAGTGCTCTACCAACTGATCTACCGAAGCACGACTCACGCCCCGTACTCACAGCTTTACTTCTGCCAGTACCTCGTCTCCTACCTTCCAAACTTTACAGAAGCTCTCCTGCGAACCTTGCAGAACTAGCACTCCTGAAAGAAAGGATATTGCGGAGACATGGCTTAGCCATGGAAACATCCCCCAGGCTGTGGCTAAGTCATGTCTCCGCAATATCCTTTCTTTCAGGAGTGCTAGTTCTGCAAGGTTCGCAGGAGAGCTTCTGTAAAGTTTGGAAGGTAGGAGACGAGGTACTGGCAGAAGTGAAGCTGTGAGTACCGGGCGTGAGTCGTGCTTCGGTAGCTCAGTTGGTAGAGCACTTGCCCGCGAGAGGCAAAGGTCCCGAGTTCGAGTCTCGGTCGGGCACACAGTTTTAATCTGCCAGGAAGTTTCATTCTACATCTTTATTCTTCATATCTAAAAGTTTAATCCTCAACATATTCGCCATGACGACGAACGTATTACTCGTAAAGAGAAACCGGTATGTTGATACTGTCGCTGTAGAATGACATTGTCGATGTTGCTACAATTTTGCTTGCACCAGTTCATTGCTGTGAAAGTGAAGTCCACAAAGGTGTTCCTTCGGCTCTGGAAGCAGATAAAGACAGGATGGGACGAAGTCGGAAGTGAATGTACGATGATAGACGTCGATGAACCCGAGGCGTCTGCCTGTTGCAAACGTCACTACGCTCGTGTCTGGTGTGGCACTGCCACGGTGAAGGGGAGGGTGCTCCGCGTGCGGACGAACACTTCGAATTCGTGATTTCAGTTTACTGAATTGTTTCTCAGGCACTGACGAGATAACGTCAGACAACGCCCTGTTACACAACACACTTCGATGTCCTCTACTGGCAGAAGGATGCAATTTCAATCAGGGAAGCGGCAAAGTTGACTAAATAATATTCGTGATGTGTATTTCTTTAGCTGATAGAGAACAGAATAAAAAATTTTGGGGAATTACTTTTGAGCACGCCTTCTTAGCTGAGATGTATTCTCCATCTAAAGTAGGGTTACCATTCTGAAACCTTCCGCACTAGTTGGGTTAAATTTCGTAAATTCATTTTTCAATTTATAGCGCAACTTTTAATACAGTCTTCGAATACTGTGTACTCTTTCTGGGTTTTTTGTCTGTTTTATATACCGAATACATCAAAACTGTTAGTAATCTGCCTTATATATGTTCAGCATTTATCTCCGACAACATTACAGCCGACGTGATCAATAACGACCAGAGCACGTGTTTAGCCAATTAGTATCTTCTTTCATTGATGGATTACAGCACTATTTTTTAAACATGTATTTCTACTTTCTAAGTCTATAATTCAGGTCTACTTGATTTTTGACTGCTTTTGGTTATGTCTCACTCACATTAGTAACAATTTCTTCATATACAATTTTCCATCTGTCATGGAATGCTGTGCTTTAGACATCCAGTTTATGACTGTCATGCATCTGTGATTGGTTCCGTATTTGTCCAATGGCCTTTAATTAAATAACAGCTGAAGAGTTCACAGAGATCCGTTATAAATACAACTGCATTTAAGTTTTCGTTAATTTCATATACTGTCATTTAAGTGTAGTACTTAAACATATGTGAAATGTAAAGAGAGAAATTCAAACTGGACCGCGTTATCTGCCAAGGATGGGGGATGTGGACAACAGCACGGGTGGGTCCTGGTGAAGATACAACGACTCTTTGTCAGATTTTTCCTAATTCATACAGCGCAGACATTCTTATATATATACGCTCCATTTTCTGGCACGGTCCGGCGTTCACTCGAAATATTCCAGCATCTTAGCTGCACGTGTATACATCTTTAGTTTGGGAGGCGACTTCAGATGGCAGGATGTGGCCGCGTTGCTATCACGGGCGGCAACCAGGCCTTCTGTAATGCTGAAGGTGGCGTCGTTCCAGTGGCACGGCAATGGCGTTGCCCAGAGTGCAGGTCTGGCCATCGGTGAGGAACAGGAGCAGTCGGATGGCCGGCCAGAGAAGACACCATTTATTCTGGCTTTCAACTATTTCACGCGTTATCCAGGAAAGGCGAGGCGAAGCCACTGTGGCAGTCATAAGTCTCTGCAGTGTCCATCGGTGTCATCGTTCCACTCAACGTGTGAAGGCAGGAACAGGGTATTAGGATGATACGAGGTAGCGTGAATGGATGTAGTGTATTGTGTATAATTAATACGCAGTTATACTTTGCCACTATTTATGTAAAGCTACAGATTAGGAAATGCATTCTACAACTGAAATATAACAGTTGACGACATGAAAGAACAGTTTTATTGTGTCAGAATAAAACTATTACAAGGCCAACAGAAAGATAAAAAACAGGCAAAACCATGTTTTAAATAAAAAAATTTCCACTCAGTAACTAGCCTGAATGTAAAGCTGATTTATTACATATTGTGAAGCAATCAGAAACTATTTTAAAAGAAGATATGTTGATTCCACCGGTTTCTGTTACTAGTGAAAGAGGTAAGTTCTACACTCTTCGAATTTCTTGCTTTCTGTGAAAATTGTTGATGTCTTCAGTCAGCAGCACAGCCATCTCGTCTTCACTCAACCCAGACGAGTCAGCTCCTCCAGGATGAGCAGACACACTTGTAGTACTCCTAGTTCTTGGGACAGTCTGACAGGACTGGTTTACATAGACTCTTTGGTTTCACCACGTAAACTACAATAAACATAAGGAATATATTTTAATAGAGTTAGCAACCATGAATACAAATATACACTATATAAATATATACATTTACTACTGATAACACAATGATAAGTCATCAACTATTTACATGGCATGAATTTCATTTTTCGCTCTCTCATAGTGCCATAACAGTGAGATTGTGGAAGACCTCTAGGTACCAAACAGGCAACACAGTTACTGTCAAAATAAACCACACAGCACGAATATCTGTTGCCTATTACAATATCTCTTCGCTAAATGTTGAAACCAAAGCTCATGAAGAACGTTATTTCGCGATATACAACATAATTCAAATAATATAACTCAGATTCAACATTGTAGAAAGTTAAAAAATGCAGCACATTTAAGAGTCTAATAACTAGAAAAAGAGAATTAAATATATGCAGGAAAATGCGCTCTGAATAATTTTGGTGAAGAATCTTGATCAGTTGCAATTTCGTTAAGTGCCGAATCTTGCATTGTTCAAAGGGAGGCAACAATTTGCCGTTTAAATGTGATGTAAGGGTAACCACTTTCGCTTGATGGTGTGATTAACTCATATTCTCATATTCACTTTGGAACCCTTCGCAACAAATTATACATAATAGTCGGTGATTATCTTGTGCACAGCAAATGGTGCTACTGGAAGTAACGTACCCTTCGGTAGCAGATGGTAGCAAGAATACAGCTTCAGTGAATTAAGGTCGGGACACACACGTCCGTGCCGTGTCAGGGCAGAGTGTCGGACGAGTGACGGCCGTGCTCTGGTCCGTCCCTGCAGGGGCCACACATGGGCGGGGCACGTCCGTAGTGACTCGGACGCGCTGATCTGTCTTTCTGTTTGTGAAAGCTGTATAACATGTCCACTAATTTTCGTAATAGTGAATTAGGACTTATAGCACTTGCTTTAGACGAAGAGCAAAAAGAACGAAGGCAAACAAGAAGAAGAAAATTATGGATCCACAGCGCCTGGAAAACAAGGCAGCACAGGAACATTACTTTCTCATCTCATAGATGATTGTGCACCTTGCTCTGGTTGACCCATGTTATAATTTTATTGCAATAAACGTGGGAGCGTACGGAAAAAACTCTGACGGAGGCATTCTAGTAAATTCAAACCTTGGAATGTCATTGGAAAACAATACGCTTAGCGTCCCAAAGAGTAAAACTTTATCCGGAACTGATGTTGAACTTCCAATGGAAATTGTAGGCGATGAAGCTATTCCTCTCAAAACATACTTGATGCGACCATATCCTGGCAGGAACTTCACAAATGACAAGGCTATAATAACAGAATCTTCCGTCGGTTCTTGGTAGAACCACAATATAATAAATGAAAAGCACCAGTTTGCTTTTGTTCTACAATATTGTGCTGGTGCTTTTCATTTATGACAAGCCTATATTTAATTACCGTTTGAGTCGGACAAGAAGAATATCCGAAAATGCATTCGGTATATTGCAACAGAAATTTCGAATATTTAAGAAGAATCCTTCAGGGTGATACTAATAACCTTACAATGATTGTGACGGCTGCGTGTGTACTGTACAACTTTATTCGGAAAATGGAAGGTTATAGGGTGCCCGAACAGAGGATGGATCAAAAGGAAACTGCTGAGGGATCCGGAAGATCATCAAATCTTCGAAACCTACCTCGAACTGGTGGGAGAGCAACAGATGCTGCATTTGCTGTACAAGAACAACTCAAAAAATTTCTGAATTCTCCACAAGGGACTGTGGAAAGCAAGAACATGGCGCCTTGGCGATATAACGATGACATAAACCAAACATCTGTTTGTAAAATAAAAAGTAAATAAATATCTTTCGGGTATTAAAACTTGTATAGTTTTTATCTTATCTTTGGTTTGTAGATCTGTTGCAATTGTCTTCCAAACTCTGTCTTTGTACTCGATATTCCTGTAGTTTTCACTTCTCTGATCGTAAAGAACAGGAAACTTACGAACTTCTTCTATTAGTCGTTCCACATCCATGTTTTGTACACAGAACAGTCTTGCGCAGTCTCACAGCTCACAAGACAATTCTACCGTCAGGCCGTGCCCGTCACGTAAAAAATTTAACACGGCGAATCCCGCCCGGCCCGGCCCCGGTCCGTTGACGTTCCCCGTGCACGGCCCGGTCAAGTGGGGGCCGCTACATTTGTTCTAATGGTGTATTTCGTTGTCCGGGTGACGGCCGATACTCGGACGTATCTCGGCACGGACACGGTCCGGACATGTGTGTCCCGACCTTTAGCATACAAGTAGAACTTGTTGGCTGCCTGGACACAAATGGTATCCTCGTCTTATTCCGTGTATGACGACGCCACAAATGTTCTCACAGCCGGGATGGTGGCGGACGGTAGCTCCTCATTCTGGATGGCGACGGTGGTCGATTCTTCTGGTTGTCCGTTCACCACCGCAACTGCGACCAGTGCTGTAGAATACCATGAACAATATTACAGATTCCTACTTTTTTTTTACTAGCTGCAGGTGCCACTTTACCATCTAGCACTCTGATACTTCTGTATGTTAATGTGACTGCTAACTTGACAATACGGAGGTATAGTACAACTCAAATGACTCGTGCCACAACTCAGCCACTTGCCAATGTGTCTCCTCTGGATGGTAATGGTACTCTGTTGTCTGGTAGACTCAAAGTTGTACATGAAATCCAATGTAACTGTTATTAGGACAGCTGTAGCAGGAGATTATGGCGTATTTGTGACATTTGTGTAGAATGTTAAAAGATGTTTTGTACCACAACACGAGCCAGCCGCGGTGGTCTAGCGGTTCTGGCGTTGCAGTCCGGAACCGCGGAACTGCTACTGTCGCAGGTTCGAATCCTGCCTCGGGCATGGGTGTGTGTGATGTCCTTAGGTTAGTTAGGTTTAAGTAGTTCTAAGTTCTAGAGGACTTATGACCTAAGATGTTGAGTCCCATAGTGCTCAGAGCCATTTGAACCATTTTTTTGTACCACAACACGAGACTGTTTTCGGTACCTAATTGCTAATATAACTCAACATGTTGCTCTTAACGGAACAAAATGGATACTGGGAAAGATAATGTCAAGGGTTTGACGAGGAAGTGTCACATGCCCACTACTTGGTTCATATGGTTCAAATGGCTCTGATCACTATGGGACTTAACATCTTAGGTCATCAGTCCCCTAAAACTTAGAACTACTTAAACCTAACTAACCTAAAGACATCACATACATCCATGCCCGAGGCAGGATTCGAACTTGCGGCCGTAGCAGTCTCACGGTTCCGGACTGCAGCGCCTAGAACCTCACGGCCACCATGGCCGGCTGCCCACTACTGATCGCAATACGCTTCCTATAAAAGAAAAAGTACTGCATATTTTGAGAGGTTGTAGTTTAGATCAAACCATGTGAAATGTCCAGTACAAGTGGGCTCAAAAACGCTTACCGTAAGACCTTTGAGCAGTAGCGGAAACTGTAAACTGTGTTCATAGTTCTGGGTAAGTGGAGCACATACATTAACCCTAACTCAACCAGTATGCATTGTGAACAGCTGTGAAAACCATTTACATTGTAATATTTTCTCTGTATTTGCCAGAACAATGGGAGCCTCTTATTACAAAAGGTGAATAGCAAACACCATATTGAGCACATCCTTTTGCGAGGACTCACCAATGCAGGTCATATGTAATACCTGATGTCTCATGTGTTTGTCTGCTACTGTCTTTCATGAGTTTATAATCATTTCTTGTAACTATGTATTTATGAATTTTTTCATGAATTAAATTTCATCGAAATATAGATTATGCCGGATGAATAAATAAGAAATAATTATGCAGGTAATTGTACTAAATACGCTGCAAGTGTCAAATAAATTATGTTGAACTAACATAAAGAACGTATTTCAATTAAAAAAACATCCTTGTCGCGAACGCATGCAGTCCTAGAACAGAGGACAGAGATGAGTTGCGAAGCGTCTGTGTGTGGTAGAGACATGTGTGTCGACCTACAAATGTCAAATGGAGATTGTTGTCGAAATTGTGTTATAATATGTATGTGGTATGGCAAAATATATCTACGCCAGGACATGTTTGAACACAGAACATGATTGAAAGAAGATGTAGGAATTAATGAAGACAGCTGTGCGCATAACTTTTATTTAAGCTGTTGACTAACCAGGAAGAGCCTACCACCAATAATGATTGTCGTACTAAGGATCACATCGTATCAGAAGTAAAACATATCAAAGTAGGATATAGCCAGTATTTTCGTAGCTCCGTGACAGGTATGCCAGCGCAACTATAAATTTTTGGGACATTCTTCAGAGCATTCTTCCCAGACCCAGTTCGTTAGCCATCAAGTGTGTACTACTCTCAAACTATAGCTTCCGAGAAAGTCGTAAGTAAAAGAAATAATTGAAAGAAATTCCATCCAGTTAGTGTTACAATTGACATCTTGGGTTGTCGGGTGTTCTGCCGGATATCAGCGTCGTACTTGCACGATATTTCGGTCACATAGCTCGTGACCTTCATCAGGTGCGACCTGAGAGTGTTCCTCGAGGTTTTTTTTTTTTTTTTAGCACATTTCATTCCCTTCCCTTAGGGGGGAGGGCGGGCTTTTCTAGTGCTTGCATTGCACTTTTTAGCCTTAGGCGAGGTTTACAATTTTATTTTATTTTTTATACAATTTAAAGTGCTTGCAGAAAGGTGCTTTACAATTTTTTTGCACTTTGACGTGATCATTAACAATTAACATTTAGTATTACATAATTAACAAATTTATATAATTAACAAGGTTATAATAAAATTAACAAGGTTATATTTTGGTTTAACAAAGAGTATAGTAGAAGACTTTAACAACGAGATATGGTTTGCAAGGTTATGTTTTAGTTCTTAATGTATATAGTACTAGAATTAACATGTTTATAATAATAGAATATGGAAGGGGAAAGGTTAAGGGAGAGATTTGGGGGTGTGACAGTAAGAGATAGAGATTTAAGCATTGGCATTTGGTGAGGTTTGAGGTATAAACATTGACATATGGTGATATATAATTGTGGTTATTTACGTTGAAGTGTGTAATGTTTCTGTGTGTGATTTGTGTGTAATATTTCCGAAATTACGTCTGTGTTCGGTTGTGGAGCAGAGGTGAAGAGAGCATATGAGAAGAGGTTTTGGATGTTAGCCTGTGAGTAGTGTATAATGATGTTACTATTGTTACTTGCATTGTACAATTATTGCTATTTTCTATTTTCATATTTTTTCAGTGGCAGAACAGGATTGAGTAGTTGAAGAGTGTGCCGTCTTGTTTAATTGTGCGAGTGTTGTCGTTTTGTTGCTTGTGTGTGTGTGTTTGTGTGTGTGTGTGTGTGAGAGAGAGAGAGAGAGAGAGAGAGAGTGAGGGAGAGGGAGAAAGAGAGAGAGAGAGAGAGAGAGAGAGAGAGAGAACGGGGGAGAGAGGGTATATGTCTGAGAGAACGGGGGAGAGAGGGTATATGTCTGTCTGTGTTTTATTGTCTGACGTCTAGGTGGGGAGGGGTAGTGGTATGGGTTGTCAGCGGTTCCATAGTTGGGGCTAGGTCTGGGAAGTGGTGTGATGTGTTTTGTGCTACCGTACGCGCTGGGCAGATATACTTGTGTTTGGGGAGTCGTTGAGTACGAGGTCTTGTTGTAATTAGGTTTTCCATGTCAGGTCTTTGCGTTAGTATTCGTTGTCCGTAGTTCGCGCGCAGTTTTGTCAGTCGTGTCTGGAGTGGTTCCACGTTAACTATTTCGTATACGTCATTGCTGGGCGTCCTTGCCGGGAGTTTCGCAAGGTTGCGGAGCAGTCGTCGTTCTGTACTATAAAGTCTGTCTGCTACCGTGTGCGGAATTCCTCCCAGCGGGGCGCTGGTGTATTGTAGGACAGGTCTGATAAAAGTTTTGTAAGTGTGCATGGCTGTTTCCATGCTGCAGCCACGGACGCGTCCTTGTACTTGTCATATCAGTCCTTGGCGTTTTCTAGTCTTGTCGAGAAGGTAGTTCAGGTGAGTCATCCAGTTCATGTGTTTGTCTAGGAATACACCAAGGTACCTGGCCGTGTTGACAAGTCTGAGTGGCGTGTTCCAGAGTGTTAATTGTATGTCGTTGTCGTTTTGCTGTCTCTTTTTGGTCAGGTTTCTGTGTCGAAGGAGTACTGTTTGTGTCTTTGCTGGGTTTGGTCTTATTCTCCACTTTTCCATCCAGTCTTCGAGTCGTTTTAGGTATGCGTCCGTCTTCCTCTGTATAGTTGTTGTCCTGAGTGATGTACACCAGTAAGCTGTGTCGTCTGCGTATAGGGCTATTGTTTCGTCTGGGGATTGAGTGGTCGGTATATCTGCTGTGTACAGCGCGTACAGCAGCGGAGACAGGATGCCGCCCTGCGGCACTCCTGCTTGTGGGGTGAAAGGTTGGGAAGAGGTGTTGTGTACGTGTATCCTGCATACTCGGTCGGTGAGGTATGCCTTTATGAGCCGGACCATTTTGACAGGGATCCCTATCTCGCACAGCTTGTAGAGGAGTCCGTCATGCCATAGCTTGTCGAACGCCCTTTCAATATCCAGGAATACTGCGAGGGTGCAGTGTCCATTGTTGAAGCCCTGCGTGACTCCGTTCACGAGTTTGAACAGTGGATCATTCGTGGAGTGCTTACTGCGGAAGCCTGCTTGGATCAGGGGAAGGAGTTCTTTCTGTTCTACGTATGTCTTGAGTCTGTCTGTGATGATTCTTTCATAGGTTTTTCCCAGTACGTCTAAAAGAGAGATGGGTCTGTAGGATCGTGGGTCTGTTCTTAGTTTGTCTGGTTTAGGGATCATGATCGTCTTGCTTGTTTTCCAGGCAGTTGGGATGGTCTCTGTACTGATGCAATAATTGAATATGAGGGATAGGATAGGAATGAGTGTAAGGAGAGGTGCCTTTTGTAGGTGAATTCGTCGTATGTCGTTTAGGCCTGGCGCTGAGTTCCGTCCCGTTAGTATCGCGTCCGTTATTTCTTTGTCAGTTATCGGTTTAGTTAGGGAATTTTCGTTTTCCGTCTCTACTGTGTGTGTGTTAAGTAGTCGTGGGAGTCGGAGTTCTACCGTTCGTCTGAAAACCTCGTCGAAGTTGTCATGTGGGAAGGAGTATACGTCTTCTAACACGTCTTTGTAGATGTCGGCTTGTTGTTGTGGGTCTGTCGTTGGCTCGTTGTTTGTAATTAGTGTGGTGGTAGTTGTCGCTCTTTGTCCCGTCAGTGTTTTAAATCGTTTCCAAAATTGTCCTCCGTTTCTGTAATTTAGTCTCTCGCATGTTTCTTCCCACTGTCTTTGTCGATGTGTCGAGATGATTTGTTTGACGCGATTGTTCAGTCGGTTCCAGTTGGTCGTAAGTTCGGGTTGTTGGTTCGTCTCATCTCTCTTTGTAGTCGTCTTTTCCGTTGTATTAGGTCGAGAGCTTCTCGGGGATAGTAGGTTTCCAGTTGTCTATGGTGATTTGCGGTATGGCTTCCTCTATTGCGTGTTTAAAAGCTGATTCTATTTTAGTCGTGGCAAGTTCCAGGTCGTGGGGGTCTGTCACGGTCATGGGGATGGATAATTCTTGTTCGAGTACGTCTTTGTACTTATTCCAGTCGGCGTTTGAGTACTGTCGTATAGTTCGTCTGATTGGTGGAGGATTCGGTGGGGCTATTGCATTTGTGGAAAAGAGGATGGGGAGGTGGTCACTTGTTATTGAGTTGCCGACTTCCGCATTGGCTGTTGAGTCACTCATGGTAGGGCTGTATAGGACATGATCGGGAGCTGACGTTCCTTGGTGGCCTATAAAAGTGGGTTGGTAGATGGGGAGGCGGTCTATAGGTTCGGTCGTCAGAAGGTCAAAGAGGATTTGTCCGTTGTGGTTTGTGCTGTGGTCACCAAGTCTCTCGTGTCGCGCATTCAGGTCAGCTAGTAAGATGAATCTGTCTTTCGTCATAAGGTGTCGTATCGCGTGGATCGGGAGAGGGTTATTAGGAGGGTTGTACAAACATGCAATTGTTACGGTCCTTGCGTTGTGGCCCTTTAGTTTGACCATGACGATCTCTGTGTCCCCAAGCTGTGCGGAGGGGAGGGACTTCCGTAGCCGCTATCGTATTGCGCACGTATAGCGCGACGCCGCCTCTACCGTCTCTGTCTCTGTCCTTGTGGAAACAGTTAAACTTCGGTATATTGCACTGCTTCCCATGAGACAGCCACGTTTCGGCGATGCCGGCCACGTGTATGTTGTTGCGCAATAGTGTGTGCGTGAGTAGTGTTCTCCTGTCTTTGACTCCTCTCGCGTTGGCGAAGAGGAGATTTAACTGCTGTTGGTGGTCGGCCATGTTCGTACCGCGACTTGGGTTTTAGTAAATTTTGTTTCTGGAAGTGTGTGGGTGTGGTGTGTTTTGTGTACGTGCGGGTGCGTGTTGCGGTTGGGGCGTTTGTGTGGTGGGTGTCTGGTGTTGTGTAGGTGTTTGTGGGGGTTGGGATGTTTGTGTGGTAGGTGTCTGTGGTTGTGTAGGTGATTGTGGGGTGTGTGCTATGTCCAGTTGTGTTGCCGGACTGACCCTGTCTGCCACCGTTACATGGAGGCAGACTCCTGACTGGGTCGCCTTGATGCTCTTATGTAAGATTTGCTGCGACACCTGGTTCACTGTTTTTACAATTTCTTCTCGCCGGTCCTGGAACAGACTGACGAGTGCTCCAGTGAGGGTTCGGAGGAAGTCATTCTTCAGGACCATTTCCTGCTGAAGTTCTTCTGTAGGTGGGACGGGTGTAGGTTCGTCCATGATTTTAATCGGTGCACGTAGCTCTTCTTTTTCGGCGATTTTAGGTCGTTTGGGGCACTTATAAGATAAAGCCGAGTGGTCGCCTTCACAGTTTGCACACTTCTCCGGGTTTTTAACGTCACACCGGGTAAGTTTGGGGTTGCCTCCGCACTGCGGGCACTTTGCCTGGGCCTTGCAGTTCACTGTGGAGTGATCAAAGCCCAGGCACTGCCCGCATTGCGCTGGCTGCGGTGGAGGAAGTTTGGAGGGTTCCGCCTCCTTTTTTGCGTAATCAATGACAACGCCATTTGTGAGTATGGTATCAATAGTGTCTTGATTACGTGATATTATTCTAAAGTTTCTGGTGGGAGCTTGCCTCTCTCTTGAAGTAATATTCCAAGCCCTCTCTACATCTAAGCCCTGTTCGCGCAGCTGTTGGATAACATCACTAGCCTCTACATCTAATGGCACTTTTTTGATGACCGCGCTGAGGGGTGGTTTTCGAGACCTTTGCATGGGCTGTCTCGGCTCGCGTACTTTTTCAGGGCGCACTGTTACTGAGGACACTATATGGTGTCGGAAGATCCTTTGGAAGTAGTCCTCCCGCCCTCTAGTTGTGGAGTTGATGTAGGCCCTCCCATTTCTTGTAACATTCGGAGACCTAATCTCTAACCTGACCGCGTATTCTACAAATGAGTTTATCTTTGCTGCCATGGATTTCTGTGTGATATCGTGGGGAAGATTCTCCACGACGTAAGTCACCGTGCAGGTGTCGGTCATTGGTGTAGCTGCTTCTGCTCCGCCGTCAGAGTCGCGGGGGGGGCGATCGGGAGTGGGTGGTCCCACCTCGATCTTCTGTGTTCATGATGTGGTCGTGTGTGGTGTGTGTGGTCGCACTAGTGATTGTCCCAGCTCAGTCCCACTTGTTGACACCGTAGGGTAGCTGTGGGCTGATTTGGCCTGACATACACGTACGCGGGTATCGGGGCTGCGCCACCGGCCCTGGTACGGAGATTACCCTAGTCTGGTGGGAGGAGGCAGCAATAGCTGTCGTGCGATGCTGGTGTGTCGACAATTTTGCTTTTCTACCCGCTTGCGCTGGGGGTTTCATCTACGGTCTGGAGTACCAAGCGTTCCCCCTGCGGTCCGCGCCCGCTCTCCACGACCTGTTGGAGCGTTGCCGCTCCGTTTTTCGTCCGCTGCGGCTCTGGATGTTCCCTCTGAGGTCCGCGCCCACCAGTCCCACTTCTGGGTGTTCCATATTCGGTCTGGTAAGCCTGGCAGTCCGTCAGGGGCTCGTTTTCCATCTCCATGTCTGTAGTTCTTCTGTTTGTGTAGTGTTGCAGCTGGCCCTGTTGCTCCTTTACCAATTCCAGAGCCGGATCCCAGGATCTGCTTAGCTGGTACCCTGTGTCACGGTTCATAAGATCGTCAGCCATTTTAATTTCTATCGATTCTCTTATAACACTGTCCCAAAATCTGGGTGTTTGAGATGGAATCTTGGTATCTTCATACTTCATGGCATGATCTAGCTCTAGACAGTGTTCAGCAATGGCTGGCTTAGTCACCTGTCTTAATCTAGTGTGCCTCTGATGTTCTTTGCACCTGATCTCCACAGTTCTTGTCGTCTGGCCAATGTAGGACATGCCACATTGACAAGGTATATTGTAAATCCCTGGTTTTCGTAACCCCAGGTCGTCTTTGACACTCCCCAGCAGTCCTCCGATCTTGTTGGATGGACAGAAAACACACTTGATATTGTGTTTACGGAGGATCCTACTGATTCTGGCAGAAATAGAGCCAGCATAGGGCAGATATGCCACCTTCTTTGCTTTATCTTGGTCTTCTTCAGGAACCTGTGGTACAGTGGCTGGTTGGAGTGCCCTCTCAATTTGTCTGTCCGTGTATCCATTCTTGGAGAAATCTGTTTTGAGACGTTCTATCTCAATAGGTAGATTCTCTTGGTCTGACAGGGCACGTGCTCTGTGGACCAAAGTCTTCAGAACCCCATTCTTTTGTGCAGGGTGGTGACAGCTGCTGGCCTGCAGATATAAATCAGTGTGTGTTGGTTTTCGGTACACACTGTGGCCAATTGATCCATCTGCTTTCCTCTGGACTAGTACATCCAGAAATGGCAGCTGGCCATTCTTCTCCAGTTCCATGGTGAACTTGATATTAGGGTGGCATGAGTTAAGATGTTCAAGAAATTCATTGAACCTGTCCATCCCATGTGGCCAGATCACGAAGGTGTCATCCACATAGCTAAAGAAGCATGTGGGTTTAAATGTGGCTGTCTCCAATGCCCTCTCCTCAAAACTCTCCATAAACATGTTGGCAACCACAGGGGACAGTGGGCTGCCCATAGCTACACCTTCAGTTTGCTCGTAATATTGGTTTCTGTACAGGAAATACGTGGATGTCAGTGTATGACTGAACAAGTCCAACAGAGCACCGTCAAATTTCTCTGCAATAAGTTCTAGTGAGTCCTTCAGTGGGGCCCTGGTGAACAGCGATACCCCATCAAAACTAACCATGATGTCCGAATCTGTGATGTGCAGTTGCTTGAGGCGTTGCAGGAAATCTTCTGAGTTGCGGATGTGGTGAATACGTTTCCCCACATATGGAGACAGGAGACCTTTCTAGTACTTGGCTGTTGTGTACGTAGGTGCCCCAATATTACTGACAATAGGACGTAGGGGCACGCCCTCGCCGGCCGGAGTGGCCGAGCGGTTAAAGGCGCTACAGTCTGGAACCGCACGACCGCTACGCTCGCAGGTTCGAATCCTGCCTCGGGCATAGATGTGTGTGTGATGTCCTTAGGTTAGTTAGGTTTAAGTAGTTCTAAGTTCTAGGGGACTTATGACCACAGCAGTTGAGTCCCATAGTGCTCAGAGCCATTTTTTTGGCACGCCCTCCTTGTGTATTTTAGGCAGACCATACAGTCTAGGTGGCACTGGCGCTTTTTCCCGTAGTTGCCTGATGATCTTATCGGGCATCCCTGTTTCCTTCAAGAGAGCACTAGTCTTCTTGGCCACCTTGTCCGTGGGGTCACACTCCAGAATTCTGTATGCAGGGTCCTCCAGAAGTTGGCGTACTTTCTCATCATAATCCACCCGCTGCAAGATGACAGTGGAGTTCCCTTTGTCTGCTGGCAGTACCACAATGCTGTTGTCTTCCCGTAGTTTCTTGAGTGCAAGCCTCTCCTCGGTTGTGTTGTTCGATTACGGCGGCCTCGCCTTGGTGAGGGCTCCGCAGGTTGTAAGGGGTCCGTAGGCCCTTACTATAAGTTTGCACTCGGGCACAGGTCGATAGGGCAAATAATCGATTGTGTCGTGTCGTGAAAGCGAGTGTAGAGTTGAGTCAGTCCCGTGTGGCGGGCCGAGCTGTGCAGGAGCCAGCAGTTGTTGTAATGCAAGGTTTTACCGACAAAGGGAGTGGCCATCGCCGCGGTTTAACCCCTTTGTGCTAGAATAATACGGGGAAAGTGAAGAAGTATAATTACGAGAGTGATCAGTGGTATTTCAGTGCCGATATTTTGGTTTCGCGTCTACTGCGCCGGCATCATTTTGGATTGCAGTGTTGGATTGCAGTGTTGGATTGCAGTGATTGGATTAGCGTGTGACGATATCGAATAACGGAGAAGCCTGTGCTGAGATTAGCCATAATTAGATGTGTATGACGAAGGCAGTGGCTGTCTCCTTGTTTTTGTGCCTTTGAGACGAATATAGGTTCTTGATTAGTGAAGCTGTGTTGTTGTTCTCCTTGTTACCAGACATTTCATTATTACAGCATTTGAGAAGGACAAAATGCAATGTAACAACTCCGTAGCAGTCCATTCCGATTGCCAGCCCCATTAGGTACATGGTCACATTAATTAATAATTGTTGGTCTGCTATTTGATCGATCAGGACAGGTCGGCGAAATTATAAATCGGAGGTGTTACACCCTAGGCAACCGTGAAAGGACAAGTGGAATTTTCGGACGAATCGTAAAGAACAATAGGCAATTTTACCTTGCTTAACGCGAGAAAATATTTTTCAATTTCGGATGAAGACAGAGTATAAACTTTAAATCGCGACAAGGAACAGTGCATTATTGAACAATACGAAGTAATAGCATCTTACGATTGTGACTAAACTGTTTTTCTTGCCATATTAGATAAGAATAATAGTGTCGATAAACTATGTTATAATGTGCAAACGCGTAAATCCGTACGAAAAACTGTGAAAAGTGAACACTAAAGAAAGACACGTGTGAAAATTACAACAGCAAAACGAACTAAGAATTAGTCACGAAAGCTTTAAAGAAGTGTTTAGTGGTAATATTATTACTGAAATTGCCTTTTGAATAGTGAAAATCGGACAGCTTCATGTGGACCCATAAACTGTTATGCAGCCGACAATATATGTGGCGACGCAATTGTTGAGTGACGTCACACAGACCCGTGTAGCAGCTGCGCCAAAGAGCTTCGATCTGCTAGGTGATTTCACACGTCATCCCAACTACCTGTCCAAGGAATAGGTTAGTCGTAGACGTACTGCACTGGGCAGCGGTCAGCGTGACTTCGAGACACCGAGCGCCAACCCGGCATCTAGTGGCCGTACTACAAACTATGCCTGCCTGCAGCACCATGGAGTGGCTTGCTGAGAACTGCGACGTCTCGCCACGGATCTTCAGCGTGACTTCGAGACACCAAGCGCCAATCCGGCATCTAGCTGCCGTACTACAAACTACGCCTGCCTGCAGCGCCACGGAGCGGCCGGCTGAGAACTACGACGACTCGCCACAGATCATTAGCGCGACTTCACGCGGCTCCAGCGGCAGTACAGCGCCACACCCACTTCAAACGTCAAACGTCGTGACTCGTGGTAACGTCAGTTGGTGAGTGAAGACGACTGGTTGGCATAACGTTAAATTGCAGTGTGAAGTCTTCGCGGTAAATAAACAATTTTTAACTGAGTTTTACATTAGGAAAAGTGCCCAATTATAGTAATTTCCGAAAAGTTTGCGAGACATACTCTGAAATATAGCATACTTATTGATGCATACTGCGCAGTCTAAATGGTGATTATACAGATATGCTCATTGTTTTTGGGGGTTTTACATTTATAGATTTGATGAAGGGTGTGATTTATCTTATTTAAAACATTTTGCATAAACTGTGTATGTGAAAATTGCTATTTGAAATTATTAGGTTTTGAGAGTTGTTATGTTCAGTATTCATACGTATTGTATCAATTTTGGGGATTAATTGAAAATACTGCAGGTACTGTTTGATTAGTTTCATGGTTATTAGGAGTGTTTTGGGTTACTACAGGTTATTTTATATTACTTGCCTGTGCATTAAAAATAAACCAAACATGTCTACTGAAGATAAGCAGGTTTGTGAGGCAGTAGTTGAAAGGAAAGGGATAGGACAGGAAGACAGAGATGATTCAGGAATCAGTGGTTATGGATTGTCATTAGATAGCCCATTAGCACATTCAACTAGTTTTCCCGAGACACCGGGACAAACGACGAGAAATAAGTCGGTTTCAGAGGGTGCCAATATGTGGTCGATGTTGGCAGACTTGATAAAGGAGACCAAGGAATCATTAGAGAAAGGTTTACAAGGGATCGAAACATCGCAAATGAAGATGGAAGGTAATGTGAAGAAGGAAATGCAGGAGTTACGAGAACAATTGAAGATGGACATCAACGAGAGAGAGAGTAAGCTACAGAAGAGCATAGACCAAGTCCAGGGAGACGTGGAGAAGATGGAAGGAAAGTTAACAAAAAAGATAGAAGACGATATTGAAGAAACTAAAGCCGAATTGGGAGAAAGGATCACTGAAGTGGAAACAAATTGCAATTATCGAATCACCAAGGTGACGCAGATGCAGACACAATGCAATGATGCGGCTATGGGAATAGGAGATAGGCAAAACCAAATGGCTGTCAATCTGAGGAATGCGATAGCCGAGCAACGAGAAGAGGATAACAAGAGGGTGGCGATGGAGGTCAGGCAATTGCAACAGGGAATGCAACAATTGGAGAGCAAGACAGAAGAGATTAATAGACGAATTAGCGATACCACTTTAACCGTTGGGGAAGGTAGAGTTGTTACCTTGATGGGCAGTGAGAATCGGTATGTCCAAAATAATACAGGGCCGAAGTTTAAACCGAAAGGAGGGTTACACCCAATGATATTTATGAAATGGTTAAAAGGAGTTTTCCCAGCACATTTTGAAGACTCGGACAAGATTCAATTTGCAATAGATAGGATGGAAGGTGAGGCCTTCACTTGGGGAGTCAGGAAGAAGGAAGGGACTACTAGTTATGATCAGTTTGAAGGAGAATTCTTGAAGAAATACTGGTCCAAAAGTCATCAGTGTGCAGCAATTGAGGACCTACTACACCGCAAGTCACTTAGTACATGGAGAGGAACGTTGAGAGAGTTTGCCGAACATTTGTGGGAATTGAACGAGACCTTGGAACAACCCCTGAGTGATGACGTAATGATATCTGCGATAAAAAGAAGATTGAGCCGGAAAATGCAAGAAACTGCATCCGGGAGCCTAATTAAAGATAGGGAGGCCTTGATGGAGATACTGGAACAATTGAAATCTGATCAATCACAGGAAAACAAGCAAGCTAATGATCAAAACCGAGAGGGAAGTAATGACCCAAGGAATCATTTTAATCATTCGTCTGATTATAGAGGAAGAGGTGGAGGGACCAGAAAACTGAATGACACTCCAGGTGAGATCCCGTCAAGAGTGAGAGCTGTCAGGACCCGAATAAACCTACTAAGGTATATTTAGGACATTTAGTTGTTAAATGGACATTTGAAAAAGGGGAATGTTTATTTTCATTTTATTTTCTGATGTGTTATAACTAGAGCTTCATAGTTCATATCAACGATTACCTGAGAATGGGTGTAAAACCTGTAATAACTAATTTGTAGTATAATAATTCACATGTCATGTGTTCACGTAATAATTTTTGATTGTATGTTGCCAGTTACATTCAATATGGACTATAGATGATTATTGCTGCTTGATGATAAAAAATTGTAATTTGGACAATGCCATGTTTATGAGATGTAATAACCTTTTGTAGAATATTATTGTGGAGGCAGCCCACTACCGGAGGCGAGGGATTATTTGGTGAATTGTAATTTCATTAATTAATTTACACTGTGTGTTTTGTTCAGATGTAGTAATGTCAAATTCCCTTGTCGATTCTTTTACGCCGGAGGCTCCAAAGAAGATTTCGAGGGCGGGGATGTAAGGGGTCCGTAGGCCCTTACTATAAGTTTGCACTCGGCACAGGTCGTTAGGGCAAATAATCGATTGTGTCCTGTCGCGAGAGCGAGTGTAGAGTTGAGTCAGTCCCGTGTGGTGGGCCGAGCTGTGCAGGAGCCAGCAGTTCTTGTAATGCAAGGTTTTACCGACAAAGGGAGTGGCCATCGCCACGGTTTAACCCCTTTGTGCTAGAATAATACGGGGAAAGTGAAGAAGTATAATTACGAGAGTGATCAGTGGTATTTCAGTGCTGATATTTTGGTTTCGCGTCTACCGCGCTGGCATCATTTTGGATTGCAGTGTTGGATTGCAGTGTTGGATTGCAGTGATTGGATTAGCATGTGACGATATTGAATAATGGAGAAGCCTGTGCTGAGATTAGCCGTAATTAGATGTGTACGACGAAGGCAGTGGCTGTCTCCTTGTTTTTGTGCCTTTGAGACGAATATAGGTTCTTGATTAGTGAAGCTGTGTTGTTGTTCTCCTTGTTACCAGACATTTCATTATTACAACATTTGAGAAGGACAAAATGGAATGTAACAACTCCGTAGCAGTCCATTCCGATTGCCAGCCCCATTAGGTACACGGTCACATTAATTAATAATTATTGGGCTGCTATTTGATCGATCAGAACAGGTCGGCGAAATTATAAATTGGGGGTGTTACAAGGTCTCTCGGCGGACTTCCTCTGCCACATTAGGTGGAAATGTGGCTGCAACTTGCTCTACTGCTCTGACGAAACCTGAAATGGGTACGTTTCTGGGGGTTGTAGCAAAGTTGAGACCCTTGCTGAGTACCTTAAAGGTACTCAAGTACTCAAGTACAGGAACTGTGGAGATCAGGTGCAAAGAACATCAGAGGCACACTAGATTAAGACAGGTGACTAAGTCAGCCATTGCTGAACACTGTGTAGAACTAGATCATGCCATGAAGTATGAAGATACCAAGATTCTAGCACAGACACCCCGATTTTGGGACAGTGTTATAAGAGAATCGATGAAAATTAAAATGGCTGACAATCTTATGAACCGCGACACAGGGTACCAGCTAAGCAGATCCTGGGATCCGGCTCTGGAATTGGTAAAGGAGCAACGGGGCCAGCTGCAACACTACACAAACAGAAGAATCAGAGACATGGAGATAGAAAACGAGCCCCTGACGGACTGCCAGGCTTACCAGACCAAATATGGAACACCCAGAAGTGGGACTGGTGGGCGCGGACCGCAGAGGGAACATCCACAGCCGCAGCGGACGAAAACCGGAGCGGCAACAATCCAACAGGTCGTGGTGAGCGGGCGCGGACCTCAGGTGGAACGCTTGGTACCCCAGACCGTAGATGAAAGCGGGTTTGGTGGGCGCGGACCGCAGAGGGAACACCTAGAACCGCAGCGGACGGAAAACGGAGCAGCAACGCTCCAGCAGGTCGCAGGGAATGGGCGCGGACCACAGAGGAAGCGCCTGCAGCCGTTGGTGGAGGGTGTAATGGTCGCCTGGTCGTAGATATAGCTAATTGCTATAATCGCACTATTTCACTCCCATTTACGGAGCTTGTTAGCACTTGATGTTAGGTTGGCGCCATTAAAATGCATTGTGTTGTGGTAATCACTGCTACTTGCTGGATCGCTGCTGTGTCTCGATGCTGATGCTGGCTCTAAATCTGGTTGTCTAGGGTTAAAAACATGAGGTCCCGTGTTTTTTATGTGCTTTTGATGATAAAGAACGAGCGAAACCAACAAATATGTAAACTTCAAATATTTATTACTCTGGTGCCCATCTTAATTCCTCTGTCCACCAAAGACCATGACACAACACAACTTCCTTTACATGTTCTTTGCATTGTTTATCCACCTCAAACAATAACACACAAACACACTGTACCAAAGTGACATTCCGACTGCCCCCCGACCCTTCTGGCAGCTTGTATTTATAACATTGTCAAAGAACTACTACAAAGAGATATAGTTTATAAGTCACATGTACATCTGTTATCATAATTTGTGCAGAAAAGTTATTAATTTGCATCGAGTGACGTAATTTAACATGTTATTAAAATGACAGACAGATTTGTTGACTTGACAGAATAATTCTTTGTTACAAAAAGACCGTTTTTTAGAAGTTTGTCAATTGACTTCTCTAATTTGCATAAATAAGTAAATAACATGAATTATTAAGAATTACATTGGTTTTCGTCTAAAATAGAATTGCTTACGTGAATACTGAGTGAAAATGCTCCTAGTGAACAAATAGGTTTCACTGGGTGATTTTTATTTAAGGAGATCCAAAATACCTAAGTTGGCCACTATTTTTCGTACTTTATATTAATTATTTAAGATGAACTTAGTGTTTTTACATGATGAAATTTGCTGTATCAGTGATCAAGTGATATTAACTTTTGTGTAGGTCAGTTACTCAGTATAATTTAATGGGTTGACTGTTTATGCAGACATGTTATGCAATCATTGTTAACATACACAATAACTTTTCTATAATCATAAATACTCATTAAACTGGTTGAATTTGGAGGGTATCGCATACTTCGATACAGTAAAGCCTTTAATATGTTCCGTTACAATACCCCCCCCCCTCGGGTAATATCATTTACAGAACGTTAATGATATTAGCCGACTAGGACAAATGTGTCAAATTGTTAAAATTTGGAAAAGTACCACTTTAATAATTTTTTTTGTTTTACTATGCATAACGTGTATGTATGCAATGACCGTTACACCGTTTTAAAATGACTTTTTCCTGCAAATATTTTAGTTGTGTTGTTTCAAATGCACTTTGTGTTATGGCTCTCAGTATGCCAGCATAATAAAAATATTTAGTAAAATATGAAAGTAAAAAAAAATGTTAGTCATTGCTCCCAGTGAGCCACATGGAAAATGATCAAAAACAGACACAAATATATCACATGTGATTTTAAGATATATAACAAATATATGTAAATTATTTCAAAGTCAGTTCTCATTGAGTCACAGATTAATCAAGATAATAGAAGGAACATAAATATATTACATAGATGGACAGGTCATATGTCCATAGGAAAATATTGCAACTGTCTGCTCTCTTTGAGCCACATAATGGAATGAAAACAAAGAGCATAATTATAAGTATGGACATGATATATAAACACAAACCCTAGAGAAGTCACATGTATGAATATAATATGCATTTGGAAAAAAAAGGAATTATTTAAAAAACTTGTCTCCCATTGAGACACATAGTCAAGACAGTACAAGAACATATTAATACTAAAATTGGACACTTAAATTGGTCACAACATAACACAACCATCAAACTTGGTGAACATCTGATTAGCTGTAGAAAATTGTACACAAATCTTATGCCTAAGAACACAATAGTCACAAAATGATGGGTCTTGTACAACAATTTTTACTTTGTCTTTTATTTGGTGCAAGTATGTCCCATATTCAACAATACAAAAGGAAAGTAATAAATGTTTGTCACCTTCTTTCCTGTTGCAAGTAAAGAAGGTGTCTCAAAATTTAATATTCAATAGTGACAATAAAAATATATAAACATTCTCTCAGAGATCTGGAACTTTTCCAGGGTCTGTAGGATGAGTGGTAGTTGCTATTTGATACACCCAGTAAAAATCTTTGCTGATAACATGCTTTGTGGAAAATGGGTAAGTAACTGTATTCAAACAGGGAAATGTGCTTACTCATGTTTATATGGTTTCAATTCAGTGATGTTTCTTAATCCAAATAACCTTCTTGATCTGGGAAAGATAAGTCTATACGCATTAGGATGTGGGCTTTCTTTTGTTTCAAATGGACAAATGTCAATGTTTACTTTAACATATGGACAACCTAGCTCAACATCTTTGCCTATTTCAGTATTTTCAAACAATAGATCATTTTCAATTTCTTTAGTTCCTAAGTCTAATGTCTCTTTCCTACACTTAGACACATCCCTCTCTGTTTGCAAAGCATTGACATTTAAACATAAACCTTTGTTTTCATCAGTTCTTTTTAACACTGTGTTGTCACTTAACAAACTACTGTTTTCACCCCCTTTTTTATAAAGTCCACTACGGATTCTTGTCCACCATGTAGGATACAAGGTTGCACTTACCTTTGCTAATTCTTTCCAAAAGGCATCTTTGTTTATACGGTTTCCATAGTTGTTCCACAAAACTTCTAAAAACTTTTCCCCTTTTTCTTGAAAACACACATTTACATTCCATCCCTTTATATTTTCTTTAATATTATTATTATTACCATTCTCATAGATTAGTGTTTCATAGCTCCCAATAGGCAATAGCTTGTCCTCAGATACACATTCCCTAGTCTGCATTTCACTTAAATTAACCTCATTATTACCCATGTTTTTCACATCACTTACCTTTACCACATAATCACTTTTCAATTCTACAAATACTTTTACTTCTTCCTCCACACTCTCATCAATAACATCACTTGATTTAGGATCATTATTTAAATGTCCCTCTATTACTTCTTCCTCCTCCACCACAACAACCCCATCTTCAGTTTCCCCCCCTATGTATCTGAATCTCAGCAATTGAGTCTTTGTCTCCATTAAACACTTCATCATCCCCCTTCTTATCAAATAAACCACCCAAAATAGATTCTATTTGTGGTGTGTCTGAGTTGTTATTAACACCAGTATCTTTTTCAGACCAACTATGGAACTCTGCAATACCTTCAACTTCTACACTTTCACTAACTACCTCGGGAGGACGACGGTTCAATCCCGTCTCCGGCCATCCTGATTTAGGTTTTCCATGATTTCCCTAAATCGCTTCAGGCAAATGCCGGGATGGTTCCTTTGAAAGGGCACGGCCGATTTCCTTCCCCATCCTTCCCTCACCCGAGCTTGCGCTCCGTCTCTAATGACCTCGTCGTCGACGGGATGTTAAACACTAATCTCCTCCTCCTCCTCCTAACTACCTGTGCTTGAACACTGTTTTTATTAACTGTATCACTTTTACTCATAGTATCCCAAAACCATTTATTAAATTCTAATTTATTCATTCTAACAACATCCGTATTTTCATGGTACTTACTCATTACATTGTATCCTCTCCTTTTCCAGTTTCGGTTATGTGTTGTCCTGTCATAATATTGTCTAGCCCCAAAACTACGGACATCTAGTGGGACTGTCCAACAATTCCCGGCTGGTTCCCTCGGTCTGTCCGTTTGTAGTTGTTGTTTTGTTCACTAGTTTCAACAAACCCCCTTCTATCTTGTTCTCTTCCCCAATACCTATTTCTATCATTCCTGTTATCTCTCCTCCATCCTCCCTCCTGTGTATTGTTTCTGAAATCATTTTCATATCTCCTATCTCCGCTATTTGGAGCATTATTTCCAGAATTTTCAAAGTCTCTCCTCCCATAATAATCTCTATTTACATTCCTGTTCCACCCCCCATACTGGTTATTGCCAGAGCCAAAACTTTGGTTATTTTCTCTTTCCAAGGCCCTATCTAATCTATCTACAAATTTCAGGAACTCTTCCATTGAATCGTCTGGTCCATGGACCAATTCCCACTGCAGTCTCTCTGGTAACCTTCTTTTTAAAACATCAATTTGTGTCATAATATCAAAAGAGTTATTCAAGTGAGCAAGTTTTTTCAATTGATCTCTGCAAAATTTTTGCATTCCCCCTACTTTCCCTCTATACACTGGTCCATTTAGAAATTCTGACTTTAATCTGGCTTGTATGGATTGTGACCAAAATTTGCAAATAAATTTAGCTTCAAACTCTTCAAAAGTATTCCAAGAATCATTATTCTCATTTGCCCAGGATTGGGCCTCCCCTTATAGAAACCGTTTTACTAACTTAATTTTTAGGTTATCTGACATTCCTACAACAAACATATCCTTACATTGGTGAATAAAGTCAATAGGGTGCAGATTTTCACCAGGAAAGCATTTCACTTGGATGTGCCCATACATTGTATTTTGATTGTAAATCGTTCGTTTGGACATCAATGCGTCCTCCAATTGTGTATATTTAGTGTGTATATTTTCTACTTTTGTATCTACATTAGTGGTATACAGGTTGTATTCTTGTTTAAGGTTTTCTGATGTTTTGTCTATTCTCTGATCTAATCTTTTAGCTTCAGTATCTACTCTGTTATAGATGACAGCAATGCTGTCTGTGTTAGCTTGTATGTTTTCATTTAAACTTTCAACTTTAACTTGAAATTCTTTTCTGAAGTGTATCAACTGTTCTCTAGTGTCCTTACTGAGGGTAGTTTTAATTTCCTCACACTTCTCATTGAAATGAGTATTTAATAGATCAAAATCCAAACTTAACTTATCCAGTCTATCTGTGTTTTCTTTAAGTTTCAAACTTACTTGTTCACTTGATTGTTTAAAATGCAAACATACTTGTTCACTGGACTGTTTAAGTTGCGAGCTTATTTGAGTTGCAAACCCTGCTAGCCACTCTGTTAAGTTTAATTGTTCACCATCCCCTGGTTCAATTTTTACATTTCCTACGATCTCATCACTCTCAGGTAGAGACATGTTAACTATTAATTATTTTAAATGACGACAACAATAAAATACCTTGCTATATGTAGCTATGCTATGATGTTGTGATCGGTGTTCCTGTTGGTTTCTTCACTTCTATTCGGTGTTATCGAAGCTGAAGACTTGATTGATGAATTCCATTGACATAATCCAGACGTTAATCTTCCGAGCGGCGTAGTCGCACAAACAGACTTTATTTATTTATTTATTTTTGACATATTTTCACTGTTGCCACACTGCACAAATAAACTTTTTTGGAATGCTAAGCACTTACGAAATTTATCGCTGCACTATTATCATCGATGCACTTAAAGATCCCGGATGAGCCCCCACTTTTGTAATGGTTGCCTGGTCGTAGATATAGCTAATTGCTATAATCGCACTATTTCACTCCCATTTACGGAGCTTGTTAGCACTTGATGTTAGGTTGGCGCCATTAAAATGCATTGTGTTGTGGTAATCACTGCTACTTGCTGGATCGCTGCTGTGTCTCGATGCTGATGCTGGCTCTAAATCTGGTTGTCTAGGGTTAAAAACATGAGGTCCCGTGTTTTTTATGTGCTTTTGATGATAAAGAACGAGCGAAACCAACAAATATGTAAACTTCAAATATTTATTACTCTGGTGCCCATCTTAATTCCTCTGTCCACCAAAGACCATGACACAACACAACTTCCTTTACATGTTCTTTGCATTGTTTATCCACCTCAAACAATAACACACAAACACACTGTACCAAAGTGACATTCCGACTGCCCCCCGACCCTTCTGGCAGCTTGTATTTATAACATTGTCAAAGAACTACTACAAAGAGATATAGTTTATAAGTCACATGTACATCTGTTATCATAATTTGTGCAGAAAAGTTATTAATTTGCATCGAGTGACGTAATTTAACATGTTATTAAAATGACAGACAGATTTGTTGACTTGACAGAATAATTCTTTGTTACAAAAAGGCCGTTTTTTAGAAGTTTGTCAATTGACTTCTCTAATTTGCATAAAGAAGTAAATAACATGAATTATTAAGAATTACATTGGTTTTCGTCTAAAATAGAATTGCTTACGTGAATACTGAGTGAAAATGCTCCTAGTGAACAAATAGGTTTCACTGGGTGATTTTTATTTAAGGAGATCCAAAATACCTAAGTTGGCCACTATTTTTCGTACTTTATATTAATTATTTAAGATGAACTTAGTGTTTTTACATGATGAAATTTGCTGTATCAGTGATCAAGTGATATTAACTTTTGTGTAGGTCAGTTACTCAGTATAATTTAATGGGTTGACTGTTTATGCAGACATGTTATGCAATCATTGTTAACATACACAATAACTTTTCTATAATCATAAATACTCATTAAACTGGTTGAATTTGGAGGGTATCGCATACTTCAGTACAGTAAAGCCTTTAATATGTTCCGTTACAAGGGGGAAGGCCATAGGCATAAATACTGGACCAGGTCCACTCGAGGAACAGTCTCAGGTCGCACCTAATGAAGGTCACGAGCTACGTGACCGAAATATCGTGCAAGTACGACGCTGATATCCGGCAGAACACCCGACAACCCAAGATGTCATTAGATCGCCGGGAAAGCCTGAAGAGTTACAGTGTTACAATTGATTTTCAACAAAACATCATTGTAATTAAAAGCTGTAGTATCTATAGTTGTTAATACATTTTTCCAGAACTACTAGTCAATTCAAATTAGAAGTGATTCAAATGCAACTAATATTTTATTGACAAAAGAATGCTGGCTAACTGATAGTCAAAGAAAGTTTACGATTTTGTGTTGGGTTCTGTAAATGACTTTATTGCATATGTATTAGTAGCATTAGTATTGGCAAATAACAGTTGGCATAAATGACGGTTTCTATGGTATCATTTGCGAAGTAAGCAGTAAAGATTTAAGCTCTGTTCTGGTCACAATTTAACATATTTTCAAACAGACAACTTTAGATTGAGGCACGTAATACAGTACAGTCTATACGGAAAGTTCCTAATCGTTGCAGATTTATAATTAACATTATTGCAGGCTAGATTAACGTCTTCAGTGTTCGTGTTACACATGTTTTAGCAACTAAACTCGAGCGAGTGTATTTCATTAATCTGCCCCATTATCTTTCTTGCCCAATATCTGCGTGATAAACTACTTACCAAATTTAATTTTTGGCTCTTTCTGGAGCTGACGACCTTTCTACTCTGGAATCTAAATTCGTTCAGACGAAATTAGCATACCTAATTACGGCGCACTACATCAAAACTTTATTTATTGCCATTGTTTTACATTTATATCGTTGTTGCACACAGTAAACACTCGTGTGTTAACGATCAGGTCGTAACTACCTGCGCCTTACCAGTAAACGTTGATATGCGGATTACATACCTTGTTTCCATTTACTATGGAACAGCAGCTACGCGTGTCACAAAAACATTTGTTTAGTCCAACAAAACAACAAAATAATGTGATCTCATTTGTTTACTTATTACTTTATTGCATTCTGTGGATGATTCGAGATGGTAAACAGCTTATGTAGACTTGAAGAATTTCGAAGTAGTCAAGATTAACAAGTGCTCATGCCTATTAAGGTGTGCATTTCATAGTCCATGCCCAAAAGAATTTTTTCTTGTTTCCTTCCATACAACCATCTCTCAGTGACCAACTCTTCGCCGAATGTATAAACAGATTTTCAAGATGAGATAACTATCTCAGAAATCATGTAAAAAGAAGGTAACAAAAAAAGTTGAACGAAAATTTATATATCTTGCCAATACTTACCAGCAACAAAGAACAGAGCAGCCTTCATTGTACTCGATAATAAATACTACTGCTGTCGGTCTTACATTTTCATTTATATATGTTTAACCACCCGATGACGTCATAGAATGTTATCGGACTGTTCCTTTCTGATTTACGTTGCAGGAACTGTGTTGCAGCAAAAAGCAGCAGATTGACTTTCCTTGTTTTTGGCAAGCTGCATTATCGCTCACTCTGTCATATTTATTACCAACGTTATTTCAATAACCGTTGTCAAAAAGATGGGTTATCATACTGCACCGTTCACTTCCTTCTCATTCGATGTAGCCGCGCTGGGTAATCGCGCAATGTGAGACGTCTTGTCACAGTCCGTGCGGCTCCCCCCGTCGGCGGTTCGAGTCCTCCATCGGGCATGGGTGTGTGTGTTGTCCATAGCGTAAATTAGTTTAAGCACTGTGTAGGCTTAGGGACCGGACCTCAGTAGTTTGGTCCAATAAGACGTTACGACAAATATCTAAATTTCATTCGATGTCATAGTAAAAAGACGGTTATCCTTCACCCTTCTCTCATTCGGTGTCACTCTAGTAGAGCCGAGAATACAAAAAAACGAGAATCCACGTAAGTTAACTTCAACAACTCACCAACACAGCTGAGTGGATATCTCACACGCATCTTACAGGCAGTACTTGTTAAATGTGCAGTAAGAAGAAAAAGCTCTAGTAAAAAAGTGAGTTCCTACAAATAGCTCATAACGCTTTTTTAAAATTAATATTATATAGTTTATTCACAGGCTCGAAATGAAGATTTTTTTTCTGTCAACGAAACTTCTGATAATGCAGTACGGCTCAAATCCTGAAGAAATGAAATGTATAGATACCACTGATTGTTTATACTATGCACTTTGCGATCTAAACAGCTTTCCATTTTGAAGGTGAGAGCCCTTTACCTAGAGGATAGTACACCTAGCACCTAGGTGCGGTGAAATTTTAAATATATACACTGAAGCGCAAAAGATACTGACGTAGGCATGCGTATTAAAACACAGAGATATCTTCGCAGCAGAATGCGGCGCTGCGGTCAGCAACGCCTGTATAAGACAACAAGTGTCTGGTGCAGTTGTTAGATCGGTTGCTACTGTTAAAATGGCAGGTTATCAAGATTTAAGTGAGTTTGAAAGCGGTGTTATATAGACGGTGGGACACTGCATATACGAGGTAGCGATGAAGTGGGGATTTTCCAGTACGACCATTTCACGAGCGTACTGTGAATATCAGGAATCCGATGAAACATCAAATCCCCGACATTGCGGCGGCAGGAAAACGGAAACTGGAACAATGACTGAAGATAATCTTTCAGCGTGACAGAAGTGCCACACTTCAGTAAATTGCTACGGATTTCAGTGTAGGACCATGAACAGGTATCAGCGTGCTAACCATTCAACGAAACTTCATCGATAAAGGCTTTTGGAGCAGAAGACCCATTCGCATGCCCTTGTGACTGCACGGCACAAAGTTTTACGCTCCGCCTGGGACCGTCAACGTTGACATTGGAAGATTTATGAGTGGAAAGATGATGCCTGGACGGACGAGTCTCGTTTCAAATTCTATGGAGAATATCTCATGAATCCATGGAACCAGCATGACAGCAGGAGCGTTCAAATTGGTGGAGGCTCTGTAATGGTATGGGACGTGGGCAGTTGAAGTGATATGTGAAGTGTGATACGTCTAGAAACGACTCAGTCGGGTGCCACGTACGTAAGCATCCTGTCTGATCACCAGCATCCATTCATGTCCATTGTGCATTCCGAGGGACTTTGGCAATTCTAGCAGGACAATGCGAAACCCCTCACGTCCAGAATTGCTAAGGAATGGCTCCAGCTACACTTTTCTGAGTTTAAACACTTCCGCTGGCCACCAAACTCTCCAGATAGGGATATTATTTAGCATATCTTTGATGCCTTGCCACATGCTGATCAGGAAAGATCTCAATCCCCTGGTACTCTTACTGATTTATGGACAGCCCTGAAGGTTTCATGGTGTCAGTTAAAAATGCAGCAGTACTTCAGACATGCCATGTCGAGTTGAATCACTTCTGTGTGCTCGTGGGGGCTCTCCACAATATTAGGCAGGCGTACCAGTTCTTTGACTCTATATATATATATATATATATATATATATATATATATATATATATATATATATATATATATGTGTGTGTGTGTGTGTGTGTGTGTGTGTGTGAGCTTTCTGTCGGATGGGCATGTTTGATTCTTTTACACAGTCATTTTATCCTGTAACGGGAATGAAACAGAAGATTTCTGTCGACACTAAGCGTCGCATGAAAGTGGAGACGAGTACTACTTGTTTGGACTGATTCCAAGTAAACAATAAAAAACTTAATTGCAAATACCAGCAGAAAATCGGGAGAAATTTCTCCTGACGACTCTTCGGAGATCAGTTATATACACTTTTTAAGTGGCGAATTGATAGAGCGTTCCCGTATTTAATCTAGTGCGACATTCGTTTTAACGATATGTGTTAACAGGGCAGTGAAATCCGAGCTCCGAGCTAAACGGCTTCTCAGCCCAAACCACTGTCATTTCAATTTCAGTGGTATGAATCGGAGGTCAGGAAGTATGTCTGTTATGTTTTCTGATGAAAGCTGGTTATGTATCACTAACAATGATGGCCGCTGAGGGCCTGCAATCTGCGTGAATGCTAAACACCCTGGACCTATTCCGGGAGTCATGGTCATGGGTGCGATTTCGTATGATGGCGGGAGCACTCTCGCGGCTATCCCACGCAGCCTGAATCAAAATTAGTACGTCGATCTGTTGATTCGCACTGCTGTGTTGCTATTATTGAAAAGCATCCCATGGGTGATTTCCAACAAAATAACGCTGGCCTACACAGCACTATTGCAACATAACTTGCTCAACAGAGTGTGGACATGTTGCCTTGGCCTGGTCCATCAACAGATCTGTCTCCAATCGAGCACCATGAGACGACAACTCCAGCTTCATTCACAGCCAGCATTAACCGTCCCTGTACAGACGAACCAAGAGCATAATACCTGTACGTTTGCGTATTCGCATTCAACATTCTGGCTGTTACACCGGTTTTTAATGTACCAGCATTGGCTTATCTCGTGCTTACGTTAACCTGTGATCATACGAATACAGTCACTAGCAAACGTTGTCTAGTCAAATGTATTCCAGAATTTTCGATACTCTACTTTAATGATTTCTGGGGTTGCGATTTTTTTCCTCAGTGTATATTGGATGTTACTCCAATAGTAGATCGCTTATTTGTATATAGTCTGCGGGTCGTGGTCTTGAGGTGGCGTTCTAACTTACCGCGCACGGCGTCGCGGGTTCGATTCCCGGCAGGGTCAGGGATTTTCTCTGCCTCGAGATGACTGGGTGTTGTGTGCCTTTCATCATCATTTCATCCTCATTCACTCGCAAGTCGCCGTAGTGGCGTTAAAGAACTTGTGGAGCAGGCCATACGCTCATTATTATTATTATTACTTTGTATACAGTTTGGAAAAGCACGGATTTTGTTGATCGCTTATATAGTGGTCTTTCCCATTTCATTTATCGACGGAGCGTAGGCGGATTATCGGTCGTATGTATCTCTGCCAGCAGACATGACCATTTTATGCTCAAAGTATTTACGGCGATACATAAAGGGATGACAGACAGAAACAGATTCTGTTCTATCCGTACAGAGGAATGACTAGGTTTCCACGGAAGTTCTGGCGTCATTGACAGAACATTTTCCAGGGGAGACCCGTGCAGGAAGTTTTTGGAATTCACTGACTATTTACACCACCTTTCGTTTATGTATTCTTGACAAAACTCTACCATCTGGTGAGCAAGATGTATGAGACAGGAGAAATACCCTCAGACTTCAAGAAGAATATAATAATTCCAATCCCAAAGAAAGCAGGTGTTGACAGTTGTGAAAATTACCGAACTATCAGTTTCATAACTCACAGCTGCAAAATACTAAAACGAATTCTTTACAGACGAATGGAAAAACTGATTGAAGCCGACCCCGGAGAAGATCAGTTTGGATTCCGTAGAAATGTTGGAACACGTGAGGCAATACTGACCTTATGACTTATTTTAGAAGAAAGATTAAGGAAAGGCAAACCTACGTTTCTAGCATTTGTAGACTTAGAGAAAGCTTTTGACAATGTTGACTGGAATACTCTCTTTCAAATTCTAAAGGTGGCAGGGATTAAATACAGGGAGCGAAAGGCTATTTACAATTTGTACAGAAACCGGATGGCAGTTATAAGAGTCGAGGGACATGAAAGTGAAGCAGTGGTTGGGAAGGGAGTGAGACAGGGTTGTAGCCTCTCCCCGATGTTATTCAGTCCGTATATTCAGGAAGCAGCAAAGGAAACAAAAGAAAAATTCGGAGTAGGTAGTAAAATCCACGGAGAAGAAATAAAAACTTTGAGGTCCGCCGATGATATTGTAATTCTGTCAGAGACAGCAAACGACTTGAAAGAGCAGTCGAACGGAATGGACAGTGTCTTGAAAGGAGGATATAAGATGAACATCAACAAAAGCAAAACGAGGATAATGGAATGTAGTTGAATTAATCCGGGTGATGCTGAGGGAAATAGATTAGAAAATGTGACATTTAAAGTAGTATAGGAGTTTTGCTATTTGGGGAGCAAAATAACTGATGATGCTCGAAGTAGAGAGGATATAAAATGTAGACTGGCAATGGAAAGGAAAGCGTTTTTGAAAAAGAGAAATTTGTTAACTTCGAGTATAGATTTAAGTGTCAGGAAGTCGTTTATGAAAGTATTTGTATGGAGTGTAGCCATGTACGGAAGTGTAAGATGGACGATAAATAGTTTGGACAAGAAGAGAATAGAAGCTTTCGAAATGTGGTGCTACAGAAGAATGCTGAAGATTAGATGGCTAGATCACATAACTAATGAGGAGGTATTGAATGGAACTGGGGAGGAGTCTGTGCAACAACTTGACAAGAAGAAGGGGCCGGTTGGTAGGACATGTTCTGAGGCATCAAGGGATCACCAATTTAGCATTGGAGGGCAGCGTGGAGGGTAAAAATCGTAGAGGGAGACCAAGAGATGAATACGCTAAGCAAATTCAGAAGGATGTAGATTGCAGTAAGTACTGGGAGATGAAGAAGTTTGCACAGGATAGAGTAGCATGGAGAGCTGCAACAAATAGGACGACGTGATAAACAAGTGCTCATGCCTATTAAGGTGTGCATTTCATAGTCCATGTGCAAATGAATTTTATTATTGTTCCCTTCCATATAACCATCTCTCAGAAATGTGTCAGTGACCAATTCTTCGTAGAGTGTATAAACAGATTTTCAAGCAAATTGTTATCTCAGAAATCATGTAAAAACAAGGTAACAAAAAATGTGTGCAGTACTTTAGTACACATTGTGCAAGATTTCTGAGACCAATCAAAAGCGTACACAACAATCGACCAATAATTAAAACTCCATAATTTTATACTTCCATAAATGAGCCAACGAGACAGACCCACTTCAAATTCATACAGGTCCTACTAGTGACATATTTATAGTACATCAGAGACTCATATTATAGCCCATTAAGTGTGTAGTATACAATTACGTTTCGTGAACTGCATTCCCAAGAGGGCTCACAACTCTTTTGTGAATAAATGATATGCAAACATCGAGACCGGAGCCTTTGCAGTACTACCGTTACCTCTGGGCATGCTTCCGTTTGCTCTACAGCCGAGTGTTGTATGCCACACACTAAGCGGACACCGTTTAATCGCATGGATTGCAAAGTAAATAGAAACCTGTGCAAAAAGTCGACTTAAATATCTGCTACATGCTGATGAGGTAGATGAATCTTGAAACTAAACATTCGTTGGTGAGCAACAGTGTGGAACCTGTCGCATTTCAGTTGCAAAACACGCACCCAGGTACATAGAGCTCTGCCTATGTGTACTCCGTATTTTCATATGTATTCTTGGAAACAACGTGGTCCTCGATTTCTCAATCAGCAACACTCCCAACAGAATGTGAACACCTCAGTGAGTAGAAACACTAAACAGAACCGTAAACCTATGCTATATAGTTCTCCTTATCAAGGTTCTCTTAGAGATGGCAACAGAATACGTCCTATAATTCGGATAATGTTAACAGCAATGAAAAGTGAAAAATTATCTTTTCTTGCATCGTTCTATACAAACAAAGATTCTGAGAGTCTTCCTCGTGTACTTAAATTTGTTAACTGACCAAGAGCTGGTCTCTAGCTTAGCGGTAACAAATCAACTGGTAATGAACTTTGAAAGTATTCTGTTAATCGCTACTGGCAATAAAAACGTATTTCAAAAAAATGATTTGTGAAATTTTACATATAAAGGAGCAGACAGAGTACAACTGCTTAAATAATTGGAAGCAGAAGGAGGAGGTATGCATTGCTCCGAAAAGGTTTGACGGCATAGAGAAAATTGAAGCGTTTCAGTTATCTTTCATTATCTTAAGACAAGCTTCATGTGACAGATAGAAACGAGTTTTTTTCCAAACTTCTCTAGAAAGTTTTAATTAGCGTACTCTTTCACGACACAAAGCTGTTAGAAATGCGGAACATTTAGTCTCTCTGTTCATGAATCAGGAAAGATGTCCCTACCACGGTGCATTTACTGCGAAGTTAAGTATCTAATGTGGAGCTGGGAAAGCCTAAGAGAAGAAAATCCAAATCCTTAACGTAACTTATTCTGTAGCGTAGAATATGCTTAACACAGCATAAAACTAATCTCCAGCACTTCATAAGCGTTGACCTTCATTATATCTGCAATGGCGACAAATGCTTCAAATCAAGCAAAGAGGTGTTATCTTGCCATGAACACATATCTGTACAGATACAAAGGTCAAGTTGCATGTGTTAAAAATCCATGTGTAACTCTACACTAAGGCAGGGAACTAGCGAGATTCGTGAGTCCATGGCTACAGCTCTACCCATCCCCTTTCTATCCCGAAAACTAAACACCTCCCCAACAACATCGTCACCATAATGATGGGTGACAGTCAAATTTAAATTGGGGTCTAAATAATGTGGAAGTCAGCTGATCTAAACCATTAACAATCTTCGAAACTTCCAGCAGACTCACTGCAATCACGAAGGGGAAAAGGGTGTCACCCATAACTAACTGGCATTTGGATGACTACAGGACTCAGATAGAAAAATTAAAAGTCCTAGTACATACAAAAACTTTCTGTATATGTCAGCCAGATAGACACATCAAGCCTTTTGCAACCTAATGCCAAACATAACTCTGACGTAGAACAGAAAAAAGTGGAGTCACTGTGGTGTCTTGTGAATTATCAGTCACCACACATCACCCTTAACATTTGGCTACAGACTGTAGCTGTGTACTCCAAATGATAATATAATGACTGTGCACTGTATCCAATTTCCCCATCATAAGCACTCAACACTAAAGAGGACACTTTATTCAAGACCCCCACAGCAACGTTTCTTCAGACTACTTCTCAAGCGTATTGTATCCATTACATAGGTATGTAATACGCTGAAAGAAATTCCGTGGTAAATAGTCTGACAAAATGAAATTGTTCATGGTGGTATCTTTAACGTAATTCACACATTTAAGCCAACTTCATAAACTGTAATGAATAACTTTTGGCAAGAGAAACAGGAAGTCGAAAATTTGTGTCCCGCTTAGTTCCCAAAATTGGAAGCTGTCTGGACTCAAAATTGTGGAACTCATTGAACTTTTTTGTGTAGATAGGCCTCACGAGAAGCCATAGCCATAGCACTATGTCTGATATTTATGTATTGTGAGGGGCATCGCAGGGTTTCCTTTAGTTTTTCACTTTTTTGAGCTTTAAATAATGTTAATCCACAATAACGACCACTTCAGAACAGCTCATGATTGCAACTGAAAAAGAAACGTGATTCGTTCTGGCTTGTTGCTCGTAGCATAACAAGCTTGGGATTGGTGACATTCAACGCATGTCTTAAAATTTCTCGTGTGCACTATTTATACTCATCTGAAACGATTTTGTTTTACAAAATCTTTATGAATAAATAGGTCTTTAGACAATGTTTTTATTTTTTAAATCGTTTTCTAATACAGGTAGGATGGTGTAAGTAAAGTATAACACGCTTCATAAGTACAAAATTCAGAATGATTATAGTTCATATTTTATGACAGTGGATATCAAAAGTTAGAAAATTTTGCATTATGATGGTTGATGGGTGATTCTGCTGACGAAGACGAGGTAACAATGACCCAAGGACCGAATGTAGGCGACGGTTGTCGAATGCTCCAGGACCTTTCGTGAAGGACTGCACCTGGGCAGGTCGGTTGACGCCCGAAACACGAGTACAATGCCTCAGCACAGTTTTTTTGCATCTCAAGCCGGCGTAACCTAGTCGTCCATCGCAATGAGTTTACTTGCAACCGTTGTAGAAAGGTATCAGAAAAATACAATACAGCTTGTATAGGTTGTGCAGAAAGGAATGGCGTTGGTAAAACGCAAGTATTCTTTCAAATAAATACAGTAATAACACAGAATACCTTAAATTAAAACTGGATCCACAGTCATCTGGGGCAGACTCCTTTATGGTGCCACGTAGCGTTCAGTACTCCATGAATTAATTTTATCTCTTCGGTCAGAAACTTTTTCTGGCAACTGTCAAGAGCATCGTTATACTTGGAATAACGCATGACACACACACTTATGTCTTGCAATAGATTTGTTCATTATCAGCTCCCAAGATGGAACACGTTCACATTGGAAAAATACCCTATGTAACAAAGTTACTGGTTACATAGCATGCAAGTCACGTGAAGTTGATACAATAGATATTTTTCCACTGTAAGGATAATCCCTCTTCAAAACTGGCAATGAATAAGTGTATTACAAGGCAGAAAATGTATAACACGCTTTTCTATATGTTCATCCCTTGGAATCAGCAGATGAGCTCAATAGCAGCATTGTAAAGTTAATGTTAACAACATGCAGTGAGTCAATTTTTCTCTGTTTTCTCTACATTTCCAGTACAGTTAAGTCAATAACCACCAGACACATACAGTAGTTCACATCGACAGTCTGGTCGTAGATGTGCTGGCAATGTGATAAGGCAAAACTGGAGTTGAATAATGACCCCCGGAGATTATCCATCCTACTGAGAAACCCCCACCCAAGCCGCTCATTCTTCCTCTCCCAACCTCTAGAAGAAACACATTTCTATTGTCAAGTCCACTTTAGAGTCACTTTTCCCCATTTCTTCCACTTGCCAAATCGTCCAGACTTCCTGTACACCCTTTCACATTCCCCTCTTGTTTCCAATCAGGATATTAGTGGGAAGAAGACTCACTTTGTCCTGATAGAGGGATGTAAGATAGTGTGTTTATTTGTTTGCTTTATTTTGGGGGTGTTTGGTTGTGGTACACAATCCCCAGCTCCTCAACCCTATCCTTACATTTTCCAATCATTTGTGTATCCGTTGCCTCTAATATGAATGCAACACCCTTCCACCACCACATGTGAATAGGCGGTAAATTGGCTGGAGTGGAAGATACTGTCCTTGCTTTTGTTGGAAAATGTGTTCAGTTAACAAGATGTTGGTGATGGACAGAGAGGATTTTAATAAGTGTATTACCTGTAAGCATACAACTGGAGACTACATTGTAAAGCCTTCTACAGAACGAATGGAAGGAACTGATAATGAATGAATATAGTGGGATTACCGTTCAAGAGGATATAGGGCGATAGACTGAGAATGTATTTCGCAACTCATAAAGAATACTGCCTGTGCTAGAACTGCTCGTGTTTTTTTTTTAAATGGTCAGTCAGTTCACAGTGTTTAAGACAGATTTCTCCTTTTCCACTACCACAGTCTGAATTAAGCTGAGGTACTCACCAAGGAGTATGGGCTCAATTGAGGACGCTTGAAACTGATTTTCTCCCAATTTCGTGTGAATATACGTTCACTTTGCTGTGGACTCTAGTCCACAATACTAGTCGAAATTGGCAGGGAAGTCAGAATAATTATCTCCAAACGATCTACAAATGTATATCGCCTAGGGAAGTTGTATACAGACCCATACACACGTGGTAAGATCGGACAGGACATCAAAAAGCCACTTAATTGTAGGAGAGTAGCCTCCTACCGATCTACAATTGTATAGCTACTAAAAAACTTGTACATAGATACATGTTAAGAAGGGATAGAATATCTGACTATCATTGAAGTGTAAGAAGGCCAATACACACTACCACAACTCTTGTAAAATGCTTCACTGCTCTAATTACTTACAAAAATTGTAATAAAAGAACCATCACTTGTAAACAACATGTCATAGTGCAACATATGCGCTAATAGTTGAGAAAAATCGTTGTAATAACACAACTACTACAATAACAGCGTAAAATATATCGCCAGGACAGAGACGATTTAGCTGCATATGTGTTCACCCGAACCATCTTAGAAAAATTTTTATCTCCTTCGTTACTTCCCCTCTCCCATCAACTCCTCCTCCGATAGCTAGATGTAATGGTTTTCAAGCCTGTGCAAGAATTTCCCCGTTGCTGAAGCTACACGAACAAGTTGCAGTGAGACTCTTTACAAATACGTAACGTGTGAATACACAAGCGCAATCCAACACTCGCAGTTCGCACGTCAATCGACCGCAAAGCACCAAGTGCTAAATATATTCATGGTGTTGTAAGGACTGACATTTGAGAATTCAAGAGCAGTTCACACACCACACACAAGGGCTTCTGTCGCTGTACAATCAGCATACTTGCTAGATCGCTATTCAGCTATCCAGAGGACTCTGTGAGCGCAGCCGAGAGGCTTTGACACCAAAATTGCGCCCAACAGCCGACTAGCTGGATTCTCTCTTTGTACCCGTCTGTTGCACAAGATTAAGCACAACTTCCGATCGCATAATGCGTCATGACGACTCTGGCCTTCTGACCACGGCACACTGCATGACAAGCAGGTATATCACGCAATTACACCCTGGGACAGACCCTCCAGGAGGTGCTCTTTTCAAGGAACACTATGGAGAACTGATATTTGAAGATGTCTACATAATGATTCTGTTTGTACTAACACATATTTCACGTAACGACCACAAAGACCAGCTACAAGATACTAACGCTCCCATAGAGGTTTATAGCAATCCTTTTCTCACTCGCTGTTTTTGCAAGTGGAATAGGAATGGAAATGTCTAGCAGTGGTACAAGGATATCCTCTGCTAAGGCTTGCGAAGTATACCGATATAGATGTAAATTTAGCCTACTTATTAAAATGTCAGTCCCACCATTTATAGGCAGACAAACCTCATGCAAGGATGTTGCCCGTTATTTGTCAAGGAAGCAAAAGAACTTCTCCTGCTGATTGTCTCTCTATAAAAACCTTTGGGTTATAATATTCACAACAATGCAGAGTACATGTGGAGTGTACAAAGAAATTAAGAAACTTAGCACCTAAATTTCTTTGCTATCTAAAGATTGTCTATACATATTCCCTGCACATGTCCTACACTGCTTTTTCACAGTTCTACGATTACTGTGCTAGAGATACGAAAGTGTAAGGGTGTCAGAATCATTGGTGGCGGCGTAGTGTTCCGTGAGAGAAATGTTACTTTTCTTCAATTTGTGCATAACTCCATAATACGAATCTAGCAGTATCACAGAGCTTCCATTAAACTGTTGCACGAAAACTGCAGTGTCGCACACCATACGCTGATCAGCTAGAATATTATGACCACCTAGTTAATAGCCAGCTCTATCATGGATAACAATTGTTACGTTTCATGGCATGGAAGCAGTAAGGCGTTTGTAGGTAAATGGATAGAGTTAGCACCACTTCTGTGCATACAAGTCACATAATTCCTGCAAATTCTGGTGATGGAGGCAATGAGCTCTGACGCCATGTTCAGTCACGTCCCAGACTTGTACGATTGGGTTCAGACCTGGCAAGTCGGTGGGCCAGCACTTCAACTTTATCTCGCCACAGCGACCCTGAAACCACTCCATCACACTCCTAACCTTGTGACATGGCGTTTTATCTTGTTGAAGTGTGCCACTGCTGTTGTAAAACATGATCGTCATGAAGGACTGTACATGGTCAGCAACCAGTGTGGTTACTCCTAGGCCATCATTGTGCCTTGCACGAACTCCACTGAACCCATGGATGCCCACGTGAATGTTTCCCAGCATAATGGAGCCGACACGGCTGGTCTCCAGCCCACAGTACAAATGTCAACGAGCTGGTACTCTCGAAGACGACAGATTCGTGTACTTCCATCAACATGATGAATGGTATCGGGATTCTTCAGACCAAGCAACCATCTGCCACTGCACCAGCGTCAAGTGCCGATGGTCAACTGCCCATTTCAGTTGTAGACGCTGATGTAGTGGTGTTAACTCTGGAACATGCTTGAGTTGTTGGCTGCAGAGGTCCATAGTTTGGAGCTTGTCTACAAGATCGCCAATCTAGGAGATTTCGTGTTCCTTTAACTTTAGCATGCTTTTTTCGTTGTTTCTGCAACCTGGTTCTAATTCGTTTTATGTACCAAGCGTTATCAGCACAATAATTGTTGATACCACTAATTTGAGAAGTGGTACTGAAAAGTTATTCAGGCAACTCTTTACTTAAATTAGCTTTCATTTCATTTAACTTTGACCTCACTGATTCCTCTGAAGTTCCTCTCTCAGATGACAGATCAGAAGAAGACCTCTGCATAACAAGCTGTAATTCTTAATATAGTTTTTCATTCATCTGAGTGCCCATATGCAAAATCAACTTTTAAAATTGTTGTGAATAACTTTCCCTCTGCGTGTGAAACTGTTTCTTTAACTTATAACTTTCCCTCTACGGTTCAAACTCTTACTTTAACATAACGTCTTTTCCAGAAGTGAACTTATCGGCTTTTCCATTTATCTCCTGAACATATCCTTTTATATAACTTATTCCACCTGTTAATTTTCGTATGGCCTTGGTATTGCCATGGTATTCAAAAATCGTTTTCACCATTGCCTTTAAACTTCGACATATTGCCGTAAATAGGTACTGAGTATGGCTAGCCAATTTATTCACTCTCAGCCTTTGACCCCAATTAACGCCACTGAAGAGACAATAATTTTGCCAGCCGCATCAACGAATTCGCTAGCTTCAAGGTATGATTCTACCTGATTATGTTTTTCAGATTAAATTTTTTTATGGTTTCTATTTTTACCATAATACGGAGATGACTATAATTGCATGGGTAAATTACGTATATTAGTGTAATAACAGCACACAAACGATATTAATTAAAAATGGGCGCCTTTCAGTTAGAAGTTCAAACAATGTAACAGCGCTGTACCATGTTGCATGTTCGCTACACATAGTCAGCTAACTTGCACAACATAACTACGTAACAGTAGCAATTAATTCACAAATAACTAAAATAATGCAAGTTTGAAGGAAAATGGGCTGTCAACGATTAATTATATAACTAATTATATGCATAAATTAAGTAAATAAGTAATATTGTCCTTACCTCGAACGTTGTGACGTAAAGAAACATACATAATTTCAAAACATTATAACATCTTTTTCTTCGACTTCAGTCCGTTTCCGTCAATTTTTTAGAGTTTTCGTTCAGTACAAGAAACAGAGAAAAACAAGTTTTAATAACGTAATGACAATCAAAATTCTTACACATAGTATTTATAAATTGTGCTGTAAGACGGTCAACAGTGTAATGTATCACCTCTCTTCCCCCGCATGGGTTTTGTTACTTTAAGATTGTTCATTAGACTAAAAAGTTATTAAGAAAAGCGTACATCACACTGCGAATAAGAAAAGAGAACATGTAATCATAAAATTTAGGAAGAAGATGTTGATTCTTTCACTTTTTTCTTACTGTCTAATAGATCCTATAAGATATTGCAAGCTTGATTTCATTTTCATAAACAATTAGCAGCAGACCAAGAAGTAGTCGTTGGAATGAAGAGAGTTTGATGACAACATGTCGTCTTGGTGTTAACTGACAAAGTAAACTGATAGTTTTTGTAATAATAACGAGACTTCGTTTACAAACATAGATTGCAGTTTCAGCTTACTATGTTGAGTTCAGAATACGATAGAGCGCTTACTGCGTCCGATCGTCATGTTACTAAACTGGCTGCTTCAGTCTGAACTGAACGCAGGATTATGCACTATACTGCAAAGTAAATAGGAAATAAATCAGATAGAATTACTGTGTCACAGTATAACTCAAGTTACAGGAATGATACAACCCTCTGGCAGCAAGGAAGAAAGAAATCACTATAATTTATTACTTTAGCAAAAAAAATATCAGAATGTTTTTCTCAGGCAAAGTGTGTACAACGATGACGTTTATCATCACCGATTTTACTGTTAGGTTAAATAATTTGCTGCAGATGGTAACAGAAAAAGAAATTAAGGGACAAACCTTACAAGAGCTTACTACCGAAATTACCTGACGAGATTGCAGGAGATTCTCAAGACAAAACTTCGCAGGGTGGATTTATATAGGTATCTTCTTTTAGTTAATACAACTTCGCTCTCCTCTGGTAAAATCCTGATACGGTAAGCAGTGTCATGTTTCTCTTCGTTCGGATGAAGAAACCGTTTTGCTGCAGGCATTTCCAGAGAGACGACGAGAGGATTTTCGAGGTATTACCGTTTCATGAACAGTCAAAATGCAGACTTCTACAATCATACATCCTAGGGCACACTGTGTCGCATTGATGGACGCAGATGTAGAGGACGAACACAAAGTTCGAAATCGCAGCATGACTTTTCCTCTTTTTGTAGCGAGGGGTTGCCGCGCGGTCTTAGGAGTCTTGTCACGGTCCATGCGGCTCCACCCGTCGGAGATCGTGTCCTCCATCGGGCATGGGTGTGTGTGTGTTACCCACAGCGTAAGTTAGTTTAAGTTAATAGTGTGTGGGCTTAGGGACCGATGACCTCAGCAGTTTGGTCCCATAAGACCTTACTACAAATTTCCAATTTTCGAATTTGTAACTGATAATTGTACTGTCGTAGTTGCTGTATTCTGCAAGGAAACCAATAAATATCAGGACAGTTCAATTGCTGTAATACAGGCTATGTGCTATTTGTAAGAGTATATGTGGATGCTCTGTTACAGTAAGAAAATATTCCTGTCTTTGTGCCAGTACAGACAGAAAGAAGTATGCTAGCAAATGAATGGACGACAGAAGTAGCGTTATATAGTAAGAAATGATATCAAGTGGAAGTTTTGATTTCACACATTTTAGATACAGTACATATTCATTCCAAAGACGTATTATAAATACTGTTAGCATCCTGTCTCCAGACTGTTACCTTCACAAATGCCATTATAATATTCGATGTTGCAGACAACGACACATGTACTTTCACCGTTCCCAACTGGCGGACGGCGTGTCTGAGTGAGACAGTGTGGTCTCGTAGACAGTGAGTCTCTTGGGTCTGTTTCGTAAAGTAGGTCGGTGACGTTGTGTTGTGGTAAACGGTTGTGCAAACATCAAGTACAATTGATATCAGGCTCTCCTCAACATTCGGAAACGGTGTAAGGATCACGAGAATCTATTTTAATGTTTTGAGCTGCAAGGCTTTGTAGTCGTGAATTTCAATACACTTTGAGAACTTTACAACGAATTTTTCATCCTGAAGTGTTACGCTCGTGGCTTTGTGAATTCAGTGGTCTACAGTGCACGGTACAGAATCAGTCTGTTATTTATCCATTGGAATATTTGTGCGTTTGTGTACGTCACATGTCCATTCAATGAGCACAATAACGCTTTCGGTGCGACTATAAGATTATATAATAAAATATTTTCAAATCATTGGAATTTCCTTCCTGTTATGTTCTAGTGTTAACGATTTTACACCGAGCTGTTCTTTGTTACTAGTAGCAATTCATTCCACTTTGATTCAGAAATGATGTTCATGTCGCTGAATTCTTTCTGCGATCCACAATACGCTAATCGTACTGTAAGCAATCATCTCTGTTCTTCTCAGCACACCAGGGCACAATATAATTCAGTTGTTGTTAATGTCGGTGAAGCACCGGTTTATGTTTTCATATAAAGTCTTGTATTGTAAACTACGATAACAATCTGAATAAAACCTGCCTCTTACACAAAGCTGAGCTATAGCCGCAGTTACATACATGTACTTCAAGTAAATTCAGATGTTTATTGCAACTTGTCCGTCCTGTGCATATCAATAATTCGTTACCGTGTCCATTATAAATGCGTTGCGCAAAGTGAGTCCCTCTTGTATCAGGTCATGTTTAATTAATGATTAATTGAGGCCATGCTAGGACATAAATTCGTAGGTCTAAGCTTTCTATAAGAGTTTTAGAAGACGACACTTATACTGTTTAGCAAGTCATCGACTTATCTCTCATATGAGATAATCAAACAAGCCCTAGGCAATGAACGTTTGCCCAGACTGTATTTTCCACGAATTAGAATGAAAATAACTCCAATACTTGGCTTCTGAGCGACCGGGTGTTGAGAAGGTTTGCATTTTTCACTACTGGACAACGCTTTGGTACACTTTGACGTCTCGTGATATTTGTTCTAAGTCAACTCTGCTGGACAGTTAGTTGGATGTCTTACAAACTGCCCACACTACATAGCAGAGAATGAAAACCGAAGGAAAAAAGCTACCCTTCCTGGGAGTGAATGAAATTTTCTTTTTTAAAATATGTCTTCCGTCGTTTTAGATCACTAAGACCTAGGAGTAGAGATTTTCGCTAGAAATCAAAGAATCTTTGGTCCTGGTTTCGAACCCAGTCAGTGAGTAAAATTTTGAAGAAAGTCATCAGCAGAGACGGCCAAAGATTTCCAGTATAAAAGTCAGCCTCGTTGTGCCAAAAGCATTATCAAAAGTGAGAGGAGGAGAAAACTGAGATCTGGGCAACCTCTTGCCTTTTGGGTGGAAACTGTCCCTAAAAGGTTGAAGAATCAGAGATGAACAACGGCATGAGGATGGAGAAGCCAATAGAAACGACTATGTTATGTATGTCCACAAAACACGTCGCCTTTAATTCAAGGAGTGTCATGATGATCTCTCCATCGGCAAGACATTCTAGAGCAGTCGCTTCTGAGACGGAGCGTGGAATATCAGAAGTTTGAACATGGGAAATAGAAAGCTTCATTCTAGTTACAGTGAAGATAAGTGAAGAGAATTGCAAACACGAGAATAGTGTCATTTCAGCGGCAGCCGAAAACGTTATCATGGTAATAGGTTTCATCATGAACAGAATAACTGTTCTCATCAGAATCAATAGTAATTCAGTGCCAACAAAAATATTTCTGGTGTATATGACACCATCGCAAGGAGAAGAAGGAGAGACAGTAAAAGTATATGAGGACTTTGAACAGGTAAACCAGTATATAAAGGGAAATGAAAATGTAACAGTCATGGAGGGCAGGACCGCTGTAGTAGGGAAGGAAAGACAAGAAAGAGTTAAAGCAGAATATGGGTGTGGTAGTAGGAACGTGTCAAGCCCGTCTGACTTCGGCAATCAATATCAGTTTGTAATAGCTAATACCCTGCTCAAGAATCACAAGCGGATTGACCCTAGTTGAATTACTCACGGTAATGTGAGAAGCTCCAAAAATCAGGTATTAGACTCGAAGTGTACACTGTAGCAGATATACATTCAGACTGTAATTTAATAATGGTGGATAGCGCATTGTACTTTAACTGTATTGGTTGCAGAAATCGAGGTTGAAACAAGTGGGCTACTGAAGTAGTGAGGAATGGTGTGCGTTTGGAGTCAGTGAGTAATGTATAGTTCTAAAATTGGCAAACGCGGAAGTAGCACAAACATAGATACAAACAAGGGAACTGTAAAGATACCGTAGGTAAGAGAAAAAATACTTCAACTGATCAACGGAACAACAAAGTACAAAAATGATCTGGGAATGGGCAGACTATAGTAATATTACTGACTTAGCAATGAAAGAAATGGCAAGTGCAGGGGAACTGAGGAGAAATGGCTGCAGGAAATATGTGAAGAAATCGAAAAAGAAACTGTCGTCAGAAGGACAGCTATCACATCCAAAAAAGTCATAACACCCCGTGTTGTAATTAAAGACAATAGCAGTAACTATAACATGCACTGGAAATTCTACACTTAAACGCAGAGAGAAGAGCAGGTAGGTGGAAAGACTACATTTATACCTCGAGCGGGCGTGCCTGTGTATAAAGTGAGCAAAGCACAAACAACATTGTAGTATACTGTTCCATTGTTGTCTTACAATTGCGAAACCCATAACTTTTCCTCCATTATTGCTTCACATAACACAGTGATAAACTATGTTTTCCTACATCCAAGTTAGGAGTATTAATATAAAATAACAGCGAGCTAGGCGAGAAAAAAATTACGGTCCGAGCAAGGAAATGTGCCAGATACGGAGCTAACATCACAATACCATAATGAGACAGTTTTCTATGATATAGTAAATGATTAAGCGTTTGGCTGAGCTCTGATGCAATAGCATTGTTTAATGCTCAGAGTGGATCATTAAAGTGGGGTAATACATGTACGCAGCAACACAATTATACAACGATAGTTCTTTTTAGTATCGTTAGGCTTGACAGTGATTTATCTCGTATAAGTTTATTTTATCTTTGTTCAATGAAACTAAAATTAAAAAGTGTTTCTGTTCATACTTGTTAACCTGAATGACATAAAACAGATATTCTACACATGTGTACAAAGTTCGCTGAGCACCCCCCTCGTCTTATGATATACAGCATGCCAGCTCGAGGGTTAAGGCCAGTAATCCGAGCAGGGATTGTCTGATGTGATAAAAGAAGACATGGAAGTCGACATGGGAGACCAAGACAAAGTTACTTGGTAGACTAATGAACTAAAGAACGGAGATAAAAATTGAGGTACTGTTACACGACAACCAGTTTGGTTGTAGGAAAGGTAGTGGCACCATTAGAAACGATATAAGGAAAGGATGCGACCTTTCTTTCCTACTGTTCAGTCTATACATCAAAGATGCAATGACGGAAATAGAAGCAAAGTTCAATAGGAGGATTGAAATTTAAGATGAAAGGAAATCAATGCTAATATTCACTAATTTCATTGCTATCATGAATGAAAGAGCAGGAGATTTAAAGATCAGTTGAATGGAATGCACGGTCTACTGCGTGTAGAATATGGATTGAGAGTAAACCGACGAAAGACTAAAGTAATGAGGAGTGGGAGAAATAAGATTTGCGACAATCTTCATATCAAAATTGCAGACTACAATGTAAACAACCTGAGGGAAGTCTGCTGTGTGGAAGGATATAACAAACGACAGAGAAAGCAAGGAGGACATAAAATTGAATACTACAGGTAAGAAGGGCATTCCTGGGCAAAAGAAGTCTACCAGTATGATACAGTAGCATTACTTGGAGAAAAAATTTTAAAGAATGTATAACTGGATAACAGCAGTTTATGGAAGTGAATCATGGAAGTTGAGGGAACCGAAAAAGAATCATTTGAGACCTGGTGCTGTAGAAGCATATAGAAAATTAGGTGGGCTGGTAAGATAACGATTGAGGATGTTCTCTGCAGAATCGGCAAGGAAAGGAATGTATGGAGAACGCTGACATGATGGACGATACGAGATCTGCCATTACATCAGGAAATAAATTCCGCAGCTCTAAATGCAGAGGGTAAAAACTTTAGCGGAAGACAGAAATTGTAGAATACGCAACATTTAATTGAGAACTTTGTGTGCAAGTAGTACTCCTCAATCAAGATTTTGGCATGGGCTATAGAAGGTATGCATCAAACCGGTTCTATAACCGATGACCCCAAAATATATGTGTTTCGTTAACCGCTGTACTATACATGAAAAGGGGTAGTTCGTACTGTTATCGTGTCTGAGGTTTCCTATTACAAGGCCGGCCGGTGTGGCCGAGCGGTTCTAGGCGCTTCAGTCTGGAACCACGCGGTCGCAGGTTCGAATCCTGCCTCGGGCATGGATGTGTGTGATGTCCTTAGGTTAGTTAGATTTAAGTAGTTCTAAGTTCTAGAGAACTGAGGACCTCCGATGTTAAGTCCCACAGTGCTCAGAGCCATTTGATTTGAATCTATTGCAAGCTAGGGAGAAATGAGAATATTCCGTTGTAGGCATCGCCTGTTTGATCTTGCCGTTATGGGTCCTACACAGCTTATATGATGGGGGCCGAACGTACTTCATTGTCTACGTTAGGTATTAGTACAAAAAGTTATAAATCGGTTACGTGGAGTAGTTAGAAACCATATTATCACATTGGCCTCTCGACTGCCAAGTTCAAATGGTTTAAATGGCTCTGAGCACTATGGGACAGACATCTGAGGTCATCAGTCCGCTAGAACTTAGAACCTAACTAACCTAAGGACATCACACACATCCATGTCTGAGGTAGCATTCGAACCTGCGACCGTAGCGGTCGCGCTGTTCCAGACTGAGGCGACTAGAACCGCTCGGTCACATTGCTGGCGACTGCCAAGTACACCATGTTCTGCTTAAGACAGTTTTATGGAGCAGTATCAGGACATCGCTATGAGTTAACCAACAGCAGTTTACGTGTATACCAGTGAGATCCTCAAGCGTCTGCGTATCTGCATATCCTCGGTATAGACTGCCAGGAAATCAACGACGTCCGTTCGTATTTTATACGACAGGCTTCACATGCGCATTCCATTTCATATATAGAAATTACGGTACAAAAACAAGACTAAGATGCCTGAGCCTAGACGCTATAATATGATAGGGCATATGTTTTACCATTCCGTTTACCTTCAGGTGCCTAGAATTAAGCCGAGATACCACCAATTGCACAATGTCAGTTGTTGTTTATATCGATCTGAAGTTGTTTATACTATTGGTCGGCACAGACAGCTGAACACTCAACAAACGCTATGAGAGGGTTCTCCACATTGTCTAAAAGATGGTTTATTAATTTTGCATTCAGACCTCAGTCTTTCAAGTGTTCTGATGTCTTCCATAGCTTCATCGTCTCTGACGCTTGTCGCACGAATCTGCCAGACTTTATTAACATTCTACATCTTTATTCATCATATATTCCTCAACATAGTCGCCCTAAAGACGAACACAGTTCTCGCAACGAGAAACCAGTATGCTGATGCTATCACTGTAGAATGTCTGACATTGTCGACGTTACTACAACCTTGCCTGCACCACTTCATTGCTGTCAAAGTGAAGTCCTCAAAGGTGTTCCTTCGGCTCTGGAAGCTGATGATGACAGACTGGGACAAAGTCGGAACTGAATGTACGATGATCGATGTCGATGAACCCGAGGCGTCAGATTGTTGCAGACGTCGCTACGCTCGTGTCTGGTCTGGCACTATCATGCTGGAGGAGAGGGTGCTCTGCGTGTGGACGAACACTTCGAATTCGTGATTTCAGTTTTCTGAGTTTTTTTTTTTGAGGCACCGACGAGGTTACGTCAGACAACGCCGTGTTACAAATTACAATTCGATGTCTTTTACCGGCAGTTTGAGTGATCGAAGCGGAACAATCGACTAAATAATATCCGTGATATGTATTTCTTCAGCCGATATAGACAACAGAATAAAGAATTCTGAAGAATTACTTTTCAGCAAGCCCTCGTAGCTGAAATTTATTCTGCATCTAGGGAACTGTTACCTTTCTGAAATGTTCCGCACTAGTCGGGATGAATTTCGTAAATTCATTTTTTTTTTTTTCATTTACATCGCCATATTTAATAAAGTCTTAGCATTCTGTCTACTTTGCATGCGTTTCTTGTCTGCTTGATATACCGACAATATCAATACCGCCAATAGTCTGCGTTATATTTTTTTCATTTTTTATCTCCAATAACATTACTGCCGACGTGGTTCAGAACTACCTGACCATGTGTTTAACCAGTCAGTATCTCCTTATATTCATGGGCTGTTAGATGTGTATTTCTATATTCTAAGCCTGTAATTAAGGTCTACTTAATTTTTGGCAGCTTTCACTTATGTGTCACTGAAAGTACTTACAATTTCTTCATATAGAGTTACAGTTGTCATAAAATGCCTTGCATCAGACAGCTAACTGAAGATTGTGGTGCAGCTGTGATTGCTTCCGTATTTGTACAATGATATTTAACCATATAAGAGCTGAAGAGTTCACAGACATCCGTTATAAATACAACAGCATTTAAGTTTTCGTTAATTTCATAAACTGTCATTCAAGTGTAGTACTTAAACATATGTGAAATATAAAGATAGAAATGCAAACTGGACCGCGTTCCCTCCCAAGGATGGGGGATATGGACAAGAGCAGGGGCGGGTCCTGGTGAAGATACAACGACTCTTTGTTAGATTTTTACTAATTCATAGAGCGCAGACATTCTTCTGTATACGCTCCATTTTCTGGCACGATCCGGCGTTCCCTCGAAATATTCCGACATCGTAGCTGCAGGTGTATACGCCTGTGGTTTGGGAGGCGATTTCAGATGGCAGGATGTGGCCGCGTTGCTATCACGGGTGGCAACCAGGGGTTCTGTAACGCTGAAGATGGCGTCGTTCCAGTGGCAGAGTTACCCAGAGAGCAGGTCTGGCCATCGGTGAGGAGCAGGAGGAGTCGGATGGCCGGCCAGAGAAGATACCATTTATTCTTGCTTTCAACTATTTCATGTGTTATCCAGGAAAGGCTAGGACAAGGCACTGTGGCAGTCATAAGTCTCTGCAGTGTCCATCGGCGTCATCGTTCCACTCAAGGTGTGAAGGCACGAACAGGGTATTTGGATGGTTCATCGTTAGCATGAATGGATGTAATGTATTGTGTATAATTAATACCCAGTTATACTTTGCCACTATATATGTAAAGCTACAGATTAGGATATATATTCTACAATTGACGACATGAAAGAACAGTTTTATTGTGTCAAAATAAAACTATCACAAGGCCAACAGAAAGATAAAAAACAGGCAAAACCATGTCTTAAACAATAATCTTCCAACTCAGTTTCTAGCATGATTGTAAAGCTGATTTATTGCATATCGTGAAGCAATCAGAAACTATCATAAAAGAAGATAAGTTGATTCCACCGGTTTTTATTACTAGTGAAAGAGGTACGTTCTACACTCTTGGAATTTACTGCTTTCCGAGAAAATTGTTGATGTCTTCAGTCAACAGCACAGCCATCTCGTCTTCACTCAGTCCCAGACGAGTCAGCTCCTCCAGGCAGAGCCGACACACTTGCAATACTCCTAGTTCTTGGGACAGTCAGACAGGACTGGTTTACACAGACTCTTTGGTATAAATAAAAGGAATATATTTTAATAGAGTTAGAAGCTATGAATAGAACTGTTATTAGGAATGCTGTAGCAGTAGATTACGGCATATTTGTGACATTTGTGTAGAATTTTAAAAGATATTTTGTGCCACAACACGGGATTGTTTTCGCTACCTAATCCTGATATAACTCAACATGTTACTCTTAACGGAACAAAATGGATACTGGGAAAGATAATGTCAAGGGTACGACGAGGAAGTGTCACATGCCCACTACTGATCATAGTATATCGGTATAAAAGAAGCAGTACTGCTTACTTTGAGAGGTAGTTTAGATCAAACCATTAAAAATGTCTAGTACAAATGGGCTCAAAACGCTTTCCGTAAGAGCTATGAGCAGTTTGGGAAACTGTAAACCGTATTCATAGTTTTGGTTAAGTGCAGCACATTCTAACTGAACCAGTGTGTATTGTGAACAGCTTGTGAAAACCATTTACATTGTAGTCTTTTCTCTGCATTTGCCAGAATAATGGGAGCCTCTTATTACAAAGACCAGTAGCAAACACCATATTGAGCATGACCTTTAGCGACGACTCACAAATGCATGTCATATGTAATACCCGATGTCTCATGTATTTTTCAGCTACTTCATTTCGTGAGTTTATAACCATTTCTCTACTTATGAATTTTGTCATTAATTAAATTTCATCGAAATATAATGTAAGCTGGATAAATAAATAAGAAATAATTACATAGATCTTTGTAGTAAATAAGCTGCCAGAGTCAAAGAAATTATGTTGAACTAACACGAAGAATATATTTCACCGAAAAATAACATCGTTGTCGTGAACGCATGCAGTCCTAGAAAAGAGGGCAGCGATGAGTTGCGAAGCGTCTGTGATGTGATACAGACATGTGTGTCGGCCCGCAAATGCCAAATGGAGATTGTTATCGAAATAGTGTTATAATATGTATGTGGGAAGGCAAAATTTAATTACGTGCCGACGTGTATGGACACAGAACATAAACGCAAGAAGATGTTGGAATTAATGAAGACTGCTGTGCGCATAAATTCATAAATTTTATTCAAGCTGCTGACTAATCAAGAGGAGCCTACCGCCAATAATAAATTTCGTAATAAACAGAAGCAACGCATCGCAAAGTAAGATCTAGCCACTATTTTTATAGTTCCGTAACAGGCATGCCAGCGTAATAGTAACTTTTTGGGACATTCTTCAAAGCAAACTTTACAGACCCAGGTCGATGAAACTATCTGACAATCTGATCAAACTGGAAGTGATTCAAATTTAATTCATATTTTATTGACAAAAGTATGCTGGTAACTCACAGTCAAAGAAAGTTTACGATTTTATGTTGTGTTCTGTTAATGACTTTATTGCATATGTGTACGTAGCATTAGTATTAGCAAATAACTGTTGCCATAAATGACGGTTTCTATGGCATCATTTACAAAGTAACCGGTAAAGAATTGTACTCTGTTTTGGCCATGATTTAACATATTTTCAAACAGACAGCATTATCATGAATTACGTAATACAGCATAGCTTCTATGGAGCGTTGATAGCCGTTGCAGAATTATAATTAACATTATTGCATACTTGATTTACGTCTTCATTGTTCATGTTACACATGTTTTCGCATCTAAGCTAGCGCGAATTCACTTCATTTATTTGCCCCATTACCTTTCTTGCCTGGCATTTTCGTGATTAGCTATTTATCAAATTTAACTTTTGCCCCTTTTTGGAGCTGACGACCTTTCTACTCAGCAATCTGAATCCGTGCAGGCGACATTGGCATACCAAGTTACGGCTAACTACAGCAAAACTTTATTTATTCCCATTCTTTTACATTTATATCATTGTTGCACACAGTAGACACACGTGTGTTAACGATCAGGTACTAACTCATTACGATCTATCAGCAAACATTGATATTCGGATTAGATTCCTTGTTTCCTTGTACTATGGAACGATAGGTGCAAGTGTCACAAAAACCATTTTTCTAGTTCAGTGACAATACGAGGAGTACATGCTGCTACACAACAACAAAATAGCGTGATCTCATTTGTTGTTCACTCTTTACTTTTTTGCAGTCTGTGGATGATTCGAGATAGTAAACAGCTTAAGTAGACGTGAAGTATTTCAAAGTAGTCCAGATGAACAAGTGCTCATGCCTATTAAGGTGTGCATTTCATAGTCCATGTGCAAAGGAATTTTTTTTCTTGTTTCCTTCCATATAACCATCTCTCAAAATTGTGGCAGTGACAAACTCTTTGCCGAGTGCACGAATAGATTTTCACGCGGTTAACTATCTCAGAAATCATGTAAAAAGAAGGTAACCAAAAAATGTTTATGTTGAACGAAAATTTATATATCCTGCCAATACTTACCAACAACAAAGAACAGAGCAGCCTTCATTGTACTCGATAAGAAGTACTACTGCTCTCGGTTTTACATTTTCATTTATATATGTTTAAACACCCGATGACGTCATCGAATGTTATCGTACTGTTCGCTTCTGACTTTCCGTTCCATGAACTGTGGTTGCAGCAACAAACAGCAGATTGACTTTCCTTCTTTTTGGCAAGCTGCATTATCGCTCACTCTGTCATATTTATAACCAACGCTGTTTCAACAACCATCGTCAAAAAGATGGGTTATCATACTGCACCGGTCACTTCCTTTGTCCACAGCTCTTGGTCGTGCGGTAGCGTTCTCGCTTCCCACGCCCGGGTTCCCGGGTTCGATTCCCGGCGGGGTCAGGGATTTTCTCTTCCTCGTGATGACTGGGTGTTGTGTGCTGTCCTTAGGTTAGTTAGGTTTAAGTAGTTCTAAGTTCTAGCGGACTGATGACCATAGATGTTAAGTCCCATAGTGCTCAGAACCATTTGAATTTTTGTCACCTCCTTCTCATTCGATGTAGCCCCGCTGGGTAGCCGCACGATCTAAGACGTCTTGTCACGGTCCGTGCGGCTTCCCCCGTCGGAGGTTCAAGTCCTCCCTCGGGCATGGGTGTGTGTGTTGTCCATAGCGTAAATTAGTTTAAGCACTGTGTAGGCTTAGAGACCGATGACCTCAGTAGTTTGGTCCCATAAGACGTTACCTCAAATTTCCTGATTTCATTCGATATCATTGAAAGAAGACGGGTATCAGTCACTTCTTTCTCATTCGGTGTCATTGTAGTAAAACCTAGAAAACAGAAAGACCTGTTCCCACGTAAGTTAACTGCAACAGGTCATCAACACAGCTGAGTTGATATGTCACACACGTCTTGTGGTCAGTCCCTGTTAAATGTGGTTTGAGAAGAGAAAGCTCTAGTAAAAAAGTGAGTTCTTAAAAACAGCTCATAACGCTTTTTTAAAATTAATACAACACAGTTTACGCACAGGCTCCAAAGAAAGATTCTTTTTCTATCATCGAAGCCTCTGATAATGCAGTAAGGCTCAAATCCTGAAGAAATGAAATATACAGATGCCACCGATCGTTCATGCTATGCACTTTGCGATCTAAACAGCTTTCCATTTTGAAGGTGAGAGCCCTTTACCTAGAGGACAGTACACCTACGACCTAAGTACGTAGTGATTATAAATATATGCACTGAAGCGCCAAAGAAACTGACGTAGGCATGCGTATTAAAATACAGAGTTATCTTAGCAGGCAGAATCCGGCGTTGCGGTCAGCAACGCCTGTATAAGACAACAAGTGTCTGTTGCAGTTGTTAGATCGGTTACTACTATTGAAATGGCAGATTATCAAGATTTAAGTGAGTTTGAAAGCGGTGTTACAGAGCCGGTGCTTTGCGGTGGGACACTGCATCTCCGAGGTAGCGATGAAGTGAGGTTTTTCCCGTACGACCATTTCACGAGCGTACCGTGAATATCAGGAATCTGATAAAACATCAAATCACCAACATCGCAGCGTCTGGGGAACTGGAACAACAACGCCTGAAGAGAATATTTCAGCGTGACAGAAGTGCAACACTTCCGCAAATTGCTACAGATTTCAGTGTTGGGCCATGAACAAGTGTCAGTGTGAGAGTGATTCAACGAAACTTCATCGACATGGGCTTTCGGAGCCAAAGACCCATTCGCGTACCCTTATGACTAAATGGCACAAAGCTTTACGCTTCGCCTGGAACGTCACCACCGACGTTGGAAGGCTTTTTGAGTGGAAATATGTTGCCTGGTCGGACGTGTCTCGTTTCACATTGTATGGAGTGGATGGACGTGTATAGGTAGGGAGAAAATCTCATGAATCCATGGACCCAGCATAACAGCAGGGGACGTTCAAATTGGTGGAGGCTCTGTCATGGTGTGGGATGTGAGCAGTTGGAGTGATGTGGGACGCGTGATGCGTCTAGAAACGACTCTGACGAGTGCCACGTACGTAAGCATCCTGTCTGACCGCCTGCATCCATTCATGTCCATTGTGCATTCCGATGGACTTTGGCAATTCTAGCAGGGCAATGCTACACCCCACAAGTCCAGAATTGCTACAGAGTGGCTCCAGCAACACTCGTCTGAGTTTAACCACATCCGCTGACCACCAAATTCCCCAGATATGGATATTTTTGAGAATATCTGTAATGGCCGGCCGGAGTGGCCGTGCAGTTCTAGGAGCTACGGTCTGGAGCCGAGCGACCGCTACGGTCGCAGGTTCGAATCCTGCCTCGGGCATTGATGTGTGTTATGTCCTTAGGTTAGTTAGGTTTAATTAGTTCTAAGTTCTAGGCGACTGATGACCTCAGACATTATGTCGCATAGTGCTCAGAGCCATTTGAACCAATACCTGTGATGCCTTACAACATTCTAATCAGGAAAGATGTCGACCCCTGGTATTCCTACTGATTTATGGACAGCCATGAAGGTTTCACGGTTTCAGTTCCATGCAGCAGTACTTCAGACATGCCGTGTCGAATGTCGATTTGAGGCACTTCCGCGTGCTCGAGGTGGGGGGGGGGGGGGGGGGCTCTCCACGATATTAGGCAGGTGTCCCAGTGTCTTTGGCTCTACAGAGTTTTATAAATGCATACACTACTGGCCATTAAAATTGCTACACCAAGAAGAAATGCAGATGATAAACGGGTATTCATTAGAGAAATATACTACAACTGATATGTGATTACATTTTCACACAATTAGGGTGCATAGATCCTGAGAAATCAGTACCCAGAACAACCACCTCTGGCCGTAATAACGACCTTGATACGCCTGGGTATTGAATGAAACAGAGCTTGGATGGCATGTACAGGTAGAGCTTCCTATGCAGCTTCAACATGATGCCACAGTTCATCAAGAGTACTAACTGGTGTATTGTGACGAGCCAGTTGCTCGGCCACCGTTGACCAGACGTTTTCATTTGGTGAGAGATCTGGAGAAAGCGCTGGCCAGGGCAGCAGTCGAACATTTTCTGTAAACAGAAAGGCCCGTACAGGACCTGCTACATGCGGTTGAGCATTATCATGCTGAAATGTAGGGTTTCGCAGGGATCGAATGAAGGGTAGAGCCACGGGTCGTAACACATCTGAAATGTAACGTCCACTGTTCAAAGTGCCGTCAATGCGAACAAGAGGTGGCCGAGACGTGTAACCAATGGCACCCCATACCATCACGCTGGGTGATGCGCCAATATGGCTATGACGAATACACGCTTCCAGTGTGCGTTCACCGCGATGTCGCCAGACATGGATGCGACCATCATGATGCTGTAAACAGAACCTGGATTCATCCGAAAAAATGACGTTTTGCCATTTCGTGCACCCAGGTTCGTCTTTGAGTGCACTATCACAGGCGCTCCTGTCTGTAATGCAGCGTCAAGGGTAACCGCAGCCATGGTCTCCGAGCTGATAGTCCATGCTGCTGCAAACGTCGAACTGTTTGTGCAGATGGTCATTGTATTACAAACGTCCCCGTCAAACTCAGGGATCGAGACGTGGCTGCAAGATTCGTTACAGCCATGCGAATAAGCTGCCTATGTGTACCCACTGATTCCATATTCTGCTAACAGTCATTGGATCTCAACCAACTCGAGCAGCAATGTCGCGATACGATAAACCGCAATCGCGATAGGCTACAATCCGACCTTTATCAAAGTGGGAAACGTGATGGTACGCATTTCTCCTCCTTACACGAGGCAACACAACAACTTTTCACCAGGCAACGCCTGTCAACTGCTGTTTGTGTATGAGAAATCGGTTGGAAACTTTCCTCATGTCAGCACGTTGTAGGTGTCGCCACCGGCGTCAACCTTGTGTGAATGCTCTGAAAAGCTAATCATTTGCTTATCACAGCATCTTCTTCTTGTCGGTTAAATTTCGGGTCTGTTGCAATTCATCTTCGTGGTGTAGTAATTTTAATGGCCAGTAGTGTGTCTCCCCATTCAGCGCATGCACTGACCATTTAATGTCCTCCACTTCGCATAAGGCACCTACCCATCACAGAACACAGAATTCAATGCTCCAGAGAGAGAGAGACACACTGAGTGCGAGAATTGGTACAGCGTTATCAGTTACTGTCTGCTAACCCAACTTGGAACATTCAAGCTGACAGCCGTCAATGACATCGAGAAGCTATACTTCAGATGTCTTGTTGTCCATGTCAACAGCACTGCATACCAGGGAGAGCTTGAGTTGACCTGTGACATCAGGGAAACTGTATGGGATCAGCACTAAAACCACAACTGAACTTATCACTGTAACTCATGCAAGGGCCAGTGACGTATATGACCTATATTTATCAAGTGTAACATTTACGAGTGAGGTCCGATCAGTCACGAAATGGAAACCACTGCGAAAATCCGATAAGGCTTTGCACAGATGTTTTGGGCAGTATCCAGTACCCAGTAGGCCGGTCGATCGCGTCACGTCGCTCTTTTCAGTTCTGAGCGCACAGTGAGCACGTAAAGATGCCTAGAAAAATAGAGCCTCCGGCCAAGTACGGGGGCCTGGTGAGAAATTTCGCCTGAAGCTATGCAGCCCACATAACATAACTATCACGCGTTTTCTTCTTGGAGACAATTGTCTGCCGCATTCTGCCAGGGTACTGAAGACGCTCCTGCAGAGTTTTCGATGTTAAGTGTTTGATCATCCACAATACGGACTGTGAATGGTTCCTTCTGCGCTTCATCCCTGCTCACATGAACCACTGGCTATAAAAACAACATCTTGGCACAGACAGTGAGCTGTAGACCAGTGTAGAGAATTGGCAGAAAGCACTGCTGGATACCTTCTGTGACAAGGGCGTTGGAAAGTTCGTACAATGCTACGACAGATGTCTAAGTCGTATCAGCGACTATGTAGATAACTAGCTGGAAGTTATAGCTAACTGTTGCAAATAAAACATTTTTCATTTTCACAGTGTTTTCCATTTCGCGACCGATCAGACCTTACTTTCCAAATAGCCCTCGTACTTTGAAATCTTATCTGGCTGTACATATGACCCCCAGGGTAAAGTGACTCAAATATAATCGCAATGATTTAGCAGCCGGTATCAATTTCTTTTCCATTCCTTGTGTATGAGTCTGAACATTGCCTTTCCACTCACTCCAGTATCAGTTTTTGATTCAAGCATATAGACTATTCAATTTTGCTCACTAAGACTACTAAACACTGGTCACACACTAAAGCTGGGAGTTGTGAGCTTTATGATGACACACATTGACAGTGGCATAGATGAAACTCGTCAAATTGTTGTCTGCCAGCAGGCTACGAAGTCAAAACATTAATGCAAGCCAAATTGTTGATTAAATTGGAGATATACCTCAAATTAATCAAAGGATGTCTTAATCTAAGTTTGTAAGTCATGCTGTTCTTCCGCGAAAAAAACTGTAGAAATTCTGTTAACATTAACTCCTCTGCCAACACGTAATCTGTTGTGTGGAACTATCAGCCTGAGCATTAGTGTGACGAACAGTGTGTTTACCAAAGAACAATGAAGTTTCACATACCGTGCCTTGGCCCGAGTGCCAAAGCGCTCAGCGGGTGTAGCTGGCACGTTTTCACCACCGCCACGCCACGCTATCTGAGTGTGAGGAGGGGAAACTGCGAACGCTCCGCATTTAAATGGCAGTGCAGTGGCACTGTACTTGGTTTTATATTTCACATATCTCAACAACATGTATCAAAAACAAAAACAAAATATCAGAATTTTTGGAAATTTGTGGTAATTTCCCATGGGACCAAACTTCTGAGGTCATCAGTCCCTAGGCTTACACTACTTAATCTAACTTTAACTTACGCTAAGGGCAACACACACACACACACACACATGCCCGAGGGAGAACTCGAACCTCCGACGTGAGGGGGGGGCGGGGAGTGCCGTGCGAACCGTGACCATGCTGCTACCCCGCAATTATCACTATCACTTAACTATTTTGGCTCGGTGAAGACATATAATTTTTATTCTTTTATTCGTACCCTGCCGCCATACAGATAGACGCAGGGAATGTCTTTCGCTCTCAGTTTGCAATGTAATCGAGACATTTTTAGTTTCATAATCGAAAAAAAGCGTCTTTCACAGCCATATGTTGGTCGAGATATTGTGGCACTTTAGCAACCTCATTATGGAGGAGGAAAGCAAAGTAGACATCCTGACAATGTTAAAGGGATTTGTCTTTAAAATGGGAATTAGCTTTTAGATATTAACTTCCATTTGCAGCACTTTCAACTGAAACAGAGACAGACTCGAAAACAGATTGAAAACAAATATAAGATTGGCAGTGTCCTCATAACGTTTAGGAAGCTATCCTTGTAATTCTTTGAAGATCACGATAAATTCTTCAAACTTCATGTTTTCTTTAATGAGGTTAGAGAACTGTACTGTGCGTCACAATGTGTCCCTTTGTTTTTTGAACGCATACCGGTCCCCATCAAATCAGAAATACGTTGTTTCTCTTATTGCAGTGTTTTACAGTGGGGAGTGTGCAGTCAAGTCCACTTAAAACTTGAGGTCTGCAGTCCATTCTAGATGTTGTAATTTTCGTTCCTCCACTCTTTTTTTCTTTCATAAATTCAACAATAATGAGCTCTCAAAGGAAATATCGCTCCAGGCAAGCCCCCCTGACTTAATCAAAGTACTTCCCATTAATATACAGGTTGATCAAAAAGTCAGTACAAATTTGAAAACTTAATAAACCACGGAATAATGTAGATAGAGAGTAAAAATTGACACACATGCTTGGAATGAAGTGGGGTTTTATTAGAACAAAAAAAAGAAAAAAAGTTCACAAAATGTCCGACAGATGGCACTGGACAGCAAAACCGCTACCGTGACGGGTAAGAGGTATGCCGATATGTTACAGAATTGCATCATCCCCAGCCTGGCTGATAAACACCTGCTAGAAGGTACGATGTTTATGCAGGGTGGCGCTCCACCCCATATTGCCAGATGCGTGAAAGATCTCTTGCGCGCGTCGTTTGGTGATGAACGTGTGCCCAGCCGCCACTTTCGTCATGCTTGGCCTCCCAGGTCCCCAGACCTCAGTCCGTGCGATTATTGGCTTTGTGGTTACCTGAAGTGGCAAGTGTATCGTGATCGACCAACATCTCTAGGGATGCTGAAAGACAACATCCGACGCCAATGCCTCACCATAACTCCGGACATGCTTTACAGTGCTGTTCATAACATTATTCCTCGACTACAGTTATTGTTGATGAATGATGGTGGACATATTGAGCATTCCCTGTAAAGATCTTCATCTTTGCCTTGTCTTACTTTGTTATGCTAATTATTGCTTTTCTGATCAGATGAAGCGCCATCTGTCGGACATTTTTTGAACGTTTGTATTTTTTGGTTCTAATAAAACCCCATGTTATTCCAAGCATGTGTGTTAACTTATACCTCTCTATACATTACTTCGTGATTTATTCAGTTTTCAAATTGATACTGATTTTTTGATCACCCAGTATGTAGTTTCCATACTCTTCGTGTAGTTCCATCGAAAACAGTTGCAACTGACAGCAGAATAATGCGTATGACATCATTAATTTTATTGCTTGCACTTAGGCACCAGGTTAACCACTCCAGCCATAATATTTGCCATTAAGTACATCAATCGATGACAGACTATAATAAATAAAATATAGTACCCATAGCACAACAAAAGTGACTTTAACGTAATTGTGCTGCAGATTGGTCACAGCAGCCATTTTGAAAACACAGAATGGGGTGACATTACAAGCTACACCCATGCTCATAAATTAAGGATAACTGCGAAATGTGGTGCCACACAACGGGGTACTACACAAAACTGGCATTAATGTCATAGGTACATAGGGAACACAAACGACACAGATCTGTAAGTCCACAGTATTGGTGATACGTTGAGAAAACCACCCCAAAACACATCTGCTACAAAACGCCACTGTTTCCTGTGCATGTACCCCAACATCAGTATGGGATATGATCACCATGAGCACTTGCACAGGTCGCACAACAGCTTGGCATACTCTGGATCAGGTGGTCGAGCAGCTGCTGGAGTATAGGCTCCCATTCTTGCACCAGTGCCTGTCAGAGCTCCTGAAGTGTCCTAGGGGTTTGAAGATGTGCAGTGATATGTCAACCTAGAGCATCCCAGATGTGGTCGATGGGATTTAAGTCTGGAGAACAGGCTGGCCATTCCATTCCCCTGATATCTTCTGTTTCAAGGTACCCCTCCACGATGGCAGCTCGGTGGGGCCATGCATTATCATTCATCAGGAGGAAGGTGGGACCCACTGCACCCCTGAAAAGTTGAACATACTGGCGCAAAATGACATTTCCTCTGTCAAAGACATGCAGGGGTGTACGTGCACCAATCATAATCCCACCATACACCATCAAACCATGACCTCCACACAGGTCCCTTTCAAGGATGTTAAGGTATTGGTATCTGATTCCTGGTTCACGCTAGATGAAAACCCAGTGAGAATCACTGTTCAGACTGTACCTGGACTCGTCCTTGAACATAACCTGGAACCACTGTTCCAATGACCACGTACTGTGTTCTTGACACCAGCTCTCCTGTGACTAGGGGTCAGTGGAATGCACCTTGTAGGTCTCTGGGCGAATAAACCTTGTCTGTCCAGTCATCTGTAGACTGTGTCTGGAGACAACTGTTCCAGTAGCTGCAGTAAGGTCCCAATCAAGGCTACCTGCAATACTCTGTGGCTGTCTGCGGGCACTGATGGTGAGATATTGGTCTTCTTGTGGTGTTGCACACTGTGGACATCCCATACTGTAGTGCCTGGACACGTTTCCAGTCTGCTGGAATCGTTGCCATAATCTTGATGTCACACTTTCTGGCACATGGAGGGCCCATGCTACAACCTGCTGTGTTTGACCAGCCTACCCATCATAACGCCATCAATATGTGTTCTTTGAGCCATTTTCAACACACAGTCACCATTAGCACATCTGAAAACTTCTGCACACTTACTCGCTGCACCATACTCTGACATGCACCAACACACCTGTGCATATGTGGACTGCTGCCAGCACCACTGTGCGACGACCGCAGGTCAAATGCACCGTATGGTCATACCCCGAGGTGATATAAACTCGCAAACCACCCACCAGAGCATTGTGTCACCACGTATCAGCATTATATTTAATTTATGAGCGTGAGTGCAGTTTATTTTTTTCTGAAACTCTCCCGTAATCTGTTCAACAGCCCAGTATGCATACCCCAAATAGTAAATCAAACGTAATCACTAATGCATGAAAACTGCAAACAATAAAAACAATGATTGCATTTCAAATCATCTCTGTCTCTCTTCCTATCGATGCAATGAAGGTGGATTGTAATGTGTTGTATCCTGGGCCTTTTAGGTTGCTAGCAAAATGTTAAGGTCATTAGGGAGAACCACACAGGTCATGAAGATGTTTCTACTGAAAGCGAAAGTTTCATGGAGGTAAACACAGGGAAGAGTAGTCTACTAACTGAACACAGCAGGAGGAATTAGTGACGGCAGCGACCCCATTACAAACCTTTATTGTATGCAAACCATAAAGAATGCATACTGGTCTATCGTGGGGAGGATGGTGGAGTGTAATCTACTGGTATAGCACTAGAGGATGACGTAAAAATTCCATTCCAACAGCCCCGGGTGGGGGGGTGAGGAATTCCAGCCCTTAGATCACGTCAGGAAGTCTCATTCACAGGTGTATACCATATCATTCAATATATGCTTGTAAAATGTAACAAAACTAGTAATAATTTATTACTGAAGATGAGTTTTACTTTAAAAACTATTCTGCAAACCCTCAAACTGTGACATAAAATCAACTGATGCTTTGCATCTTAGTACCTCACCATCACGAAAATATGGCTACACTGTTGAAAGCAAGTATTGTTCAATCTTCGTTACCTTTATACCATTAGTTTCTCACAATGAACAATAAATGGCTGCAATGTTTAAAGAGCTGACTGTTTGATCTTTGTACCATGAGATTCTTACTGACACCAACAGACATGTGCATGGTAAAATAGAATAATTCTTTGTTCTATGTACAACACTTGGTTTAAGACATTAAAGAGCCTTAAATGGATTATTTTCCATAGCTATGACGCTTCTCACAAATGCCACAATTTTCTTTCCTAGTATAAAATTTCTGTAAAAATACAGCTTCAATGCAAGAAAGTGCAATGTTAATGTCAATTCTCCTACTATTCAAGTCCCAGTACACACATAGTATCCAAATTAGTAAAGACAGTAATCCAATGATATTTCCACTCAACATTTTTGAAGGTAGACATAAGGAACCGATGTCTCAGAACTAACATAACCAGGCTTATAATTGGATAAAAATATAAGTGCTAGTGAAAATACTATACTTAACAGGTTACTACGCAAGCAGATTGACAGTTTGAATGTGATTAATTAAGCATACTCTTGATGAAAGTCACAATACATCCTCAAATATTTCCACATTCAAATTCGTTCTCAAGCACAATTTTAGGAGTGGTAGAGGTAATGTATCATGTTATATAATGGAAAAATAAAATCAAATGTACTGATTGTCAATTATTGCTATTGTTATAAACGGCCCAAGCCTATCAAAGGTTATGTGTAATAATAGCTTTTTATGAATTTTTCAATCAGAACTATGGTGCCAAGGCCCCCTGAAAGTCTTATAGACTAAATAAACTATTAATTAACACTATTATCTAATTAAAAAAAATATGTCAACCTGCAGAACAACATGCTGTCCTTATACACACTCATGAGACAACCAAGGACAGTAACAGAAAGTGATGTGACGTCACCAAGGATGATGACACAGGCAATATTTTGAAAATAAGTAAAATTATTTATCAGTTATTGTGTAATATGTAAGGTACCACACTTGCAAGTTCTACAAAACTTTAAACTAAATATTTCTGCTTCTAAAGTGTTTGCATAACTTACTAAAATATATGGAGCTTGGATGCTTATCATAATATCCAAGACCTCTACCAAAACTCGAGCAAAAATTTTGTATGATACATAAAGTTTCATAAGTTTTACAAGCACAATGAGAACTCAAATATTACTGCACCTAGAACATCTGTATTACTTATGTAAATTATAGGTCAGCAGATGACAGTAGTTTCATAGAACTAAATTAATCTAAATATGTAAGAGTTGGTTGTACAAAGTCACTAAGCATCATTATCATCCCATATTCTCATTTAACATGCATTACGAGTTTATGAGGTTGAGTGCTCAATGCAACTCATTGAGAACTGTAGCAGACATGAATAAAGGCCTATACAAGCATGAAGTAAAACAGTCACATTAGCATTATGTCACCAACAGGCAGAGCTACATTCACCACATGTTTTCTTTAAGAAAAAAGTCATTTATATTACAAATATTTGATTATTGTCAGTTATTAGATATTTTTCATTTCATATCCTACAAAATGGAGGAAACTGTTAGACCTCTAGGAAAATTGTGTGTGGCTGAGGATATCGTACTTAGAAATGGTAGCCACTATTACCATGAGTAATACGTCAAAATGGCCATGTTCAAGCTTTGTATCTTAATTAACACAGTTAGCTACAAAGTATTGAACATGTTTTCTGTTCACACACACTCTATGTACCCAACATGCAGCAAATGAAATACTGCTATGCACAAACACATCCTCCGGAATTTTTGTGCTCTCTCTGCCAGTCCTCCTGTGTCCATCACCTTGGTAAGATTGGTCTGGAGGAAACAAACATAGGCAGATGGGGCACAATGCACTTGAAATGAAATTTTTCTCCATGGGCTAATCTACAATGGGCTGCACTCCCACTGTGCCTCCAACTTTGGCATGCAATATTTGTCTGTGACCACATGCAATATTTGTCTGTGACCACCAAGTGCTGTGGAGCACAATCTGTACAGAAACAGCACATTTGGCTCGGCATCATGTGAGGTGTCAGTTGTGCAGTTTAGGATTTTGTAAGAGACTACAGAAGATGTTTCCAGTGATGTACAGTGATAGACAAGGGGGCACCAGCTAAGAAAATGCCACTCATACCTACCATTTGTTGTTACAAAAGTTATATGAGAATTGGTCCCTTCAGTATGTCACAAGCACATAGACAGTTTGTAGTTCAAATACAATTCTACTTAAAGTCTAATGGACGGTTATTGTTTACACATTCACATTTATTGTATCACAGTTGCAAATCTTTCATCCTTTTAGAAAATTATCCTACCAAGTGTTTTACGACAAATACGCAGTACGTGTATTTGTGTGTTCGCATAGAATTTATATTCAGAAGATCAGAAAATAAGTCTGTACAGCACTTGTGTCACTGTATACCACTAGATGCAAATATAAAGTAGAAAACCATCAACCATATTTTCTTTATAATATGTACTTACACAGCTAAAGTCACTGACATTGAAAATATAAGAAAATACTCATATAACAACTCTCATGTCACTGTGTGAATAGATTCAAATACGAAGTTGTAAATTATTGTCACATTTGTGACATTAAACTGAACAAGATGTAACAATGACATGCTCAATGTAGAACATTTCATATTAGATGATTCATAATGAAATACCGTAAACTTACAAACGTATAGAAGTTCCAACCACTGAAGGTACATTTCAAGATGATTCTATTAATCAGTAACTCTGAGTGGGCTTGTAGCCCAGTCTTTGAAAACTCATTTGTTGAAGAATACATAATTATTCAAATAAGAGAAATGGATCTGTCACCATAAATACACAAATAAAAACATAAAAAATTAATACAATTCACTGTTCTCAGGCAAACACACTGTTCATCACACTAATGGTCTTGACCAATAGTTTTACACAATAAATTACATGTTCACAGAGTTTCTGCAGTTGTGTTGGTGGAAGTACAGCACAATTTACAAACTTGAATTAAGACACCATCTGATTAACTTGTGGTTCATCTCAATTTTAATCAACAGACTGGCTTGCACTACAGTTTAACTTCATAGCCTGCATGCAATCAACAATTGGATCTGTTTCATCTACACTACTGTCGATGTCTGTCATCATAAAGTTCGCAACTTCCAGCTTTAGTTTATGACCAGTGTTTAACAGTCGTAGTGGGCAATATGAATAGTCTACATGCCTGACTCATGAAAACTGATACTGAAGTGAGTGGTAAAGTAATGGAAAAGAAATTTACTTTGTCAGCTAAATCATTGTGATTACATTTGTGTCACTTTCCCCAAGGGTTATGTGTACAGCCACGAAGAGTTCAAAGTAAATGTTACACATGATAAATACTGGTCATTTGTCATTGCATGGGTAACACAATCATAAGTTCAGTTGTGGTTTTAGTGCAGATCCCATACAGGTTTCCTGATGTCCCAGACCAATGCAGAAACTCCCTGGTATTAATCCTGAGGACACAGACAACAAGAAAGCTGAAACATAGCTTCTCTGCGTCATTGTCAGCTGTCAGCATGGGTATTCCAAGCAGGTTTTTCAGACAGTAGTTGATACTGCTGCATCAATTCTCATGCTCAGAGTGTCTGTTTCTGCAGCATTGAGTTCTGTGTTCCATGGTGGGAAGGTTTTTTTGCATCCAATGGAGGACATTAAAGGGTTAGCGCACACACTGGATGGGAACAGTACTATTGCTACACAACAAGACGCCAGTGGAGGGGTTCCACATTAAGTCAGTGGGGACAACAGGGCAACGTGTGAAGGGTGGCATGCTGTCTGGCATATCAGGAAGGTATGCTCAATAAATACAAGAGGACTGTCACTGACAGTGGTGTGTTGGTCCACCATTGAGCAAGTATGTGTGAGCCTGTCTGTTCCTTATTGCTCGCCTACAAGTGCACCAGCACATATGGAATTCAAGTTTACAAACAGTGAGTGTCCTTGTTAAATTATGTTCTGAATTTCTATATAATTTGGTAATTACACTTTCTCAAAGAAGGTTAATTGTAGTGTTTTGCCAGTGATCAATTTAATTATGCAATACCTTTTGTGCTGTGAATGACTGTGTTCTTTGTGGTAATCAGTGGTGATGTTTTCTGAAGGTAAGAGGCTCACCACTAGCAAAATTGATTAGGTAGCATTCTTTCCATGCACTCTGTAGCTATAATCTTGTAATTAATGTTCTCACTCAAGGCAAAGACAAAGTGTCAGCCATTAGTGCATGTAACTGTGTAGTAGAGGACTAGGTTCACTATAGTAGTTGGTTAAATGGCAAGGTTGTGGGGGGCAATATGCATGTGTTTCAGTCTTGTTTCTTTTAAGAGTATCATCAGCCTTGAAACTGACTGGTGTTTCTCTTTTTTAGAAATTGTATTCTCTCTGTATACACCTGTGTTTCAGTGTTAATACTTGAGCCATGCTGCAGCTTGTATTGGCGCTGTTTGTGGATATCTGCCCTCTGTTGGAGGCCAGACGGTACCATTTAGTTGGCATGGTTGCAATTGTCTGTCTTCTTCTCGTGTTGATTGGTGCCACTCAGTTTCACAAGCGATGCCTGTCTGCTAATGGCAGCATCGGCAGTTATCAATATGTAGTAACTGTTGCCCTATATTTGGGGCGACACTGTTATTTTTCTGGGTCGTGTGAGTGAGTCAGTTTGGTTGGGGACTCAGGAGGAGCCAGGTTCGTGCAGTGCAAGAACACACCGGAACCACTGGCAGCACGCATGGACTACCAGATGGAAGATCTGTGGTCACGATGGTGCACGACATCATCGTAAACTGGATCCAGCAAGCTTTAAGTTGAGTGCATTTCAGTCCAAGTACAGAAATCTCCACCATTGTGATAACTCGCAATTCTGCAGTGAAGGGTTTGTGTTGCTGCTCGTAGCGTCCCCAAGGTGAAGAGCAGCAAGTGGACTGTTTGGGGAAGGCAGATCTGATTAGCTTTCCTCAACTACTTATTACTATTTACTATGTTCAACTTGTTACAATTTGTTAAGTTCAACCAGTGGCAATTTTTCTTGCCTGGTGGCACCTAACGCCCCAGTTACCTGCCCTGGGGGTTAGTGTATGTAACGGCAGTGTACGTTTCCTCACCTTGCCACTGCTGTCTGGTAAGCATGTAGTTTTGACAGCTTTCTTGATTGTAGGCTGGTTGGCGATTCTTCTACTCTGGCGGTAGCGATTCCTTCTCGTTCTGGGCACTCTAAACACAGTATTCTGGGGTCGTAGTGCAGACCGACAGTTCCGGCTTTGGGGTATTGTTCCATCATTGCATTTGGTTTATTGGACATCAGGTAGCTTCAGTAAGATTATCATTAGTCATTCGTTAGACTGCCACTAGTCTGAGTTACCATCTTGTGAAGTGAATGCTGCTCTTGGCTGCCTATCTCATCAGTCGTGAAAGTGTCAATTCCTGAAGCCCCATCTGTGGCCCCTTTGGTTCTTGTAAGATGTGTGTTCTAAAACGAGGTCTGATGGCCAGTAGTTCAGTGTAACTCTCCTTCAGCCCATGCCTTCTGCAGTTATAATCTTCCTCAGTACCCTTTAAGGAAATTACGTACTGGTCCTTGTGTTTTATTATTGTACTATTAATTACAATACCTTGTAATGCCTACATTAAAGGTTATATATATCTAGTTAATAGTTCTGGTGGACTTCTTGAAAAAATCTAGCAGTGTAGTGTTCAGTGGATGTTAAGAGTTGTGTTACAAACTTTACCATCATCTTATTTCACCTGTTTGGCGATCAGTTGCTTGTTTTTTTAATTAAGTTTTGCTACTGTATTTGCTGTTTTACAGCAGGTTTCTAGATGTTTTGTATTGTTGCTGTTCCTGGCGTGTAAGACCTACAGCCATGATTGTGGTCATTTGCCTTAAAATTCTAATTTGGTACTTGTATTTTAATAGTAAGACTTAAAACCTTATTTACTGCCATTTCTGGTGTCTGATGCCTTCTGCTGTGTCTGTGGTGACTTACTTTTAATATTTCAATATCTGTAAGTTATGGACCTTGCCGTTGGTGGGGAAGCTTGCGTGCCTCAGCGATACAGACAGCCGTACCCTAGGTGCAACCACAACGGAGGGGTATCTCTTGAGAGGCCTGACAAACGTGTGGTTCCTGAAGAGGGGCAGCAGCCTTTTCAGTAGTTGCAGGGGCAACAGTCTGGATGATCGACTGATCTGGTCTTGTAACACTAACCAAATAGGCCTTGCTGTTCTGGTACTGCGAATGGCTAAAAGCAAGGGAAAACTAAAGCCGTAATTTTAATCTGAGGGCATGCAGCTTTACTGTATGATTAAATGATGATGGCGTCCTCTTGGGTAAAATATTCCGGAGGTAAAATAGTCCCCCATTTGGATCTCTGGGTGGGGACTACTCAAGAGGACATCATTATCAAGAGAAAGAAAACTGGTGTTCTACGGATCGGAGCGTGGAATGTCAGATTCCTTAATCGGGCAGGTAGGTTAGAAAATTTAAAAAGAGAAATGGGTAGGTTAAAGTTAGATATAGTGGGAATTAGTGAAGGTCAGTGGCAGGAGGAACAAGACTTTTGATCAGGTGAATACAGGGTTATAAATAGAAAATCAAATAGGGGTAATGCAGGAGTAGGTTTCATAATGAATAAAAAAATAGGAGTGCGGGTAAGCTACCACAAACAGCATAGTGAACACATTATTGTGACCAAGATAGACACAAAGCCCACACCTACTACAGTAGTACAAGTTTATATGCTAACTAGCTCTGCAGATGATGAAGAAATTGATGAAATGTATGATGAGATAAAAGAAATTATTCAGGTAGTGAAGGGAGAGGAAAATTTAATAGTCATGGGTGACTGGAATTCGAGAGTAGGGAAAGGGAGAGAAGGAAACATAGTAGGTGAATATGGATTGGGGCTAAGAAATGAAAGAGGAAGCTGCCTGGTAGGATTTTGTGCAGAGCATAACTTAATCTTAGCTAACACTTGGTTCAAGAATCATGAAAGAAGGTTGCATACATGGAAGAACCCTGGAGATACTAAAAGGTATCAGATAGATTATATAATGATAAGACAGAGATTTAGGAACCAGGTTTTAAATTGTAAGACATTTCCAGGGGCAGATGTGGACCCTGACTACAATCTATTGGTTATGAACTGTAGATTAAAACTGAAGAAACTGCAAAAAGGTGGGAATTTAAGGAGATGGGACCTGGATAAACTGAAAGAACCAGAGCTTGCAGAGTTTCTGGGAGAGCATAAGGGAACAATTGACAGGAATGGGGGAAGGAAACACAGTAGAAGAAGAATGGGTAGTTTTGAGGGAAGAAATAGTGAAGCTAGCAGAGGATCAAATAGGTAAAAAGATGAGGGCTAATAGAAACCCTTGGGTAACAGAAGAAATATTGAATTTAATTGATGAAAGGAGAAAACACAAAAATGCAGTAAATGAAGCAGGCAAAAATGAATACAAACGTCTCAAAAATGAGATCAACAGGAAGTGCAAAATGGCTAAGCGGGGATGGCTTGAGGACAAATGTAAGGATGTAGAGGCTGATCTCACTAGGGGTAAGATAGATACTGCCTAAAGGAAAATTAAAGAGAACTTTGGAGAAAGGAGAACCACTTGCATAAATATCAAGAGCATTGATGGAAATGCAGTTCTAAGCAAAGAATGGAAAGCAGAAAGGTGGAAGAAGTATATAGAGGGTCTATACAAGGGAGATGTACTTGAGGACAATATTATGGAAATGGAAGAGGATGTAGATGAAATGGGAGATATGTTACTGTGTGAAGAGTTTGACAGAGCACTGAAAGACCTGAATCGAAAAAAGCCCCCGAGACTAGACAAGATTCCATTAGAACTACTGACAGCCTTGGGAGAGCCAGTCCTGACAAAACTCTACCATCTGATGAGCAAGATGTATGAGACAGGTGAAATACCCTCAGACTTCAAGAAGAATATAATAATTACAATCCCAAAGATAACAGGTGTTGACAGATGTGAAAATTATCGAACTATCAGTTTAATAAGTCACAGCTGCAAAGTACTAATGTGAATTCTTTACAGACGAATAGAAAAACTGATAGAAGCTGACCTCGGGGAAGATCAGTTTGGATTCCGTAGAAATATTGGAACACGTGAGGCAATACTGACCCTACGACTTATCTTAGAAGCAAGATTAAGGAAAGGCAAACCTATGTTTCTAGCATTTGTAGACTTAAAGAAAACTTTTGACAATGTTGACTGGAATACTCTCTTTCAAATTCTGAAGGTGGCAGGGGTAAAATACAGGGAGTGAAGGGTTATTTACAATTTGTACAGAAACCAGATGGCAGTTATAAGAGTCGAGGGGTATGAAAGGGAAGCAGTGGTTGGGAAGGGAGTGAGACAGGGTTGTAGCCTATCCCCGATGTTATTCAATTTGTATATTGAGCAAGCAGTAAAGGAAACAAAAGAAAAATTTGGAGTAGGAATTAAAATCCATGGAGAAGAAATAAAAACTTTGAGGTTCACCGATGACATTGTAATTCTGTCAGAGACAGCAAAGGATTTGGAAGAGCAGTTAAACGGAATGGACATTGTCTTGAATAGAGGATATAAGATGAACATCAACAAAAGCAAAACAAGGATAATGGAATGTAGTCGAATTAAGGCGAGTGATGCTGAGGGAATTAGATTAGGAAATGAGACACTTAAAGTAGTAAAGGTGTTTTGCTATTTGGGGAGCAAAATAACCGATGATGGTCGAAGTAGAGAAGATATAAAATGTACACTGGCAATAGCAAGGAAAGCGTTTCTGAAGAAGAGAAATTTGTTAACATCGAGTATAGATTTAAGTGTCTGGAAGTCGTTTCTGAAAGTATTTGTATGGAGTGTAGCCATGTATGGAAGTGAAACATCGATGATAAATAGTTTGGACAAGAAGAGAATAGAAGCTTTTGAAATGTGGTGCTACAGAAGAATGCTGAAGATTAGACGGGCAGATCACATAACTAATGAGGAGGTATTGAATAGAATTGGAGAGAAGAGGAGTTTGTGGCACAACTTGACAAGATGAAGGGACCAGTTGGTAGGAGATGTTCTGAGGCATCAAGGGATCACAAATTTAGCATTAGAGGGCAGCGTGGAGGGTAAAAATCGTAGAGGGAGACTAAGAGATGAATACACTAAGCAGATTCAGAAGGATGTAGGCTGCAGTAGGTACTGGGAGATGAAGAAGCTTGCACAGGATAGAATAGCATGGAGAGCTGCATCAAACCAGTTACAGGACTGAAGACCACAACAACATAGTTGTAAATTGCAGCAAGTTTTAAACAGTTCTTAATTTATTGCCATACCTGGCATGTAAGGCCTCCTGCCCAGATCACAGTGGCTTGCTTTTTAAACATTATTTGCTGTATCTGTATTTGATGGTGATTTGCTACATTGAAACTCATTGAAAACTCTATTACTTACGCAGGTGTTTATTCCTTCATTAATAACGTGTGGTATTTTTGTTTATTGTTGAGTCTGGAATTACTGGATTAAAATAAATTGTGTGTAACTGTAAAAGGCAACCAATAGCAACCTATTATGGCCCCATCCACAATCGTAACCGAATCCTGCCTTCCCATGACTACCAGGTTTCAATACTTAGTAAACGACTTGTAATTTCATGAAATGTTAATTTTGAACCCGTACTCTCATATAGAGTAGAATACTTTGATATCTTTTCAAATATTTTGGCTGTGTGAATGGTAATTAATTTCTTATGTGTTAATTTAATGAGCCAAGAACACATTGCTATTCTTAACATACATATTTATGCTGACCAAAATTCAACTAAGATTATGTAAGTAATGATGATGTTATGGAAATTTGAGGGAAATGCATTATTACATGCCTTATGGTGAGTTGAAGGAGATGAGAGCCATAACAGACCAAAAATGGGAGTAAGCGGTAGTATAGCAGTTAGCCTTCTGCCGCTGAGCAGTGTGTCAGCAGTGCACAAGTAGCAGCAAGTGGCTTATTTAGTGTTCATATAAGTGTTGAAGTCGAGTTGAAAATTTGTTCGAGTGTTCTTAGCGCACTTGTTTAGTTAAATCCGCCAAATCATTGTGTAGTTTCGTAGCAGGGGCAGATTTGCATTTTAATATCTGTGATGTGGAAAGTCACGTAGTCACGTCATTAGTGTATTTCTTTCAAATGGTCTTTGTACATTACTAACAGTACAGTTAGCCTTCTGCCACTGAGCAGTGTGTCAGCAGTGCACAAGTAGCAGCATTACTGCATTCACTATGCAGTCTTTTATTTTAATAACCATTTAAATTTTGTGTCAAATTGTTTGTGATCTCTGTAGACTAGTTTAGATGATCTTTGCACAACAGTATTTAGCATGGACGGGACTGTCACTGCTGTGTTCGGATGTGGGCTGAGCAGGCATCCCTTCACTCCCAGCTTCTGGCAGTGTTGGCTTTGGTCACACAGCTTGAGGCTGTTGCCACTGGGCATCACTGTGGGGGTCCGGACGGGGGATTGTTGGGGACGGCCAGCTCATCCCACGCATCCGCTGACCAGACTATAGCTGTGGCTGCCCAGGATACTGCCCACATTGAGGTTGACCCCTCACCTGTGGTAGAATGGGAGGTCATCTCAAGGTGTGGCAGGGGGCAAAAGACATTCTGGAGGGCTCAACGGAAGGCCTCTCCAATTTGTCTGACGAACTGGTTTCAGGCTCTGTCTGCAGCTGATAATGATCTTCGGCCAGACATAGCTGCTTGTCCTGTTCCAGAGGTTTAGAGGTTTCCCCTCAGTCTGCAAGATCCGGGCGGTCACAGAGGGTGGGCTTACTGTTAGTTTTGAGCTCCAACGTCAGGTGCGTAATGGGACCCCTTAGGTATATGGCTGCAAGGGAGGGGAATAAAACCAATGTGCACTCCATGTGCATACCGGGGCAAGTCATTCCAGATGTGGAAAGGGTCCTCCCGGATGCCATGAAGGGTACAGGGTGCACCCATCTGCAGGTGATCACTAATGTCGGTACCAATGATGTGTGTCACTATGGATTGGAGGAAATCCTCTCTGGCTTCCGACAGCTGTCTTGTTTGGTGAAGACTGCCAGGCTCCCTAGTGGGATGAAAACAGAGCTGACCATCTGTAGCATCATCAACAGGACTGACTGCAGACCTTTGGTACAGAACCAAGAGGAGGGTCTGAATCAGAGGCTGGGACGGTTCTGTGACCGTATGGGCTGCAGATTCCTTGACTTGCGCCATACGGTGGTGGGGTTTCGGGTTCCGCTGGATAGGTCAGGAGTCACTACACACAGCAGGTGGCTACGCAGGTAGCAGGGTTTATGTGGCGTGGACAGGGCGTTTTTTTAGGTTAGATGGCCTCGGGCAAGTACAGAAAGGGCAACAGCCTCAAAGGGTGCAGAGCAAAGTCAGGACATGTGGGGACCAAGCAGCAATTGGTATTGTAATTGTAAACTGTCAAAGCTGCGTTGGTAAAGTACCGGAACTTCAGGTGCTGATAGAAAGCACTGAAGCTGAAATTGTTACAGGTATGAAAAGCTGGCTGAAGCCAGAGATATATTCTGCCGAAATTTTTACAAAGGCACAGACGGTGTTTAGAAAGGAGAGATTGCATGCACCCAGTAGTGGTGTGTTTGACGCTGTTAGTAGTAGTTTATCCTGTAGTGAAATAGAAATAGATAGTTCCTGTGAATTATTATGGGTGGAGATTATACTCAACAACCGAGATAGGTTAATAATTGGCTCCTTTTACCGACCTCCCGACTCAGCAGCATTAGTGGCAGAACAACTGAGAGAAAATCTGGAATGCATTTCCTCAGCATGTTATAGTCCTAGGTTGAGATTTCAATTTACCAGATATAGGCTGGGACACTCTGACGTTTAGGACAAGTGGTAGGGGCAGAGCATTGAGTGACATTATACTGAGTGCACTATCCGAAAATTACCTCAAGCAATTAAACAGAGAACTGACTTGTGGAGATAACATCATGGACCTACTGATAACAAACTGACCCGAACTTTTTGACTCTGTAACCGCAGAAGAGGTAATCAGTGGTCATAAAGCCACTGCAGCATCCCTGAATATGGAAGTAAATAGGAATATAATAAAAGGGAGGAAGGTATATCTGTTTAGCAAGAGTAATAGGAGGCAGATTTTAGACTACCTAAGAGATCAAAACAAAAATTTCTGTTCTGACACTGACAATGTTGAGTGTTTATTGAAAAAGTTCAAAGCAATTGTAAAATGCGTTTTAGACAGGTACGTGCTGAGTAAAGCTGTGAGGGATGGGAAAAACCCACCATGGTTCAACAACAAAGTTAGGAAACTACTGCGAAAGCAAAGAGAGCTTCACTGCATATTTAAATGCAGCCAAAACCTCTCAGACAAACAGAAGCTAGACAATGTCAAAGTTAGTGTAAGGAGGGCTATGCGTGAAGCATTCAGTGAATTCAAAAGTAAATTTCTATGTACCGACTTGACAGAAAGCCTAGGAAGTTCTGGTCTTAGTAACTGAATTGAAACAGCATATCCAGACACTCTGGGATGATAATGGCACTGAAACAGAGGTTGACACGCATAAAGCTGAAATACTAAACACCTTTTTCCAAAGCTGTTTCACAGAGGAAGACCGCACTGCAGTTCCTTCTCTAAATCCTCGCAAGAACAAAAAAATTGGCTGATATCGAAATAAGTGTCCAAGGAATAGAAAAGCAACTGAAATCACTCAACAGAGGAAAGTCCACTGGACCTTACGAGATACCAATTCAGTTCTACACAAAGTATGTGAAAGAACTTCTAACAGCCATGTACCACAAGTCTCTAGAGGAATGGAAGGTTCCAAATGATTGGAAAAGGGCACAGGTAGTCCCATTCTTCAAGAAGGGTCATCGAGCAGATGCGCAAAACTATAGGCCTATATCTCTGATGGGGTATCTGTTGTAGAATTTTAGAACATGTTTTTGCTCACGTATCATGTCGTTTCTGGAAACCCAGAATCTACTCTGTAGGAATCAACATGGATTCCGGAAACAGCGATCATGTGAGACCCAACTCACTTTATTTGTTCATGAGACCCAGAAAATATTAGATACAGGCTCCCAGGTAGACGCTGTTTTCCTTGACTTCCGGAAGCTGTTCGATACAGTTCCGCACTGTCACCTGATAAACAAAGTAAGAGCCTACAGAATATCAGACCAGCTGTGTGGCTGGATTGAAGAGTTTTTAGCAAACAGAACACAGCATGTTGTTCTCAATGGAGAGACGTCTACAGACATTAAAGTAACCTCTGGTGTGCCACAGGGGAGTGTTATGGGACCATTGCTTTTCACAATACATATAAATGACCTAGTAGATAGTGTCGGAAGTTCCATGCGGCTTTTCACGGATGATGCTGTAGTATACAGAGAAGTTGGAGCATTAGAATATTGCACCGAAATGCAGGAAGATCTGCTGTGGATAGGTGCTTGGTGCAGGGAGTGGCAACTGACCCTTAACATAGACAAATGTAATGTATTGCGAATACATAGAATGAAGGATCTTTTATTGTATGATTATATGTAAGCGGGACAAACACTGGTAGCAGTTACTTGTGTAAAATATCTGGGAGTATGCGTATGGAACGATTTGAAGTGGAATGATCATATAAAATTAATTGTTGGTAAGGTGGGTGCCAGGTTGAGATTTCATTGGGAGAGTCCTTAGAAAATGTACTCCATCAACAAAGGAGGTGGCTTACAAAACACTCCTTCAACCTATACTTGAGCACTGGTCATCAGTGTGGGATCCGTACCAGCTCGGGTTGACAGAGGAGATAGAGAAGATTCAAAGAAGAACAGCACATTTTGTCACAGGGTTATTTGCTAAGCGTGATAGTGTTACGGAGATGTTTAGCAAACTCAAGTGGCAGACTCTGCAAGAGAAATGCTCTGCATCGTGGTGTAGCTTGCTGTCCGGGTTTCGAGAGGGTGCGTTTCTGGATGAGGTATCGAATATATTGCTTCCCCCTACTTATACCTCCTGAGGAGATCACGAATGTAAAATTAGAGAGATTCAAGCATTCACAGAGGCTTTCCAGCAGTCATTCTTCCTGCGAACCATATGTGACTGCAACAGGAAAGGGAGGTAATGACAGTGGCACGTAAAGTGCCCTCCGCCACACACCATTGGGTGGCTTGCGGAGTATAAATGTAGGTGTAGACGTAGATAGCAATGACTGTGAGATATAACACAAACTTTAAGGAAAAAACTGTTTAAATAAAACTTTAGTATTTGAAGAACTTGTCACAAAGACAATTTGTGAAAACTGATGTTTATTGTGCTACAAAATTACTCACTGGACAGTTGTCATTCTTTATGCAAAATAATGATTTCATATCAGATGTTCACAATTCTGTTCTGTATTTGTTGACACTAATGTTATTTTGCTTTACATTTCTTTTTCTAGGTATTGTTGACTTCAATTTGATGAGCTGTAGAGAAAGTAGTTAGAAATTCCAAACGGTCATAGTTTTATGAACCCTGTTAAAAAATTATCTTAAATTCAGTTGACACTATTTATTTGTCCATAATTAGATTACACCTTAAACCATTTCTGATTTCAATACTATTTAAAAGTAAACATTGATTAGTTCTGTAAACTCTTGTTACTTCTGGTTAGAGTAGCTGCATTTTCCACATCTTTGGTACATTTCACTCGTATTTAAAAAATAAATTATAACACGTTTCACAAGCTTTGCAACTTTCACGAAAAAGCTGCAAAACTTTGTATTTAGTTTTGGCATTTTAGGACACAGTTGACCAAGTACACAAGCTGCTACAAATTTGTGATTAAATTCATGAATTTCAAATTATTTAAAAAAGGTACTGGTTGTTGTGTTAAATGAATAGCAATCAGTACATTAACAGTTTTTCAAATTTCATTGCAATAGAGTTTCTTGATTACAAATAATTATTGACATGAGAAATATATGCTTCCAAGAAGGCTTTTCATTCAAAATTTGAACTTTATGGCTAATGGCTTTTGGAGACTTAAGTGTTTCATAGGGTCACAAAATATCATGCATTTGTCATGCATGACATTCTTCAAATCAGGTAGTTGTAATAGCCCAAGGTTTATGCCCTATAATTTTTATGGCATCCATCAATACCCATTCTCTCAACTGAAGTTCCTTGCTCCATTTTGTGTAAATTCATGTGTATCTTGAATTTTGGAGGAGAGCTCTTTGTATCCATATTATTTTCAGTTATTAACATTTCTTTGTCATATTTGAAGATCATTTCAGCATTTTGTATATACTCAGAAGACATAATTATAGTATCTCTGGAAAGGTTACTCATCCAAAGATTCCTACTTTCAGTTAAAACAGGACTGGTTGGAACAATAACTGTAAATATTAAAATAAATAATATTCTGCAATCACAGATCAATTTCTATTTTTTAATGTGCCAAAAATTATTATCAGAGTTTACATTTTAATATCACTGTAATATCTTTCATAACTGTCTTTGGCACATTACTGATTTTGGTAGAATGTTGGAACCAAATATGGCAGAGCAAGTTGTTCCAAGTTGTTAAGCTGTGGACTGTTTTGCAATGTAATGGACATTATGAACAGTGTTTGCTGTTAATTTAACAGATATATCAAGATATATTTAAGTAAACAATTATGGAACTAGATTTTGTAAACAATTAGTAGAGAAAAACGTGTAAAAATGGTCACAGTGGTAATTAAGGGCACCTCTCACAAAGAGGACATGAGAAGTGCTACAGTCTAGCAACCATGACTGAAAATGGTGCCTGCTGTTGATAGACAGAGGCAGTGAACAGTTGGAAGCATTGTTTCAAGCAGTGTAGTTACAGCATTGGTTACTGTGTGATTTGGTGTTTGTTAAGGACTATAAACATTCGGCAAGCATGAGAAATCTTTTTGTTTTTATATCCAATTAGCTGAAAACAATTTCTCAGTGATATCCAGAATAAGGGAATCCTAAGCTACTTTTAGAAGCATGATTTATGTTACACACGCTTTTAGGTTAGACGCAATAGTGGCCATGTTGCTTAAGAATGGTTGGTGTAAATATAGCCCATTGGGTTGGTTAAAAATGGGCCTCTATTTAAGGAGATCCCATAATTACACCATCTCTTATCTTAAACAATGTAAAATATTTAAATAATTTTATGGGGATATGGTTAGTGGAATTTTGTTTAAAGTTTATATATACAACTCACACAGCAACAGACAAACAAATAGAATTTTCAAATTGCACTAATAGACCCTAGTGCTTTTATTTGTCCTTGCAGAATGCCAAGAATGAAGAACTGCTGTGAATGTAAGAACCATCAGTGGGATAAATCTTAGATGGTATGTACCATAGCAGCTGTGAAAGCAAAGGAGGCTTCTGTGAAAGCTGCTGCTAGAACATTCAGAATGCCTCGTACCATTTTGCAGAAATTTCTTAAACTTTAAAGAATCCCTGATAAAGTGGTTCAAGAGACAAAGCTTGGAAGGAAACAAATTTTAAATCCAGACCTCGAAAGAGAGCTGGTTTCTTATCTCCATGAGCCAGAGCAAAAATTCTTTTAGTGCCCTTTGGTGGATCTGAGAACAATGGCATTTATCCTTGCCCAGAGAAATAGTTTGACAACCACTTTCAAAGGAGGCTGACTTTTCCTTGAGAGACACAAGGATCAGCTGTCAATTTGCAAACCTTGTGGAACTACATATGCCAGAGCCTTAGGCTTCAATAAAGAGAATGTGATGTTTTCTTTGATTTATTGACAGATGCATTCAACAAACACTCATATCCAACAGACCAAGTGTATAACATGGATGAGGCAGACCTGTCCACTTGTCCAAACCAAAATTCCAAAAGTGATAGGGATGAAAGGGGAGAAACAAATTGCAGCTCTAACATCTACAGAAAGAGGGCTGCAATCACAGTTATCACATGCACGAGTGCTTCAAGATATTATGTTCTGCCAATGATAATTTTCTCCACAACCAACATGTCCCAAGCTCTACTGAGAGGCTTCCCCCCTACTGCAATTGGTAGGGCCCATCCTTCAGGATGGGTTCAAGACAATTTGTTCACTGAATGGTTCATTCACTTAATTGAGAAAACATGTCCATCTGAACAAAGGCCTGTTCTCCTCATCTTGGATGGTCATTAAAGCTATGTTTGAAATCCAGATGTGATTGACTTGGTGACAGAACACCGCATGACTATCATCTCACTTTCTCCACATTGCACCCACAAACTGTGGCCTCTAGACAAGACATTCATGGGGCTTCTGAAAACATACTACATCGAAGCAGTGAGAGAATAGTTTCATCACAATGGGCATCCTCTCACACCTTACGATGTTATGGAGGTTTTTGGCCACAGATGCCTTTGTACCCAATCAGCTAAGATTGCAATAAACAGATTCAAAGCAACTGAGCTATACCCTGTGAACCGTTACATCTTCATCGATGCTGATTTCGTAGCTGCTGAGTTAGTTGTAGGAAAAACGTGCTCCACAGTGGAACATAGACCTAGTGTTTCTGAATCACATACTCCTCAACTTGCTATCTGTGGACCATCGACATCATTTGCTTCTTCTTCAAGTTATCCTGGCATACAGTCACATCAAACTCTAGCTGTGCCTGTTGATGAAGCCATTGAAACACTGGTAAGTTCTCCAGGGACTTTAACAAATGCAGTTTCACCATTCAAGATATCTCTTGTCACCAACATTAAGAAGAGAGCCACAGCATCAGGACAAAAAACACAAACTGCCTGCCATATCGCTGGAATGCCATATAAAGATCAGTTGACAAAGTCACTTGACGAAAGTGCTGTCAAGAAGAGGTTGCTGACTTTTTCTGGGCTAAGAGGCTGCCCTGCAGACAGAGGTGCAAAATCCAAAGGCCTTCAAGAAAAGAAACTTTTTCTTGCAAAACTATCTGATTCATCATAGGACTCTTCGGGCTCCTGCAGCCCTCATTTTGGGACAGCGATAATGACCTTGATGTGAATGATGGCGATACACCAAACTCAAGTGATGCAAGTTGCATCTTTTGTGATGAAAAGTTCTCTCAAGACAGTAGATGAGAGGTGTGAGTTAAAAGTGTTATCTGCTAAATGTGGGCACACTTAGATTGTGCTGGTGCTGAAGGAGCTACTTATGTTTGTGATTACTGTAAATAATTTCAGATTTCATGCATAAATGTACAAAAGTTTCTTTTTGTAGACTAGTCTACCATTTTGTATTGTTTTAACCAATTTCATTAAAATATTTCAAAATATTTCTTGCCCCTTTTTGTGGATGCCCATATTTGCAACCCATTTTTTTAAGTTCCATTTTTCAAGCTCTTTGTAAAGCTTTGTTTTCGAATAGAAATAATGTATACTAATCATTGTTTTGCCTCTCATCATTTCTTAAATTTGTTATAGTTGTTAATAAGGTATAAAATCTAGAATTTTTACAAAAGAAGGTACCTTTAAGTAAAAAACAAATGAGATTGTCCATATTTACACCATTTCGTCTACAGAAACAGTTAATTTATATTTTAGTCACACAGTTATTTTGCCTGTTGAGATTCTGCCTGGCTCTTTCAATCAATGTTAACAAATGCATATAGTCAAGAGTTTCATAGAAATTTTGTAAGTACTTTTAATCTTAACTTGTGGTGTTATACTGTTTTCTTGAACTTTCCAAAACTAGTTTTGATATAAAATAGTAATTGTGACATCTGATAGAATAGTGTTTACAGTAATTACATTTGCACCTTGATAAGACATCACAATTATTAATCTAAAAAAATTGACAGTAATTACAAATATTATCAATCCCACAATCTATGTACTGATTCTATATTAATGTTAGGGGATCAGGTTATGTACTAGTCTACACCATTGACCAGCTCCACTACAACTCCAACGTAAGTAATCTGAAGATGGTGGTGGTGGATGAGAATCATGTGAAGTGAAATCTTATTTATTGATGTATTCTGCGAAATTTTGCATAGCACCTCATCTTTCACCAAGACATTGCTCAAATGAACCACAGTGAGTACTGAAAAATTCCTCAGAATATCATAAAAGAACAAATATCATAGACTATCCACAAAAATTCAAAATACATAGAAGAAGGCAAGGCATAGGCAATTTGGAGCAAAATTTTATTGGGCATGAGACATGCAAACTTGGCAAGCCAAATGATACTGAACTGTCTGATGAGAATGGCAGTGAGATATATGATACTAAATTCAAATCATTTGCTACTAAATTCTGTGAATTTATATGTGCTAAAAGATAGATAGATATTCAATGATCCCAGGCCCTGCAGACCATGCACTGCTTCCACAAACTGCCTCGATTCCTTCCTGTTTTGTGCCTGGCTCCCACAGATGTCTTCAATTCCCAGGGCTCCTAGGTCCTTCACCAAGTCGTCCATCCAGCGCTGCCTTGGTCATCCAATGGAGTGTTTGGTGTTTGGTTTCCCCGCTAGTGTCATCTTCGCCTGTCTTCCATCTGGCATATGGGCTATATGGCCTACCCATTGTATTCTTTTGCTCTTTATCTTCTGTAGGATAGTTGGTTGTGGCATCAGAAGGTAGATCTCCTCATTTTTCCTCCTCCTCCATTCTCTGTTATCTAAAACTGGTCCCCATATCTTCCTCATTACTCTTCTTTCAAATATTAATAGTTTTACCCTTTCTCACTATAAGACAAGGAAAATAAAAAAGGGAAAAAATTGTATCACTGTAGATGAATGTGTAACACATCTAAAAGGCACAAGGATGGAAGCGATGTCAAAAATGAAAGAATTTGTAAACATATAATATTTTGCTATGAAAAATTAGTTACAGATTTACAAATTTTCAATTTAATCATTTGAAATTACTGAAAGAATGGTTTAAAATATCTGTAAATTAAGTCTCAAACTATGGAAAGTCCAGGATGGAATAAAAACACTATGGGAAGGATAAATCAAACAATGGACAGTCCAACATGGAATAATAACAATATTATGAAAAGTATTGATTGCTATTCATCACAGAGGAAGTATTGAGTTGCAGACAAGCAATGCTACAGTAACATGACACAGTTTGAATTTCATGACCATTGGATAGTCAGTGAGTCAGTGTACTAACTGCTGTGGAGCCAGAGAGAATGCACCTGGGGCAGTTTCCATTCTGTACATAGTATTTAGTTTAGTTTGTTTTCTTGCACTTCTGCAAAGAAGTTAATTGTACATGTGTATTTTACTGCATAGATTAGTGTTCATTAACTTACTTTAAGTCTTTTTTTGTATAAATTTTTCGTGCATTATCTTTGGATTAACCACCTTTGGAATGTTGTATGCACTAAAAATAGCATTGTTGTAGAATTTAGATTACATCTTATAATGGGGCATCCTCATCTAGCACTAGTTTTCCTCAACAGTAGTTCTCAATACCAGTATAATTTTTATAATTCTGGACAGGTCAATATATCTTAATTGCTTTTCAGGAAACTTTCATATAATTTTATACACAGTATGTTGTATGTCAAGCTAAAATTTATGAAAAGGAATTACTTGGTAAAATATTTTACTTTTGATGTTATAATTGATAAGTGCTAGTTATATTCAGAAATTATTTTTTTAGGAACATTTGAAATTACAAAATATTTGCACACTTAAAATTTCTATTATCAACTACCCAATCCTGTACTGTTTACAATGTTTATTTCTGGATTCATTTATGAAATAATAATCAAAATTAGTAATGTAATGAAAGGTAGTAGGAATTCATTTGTTGAGAAAAATTGTAAACAGTTTGGAATATTGTTTTTTCCACACAATGAGAGATTTGTAAGCTTTCCTCTGATGTGATCAGACGTATTTTTGTATAATAGGTGTGAATAATTTAATTTTGGCTTTGATAGTGTGAAACATCAAAAGACTGTTTGATATGCTAAAATGTGAGAAAACATATTTACATAAAAATTATGCTAAAACAGTCTTTAAATTTTTTTAGTTCAAGCCATCCATGAGTACCTGATGTGAGATTGTCAGCTTCAGAATCAGCCCCTAGACAAGAAGAACTGGACCCATCTCAGCATCACAAGCTAAGTAAACTTGAAAGTTTACTGTAAACATCACTACTCTCAAAATCTTCATAAAGGCTTTGCTTATTCATTACTTGGACTGAGCATTATTTAATTTGGACAATAGATGGAAGAAGGAAGAAAGGGGGGGATGGGAGATTACAAGTGAGTGGGGGTTCATATGGGATGAAATGACTAATAATGAAGTTCTGTCTGTTGCAGAAATTGTTTTATTCCATTGATTTTTTAAGTTTATGTCCCCCCCCATGAACCACGGACCTTGCCATAGATGGGGAGGCTTGCATGCCTCAGCGATGCAACCACAACAGAGGAGTATTTGTTGAGAGGCCAGTGAAGGCAGCAGAGGATCAAGTAGATAGAAAGATAATGGCTAGTAGAAATCCTTGGGTAAAAGAAGTGATATTGACTTTTAGTTGATGAAAGGAGAAAATGTAAAAGTACAGTAAATGAAGCAGGTGAATAGACACACAAATATCTCAAAAATGAGACTGACAGGAAGTGCAAAATGGCTAAGCAGGGATGGCTGCAGGACAAATGCAAGGATGTAAAGCCATGTATCACTAGCAGTAAGATAGATACTGCCTACAGGAAAATTAAAGAGACCTTTGGAGAAAAGAGAACCACCTGTCTGAATATCAAGAGCTCAGATGGAAAACCAGCTCTAAGCAAAGAAGGAAAAGCAGAAAGGTGGAAGGGGTATATAGAAGATCTACACAAGGGCAATATACAGGGCTATTACAAAGTGATTGAAGCGATTTCATAAATTCACTGTAGCTCCATTCATTGACATATGGTCATGACACTCTACAAATATGTAGAAAAACTCATAAAGTTTTGTTCGGCTGAAGCCGCACTTCAGGTTTCTGCCGCCAGAGCGCTCGAGAGCGCAGTGAGACAAAATGGCGACAGGAGCCGAGAAAGCGTATGTCGTGCTTGAAATGCACTCACATCAGTCAGTCATAACAGTGCAACGACACTTCAGGACGAAGTTCAACAAAGATCCACCAACTGCTAACTCCATTTGGCAATGGTATGCGCAGTTTAAAGCTTCTGGATGCCTCTGTAAGGGGAAATTAACGGGTCGGCCTGCAGTGATCGAAGAAATGGTTGAACGCGTGCGGGCAAGTTTCACGCGTAGCCCGAGGAAGTTGATGAATAAAGCAAGCAGGGAGCTAAACGTTCCACAGCCGACAGTTTGGAAAATCTTATGGAAAAGGCTAAAGCAGAAGCCTTACCATTTACAATTGCTACAAGCCCTGACACTCGATGACAAAGTCAAACGCTTTGAATTTTCGGCGCGGTTGCAACAGCTCATGGAAGAGGATGCGTTCAGTGCGAAACTTGTTTTCAGTGACGAAGCAATATTTTTTCTTAATGGTGAAGTGAACAGACACAATGTGCGAATCTGGGCGGTAGAGAATCCTCACGCATTCATGCAGAAAATTCCCAATTCACCAAAAGTTAACGTGTTTTGTGCAATCTCACGGTTTAAAGTTTACGGCCCCTTTTCCTCTGCGAAAAAAAGTTACAGGACACGTGTATCTGGACATGCTGGAAAATTGGCTCATGCCGCAACTGGAGACCGACAGCGCCGACTTCATCTTTCAACAGGATGGTGCTCCACCGCACTTCCATCATGATGTTTGGCATTTCTTAAACAGGAGATTGGAAAACCAATGGATCAGTCGTGGTGGAGATCATGATCAGCAATTCATGTCATGGCCTCCACGCTCTCCTGACTTAACCCCATGCGATTTCTTTCTGTGGGGTTATGTGAAAGATTCAGTGTTTAAACCACCTCTACCAAGAAACGTGCCAGAACTGTGAGCTCGCATCAACGATGCTTTCAAACTCATTGATGGGGACATGCTGCGCCGAGTGTGGGAAGAACTTGATTATCGGCTTGATGTCTGCCGAATCACTAAAGGGGCACATATCAAACATTTGTGAATGCTTAAAAAACTTTTTAAGTTTTTGTATGTGTGTGCAAAGCATTGTGGCTCTGAGCACTATGAGACTCAACTGCTGAGGTCATTAGTCCCCTAGAACTTAGAACTAGTTAAACCTAACTAACCTAAGGACATCACAAACATCCATGCCCAAGGCAGGATTCGAACCTGCGACCGTAGTGGTCTTGCGGTTCCAGACTGCAGCGCCTTTAACCGCACGGCCACTTTGGCCAGCCAAAAGCATTGTGAAAATATCTCAAATAATAAAGTTATTGTAGAGCTGTGAAATCGCTTCAATCATTTGTAATAACCCTGTACTTGGGGGCAATATTATGGAAATGGAAGAGGACACAGTTAACGATGAAATTAGAGATACGATACAGCATGAAGAATTTGACAGAACACTGAAACAGCCAAGTCGAAACAAGGTCCCGGGAGAAGACAACATTGCATTAGAACTACTGATAGCCTTGGGAGAACCAGCCAGGACAAAACTCTACCATCTGGTGAGCAAGATGTTTGAGATAGGTGAAATACCACCAGACTTCAAGAAGAATTCAATAATTCCAATTCCAAAGAAAGCAGGTGCTGACAGTTGTGAAAATTATTGAACTATCAGTTTAATAAGACACAGTTGCAAAATACTAACGTGAATTCTTTACAGACAAATGGAAAAACTGGTAGAAGCCAACCTCAGGCCAGATCAGTTTGGATTCAGTAGTAATGTTGGCACACACAAGGCAGTACTGACGATGTGACTTATCTTAGAAGATAGGTTAAGGAAAGGCAAACTTGTGTTTCTAGTATTTGTACACTTAGAGAAAGCCTTTGACAATGCTGACTGGAATAATTTCTTTCAAATTCTGAAGGTGGCAGGGGTAAAAGACAGGGAGAGAAAGACTATTTACAATTTGTACAGAAACTAGATGGCAGTTACAAGAGTTGAGGGGCATGAAAGGGAAGCAGTGGTTGAGAAGGGAGTGAGACATGGTTGTAGGCTGTCCCCAATGCTATTCAATCTGTATATTGAGCAAGCAGTAAAGGACACAAAAGAAAATTTTGGAGCAGGAGTTAAAATCCATGGAGGAAAAAAAAAATAAAAAATTTAAGGTTTACTGATGACACTGTACTTCTGTCAGAGACAGCAAAGGACCTGGAAGAGCAGTTGAATGGAATGATAGTGTCTTGAAATGAGGATGTAAGATAATCATCAACAAAAGTAAAACAAGGATCACAGAATGTAGCAGAATTAAATCAGGTGATGGTGAGGCTATTAGATTAGGAACTGAGACACTTAAAATAGTGGATGAGTTTTGCTATCTGGGAAGCAAAATAAATGATGATGGTTGAAGCAGAAAGGATATAAAATGAAGACTGGCTATGGCTAGGAAAATGCTTCTGAAGAAGATAAATTTGTTAATCTTGAGTATAGATTTAAGTGTCAGGATGTCTTTTCTGAAAGTATTTGTATGCAGTGTGGTCATGTATGGAAGTGAAACATAGATGATAGATAGTTTAGACAAGAGGAGAATAGAAGCTTCTGAAATGTGATGCTGCAGAAGAATGCAGAAGATTTGATGGGTAGATATACAACTAATGAGGAGGTACTGAACAGAATGGGGAGAAGAGAAATTTGTGGCACAACTTGACCAGAAGAAGAGATTACCGTATTTACTCGAATCTAAGCCGCACTTTTTTTCCGGTTTTCGTAATCCAAAAAACCGCCTGCGGCTTAGAATCGAGTGCAAAGCAAGCGTAAGTTATGAAAAATGTTGGTACATGCTGCCACAACTAACTTCTGCCGTCGAATATATGTAGCGCTACGCATGCATGCTTTCTAGTCACAAAGATAAATACTGGCGCCAAAACCTCTGCGTCAGTAAATAAATTTTAAAAAAAAAGTTGAAGACGAGCTTTTTTTCTCCGCCGCGAGTTTCGACCACTGCATTTTCATACATTATCCAAAGAAGTAAATACAAATTCCGTATTGTTCATCTTCGAATGTAGCACAATTTCAGTGTACTACGAAAATCTGACTGGCAAGACTGTTTGGGATGTTTGTCAATATGGCCAACTCTACGTTCTGAATTTTTTCCTATCTGTGCGAAGAGATGGTTGCTAATAGGAACCTGATGAAATTTGAATCACATACAGTATTCTCTTCACCATAAGAACAATACGAATATAAACATTTTGCCATGTATTCTTTCGTGTTTGCTGCTATCTCATTTAAATCCTGCCTGCCAAATAAACTACAAAACTAGAGTAAAGTGAGACAACAGCAAACGCGGAAGAATGTACATATCGTGTCATGTTTATATTCGTATTATTCTTGTGCCTAATAGTGATACAGTCAGAAATGAAGCACGGAAAGTGACTAGAATTTTAAATTTAAGATGACTCTAATTTCTGTGCAGAATTTGATGTAATAAAGAAGCGGCCGCAAAGCTTTTCAAACGGAGAAAAATTTCCGCCCAACTCTCGTTCAGAACATGTTCTATCATACGCAGTCTATTATTTGATTCTTGTTGATAATTATCAAAGAAAGCAGCAGTGTAAATAACAACAAATAGCAGTCTCTTGCCATTGTTTCGCTAATGAGACGATTCCTCTCTCTCTCTCTCTCTCTCTCTCTCTCTCTCTCTCTCTCTCTCTCTCTTTTTTTTAATTGTACGCGGCGGTAGCGTGCACAAAAGCAAGCCATGCCGCGAGCCGCGACAGGCCGTAAACACGCACTATCAGAATGTGACAAACAATGCATGACACAGTGCAGTAATGCATTTTCAGCTTAAGATTGACGCAAACACCTATAACAAAGAAAATGGCACTTATCAGATCAAAGCAAAATAAGCAATCAATTCGAACCAGACGAAGCACGTGAAAAAGGAAGGGCACCCGTATAAATACGGACGGAGCGCCTGATGCATAACAATAGCTAAGTGGTAAAGCTTAACTGCTAAGCTTACGACTCGAACCAAACTACTGTAGCTGTATCGTCATTCATTCGGCCTAAATTGTGTCTCATATTACAATGGACCAACTTTGTTTCGATTTGGAGGTGCGGCCTACGACTTTTCTCTCCCCTTGAATTTCGAGTCTCAAATTTCAGGTGCGGCTTAGATTCGGGAAATTTTTTTTTTTCCCTTTATTTCGAGTCTCATTTCTCAGGTGCGGCTTAGATTCGAGTGCGGCTTAGATTTGAGTAAATACGGTAGTTGGTAGGACACGTCCTGAGGCATCAAGGGATCACCAATTTAGTACTAGAGGGAAGCGTGGAAGGCAAAAATCATGAAGAGAGACCAAGAGATGAATACACTAAGCAGATTCAGAAAGATGTAGGCTGCAGTAGTTACTCGGAGATGAAGAAGGTTGCACAGGATAGAGTTCTATGGAGAGCTGCATCAAACCAGTCTCTGGACTGTAGACCACAGCAGCAACAACAACATGTATGAAGAAATTTTTGAACACATGGAGCAAAACTGAAGGCTTCCCAACAGTGGTAATGCACTACCACTAATGATGGACCAGATCTAATGAAAGTGAGGAGGACTTTACATCTACAACCAAGGACATCAGAAAGGCAAGATAAGTACAAACTATTTGTGAAGGTAATTTGTTTGTGGACTCTTGTGGTTGTTAACAAAATGGATAGGGAAAGAAAAGTGAGGTAGAAATGGTAGCTCCAGGATCCAGTGAGGACCAGTTTGAGCTGAGTGAAAACATAGACAGTAAATAAACAGTACAGACTGTTGTTTGGAAATTAATTTTTTCAAAACTAGAGGAAATGAAAACAGATAACAATAGCAAATTTAGTGCAGTTAATGATCAGTTAACTGAAATAACAATTTGTCCATTATATTTTTTTCTGTTGAGCTCCGTGGCCGTGGATAATGATACTTCATTGTAAAAATACAGCAACCAGCCACTTTTTAATGCGTTTTATTTATGCCAATATGCATTTCGGGTTTGCACCCATCTTCAGCTGGCAAATTACATGGATCTTCAGTTACTACAGTAGTACAATCTCGACAGCAGTTTGGATGCTGCAGCAGGCCTGTGCAAAAGCAACGATTCCAATCATTTACTTCAATTTCGTGAGTTTAAATTTACGCACTATCAGTTGTTCATTTTACTTACATTCTCCTCTCCTTGTTTTTTCTTGGCTTTTCTTCTTTCTTGCAACAACACAAACACTTTTTATCACATATTTTACACAGGCCCACTGCGTTATCTGCCATGTTGTCGACTGACAGTTTTTGTTTACATAGAAATGGTTTATCTATGGACAGAGTTATATATATATATTTTTTTTTTTCCTCGAAAGTTTTGGGGTTATAAGATGTTGATGTTCACTTTGACATATTTTGGAGTTACATTCGCACTTAAACATTTTTTATTGAACTTGATACTAAGAATTGTTCTTTCTAACTTAATTTTGTACTTTCTGAAGTCATGTAAAGCTCTTAGTACCTGGCTAGGTAGTGTCAATAACAATTTGTCCATTATATTTGGACTGTTGAGCTCCGTGGCGGTGGATAATGATACTTACTGTAGTAACTGAAGATCAATGTAATTTGCCAGCTGAAGATGGGTGAAAATCCGAAATGCATATTGGCATAAATAAAACGCATTAAAAAGTGGCTGGTTGCTGTATTTTTACAATGAAGTATCATTATCCACGGCCACGGAGCTCAACAGTCCAAATATAATGGACAAATTGTTATTGACAACATAGGCAGGTACTAAGAGCTTTACATGACTTCAGAAAGTACAAAATTAAGTTAGAAAGAACAATTCTTAGTATCAAGTTCAATAAAAAGTGTTTAAGTGCATCTTATAACCCCAAAACTTTCGAGGAAAAAAAAAAATATATATATATATAACTCTGTCCATAGATAAACCATTTGTATATAAACAAAAACTGTCAGTCGACAACATGGCAGATAACGCAGTGGGCCTGTGTAAAATATGTGATAAAAAGTGTTTGTGTTGTTGCAAGAAAGAAGAAAAGCCAAGAAAAAACAAGGAGAGGAGAATGTAAGTAAAATGAACAACTGATAGTGCGTAACTTTAAACTCGTGAAATTGAAGTAAATGATTGGAATCGTTGCTTTTGCACAGGCCTGCTGCAGCATCCAAACTGCTGTCGAGATTGTACTACTGTAGTAACTGAAGATCCATGTAATTTGCCAGCTGAAGATGGGTGCAAACCCGAAATGCATATTGGCATAAATAAAACACATTAAAAAGTGGCTGGTTGCTGTATTTTTACAATGAAGTAACTGAAATAATTATAGGTAACAATAGTAAAATGGACAGCGTATGAGATCATATAGGTCCATCTAGTAATCAAATTTTGGAGTTAAAAAATGGGTTGTCAGAGGGGTTAAAAAGTTGATGTTTTGGAAAATAAATTTATTGTTTCAGAAAATGAGTTCATAGTTGAGTCAGCAAAACAATTAAAGAATGTTGATGAAGTCAGAGTGGAACAGAAGGCCGTAGCGGAAAAACTTTGTGAGTTGGGAGCTACCACCCAACAAAATGTTGCCAATTTAAACCAAAAAATTTCAAATGTACGAAACAATGTAACTTTTTAGACCAAAAAATTTCAGAATTTCAGGGAAGTTGAATTAACAAACATCTGTGTGCGAACAATGGTATTGCATGGTCCAACACTCCAACCAAAAGTTTTCCATCAGATAATTTACATCCAGAGGTTTTTGTGCACCACTGCAGAGATAGCTTTCTGTCAGGCATGAATAACAATCAAAAAATTAAATTTGTTAAAAGATTTCTTGAAGGTGAAGCTCTGTCATGGGTAAATTTAAATTTAAGTCAGTAGGAAACGTATCAGAGCATTTAGAAAAGATTTTTAAATAAATTTTGGTTGGAAGCAGAACAGTGGAGAATCAAAAGTGAATTTTTGAATGATCCTAATTATAGGAATATGGACAGCACTTTGAAAGAGTTTTGTAAGAATCAGCTTAAAAAATTAGCACATCTTGATAAACCATTGGATGAAATTACCTTGATTGATACACTTAAAAGAAGATTATCAGGAAGATTGCAGGGGGATTCATTACACAGACCTGCCAATTGTCTTGAACAGTTTTTACGATAATTCGACAAGCTGGATAGGGCAGTAGAAACCAGTGTGTACCATAATAACAGGAATGATAGAAATCACAATAACAGAGAAAATGATAACTTCCACTGAGATTAAAGTGACAATAGGGAGAGAAATTTTGAACAGCAGCAGGATAGGAGTAATGGGAATAACCATGGGCATTTTAATAGAAGAAACAGTCACAGAAGTAACTACTTGGAAAACAGCAGTTTGTCTCAGTGAAGGTCCACAGTTTTGGGGTGAGAAACATAACAAGCACAGGACCCCTAAGTTACACTTGCAATTAGACAGTAATAACAGTGTTAACAATGTGGCACATGTATCTGATATTGAACAGAAAGAATATCAGATTTCTCATTCACGTTTTGATTAAAAGTTTTGGGATACTATGTTTAATTATGGTGATGTAAGTTCTAATCACAAACCAGAGTATGAGAGTAGTGAGAAATTTGAAGTAGCATGTACCAGAGATAGGTCCCTGCAGTTGCACTACCCTCTAGGTCCTCAGTGGCTCAGATGGATACAGTGTCTGCCATGTAAGCAGGAGACCCTGGGTTCGAGTCCCGGTCGGGGCACACATTTTCAACTGTTCCCGTTGACTTATATCAACGCCTGTATGCAGCTAAGGGTATTCATTTCACTGTAAAATGAATAAAGGCTTTTTTTTTCTAAAAATGAGACACAGAATTCTGATGCACTTGTTTTGAAAGAGTGACATGTCACCACATGATGTGTAATCCCAGCATGAAGCAGGACCATCCAGGAAAACTAGTAGGGATGTCGCCGCTGACGCATACCAACTGCAGACTGCCATGTAAAATAGCCAGTTTATCATGCCACTTGTTATATTATGAAAAGTTTTTTCATATACAGCGAACCTGAATAAAGCAATACAGAAGGTCAATGTTGACCTGATGAACAGTTGCAGTTATGCGAAAACGGTTAAAACTACTCTACAAAATATTTGGATTGAAAGTGAGTTCTCAGTCCTTTTTGAGCAGGCAAAGCAGATGAGCTCAAGTGACATAACTGCTCCAAGAACGACTGGAGGGCAGACCCAGCACAGCAATGTACCAGGAGAAACTGCTGAAATATATTATCGTTGAAATGTTTTTTACCCTTTTATTGAACATGTGATCACAGAACTTGATGCTTGCTTTAAAACAAGAAAATGCAACAACAATCTTCAAATTTATGTAGTTCAAACCAACCATGGGGATCTGATGTGAGATTTTCAGCTTCAAGAATCAAATCCCTAGACAAGAAGAACTTGAACCATCTCAACATGAGAAGCTAGGAAACTTGAAGCTTTATTGTAAACTTCACTCCTCTCAAAATCTTCATAATGACTTTGCTTATTAATTACTTGGACTGGGCATTGTTTAATATGGACAATAGCTGGAAGAAGGTAGTAGGGGGGAACTTACAACCTGGAGACTTCTTGTGTTAGTGTTACATTACTTGTGATATAGACAAAATATGATTAAAAGTGGATAGAGAATATGCCAGTTGTGAACAATTCAGGTGGAAATGGCCACTGTCTATGAACTGCCGCAAGCTGCAATGGCCATGGTTGACAAGCTTCTGGCTCCTGCCCTGCACTGTGGTAGCATTTGGGCACCAGAAACAAATGCTTTGGCATCTATGGAGCTTACATCATTGCCCCTGTGCCTCCTGATTCACATGTCTTAGATGGTCAGAACTAACCTGACAGTGTTTGGTACACAGTGGTGTAATTGCAAAATCCCTGGGCATAAGGTGAAAGGGGGTACCAGCTGCAAGGATGTCCCTCTATACCTCAAAAACAGTGATGAGGTATTGTCCATTGCTGGAATTGTATCTGAGTCAGCACTTCATGCCCCAACTGTTGGGATTAGGACCAATCTTCCTCACAGCTCTGGACAAGTGCTGGTACTGCTTGTTGCTGGGAGCTCCAGTGTTAGGCAGGTGATGGAGCCCCTTGGGGAAACAGCAGGCAGGTCAGAAAAGAAAGCTAGCATTCAGTCTGCTTGGCAGGCATTCTTATCTGACATATGGAGGAGACAATGCTGGAAGCAATTGATTGCACTGGATGCATCCAGCTGTAAATTGTGCCTCATTTTGACATGAATGACACTTTCTGCTGTGTTCAAAGGCTATCCTCGTTCCTGTGATGTGCACATACAGATGTTTTAGGATAGATAGATCCTTCCACAGGCCCAATAAGAGTCTTCCCATTCCATATAGGGTGGTATTCATCGTAGCAGATCAGAGAAAGAAAATGTTAGTATAGTATTAGTTAACATCAGAAGTATCTACGGAAGGGTCACAGAACTAGTCTCACTTACAAAAAGTAACAGTGCCCTCTTAGTAGTAGGGACAGAGAGCTAGCTGAAATCTGATATTAATAGCAGTGAAAGTTTAAACTTCAGCTGGAATATTTATTGCAAAGATAGGTAGAACACTGGTGGAGGAGACATGTTTATATCCATAAAAAGTATGGTAAAATCTAATAAAATTAGTACAACTGATTATGAATGTGAAATAATTTTAGTGAATGTAAGTGTTTTAAAGTGGATAAAACATGGCCATCATGTAGCCAAATCCTCACAGACAAACAAAAACTAAACAAACCCAAAATTAGCATAAGGAGGGCAAAGCATGAAGCATTCAGTGAATACCAAGAGTAAAACCCTTTCCACAAACTTGTCAGGAATTTGTAGGAAGTTCTAGTATTATATTAAATCAGTAAATGCATCAAAGCCAACTTCCAAAGTTGTTTCTCAGAGGAAGATCACTCTGTAGTTCCTCCTCTAAATTGTTGCACAAACAAAAAAATGTTAGATATCAAAATAAGTGACCATGGGACAGGAAAACAACTGAAATCATTCAGCAGAGGTAAGGCAACTAAACTGATTGGGTACCAGGATGATACTGCATAAAGCATGCACATGAACTTGCCCCTCTTCTAGCAGCTGTGTACCATAGGTCTCTGGATGAGCGAAGTGTTCCTTATGACTGCAGAAGGCACAGGTCATTCTCATTTCAAGAAGAGTCGTCAAATAGATGTACAGAACTGCAGTCTGTTGTAGAATTTTGGAAAATGTTTTATGTTAGCATATTATAACATTTCTGGAGACCAAAAACTATCCTCTACAATGACTGTGTGAAACCCAGCTCATTCTTTTCATCCCTGAGGCTCAGAAAGCATTAGATACAGGCACACAGATAGATGCTGTGCCCCTTGACCTTCAGAAGACATTCAATATGGTTCCATGCTGTCACCTAATGAACAAAATTTGAGTGTATGGAATGTCAGAACTTCTGTGTGAATGGATTGAAGATTTTCTAGCAAACAGAACGCAGTATCTCGTTTCAACGGAGAGATGTATTCAGAAATAAAATTAACTTTGAACACACCTCAAGGGAGAATTATAGGACCTTACTTTTCATAATATATGTAAATTACCTAGCGGATAATATCAGATGTTGCACATGGCTTTTTGCAGATGATGCTGTTGCATACAGAGAAGTCGCAACATCGGAGTGTTATAGCGAAATCCAGGAACACTTGCAGAGGATTTAAACTTGGTGCAGGGAGTGGCAGTTGACCCTCAACATAAACAAATGTAATATATTGCATATATATAGACAGAAATACCCATTATTGTATGATAACACAATTGCAAAACAATCACAGGAAGTGGTTACTTAAAAAAATATCTAGGAGCAATTTGACATGAAGAACCATGTAAAACTAACCATTGATAAGGCAGGTACCAGAATGAGATTCATGGGAAGATTCATCAGCAAATGTAGTCTGTCAACAAAAGAGGTAGCTTATAATAAACTGTTTGACCTATACTTGAATATTGCTTATACACTTCTGATATTGCCAGCATGGGAGTGATATGTAGTACTGTGAACACTAATTAAATTTTCATCTGCCAAGACCACTAAAACCATTTATTCATATGGATGACCAGTTCTGTTAATCCTCTGTTACCATTTTCAGACTTACTGAAGGAGGGGATTACTTAATGATGCAGACATAGGTCCAAAGATGGTAACAGGGAATTGTCGAAACCAGCCATCTGTATGAATAAATGGACTGAAGTGTGTCAATGTTGCTTGTCAGTCTGGGATCAGTATCAGATACAATTGATACAGGAAATGAAGAAGTCCCTGTGCAGAGCAGCATATTTAACTAAATGCTCATTTAGTAGGTATGAAAGTGTCATGGAGATGCTCATCCAGCTCCAGTAGCAAGGAACACTGCAAAAGAGGTGTTTTGCATCATGGTGTATTAGCTGTTAAAGTTCTGAGAGTATACTTTCCTAGAAGAGTCTATCAATATACAGCTCCTCCTATGTATATCTCAAAAGAAAACACAAAGATAAACTCAGAGAAGTTTAATCCCACATGGAGGCTTATCAGCGATTGTTCTTCCTGTGAAACACTTGTAACTGGAAGAGGAAAGAGGGAAGTGACATTCATACATGCCGCACATCTTGAGTTAGCTTACAGAGTATATATGTAGAAGTAGAATGAAAAGAGTGCTAGAAACATTTAAGCTTTAAACAAAGTCCTTCTACAGAAGCAGAAAACGCATACACATTCTCACACCACCACCTCATACACACCTGTTCACTGTCTCCAATTGCCAAGGCCTGACTGCAACTGTATCTAATGTGAGCAGTGGTCTGGCTCAGGTGGGTAGTCAAGATAAGGGAGAGGCATGGGTCAGGGAAGGGGAAGGTTAGCAGGGTACTAGTGTCGTCCACGAGAGCATGCGAGACATGGTGGGGACATGACAGGGATGCAAGTGCACCACTGGGAGGCTGTGCTTTGCAGGAGGGGGGAGAGGGAGCAGGAGGGAGGAAGGGAGAGGAGAAAAATTGAGAAGAGGGAAATACTATATATAAGATGTGTTAACAGAATAGAAGGTGTGTGTAGTTCTGCACTGGGAGCAGCAAAGGGGACAGGCAGGTGGAAGACAAAGACTCGTGAAAGTTGAGGCCAGGGGGTTCTTGTACCCCAACTGCCCATCCCAGCTAGATTGTGGCTCACATCAGATGAGGTTGTAGTCAGGCCTCAGCACCAGGAGATGGTGGCCGTGCGTGTGCATGTGTGTGGTGGAAGGGGGGGGGGGGGGGGGCCATGAGGGTAGGCAGCTCAGTGGCTGAGTAAAGGAGTGCATTCTGTATTTCTGAAGAATGACTTTGTCCAGAAAGTGAAACATTCTAGCAATCTTTTGCTTGTGCCTGTCCACAACTCAATGCCTCCTCTTGGTGGTGAGTACAGATCTATCCTAAACATATAGGTAGGAACCGAGTTTCATGAGATAGATAACAACTATGAGAATTTGTAAATGTAAATTATGCAAAAAAATTCATATATTTGTTAAACAACTCTTTTTGAATCAAACTTATGAGAGGTGAGCTTCCCAAGAGTCATAATTTCTGCTGAAGAAGCACTCAGCTATGTTGGTGGCCCATAAATCATACTCCAACAGTGTAATTGCCACTGTAATTGTCCTCTTGAAAATGGCTACTTGTGTGGCGATGCAGTAGAAAAATTAAATATTCCTATGACATTACTGGCCAGGAGACCCTGTCTGAGGTTATTCAGCCACCTGGTGCAAGTCTTTCTATTTGATACCACTTCTGTGACTTATACATGAAGATGAGTTGAAGATGAGATGAAATTTAGTCTCCTCAATTATTGAAGTGTGAACCGTAGAACAAATGTGCTTCACACAGGAATATGTAATGTTTATCAATGTCATTGCACTTAATAAACATTTCTCATCAACATTCAAATGTTGTAGTTTCTAAACTATTTTCTTAGATATTAATTCATGATGAGAAGCACTTCAGTACAGTATTTTATACTCAAAGTTCACACATGAGCACATTTTCAAAAACATTTCACTTTGCGGTGTTTCCCTTTTGTATGTGTGTATGTCAACTCAAATGTAACATCATAAATAGGGAACACTGCATGATGGATCTGTCAGTTTGATGTGGACCAAGTTACCTTTTAATGTTCTTCTTCAAATACAGCCGCCTTTTGGTTTTGGCCGGTTGGGGTGGTCGAGTGGTTCTAGGCGCTACAGTCTGGAACCGCGCAACCACTACGGTTCAAATCCTGCCTTGGGCATGGGTGTGTGTGATGTCCTTAGGTTAGTTAGGTTTAAGTAGTTCTAATTTCTAGGGGACTGATGACCTCAGAAGTTAAGTCCCATAGTGCTCAGAGCCATTTGAACCACTTTTTTTTTCTTTTTTTTTTTTTTTCGGTTTTGTTCTCATGGTCCGGCCACTCTGTACCACCACTGTGCGTGAACTTATTCTACTTGACTTCATCTACAGTCAGGCTGATGCTGTAAGAGAGTGCCTCGCTCTTTCAAGCTTCTGGATGATGAACACATCTTCAACAATAATCTGCTGTATTGTTTCAACTATTTACATCAATTGTGAAGATAGATCCCATTATTATTCACTCATAATTTCAAATACATCATTCAGTATGTCTGACCACACTGAACTTAACTTAAGATATAAGATTTACAGTCTTCATTTCTTTTGAGCATTTACATTCTAGTATGCCTGTTTTCTCTAGAGTGTTCATGACACCTTCAAGGAGCATCACAAAGGCATAAATGTCCATGTCCAGCAAGTGCTACTGGTCTCATCATCCCATGACTTGCCCCTGTTCTGTTATGTCACTGCATACACACCAACTGCACAGATCACAGATCGGGGTGTGTGCAGTATACTTTTCATATCATATAAAATGTCTATAAGAGACATGACCATCTTTTGCCAGCATGAACATCTTCAGTGGAATATAGGTCATTCACACTTACGTACATCTCACTTAGTACACTCTTTTCTCAATTGTCCAATCACAATAGCTGTCAGATTACTTTGAACAATGATAGAATATATTATTCTTGTGAAATATTATTCCATGAGAAGCTGCTATTTGATATATTCTACACTGACTTCATAAACTAACTATGCATTAAAAACTGTTCACTTAACAAATCTGCCACTTGATTGTTCTGATGTCATAGCTTTTCACACTATCATCATCTGAGAAAATAGTTTAAGATAAGAATCACTTTAATCTACATGTCCATTAAGTTCTAAGTCCACAGTTTTCACCAAAAAAAGTCTATAAAGCTTCTACCATAAACAAGTAATTCCTTCACTTAAATATAACAATAATCAGTCCCTACATTTAACTCCACAATCCTTGGTTACTGATTCATATAGTGACCTGTCAACACATTTAAAAGCTCATATCTCTTACAAATATTACATTAATTATGGTATTTTAAATTTTTCATTTGAAAATACAATTTTATGCATATGGAAATATTTTGTTTAAAAGTAACAATGTATTAAGAAATATGTAAACACTCACAGCATACATAAATTGAAAAACAATAATTCCACAGAAGTCAGATACAGAATATATATAGGATGAAAGTTAAGAAAATGAGAAACTGCAGGGATGGCTTCCTGACTGGAAATGGACACACAAACATGTATCCAGAAATGCATCATTTTCACGGAAGATGTTGATGAGGAATGAAAGTTCTCAAACAAAGCACCCACAGATGACAATTATGCACATTTACGATCCCAGTTCTGGTAAGGGTTGGTTTGTCAGTAAATAGGATTGATGACAAAAGTCCCATTATTGTGATGGTCTGGTGCAAAAACCATCAACAAAATCCTTTCTGTAGAAGGAAACTCGTTGCTGACAATCCTTGCACTCATTGCAAGTCATAGGTATAGTAGTGATTGTCATACAGGATACACATAATCGTACTTTGGCTTACACAGTGTTAGTATCCCAGTTGGCTGGAACTTTTATTAGGGTTCATCACAATATCCTGTAGACCCTGGTGCTCCAAATCTGGAGTATGCACAATCTGCCACTTCCCTGCACACTCACCTATGGTGGAAGGACCCATGGTTACACAAACTCCTAAGAAGGGACTAAAAGGTTGTGTGGTGGGGTTGGTGTCTGTAAGGGTACTTGTTTTGTTATAGCAATTGTAATGTCTCTTGCAGTGGTCTCTCCACGATATTTTCAGAAATTTTATAAATTATATAACTCAGTACATATCTCGAAATATCTCTTCTTATCTTACCAATTATCAGTGCAAAGTAGTTTCAAGCCCAATTACTCCTTGGAACGTCCATTTACTCAATGGAATAGCTGCTCTGCTATCTATGTTTTCTCTTATGAAAAGAATGAAGGAATTCTTGCCGATTAGGATGTATATGTATGTATTGTTGAGCTAGTCGCCATCTTGATGAGATTCTGTATGAGAAGGAATTTAATACATGAACTAAACTAAAGTAAGTGTGTTCGCGTATTATTTAACTGATTATTATTGACAGTGTCTGCTTACTACGTTGTGTTGCACGGGATCAGTGGGGAACGTCTGATTTACACTGGACGAACCTGCTGTTTTGTATGCTCAAGATATCCAGTTATTTCAAATAAATAGGCTAATATAGTCTTACCAGCAGATCTCCGGTCTTCCCCATGTGATCACCGAAAGTTAATAATTATTACAAATGTTTCCAGGAGATCGACTGATAATTTTCGTTGCACCGAGACTTCGAAATTCCTTCACTGCCTTATGGAATTTAAGTTAAGCTCAATTTAATCAGGATAGAACAATATTGAATTGTGTGAATATCATAAGCCTGCTTTGTGAATGAAAATTCCCTTAACATACACATGTTTTTACTATCCTGATCAGTGAAGCTAAATCAGGCCGGTGTGAGAGATTTTTTTTAAATTTTTGATCCCACAAAAAAAATATTAAATTTGGCGACTGTGACAGGACATTGTTCATTTTTACTTAAACATTGTGTGAATTTTATGTTGCATGTGTGCGAGAGAAAAGAAGACAAGGCCTGTTCCAGAAGTCACAATTTCGCCACAACCTACGAGAATGTCGTTCAGACCAGACAATATACAATTAAATTATTTTAGATAGAAATTTAGAATAACTATTTAAATGTCTATCAGTTTGAGTGAGAATGATTGAGTGACTGTTGGGTTATACTTTAGATAGGAAGTGTTTATTATAAGTGAGTATTATGCAAAGTTTAGGTCAGTGACATTATTAACTCAGATGCGAGTGACTTAATATATTTGTTGTTCTGTGTATTAATGGTTCTTACTAGGGCGGCTTATAAAATGGCAATGCAACAGCAGAGTGAATCACAACAGCCCTCAGCTGTTTCTGAGGTTAGTGACACATTAGATGCTAGCTTAACTGAAGTAGTGCCTAGCGGCAGTATTAGTCAGGCCTCACAACAAAGCTTAAGTGTTTCGATGTCATCTGAGCAGGACGAAATAAACCCATTGACTGTAATCATGCAGCAGTTAACACTGTTAGCCAAAAATGTAACAGACTTAACTAAAGCGCAAATAGAGATTAAAAGGGAATTAACTAAAGCGCAAATAGAGATTAAAAGGGAAATGAATGAACAATTAGCAGCCAATCAAGTGAAAGTCCAGGAGCAATTAGAAGCTAATCAAGCGTAATTAAATAATAAATTAGTAGAGAGTTTTCAGAAACTTGATGATAAATTAAATAAAACTGTGGAAGAATTGAAAATTCAGAATGAAAAGACAGAATTAAAATTAGCTGCTCAAATTGAGCAAGTCACTCAGCAGTGTAATGAAAATGCGAAGAAGTTACGCCTAGAGTTAACTGAGTATGTTGCTACTAAGCTTGACACTATTAAAGAGCAGGTCGAGTCAATCCCACAGATAGTTCAAGCACAAGAACAGATGCAATATTCTATGGTGGTAATTCCGGTATTAGTTGAAGTTCAAGATGAATTAAAGCAGCAAGTAAATGAGATGTCAGCAGATATGCAGGATTTGAGACAATCACAAGACAAGATCCCGAAGGACATCCAAAATTTGGATAAATCCATAAATAACATAAAGGAGAGACAAGACAAGGTTGATCATAAGGTAAACATTCTCTCGGGAAAATTCTCACAGTTAAGTTTAGAAAGGCAAAGCATTTCTTCAGACAATATTGAACATCAGTCAGAGCAGCTATACAATCTATGACCGAGAGTTCCGAAGAAAATTTACTTAATAAAGGTTTTCGAGAAGCCAAAGAACAACTAGGCGAAGAACTTAAACAATGGAAAGTAAACATTGAGAGATCTTTAAATCTATCTCAAGTAGATTTGTGTTCCATGCAAGGAAATGAACCCATAACAAGATCTATCAATGAAGCTACATTATTTACCCGATCACGTACAGACAGGGACATTAATGCACACGTTCGTTTTTGCAATCAACATCAATCACAATACTATGAGGGTAGTCATAATGACTGTAATTGTAAAAGCAATACTGAGGAGAAAATGCTGAAACAACGTCAATTCCAGATCTACAACCCAGACAAGAAAAATTTTCATCCCGTAGTGTTTGTAAGAAGTTTTAGGGGAGTATTGCCAAAAAATTGGAGTGAGTGGCAAAAGGTTAGTTTCGTGATCGGTTATATTCAGGGGTCAGGAGCTATATGGGCATCTGATATGATATCAACTTGGGACACATATGAAGATTTTGAACGAGCATTTTTATCCAAATACTGGTCCGAAGGAGTACAAGAATGTTTAAGGCAGGAGGTATTATACCTGGAACCTTTTTCCTTTTCACCTGGGTCTTTAAAGAAATACTTTGAGAAATATATAAACAAATCACGGTACTGGGATAAGCCTATGCCTCTACAAGATGTGATTGGCATATTAAAATCTCAACTTCCGGCCAGCATCAGAAATAGAATGCTGTATATTAATGAGCATGACCTTGACTCTTTCATGACTATGCTTGACACTATAGATATGATCGAGGAAGATGAACATCGGCCAAGACAACCGGTTATGCAGAGGAGAGCGATTGAGGCGCCAAACGCAAACCGGAATGCAAACGGCTTTAATAATTATTATACTAGGAATAGTCAGAGATTCAACAGAAACAATTGCAATGGATATGGAAATTTCAATAACAGTGCTGTGAGGGGCAGATTCAGAGACAATCGAACAGGTCGCAGATACAACCCAATGTTTGGAAATGCAAGAGATTATCAGAACCAGCAGTCTTCAAATAATAATAATGCATACAGAAATTCTGACCGTTGATTTGAAGCAAATAACACAACCAGTCATCAACAACAACCAGTCATAACAGAAGTAGTAGATGATTCAAGAGGAAATAATAATCGACATCTAAACTGAAGAGGGCCGCTTTATGCTCCATAAAGTCGGCTGGGGAACACAAAAGGGGCAAACCTGTTTTAAACGAAATTAATTTTGTGACAGTGTTGAGTTATAATGAAGGCGAATTAATGACAGATGAATTGACGAGAGACTTAGAGGCCTGTGCAGTCGAAGATAAAAGGGTTCCTATGTCTGAGATCATCACAGAAGTGGGAGGAATTTTAACCAATGTAGTATTGGACACAGCTTCAGCTACAGACGTAGTATCCAGAACTTTGTTTCACAGAATTAGTAAAATTAAGAAAATCCCTGTCCTACCAGTACAAAATTGCCGAGTTATAGGTGCAGTGGGAGCAAAATCCCGGAACGTCAAGATACAAACGCTTATAGAGATAAAATTGGGAAATGTAGCTAAACAATGCTCATTCCTTGTAGTGGAAAAGTTGTTAGTAGATTGTATTCTTGGCATTGGAACTTTGCAAGCCTGCAGTTGCAAGTTGGACTTGGTAGAAGGAAAGGTGCATTTTAAAATGGAAGATCAATTTGTTACAATGATCTTACTGAGAAAGGAGGCAGTGTATCAGCGATATTTCCATGGTTCTGCTGTGCAGTTGATTTGTGCTGATAATAATAATATGTACCGACTACCGATCAAGTCAATTCAAGAAGAGGATTTCAGACAAACAGTCGAACAGAAAATTGCTGAGTCAGATTGCCTAACGGATAGTCAGAGGGAACAATTATTCAATATATTAACAGAATATGAGTCAGTTTTCGATGAAAAGCCCAGAATTATTAGAGGGTATGTTTGTACATTACAAATTAAGCCCCATAAGACATTTTGCCGCACACACTATCCCATTCACTGGCGATTAAAACAACCAGTTCAGGAAGATATACAAAAAATGTTAAACTGGAATCTTATTGAACCATCAAACAGCCCATATTGTTCTCCGTTGCTTGTTGTACCAAAGCCAGGAGGAAAAGTTCGATTAGTATTAGATGCAAGGGAAATTAACAAAATTATAGTACCTGTGCACACACATCCGGAGAACATCGATGAGTCAATACAGAAATATTCAAGATGTATCCTATTTAACCAGTATTGATTTGAGAAGTTCGTTCTGGCAAGTCCAGTTAGACAAGGACTCAAGAAAATATACTGCTTTTATATATGGAGGAAGAAGCTATCAGTTCAAGGTCGTTCCGTTTGGTCTCAATATCAGCTCTGGAGTTTTTATTTCTGCATTGGACTATGCCCTAGGACCAGAACTACGTTGCCGAATAACAATTTTTGTGGACGATGTATTAATTGCCTCTAAAACTTGGGAGGAACATGTATAACTTATTAGGAGGATTTTTGCTGTGTTCAAACAAACTGGTATAACTGCAAATCTAAAAAAATCCCAATTTTCTCTACAGAGAATTAAATTCTTAGGACATATGATTAATGCAAAAGGCATTCTTCCAACAGAAGCGAAGATCAGTGCGATAAAAAATTTTCCAACTCCAAGAAACAAAAGACAACTGAAAGGCTTTATAGGCTTGGCTTCATTTTTTCGTCGATTTATTAAAACTCAAGCAATGAACTCTGAAGCACTAAACGGGCTCCTGAGGAAAGATGTACCATGGCAATGGTCTAATGATTGTGAAAAGGCTTTTTGTGAAACTAAGGATCAACTGATAAATGCTCCATTATTATACCACCCTGATATGAATGTTGGATTCTGTTTAGCCACTGATTCATCAGATGTGGGATTAGGATCTTGTTTATTTCAAATTAGGTATATTGGTGGTGTAAAAACCTTTTGTCCAATTGCACTTGCTAGCAGAGTTTTATCCCCCTGTGAAAGAGCATATACCACTACGGAATTGGAAGCTTTAGCAGTTATTTGGTCTTTGAAAAGGTTTAATTATTATGTATATGGCTCAAGGATAGCCGTTTATTGTGACCACCAATCACTAGCCTTTTTACAAACTTGTAAGTTGCTGCATCCTTGCTTGTCAAGGTGGACACTGGCACTGCAAGAATATCAGTTTCAAATTATTCATGTAGCTGGAAAAGAAAATATTGTAGCTGACGCATTGCCAAGATCTCCAGAAGGAATAACACCCGAACTGGATGTAAATAATAAGGCAGAATTTCCAGTGCTTCTTCTTCAAGAAAATAATTACAAGTTGAATTATATTCATTTATGTAAGACAATGGCTCAGCTTCAGAAGAAGGATCGACGAGGGAATGCTATAATACGACAATTCAATCAACAAAATCCTGTGGTCAATTTGGAATACTACCGGCTTGTGAATAATATTTTCTTTTTTAAATCTGGGATAGCTGAGAATCCAAAGTGGTGTGTCTGCATACCCGAAGAATATGAAGAACGAGTAACTTGGTTTACACATTTGACCTGGGGTCATGTTGGTGTTGTAAAGTGTGCTAATAAGATTAGATATTATTGTTACTTCCCAAATATAAGGCGAAAAGTGCACAAAGTCATACAGAAATGTGTTCTCTGTCAAAAGGCTAAGCTGGACAACAAGGGAAATAAGATTGCGCTTCACTTAATAATACCTGAAGCACCAAGATCACTTATATCATGTGATATTTGTGGACCACTTCCTAGAGCCAGAGGTGGTGTTAAGTACATTATTGGATTCTGTGATGTGTTTACAAAATATGTTAAACTATATCCTAGAAAATCAGCAACTACAAGAGCTGCCGCAGTAAAGTTTGTAAATGACTACATTCCTCGTGCAGGGATTCCTAAATCTATAATCTCTGACAATGCAAAGATATTTACTGGATATTTATGGAGAAAATTAGTATCACAACTAGGAATAAAACAGATATTTACATCTTGCTATCATCCACAAGGGAATTTAATTGAACGGGTTTTTCGAGAACTAAACAGATTCATGAGAACATACTGTCATGATAAACAAACTACCTGGATAAACTATTTGACCGAGTTTGAGCAGATTTATAATAATTTACCCATAGTTCTACAAACTTTACCCCGAATGAACTGATGTTCAGAGATAACGAAAGAAACTTTTGGGTAAATAACTTGCCTAAACTCGAGGACACCAAAATGTCATGGGAAGAAAAAATTCGCAATGCTCTCATTAATATTACGGAGAAAGCAAGACAGCAAAAGGAAATCCATGACAGAAACATCAAACGGATTCAGACTTTCAATATTGGACAAAAAATTCTTTTAAGAAGACACATCAAGTCATCAAGGTTGAAGAAGACCATCAGAAAATGGAATCTAATTTATACAGGTCCATATATAATAGTTGATATACAGAATCCTGGTGTGTATTTATTAGCATATCCAGATTCTGGAAGAATAAAAGGATTCTTTCCCCATGTAGACCTAACGAGGTACTTTTGAGGAAAGTGTTTCAAATTAAATGAAAAGTCTGTATGAAGCAATTGGGTGTCGAAAAAAAAAAAAAAAAAATGAAGTGCGAAGGACAGTATGCCTCAGCTACTGTGATAGGTTAAATGACAGCATGCCAAGCACCTGTGATAGTTTAATGAACAGGAAGCAATTGCTGCTGTGATAGTATAGGAATATTTAGAAAAGTAAGTGGAACTGTAGCTATTGCTGCTGTGAAGACTTACGGATTATCTGTCTACACAATGATCACCAAAGAAGCTTGTGCGTGTGAAATAATATACATTCAGGGAGTGTTAATCTCCAATGAGAATAAGTTTACTGAAACTATATGATCGAATATGGCGCTTGCATGTGAAGTTAGTGTTTGTAAACTGACAGTTCACAGGAGAACAAATGAACCACATTAGGAAATTAGAATCGATTGCTACTGTCCACAGATATAAAGACTTGCTGGTTTTTTTTTGGCGCGAGCTAAATTCTATTCAGGAGAATTCAACTAACCAGCTTAGTGTGTGTTTATAAAATTAGAGTTAATAAGAAAGTTCTTCATTGAATTTGTAATAATGTGTCATTTTCCAGTGGGATTTGTTTATTGTTATATTGCATTCATATATGTACATGAGAAAATGCGGCATTTGGAGTATAAAAGAGAAAAATTTGATCGTCAATAAATACTATCAAAGATTAATTTCAGCTGGAGAGGTCATGCAGCAAGACTTAATTAAATGTTCTCTTTCAGCAAAATTTCATTTTAATCATGTATGAGTAAGACATAATTTTTTTTTTGAAATTGTCTCAAATAATAAAGTTTTAACATTCTGACATGCTATCCACATTCGTACTTGAAACCAAATTAGGAAAGATTCAGATCTACTTCCACCTGGAAAAGCTAACGAAAAAAAAAAATTAAATAAATAAATAATTAAAACCAGGATTGGAACCTTTCGGCTTACTCAAGAAGATGGATGAAATTATCCATGTTTTCAAAATTGTTTTACGATCTGGAGTTGTGATATTGTGCAACTACAGTATCAATTAAGACACCTAGGTGTGGAAAGTATATGAATGGATTTTCCCGTTCCTCAGATGAAAGATTGGATGGATCAGGTCCATATTTGAGTTCAAAATGATTCTGGAAAAATTCGACTAACCCTTCTCTTCCAGGAATCTTTAATAGTTGACCATTCCTTAGACGAATTTCGATTGTTTCATGCCACAATCCTGAGTACCTGTTCCTGAGGTTCCTTCTGGTCTCTCAAATCCATTATGTCTCCTGTCCAGTACACCAATGCGACGGCTGTCCTCCGTGCTGTGTCCCATGTTCCTGTTCGATCAGTTTCACCGCAGTTCAGCAAGACATCGATGAAGAAAATTTTACAGAAGATTGTAAAAAATTTGCATGTGTAAAGTTTTTTTTTTTTTTGGCTATGAGGCAGATTTTATCTTTCCTATGAATTCTAGAATATCTCTCAAATTTCTAAATTATTCTGTCTTTCCTATCATCTGTGATACCTAGTTGGGGTCTAAACCTCCAGGTTTTCCGGGGTTTCCCTGTGAAGGCCAGTTCCTGAATAGGTAGACCTGATTAACAACTATATAAGTCCATCTTCCCTGGTTGTGTACGTGGGATGCGGGTATGCCCCAGTACACGTGAAAGCAACAACTAGATATATAGGTAACGAAGATACCAAATCTATTTCAATTCTTGTAATGAAGAAATTCTTATTAACTTGTTAAAATTTATAGGAACGTATGTTCCACAAATTCTAATGAGTTAGCTAAGCCAATAGTTAGCTTGCAAAGTGGATACATATCAACTTTGCATGTTGCAAGGGGCGATGTAATGTCTCTTGCAGCGGTCTCTCCACGATATTTTCAGAAATTTTATAAATTATGTAAATCAGTACATATCTTGAAATATCTCTTCTTATCTTACCGATTATCAATGCAAAGTAGTTTCAAGCCCAATTATTCCTTGGAGCGTCCATTTACTCCATGGAATAGCTGCTCTGCTATCTATGTTTTCTCTTACGAAAAGAATGAAGGAATTCTTGCCGATTAGTCGTGAAAGAAAGAGGATGTATATGTATGTATTGTTGAGCTAGTCGCCATCTTGATGAGATTCTGTATGAGAAGGAATTTAATACATGAACTAAACTAAAGTAAGTGTGTTCGCGTATTATTTAACTGATTATTATGGACAGTGTCTGCTTACTACGTTGTGTTGCACGGGATCAGTGGGGAACGTCTGATTTACACTGGTCGAACCTGCCATTTTGTATGCTCAAGATATCCAGTTACTTCAAATAAATAGGCTAACATGGTCTTACCAGCAGATCTCCGGTCTTCCCCATGTGATCACCGAAAGTTAATAATTATTACAAATGTTTCCAGGAGATCGACTGACAATTTTCGTCGCACCGAGACTTCGAAATTGTTTCACTGCCTTATGGAATTTGAGTTAAGCTCAAATTTAATCAGGATAGAACAATATTGAATTGTGTGAATGTTATAAGCCTGCTTTGTGAATGAAAATTCCCTTAACATACGCATGTTTTTACTATCCTGATTAGTGAAGCTAAATCAGGCCGGTGTGAGAGATTTTTTTTAAATTTTTGATCCCACAAAAAAAAAAAAAAAAATTAAACAATGCTGCCTCTTGACCATTTCCATCTGCTTAGCCATACACAAACACTGTATTGGCTTGTTCCTAACATTAATACCAGACCATTCTCCTGCTTACTGTATGCTGCATCCTACAGCCTGCAACACATGAGGAAAACATGGAATGTGATCAGAGGAAGTATCATTCATCAGCACCATATACTGTGGCAATGATGCATTTCAGGACACATGTTCATAGGACCTTTTTCCTACATTTGCAGCCAGGAATCCACCCCTGCAGTTTGTCAGTTTCATTACTGTTCACACTGTATACAAACAAACAAAAAACCTACACTGTTGTAATTCTGTTTTCCGCATGAAGAGAAAAGAAAAAAATTACATTACAGTAATACCTTACATTTTATGGTAATATCTTCACAATATGTATGGCTTTATACACTTTTCTGTTATGAGTAACTTTTGTCAGCTATGAAAAGAATAGGAAATGAAGAAAGGTCAATTCTTCAGAATACTACATTAATGCAGAAAGCCCTTTGTCACCTTTTATTTCCATTCTTGGTTTGAAAAAAGATAGCTCACAGGGAGCTGTCATGCTACCATATCCAACACCTGGTGAGCTAGCTCTCCACTTTCTGCTTACCTGCCAGGATGAAGATCACAGGTGAGCTAAATCCCACCAGCTGCTCGAAGGTCCTCTATCACTCCTGACTCCACATGGTGACTCAGCAGTTACCTAATCTCTTTACTCACCACTTTCCTAGATTGTACTGAGTGCTTTCGACTCATTCACTGATTCAGCTTGCAGCCCAACATGATTCCTTCTTGACTCAGCATCGGCCTGCCAAATCAATCTTCTTTGCAGGGCAGCCTACAAGTCAAGAGCAAGATACCTTTTTCAGGGCCCAGGCATGTAGGCTGCTATGCTTGATCAGCCTGCTTTATTGACATACTTTGCATGGTGACAAATACACCAAGAGCAAATAAATGATTTTCAAGGTCCTGATGTGTAGCTTGTCCTGCATGGTGTCTGTCTCGTGCATCTCCCCCTCTTCCCCTCTCTGTGTCTGTTTTCTCTGCCCTCTCACTCTGCCCATTCTGTTCATAAATATGGTTTGCCCAAATTGTAATTTAAAAAGCCAAAGTTATCAAACTCTCTAATACCCAATTATTTAATAAAATTAAAAATTATTTGACCAAGTAATTGTAATGACAGACCACTATAAATAATGTTAGTTTCTACGCACTTTTGGCACATTTTTTAGATGAGGAGGTTCAATTCAAGTCATACTTTTTACAGTGCTTTCAACCTGAAGAAACACACACCACTAAAAATATTTTAACTTGGGTAAGGTTTGTTACCACTAAATGTAATTTCAAGCTAGGTCACTGCCCATAGTAATGGACAATGCTTCAAACATGAATCAGCTGCCATGTTTTTGAACCTTCCATGCTTAGCACATTCTTTAAATTTCACTGTGCAACATGCAACACAGAAGTGTTACAGACAATTGTTGCTGATATTAAAAGATTAATAATGTTTTCTGTGAAGAATTGATTTGCTTTACCCAGGTTTACTGAAATATAAGAATTTTTTTAGAAAAGATGAAATATCAACCAATTACTGCTCTAGAAGGGAAGGGGGTCCTTTAAATTCAGAGGAGTTTGATGATGTTATATAAGCTCTAAGAAAGCCATGACCTGGACCTGCAGTGATTCACTAGATGGTGATTTCTTAAACTTGTGGGAATCTAGATACTGCTGTGCCAAATGCTTCACCAGTTGCTTCTGAAAAGATTATGTATCCCAGCTACCTTGGTACCCTGTAAGCATATATTTTCAGAACACTGACGAATGTTCATCAAGAAAGAAACCAGTTTACTTCAACTAACATTGCTCAAATTTTATTTGTAAATTGTAACACTGATTAAATTCAGCATGGAACATAACAGTACTGTGAAAAGGATAGTTTCTACTCGCCATATAGTGGAGATGCTGAGTCACAGTGAGGCACAATAAAAAGATTGTCAGACAGTGAGCTTTTGGCCTTTGTCGAAAACAGACAACATACACGCTTACGCTCATACAAATGCACCTCACACACACATCACAACAGCCTCTGGTTACTGAATCCAGACTGTGAGTAGCAGCACATGCTGGGAGAAGCAACTGGATGGGGGATCGGGAAGGGGGAGTGGGAGGGGTGGGGGATGGTAAAAAAGTGCCTCTTATGGGAGCGTACAGGTATGACATGGAGAGAGAACAGGGCAGCTAGGTGCAGTTAAGAGGTTAGATGAAGGGTGAGCAAGAAATAAGTAAAAAGACTGAGGGTGTGTTGGGGGCATATAGGGTTGAATAGTGGTGGAATGGGAACAGAGAAGGGGCTAGATTGGTAAGGACAATGACTAGCAAAGGTTGAGGCCAGGAGAGTTATGGGAACATAACCCCATGAACCATGGACCTTGCCGTTGGTGGGGAGGCTTGCGTGCCTCAACGATACAGATAGCCGTACCGTAGGTACAACCACAACGGAGGGGTATCTGTTGAGAGGCCAGACAAACGTGTGGTTCCTGAAGAGGGGCAGCAGCCTTTTCAGTAGTTGCAGGGGCAACAGTCTGGATGATTGACTGATCTGGCCTTGTAACAATAACCAAAACGGCCTTGCTGTGCTGGTACTGCGAACGGCTGAAAGCAAGGGGAAACTACGGCCGTAATTTTTCCCGAGGGCATGCAGCTTTACTGTATGATTAAATGATGATGACGTCTTCTTGGGTAAAATATTCCGGAGGTAAAATAGTCCCCCATTCGGATCTCCGGGCGGGGACTACTCAAGAGGATGTCATTATCAGGAGAAAGAAAACTGGCGTTCTACGGATCGGAGCGTGGAATGTCAGATCCCTGAATCGGGCAGGTAGGTTAGAAAATTTAAAAAGGGAAATGGATAGGTTAAAGTTAGATATAGTGGGAATTAGTGAAGTTCGGTGGCAGGAGGAACAAGACTTCTGGTCAGGTGACTACAGGGTTATAAACACAAAGTCAAATAGGGGTAATGCAGGAGTAGGTTTAATAATGAATAGGAAAACAGGAATGCGGGTAAGCTACTACAAACAGCACAGTGAACGCATTATTGTGGCCAAGATAGATACGAAGCCCACACCTACTACAGTAGTACAAGTTTATATGCCAACTAGCTCTGCAGATGACGAAGAAATTGAAGAAATGTATGATGAAATAAAAGAAATTATTCAGATAGTGAAGGGAGATGAAAATTTAATAGTCATGGGTGACTGGAATTCGAGTGTAGGAAAAGGGAGAGAAGGAAACGTAGTAGGTGAATATGGATTGGGGCTAAGAAATGAAAGAGGAAGCCGCCTGGTAGAATTTTGCACAGAGCACAACTTAATCATAGCTAACACTTGGTTTAGGAATCATGATAGAAGGTTGTATACATGGAAGAACCCTGGAGATACTAAAAGGTATCAGATAGATTATATAATGGTAAGACAGAGATTTAGGAACCAGGTTTTAAATTGTAAGACATTTCCAGGGGCAGATGTGGACTCTGACCACAATCTATTGGTTATGACCTGTAGATTAAAACTGAAGAAACTGCAAAAAGGTGGGAATTTAAGGAGATGGGACCTGGATAAACTGAAAGAACCAGAGGTTGTACAGAGTTTCAGGGAGAGCATAAGGGAACAATTGAGAGGAATGGGGGAAAGAAATACAGTAGAAGAAGAATGGGTAGCTTTGAGGGATGAAGTAGTGAAGGCAGCACAGGATCAAGTAGGTAAAAAGACGAGGGCTAGTAGAAATCCTTGGGTAACTGAAGAAATATTGAATTTAATTGATGAAAGGAGAAAATATAAAAATGCAGTAAATGAAGCAGGCAAAAAGGAATACAAACGTCTCAAAAATGAGATCGACAGGAAGTGCAGAATGGCTAAGCAGGGATGGCTAGAGGACAAATGTAAGGATGTAGAGGCTTATCTCACTAGGGGGAAGATAGATACTGCCTACAGGAAAATTAAAGAGACCTTTGGAGATAAGAGAACCACTTGTATGAACATCAAGAGCTCAGATGGAAACCCAGTTCTAAGCAAAGAAGGGAAAGCAGAAAGGTGGAAGGAGTATATAGAGGGTCTATACAAGGGCGACGTACTTGAGGACAATATTATGGAAATGGAAGAGGATGTAGATGAAGATGAAATGGGAGATACGATACTGCGTGAAGAGTTTGACAGAGCACTGAAAGACCTGAGTCGAAACAAGGCCCCCGGAGTAGACAACATTCCAGTAGAACTACTGACGGCCTTGGGAGAGCCAGTCCTGACAAAACTCTACCATCTGGTGAGCAAGATGTATGAAACAGGCGAAATACCCTCAGACTTCAAGAAGAATATAATCATTCCAATCCCAAAGAAAGCAGGTGTTGACAGATGTGAAAATTACCGAACAATCAGTTTAATAAGCCACAGCTGCAAAATACTAACACGAATTCTTTACAGACGAATGGAAAAACTAGTAGAAGCCGACCTCGGGGAAGATCAGTTTGGATTCCGTAGAAATACAGGAACACGTGAGGCAATACTGACTTTACGACTTATCTTAGAAGAAAGATTAAGGAAAGGCAAACCTACGTTTCTAGCATTTGTAGACTTAGAGAAAGCTTTTGACAATGTTGACTGGGATACTCTCTTTCAAATTCTAAAGGTGGCAGGGGTAAAATACAGGGAGCGAAAGGCTATTTACAATTTGTACAGAAACCAGATGGCTGTTATAAGAGTCGAGGGGCATGAGAGGGAAGCAGCGGTTGGGAAGGGAGTGAGACAGGGTTGTAGCCTCTCCCCGGTGTTATTCAATCTGTATATTGAGCAAGCAGTAAAGGAAACAAAAGAAAAATTTGGAGTAGGTATTAAAATCCATGGAGAAGAAATAAAAACTTTGAGGTTCGCCGATGACATTGTAATTCTGTCAGAGACAGCAAAGTACTTGGAAGAGCAGTTGAACGGAATGGATGGTGTCTTGAAGGGAGGATATAAGATGAACATCAACAAAAGCAAAACGAGGATAATGGAATGTAGTCGAATCAAGTCGGGTGATGCTGAGGGTATTAGATTAGGAAATGAGACACTTAAAGTAGTAAAGGAGTTTTGCTATTTGGGGAGCAAAATAACTGATGATGGTCGAAGTAGAGAGGATATAAAATGTAGACTGGCAATGGCAAGGAAAGCGTTTCTGAAGAAGAGAAATTTGTTAACATCGAGTATAGATTTAAGTGTCAGGAAGTCATTTCTGAAAGTATTTGTATGGAGTGTAGCCATGTATGGAAGTGAAACATGACGGTAAGTAGTTTGGACAAGAAGAGAATAGAATCTTTTGAAATGTGGTGCTACAGAAGAATGCTGAAGATTAGATGGGTAGATCACATAACTAATGAGGAAGTATTGAATAGGATTGGGGAGAAGAGAAGTTTGTGGCACAACTTGACCAGAAGAAGGAATCGGTTTGTAGGACATGTTCTGCAGCATCAAGGGATCACCAATTTAGTATTGGAAGGCAGCGTGGAGGGTAAAAATCGTAGGGGGAGACCAAGAGATGAATACACTAAGCAGATTCAGAAGGATGTAGGTTGCAGTAGGTACTGGGAGATGAAGAAGCTTGCACAGGATAGAGTAGCATGGAGAGCTGCATCAAACCAGTCACAGGACTGAAGACAACAACAACAACAACAGGATATATTGCAGGGAGATTCCCCAACTGTGTAATTCAGAAAAGCTGGTGTTGGTGGGGAGGATCCAAATGGTACAGGCTATGAAGCAGTTATTGAAATAAAGAACATTGTGTTGGGTAACATGCTCAGCAACAGTGTGGTCCAGCTGTTTCTTGGCCATGGTTTGTCAGTGGCCATTCATGTGGACAGCCAACTTGTTTGTTGTCATACACCCATAAAATGAGGCACCATGGTTACAGCTTAGCTTGCAGATGACGTGACTGGTTTGCAGGTAGACCTACCTTTGGTGGGATAGCTGATGCTTGTGGCTGGACTGGAGTGGGTGGTGGTGAGAGGATGTATGGGACAAGTCTTGCATCTAGGTCTATTACAGGGATATGAGTTATTATGCAAGAGGTTGGGAGTGGGAGTTGTGTAGCGATGGACAAGGATATTGTGTACGTTCGGTGATACAACAGTGCAGTGGGGGTGGTAGGGGTGGGAAGGATAGTGAGAAGGACATTACTCATTTCATGGCATGATGAGAGGTAGTTAAAACGCTGGCAGAGAATGTGATCCAGTTTCTTCAGTTCCGGGTGGTACTGAGTCAGGAAGGGAATGCTCCTCTATGACTACGAGGAGGGCCTTTGGAAGGTGGTGGGTGACTGGAGGGATAAGGTACAGGAGATCTGCTTTGCTACAAGGTTGGGAGGGTAATTACTGCCTGCGAAGGCCTCACTGAGACTCTCAGTATATTTTGAGAGGGATCACTCATCCCTACAACTATGACAGCCACATGTGGCAAGGCTGTACGGAAGGGACTTCTTGATCTGTAATGGGTGGCAGCTGTCAAAGTGGAGGTATTTCTGGTGGTTGGTAGGTTTGGTGTGTACTAAGGTAATGAAGTAGCCATTGTTGAGGTGGAGGTTAACGTCAAAAAAGGTGGCTTATTGAGTTTAGAACCCTGTGAAGTGAATGGGAGACCTGATGCTGAGGATCTGGAGGAATGTGGACAGGGCATCCTTAGCTTCAATCCCATACACGAAGATGCCATCAGTGAATCTGAACCAGGTGTGATGTTAGGTATTCTGGGTGTTTAGGAAGGATTCCTCTAGATTGCCCATGAATAGGGTGGCATAGGATGGTGCCATTTGGGTGCCCATAGCCGACCCTTGGATGTGTTTGTAGGTAATGATGGCATAACCTACAAACAAATCTGGGGTATGGCTATGGGCACCTGCATGGCACCATCCTATGGCAAAACTATTCATGGGCAATCTAGAGGAATACTTCCCAAATGCCTCACCTGGTCCAGATTCATTGATGACATCTGGATCTAGAGTGAGGATATCCTTTTCACATTCCTCCAGAACCTCAATACCATATGCCCATTCACTTCACCTGGTCCTAAACCCAACAAGCAACCTTTGTTGACCTTGAACTCCACCTCAACAATGGCTAAATTGTTACATTAGTTCATATCAAACCTACTAACCTCCAGAAATATCTCCACTTTGAAAGCTGCCACCCATTACAGACCAAGAACTCCCTTTCCCTTCTGTACAGCCTTGCCACATGTGACTGTCACAATTGTAGTGATGAGTGATCACTCTCAAAATATACTGAGAGTCTCAGTGAGGCCTTCACAGACTGTAATTACCCTCCCAACCTTGTAGCAAAGCAGACCTCCTGTACCTTATCTCTCCAGTCACCCACCACCTTCCAAAGTCCCTCCTTGCAGCCACAGAGGAGCATTCCCTTCCTGACTCAGTACCACCCACAACTGTAGCAACTGTATCACACTCTCTGCCAGCATTTTGACTACCACTCATCATGCCCTGAAATGTGGAGTGTCCTTCCCACTATCCTTCCCACCCCCACCACCACCACCACTGTGCTGTGGTATCATCGAACCTACACAACATCCTTGTCCAACCCTACAGAACCCCCACTCCCAACCCCCTGCCTCATGGCTCGTATCCCTATAATGGACCTAGTTGCAAGAATTGTCCCATATGTCCGCCCACCACCACCTTCTCCAGTCCAGTCTCTAAAAAGTCATAATTCTTCTAGATATGCTAGTACGTACAGCAGAACCCTAAACTCTTGTGCTTGCTTTGTGTGACTACTTACTGCTGGCAGACTCACATACTTTGTCTGTAAGATTGCAGATAAGTAAATCAATCCTCCTATCTCTTCACAAGTTCTTAAGAATGAGGCCTATGATAGAATACTGATCCATTTATCAGAACAAAACTTTTTAACTGCCTCTTAGTTTGATCTTAATGTGGATTCTCTGCGGGAAAAAATTAATTACTGGCAGAGATCCAGATGAAAAATTAACCTGTTGTTGTATTCAGTGACTTTGCCCAAGTTTTTGACTGTGTGGATTGCAAAATCGTAGTGTTACAGCATTACTGGCATCACTATTGCTTGAGTGAATTCTTACATTCATAACAGAAAGCAGAAGGCCACATAGTAGGTCACAGATAGGAAACTAATTACAGAATTGGGGAATTATAGCATGTGGATTCTCACAAGAAATGGTACTTGGCTCAGAATTGGTGTTAATCTAGCTAAGTGTTATTGGAATGAAGTTAAAGGATAGTAAAATAACTGTAATGTTTGCTGATGACAAGCATTTCAATTTTAAGGTCGAAACTAAACTGTGGTGGACTTAAGTGGATAGTCGATAGGGAGCAGGTGCAAGCATTGATTCATGAGTTAGCTGTAATATAGAAATGAGGTTTATCTTTGTTTTGGGTGATATGGCTTATGTTCTTAAGTTATTGGTTGACTACTATTGTGTTGACAGTCTATTGTGTGAGCCGCATCATTATTTTATCTATGGTGAGTAAATGCAATAAAGTGTTGACTACTATCATAATTGTGTTTAAAACAATTGGAGGTAGAGCTCTCCTAAAATGGTGACCTGGTAATGAATGATACAGTGCTTTCTATTCAATTGAGCATGTAGCACAGTGGACCCCAATGCAACTACTACTGTTAAGATGGAGTGTCAGGACCCACTGTCCACACCAAGCCCCAGACTACTGCACCAAGTGTTAGCACAGGCTCAAGCAATGGCAACAAGAACTATAACATAAGAACTCCATCTTTCTGACCTACTAGGGTGCAGCTTGGGTTAACACAGGTGGAGGCCAGTTTTCGATTAGATGGACTCATATCTGAAATGGAACATTTTACACTTACACAGTTGGAATTAAATGTGATCAAACAACTGGACGATGTTTTACACTGATAATCTTATGCTGTGTTTAAAGAAGCTGCACTCATGTGTTTTGTGCTACTGCTAGTCTCAAAGCTACAAACAATTATTGAGAGTGAAGCATGTTTCCCATCCCAAGTGCTTGACTCATTACATGCAATGGTGGGTAATGAACTGTTATCAGAACACTCTTCAAAAATTTTCTGTGTTCAAAGACTACCATGAAATATGAGGGCAATTCTTTGTGCTTTTACAGATCCCTCCCTTCACAAATTGGCACACAAATCATATGTGGTCACAATAGCATGGATGGATAACACAGCCAAGGCCACGATGAATGAGGTTATGGCAGGAAGGCCCAGATTGCATGTTCACCCCATTTACATGGGGTTCCCAAAATAGGATTCCGTAAACCAATTTCCCAATACAACTTCTGGGTGGTAAGCACTATGTTTACATGCAGTACATCTTCTGAAAGATGAAAACTGAATTTCAGAAACCATTTTTTTCTATTGTGTTTACATGTTAAGGTCTGAAGCTGATTTGCTAGCCAAGTTAAATATGGTGCCAGGAAAACAGCTGCCACAGTTCATGATTTAGCCAGCAGAATCACTACTTATTTTCAGTTAGACAAGATACAAACACCTTTAGTCTAATATTTCTTCCTATCCTCCACTGTACAAAAAGTCACTCTGTCCAGCTTAGCCAAAAATTTTTAAAAGCAAACAAAACCTGACAGTCCAGGCACAAACCAGTGAAAATCAATTGCAGAATTGGAAAACCTGCAATCAGAAGTGTATTTCCAGAATTGGTTTTGAAGTGCTTATATGACCACCCAGAAGCAGTATTGGGAAATTGGTCTACAAAATCTGGTTTTGGGAGCCCAATATAAAAGGCTGGCAGTTGGCAGAATTTCATCTTGGGTGGAGGACTGCACACAACTTGCAGCATTTTACAGCAGAGGCAGTAGCAGAAATAGTTTTAAGGTAAAGTGTTTTGGTTTTCAAGAGGTAGTTTCATTTTCAGAATGACTGTAAAGGAGGGAAAATATGAAGTGTTGGTGATGTGGAACTGTTGGTGGACAATAAACAGGAACATTCCGATGAGAGTTTGTTTGAGGACAAAGAGGATGAATTTAATTTTGAATGTGATAGCAAGACAGTAGTTAAGAGTGAACCAGAATATGACAGTCAGTTTCAATCTGTACTGTACTTAACTTTGTACAGTGAAGTGGATGATAGTTTTGTATTAGATGAGATGTCCAGGTCTTCACCTACTGAATGTTATGGTGGTAAAATAGATGGGTAGTAAGCTGAAGGTATTAGCAAGGGGGAAGTTGAAAAAAAAAAGCAATCAGAAAAATATGCAGAGCAAGGGCTATGGGGTGTAATGAGTAATGAGTGGCTGTTGAAAGCTCTGGGTGAACTACAGAAACAAGTAGTTGGTGGTATTAAATAACACATAGTCAGCAGTGGGTACAAAAACAAACAAAAGCATTAATGATCTAAAAAGTGAAATCAAGAGGGATATATGTGCTGTAGATGGTACTTGGGTTGTAAAGAAAGAAACTGGTGCAATTAATGCTGATCTTAGTGGTTTAAACAAAAAAGCTAATGCTGTAAAACTTGAGGTGGAAGGTAGAATTGACAAGGTATCTCAAGATATGGATGAAAGCATTAAATTAGTAAAGAAAGATTGTACTACTAATGCAAACAGAATTATGTGAAAAGAGAGTAGAAGTTGTTGACCAGAAGTGTGACAGTAACTTAGTGAACCCCAAAGAAATTTTGTTCTGACAATAGAGAAGATGTTGAAAGTCAAATTAACCAATTCAAAACTGATTTTCAGGGTAAGATAGAAGTAGTGGGGTCAGAAGTAGGGGATAAATGTGTGGCCATAATTAATAAAAAAAATTAGAGAAAGTTAATGAGGAAGTAGATTCTAAATTTGTGGAGATAAAGAATGCGAGTGAGGTAAAGTGTGTTTTATATGGTGCATGCATTGTGTCTGTTGTAAATTCATTTGTGAGTTGTAGTAAATTTAATAACATTATACCATATAGCCACTGCACCCTCTTGATTTCATTGGAGAATTTAATAGCTTGTCGACGTATGGAGTGATGAAGAAGAAAATGTCTTTTGTTAGGGGATTTAATAAATGGGTACTCATACATTTGGGCAGCAGGGGTGGCTGGATCTTGTAGTTCATGGGAAGAATTCTGGTTGTTATTTTTGAAAGAATATTGGTCTAAGAGTAAACAAACAAACTATACTAAGTGACTTTTCATCAGTTGAAATATATGATTCTAGGAGAGGCATGATTAAAGGGACGGGACTAACAAATTAAAATATTTGGAAAATAATCAGGCAATGAAGCCATACTTACAGGTTTAGAAAATAAGCTACCACAAAAGGTTAGAAATTTTGATGAGAGAAACCAGAACACAGGTGATTGGCTAGTGAACAGGATGAGCAGGTCAGACCTGTGTAGAAGGATTGGGGTCAAAGAAATAAATGATTAAAAAGTGGCAATGATGGACAAAGGGGTAGTAGAAGGAATTCCAGAGGCTGGGATGTGAGGAATCATCAGCAGGATTATTCTGATCATTTAAACTAAGGTTTGCTCTGGTTACTGCTCAAACCTGGACAGGAAACTGGAGAGATCCACTTGTAAATAACAGTAATTTATTTCCGAGAAGTGTACATATGGATAATAGTAATAAGGCAGGTACAAAGTCATTTTTTGCTATAAGTAAAACTGTTCCAAGTGACGAGGATACTAAGATTATGAAGGATTATGATGGAACCACTACTGGTACACGAGGAGAGGAGTGTTATAACTCTTCAGTATACACAGAACCATAAAGTGGCTGGTATTTCATGCCAAATGGTAGCCATTTAGGTGAGGTAAAGAATTTTAAGTGTCTTGCATTGTGGGCTCATTGTGGAGAGAGAGAGGAGTTGATTCACCAAGTTTTTGAAAGTGGTGGCAGTGGCAATACTTCTGGTTCAAGTGACTGTTCAGATAACAATGAACCTAGTAGTGAGTCAAGTAGTAATGAAGATGAACAGGATGAGAAGTTATCTGATTTGTGTTTCATGAGGAAGATAACACAATAAGTAAAGAAAGGTAATTGTTGGGTTCAAATTGATGATATGAATATAATAGAGGGAAACATTCCACATGGGAAAAATATATCTATAAACAAAGATGATGTAACTTACCAAACGAAAGTGTTGGTATGTTGATAGACACACAAATAAACACAAACACACACACAAAATTCAAGCTTTCGCAACCAACGGTTGCTTCATCAGGAAAGGCCTTTACAAATGTCTGCTTGTGTCTGTATATGTGTGGATGGATATGTGTGTGTGCGCAAGTGCATACCTGTCCTTTTTTCCCAGGTAAGTAAAGAAAGGATTAGATAGGTAAGTGGACAAGATCAGAAGGAACAAAATTTAGAAGGTGGTGATGAAGTAAGTAACAGAGAAGAACAAGCTGTCTGTCACTTGTCTGTAACTGAGAATAGATTTGGTGATCAAGATGACAGTTTCTCTAGAGATGAGATTAATGAAGATATATTGTATGAAGAAGAACACGAGCTAAGTACTAATTAGGTATGTCATCCTGTAGTTGTAGTTAATGTGCAAGGTATATCTGTTAAATGTTTGTTAGACAATACCTGGTATCCGAATTATAGGTGCAATTGGTAAAATATCAAAGCATATTAATCAAGAAATATTACTGACCACAGAACTTGCTGGTAGCAATTAGAGTTTTCTCATGATACCTGATCTCACAAACACTGTCCTGCTTGGGACTGAACTTTTGTGTAAATGCTGATTTTACTAAAGGTAACTTTAGTTTTATGTGTAATGATAGTTATATGAAATGTCTTTCTTTGAAGACATGGGTGCAACAGTATATGAGGAGCTAGACTTACATTAAGGTAGCTACTGAAATAGACTCTGTAGAGTCTGAGGAGGAAAGAATTAAAGTGAAGATAAGGAAGAAAATAGAAAAACTTGAAGGAATAACGACTAGTCAGAAATAGGATTTGGAAGAAATATTGTTACAGAATAGCAAGGCACTTTCAGACAAGCCTGAAGTGGTAAAAGACTTCAATGCAAATTGAAATTTCAAGGACATGAACCATTTTTAAGAAACCATATATTATACCATTGGCTAGTAGAGATGCAGTAAGTGTGAAGATGTTAGAATGGGGGATTATTGAAAGGTCAAATAGCAGGTGTAGTAATCTCTTGGTGCTTGTAAGGAAAAGGAATGGGGGTGTCACAGTTGTCCTGGATGCCATGAAATTGAATGAAATTATTTCAAAAGAGAGCGACAGACCAGTACACATGGATGCAATCTTACAAAAATTCCATGTAAGTAGATTTTTTTACTTATTTTGTTGAAACTTGTGGGTATTGGAATATCAGGCTGGTAAAGGAGTCTAGGTGTTGTACAGCGTTTTTACATAAAGGTAAATGCTATCAAAATTGTGTAGTGCCCTTTGGGTTAAAGATATCTATTTGTGTGTTCGTTAGGGCAATTGATGAAGTGTTAGGGGATGAATTATGTAACAAGATAAGTATTCATGTTGATGTTATCTAGGCAGCTAATTCTGACTGGTTTGAGCATTGCAAAATTTTGGATGAGGTCTTGAAAGCTATGTTGAAATGGGGAATTAAATTACAATTAAGTAAATATGAATTTGGTAAAATTGCCTTTTCAGGTCAGAAAATTAATGAAGAGGGTATACAGATGAATCCAGAAAAACTTAGTGCTATTGCTGACTTTCAACCACCAAGAAATAAGAAGGAACAGAAAGCTTTTGGCGTTCTTTGATATTATCAAAAAATTGTGACAGACAGCCTTTCACCCACCCTTGCCTAACAAATCTACTAAAAAGGAATGTAGCATCGAATTAGACTTAAGAGTGTGAGGAAGCTTTTCAAAATGCAAAGAAAGAATTGGTTGAAAGCAAATTACTTTATCATTCTGTTTTTCATTGCCTTTCTGTATGAGCATTGACTCAAGCTTTTGTTGTCTGGGGGTCAAAACTTTTCAACTAGTAACAACTGAACATGGAACTGAATACAGGAACATTGCATTTGAAAGTAGAACTTTTCTATGCACATGAAAAGTAATACTATATTTCAGAATTGAAGCTTTGCTAATTGCTTTTAGTTTTCAAAAGTTTGAAAACTATCTGTTGGGGAACAGAACTGTATGATATAAAGACCACAAAGGTTTGAGTTTTCTGCAGCAGTGTAGACTGAAACATCAGAGGTTGACAAGTTGGGGCATATATCGGCAAAGTTTTATTTTTGAGATTTGTTATGTGGATGGGGTCAATAAAAGTGGCCTGAAGAACAGAGTTCCAGGGTACAGAGAATCACGGTGGAGGAAATGAAATACAGTACTAATCTGACTATAGTGGATGCGAAAAGTGTCCTCAGTTCATCTCTTGGCACTTCTGGGCCCTGACCAGTAAAGTTTCTGAAGGCAAATCAAAGCTGGATTACAGTCTCATATGAAGTGTTCTGCTGCAGCTCTTGAAGACTATAAGGGTTGTTGTGATTCACGTTAGACTTGAAAGCTCCCAAAACTCATATCCACTCAGTCAGGCCACTTTTATTTGCCTCACCCTACATAAAATGAAATGACAACATTATAGCTGATGCTCTCTCTAGGATGCCAGCAGACAGAAAAGATTGTGGTAACCCTGAGGGTGATGGGGGTCGCATTAGGTTAACATGTAAGGGGTAAAAGACGAAAAAGTATTTAGAAAAATTTGTAAACAAATGAGAAGGGAACAGACATTGGAAATTTGTGGTAAGTCCTATGGGACCAAACTGCTGAGGTCATCAGTTCATAGGCTTTCACACTACTTAATCTAAATCAAACTAACTTAGGCTAAGGACAACACACATGTTCATGTTTGAGGGAGGAGTCAAACCCCCGATGGGGGAGAACAGTGCATGCCGTGGCAAGGCGCCCTAAACTGCGTGGCTTCCCTTGAGGTGAAGGGAACAGAATGAAGTTCAGGTGAGTCAAACTGTATTACAACTCTGATAATGAACCAAAACTAAAACAGTACTATACCATACACAAAGGTTTACTATTTACAAGAAAAACTTTGGACAAACAGGAGCTGATGCTGCGCTTCACAGAAAAGCATGTAAATAAGGTGACTGAATATCTTCATGAGAGCTATGAACATTATGGGATGAGGAAGACAGTAGCTAAGAGTCAGGAGACTGTATCTTTTTAACAACTTTTGGAGGAGAGTTAAGCAGAGGTTGGGAGGGTGTGACAAATGTCAAAGGGTAGAGACCATGGTGTACCTTCTAAAGGGCTAATGCATTCTCTTTTGCCTAACAAACTGGTGAAACTAATTGCTGTGGACCTCCTGTGCCCACCTCTGGTGGCTACAGGGAGTTGCAAACATATTTTTGTGATGCTAGATACTTTCTCCAAACATGTAAAAATGTGCCCAATCAAAAGGGCTAATACCAAAATCATAGTTGAAAAATTGGAGACTTATGACTTTCACGTTGTGGGGAGTACCAAATTCATTATTGTCAGATAATGTGCCACAGTTTATTTCAGAAAGATTCATGCAGTGTATGGGGATGTATAAAATTAAACATACCAAAATTTCAAATATTTTCCACAAGGCAGTATGAGGTAGAGGGCAAAGAAGGAAATCAATAGTCTATGTACAACCTGTTGTAGCAAAAAACATTCAGCATGGGCTGGCCATATTCATTAGTTTGAAAATATTATCAATAACTTATGGAATTAGTCTAAGCCCTGGAGGCTCCTTTTCTTTGGTGAAAGATGCATTATCAGAAAAGTGGAATTTACAGCAATTACCATACTCGCCCAGGATGAAAAAAATAGGTTGCCAAAAGAAATGAAGGCATGACAGGAATATTACACTGACTAGATTCAACATTGGGGACTTGGTCCTTGTTAAGGCAAAAGAAAAACTGAGCATGGTAAATCATGAAATCAAGAAGTTTGTCCATGCACATCATGGACTATTTAAAGTACTAAGAGTTGCCCATGATAATGCATATCTGCTAGCTAACACAAAATCAGACAGAATTTTCAGCTTGAAAAATATAATTGATTTGAGATGATACATGCAGGCAGTAAGGTGTGAGTGTGGACTGGGAAAAGAGAGAACATTTTTTGGAATTACAAAACTTGAATTTGGCTATTAGACTAGGGAACATGCTGAATCATAAATACATCTTCATCTATCTGGGCTTCAATCTCAAAAAATATGGTGTTACATAGTTTAAGTAAGAGGCATTTTGCTCCCCAAAAGTCTGGGTTCTGCTCCCCAACAGTTAGCTGTCCTCTTAGAAAAGTTGCAAAATCTTTCATTTGGTGAATACCCCATCATGCTCTTTTTAACAGTTTACCTTCTTGCAACAGTTGTGATGCTTTTTGCCTCCTTGAAGCAACTGTCATGCTCTGTCTTCCATAGCCAGGCTTGTTTATTTGTTTGTTCAGGAATAGGGATAAATATTTCTGTGACATATTTTCATATGCAGTGGGTAGAAGATTCATTATACTTTGGTACAGTTATGAAAGATCGGTGAAAAGATGATGTAATGAACGAGAGAAAAACATCTAACGTGTATTTATAGTATTAAGTGAAATGTTTATCCTCTGAGTAAATGTCTGCAAAAGTTAATCTGTGTCAAAGTGTGTCTTAATGTAGATGTCTTAAGATCCAATGAATAAAAAAAAAATTTTTTTTCAAAGTCAGTTGCATGTGATAGTGTTTAGAAAGTAATGAGAGAGAGAGAGAGAGAGAGAGTTTCCTACGTCTTTTAGTTCACAATTATGAGTAATACGATGGTGTGCAGTTAGTTAATGAAGTGATAAATAATGAGTGTCTGCTAAGTGATGAAGAGTGAAGTTTTTGTAAATAACTTTAGGGTAAATTACTGAGGAGTGTCATTCTTTGTAGTATTTTGCCAAGAAGCAAGGCAGGTGTTTTTTCTCTAGTTAATGAAGTGAGGAAATAATGAAGTAATGTGTTGTATATGAGGTAATGAAGAAAAATGAAACGATGAATATGAGATAATGAATCAATAATTAATGAAGTGGTAATGAGGAGTGACAATGAATGTAATAAGTGGGGAATAAATGATTAGGGAGCCTGTCTTTGCGGTAGAATCATGTTGGTGGCTGCACTCCTCTAGTTAAAAAGGCTCTTAAAGAAAGTGTATGGTTTTGTGGCATCGATAGATCGTATCAACCATGATTAACACATTAACAACATCGTTGGACTCATTGCTCTGCTAAGCCTCCATGTTCGTTTTTAGTGTACACATTTATGACCAACTATGAAATATATCTCTATGTGAAATTTAGTGGGGATCGTTATTGCATTCGACCAATAATCGTATCCCTTTCCCATACTGGTGACCCTGAAGTTTCTACATCTTCTGCGATTTCCATGCTGGGTGTTGTAAATCAACAGTTTATGCGCATGAAGTCATGGCTACCTCACCCAACACTTTGTTTGAAGATTTGGAAGCCCAGCTATGACAACCAGGCCACTCCAATCCTTTGCCAACAGCCAGCTCTCCACTAACAGACAAAGATTCGTGATCTCCAACCAAGTTAAGCTCAAACTTTGTTGTTCTACAATGGATGAGTGCTCCAAAATTAACTCAAACAATGGACTTAGATTTCATGTCGCTGGACTGTGCTCGCCAACATGTGAAATGTAAAGTGGATAATTTCCAGAACTGTGTAACTACCAATCAGTCATGTAGTGTTCAAAGTGATCTACATTCACACTTTGACTCTCAATGGGCTGCAATGTCAGTACAGTTGTGCCTTGTGAAATGCCGCCATTGGTGCAAAACGCATATGCTATCAGCTGCTACCAACCTAGTCTTCTTTGGACTCACTCACAAACTAATGATGGACATTTTCATGCACCAAATTTGCCTTGCTCACCCACCAGACCTGTTGCTCAGTTTTTTGACTGCATGGGCTCGAGCAAATCTTACAGCGCTTTGCCTTCTAGGAACATTTTACCGCAACAGTGCGATCTTCAGCATGTTTCACCCGTAATTTATAATCTGACCACATGGAGTGTGTTCCTGATGTGCACATAAAACTCACACTGTTGTTGCATGAAGTACCAACCGCACCCCCCCCCCCCCCCTTCCCACCGCACATGCATGGGGTCCCCTGATTCCGACCTTTTTGCCGCTCGCCTCTCCACTTTTGTCTGCTGTGCCGGCCTTCCACATCATTTCCAAGGCGGACAATTTCAAATCTGTAATCTGTACCTCTAACATCTGGTCCAGTTTATGTGAGCACCACATGTGTTGCACAACCACTCGTGTCCATGATACCGACAGTGCCAGCGGCATCGCGTTTTCGCGACACGTTGCTTCAGACGTGCTTACCAATAACACACCTACACCTATGGCGCCGGGATGCAGTATGGCCCCTCCTACCACAGACCAGCAGGGCTTCCAAGATACACCAAAGTGCCTCCATCCCCCCCCCCCCCACCCACCAGCCATCTTCCCCCTTTATTCAAGGACAACCCCATATCATGGTTTGCACTTGTGGAGCATCTGCTCGAGTTACATCATGTGTCCGATAACAACTCTAAATTCCTATGTCTCGTCACGCACCTCCATGATCACTCGGACTTAATTTGTGATCTACTCCTCTCACCACCACCTCCAACAAAGTACGAGTTCGCAAATAAAACAATATTGGACTGACTCACCTGCTTACCACAAGAATTAATCATCAAGCTCTTGTACGAGGAGCACTTGGGGGACCAAATGCCATCACAACTCAGGCGCCGCCTTCGATTACTTGTGAGTGAACATACGATGCTGGACATTACCCTGTGGGGGGAATGGTCCGCCAAGTTACCTACTGTCCTACATTTTCACCTGCTACTGCACTCCTTTGAGTCAATCAACTCTCATCTTTGCATCGAAGACCAGCTGTATGCACTGCTACCACAACACCACCAGCAAACCACTCACCATTGGTTGCACAACTCTCCTGTTTACTGGCCATCTGCAGGCAGAGGCAGAGCTTGCTCCACCACCGCACTGTCTTTGCCACCTGGCAGTATCCACTCGCTCTCTCCTCCGTCTGAGGAGGACAAGCCTCCTCCGCTACCGCAGTCGCCTCCACCACCACATCCAGCTCATCCATACTATTGGCACAAGATTTTCGGAAATGATGCCAAAAATTGTCGATTACCTTGCCAGCACCCAAACGCCGACCGCATGATCTAGAAGATGCTGTGTCCTGTGGGGAACCTCACAGGCATCCTAACACATTGCACTCCGTCCACTCATCCACCGGGCCAAGTGGCGTTTATACGTGACCGACAGTTTGTCATGGCTCATCTTCCTAGTAGACACAGGTGCTGCCATGTCTATCATACCCACATCATTGGCTCCTCCCGCCTTTTCACCGACGAGGTCACTTTTACAAGCTGTCAACACATCAGTGTTACAAACTTCAGGGTCTGTCAAAAGTTACAGTGCACCTATCTCATTCTCTGTGTTTTCCAGGACTTTCTACATTGCCCACACCGATGAATCAATTCTCGGTATGGATTTTTTGTCACATTACAAACTCTCTCCAAACGTGGTTCAGGGCTCAGTGGTACATCATCCCACTAATGCTCAGATACTGTGCTCCTGCACTTACGTTCCACGTTCTGTTTCTCTTGTGGCATGTGAGTTAGTACGCAAGTGCTCTGCCCTCATAGGTGACATTGTGACTTGCATCACTAACCTACTGTCAGAATATGACTCAGCAGCACAACTCCACTGGGAAAATGATGAGCTGAAACAACGAATAGCGCACTCTTACAATGAGCTCGTCGTGGCTCGTACCTTGCTGCTGAAACTGCAGTCCTCAGTGCCACCACCTAATTGTGTTTCTCCAGCAGACACCAGCTCAGACACTCAGCAGGTTACTCCAAAAACATTAATTGCGTGCGACAATTCGCATCTGGTAGACACTGCACCCCCAATGTGCTCGCCACTTTCAGTGCCATGCATTTCAAATAGTGCTTCTAATGACGGTCGTGCATGATACAACCATGCCCACCATGCAGGCACCCGCCCCGCGTGTTGATAAACATTCCTCCTCTCTCGCATGCCAGCTATGTGACTTGGCGGCCATTGATGTTCCCCACATGATGCCAAAGCTTCTATCACCATTGCCAGTTACCCAAGGCAAGGCTGACAACAGACAGTTGCTGTGCATCCTGACCCACTCCACGCGGCACGCTTACAAAAAATGCCAATGTTTCTTGCGTACAATAAATTACTACTGTTGGCATCTGCCTTCTGCCACCGCCATGCAGGCCCTGCTGACAGACTCGCTGTTGGGCAAAGAGACTTAAGGACTTAAACCAGTTCGCTGTACTGAACCTATGCTGGATTCCTTTGAGGCTCTAAAAACTTCCTTAGCTCACGCAGTGACACTAGCCCATCCCAACCTGTCAGCCAAGTTGTTCATCACTACAGACGCCAGCAATATCGCGGTGGGGCAGTACTACAGCAACGCAAGGGCGACATGGTTTCTCCCCTTCATCTCTTCTCTAAAAAACTGTCTACAGCTCTGAAGAAATATTCCACTTTTGATAGGGAACTTCTGGCGGTCTATCAAGCCATCAAACACTTTTGCTCCGATGTCAAGGGCCATTCTTTCTTCATCCTTACTGATCACAAACCACTAGCGGATGCTTTCTGCAACCCTCCCGAGGACCCACCCCCTTGGCATTTGTGCCACTTTGATTTAGTCTCTCAATTCACAACAGATGTTCGCTACATCAAAGGCATGGTAAACATCCCTGCTGATTTTTTCTCATGGATCAATAGTGTCTTACACATCATCGACGTATCCAACCTAGCCGCTCTTCAGGCCTCTGACGAGGGATCTCAAGCTCTCCTCGCATATCCTCAAACATCTCTTGTGTTTACCAAAGCCAAGTTCCCTGGTGTTTTGGATGAGGTGTGGTGTGATTCTTCTACTGGCAACTTGCAGTTGTTGCTCCCACCCACACTGTGCTGGCAAGCCTTCAACACCTTGCATAACCTCGCTCACCCTGGCATCTGTGCCACCACATAGCTCGTAACCGAGCATTTCATTTGAAAAATATTAAACAGGACTGTCAGACCTGGGCACCAGCTGCATCTCCTGTCAATGCTACAAAATTGGCCACCACACCTCCCCTCCACTAGGCAAGTTAGGCATTCCGCAAGGATGATTTCGTCATGTACATATCGACCTTATCGGCCACTACCACTGTCGGAGGGCCACAGATATATTCTCTCCACAATCGACCACATATCTCGCTTGATGGAAGCTGTTCCTTTACCCACAATCACAGCTGAAACTGTGGCCAAGGTTTCATCTCCTCATAGATTGCCAGGTTCAGTTGCCCAACAACCATCTCCACCGACCAAGGTCAGTAGTTTGAGTCTGCCCTGTTCACCATTTTATGTAACATCTGTGGTATTAAAAAAATTCATACAACAGCCTACCACCCACAAAGAAATGGGTTAGTTGAACAGTGACACCACACCCTCAAACCTGCCCTCAAGTGCCACGAGTGCCTCTGGTCTGAGGTGCTTTCTTGGGTGTTACTTGGTCTCCGTTCGACCTTTAAACCAGACTTACAGGGAAACATCTCTGAATTTGTTTTCGGGGAAAACCCAGTCCTACCAGGGGAACTTATCCTGCCTCAAGCACCCGAGGATTTTCCCCCGCCCCAGATTTCATTAGTTGCATGCACACTCACTTCAAACATGCACAGCTACACCCGCCTATCAGCCATTCCCACTGGACACTTACATGCCAACTGCAGTCAACACTTGCTCCCACATAATGTTCAGGGATGATTCTATTAGACAACCCGTGCAATCACCCTATCTCGGCCTCTTTTAAGTACTCTGGTGAGGTGAGACAACTTTCAACATTATGGTTAAAGATCATCCTCAAAATGTTTCATTGCACAGGTTCAAACCTGCTTTTGTGGACTCTGACGCCCCTCTGCCATCTCTATTGGACCCTCCTGATGACTTTTCCACCATGGAGCCCAAAAATACTTTGTCTCATCCCACAGCACTGTTTTCTCCAACCCACGATTCATCATCACCATTGGCAGGTTTCCCAGGCAGGTCGCCATCCAGCTCATGTGCGGGTTTCGCCGCCTCTTCACCAACTGCGGACACTTGGTCTCCCACATTCAACCTGTGCTGCAAAGTGCCACCACATCACATGAATTATGTGTCGATCTTCACCTTCGATGATCGTGTGCTCGTGCTCCTAACAGACACCGCGGCCTCACCCACCAATGGGCAGTTAAATGTCACAATAGTACATAGCCTGTTCCTCCCCCATGAGTGCGACCTGTCAGAAATTCGCGCGTTCATCTCCTCGGATCACTCGATCTGCATTCAGGGCAGACACGCCTGCACCATGCCATAGGCCATTCCACACGCCTGTTCTTGGGCTGGCCCATGGATTGTCCGCCCACACTGGTTGACTGACTATGAGGTGGACCTGTTGCCAATCACTCTGCCTCCACCCTCCTTCTCGACAGAGTTGGAAATCCCAGTCTTGCGCCTGCCACCTCACACGACTACTACTGACACTGACATGACCTCCACTCAAGCCTCACAGGTGGTACTCCATACTGCAGGGGAGGAGGGGGGAGGGGGATGGAAGGCTGTGTGGTGTTGATAGATCGTATCAACCATGGTTAACACCATCTTTGGATGTTTATTGCATTGCCGAGAATCCGTGTTAGTTTTTACTTCTGTTCTATAGCTCAAGCTGTGTGCACGTTTATGACTAACTACGAACTATATCTCTATGTGGAATTTAATGGGGATAGTTATTACATTCGACTGATATTTGTATCCCATTCCCATAGTTTGAATGACAGGCATGTGTAAATTTCAAAGGTCAAATGGAAAAGAGGACTGTAGGTTAGAACATCTTCATGTGGTAGGCTACATGTAAGCAAACTATGTAGCATGTGTGATACTAATGTTGGAGTAATTTACTAAATTTTCTGAGGAAGTAATATTAGTATTTTGCTACCAATGTTACTTTTTGCTGGGAGTAGTTTCACATTGTGCTGGAAATGAATATAAGTAGAGACAAAATGAATTTTTGCTAAGGAAGGGACTGTGATTATTAAAAAGACAAAGTATATGAAGAATCTAAATGGATTTCACACTGATTTTGAGAAATGATTACTGGACATTAACAAACTTGACTGAGGAAATTTGACTTCCAAGTATAGTAACAGAGATTAGTAATTTGCTTAAAGTACAGGGTGATAGGAAACAGTTTTCATTCTGTCTGAGCGTTCCACACAAATATGTGGCAATTTTGAGTAGTAATAAGAAAACATTTGAAAATGTGAGCAGGTATCATATTTTTATTAACAAACTGTTTTGTATTTTTTACAACAAATGTGAAAATTTTGGATCTAATTTCCATGTATATAATTTGTATTCAGTAATCTGCGATTATATACTGAACAGACATTTGCTATCTTATACAGAGTAAAGAAATAGGTTAATGAAGCTTTTTCTTACACGTGCAAGTGTAAGGAATGTTAGTGTACTAAGGTAGACATTTGTTTGCTTCTGTTTTCCACTTATGTTGACGAGGAGGACCTACCTGCAGAGAGTAGGACAGGATTGGTACAACCAGTTGGACCTGTAAGTTGTGGTGGACTCTGGTACAGCCAGTTCAGTCTGTTAGTGTTTCAGTGGAAATGTTAGCTACTATAATGAATAACCATCCTCTAATAGAAAAAGTGGTAGAAGCCAACCTTGGGGAAGATCAGTTTGGATTCCGTAAAAATGTTGGAACACATGGGACAATACTGACCCTACGACTTATCTTAGAAAATAGATTAAGGAAAGACAAACCTATGTTTCTAGCACTCGTAGTCTTAGAGAATGCTTTTGACAATGTTGACTGGAAAACTCTCTTTCAAATTCTGAAGGTGGCATGGGTAAAATACAGGGAGTGAAAGTCTATTTACAATTTGTACAGAAATCAGAAGGCAGTTATAAGAGTTGAGGGGCATGAAAGGGAAGCAGTGGTTGGGAAGGGAGTGAGACAGAGTTGTAGCCTATCCCTGATGTTTTTCAATCCGTATATAGAGCAAGCAGTAAAGGAAACAAAAGAAAAATTCAGAGTGGGAATTAAAATCTGTGGAGAAGAAATAAAAACTTTGAGGTTCGCCGATGACATTGTAATTCTGTCAGAGACAGCAAAGGACCTGGAAGAGCAGTTGAACAGAATGGACAGTGTCTTGAAAGGAGGATATAAAATGAACATCAACAAAAGCAAAAGGAGGATAATGGAATGTAGTCGAATTAAGTCAGGTGATGCTGCGAGAATTAGATTAGGAAATGAGACTTAAAGTAGTGAATGAGTTTTGCTATTTGGGGAGCAAAAAACTGATGATGGTCAGAGTAGAGAGGTTATAAAATGTAGACTGGCAATGGCAAGGAAAGCATTTCTAAAGAAGAGAAATTTGTTAACATTGTGTATAGATTGAAGTGTCAGGAAGTAGTTTCTGAAAATATTTGTATGTAGTGTAGCCGTGTATGGAAATGAAACGAGGACAATAAATAGTTAAGACAAGAAGAGAATAGAAGTTTTCAAAATGTGGTGCTACAGAAGAATTCTGAAGATTAGATGGGTAGATCACATAACTAATGAGGAGGTATTGAAGAGAATTGGAGAGAAGAGAAATTTCTGGCACAACTAGACTAGAAGAAGGGATCGGTTGGTAGGGCATATTCTGAGGCACCAATGGATCACCAATTTGGTATTGGAGGGCAGCGTAGAGAGTAAAAATCGTAGAGGGAGACCAAGAGATGAATACACTAAACAGATTCAGAAGAATGTAGGTTGCAGCAGGTATTGGGAGATGAAGAAACTTGCACAGGATAGAGCACCATGGAGAGCTGCATCAAACCAGTCTCTGGACTGAAGACCACAACAAGAATAATTGAAATTACAAAATTTCTGGCCTACTTCATATTATTAATTGCACAGTCTAATGCTAATTATCAATATTTATTTGTATTCTTCTCCTGTTGAGAAAGTTTGTAAATTCTTTAGATTTGTAAACTCTTTGGAAATTGTGAATACCGCAGAATGTAAGTAGTGGTGGCCATGCCTCTGAGGGAAATGCACACGTTTTGCTAAACGTGTCAACAACAATGTAAGTTTTGGTGTGATTTAAGTGAAAATTGCTGGTGTGATTTAGAAGAATGGGATAAAATAATAAGGATACCATAGCAACAGGCAAATCTTCATCAATTATTTAGTGCAACAAGAACCCACTACATAAATTAAAAATTTTCAGCAGCAAGAATGTACTCCTAGACACAACAAGATTTCGAGCCAGCAACAACAACAACAAGATAATCAAGATAAGTAAAAAAGTTCTTTTGTAATGTTATTCCTCTCGAAGTTTTCAAAATTTGTGCAAAGAATGAGAAATTTAATAGTGATGTGTGGGAGTGTAAGATTACAAGTGGGGACATTAGCCGTGAATTATTGACTGATAACGAAGTTTTATCTTTCGCAGAAAAAGAAAGGACAATTATATGTCATTTGCGGTTTTTGTATACATATGGAAACCCCAATCACTCGACGAAAGAAGACAAGAGAATTGCCCAACAAAATTGGACCAACAGTGATGAGAATTTCATATAATATCAACAATGACAGACCAGATGAATTGAAAGGACATAAAAAAGCTGAGTACCAACCATTTGTGAAATTAATACTTCTTGGTGGACTTGTGTGTTTGCTAGCAAAATGAATAGAGGCAAGGGTTGTGGAGATGAAGTGAAAGTGTAGGATGTAGTCTAGATATGTTTGAACCAAGTGAAAGTGTAGAAAGCAAAGAAATAGTGAACACCAATGTTATGCAATTGATTCTGGCAAAATTGAATGCAGTTAAAGATCAGTAAATAGAAATAAAACCAGATAACAATAGCAAATTTTGTGCATTCAATGATCGGTTAATGGAAATATGATATGAAAACAATCATCAAATGGACAGGGTACAATAGTAAATAGACCAACTAATTAATCAGATTTCAAAGCTAAAAAGTGGATTGCCAGATGGTTTAAAAAGTGTAAATGAAAAAGTTGATGTATTAGAAAACAAATTTATTGTTTTGGAAAATGAGCTAGTTGCATAATCGTTGCAACTGGAGAAGAATGTTAATGATGTCAGAGTTCAACAGAAGGTCATGGAGGAAAAAATGGGACAGAACTTCAATATTTTAGATCAAAAAATTTTAAATGTTGAAAACAGTATGCTAACTAATGTAAATATTTTAGGACAAAAATTTCAGTACTTCAGGAGAATTGTATTCACAACAATCTGTTTAGATTAGATTAGATTTACTTTCATTCCAATTGATCCGTAGTGAGGAGGTCCTCCAGGATGTGGAACATGTCAGAAAAACAACAATACATGACAAATATTTACAACTAAAACAAATAAGCTAATGTACCATTCCACAGGTCCCAAGTGGAATGATCGTCATATTTTAATGAACACTAAGAGTCATTTTACAAATACTAATGCACTGAATTTAAAATAAAAAAGTTTTTTATTTATTTATAAGGTAATAAACATGTAATACAACTACTGAAATACTTATTTACAATGAACACATTACTGCACTGAAATGGTGCAGAAGTTAGATTATACTTACACACAACCACACACACACACACAGACACACAAATTTTCAGTGAACACATTACTGCACTGAAATTGTGCAGAAGTTATGTTGTACTTATATACAAATCAATTGGTTTTACTAAGAAATTCATCAATGGAGTAGAAGGAGTTGGCCACCAATAAATCCTTTAGGCTTCTCTTAAACTGAATTTCATTGGTTGTTAAGCTTTTTATGGCTGCTGGCAAGTTATTGAAAATATGTGTTCCTGAATAATGCACACCTTTTTGTACAAGACTAAGTGACTTTAAATCCTTGTGAAGATTATTCTTATTTCTAGTATTGATTCCATGAATTGAGCTGTTGGTTTGAAAAAGTGATATATTTTTAATGACAAATTTCATTAAGGAATAAATATATTGGGAAGCTGTAGTTAGTATTCCTAGTTCCCTAAACAGGCTTCTGCAGGATGTTCTTGAGTTCACACCACATATAATTCTTACTGCACGTTTTTGTGCCCGGAAAACTTTAGCTTGGCTTGATGAATTACCCCAAAAAATAATCTCATATGACATTATGGAATGAAAGTAAGCATAGTATGCCAGCTTTTTCATTTTTATATCCCCTATGTCTGACAAAATTCGCATTGCAAACAGAGATTTGTTAAGACGCTTCAGCAGTTCTGTGGTGTGCTCCTCCCAGTTGAATTTATTATCAAGCTGTAATCCCAAGAATTTAACACTGTCCACTTCTTCTATCTTCTTGTCATCATATGTTAGACATATACTCTTGGGACACCCCTTACAAGTTCTGAACTGCATGTAGTGTGTTTTTTCAAAGTTTAGTGACAAAGAATTGGCTAGGAACCAGTGATTAATGTCCACAAATATTTTATTGGCTGATCTTTCTAAGACTACACTTGATTTGCTATTTATTGCAATGTTTGTATCATCGGCAAACAAAACAAACTTGGCATCTGGTAATGTTACTGATGAAAGGTCATTGATATACACAAGGAAAAGTAAGGGCCCCAAAATGGAACCTTGTGGGACCCCACATGTAATTAACTCCCAGTTGGATGATGCCTGATAGCTTGATACATGTCTCTTTCCTAATAACACCCTTTGTTTCCTGCCAGAGATATAAGATTTGAACCATTTTGCAGAATTTCCTGTTACACTGTAATATTCTAGTTTACTTAAAAGGATATTGTGATTTACACAGTCAAATGCCTTTGACAGATCACAAAATATACCAGTTGCCTGCAATTTTTTGTCTAATGAATTAAGTACATTTTCACTGTAAGTGTAGATAGCCTTCTCAATATCAGAACCTTTTAGAAATCCAAACTGTGACTTTGACAGTATGTTATTTGAGATAAGATGGTTATAAAGACGACTGTACATTACTTTTTCGAAAATTTTTGAGAATGCTGGCAACAGTGAAATTGGACGGAAATTTGATGCTATTTCTTTATCTCCCTTCTTAAACAGTGGCTTAACTTCAGCATATTTCAGCCATTCAGGAAATATTCCACTGATAAACGACTGGTTACACAGATAGCTTAATATGTTACTTAGCTCAGAATCACATTCTTTAATTAACTTTGTTGATATTTCATCATACCCACTAGATGTTTTTGATTTTAGAGATTTTATGATGGACATTATTTCTGTTGGGGTAGTGAGGGTCAAATTCATATTATGGAAGTTACTTGAAATGTCTGGTCTAAGGTACTCCATAGCAGCATCTACCGAACCTGACAACCCCATCTTTTCAGTAACAGTTATAAAATGTTTGTTAAAAAGTTCTGCAACACTATACACATCTGTCACCAATGCATCATTTACTCTTAATGCTATTTGTTCCTCTTCATGTCTGGTTCTACCGGTCTCCTCCTTCACTATATCCCATATTGTCTTTATTTTGTTATCTGATATGACTATCTTTTCCTTGTAATATATTTGCTTTGACATCCGTATTACAGTCTTTAATATTTTGCAGTATTTCTTATAATGTGCTATAGCATCAACATTGGAAATGTTTCGGATTGACAGATACAGTTTTCTTTTGGTTTTACAAGATACCCCTATTCCTCGAGTAATCCATGGCTTCTTTGTAGACTTTGCTCTAACCTTGGTAAGTTTTGGGGGAAAGCAGTGTTCGAATAAGGTAAGCACTTTATTAGCAAAAATGTTATATTTTTCATTCATGCCATGAGCACTGTAAACATCAGTCCAGTGAATGTCTCTGAGGAGTGTCCTAAAATAATCAATTTTTGGCTTACTGATTACCCTCTTGAGCTCAGATTTAACAGATTTTATATCCTGTTCAGTATTAACATTTAACAGAAGGAACTGCATGTCATGGTCTGAGAGGCCATTGACTATTGGTTTTGTAATATAATTTTGTTCATTTGACTTTTCTATAAAGATATTATCAATGGCTGTTTGTGAGCAAGTGGCTATCCTAGTGGGGAACTTTACTGTGGGAATTAAGTTGAATGATAGTGTTACTAACTCAAATAAGTTCTTATTGGGAGAGTCTTTAAGGAAATCTACATTGAAATCACCAGCAACCACTATTTCTTTGTTTTTGGTTGTTAAATGGGCCAGTACAGCTTCAAGGTGGTTTACAAACAGATTAAAGTTACCTGCAGGTGCTCGATATACACTTAATATTATGAAAGATTTTTTGTGGAAATCTAATTCTGTTGCACATGCTTCCATATGCTGTTCTAGGCAAAATTTATGAATGTCTATGTTCTTAAATTTATGACAGTTCCTGATGAATGTGGCAACTCCTCCTTTCTCCATTTCTGATCTACAAAAGTGAGATGCTAACCTAAACCCTGTAACACTTAAAAGTTCTATACCAGTGGTCACATGATATTCGGAGAGGCAGATTATGTCAGCTGGGTTTGAAGACTCTAATTCATCTATGCAGATAGTTAATTCATTAATTTTATTTCTCAGTCCTCGAATATTTTGATGCAATAAAGATAGCTGACATTTCACATTGACTGAGTTAAAATTGGGTGGAGTTAAAATATCTGCTGACAGTTGAAAATTCTTAACCAATGGCTGTTTATGTTGATGTAATAAGCTGGAATTATGTTTTTTGATTTCTTTCTCAAACTGAAGGTTTGTCTCAGTTCTAACCTCTCTTAAAATTTGTTTTCTTTCTGTCCTCCCTACCCTAAAAAAGGGTCTTTTCTGAATCCTATAACCACTGGTATTCAAACAATGGTATTGCATGGTCCAGCGTTCCAATTAAAAGTTTTACATCAGACAATTTACATCCAGTGGAGTTTTTACACCACTGTAGAGACAATTTTGTGTCAGGTATGACTGACGACCAAAAGATTAAATTTGTTAAAAGATGTCTCGAAGGCAAAGCTCTGTCATGGGTAAATCTAAATTTAAGTGCGTGGGCAACATATCAAAGTTTTGAAAATGTTTTTTAAATAAATTTTGGTCAGAAGCTGAACAAGGGAGAATTAAAATGGAATTTCTGAATGGCCCTAATTAAAGGAATAGGGATGGTACACTGAAACAGTTATGTAAGAATCAACTTAAGAAATTAGCACACCTTGACATGCCATTTGACAAAATGACATTAATTGATGCACTAAAAAGGAGATCACCAGAAAGGTTGAAGTGGGATTTAGTGCACGGATCAGACGATTGCCTCGAACAATTTTTACAATATGTTGACAGGCTGGATACGACAGTAGAAAGAAGCATGTACCATGATAAGCAAAATGATAAAGATCACAATGGTAATAATTGCAGAAATGGAGATCAGGGTCAAAATGGTATAGAGACAGAAATTTTGAATATCAGCAGAATAGAAACAATGGGGATAACCATGCACAATTTAATAGGAAAAAACAACCATAGAGGCAACTACTTGAGAAATGGCAGTCCGCCTCAATGAAGGTCCACAGTTTTGGGGTGAGGAAGCACAACAAGCAGAGAACTCCAATTTACACTTAAAACTAGACAATAATATCAATATTAATAATGTAGCACAGGTATCTGAAATTTTACAGAAGGAACATCAGATTTCTCATTTATGTTGTGATCAAAAGTATTGTGATACTATGTTTAACTATGGTGATGTAGGTACTAATCACAAACCAGATTGTGAGAGTAATGAGAATTTTGATGTAGAGTGTACTAATGAATGAAAATCAGGTGATGACTGTATTGCATCAGAATTATGTGGTATTTTTTATGTAGATATGAATGAGAGCTGTGAAATAACTGAGGTTGGTAAGTCTGAGACTGATAGCTTACTGCAAATGAATGTAGGTGAGGTGTGTGATTTTGATAGAGATAAGATGTGTGCTGTTGTTGAAGAAGTAATTTTGGAAGGATGATGATGATGATGACGATGATGATGAGTATCAGGTATTTGTGGATTTTATGAATGATGAAGTTTCAGAGTTATTTGTGAATAAAGGTAAGGTAAGTAATGTATGTTTTTCATTAATGTCATTCGGAGTAATGATCTAAACAGTAAAGGTGAGTTATCTGCATGCCTGGAGAATAAGGGTGAAAACATTTTGAAGTTAGTTTGGGACCAGATCAATGATAACATAGATAAACATGCAATCTGGAATAAGTTAGCTGTGGTTTGTCAAAATTTGCATCCAAATTGGTGGAATGGAGTGAAAGAAAATCTGAGCAGGAAGTGTAATTTTGACAGTAATGGATTTTATGTTCCTTCTGTAATAAGTGATTTTAGTTGTGCTATGTAATCCACTCATTGTGTTCAACCTATACCCAATGACTTGAGTAACCAAAGTAATACTATGATACCAGCAAAGTTGATAAAGTCCTGTAAAAACAGTTTGGATGTAGCATTTGATGAAATTGAAAGTGATCTTTTACATTAAGTGTCTAATTACAGAGATGATGATTCAGACTTTGGGCGTCCTTACATTAAGACTAATCAATGGGAAGGGAACTGTTTGATTGACACAGGTAGCCCAATTTGTGTCTTATCTGCACAATTTAGAGACAATATTAAGTATAGTAAGAATATTGTGGAAATGTTCATTGCATGTGTAAAGATGAGAGGAGCTACTGGTAAGCCAAGCAAGTATGTAAAATGTCAAATACTGTTAATGTTTAGTATAGAGGACAAGACTGTTGAACATGGATGCTTAATGATCCCTACCCTAGAAGAAAATATACACCACATTTGTAGATTTTAAGGCTATATGATTGTGTTTTGTTTGTCATGAATGTAGTATGTAAGATCATGTGATTTCAAAAGTTCTATCTTATCTATTGACTGAGTTTAAATCTATGATACAGTATACAATTACGTTTTGTTATAGATTTGTGATTTAGAATGTGATACATATATGCCATAAGACTAAGTGAGTAGATCCTTTTAGAATTTTGAAATGGCAGACTGGTGACAATTTGTACTGTAAAAATTAGGAATAGCATTTTAGTACATCTGTGTATCTTTTTTTCATTGCACTTGACTCTGTTTCATATGGTAACACCTTTTAATCTTACCTGACACAAATACCACATAACTGATTTTGGATAATGAAGAGAGAGAGCATATGCCGTGAGATGTGAAGAAGGTATTGAACAGAATATTTAGTTCACAAAACAATGTTTCAGGATTTGATGTGAATGCTAGACAGGAAGTTACCTATCGGTTCAAGTGTGTGATAAGAACTCTAGGGAGGAAATTGAAAGATGTGGGGGGATCCAATCACCACACTGCTGTATGCCTGTATGCTGCTGGACCAGTCGACTTACAAGAGATCATAGATGCTGGGTAATGTAATTGAGCATCTGTCAACTACATCAGTGTTTTGTCTGAGATTTGTAAATTGTTAGCCAAGACTGCCAAAGACAGTGTTATTCATGTAAATCCATATTTTTTCAAATAGGGGGATTGACTCCCCAATACATTATGTAACTTGAAATAAGTACGATTTTTTTCAACAATTGTAAATGAATCTTCTAGGTCACTATGTACATGGGTTAGTTTGTATAGACAATTAGTAAATAGTGTGAAAGACATTTACTAGTATAGACAATATAACAAGATGTATACATGTCAGCTTTCATACACTGATTTTGGTCCTCAAGCTGCTAGATCATGTCATAATTCAAAGCTAACTATGACTCTGTTTACCTGTATTTACCCTGAGTACTGCAATATAGTATCTGATTGTAACTTGGGGCAAACTTGTATGTGTGTGTGTGTGTGTGTGTGTGTGTGTGTGTGTGTGTGTGTGTGTGTGTTTGTGTGTGTGTGCGCGTGCGCACTCTGTGTCAAAACATTTTTTGCTGGTTTGTACCCAGAGTGGTTTGGATTTATAGGTCAGTCCCCATACCATAAGCTTAGGCCCTAATATTTTTTCATTATTTTGTCCTTTCATGAATCAAGATACCCTTAAATTCTCTTGTTTTTTGTGCCTGACTGATTTTGTACCCTCTTCCTACTCATGGTCGAGTATATTCTTCTGGTCTGTGCCCATTGTCGTGAGTTTTTTGAGTCAGCTCACTCATCATAACTTAGGCTCTGAAATTTCTCTCTTCTCTTTTGAAGACGTGATTTTATGGATGTAAACTTACAATTTGTAATTCTAATAATTTACATTGTCTCTATATTTATTTGTATAATTTAGCATTGCAATGTTGTAGTTTTGACATAGTGTTAATTGTCTTGTGACAGGATGTTCAACACATCTGGAAATCTGAATACCATGTCCTGATATATGTATAGATTATGATTCGTATAGTAGATATTTCCCTTATGCTTTCTGTAAGATGTGACATATCAGATATCTCTATACATCTATATTCTATCTTTTGGCATCAATTTGTACACTGTTTGGCAGACCCTATAGTCTTTCACAAAATATTGTAAACACATTGTTTCCAAATTTCGTGAGGGAGATATTGTAAAGGGACACACTCCTATAATATTATCCTTACTCAACATAAGTTATCGATACCAAAAATACTTTCTACCTTTTAAACAGGTTAATATTAACTCAGCTGTTTAACTAAAAGAATTTCATCTGTTTTGTGTACAATGTATTATATTTCAGGCTATAATGTATAAAAAGAAATTATTTTATTACAATCAATATGTATTAACTCTGTGTGTACAGTTAAAACAGTTAAAATTACTTTTCTTTTATAAACATTTGAAATTACGAAATATTTGTTACACTTAAAATTCATATTTTTAATAGCACAACCTGATGATATTTATTAAATTTATTACTTGATTCGTTTATAAAATAATGATATGACATGGTGAAGATTCTTCTTTTGTCAAGAAAGTTTGTAAACGCTTTTTGTTTTGTAAACTCTTTGGAATATTGTTAGTACTGCAGAATGAGTTAGTGGTGGGTGTGGCTCTGATGGAACTGGACGTGTTTTTGTTTGGCAATGACAATGTAATTTTTGGTCTAATGGAAGTGGAAATTGTAAAGACAGTGTGATATAGAAAACTATGACAAAAATCCAGCAGGATTACTTAAACAATGCCATGTCATTTGGAACCTATAATGCTAGAAATTTCAGCCTCAAGAATCAACCCCTAGACGTAACAAACTGTAGCAGACTATGAGAAAATGAAGATAAGTAAAAAAGTTTATTTGTAAATCTTACTCCTCTCGAAGCTTATTAAATGAAGTTAATTATTTTGAAGATTCACAAGCAACAAATGATATGAGGGAAGGTAAGATTACAGCCCATACAAAGACCCAATTTATACACAATCCATTCTAGCGACTGTCATGAGTAATGATATTGATGATGAAATTATGATGACAACTCAAACACCCAGTCCCCGGGCAGAGAAAATATGTCCACGGTGTGTCACTGTTCTGCTATCACACCTCCAGTATCCCATTTCCCAGAACTACATCACTTGTCCTACGCTCTGAATATCTGCTGTCATTGGCTGGTGAGATCACAAGAACGAGCTGACTGGCCGACAAAACTGCATCCCACATGCACAATCTTGATTTCAGTCCTTTGGAAACTACCCTGCTGTAAATGGTGGAATTCGTATTTATACTTTCATAATATCAAAACAAAGATCTTTTCAGAACACATTGTTTTTAGCTGGGTTTTGTTTCTGAAAGTGCCGTGAAGTACTATGCTGGTGTATAAAACCTTCACCATTCAAAGGATTGATAAGATTTACAGCTCTGAGGGAAAGTAATGTCAAATGGGGTTACTTGGGTCTGCAGTCCGATTTGAGACAGTAAAAACACATACTTTGGAATATCTTTGACATGAATTACATGAATGAGAACTTTCCAGAACACAACAGGCAACTGCAACTCGATGTTTATTTTTATTTACAAGATATACACTTTTCCACAAAATATCAAGGTGGGGGTGTAACTGATGTTGGATTTATGTGATGCACCTTATTCTCTTGAAAAATACATTTAAAAACTTTGTGTGCTTCAGCTGAGTTGATGAAATTATAAGGCTGAACAATCATAGTTTTGTAACCCCACTTTCCATCAACATCAAAGATGCCTTGTATTTTGCATTGCTGCCAATCTAAGCCAGTAAAATTTATTTAATGACTTTTCAGATGATAAGCTGCAACTTGCTTGGGATGCTGTGAAGAAGAAAGAAATGTCAATAAGGAAAGCTGCTGAGATGTACGGTATGCCCAAGAGTACTATTGATCATAGAATACCTGGCGAAAACACCAAAACGTATGAGTATCCACGTGTTCCATCAACAGATGATGCAGAAATATTGACAGATTCCTCACTCCTGATTGCAGACTGGGGTTTCCCTTGGACTGAGTATGATGCGCTACTAGTTGCTGAAAAATAGGTCGACAACATCGGTATGCAAGATCAAGATTCAAACGCAACATGGCTGGTGTTGACTGGATGAAATCATTTCTGAAGGCACAATCTGTAACTGAAAGTGAGATTAAGTGAGAACGTCGTGCAAGCCAGAGCTGCCAATAACAAACTGCTTTAAACCATCAGAGGTAACACTAAATGAAATATCTATTGAGACCAATTATGATGAGACCAACTTTTGTGAAAATCCAGGAAGAAATAAATTTATTGTTCGGCAGACCTGCAATCATCCAGAACAATTGGCGGACTCTTCCATGTCGAACACATCAGTAATGTTTGCTGGAACAGCTAATGGACATTCACTACCCTCTTATATTGTTTGTAAAGCAGATCACCTACATTAAACTTGGATGAAAGGAAGACCTCAGGGAGCAAGATACAATATATCAAAATCTGGGTGCTTTGAAGGTCCAATTTCTGAAGATTGATTTTTTACCTTACGTTTACCATATTTGAAATCCTTAGGAGGTGGACAAAAGGGCAGTATTGTTGACAATCTCCCAAGTCATATTTCCATAAGAGTGATGCAATAATGTAAGAAAAGCTACATCAAATTTGTTCCACTGTCATCCAATGCAACACATGTTAGCCATTAGACCTAGCTTTCTTCATACCCTTAAAAGCTGGATGGTGAAATGTACTAGAAGAATGGAAAAATGAACATTGTGGAGCAATTCCTAAGGACACATTCTCACATCAGTAGAAGTGTTTAGATTGTCTTCCTAAGTAAGCAGGTGAGTATGTAATAAGCAGATTCTGGGTAAGTGGAATCAGACCTCTAGATGCACAACAAGTGCTGGGGAGGCTATCAAAAAGAACTCTGAAGAGAGTTACTGGAAAGCATCACTGCAAGAATTTTTGTGTGAAACTCAGACTTCTGAAATTTAAATACCTTAGAAGTGACAGACACTTCAGAACACTACAGATCAAAGGTGTCCATACTGAGGAGCATAGAATTGCTGACTCCACTGAAGTAAAAAATGGGGGGCAGCTCCTATTTAGTTCTGCCTGAGACCCAAAAACTGGAAATAACCAACCAAGTGTTAAAGATTTTGAGATGATTAAACTCATACATGATGCAAGTACCAAGAAACAAAAGGAAAAGTTTTTTCTAGGGCAAGTGCTTTCAATAGAAACTGATGGAACTCATCAGTGCAAATTTCCTCATAGCTACCAAGGAATGAAAATCACTATATTTGTATGTCACACAGTTGATGACATTGACTGTGTTACAACACATCAAATAATGAAGGTTACTGTACCAATTAAAGTAATGAGTTGGGGTAGATATGTATTCAGTATGCTTGGCCATATTTGAATCAAGTGTGATAGTCTGTGTTTAGATGTATAGTGTAATAAAGATGAGATATATGTTTTAGTTTGGCAATTAATCAATGATTTCTCTTATTGATTGTTTCTGTAATGCCTCAAATGACCTAAATATAGTTTAACTTGGGACTCAGACATCAAGACATAGGAAAACTATCGAGATTAAGTTTCTGTCCCAAGTCACCCCATCTCTAAGGTATCTTGGGACAGCAAGAAAAATGTACTTTTCAGGCATAAGCAAAAGATAAACATTCATTTCATGATGAAAACTAACTGGAACATATGGCTACTGGAGTCTACACACAATCAATGTGTTGGTGCTTCTTAATTTCTAAGGTGTACAGTAATTTGAAAAATGAGAGTGTCTCCAGTAACCCCGTTTCATGGTATATTGTCACTTAACACAGAAAAAAAAAAAAATATAGTTTCATCTGGGAAAAGTGTATTTTCACCCAAGAAAAAGTGTACTTTTAACAATGATTTTTTTTGTTGTCCACAGATACACACTAAATCTACATCTGACAATGGCTCTCAAACTAAAGTAACATGCTGTATCCTCCCTACCAAGAAATTGTCAATCCAGTCAAAAATTTAACTTGATACACCACACAACTGTGCCTTCAATAATGGATGTAGGTGTGGTACTAAGTCAAATGATTTTTTGAAGTTAAAACATACTGTGTCTATCTGACTGCCTTTATCTACAGCTTTCAGGATGTCATGTAAGAGTAGCACAAGTTGTGTTTCACGTGGTTGATGTATTTGGAATCCATTCTGGCTGTCATGGATGAGCTTGCTATGATCAGAATACCTCCTTGTATTTGAGCTCATAATATGTCCTAAGATTCTACAACTAATGGATGTCAATGATACTGGACAATACCCTGTGGATTATTTCTACTGCCCCTCTTGCAAACAGGTGTAACCTATGCTTCCTTGAAACAACTGGACCCATGTTCTGTCCTTGGTATCCATACTATATTATGAGTAAAAGATGGGCTAATGCAACTACAGATTTTGTGCAGAACTCGTTTTGCACACCATAAACTTCACAACTGTTGAGAACAATAATTTTAAAACACATTGTCACTATTTTCATCCACAGAAAAACAGCTACTGAATTAAAGACTGATGTGTCTTTGTAAATAAGTAATAGATGATGCTGCATACCTGCAACTTTGTACTAAGCTGTCAACATTTAAATATAAGGAAAGGACCTTATTTTTTTAAATACACCTGGAAACTTTATGAGCAACTGCACAACACAGTTTTATAAATCCGTAAGATGTGCAATGCATTCCAAACTCAGGTAACAATTTTCCCAGTCAATTTAGCTGATAGAGTGATACATACATAAACATGCCATTTTTGAAGCAACTACTTAGAAAGCAACTGTTACATTCAGTACTTTCAATCCTTAATTATGTTTGATGGTAATACAGTGTCAACAGTGATCCATTTTTTAAAGTGTGGAAGACTAACTTAATATGGATGAGAATTGTTGAAAAATTAGAAACTATGGGGGTTTAAAATTGCAGATTCATTGTCATAATAATTTGTTTGTAGTTGTATAACTATATAATAAAGAAGAAGAAAGAGTACAATACATGAGTTGTTTGATGGAAAGTAAGTTTTAGTTGTGATAATGGCCGAGAATAATGACTACTCTCTCTGTTTCATCTGCGACAAAACATGACATGCCTACTAACATATACTGCTTCAAAAATGCACTTTGTCAGGAAGGTTATCCTCAGCCAACTACATCGGTCTAGGAATGGAATTACAACAAATTAGTGTATCTTGAAATATAGATCATATCTTGTTTGCATACAAGTAGTAGCCTTTAGCACTCACTTTCCATATAAGAGAGACATCTAAGTTGAATTTTGTTGAGTAAATCTATCTAAGTAATTATATGAAAACAAAAATAGATAAAACGATTATGAAAAGTATAGATTGCTATTCATCATAAAGATGACACATTGAAATGCAGAAGGCACAATGAAAAGGCTGTTACACACTGACCTGTCAGCCAAAGTCTTCTTCAGATAAGAAATAAAAACATACACAATCGCACAAACAGGTGCACCTCATGCACATGACAGCTATCTCTGGCTGCTCTGGCCACATTGCCAGCGCAATAGGGACAGGTAAACGAAAGAAGATTATGTTTAACAACCAACTGACAACAGGGTTATGTGAGATTGGTAAGAAGCACAGACTGGGAAAGGATACGAAAGGAAATCAACTATGTCCTTAAAAATGTACTGTGATGCACCTTAAACAATTAACTGAATGCACAGAAAACCTAAATGTAGATGGCTGGACAGGGATTTGCACTGTCATCCTCCCACACTGAAGTCCAGTGTCCTACCACCATGCCATCTTCCAGGTTAAGTGGACTGGCAATAAGCAATTTATGAGAGGCAAATATCTGGTAGAGGCTAATGATACACGTATTGAGCAATTTGGTATTAGAGAGGGTACATGGATGGGGTGACAGCTGTTTAAGTGGAGACATTGTTGCTTGGTAGCTGGTTTGGTGCAACCAAGCTTAGATGAGGGCTTAATGACAAGATAAATTTTAGTTGGGAAAAAGACGTAAGCTGCTGCAGGAAATGGAAGAGTTCTTCTTCATAATGACAAAGATATAATCAATGAATCTGTACCAAGCTGTATTGTTATCAAAGCTATCAGCTCTGTGATCTAATTTGTAATTTTATTGGCAATACAGCAATTATGCTCCCTGTAGGTAAAGGCTGACTAATTTTTATCTCTGGTCCATTTTCTAACTGGTTGTAAAGAGTAATTAATTTATTGCACAAGCAGTTGCTTACATTAAGCGACCAAAGTAGTTTCGCACTTGCCTAAAAACTATTCAGAATAGTTCACCTGCCCATCTGCTATACTGAGGTGTATTCAACATTTGTTCTGATATCATAGCAACATATCTGTTTCACAGGCATACTTTTAATCACACAGGTATACATTTTAAGCAGAATTACAGCCTATTTTAGTAAAATATCTGCAGTGATATCAAATGTTGGTGTAGGTCTTTTTAATAAGATGTGATGCTCATGTTTCAAAACATATGAACATAAAGTATCACTCAATTACACATTTCAAAATGCCCAATTTATAGCTAATGAATGAAACGACTCTTCAACAGGCCATGCCACATCAACAAATACTCTTTCATATTAATGTGCTGAATCGTCTTCAAGCTGACCTTCAATGCCAAACAGCAAGTAACTGGTCACACCATTTAATACTTTGGGACTTTCAGTTAGATTAACACAGACTCCAAGCTGTTTACCATAAAAAACAAAATCACACTGTAACTGCTACATGCTTCTCTCCCAAGTTGTGACTGGAGACGTTATAAATTTGTATCATGCAAGAGACTCTTCTATTCACTCATTGTTTTCTGTAGATCCTATCAAAGAGAATCTGCAACAATGGAGGTACAAGTCAGGGTATACATTAACAAAAGACGAGAAATAATACAAAAATAATCTGTATACCAAATGAACTATAAATTACCAATGTACTCAAAGTTCTATTCATACTTAACACTGTCTAAATGCAATTGAAGAGTTTGGAAAGACAGCTGCTACTTTGGAAAAAAAAGATCTGCTGTCTCATGTTTTATTATATCATTTCTGTTTTTCCGCTAGTAGTAGCTAAATTTACTAGATTACAAGGGTATCTTTTAAAGAATGCATTTTCTTATATCTATAAATACTGAGACTACTTGCAACATTGCTTAATAAGTAACACTGCTGCTTGCCATGTAGCTATCATAACTTTTCAGTTTCTAAATCTAGATACTAAGGACTGTTAAGGTCTGTTTCTGGTGCTAATACAAGGAGTGTTTTTAATGTAAATACCATTTTTAAACTGCGCCACTGCAGCACTGCAGTCAGCATTTGATGCGAGCGTACAGCATACCGCACTCTGTTGGCAAGCCACAAATGTCATTAATAGAGTCATTCAACATGTTTATGTTTGTCTGTGAGTATTTGAAATGCCTCCTCTGATTGAGAATCCATCCAACTGTGAAATGTGTGCTGTGATTCCCACTTTCTTAGTGCTAAAGGCATGCCGAAATTCATCATCAGATCAGTGAAGTGCATGGGAGAAATATTATGAATGATGGGATGGTGCGGAAATGGGTGAGAGCTTTCAACTATGGCTGCACCAATGTGCATGATGAGGAACTATGTATGCGAAAAAAAGCTAAGAGAGAACAGACCCTTTACAATTTTGACATTATATGAGGAGTCTCCTCAAATGTCAAGAAGTGCACTTTATGCAACAGTTACAGAATGTTTAAATTATTAAAAGCTATGCTCACACAGAGTAGTGAAAATACTGACTGAGATGCATAAAAGCAAACATTTAGAGTTTCCTAGAGTGGCACAGTAGGATGAGCTTTTTAACTAAACTGTCACAAGTGAGGAAACATGGTTGGTTTACAATACACCTGAGTAAAAGCAGGAGTCCATGGAATGGCGAAATTTGGCATAACAAGAAAGTGAAGCTCGGCCAAACAATTTCTGCCTGGAAAAGCATAAGATTTTTTTGATGAGGGGGGGGGGGGGTGCAGGAAGGGGATGCTGCTTATAGAATTTTTTTGTCTCGTGGTGACCATAAATTCTACACTTACTGTGAGACCCTAAAAAACTGTGCAGTGTAATCCAAAACAAAAGGCATAAGATGCTGATTAAGAGGATTGTTTCACTTCATGACAATGTCCATCCCCATGTGGCCAATTGAACTCAAGAGCCAATCAGATCATTTGGCTATGAGCAACCTGATCATCCTCCATACTGCCCTCACCTAGGGTCCAGTGACTGCCACATGTTCCTGCATTTGAAGAAGCACCTGTGTGCTCAGTGCCAGGACGACAATGAAAATGTCAAAATGTTTTGCAGTGGTTGTCTAATCAGGTGGAAGATTTCTACACTGATGGTTGTGATACAATAACTGCCTTAATATTTGAGGGAATTATGTAGGAAAGTAGATTAATGTGCATGCTTTCATGAAAAAATAAAACTGCTAAGGAAAGCCTACTGTTTTATTTTTATTTCAAAATGGTTCTTCCTTTAAAAAACATGTCTCATAGATCATTAGTGCTTCTTTGCACGAGGGGACTACAAAAAGTATGTTATGCATTATCATGGCAGGCCATATAACTTTTATGGAATGCTACACTACACTTCAGAGTGTCACTGATGCATGACAATATGTTTCACATATTCACAATCTCTCTAAACAGTGGTCAGAACCAATTGCAACTCCCTGAAAATAGACGTGTACACTTCCATCTTGGAGGCATTTAATAAACCCTGTGTGGCCCTATCTTTGGAAAACCTCTTTCCTCTGTTGTTCTTCTAACATGCCAAAAAGATGGAAATCACAAGGTGCAAGATCTGGACTAGATGCAGATCAGCATCACCCACTTCTGTGTGTCCTTGGTCAAACTGTTGACGCCATTTCACTATGGTTGGATGCGCTCTTGCATTTGGTGCACGTGTTCTTCAGTCCGAAGACTGGTGTGATGCAGCTCTCCTCACTACTCTATACTGTGCAAGGCCCTTCATCTCTTAGTTAACTACTGCAACCTATATCCTTCCGAATCTGCTTACTGTATTCATCTCTTGGTCTCCTCCTACAATTCCCATCCCCTCCCCCCTGACCCCCACACACACACACACACTTCCCTCCAATACCAAGTTGGTGATCCCTTATCTGAGGATGTGTCCTATCAACTAATCCCTTCTTTTGATCAAGTTGTGCCACGACTTTCTTGTTCTCTCCAATTCTGTTTAGCATTTTCTCATTAGTTATGTGATCTACCTATATAATCTTCAGCATTTTTCTGTAACACCATATTTCAATGCTTCTATTCTCTTTCTGTTTTAACTGTTTCTCGCCCATGTTTCACTTCCATATATGTCTTCACTACAGACAGATACTTTCCTTCTAAGTCCTTTTCTGTCTCTGTCAGAATAACAATGTCATTAGTAAACCTCAAAGTATTTATTTCTTTTCCCCAGTCTTTAATTCTTACTCTAAATTTTGCTTTAGTTTCCTTTACGGCTTGTTCAATGTACACGCTGAATAACACCGGGCATAGGCTACAACCCTGTCTCACTCCCTTCTCAACCTCTGCTTTCCTTTCATTACCACTGACTCCTATTTCTGTCTTCTGGTTTCTGTACAAGTTGTAAACAGGCTTTTACTCCCTGTATTTTACCCCTTCCATCTTCAGAATTCCAAAGAGAGTATTCCAGTCATCATAAAAAGCTTTCTCTAAGTGTACAAATGCTTTCCTTAACCTATCTCCTATGAGAGTCATTTGAAAAGTCCAAGAGATGGCACCACCAACACATATTGAGGTCATGTTTAGTTAGAAGCGTCTTTGGAAAGAACGCACACCAAGTTTCAGCCATATTGGTCTATTTCTTTGTGTTTGGCATTTGTGTGAATCAAGGAAGTCAAGTGTTAGTCAAAAAATGGAGTGAAAAAGACTTTAGTGTAGTGATTAAACATTACTTTATGACAGGGAAAACGCCTCAGGAGACTAAAGAGAAGCTTGATAAATGTTACAGTGACTCTGAATCTTCGATTAGAACAGTTTATAAGGGGTTTCAAAATTTTCGGAGTGGCCATATGGGCACAAGTGATGCTGAACATTCTGGATGCCCTGTGGGGGTTACGACTCCAGAAATCATTGACAAAATCCATGATATGGTGATGGATGACAGAAGAGTTAAGGTGCGTGAGATTGCTAGTGGTGTGGTCATCTTGAATGAACAAGTACATAAAATTTTGCATAAACATTTGGACATGAGAAAGCTATCCGCAAGATGGGTTCCACGATTGCTCACGCTTGAACAAAAACGAAATAGTGTGAAGTGTTGCAAGAATGGTTTGCAGTTGTTCAGGAAGAATCCGCAGGACTTTAGGCGTTGTTTTGTCACTGTGGATGAAACATGGATACATTACTATACTCTTGAGACCAAACAACAATCTAAACAATGGGTTACCAAGGGAGAATCTGCATCAAAAAAGGTAAAGACCATTCCTTCGGCCAGAAAAGTTCTGGCGACTGTCTTTTGGGATTCACAAGGGATAATCCTCATCAACTATCTGGAAAATGGTAACACTATTACAGGTGCATATTATTCATCATTATTGGACCATTTGAAAACCAAGCTCTAAGAAAAATGCCGGCAATTGGACCACAAAAAAGTCCTTTTCCATCACGACAATGCACCAGCACACACCTCAGCAGTTGTGGTCACAAAATTAATGGAAATAGGATTCCAACTCATTTCACATCCCCCAAGTTTCCAGACTTGGCTCCCTCGGACTACTATTTTCTCCCCAATTTGAAGAAATGGCTGGCAGGACAAATATTTTATTCAAACGAGGAGGTGATTGCAGCAACTAATAGCTATTTTGCAGACTTGGACAATTCCTATTATTTGGCAAGGATCAACAAATTAGAACAGCATTGGACAAAGTGTATAAGTCTAAAAGAAGACTATGTCGAAAAATAAAAAAGGTTTACACCAAACACGTAAGTAGTTTTTATTTTTGCACGGACTCTTCCTACATGTCTTCTTAAACTGTTATTTCAGTACTTTTCACACCTGTCAGCAACTGCTTTCTTTGGAATTATTACATTCTTCTTTAAGTTTGAGGATATTTGACTAGTCTCATGCATCTTGCACGCTTGATGGAAGAATTTTGCCATGGCTGGCTCTCCTAAGGCCATCAGTAGTTCTGACGGAATATCATCTACTCCTGGGGCCTTGTTTTGACTTGATCTTTTGGGACACACTCAAATTCTTCTCATGGTATTGTTCTCCCATCTATGTCTTCTTCCCTATCTATTAAATTGCCTTCAAGTTGGTCTCCCTTGTATGGCCCCTCTATGTACTCCGTCTACCATTCCCTTCTTTGCTTACTTACTACTGGTTTCCCATCTGAGCTCTTGATACATATACAGGTGCTTCTCTTTTCTCCAAAGGCCTGTTTAATTTTCCTGTGGGTGTGTATGTATGTTTCCCCCTAGTCATACCTGCCTCTAAATCCTTACATTTATCCTCTAGCCATTTCTGCTTAGTTATGTTGTACTTCGTGCCAAAGTGATTGTTTTAAATGTTTCTATTCCCTTTCACCTGCTTCATTTTTATACTTTCTCCTATCATCAATTAAATTCCATATGTTTTGCATTATCCATTGATTTCTACTAGGCCTTGTCCTTTTACCTATTTGATCGTCTGCTGCCTTCACTATTTCATCACTTAAAGCTACCTATGTTTTTCCTGCAACTACTGAAAAGGTTGCTGCCCTCTTCATGAACCACACATTTGTATGGCCTCTCAACACATACCCCTCTGCGTTGTGTGCTGTATGCATTACTGAGGCATGCAAGACTGCCCACCTTTGGTGAGGTCCGTGACGCATGCGCGTGCACTCTCTCTCTCTCTCTCTCTCTCTCTCACACACACACACACACACACACACACACACACACACACACACAGAGAGAGAGAGAGAGAGAGAGAGAGAGAGAGAGAGAGAGAGAGAGAGAGAGAGAGAGAATAATTTTTCCTGTTTAGCTCTGCCAGCAATTCATTTGAGACTCCTGTATTACTTTCTCCATGGAGAATCCTTTAGGAAAGTCACAGTGACAGGCTATTAATAAACTCTGTGTCACTAAACTGGTCAGCAGTCTGTCATAGATAACTTTCTCAAACATTTCTGAAAAGATTGGAAAGTGAAGTACAGGTCTGTAATTAGAGGTGGCTTGCTTATCTCCATCTTTGAAGAAACGTGTTACTACGCCTTATCCAAGTCTGTCAGGCAATGTGTTTGGAGTCATTGACTGATTACAAAAATAGCTTAAACATAATCCTTTCAAGTCACTGTAAGATTTTAACATACTACAAGAAGCCTCATCATAGCCATTAGAATTACTAATACACCTTTTTTATGTTGTCTGATACTTTTGGGGATATTTTTTTCAATAATGAAAAATAAATAAAACACAGAACATAGTTCAAGAAATAAGTCATGTTTTGCAAATGTTATAACAACATTAAAATTTAATACATTTTGTGGACACAGTACAAACGTCTAGTAGCAGCATCTGTATTAACTGGTTTCTGCACATCATCCAATGAACAGACTATTAAACAAAGGCACATCATTCACAGCTCTGAGGTTTATCCGAAGATTTTATAGTACTACAAACTTAAAATTAATCATTGTTGAGATGCTAATTTTCAACACACATGAAAACTGAATATTAACAATATCAAAACAATGTAAATATTTTTATTAAGTCTATAATATTTGCTACTCCCCAGATGACTAATATGTAGCTCTATATTATACATGAATAGCTCACACATTTTTATAATAAATACAGGGTCATTATAATTAATCTTTTGCTACTTAATAGGGCCACATGAAAAACAAGTGATCGTGGGACAATGAAACTTTATGGAAAAATTTGTGTGAACACATGGAAGTGAAATAACAAATCACTGAAAGTAACACATTTTGATTTCCACTTGAGAGGGTTCAAATCTGGTGATATAGGTGGTTACACAGTTTGGAATGATCGGCAAATGATCCGGTTAGCTCACTGGAGAAGTGACTGCCAATTTCACTACAAATTGTTGAAAAAGTTACTGTTGCCACAGCTGAGAATGCTGGAGGCAACATGTGAGCTCCAGTCAGTGCACAAAATGTGTTACAATAGCTGAACATTGCATGCTCCATGATTCAAAAAGTGCTGTGATCAATTGTGAAATGGTATCTGTACAAACTTCACATTACTCAGCAACTTTTGCCATGTGATGCAGACATTTGAGTAGATTTTGTTCCTATGTTTCTTGCAAGGGTTAAAGTTGAGGACCTGTGGCCTTGGAACACTTTGCGGAGTGGTGAAACACACATTACACTCAATGGGACAGTGAACACACTCAAATTTGGGGACAGTCATTGCCAACGAACATTTTTGAAGTTGCCCTGCATACTGAATGCATCACTGTGTGGTGTGGCTTCACTGCACAGTTCATGACTGCTCCATTTTTCTTTGAGGAACTCCCAAAGGACCAAAGACATGCAGTCTGAACAGCACATGTACTGTGATATGCTTATCAATAAGTGGTACCTGCTTTATGGGAGGTAGATACTTTGACCTCACATGTTTCAATGCACTATGGAGCTCCAACTCACACTTCTTGTGAGGTCACTCTCTTAGTCTACAATACATTTGAAGAAAACGGAACCATTGGCTGATCGTTCCAAACCGCGTAACCAACAAGATCACCAGATTTGAAGCCTCTCATCTGGAAATTAGAATGTGTTTCTTCCATAGGTTTATTCATTATTTTCCTTCCACAAGCCCTTACAAACGTTTCCACAAAGTTTCATTGCCGTATGATCATTCATTTTTCATGGGGAATGGGAGGGGCTTCTGTACTAATAACATGGATGTGAGAATGCCCATTTGTTGAGTACCAATAATATAATTACTGTGTACAACTTCAAAATATCCATGGGATACTCTGTAATGCCACAACAAATATATATTCTTGATGTAAAAGCTCCAATGAATTTAAAACACAAATTTCATTTTCTTTAGCATTTCAAAGAAAATGAAAATCTTGTCACTCTGTTGCAAGGCACACAGCACACATTACCTTGAACAAAAATTGAGATACAAAAAGGTGGCTGTAGTTCAGTACTGAAACTAATTTAAAAAACTTACATAACATGCACACATCTCTCAAATTCAACATTAAAGTTGAAAGCTGCAACATTCTTGGACTCACCATTAAAGCTCAAAATACAAATGCCAACACTACTGAGATGGTACAGTCCACAGGAATACATGCTGGTTTCTAATTCTATACATTCTGACAATTATTAAAAAATATATGTAATTGGACCATTAACTGTCTTGAGACAGTTCCTAACTTACTCTTGAGATTATAACCTGCATTTTCTTTTAATATTACAAAAGTTGTGAGCGGTGACACTTTTTAAGTGAATGAAAATTTAAAAAAAGCCTCATTACAAAGCCTTTTATCATGTATAATTTCCTCACTCTACAACATTTATGGACTGAAAATATGCCCATATCTACAACTTATCATATGTGTTTTCAGAATATGAACATGTTCTAACATCTGTTTCATATACATACATAATATTGAGTTTGTCAGGAATGCAGTGTGACAGAGTGAGCAACACTGTTTATTTTATTGCAATCTTTTACCAACTCAAAGTACTTGTGCACATTCCTCTTTCTTCTGAGAATCCTAGTAAATACACAGTTCTGCTAGCGTGCAATGTATCCATGCTCCTTGAAATAAGGATGAGCTAAGGCTTTTGCAGCACTGATTCTCTGACAAGGGTCAAACATCAACAAATTCTGCAAAAGATTCAGACCATCTGGGGAGCAATCAGGCATCATCCAGTCCAGGTCAGCAGCTGTGTAGTTTTTGAAAACAGACCAAGGTAATGGTGTCTGCTCTGGCCAACTTGTTTCAGGCAGTGTTCCTAAGATGCTAAATATCTTGTCCGGTTGATCAACTTCTGATGTTCCACAAAATATAGGACACAGGAGAAACAATTCAGCCATAATACAACCACAGGACCATATATCAACTGGTGTAGCATATGTTGAGTTGAGAAGAACCTCTGGAGCACGATACCATATGGTTACAACAACAGAAGTAGGTAGCATTTCAAAGTCGTAAGTCTTAGCCAGCCCAAAGTCTGCTAACTTCACTGTTCCTGAAGAAGAAATCAGGATGTTCTGAGGTTTCAGATCTCGATGAATTACACGCTTACTATGGAGAAAATCAACACCACTCAGAGTCTGGAACATAATGTCTCTCACCAAGCTTGCTCCCATACCAGACCGGGGACACTTTTCAATGTAATTAGACAAATCCTGCTCCAAATGTTCTAACACTAAAAACAGATACAGTTCGGTTTCTGTTCTATGACCCGTGCAGACATCCAGTAGTTTCACTATATTCGGATGTTCATACTGAGCCAATTCCTTCAAAAGAACAACTCCCGAAGTGTAGACAAAGGTATACCATCAGCAGAAGGGTTCACACGGACATTCTTTACAGCCACAATTTGCCCACTTGCTGAACGTGAACGGTAAACAGTGCCGTATGCACCATTACCTATCTGGACCAACATCTCAAAATTGGGATGACTCTGAATTCCTGCATCCATCATTATCACAGAGGTGAGACTGAAAGAGAGTCTTAGTATAAGGAAAATCATTTTTTAAAAGAGGGCATTAAGTTGAACCTTGAGAAATAAGTTTTACTAACACACTATAATCTATTGATCACTACAAATAGAGAAGTTTTCTTAAGTTGATATCAAGGCAGATTAGCTACAGATGGCACACAAAAATTACTTAGCAGCAAAATACAAATTCTTCTGCAGTCTGTCTACAGTTACTACCTTTATGTACATTTAATCTATGCACAAAGTAGGTGGCTTGCTATCAAAACTTTTGTCTTCTTGAAAATGACAATGATACCTGTCATAAATGACATTAAATGGTGATGTGCAAAAAATGTCAGGAAGGAAAACATACTGGCTCTACAACTTAGCAGTAATGGATTTTACAACATGGCAATACTGTCCATTCACTCTTTGTCTTCAATAGATCCTATACCTTCCACGGTGTGGAATAATTTTTAAAAAGTCATTAATAATTAACTGGTACTACATGACTATAAACTATACTGATGTTTTATTAGTGACAAATAGCATTATGGAGTAAATGTATTTGAAAATTACTGTAACAACTATATGACTTTTTAAAAGCCTCTGCAGCGTAAGTGGCCATCTAATTTGCACAGTATTCAAACAGTGGAAAATCAGATGTAGAACTGAGCATCTCAATTAATTTATCTAATTGCTAACTCTTCCTTATTATCCAACAGGACCACTATGGAACTATATACATAATGTTTCATTTGCTCTATGACCATTAATGCCTACTCCTCATATTATCAGGATAGTTTCACTTCTTTAACTGTATGAGTCTCTCTGACAATAAAACTTAAAATGCTTCCTTGATCAACTTGTTAACCTGAATCATTTGGGATATGACTTTTGTAGATGAATTTGGGTCCTCATATCATAGGAGGGCTTTTTTTTCCATGTGGGATAATTAGTCAATTTGCTGCTTTATGCTACCGTGTTATGAATAATGTCATGACAGGGCTTTATTTACAGATTGCTCTCCAGAGAAAATTCCATGAAAGCGTAACTGAGTAGCAGGCTGCCAAGTAGGGTAAGAAAAATGGGTCTGTATTCTGTTGTGTATCACTTTATCAAAAAAGTTGAGAACTGGAAAGAGTGAACTTTTCTGTAATCAGAGACAACTGTCTTATGTTGGTGTCACACCTTCACATTTAAATCAATAAGGAAAACTTCTTTTCATTCATTGGCTGATTACAAACATAACAAGAGTGTTCATATCTTGTCGGCACAAGAGTTTAAAGCACTGTTTTAATGTAAATGATTTTGCAATAGGATAGTGGATACCATTGCTTGTGCAGTGACACTGAACTCTTTTACAAGCAAAATTTTATTGTGACAGGGTGATCAGTTAATCAGTTTAGATGAATATTTTAAATTATTCTGACTGAAGACTGATGAACGGCTCTCTTAGAAGCATTAAATTCAAGATCATATAAAGGAACCAAAAACATCTATCTCTACTACAAGAATAATGTCTACTGTATCTTAATAATGAAACAAGCAACTTGTGAACTTTACATTCTTTCACACCATTATACTTCCTATGCTACCATATTTTGAGGCAATTCTGTGCATTTGTTAAACATACTTTATCCCACAGAAGAGCAGACTGAATGATCTGCAGTGACAGTTCGCAAACTTTGTGCATACTGTTAATGAAGTCTCTCAGAATTCTAACTCTGCCATCTGCACATGTACTACTTCGTGGTATTTATGGTTAGTAACATGAATTCATTCAAAACATCTTGCTACATTTCACACCAGATGAAGAAACAATTTGTACTTGGATAATACAGTGTGTCCACATGAAACATCCCTGATTTCCAAATGCATCTAAAAAAATTTATAAGACAGAGACTTGCTTCTTTCACTAATTTTTGGGTTTGCAGCCAGATCTCATCAATATTCTGCCATGATATTTCGGCCCAGAGATGTCCGGCCATTCTCAGGTGAGCAGACGAAGTACTGAAGAGACCAGATGCAGTCATGTTATTTACAGCGAATTCTGCACATGTGAATCGTACTGGCGGTTCACAGCGCATGCATTAGGAGGTGACATGTGCACAGCAGTCAAGTTGTATGTGCTGCCCTCAGTGGTGAAGTAAGAACAAACTAGTCACTATGTATCGACTGAGCATGTCGATTATGTTGTGACTGCATCATTTTAATAATAGGATATTAATTTTCATCAAGCTGACAGCCATTGACATGATTCATTAAATTATCAGCAAAATGTATTTCCATGAATTCTTTAATTACAGAGTCCCAGACGCTGGAAACCAGTGTTAAAATTTTGGTGTTGTTGTATTCCATTGACCATTGACCAAACAATAGCAAGAACCATTTATTTGGAAATGCTTCAGCAATTTGCTGTCTTTCAGCTTCTTCACCTTCAGTGAAATGTGATTTTCCAGCAGGATATGGCACCACTGCAATGGAGTTTGTTCACGACATCCTGAACTGGACATCTGCACAGCAATGGTTAGGAAACAATAGACAAACCAAATGGCCACTTTGATCACCAGACTTAACACCTCTGGATTTACTCCTGCAAAGTTATGTGAAAGACATTCTGTGTGTGTCTCACTTGTAGATGCCATTCGTGATTTCCACAGAACTGTGGGTGCAATAAGCTCCACCATCCCTGATATGCTTGTTCACACAAGGGTTGAAATACGAGCATTTTCTAGATATTTTACACGCCATGAAAAAAACAAATGTAGAAATGTATTAATTTTTTGTAAAAAATGTTTACCTACTTTACATGATGCTGCAAACCATAAGTATCTCTTCCTAACAGGTTTCTTTTAAATCGAATTTGGAAATAAGGGAGGCTTCATGTGGACACTTTGCACTTTAAGCATTGTACAGAAAGGTGTTCTCTACAGTGTTTGTTTCATTTTTAGCAGGCTTGCAGCAGTAGTTTAGAGCCCTGTACTGTTACATTATTATATACAGTAAATCATATGTTAAAATTTTTGTGCTTTTTCTACTTTTATCATCTTTAAATTTTTATATAATCTTTCTAAGAGTATATGGTTCCTTTACCACACTGATTTGGTTCACATGGTCTCACACAATAGTATGAATTAAATGAAAGACCATCACAATCAGAAGAATTACCACTTTTTAGTGACAATGGATTTCTTAATCCCCTTAGAATTTTAGTTTTCCAACTAATGTCTATCAGTAGTGGATACAATACCTGGCAGGTTAAATCTCTTGTGTTTGCATTTGGTTGTCTACTAAAGTGTTTGCTGCCACTCGGTCATTCCATGTCAATTCAACATACCTCTCAACCTGACGCTCTCAGATTTCTTTCAAATTTGGTGCATTACAACTGTGAAGAAAGTTACAGGTCTGGAAACTTTGGAATTTGTGCTAATTTTACATGTGTATGTCATAACATAAATGACTGTAATTTTGGTTCTAATTCAGTTATAGCAATGAAAATGGTACAATTGGGAAGCTAACAAATAGGCCTTTACATTGTACGTCACATGGCAGGTTTCTGAGAATTTTCATAATAAAGGTCACTGACCTTGAATATCTCAAAATACCCCATCTTGGAAGAACCCTGGAGATACTAAAAGGTATCAGATAGATTATGTAATGGTAAGACAGAGATTTGGGAACCAGGTTTTAAATTGTAAGACATTTCCAGGGGTAGATGAGGACTCTGACCACAATCTATTGGTTATGACCTGTAGATTAAAACTGAAGAAACTGCAAAAAGGTGGGAATTTAAGGAGATGGGACCTTGATAAACTGAAAGAACCAGAGGTTGTAAAGAGTTTCAGGGAGAGCATAAGGGAACAAGTGACAGGAATGGGGGAAAGAAATACAGTAGAAGAAGAATGGGTAGCTTTGAGGGATGAAGTAGTGAAGGCAGCACAGGATCAAGTAGGTAAAAAGACGAGGACTGGTAGAAATCCTTGGGTAACAGAAGAAATATTGAATTTAATTGATGAAAGGAGAAAATATAAAAATGCAGTAAATGAAGCAGGCAAAAAGGAATACAAACGTCTCAAAAATGAGATCGACAGGAAGTGCAAAATGGCTAAGCAGGGATGGCTAGAGGACAAATGTAAGGATGTAGAGGCGTATCTCACTAGGTGTAAGATAGATACTGCCTACAGGAAAATTAAAGAGACCTTTGGAGATAAGAGAACCACTTGTATGAACATCAAGATCTCAGATGGAAACCCAGTTCTAAGCAAAGAAGGGAAAGCAGAAAGGTGGAAGGAGTATATAGAGGGTCTATACAAGGGCGATGCACTTGAGGACAATATTATGGAAATGGAAGAGGATGTAGATGAAGATGAAATGGGAGATACAATACTGCGTGAAGAGTTTGACAGAGCACTGAAAGACCTGAGTCGAAACAAGGCCCCCGGAGTAGACAACATTCCATTGGAACTACTGACGGCCTTGGGAGAGCCAGTCCTGACAAAACTCTACCATCTGGTGAGCAAGATGTATGAAACAGTCGAAATACCCTCAGACTTCAAGAAGAATATAATAATTCCAATCCCAAAGAAAGCAGGTGTTGACAGATGTGAAAATTACCGAACAATCAGTTTAATAAGCCACAGCTGCAAAATACTAACACGAATTCTTTAAAGACAATGGAAAAACTAGTAGAAGCCGACCTCGGAGAAGATCAGTTTGGATTCCGTAGAAATACTGGAACACATGAAGCAATAGTGACCTTACGACTTATCTTAGAAGAAAGATTATGGAAAGGCAAACCTATGTTTCTAGCATTTGTAGACTTAGAGAAAGCTTTTGACAATGTTGACTGGAATACTCTCTTTCAAATTCTGAAGTTGGCAGGGGTAAAATACAGGGAGCGAAAGGCTATTTACAATTTGTACAGAAACCAGATGGCAGTTATAAGAGTCGAGGGACATGAAAGGGAAGCAGTGGTTGGGAAGGGAGTGAGACAGGGTTGTAGCCTCTCCCCAATGTTATTCAATCTGTATATTGAGCAAGCAGTGAAGGAAACAAAAGAAAAATTCGGAGTAGGTTTTAAAATCCATGGAGAAGAAATAAAAACTTTGAGGTTCACCGATGACATTGTAATTCTGTCAGAGACAGCAAAGGACTTGGAAGAGCAGTTGAACGGAATGGATGGTGTCTTGAAGGGAGGATATAAGATGAACATCAACAAAAACAAAACGAGGATAATGGAATGTATTCTAATTAAGTCGGGTGATGTTGAGGGTATTAGATTAGGAAATGAGACACTTAAAGTAGTAAAGGAGTTTTGCTATTTGGGGAGCAAAATAACTGATGATGGTCGAAGTAGAGAGGATATAAAATGTAGACTGGCAATGGCAAGGAAAGCGTTTCTGAAGAAGAGAAATTTGTTAACATCGAGTATAGATTTAAGTGTCCGGAAGTCATTTCTGAAGTATTTGTATGGAGTGTAACCATGTATGGAAGTGAAATATGGGCGGTAAATGGTTTGGACAAGAAGAGAATAGAAGCTTTCGAAATGTGGTGCTACAGAAGAATGCTGAAGATTAGATGGGTAGATCACATAACGAATGAGGAAGTACTGAATAGGATTGGGGAGAAGAGAAGTTTGTGGCACAACTTGACCAGAAGAAGGGATCGGTTGGTAGGACATGTTCTGAGGCATCAAGGGATGACCAGTTTAGTATTGGAGGGCAGCGTGGAGGGTAAAAGTCATAGGGGGAGACCAAGAGATGAAACACTAAGCAGATTCAGAAGGATGTAGGTTGCAGTAGGTACTGGGAGATGAAGAAGCTTGCCCAGGATAGGGTAGCATGGAGAGCTGCATCAAACCAGTCTCAGGACTGATGACCACAACAACAACAACAACCCCAGCTTCAATTTTTTTGAAAAAAAAATGTATACAGTTGTTCCAGTATGTTACTATAAATATGGTAAATATCAAGATGGCACACCAAAGGCATCATGCACAAAAACTTATTTTGTCAACTTAAGTACACCATCAACATGCAGTAAACAGCTATGTACCCAGTTTTTTCTGTAACACCAGCCAACAGCAGTTACTTTTATTCAGACCAGTTCTTTAATATTTCTAGCTGTGAACAGCCAATGAGAGACACTTTTATTTCAACCAATCAACATTAGCCTGTTTTAGTGAACAGCCAATCAGAGAGAGACTTATTTCAAATAGTCCGATTAGTCCACTGACCTCTATATATTTTGCAAAGCTGTGGCTTGTTTAACGAAGTGCAGTGTAAATGTGTCGTAAAGTAATGTTTAGTAAGAAATGGATTTCAAGTCAAAATTGTATTGTTGCAGCCCGTTTAGGGGAGAAGGTCATGCAAGAGTGCAGAAGAATTTAAGGAATGTTCAGGAGTGGATGATAAACAAATATCCTAATGTATTGTTAGGTAGAAAATCTTGAAGTAAATGTAGAACTAAAAAAAAAAATTGCAAAACCCAACAATCGCTGCAGATGTTGCCTCAGTTGTAGCAGGTATTTCCAGAGAAGATTTAAGTGAAGATGGAAGTAGAATCAGATCTGGCACTCTATTTTTTAAATAGTAGCCTTCAATATTTAGGTGACTGTAAAGAGATTAGCAAGACCTGCCAGCCTCAAGTGACCTTTAGAAAATCATATTTTTGACATCACAACAGTTTTTTGAGTGGTGCAAGGAAATATTCCTTTATTTGTCTTCCATTATACGTTGGTTTCCCATCATGATGAGGATACGGCCAATCTAAAACAACATTTCAAAAATACAAGGATAATTCCAAGTACCCAAAAGCTTCATTGTGTAATACCTGTTAACAAAGGTTTAGTAAAGACAAAGACATATTCTGCTTCTTTAGTGAGTAGAGAAGCGTCAGTGATTGCTATGATGAATGAAACGCTGTTAACAAATATACATGGATTTGTTGCCTGTTTGTATGACAGTCATTGGCAGGTTGCATATGTCTTACAAACATGTGAAGAAACAGATGAAGTAAATGTCCACTTCTTGCATCCACATGGATCATATGCGTCATTTGTGTTTCCTGTCAAACCAGACACTTGAGTCAACAGAAAATGCGATAAGAGTGGATCCAGTGACACCAACTGGAAGGACATATGATCTCCCTGCATCAGATCTGGCGAACATTAACAGTTTAGTTGGAGAATTGTGAGGAGAGATCTAAAAGCTTTTCATTGCCTTTTCATTACAACTGTAATGTAAATAATTCATAATACCACTGTGATAATGTAAACCATATTTTTGTACAATATCTTCTTCATTTCAGTAGTGTATTTGTTGTGACTCGCCGATCATTCAAAGCGCTGCCGCGCAATTACGCGCATCCTCTACGTGCGGCGCTGTCTGCCAGCCATGCAGCAGCTGCGCTACCTAAGCGGCCAGCCGAGCAGCGGCCGCTAGACTGGGGCTCAGTGCTCATTCGAATGCTAACGTGTACACATGTCTTGCTTTTCAACTTACTCTGTGACTTATATGTGTTGTGTCGTTCTGAAATATATTTGTTGAACTTGACGTTATAACAATTGGCGACGAGGTAGTGGATTTTTCCTTTTCACCGTTGACCCACAGGGTTCCATGGCTACCGTCGAACAACTATTGCAAAATCTCCTTGAACAGCAAACGTTTCTAACAAGGGCGATTCGCGATTTCGTCGCGGCGTCAAATGCGGGGCGTTTCTCGTCGTTGGCTGCACCTCCTTTTCCTCCTTACGTCGAGACGGCGGAAGACTGGTCTGATTATGAAGAACGTCTTCGACAGCACTTCTTGGCATTTCATGTCACGGACGAACAACCATGTAAGTCTCTGTTCCTTTCCTGGATTTCACCTCAAATGTATCGGTTGTTGTCGCAATTGGCACCTTTTAAGGATCCTGCATCTTTGTCCTTTGCTGAAATGTGCTCACTTCTGTCTATTTTCAAAAGCAAACGCATGTGGTAGCCTCTCGTGCTGCCTTTTGTTGTTGTCAGAAACAGCCACATCAATCCTATCGCGCTTGGGCTGCTGAACTTCATGGCCTCAGTCGAAAGTGTCAATTTGTTACTGACGTTCACAAAGAATCCTATGCCGATTCCATGGTACGGGATGCTATTATCTGGTCGGCGCCCGACAAAGAAGTTCGGCAACGTGCCCTTCAGTTGGCGAATCCGACTCTAGATGAAGTTCTCTCCATTGCGCAGTCTTTTGAAATTTCTCGCGCCGCTGGGGCGCAAATAGAGGCGTGGGGTGATGTCGGGGAAATACAACTTCTGTGCGCTGTTCACGACGCATGCGGCGCGTCCCCGCCGGCCGACGTGGCCGCAGTGCACTCCACGCGCAGCCTCGGCCTAGCCGTAAACAACCCGCTAAGAAACTGCAGCAAAACCCCCGGCAACTTCCTTCATGTCCGCGGTGTTTTACGAAACATTCACACGAGGATTGTCCCCAACGTTGGTCTGTGTGTCACAATTGCAAAAAGAAAGGTCATGTGTCTTTCGTTTGCAAATCCGACCGCATACATGATGTTCATGAACATGACGCTGATTCTGATTCTGATTGCACTTCTTCCCTTTCAGGGAAGTTATTCCTCACTGTCCAAATCCTTGGTCGAGATGTTTGCATGCAAGTGGATACCGGTTCTGCTGCCACTATAATTAATTCTCAGACGTATCTTCAGTTGGGTTCTCCACTCCTGTCACCTGTCAATCGGCAATTACGGATGTACAATAAACAGAAGATTTCTCTTGGGACAGTTTAATGCTAAGGTATCTTACAAATCCGTCGTTCGCACTGTTCCCATATTTGTATCGACCAGAGCAACGCAGAAAATCTTTTTGGTTTCGATGCCTTTCGCGTTTTTGGGTTCTCCATAGATCACTCTGTCAATATTGTCTCTGATACTATTCCTTACGCTCAACTGGATTCCTTGTCGACGACATTTTCGTCCCTTTTTTCTCCTGGGTTAGGCCGTGCAAACGACTTTGAAGCTCATATCACACTCAAACCCACTGCTCGGCCTAAGTTTTTTCGGGCTCGGCCCATTTCTGTGGCCCTTCGTTATCGGGCTTCCTGTCACTTCCAGTGAAGGGTCCTCTCCTGTCGTTGTCGTTGCTAAGCCAAATGGTGATATTCGTCTCTGTGGCGATTTCAAAGCCACTGTAAATGCTCAATGCCTCATCGACATTTACCCTATGCCCCGTTCTGAAGAACTGTTCACTAACCTTGCTGGAAGCCAGTATTTTTCTAAAATTGACCTGTCAGAAGCTTATCATCAACTTCCTCTCGACGCTGCTTCCCGGCAGTTTCTGGTCCTTAACACGCCTTTCGGCCTCTGTCAGTACCAACGCTTGCCATTCGGGGTTGCTAGCGCCCCTGCTCTCTTTCAGCGATTCTTGGAACAATTATTGTTCCCTGTCCCTGGGTGTATCAATTACATGGACGACATTGTTGTCACTGGCTCCACCACTGAAGAACATCTTCAAAATCTCCGCACACTTTTTCATGTCTTACAGACTGCCGGTCTTAAGTGAAATCTTCAGAAATCACAATTTTTTCAGGCATCTATCACGTACTTGGGGTTTCAACTCTTTCGGGATGGTATTCGTCCGCTTCAGCAAATGTTCGCTGAGATCGATGCCCTTCCTCGCCCTACATCTGTTAAGGAACTGCAGGCCTTCTTGGGGAAAATAGCATATTATCACAAGTTTTTACCGTCTGCGGCTTCAGTGGCTCAGCCGTTTCATCGCCTGTTGCATAAAAACGTGCCTTTTCACTGGTCCGCGTCATGCGATGTGGCTTTCCAGAAATTGAAGACTATGCTGAAATAGGCCCCTTGCCTGGATACTTATCGACCAGGCCACCATCTTGTTCTTGCCACAGACGCCTCTCAATACCTGATTGGTGCAGTCCTTGCGCACCGTTTTTCTGACGGTTTGGAGCAACCCATTGCTTATGCCCCCAAAACTCTCATGGATGCCCAACAAAAGTATTCTCAAATTGAAAAAGAAGCTTTGGCCATTATTTATGCTCTTCATAAGTTTGGTGTTTTTCTGTACGGCTCAAAATTTCATCTTGTTACGGATCACAAACCACTTGTTTCCTTGTTTCATCCATCAACGTCACTTCCCGACAAGGCTGCACACCGCCTCCAGCGTTGGGCTCTTTACTTGCCTCGTTTCAGTTATGAGATTCATTTCCGGCCAACGGCTCAACATGCAAATGCTGATGCTCTGTCTCGCCTTCCCATGGGTCCTGATCAGGCATTCGATAGGGACGAACTTTTGTGTTTCCACCTGGATGTTGCCGAGCAGCGGGTTGTGGACGGGTTCCCCATCACTGCGGACAGGCTGGCGGCTGCTACGGGTTCTGACCCTACCCTCTCCCGGGTTTTACGCTGTATTCAGAAGGGTTGGCCAGATCGCCCGTGCGCTAAGATTTCTGATCTGTTGCGGAACTACTACGCTTTGCGCTACCGCCTCACGGCTAGGGATGGTGTTATCCTCCTCTCCACTGACAATGCTTCACTGCGTGTTGTGGTACCTGCGTCTTTGCGTGCTTCGCTCTTGCACCTCCTTCACCAAGGGCACGGGGGTGTGTTCGCACAAAATCTCTGGCTCGCCGTCATGTGTACTGGCCTGGCATTGACTCTGAAATAGCACACATGGTCGCTGCCTGCGGCCATTGTGCGTCACAGGCCGCTGCCCTGAAGTCATCTTTGTCACCGTGGCCTTCTCCTGAGAAGCCCTGGGAGCGCATTCTTGCTGAATTTGCAGGACCCTTTTTAGGTACTTATTGGCTCCTCGTAATTGACGCCTACTCTAACTTTCCTTTCATTGCCCGTTGCATGTCACCTACCACCGCAGCAACCACCAGTGCTCTCGCCCGCATTTTTTCTTTGGAAGGCCTCCCCTCTACTCTTGTTACTGATAACGGTCCACAATTTGCCTCTTCCAAATGTGTGGATTTTTGTGCTCATCACAGCGTTATGCATGTCACGGCCCCGCCGTTCCATCCACAATCCAACGGTGAGGCTGAACGACTGGTCCACACATTTAAGGCTCAGATGCGGAAACTTCTGACTTCTTCTGCTGCTGATGATGCGCTTCTAAAGTTTCTGGCGTCTTGCCGTTTCACCGCCATGGGCGACCACAGCCCGGCTGAGCTCTTACATGGCCGACAGCCCTGCACGCTACTTCATCTTCTGCGGCCTTCCACATCACGGCCGCGGGTGCCTTCACTTGGCTGGTTCACCGCCAACGTCGTCGTCTGGGTACGGGGATATGGCAGGCGGCCAAAATGGAGCCTGGGCCGCATCTTAAGACACCGTGGCAGATGCCTGTATGAAATCCAGACGGGCACGGGTGTTGCAGTGCATCATTCGGACCAGTGTCGGCCTCGTGTGCCAGCAATGCCTGTTCTGAATGCCGCTACACCACTTTTGGCCCTACCTGACGCTCGGGATCTTGGCATCTCTCAATACTCACAACGCAGCGCTCTCACCGTCATCGCGATGCCAGCGCAAGAACGGACGCCACCAGGAGACGTGCCTATGCAGGAACCGGATGACCATCCTCTGTCAGAGCAAATCTACTCGCCTCCTCCTCCAACGGACGCCGACACATCGCCCATGTCCCCTGTTATATCAACTGGACTTGCCGCAACGGGCAGATTGGTGCAGGGGGCCCCAGCAGATTTGACCCCTACGTCTCCTGTCATCTCGATCCGTTATCATCGGGGACACTTCCGTCCGTACGGGAAGCCTCCTCCTCGAGACTTTACGGCGAGTCAAACACGCCTATGGACATTAGCCATCTCCAGGACACCTCCATCAAGACCAGTGCAACAATTTCAAAGGGGGGGAAGTGTTGTGACTCGCCAATCATTCAAAGCACCGCCGTGCAATTACGCGCGTCCTCTACGTGTGGCTCCGTCTGCCAGCCATACAGCAGCTGCGCCACCTAAGCGGCCAGCCGAGCAGTGCCCGCTAGACTGGGACTCAGTGCTCATTCGAATGCTAACATGTACACATGTCTTGCTTGTCAACTTACTCTGTGACTTATATGTGTTGTGTCTTTCTGAAATATATTTGTTAAACTTGACGTTATAACAGAATTGACATGGACAAAATAATTATTTGTGCATGATGCCTTTGGTGTGCCATCTTGATATTTACCATATTTATAGTAACGTACTGAAGCAATTAAATACATTTTTTCAAAAAAATTGAAGATGGAGTGTTTTGAGATATTCAAGGTCAATGTCAAGGTCAATAACCTTTAGTATGAAAATTCTCAGAAACTTGCCATGTAGCATGTCAATGCAAAGGTCTATTCGTTGGCTTTCCAATGGTACCATTTTCATTGCTGTCACTGAATTAGAACCACAATTACAGTCATTTATGTTGTGACAGACACATGTAAATTTTGCACAAATTCCAAACTTTCCCGACCTGTAACTTTCTTCACAGTTGTAACACACACCTGCAAATTGGTATTTTTCCATCTCTTATCTGGGTCATTGAATGCACCAAATTTGAAAAACATCTGAGATGTTCAGGTTGAAAATGTTACTTTACAGCATTGTATTGACATGGAATGATCCCGTTGTTAGGAAGTTATCAGTGGAATGGGAGCCCCATGAATTCATTAATTCATTATTTTTGCCATTGCCTTTATCTGTGAGCTTAATGTCATTTGCATTATGGTTACTTTTTAGCTTTTTTTAAGAATTCTCCATACTATTTTTCCTTTATTCTTTGAGTGTTTTCTTCCTTTTTGTGACTATCATATGTGCTTTACTTTTTTGATTGCAGACGGGGTTATATTACTTTACTTAATCAGCAATGGTGTTTTAATTCTTTTGTTACAGCTTCTACCTTGTGATTCTTGTTATTTTGTATGGGTTTGTGACTTGCTGCACTGTAGCAGAACGAGAGATTGTGAAGATGGATATTGCATTGCCAAAATCGGTAATTTTATTTAAAAAAAATGTAATCAAGATAATTAAATCAAAACTTATGCAAAGTGCTAAAAGTTAGAACTGAATAAACAAAAAAAAAAAAAAAAATTTCATCAACATTGTCAGCTGTCTCCTCATTACGACACAGAAAGTTCTGGTACCGGGATTGTGCAATAGATGTTATATGCACACGCTGCCTCCCTCACAACTATTGGCTTCAGTTCCGTAACCCTCTCAATCACTCCCCACATCCTTTGCCTCCACTCCACCACCACAACCCCTCACCCCATTCAAGATGCAATACACAGAGATGCACTGGAACTGTGCATTCAACTGGGACACAATGTAATCATGCAGTCATTTGCTTGTGTTTGTGTCTGGAGAGGGGAGCAGGAGGAGGGGGGGTAGGCGGCTCGGGTAATCAGCCGAAAACTAGCGAAGTTCTCAGTTCTATTTATGGGTCTGTCAATGACTCAGCACCTCCACTACTTGGTAAGTTATCTTCTATGGCATTTTTTTTCTTTCTTTCTTAAGAACTGAACTGAGATCCCTCTTACATTTTTCATAGTTGATGTTCATAATATGCACCAAAACACTCAACGATTAATCTATTATATGATACAGCTATTTTGATTCACCCTGCTGCTTTAGTTATTTGTAATGACTGGTGCATTAAGTGTGCAGTGAATGTAAAGCTCAATTTACCATTCAAGGGAGGATTTACATATGTTGGCTTTGCTGACACTCAACAAATGATCACTTTTCAATGTGACATATACCCCAACCTGCACTACAGATCAGTGCTGTTATCACAACCGAGATCTCCTGGCAAAAATGTAAGGGAGGGGGGGTGATGGAACATCACTGTTCTTTATGTAAGTTTTCTCCAACACTATTCCATCCTTAGGTTATATTTGCTTTATTTAATGATAAACAGAGTATATGAATTTTCAAATGGGCCTACTTCAGATACTACTGGATCCATATGGTGAAATTAACTGCTTGGTAACAAACATACAACACTGAAAAGTTTCAAACTGAGATTAAAATTTGTTATGCTGACAAACTCCAAGCAGCTCCATCATAAATATGCCGACCAATCACTGCCATTCCAATACAGCTTAGAGTATCATTACACAATGTATAAGGGGCATACAAAAAGAAACGAGCCGGAGACATAATTACAGACACCTGTACGTTAGAAGTACTGATACGGGTGTTGAGAGACTTGTCCCACTGTGGCATGAGGCATTGAATGGCTGTCTCATAAAATTCCCAGGGCTGTGACGTTAACCAGTTCCACACATATAGCTGGATGTCGTCATCCGAGGTGAATCGCTTACCCCTCAGAGCCTTTTGAAGGGGACCAAAAATGGGGTAATCACAGGGACTGTATGGGGGTGGCCGAGAATCTCTGATTACAATTTCTGTAGGGGTGCCATGACTGTGTTGGCTGTATGAGGCTTTGCATTGTCGTGGAGCTGAATGACCCGGCATGGGTGAGATTGGTTGTTTTGATTTGATCACTTGGCGAAGGGTGGTCAAGGTTCTCGAGTAATGCTGGGCATTCACTGTTGTCCCATGCTGCAGGAATTGACTCACAAGGGGGCCATCTTGGTCGAGATGTCCAGCTGTATGGGCGGAACTGGTTAACAATGCAGCCCTGGGAATTTTATGAGACAGCCATTCACCATCTTGTGTCACAGTGGGACAAGCTTCTCAACAGCCACAGTCAATAATTCTTACATGCAGTTATAGGTTTCTGTAATTATACATCCGGATCATTTCTTTTTGAACATGCTTTATAAATCATTCTTCCAAATTCTGCAGGTATAAAGGACCTATATCTTGAACAGAAATCATATTGTCACTACTAGCTGAAGGACAAGAATAAGTGACACTCTTGGAGCCTATACATCACATTATTCACCATGTACTTCAACACCAACAATAAAGGAAACTATGGGCAAAGTAGGAAACAATAAAAATTTATAGAGAAGAAGTAAATTTTTAAGTTTGTTTACAAAACTGTAATTCTGTCAGAGATCAAAAAGAATTTAGAAGACAAATAGAACTGAATGAACAGCACGTTGAAAAAAGGTTACAAGATGAACAATGATAGCAAAAGTTGGGCAACAGGGTATACTTAAATCAGGAACAGAGGAAATACTAGAAAATTTGTATCTGGTCAGCAAAATAACTGCCAACTGCAGAAGAAAACAATACACAAAATGCAAACTGACTAGAAAAATATTTCTTAAAACATAAATCTGCCAACAACAAATAGAAATGTAAGTGTTCAGAAGTGTTGTCGAAAGGGCAGATGTTTTGAAATCAGGTATTAATTAATTATGTTGAGTATTAGGTTTGTAGATTGAGGAACTAATGAATAGTTACTGAATCAATTTGGGGATAACAGAGATTTATGGCACAACTTGAGTTAAAAGATGGGACAGGTTAATAGTATACATCTTGAGGAAATTTGTGTGTGTGTGGGGGGGGGGAGGGGGGGTAGAGATAACAATTGTAGAGGGAAAGCTTGAATACAGTAAGCAGTTTCGACACTTTGAAGATTGTAGTAGATATGCAGAGCTGGAGTGAATTGCATAGGACAGACTAGTATGGAGAGTTGCGTCAAACATGCCTATGGACTGAATACAACAATATAAGACTATCAAAAAGTTATCACTGTGACGTACCTAAACAGAAAAACTCAAACGGTCAGTTTTTCAGATATAAACTGTTTCTCTTGATTTAATTCAACAGTAAAATTTACAAAACAGTTTAAGCACAAACCTGTATGAATGGCAATTCTACAATGCTTGAAAAAAAAAAAAAGTTTCCTTTGCTGATGTTAGTACACCTCATAACGCTCCTTAAACGTTTTTTCTTCCGTTCTTGGCAAAACGTAGTAAAAATGTAAATTACACTATGACCATCATAAAGAATGTGGACATCAATATTCGTAAAATTTGTTCTGAGTTTTCCAACACCACGACATCATGTTTCAAGGTTGAGAAAACATAGCTACTGTTTTCTTTTTTTTAAAAAAAAAAAAAAACGAAACTAATCAACTCGCAACAAGGAGTTACAGCACTATCTATTAATATTCCTGGTACATGGCTACACTAAAGTTTCTTAAGTTACCTTTATCTCATCAAATGTGGTAATACAAATAACATACGGCAATAAAGTGACAAAAGACTGACAGCTCAAATATACTGAAGACACCAACTGACTATAAACTTTACCACACACTAATCAACAAACTGAACAAAGCATTTCCACAGCTGACGCCAAAGATACAGCAGTTTTACATTTTAACCAGAGATTACCTTTAAGCCGGGTTCACACATGCAACGAAAGTGTCGCCACAGCTAGTGGCATACTGTAGTTGCAGTGCAGTTGCATGTGTGAATTACCAATTTCCAGTGATGTACCTTAAGGCATTAAACTTAAGTCGTGTCACAAAAAGTTCAACTTGGTTGTACTCTCTTACGCCATTTTGCTTCCTGCACTGCTCCCCCATGGCTCTACTTCGAAATGTGATAGTTATCTTGGAGTAGTTGCTACCACACTCCAGCCAATTTCTGTGTGTTTTCATTTTATTACTGAATGAGCCAAACAGCGGTCGACAGGCATATTTTTGCACCTCCTGGAACTATATATAATCTATGTTTAATTTTCTCTCACTCTCTCTCTCTCTCTCTCTCTCTCTGTGTGTGTGTGTGTGTGTGTGTGTGTGTGTGTGTGTGTGTGTGTGTGCCAACATTTGTAAACCAATGATGTAGAACTATACCACAACCTTGAAGGAGTTTTTGGATGAATAAATAAACTTAATATGTAACCAAAAAAGTGTGTGGTACAAACTTTGTGAATTATGAGACAAAGTACTGTATAAATTTTTGATTATATGTGGGAGATAGCTTCCAAGTGTGATTTGGCAACTGTTAAACTAAAAATTAGTTACTTGAAATGCCTAGATCTGTGAATACAATAAGATATTAAAATCTTGGAAGAGTGGCGTATCTGCAGATGATATGTATGTTCTGTTGGTTAGTTTGCCATAACAGACACCATTTCCATTTTCAAGTATTATTTTCTTGTAAGTGTTTTTTGTGGCCCTTGTTTATTCCAGTACAAATTCTATTTCTGGTTTTGTCTCTCTTGTTTTTAACTCTTCTAGTAGCTCTAATGCCATATAGCATTAATACCCACCCATATGATTTAAGTTGATGCCGCATTAAAAGCTAAGCAACTACATAGAATTTGTGGCATCCTGTATGACAGGTAACTCGTGATGCCTGTACAGAAAGCCAAAAGATGTGGCATCTCATTAGTTGCATGTGTGAACCTGGCTCCATAATCAAGATGGTTTGAGTGGAAAACGTCATAAGGTTTAACAGCTGCTGTGTCAGCCAGTGCTCCAGTATCATCTGGTTCCTTATAAAATAGGCATTGGATTCACTGAAGAGGATTTCTGCTTTATTGAATTGCTGGAACAACACTATCTTCTTTTAAGAACAATGTTGTTTTCATTTGTCAACTACAAGGAGTGCCCATTGGACTCTACATCATTAACGAAAATCAGGAACAACAGAGGCTGGATCTCTGTGGCACACAGCCCTGGATATTTCCGAACTGAGCCAAAAACGTGATGGTGACGCCCCCACCCCACTCGAGTGTTTGAGAAAGGACGTAAAAAATGTTAAAAAATCGATTTTTCTAAAATTTGTTCATTTTGTAGCTCATATCTTTCTGATGAGTTTGATATATAAAACATATATGTCTGAGGAAATGTAGGGCATGTTATTTGGTCTTAAATGTACCAAAGAGCAGTGCCACGCCTCTTCACACAGCATTTTTCTATCGAATTCAAATGAGCCTATTTTGTTAAAAAAAACTTGCAATTAATACTGGAAGGGAGACGAGGATCAGGAAATTTGCGCTCTTTATTGCCTGTTAGCTGATAACTCTCTCTTTTGTGTGACATAAAATGAAATAAAGGAAACACAAAACCAGTAAAGACACGAGACAAGCAAGACAATATGCATTTCTTCAATCTTTAGATCTCAGAATTTTTTCTCTCTTATCTTGCTACAGCTTTACATGGCATGCTATTCTTTCTTTGAACGAAACTATTATCTCATCAAGGTTCGTCAAATGTTTTGCTGCATGAAAAATCAAAATATCATTGTCTAATACTGAAAAAGCTCTTAATACAGACAGTACCCAAGACTGGTGATGTTCCTCGATTTGATTACGTCTATTTTGATGCTGTCTGCTACATAAAACGAAATAGGCGTTTCTAGTATTGTAACAATTGTAACACATGCCAAATAAGCGTGACTGTTTTGGTACAAATGTTCATTTTTACATACCTCATTTACATAAATAACATGACAGAATACAGTTTATGATGCACCAAAACCAAATACCTATTAGGCCTACGACAAGCAAAAAGTTTTATATTAGAAAATAGTTTCACACTTAATTCATACAGGGCCAGTTTCTCAAGCATGAAGTCGGAAAGCAGACACTTCCAGAGTCACCATTTCAGTTATCCCCCATTTATTCTCTGGTCAGGTATTATTTCACGTTCAAACAACGTGTTTTCCGCGCTATTCCAGCTATTCCGAGAAAATAAATTAAGCAGCTGTTAACGAGGGATTGTTCAACTGGTCGTTAGTAGTGCAGCGATCCAGCAAAAATTATCCGTCAAAATTTCATTGTCTCAGACACAATGAGAAGATAATATGTAATATTTCTTGCCTGTTATTCCTGTTAGTCGTTCATTTCCAGTCTGGTAGTCTGAATCTATGGATGTCACTCATAATTGTAATAATGCTGATCATTCACATACCCAATCAACCACATTAACAAACAGCGATTGGCATTGACCTGTTTGGGGTTATTCAGCTCAGCTCATATAGCTCAGTCTCCTTTTGTGTGCAGGAAATTTTTTTATATCTAGATGAGACATATACACGGTGCATACATCCAAAAATTGACTTACGATTCGTTCAGAAATCAACTTGGAATGTGTTCAAAATGTTCGAAAATCAACTGGGATGCGTTCCAAAATCATATGAATAATACATAGATCAACGCACATAGATCTTCACATCACTTTGAAATCTTATAAGATCTGCCTCAAGGCTTTTGCAGCATCTTTCAGACAGCATTTCGTCACAGATAACTGCATCACCTTCAATAAGTGTGAGGTTACCATTAATATTGTCCACAAGGTCATTAGTATTCAATATGGAGAGCAAGGAGTATACAATATGGACAGCAAGGGCCCCAGCACACTTCCCTGGGGCATACCCGAAGTTATTTCTACATCTGATGGTGACTCTCCATCCAAGATAGCCTGCTACGTCCTCTCTACCAAAAAGCCCTTAATCCAGTCACAAATTTCGCTTGATGCACCATATCATCATACTTTTGAGAATAAGTGTAGATGCAGTACTGAGTCAAATTCTCTTTGGAAATCAATAAGTGCTGCACCTACTTGACTGCCTTGATCGAAAGTTTTCATTATTTCACGTGAGGAAAGCGTTAGTTAGATTTTGAACGATTGATGTTTTCAGAATCCGTGCTTGTTGGCATGGAAGAGGTCGTTCTGTTCGATATACCTCATTATGTTTGAGCTCAGAATATGTTATAAGATTCTACAGCATATTGATGTAAAACATGGCGGTTTTGGGGATTACTTCCACTATCCTTCTTGCAAACATGTTTCACCTGTACTTTCTTCCAACTACTGGGAATGGTTTTTGTTTGAATGATCTACAATAGATTATAGTTGGAAGAAGGGTAACTGAGCCGAAGATAGTTTGTAAATGGTATTAAGTGTTTCAAATTTTGCTTTGCTACCCTCAGTTTTAGCTCCTGTCTCATTTGGGAGTTTTAATATTTTCAACATCTCGCGACCCAATCAGCAACTGTATAAATATTAATTTTAAATAAACAACAGCCTAATTTGAAATGTTTACGTAGATAAACATTGCAACTTAGGCTTTTGTTTGTTTAAAATTAATATCATTTGGGAGTGATTGCACACTAACTTTGGTGCCATGAGTAGCCTTTACATACAACTAGAATATCTTCAGATTTTGTGAAAGATCATCTGATAATATTCCACTATGGCAGTCACTGAAAACTTCACACACTGCTCTCTTGACAGCCAAATGCACCTCATTCAGCATCTCTCTCTCTATAGTCATACGCTTTGTTTTCCATCTATTATGCAGTAGTGTCTGTTTCTTTAAAGTGACTCTATACCATGGAGGATACCTCCCATTATGAACTGTTCTGCTGGGTACATATCTATCCATTGCATGCTCAACTTCCTTTTAAACTTGAGTCATAGTTCCTCTTTATGCTCCCAGCCTGTGCTGAAAGTTTCAAGTCCTTCCTTCAGATGAGACAGTACTACTTTTTTACCTACTTTACCGAATACATAAATGTTTCTATTTGTTTTAGTTATCCTTTGTGCTTCGGTAATCATTGTTACCAAAACTGCATCAGGGACCATAATAACAGTTTCGACATATACATCCTCAAGGAATTTAGGTCTATTTGTTGCCATTGGATCAAATGTATTTCCATTATGAGTGCGGTTCTAAACTATCTGTTCTAGGTAGTTTTCAGAGAAGGTATTCAGTAATGTTTCATGAGATGTCGTCTGATGCCAACCACTAACAAAACTGTAATTTTCCCAGTTGATTGTTGGATGACTAAAGTCTCCACTGATGATTGAAGAACGATTGGGAACTCATGTTTCGGGTTGATATTTGTAATTATAGACACTCTGGAAATATTGATTATCCTTGAATCAATGTTTTATATTCCATGATGTACGTTCCTTGGAGAGAAATAAATTAATGTTGTATTGGAATCACGCTATTGTGTGTCCGTAATATTTTGGTGCCGAAATCTGGGAAGAAATTGCAATTTTCTGTGTGATTTCAACTATTAACGGCTTACTTCACGCTGTAGGAAACAAGAGACGACGTCGGACCACATCACAAGCTAAGTCCATTCCAATATAATATGATCGCATGAACTCGTTGCTTCAAAACAATTTTCGCGGCTTTGTATTGCAAGCCTGAAACTTGTACTCAGAGTAGCTAGTTATGTTAAAAGGTTTTCGTTCACTTACGTTTGCGCATTCGCTGCTTGTTAAACGTTTAAGCTATTCACAAGCGCACTCGTAAACAGTCTTACAACAGCCGTCGTCAGTAAAAGGCCCGTCCTCACGCAACGATCTGTCTGCGCAAATGTCTGCGCAGACAGATCGTTGAGTGTCGACAGAAGATTTGCACCAACCTGAGGTGTGTGCAAACCTGGAAGTTGGAGTTGGAGGTTTGAGCGAAACCTCTAAAATCTGTGGGTTCAAACCACATCTGCGCAGACAAGTTGGAGAGTGTGGACAGGAGATCGCTGCAAAATAGCTGTTTGCTCAGTCTAGTGTTTGTATTTGTGCGCACAGGGCATTAAAATGGCTGATACTCGTCGGTGTTCTCGAGAGTTTGTAAGCGAATTCATTGAAATGTATAGAAACCACCCATGTTTGTGGAAGATTAAAAGTGAAGAATATAGTGACCGAGACAAAAAGACAGCAGCATACAATGCTCTAATTGAAAAGTTGCGGGCAACTGACGCCTCGGCAAACAGAGAAACGATAATAAAAAATAAAAAAAATCTTTGCGAACTGGCGAAATTATTCGCAGATGGATGTCGAAATTTATGATTATCTCTTAAAGTTTGTAACCCATCATATTATGAGAAAAAATACTTGTATGAGAAGGGCAATTTCTCCTCATGAACGGCTGGCGGTAACATTAAGATTCCTAGCAACAGGAAGGAGCTACAAAGATTTGGAATTTTCAACTGTAATATCGAAACAAGTGTTGAGTAAAATAATACCCAACACATGTGAAGCTATTTACGCTGTCCTGAAGGATGAGTTCATGAAGGCAAGTCAGGTAAATTAATTCTGTCGCGGACTGTTTACCGAAAAGAGTTATCCAATATTCAGAAATCTATAAGATCTGGTGTAAGAGTAGATCAAGTATACTACACAACGTTATGGTATTTTGATCTGCTTGGCTTTCTTAGTGATCAAGAAACGCCAAAACCAAGCGGGAGTACAATTGAAGATGAAATTGGAGTGTCAATGAGCCAGGAAATGGAACACGAGGTAATGTAAGCAAAACAAAACAGGTTCGCCCTGCAACTCTCGCAGTTAATGTACGTGAGAAAACTGCTTTCGCTTTAGCAGCTACTGTCTACACCATTTTGACCGCTTTCTCTGTTTCCTGCGGTTGGTCTGAATGTTTTTTGCAACACAAGTTGCGAACACAAATCACAGCAGAACTTCCTCCATTTCTGTATTTCAAAATAACTGAATTAAATTTTTGACGTTTACGGAGAGCGTAGTCGCTTGCCACTGATATTTCTTTTCTACACCGACAGATAGCGAGCGAGTAGTAGATTGGGGTTTGTGTCGTGTGAACACACCACATTTGCAGCGATCTTTTGCATGTACAGACATCTGCGCCGATGTCTGCGCAGACAGATCGTTGCGTGTGGACCAGGCTTAAGACATAATGCAGGACGAATCAGAGATACAGTTAGCAAACTTCAAAAGAAAACAAACTAGGGAGAGGACTAATACTACGCGGTTTTGTGCGGCTGTTGATGCTCTTCCCACAGAAAGCTCGTTTGATGATTTTGAACATTACAGTGAACGTCTTCAAGAAACTCTAGAGAAGCTAGTTTCACTAGATGACGCTATTCATAATTTTCTCTCTGACGATGAATACAATGCAGACGTGCTGAGCTGTGAGGAATGTATAGACAAAGTCAAACGCGCTGTACAGAAGGCTACAAAAGCAATTGATTACAAGCTTTCAGCCACAACGTCGCAGATGAATATCACGTCACCACCAGTGCTGACACAACCAACTGTATTCCACTCTGTCAAGCTACCAGCAATTAAGCTTGAGTCATTTTGAGGCGATGTCGAAATGTGGTCCCGCTTCTGGGAACAATTTGAATCGACCATTGATAAAGACCCATCCCTTTCTACAGTAAACAAACGTGTTTTCCTACGAGGGTATCTGTCAGGCGAACCGAAGTTGCTAGTAGATGGAATACTTATAACGGCTAACACGTATGAAGAAACAAAGAAAATTTTATTGAATAGATACGGAGATAGCAATCGCATTATACAGGCGCATCTCGATTATTTGGATGCGCTAAAGCCTGTACAGTCAGCGACACCTGAAACGCTGAACAGTACATTCCTGGATTGTAACTGTCGTATTCAAGCACTGCGTGCCTTAGGAGAAGACGTCGTGGCATACGGTAAAATTCTCACTCAGAAAATTCTGCATGCATTTCCCGCTGAAATGTGCCAGAAATGGGTCATTCATGCTAGAAGAACCGAAGTAGCGGAAGGAGATGTACTGAAACTACTTAACTTTTTGAAAGAAGAAGTTCGTGGTGCTCTCACTGCACAAAAATTCGTACAGAATATCAGTCATCTCCTAGCTTCACGCCCACTGCAGCAGCGCTTCACATAAATTCAAAGCAAGCTAAAAATCCGCGTAAGCCTAAACGAGAAGTACCGGTACAACCATGTTGCGTATTTTGTGAAGCGCGCTATCATTGGGCCCAAGACTGCAACAAAGTAACTGACAGCCAACAACGTATCGATAAACTAAAGCGAGATAATCGCTGTTTTATATGTCTAAATCGAGGGTCATAATGCTGGAAACTGCAGTAAGAAGGGCAAGGTCTCGTGTTCTAAGTGCAAGAAAAGTCATCACAAAGCTATCTGTACTGACATTGCTGCCTCTTCTTCATCTTCTCAGCAAATTAGCTCTACATCTGGAGAGAGAATCGACGTAAGTTCAGCAGGTTTTACTTATCTTCAGACAGCTCGAGTTTGGGTCAGTGGACCCGCAGGATTAAGCAAACTTACTCGCTGCGTTCTGGATAGCGGTAGTCAGTCAAGCTTCATTTCCAAGTTCCTGATTGATGAGCTGGGTTTAAGAACTGTAGAACATCGTGATCTATCTGTCAAAGCCTTTGAAATGCCATCCGCAACTTCAACACATCGTAGAGTCGTAGAATTCACACTACAGAGTACATGGTCTAATTCCAACATGTCTATGACTACGTTTGAAAGCACATACTCATTTCCCGCGCACCCAACTATGCCTTCCGATTTAAGAAAACTTGAACGCACACGGGGACTTCAGTTTGCGGACCTAAGGGATGGTACAGAAGATCTTCCCATCGAGATTCTTATCGGAGCAGATTACTATTGGGAATCGTTAAAGATTCCCCTCCGATTCGACTAACGTCATCAGTTGTTCTGGCACCTTCCATTCTAGGTTGGATTCTTAGTGGAAGCAAATCAAGCACCACGGCTAACCTTGTGACGGCAAACTACATCAGTTTAGAGACAGCGACAACAACAGACGATACTTTACGACGTTTCTGGAATTTAGAAACAATGGGAATCACAAAAGATGAAACAACAACTCTGAATCAGAAGGAATTGGCGTTGTTATAAGATTTCTCAAAATCCTACTGCATCGAAGACAAAAAAACAGTGGTGTCTTTCCCCAGAAAACCCAACGTTATGTTATCTAATAACCTTCAGCATGCAGAGAAGAGATTTGCTTCACTGGAGAAAAAAATTTACGAAGAACAAGAAACTGAAACAAATTTACGAGGCGCAAATGATAGAACACATCAAGAAGAAACATGTGGACAGAAATTGCGTGAAACATTTTATCTGCCACATCATGCAGTAAAGAAAGGTGTCATCAAATGGAGGATTGTATTTGATGGTTCGTCGCACGACCAGAATGCACGTTCATTAAATGACTCTTTAGAAATAGGTCCTAATTTACTTCCTGACATTCTTTCAATATTACTGAGATATTGTCTACACCAAGTAGCCTTAATTGCCGAAATCAAACAAGCATTTCTGCAGTTAGTTCTTCACAGGAAAGATAGAAATCTCACGAGGTTTTTTTAGGTACAAAGTAATAGTAGATCAACAAGGAAACTATATTACAACTGACGAAAGGATTACATACCGCTTCACCCGGCTACCTTTCGGACTTACCTGCAGTCCGTTTCTTCTTGCAGCCACGCTGAAAGAACTTGCTGTAATGCACAAAACGAATTTTCCACAAGCTGCTTTACTTGTTGAAGATAATATGTACATGGATCATTTTGTAGCAGGTGCTTAAGATGACAATGCCGTAATTAACTTATATTATGAGCTTACATCACTCATGGGACAGATCAGTCTACCACTGGCAAAGTCCACTGAAACACACAGACTGATACACTCAGTGTTGTTCACAACAATGTTACTGACAATGTTATAAACCGTCCTGCCCCTAAGCGAGAAGTACTACGAAACACTGCTAGATTCTATGACCCAATGGGTTTGTTGTCGCCTGTGTGCCTCACTGCAAAAATAATTTTTCAAGAAATTTGGTCAAGAGGAACTGAATGGGATGAGCTTTTACCCCTTGATCTTAGCAAACGCTGGCGAATGTGCGTATAAACATTGCCATCATGTTCACACATAAAAATGCCCCGATGGGTTGGTGTATCTGAAAACACTGAGCCAGAAATCCATGTCTTTTACGACGCATCAGAAAAGGCCTACGGAGCAGTCCTTTATGTACGGTGCACCACAACAAATTTGGTATCAGTACAGTTAGTTTTCAATAAAAAACCGACTAGCTCCCATAAAAAAAACTCTTCCACGGCTGGAACTTCTAGCGACACTTCTTGGATCAAGACTACTTCATTATTTCTGTAAGGCCACGAGCTATAATGCAAGTCGTGCAACATTGTGGACTGACTCAACTGTAGCCTTAGGATGGATGCAACATGACCCTAATCGATGGAAAACCTTTGTGTCAAACCGTGTTACGTGCACTATTGGTCCTTCTCTAGATTGTCGTACAGATGACAAAATGGTAGATATAGAAATAGACGACAGAGGGATAGAGAAACAATTAAAATCGCTCAAAAGAGGAAAGGCCGCTGGACATGATGGGATAACAGTTCGATTTTACACAGAGTACGCGAAGGAACTTGCCCCCCTTCTTGCAGCGGTGTACCATAGGTCTCTAGAAGAGCGTAGCGTTCCAAAGGATTGGAAAAGGGCACAGGTCATCCCCGTTTTCAAGAAGGGACGTCGAACAGATGTGCAGAACTATAGACCTATATCTCTAACGTCGATCACTTGTAGAATTTTGGAACACGTATTATGTTAGAGTATAATGACTTTTCTGTAGACTAGAAATCTACTCTGTAGGAATCAGCATGGGTTTCGAAAAAGACGGTCGTGTGAAACCCAGCTCGCGCTATTCGTCCACGAGACTCAGAGGGCCATAGACACGGGTTCACAGGTAGATGCCGTGTTTCTTGACTTCCGCAAGGCGTTCGATACAGTTCCCCACAGTCGTTTAATGAACAAAGTAAGAGCATATGGACTATCAGACCAATTGTGTGATTGGATTGAAGAGTTCCTAGATAACAGAACGCAGCATGTCATTCTCAATGGAGAGAAGTCTTCCGAAGTGAGAGTGATTTCAGGTGTGCCGCAGGGGAGTGTCATCGGAAGTTCACTGAGGCTTTTTGCAGATGATGCAGTGGTGTATCGAGAGGTTGTAACAATGGAAAATTGTACTGAAATACAGGAGAATCTGAAGCGAATTGACGCATGGTGCGGGGAATGGCAATTGAATCTCAATGTAATTTGCTGTGAATAAATAGAAAGATAGATCCCTTATCATTTAGCTACAAAATAGCTGGTCAGCAACTGGAAGCAGTTAATTCCATAAATTATCTGGGAGTACACATTAGGAGTGATCTAAAATGGAATGATCATATAAAGTTGATCGTCGGTAAAGCAGATGCCAGACTGAGATTCATTGGAAGAATCCTAAGAAAATGCAATCCGAAAACAAAGGAAGTAGGTTACAGTATGTTTGTTCGCCCACTGCCTGAATACTGCTCAGCAGTGTGGGATCCGTACCAGATAGGGTTGATAGAAGGGATAGAGAAGATCCAACGGAGAGCAGGGCGCTTCGTTACAGGATCATTTAGTAATCGCGAAAGCGTTGAGGAGATGATTGATAAACTCCAGTGGAAGACTCTGCAGGAGAGACGCTCAGGAGCTCGGTACGGGCTTTTGTTAAAAGAGAACATACCTTCACCGAATAGTCAAGCAGTATATTGCTCCCTCCTACGTATATCTCGCGAAGAGACCATGAGGATAAAATCAGAGAGATTAGAGCCCACACAGAAGCATACCGACAATCCTTCTTTCCACGAACAATACGAGACTGGAATAGAAGGGAGAACCCATAGAGGAACTCAGGGTACCCTCCGCCACACACCGTCAGGTGGCTTGCGGAGTATGGATGTAGATGTAGATGTAGAATACAATGACTAACGAATCCGTCACAGTGGAGGCACTGCCCTGGTGATGAAAATCCAGCTGATCTAACCTCCAGAGGCACCACAGTAGATAAACTTCACCATGCTTCTGTATGGTTCCATGGACCTGCTTGATTAACAAAGAACAGAACACAGTGGCCTCGAATTTTAGAGACGAAAGTGCACTCCTTGCCAGAAAAGAAGAAATTAACAGACCAAGTCTTCATGGTACAAACAAAGATTCTTTTAATAGCTACACGGTACAGTAGCTACTTCAAACTGTTAAGAGTTACGGGATGGGTACTTCATCTACATCTACATTTATACTCCGCAAGCCACCCAACGGTGTGTGGCAGAGGGCACTTTACGTGCCATTGTCATTACCTCCCTTTTCTGTTCCAGTCGCGTATGGTTCGCGGGAAGAACGACTGTCTGAAAGTCTCCGTGCGCGCTCGAATCTCTCTAATTTTACATTCGTGATCTCCTCGGGAGGTATAAGTAGGGGGAAGCAATATACTCGATACCTCATCCAGAAACTCACCCTCTCGAAACCTGGCGAGCTAGCTACACCGCGATGCAGAGCGCCTCTCTTGCAGAGTCTGCCACTTGAGTTTGCTAAACACCTCCATAACGCTATCACGGTTACCAAATAACCCTGTGACGAAACGCGCCGCTCTTCTTTGGATCTTCTCTATCTCCTCCGTCAACCCGATCTGGTACGGATCCCACACTGATGAGCAATACTCATGTATAGGTCGAACGAGTGTTTTGTAAGCCACCTCCTGTGTTGATGGACTACATTTTCTAAGGACTCTCCCAATGAATCTAAACCTGGTACCCGCCTTACCAACAATTAATTTTATATGATCATTCCACTTCAAATCGTTCTGTACGCATACTCTCAGATATTTTGCAGAAGTAACTGCAACCAGTGTTTGTTCCGCTATCATATAATCATACAATAAAGGATCCTTCTTTCTATGTATTCGCAATACATTACATTTGTCTATGTTAAGGGTAGTTGTCACTCCCTGCACCAAGTGCCTATCCGCTGCAGATCTTCCTGCATTTCGCTACAATTTTCTAATGCCGCAACTTCTCTGTATAGTACAGCATCATCCGCGAAATGCCGCATGGAACTTCCGACACTATCTACTAGGTCATTTATATATATAGTGAAAACAAATGGTCCCGTAACACTCCCCTGTGGCACGCCAGAGGTTACTTTAACGTCTGTAGACGTCTCTCCATGCTGTGTTCTGTTTGCTAAATACTCTTCAATCCAGCCACACAGCTGGTCTGATATTCCGTAGGCTCTTACTTTATCAGGCGATAGTGCGGAACTGTATCGAACGCCTTCCGGATGTGAAGAAAAATAGCATCTACCTGGGAGCCTGTATCTAATATTTTCTGGGTCTCATGAACAAATAAAGCGAGTTGGGTCTCACACGATCGCTGTTTCCGGAATCCATGTTGATTCCTACAGAGTAAATTTTCGGTTTCCAAAAACGACATGATACGCGAGCAAAAAACATGTTCTAAAATTCTACAACAGATCGACGTCAGAGATATAGGTCTATAGTCTTGCGCATCTGCTCGACGACCCTTCTTGAAAACTGGGACTACCTGTGCTCTTTTCCAATCATTTGGAACCTTCCGTTCCTCTAGACACTTGCGGTACACGGCTGTTAAAAGGGAGGCAAGTTCTTTCGCGTACTGTGTGTAGAATCGAATTGGTATCCCGTCAGGTCCAGTGGACTTTCCTCTGTTGAGTGATTCCAGTTTCTTTTCTATTCCTTGGACACTTATTTCGATGTCAGCCATTTTTCCGTTTGTGCGAGGATTTAGAGAAGGAACTGCAGTGCGGTCTTCCTCTGTGAAACAGCTTTGGAAAAAGGTGATTAGTATTTCAGCTTTACGCGTGTCATCCTCTGTTTCAATGCCATCATCATCCCGGAGTGTCTGGGTATGCTGTTTCGAGCCACTTACTGATTTAACGTAAGACCAGAACTTCCTAGGATTTTCTGTCAAGTCGGTACATAGAATTTTACTTTCGAATTCACTGAACGCTTCACGCATAGCCCTCCTTACGCTAACTTTGACATTGTTTAGCTTCTGTTTGTCTGAGAGGTTTTGGCTGCGTTTAAACGTGCAGTGAAGCTCTCTTTGCTTTCGCAGTAGTTTCCTAACTTTGTTGTTGAACCACGGTGGGTTTGTCCCGTCCCTCACAGTTTTACTCGGCACGTACCCGTCTAAAACGCATTTTACGATTGCCTTGAACTTTTTCCATAAACACTCAACATTGTCAGCGTCGGAACAGAAATTTTCGTTTTGATCTGTTAGGTAGTCTGAAATCTGCCTTCTATTACCCTTGCTAAACAGATAAACTTTCCTCCCTTTTTTTATATTCCTATTAACTTCCATATTCAGGGATGCTGCAACGGCCTTATGATCACTGATTCCCTGTTCTGCACTTACAGAATCGAAAAGTTCGGTTCTGTTTGTTATCAGTAGGTCCATGATGTTATCTCCACGAGTCGGTTCTCTGTTTAATTGCTCGAGGTAATTTTCGGATAGTGCACTCAGTATAATGTCACTCGATGTTCTGTCCCTACGACCCATCCTAAACATTTGAGTGTCCCAGTCTATATCTGGTAAATTGAAATCTCCACCTAAGACTATAACATGCTGAGAAAATTTATGTGAAATGTATTCCAAATTTTCTCTCAGTTGTTTTGCCACTAATTCTGCTGAGTCGGGATGTCGCTAAAAGGAGCCAATTATTAACCTAGATCGGTTGATGAGTGTAACCTCCACCCATAATAATTCACAGGAACTATGCACTTCTATCCACTTCTTCTTCACTACAGGATAAATTGCCACTAACAGCGACAAACACGCCACTTCGCTTTAAACGGCACTTATTGAAAGAAAACAGAACATCTGGAGAACTAACAGCATCAGATATGGGCGAAGCACGCACTTACTGGATTCAAGTGGTTCAACAGCAACATTTTGCGCTCGAACTGCATGCACTATACAACAACATGCCTCTACCACGTAATTCTTAGATAGCTCGCTACAACCCATTCTTGGATAATGGTCTTATTCGTCTCGGTGGACGGCTGCAGTTTGCAGAATTACCCAGAGATCAACGCCACCCGATTCTTCTTGAAGGACATCATCATTTCACACGTTTACTGATCCAGCAGACTCACATTCGTTTGTATCAACTTGTAGTAAACATAGTTTTATCTGAACTGAGAACAGAATTCTGGATCCTTAGAGCTCGACAGGCAATTAAACTTGTTCTACACTGTTGCCTACCTTGTAAGATGGTGGAAGCTCACGTTGACCAACAAACTGAGGCTCCATTACCAGCTGAACGAGTCTCACCACTGAAACCATTTACAGTACCAGGTTTTGTTTTGGTCTTGCTTTGCTGGTCCATTATATCTCAGACAAGAATATATTACGAAGAAAGCGTATATTGCCCTATTCACATGCGCAACAACACGAGCCATACCCCTGGAACTATGCTCAGATATGTCAATTGACAGATTTCTTCAAGTCCTACAAAGGTTTGTCGGAAGACGAGGGGTGCCCAGCACAATTTACACTGATAATGCTACTACCTTCCATGCCACGCACTTAGAGCTGAAGGAGCTCTGACAGGCTCTCATGGCAAGCAAGACGCACAAGTACCTCGCCCAGCAAGCCATCACTTGGAAATTCATCGCCCCCACACGCACCTTGGTGGGGAGGATTCTGGGAACGGATGGTGGGATCTGTCAAACGCTGCCTGAGAAAAGTTTTAGGACAGTCACAGTTGGACGAAGAAAGTCTCAACACAATCCTGGTCGGCATAGAAGCAGCACTAAACTCTAGACCAATTACGCAAAGGGGGGAGGAATCTGAGACACTGACGCCCGCACATTTCCTTGTAGGTGATCGACTCACAACACTACCTACTGGTCCAGAATCACCAGTTAGAAAGGACTTGTCCAAGGAATTCCAACGGCTGCAGAAGATGGTAGAACACTTCTGGAACAGGTGGAAGAAAGAATATCCGATCCTGCTCAAAAACTTCCATGAAACTCATCAACCAAGGCCATGTTCAGGAAGACTCCAGCTGGGTGATGTTGTTCTTCTACAAGAGGATGTTCGTCCACGACACATGTGGAGGAAGGCGTGGATAGAAGATCTTCATGAAGGAAGAGATGGGAAAATACGAACCGTAATCTTACGAACTTCAGAAGGATCCATAATCTCACGTCCCGTTCAACTGGTTATTCCTCTAGAAGTTTACCAGGGTGGGGAGGGTGTTGCGGGTTGATATTTGTAATTACAGACACTCTGGAAATATTGATTATCCTTGAACTAATGTTTTATATTCCATGACGTACGTTCCTTGGAAAGAAAGAAATTAATGTTGTATTGGAATCACGGTGTTGTGTGTCCATATTAACTTATGTACAACCAATGTGTGCGGAAACTTGAGACACTCAAGTATCCGGTTGCATTAGGAGATGAGTCTTTAGGGCAGTAGAAGGATCCAATTACCGCTTTATGCTCACCCCTGATGCTGAGATACCCCAAACAAACCTCGCATGCAGTTTAAGTTTCTGTCTCGGTGGATATGAGTTTCTTGTTTACTGCAACAAAGACACCACATCTTTTTCCAGTTTGTCTACCCTCGTGATATACAGGGCAAGTCACTAACTACTGCCACCTAGAATAACTCAGAAAGTATGATAGTAGCTGCAAAGTTTGTAGGACAAATGTTCCATCGTAGAAATGGGGGCCATAATATAACATTGGTTTTTTGTTGCTAGGTGTGGTCGAATCAGAGATATGGTCAACTTTGCTTTATTTTTTTAAATGGAATGCTATAGTTTGGTACTCATTTTCTTATAGAGGCTATCGGGATGAATCCAATTATGTGTAACAGTAAGATCTTCGAAGGTCAACGAAGGTCAAAAAGGTGTCATGAACTTCCATTTACAGAAGGTGTTCGAAGTGACCATAGATATCAGTGCAGTGATGCAATCTTCTTATCATCGATTGAGTAGTATTCCTTATCCCTTCGGCAACTATCGAAGCACATGCTATGACAATTATCTCTCGTATATGGTGCAAATAATAAATATTCGCCGAATACGGCGTATCGATCTAATGTGCCATTGACATGTTAAAACCATTCGACAGTTTCGCAATACAACACTAATAGGAACGGTAAGACTAGTATCGTCGACTCAAGCGAGTATGAATGATGTATTCCTTTGAAGAACAAGTCGAAATTCAGTGAGAGTTAAATACTTACTCGCAGAAAGATATCCTCAACATACTCAACCTACATGTTGTACACTTAAATATGTGTATGACACATTTGGAACAAATGGATCTTTAATACATCATAAACATATTTGGCAAAGGAAAGTTACTAACGAGGAAAAGGAAATTGGCATTCTTGCCTCTGTGGTTCGAGAGCCTTGTGTTAGTTCACGTCAAATCGCAAGGAAATCTGGCATAAACCAGAGTAGTGTTGGTTGTGTTCTGCATCGCCATAAACATCATATTTACCATATCAGTCTCCACCAAGAATTAAGTGGTATGGATTGTACGCGTCACATTAAATTCTGCTGATGGCCTCAACTTCAGATTCAGAGGGGAGACATATTTAATAATTTGATTTTATTTACTGACGAGGCTACATTCACGAGCCATGGAAATGTTAACTTGCATAAAGTGCATTACTGAGTAACTGAAAATCCCTGTAGGCTGCGGCAAGTTGCACACCAAAAACTGTGGGCGGTGAATGTATGCTGTGGGATTCTGAAGGACAGAATTATAGGTCCCTGTTTCATCGCAGGAAATCTTAATGGTAGGAAGTACACCACATTCCTGCAAGAAACATTAGGTCTGTTATTGGAAGAAATATCTTTAGGAACAAGGAACAGAGTGTGGCATCAACATCATGGGTGTCTGGCACATTTTTCGCTGATGGCTAGAAATGAGTTGCAGAGGCAATTCCAAATCGTTGGATTGGATGCGGAGGATATTTGTCGTGGCCGACTCGTTCGCCAGACTTGATGCCTCTGGATTTTTTTCTTGTGGGGATTCATGAAAGACACTGTTTATAAAGGCATTCCAACCACACCTGAAGATATGCAGGAGAGAATTGTCAGAGCATGTGCTTCGATTAGTGTCGATTTGATAAGGGATACCACTCAGTCCATGATAAGAAGATTGCAGCACTGCATTGATACCAATTGTCATCACTTCGAACACCTTCTGTAAATAGACGTTCATCCCACCTTTGTAATCTTTGTTGACCTTCAAAGACCTTACTATTACACATCATTTGATTCATCTCGATAGCTGCTATCAGAAATAAGTACCAAACTATAGCATCCCATTTAAGAAACAAAGTTGACCTTCATAACTCTGAAGCGACCCCACCTAGCAACAAAAAAAAAAAACAACGTTATATTGTGGCCCCCGTTGTCCCATATAACATTTATCCCACACATTTTTCAGCTCCTATCATACTTTCGGAGTTATTCTAGGTGGCAATAGTTACTGACTCACCTAGTATACTTAAAGTTACTAACAAAGTCGCAATTGGAGTCAATTCCAGGTTTTAACCAGCTTTCTGTACCTAATATTATGTGAACTTCACTGTTCTTCAGGCTCTCTTAAAACGCTGGCATTTTGTTGAAATGCTTTGCAACTAACTATTGGGATTTCAATATTCTCGCCTGGGATGGGGACATCCTTTTGTATCACGATCCTGTATTTCTGGTTGTCCTATAGCTATCATTATCTGAACTTTACTGAGAATCACCTGATCTAAAAATACCCTTATGTTGTAACGTCAGGCATACACAGGCGAGATAATCGGCCACCTAGAATTGGTACAAGGCAAAGTGAATTTGTTTGTGAAACAGTGCAGCCCCAGAGCTGAGAGCATTTCATGGCCTGTCAGGTTGCCGCAACCGCTCCATGTGAGCCAGGTGCAGAGCGGAGCAGAGAGCCAAATGCAGGGAAAATCCCAGTATGGGGAATTTGATGACATGCTGATCACTTAAAAGAGCTGGAATGCTCCCAACAATAGCGGGCTTTGAGACAAACTGCAAGATGGCTTCTTACAGCTCTCTGAACTTCGACAATTAATAACAGTTCCATATTAATGCAAATATGAATACACTGGCGGTCATGGATAAATGACAGAACAATATTTCAATACTATTAAAACAACAAAAGTTAAAATTTCACAGTGAATAAACAGTTACATAATAAACCTCTGAATTAACAGCTTTGTTCACTTAATGCAATTTCAACAAACGATATTTCAGATGATACGATTGCTCTGCAACTATCATTCCTGAAAGCAGCATATATGTATCTATTTTATTTATTGATTTACCATGTCCTTTGTGTCTTTTGCATTATGCAAATGTTTTTCAGAACATTGTGTTTTCAACAATTATGCAGTGAAAGAATACAGCATGAATACCATACATATTGCCATACTTGTTTAGTTATTTAACGCACAGTTTACTATTTTGTCTGTTACTTTATTTAAATGTCGACTGCAAGTGCCATTAAAAAATTGTGCTAATTTAAAAGTGGTCAATTGCATGTGTTGGTGGATACCACAATTGAAAAGAGAATCTAAAGATGTTTCTGTCAACAAGACATTAATAATTGTTAAAGCAAAATTTAGTGACAAATCGTTGTCATTTATGTGAACACACTTGTGCAAGAATAGTGGCTTATTTATTTATAAACAAATCTTTGTTTATAATCATTTTACATGGTCTAAGTGTCACCAGATGTTCATAATATTTCTTTTATTTAAATGTTGTTTTAATATATTAATTTAGTCCAGGAAATGACCACGTTGAATCAAATTAATGGCTGCAGGGTGTAATTGTGATGTATTTTGGCGGGATGGTCTTCAGCCAATAGAAAAGCAGACAGTAGCGCAACACTGTGGGAGTCAAGTTGAGAGTGGGACTTTCCGAGTGAATAACTTAAGGAAATAATTCTGGACACTTTTACGCTAGTTCTGGGTTCAGACAGACCTATCTAGAGTAGCATGTGCAATTCCATTGTCTAGTTGATTGATTGTTGGCGGTGAACAGCCGCTGCCACACTTTAACATCTCATAGGACTTTATATTTCAGGTCTGAATGTACTCCATAGTATGACTTTAACTTTTTCTGCTTAAACTGCACTGAAGATAGAAAGAGTATGAGCTGCTATTCTTTGTATGATGTGTGTTAATTCGTGAATTTGCATGGCATATTGTGGAGGTAAAATAGTCCTCCATTCAGATCTCCGGGTTGGGACAACTCAAGAGGTCATCCTTACCAGGAGAAACAAAACTGGCGTTCTATGGATCAGAGTATGGAATGTCAGATCCCTTAATCAGCCAGGTAGATTAGAAAATTTAAGATGGGAAATGGATAGGTTAAAGTTAGATATAGTGGGAATTAATGTAGTTTGGTGGCAGGAGGAACAGAGCTGCTGGTCATATGAATACAGGGTTATAAATACAAAATCTAAATGGGGGTAATGCAGGAGTGGGTTTAATAATGAATAAAAAAAGTAGGAAAACAGATAAGCTACTGAGAACAGTATAGTCAATACATTATTTTGGCGAAGATAGACACGAAGCCCACACTCACCATAGTAGTAAAAATTTATATGCCAACTAGCTCAGTGGATGAGGAGGAGATTGAGGAAATCGACTATGAGATAAAATAAATTATTCAGATAGTTAAGGGAGACGAAAATTTGATAGTCTTGCGAGACTGGACTTTGACAGTAGGAAAAGGAAGAGCAGAAAACGTAGTAGGTGAATATAGACTGGGGGAAAGGAATAACGTGGAAGAAACCTGGAGATACTGGAGGATTTCAGGTAGATTATCTATTGGAAAGTCAAAGATTTTGGAACTAGGTTTTAAATTGTAAGACATTTCCAGTGGCAGATATAGATTCTGACCACAATTTATTGGTTATGAACTGCCGATTAAAACTGAAGAAACTGCAAAAAGGCAGTATTTTAAGGAGATGAGACCTGGATAGACTGATAGAACCACAGGTTGCAGAGAGGTTCTGAGAGACTATTAGGGAATGATTGACAAGAACAAGGGAAAGAAATACAGTAGAAGAAGAATGGGAAGTTTTGAGAGATGAAGTAATGAAGGCAGCAGAGGATCAAGTAGGTAAAAGTTGAGGAATAGTAGAAATCCTTGGGTACCATAAGAGATATCGCATTTAATCTAAGAAACCAGGAAATATAAAAATTCAACAAATGAAGCAGGCGAAAAGGAATACAAACCTCTCAAAAACGAAATCGACAGGAAGTGCGAAATGGCTAAGCAGGACTGGCTATACGACACATGTAAGGATGTAGAAGCATCTATCACTAGGGGTAAGATAGGTGTTGCCTACAGGAAAATTAAAGAGACCATTGGAGAAAAGAGAACCACCTGTATGAATATCAAGAGCTCAGATGCAAAACCAGACCTAAGCAAAGAAGGAAAAGCAGAAAGGTGAAAGGAGTATACAGAGGGTCTTTACAAGGGAGATGTCCTTGAGGACAATATTTCGGAAAAAGAAGAAGATGTAAATGAAAATGAGAAGGGAGATATGATACTGCGTGAAGAGTTTGACAGAGCACTGAAAGACCTAAGTCTAAACAAGGCCCCGGGAGTAGATAACACTCCATTAGTACTAATGTTAGCCATCGGAGAGGCAGCCCTGACTAAACTCTACCATCTGGTGAGCAAGATGTATGAGACAGGCGGAATACCCTCAGACCTCAAAAAGAATATATTAATTCCAATCTCAAAGAAAGCAAGTGTTGACAGTTAAAATTACCGAACTGTCAGTCTAATAAGCCACGGCCACAAAATACTAACACGAATTCCCTACAGACGAATGGAAAAACTCGTAGAAACCGACCTCGGGGAAGATTAGTTTGGATTCCATAGAAATGTTGAAACACGTGAGGCAATACTGACCCTACGACGTATCTTAGAAGGTAGGTTAAGGAAAGGCAAACCTGCGTTTCTAGCATTTGTAGAATTAGAGAAAGCTTTTGGCAATGTTGACTGGAATGCTCTCTTTCAGATTCTGAAGGTGGCAGGGGTAAAATACAGGGAGCGAATGATTATTTACAATTTGTACAGAAACAAGATGGCAGTTAGAAGAGTCGAGGGGCACGAAAGGGAAGCAGTGCCTGAGAAGGGAGTGAGATAGGGTTGTAGCCTATCCCAGATGTTATTCAATATGTGCACTGAAGAAGCAGAAAGGAGACAAAAGAATTTGGAGTAGGAATTAAAGTCCAGGGAGACAAAATAAAAACTTGGAGGTTTGCTGATGACATTGTAATTCTGTCAGAGACAGCAAAGGACTTGGAAGAGCAGTTGAACGGAATGGATAGTGCCTTGAAAGGAGGATATAAGATGAACATCAACAAAAGCAAAACGAGGATAATGGAGTGTAGTCGACTTAAAACAGTTGATGCTGAGGGAATTAGATTAGGAAACGAGACACATAAAGTAGCAGATGAGTTTTGCTATTTGGGAAACAAAATAACCCACGATTGTCGAAGTAGGGAGGATATAAACTGTAGACTGCCATGGCAAGGAAAGCTTTCCTAAAGAAGAGAAATTTCTTAACATCAATTATAGACTTAAGTGCCAGGATGCCTTATCTGCAAGTATTTGTATGGAGTGTAGCCATGTATGAAAGTGAAACATGGACGATAAACATTTTATGTAGACAAGAAGAGACTAGAAGCTTTTGTAATGCAGTGCTACAGAATAATGCTCAAGATTAGATGGGTAGATCATGTGACTAATGAGGAGGTACTGAACAGATTTGTGGAGAAGAGAAGTTTGTGGCACAAACAGACTAGAAGGAGGGATTGGCTGGTAAGACATATTCTGAGGCATTAAGGGATCGCCATTCTGGAACTGGAGAGAAGTGGTGGGGGGGGGGGGGTAAAAATCGTAGGAGGAGACCAAGAGAAGAACACAGCAAGCAGATTCAGAGGCATGTAGGTTGCAGTAGTTGCTCGCAGATGAAGAGGCTTGCACAAGATTGGGTAGGGTGGAGAGTAGCATCAAACCAGTCTTTGGACTGAAGACCACAACAACAATGATTCATGTATTGTGAGCACAAAATGGGCAGAGTTTTCGCATATCTGTTGAGTAAAAACATTACTTATTACCTACAAGAAATGAAGCAAACACACAAATGAAAATTCTGTTAATGAATCAGAAAATCTTTATAAAAATTTATGATTTCCTAAAACTTTTGAGGGTAATTACAGTCCTTAAAAAACTCAAAAATGTGTTAATTTACGATATCTGTAGATAATATATGCCCCTCTTAAAGGGAAAACTAACTATAACATAATATATTAGCAACTGTTTCAGCTACAGTAACTAAATCGCAAATGCCAATTTACTGTGAATTAATTTATGCACAGGTAAATAGCAACTTCTGAAAATTCTCATAGGCGTGCATTTATTTGGGGTGATATACACTGAAATTCGGGGTACCTATTCCTTAGCAGTAACTGTGAATCACAAACGATGATTTGTTGTGAAATAAGTTATCCACAACACTCATACCTGTAACTTATGAATATTTTCGAAAATGTAGTTTTGTAAGCATCCAGAACCCCTCAAAATAAAATGTTTCTTACGTAATTATGCAATGAAACTAGAGAACTATTGTTTTGATCTAGGATACGCCTACTGTTCTCACAAATTTTAAAAGACCACAAATATGTCAAAACCAGCGAATGACGATGAAATTACTTTATCGCAACACTTAAAAATTTTCTAAATTTCATAATACAAGCAAGTATTGATACAATCTGTGAAAGATTACGCAGAACCAACGTAAACAATGAAATATATCACTCTAGAATTTCAAATTGACACAAAAATTTTACACATGTCGTCTCACACATAGGAAAGTTCCGAATTCGGTTGTAGTACAGATTACTTCTTAGCTGATTCTGTGGCACCTCCTACCCTGGCGTGCTATAGATTCTTTGTCATCAAAACTCTTACTTATGTTTGTAAGTAAGTTCCTGGAGGGCAAGAGTTTCAGTGTGTGGTACGTGATCCGATGTTTGGTACTGCATAGCAGGAGAATTATGTGGATGGAGGAAAGGCACTGCAAGAGGATTTATACCTAAGTGATATAATTTAGCAATACTAGGTTTCTGAGGGAACCCATGGTCAGTTCCGCTTGGGACGCGACAGCGATCGGACGTGTCGGTACCTCCGCGTAGTCGTAGCGCCGCAAGCCGTGTTTATAATAATTCTTGGATTGTGACCTGTGATATTCTCAGTGCTTCTTCACTACCGTCGTACACAAGCTTCTTAATTTACTCACAGCGGTCCCGACCGCGCATATAGTGCAGTTATGGCTCCTAGTGTACCACGTAAAAATACCCTGTGTTTTGCATTTGAGAAATCTTCCAGGAATGTGCAACCGAGTTCTCTAGAAATCCATGACTGGATAGTAGATATTATTGGCATCACATCCGATCTGGTCCACACAGCATATTATGACATGGCGGAATACTGTTTCTTTGTGAAGTTTTTGGACCAGATACAACTGGAGAAAATTTTGGTGAATACTGGTGGGAAAGCAGAGTTCCGACATCGTGATCAGTCGGTGAGTACAGTTTCAATAACTAACGCTGACTTTGAGTATAAACAAGTGTGAGTGTTCAATTTGCCACCTGAGGTTGAGAATTGTTTTCTTAGAGATGTCCTCGCCAAATACGGTGACATCTGACAGATTAGAAACGAAAAATGGTCGAGCCGTCACAAACTCCAATGTTATAGTGGGATTCGCTCAGTTGACATGGCCGTTAAAGTCAATATCCCATCCTATATAATGGTTTGTGGTTATAAGGCTCATGTCATTTACGAGGGACAAGTAGGTACTTGTTTCATCTGTAACACGAGTGGCCATTTACGAGAGGATTGCCCACGGCGAGTTGTCGTACTTCGAAACAATCTGCAACAACGACAGAGATTAACATTGGCTAATGTCCTAACTCAAAATCAGACGCCTTCTGTGACTGACTCCCAACCGAGTGCATCTGTGTCAGAGGACAACGATCTCGGCAACGGCACCTTCCCACCCTTGCCTCAAAAACCCGTGGCCAGTCACCCCTTAGCTACCGGTGTTGCATTGTCTGTCGGTAACAAACGACGACGTACTATAAGTGACGGTAGTGGTTCCGGCGAACAGGCAGTCAAAAATCAAACCGATGACGCGGAGCCACGGGCCTCCACACAGGACACGCATGTATCGGATGGCTCAGTTACGACCCGCCAAATTCCCATTCAACCGCCCGACGCAGGAACTGTCAATACGAGTGCAGCCGAGTGTTGACAGCAATCCGTTCCGATGCCGCTTGCCGACTCGCCGCAGGTGGCCAACACACAAGTGGCGGCAGTCAGTCAAATGCAACTCGTAAACACGGCGGATGAAGCACGCGGTGTGGAGCATAACATAAACTGCCCCCACCTCGCAACTGCTTCCACACAACACGAGGACCCGGACAGCTGTATACAAACAGCCAGTGCGGCTCCAAACAAACACAGTGAGCCTACTTGCCGTCACCCGTTCCGAAGCAAGGACTTTCACATACTGCTTACAGCCATGACTCGCCGACTCTGCCGTCTTCAATGACACTTCGGACGCCTTTGCGACGGCAAAATAAAGTTAAACCAAAGGACTCCGCGGCTCGAAGTAACTCAAAAAGTAAAATCAGCGCAAAAACTGGTACAAAACCTGCGGATGTAGGTTCGAAGTCCGACGGTGAGATGGACTGGGCTTCCTACGCTTCCCATCACCCACAAGTCTCGGACGATCATGAGTCAAGCTTATAAGTTTTTGTCCCTGAACATTAATAGAGTTAGGACAGATTTAAAATTAGCAATGCTACGGCAGTTTATCTACAAGTCCGAAGCTGATATAGTTCTATTACAGGAAGTGTCTATCTTAAGTTTTCATGTATCAGGATTTGCAACAATCGTAAACACCGTGGCGGACGGGGGTACAGGTACGGCCATTCTATCACGAGACGGAATCCCAGTGAGCAATATCGAAATGTTGGACTCCGGTAGAGGCATAGCTTGCCAAATTTTTGATGTCACCCTCGTCAATATCTATGCTCCATCTGGAACGACCTTAAAATCAGAAAGAGCTAACTTCTTTAAACAAGACATCATATACTTGCTACGCCGCAACCCAACCCAGTTGATAATTAGTGGTGATTTCAACTGTGTGATCCACAGGAAAGACCAATCGCCAAACTTTAATTACTGTAGGGAACTACATGATGTGGTGCGTCACCTGCAGCTGAAGGATGCGTGGGAACTAAAATTTCCTACCCTGGTAAAGTACACGTACCTGACCACCACCGCATGTAGCAGTCTAGACCGTTTGTACATCTCTGAGAACATTTGCCAACATGTTCTGGACACCGATGTCATTCCGGCTAGCTTCTCCGACCACTGCGCCCTCTGTGTCACAATAAATCTGGACAAACAGCATACTAAATGGCATAGGATTCCGTGGAGCCTAAATGTTTCTATTCTCGCCGATGCCTTGCTACAAGATGTCATCTCCACGACATGGGCGGATTGTCTCAAGCAATGCTGCAGATATCCGAGCAAGATAGCCTGTTGGAATGCTGTGGTCAAACGGAAAATGCGATTATCTTTAAGGAACTACAGTTGGCAACGGGCGCAAGATGTCAAACGCACGATTGATTTTTACCAAACAGTTCTGCGAGAGTTGTATGCGACTACGACACCCACCAACACACAGCTGACGACCATAAAACAAATAAAGGCGAAGCTTACAGGCATAAAGCGAACGCAGCTTGATGGACTGAAGATCAGATCTAAAGCAAAATCGCTTCAAGAGGACGAACTTGCATCGCTGTATCACCTCATAAAACATCGTGCCCATCGCAAGCGAGCTTTTATCGGGGAGCTGGACACAGATGATGGACTCCGTTTGACCCGACAGAGTGATATTCTTACTGCAGTTTACCGGTACTTCACGGATCTGTACTCGCAATGCGATGCATATGGTGATGACGGCGGCGATATCGTGAGTGCTCTGCCCACCGTAGTCACGCCTGCGGACAACTTGGCGGTCGTACACGATTTTGCTCCAGACGAAGTCCTTGAACTGATTTCTGGCTCGCCATCAAATAAATCCCCTGGCCCTGATGGTTTGCCACGGGAATTTTATGTGCGCTTCTGGCCCATAATCGGACACGCATTTACAGATGTTCTCAATGAAGTGATGCGAGGGAGTGACGTGCCGGCCGAAATGAAGGAAGGTCGAATTGTATTGATACCAAAAATCAAAAACCGAAAAACCTTAGATAACTTCCGACCTATTACTTTACTCAGTTTTGATTACAAAATCTTCGCCAGAGCGCTCAACAGCAGATTGTCTCCGTTAATGAAGCAAGTGATTCACAACCATCAATCATGCATCCCTGGTCGCACTATTATGGCGCCCCTTGCGGAATATAGAGATGTAATAGCCATAGCGTCAGTCACTAACGTGAATCTCGCATTGCTGTTTATCGACTTTTGCAAGGCTTTTGATCGCGTCCGCCACGAGTACCTCCTACAGCTACTGCAGCGGTGTGGTTTTGAGCAACGGGTTATAAATGTCGTGCAACATTTCGTCACGGGCATTACAACGAGAATCAGTGTAAATGGACAGCTTACTCAACCCATCGAGGTCCAAAGAGGAGTGCCGCAGGGGAGCCCTCTCTCCATGATGTTATTTGTTTTATCGCTCGAGCCGCTCTTACCCTCTATTCATGACAAACTTGCAGGCCTTTCGCTCGCCGGGACGTCCTTCGTGGTTCGTGCTTACGCCGACGACGTCGGAGTGTTACTGCGCAACGACGGAGACGTATCAACCCTCAAGACCGCGGTAGACGAGTACTGTCGTGCTTCCGGTGCTAAAATCAACGCCGGTAAATGCACCTTTGTCAACATTCGAGGATTCGACGCAGTTATTATACCTTGGGCGAAGCGTGTCGAAAACCACACCACTCTGGGGATGATTATCGACAAATGCCCGCTAAAAATGAATGCAAAAAATTGGAAGCAGGTCACCAATAAAATGCAAGGTGCCATCTATGAAAACAATTGGCGGTCCGTTAACATTCTCCAACGCATACGACTCCTCAGCAGTTATATATTTAGTAAAGCGTACTATATGGCCAAACTATTTCCAGCCCCCAAGATGCAGGCCAAACACGTGATGAAACTCTCTAACAGATTTATCTGGCAAGGGCATCTGTTCAAAGTGAAATACACCACGCTGACGTCTTCCAGACAGGCCGGCGGACTAAACATGCCTGACATTAACCGAAAGTGTACTGCGTTATATATTAAACGAATCACCCATTTGTTGGACAAGGAACCTCTCAGCGTAACCAGTTGGCTCTTCCGAACCTTACAACTCACCGATACGCATCCACCCATTGATGTAGGTAAAATACATTACAAACTACGACATGTCAAGCAGTTTTTTCTTGAAGTAAGCTATATTGATGGACATTATTTCACGCAGGATTTACCGACGACGCACCTGTTATTACAAAGATGGACATCTCCAATAGTCCGAAATCCTATTGAACTTAAATACCCGAGTGTTCATTGGAAGGCAGTTTGGGACAACATAAGTTTAACCGTCCACACTGCTGAAGTGGCGTCCACACGGTATAAAGTGGTAAACGATGTTATACCCACAAATGAAAGGTTGCATAGAATCGGTTTAAGTGACAGTGATAAATGCGTCCGCTGGCCTGGTTGACACCTTACGCCATCGCTTCACTTGTGGCGGTCATCTCATTAACTGGAAATGGGTGCAGCAGAGGCTGGGCCTGATTACCCGCAGCAGCCCAGCCAGCCACTGCACCGACATCCTGCTCTGGCCGGACGCGAAACATTTTCCCGCTACCAAGAACAACACCGTGATGTGGATGTTAGGACAGTTTGTGACATATATCATCATCCACAATAGTGAAGATAATCTCATTAGTTCCGAGGCTTACATGAGAACGGCACGCTGGAAGATGAAACGTTACCCAAATTTCAGGAAGATGTTTGCTAACATGTTGGACATAATTTTTGAAAAACAAGGCGTAGGGTAATTCTCGATGCCGGTAATGGCACAAATCACATGCAAGACTATGTAGCGAACAAAATACACAACGAGTAAGGGGTTATACTAGTTCCTAGGACTACTCCCGACTTCTCAATGGTGTTATTAACTTCATTATGACGTTTTCATTAATTTATGTACCTGTGCATCTCTTGTTATCCGTTTGTGTGCTCCAAATGACTTTGAGTTTGGACGGTTATGAATCAAATGACAGAACTGTCACTCCAGTTAAGACAATCAATTATATATATGTTTGCGTTTCAGATCTATGTCTCTGTCTGGACTCAAGAGGCTACTATTTATGTTCTATTTTGTAAGCTTACAAATGGCACTATATTGAAATGTATTCTTCAGTCTATTGTAGGATACAATTCGTGTTGAATCAGTTCCAGCACTTCAATATTTTGTTTTTGTGCTTATGTACATACATGGTTGTTTTAACAAAAAAAAAAAAATGGTCTAGGGGTAGCGTCTTTGATTCATAATCAAAACGTCTTCGGTCCCGGGTTCGATCCCCGCCACTGCCTAAATTTTGGTAAATAATCAGCATTGGCGGCCGAAGACTTCTGGCATAAGAAGTCAGCCTCATTCTGCCAACGGCCTTGTCAAAGAGGGCGGATAGAGGTTCAGGGCACTCTCTTGTCCTAGGGGTGGGAAATTGCCCCTAAAGGCGGAAGAATCAACAATGATCAACGACATGAGAATGCAGAAGGCAAAGGAAACCACTGCATTAAAGACACATAACGTGTATCCACAGGACATTTGGCCTGTATTTGAAGAAGTGTCATGATGATCTCTCCATTGGCAAAAGATTCCGGAATAGTCCCCCATTCGGATCTCCGGGAGGGGACTGCCAAGGGGGAGGTTACTATGAGAAAAAGATTGAATAATCAAAGAAAGGATAACGTTCTACGAGTCGGGGCGTGGAATGTCAGAAGCTTGAACGTGTTAGGGAAACTAGAAAATCTGGAAAGGCTCAATCTAGATATAGTAGGTGTCAGTGAAATGAAGGGGAAGGAAGACAAGGATTTCTGGTCAGATGAGTATCGGGTAATATCAACAGCAGCAGAAAATGGTATAACAGGTGTAGGATTCGTTATGAACAGGAAGGTAGGGCAGAGGGTGTGTTACTGTGAACAGTTCAGTGACTGGGTTGTTCTAATCAGTATCGACAGCAGACCAACACCGACAACGATAGTTCAGGTATACATGCCGACGTCGCAAGCTGAAGATGAACAGATAGAGAAAGTGTATGAGGATATTGAAAGGGTAATGCAGTATGTACAGGGGGACGAAAATCTAATAGTCATGTGCGACAGGAATGCAGTTGTAGGGAAGGAGTAGATGAAAAGGTTACAGGATAATTTGGGCTTGGGACAAGGAATGAAAGAGGAGAAAGACTAATTGAGTTCTGTAACAAGTTTCACCTAGTAATAGCGAATACCCTGTTCAAGAATCACAAGAGGAGGAGGTATACTTGGAAAAGGCCGGGAGATACGGGAAGATTTCAATTAGATTACATCATGGTCAGACAGAGATTCCGAAATCAGATACTGGATTGTAAGGCGTACCCAGGAGCAGATATAGACTCAGATCACAATATAGTAGTGATGAAGAGTAGGCTGAAGTTCAAGACATTAGTCAGGAAGAATCAATACGCAAATAAGTGGAATACGGAAGTACTAAGGAATGACGAGATACGTTTGAAGTTCTGTAACGCTGTAGATACAGCAATAAGGAATAGCGCAGTAGGCAGTACAGTTGAAGAGGAATGGACATCTCTAAAAAGGGCCATCCTAGAAGTTGGGAAGGAAAACATAGGTACAAAGAAGGTAGCTGCGAAGAAACCATCGGCAACAGAAGAAATACTTTAGTTGATTGATGAAAGGAGGAAGTACAAACATGTTCCGGGAAAATCAGGAATACAGAAATACAAGTCGCTGAGGAATGAAATAAATAGGAAGTGCAGGGAAGCTAAGACGAAATGGCTGCAGGAAAAATGTGAAGACATCGAAAAAGATATGACTGTCGGAAGTACAGACTCAGCATACAGGAAAGTCAAAACAACCTTTGGTGACATTAAAAGCAACGGTGGTAACATTAAGAGTGCAACGGGAATTTCACTGTTAAATGCAGAGGAGAGAGCAGATAGGTGGAAAGAATACATTGAAAGCCTCTATGAGGGTGACGATTTGTCTGATGTGATAGAAGAAGAAACAGGAGTCGATTTAGAAGAGATAGGGGATGCAATATTGGAATCGGAATTTAAAAGAGCTTTGGAGGACTTACGGTCAAATAAGGCAGAAGGGATAGATAACATTCCATCAGAATTACTAAAATCATTGGGGGAAGTGGCAACAAAACGACTATTCACGTTGGTGTGTAGAATATATGAGTCTCGCGATATACCATCTGACTTTCGGAAAAGCATCATCCACACAATTCCAAAGACGGCAAGAGCTGAGAAGTGCGAGAATTATCACACAATCAGCTTAACAGCTCATGCATCGAAGCTGCTTACGAGAATAATATACAGAAGAATGGAAAAGAAAATTGAGAATGCTCTAGGGGGCGATCAGTTTGGCTTTAGGAAAAGTAAAGGGACGAGAGAGGCAATTCTGACGTTACGGCTAATAATGGAAGCAAGGCTAAAGAAAAATCAAGACACTTTCATAGGATTTGTCGATCTGGAAAAAGCGTTCGACAGTATAAAATGGTGCAAGCTGATTGAGTTTCTGAAAAAAGTAGGGGTAAGCTATAGGGAGAGACAGGTCATATACAACATGTACAACAACCAAGAGGGAATAATAAGAGTGGACGATCAAGAACGAAGTGCTCGTATTGAGAAGGGTGTAAGACAAAGCTGTAGCCTTTCGCCTCTACTCTTCAATCTGTACATCGAGGAAGCAATGATGGAAATAAAAGGAAGGTTCAGGAGTGGAATTAAAATACGAGGTGAAAGTATATCAATGATACGATTCGCTGATGACATTGCTATCCTGAGTGAAAGCGAAGAAGAATTAAATGATCTGCTGAACGGAATGAACAGTCTAATGAGTACACAGTATGGTTTGAGAGTAAATTGGAGAAAGACGAAGGTAATGAGAAGTAGTAGAAATGAGAACAGCGAGAAACTTAACATCAGGATTGATGCTCACGAAGTCATGAAGTTAAGGAATTCTGCTACCTAGGCAGTAAAATAACCAATGACGGACGGAGCAAGGAGGACATCAAAAGCAGACTCGCTATGGCAAAAAAGGCATTTCTGGCCAAGAGAAGTCTACTAATATCAAATACCGGCCTGAATTTGAGGAAGAAATTTCTGAGGATGTACGTCTGGAGTACAGCATTGTATGGTAGTGAAACATGTTATTGTTTGGTAAGAGATTTACTGATTTTCACTTGTCATTTATGGACATGATGCCAAGGCTGAAGTTTCTGTTCGTGAATGTACTGCTTGATTTGCTAGTCGACGAAATGCAGATAAAAATTTATTTCGTCATCTGGAGCTTTACTTTTGAGAAACAGATGATCTTTATCCACCTTCATTGAGAAGTGTGTGCTCCGGCTAATGTTGAAGCTATTCTAGAAGCTACACACAAAGAACCCCATCCAAGTACACATGAAGTGGCAAGGCAATTGCTTGTCTCGCAAATCATAGCCATTAACATGCTACATGATGAAGGGATGCACCACTATCATCAGTTGTTAACACAACACCAGTCTCCTGAAGACCTCTTCTTGCAGATACAGTTTTGTGAATGGTTCCAACGACAACAGAAAGCCAATGATTACCTCATAAAAATTTTAATAACGTCTGATGAAGATGCATTCATACTTGAGGGTACCTTAAGTCTGCACAAAATTCATCATTGATATGAAGTAAACCCGCACATCGCAAATCTGCTTTAGCATCAGTTATGAGCTGGAATACTGGGAGACATAATCTTGAGTCCTTATATGCTGCTGAATCAGTAGACTGAGCGATGGTGTTGTGCATTTCACACGAGGAATTTGTCTGAAGTACACGAAATTTTCCACTTTAAGTTCACCAGAGGTTGTGGTTTCAACACGAGGGTGAACCTGCGCACCTGGGAAGAAACGTGCGGTGATATTTAAGGTGGGACTTCGCAGGAAATGGATCGTCATGGAGGTTCTATTCTATGGCATCTGCATCCGCCTGATGTTAATCCTCTGGATATATTGGTGCGGAGACGTTTGAAAGATCATGTTTCTCCTAACCCCACCGAGATGTGGGAGACCTGGTAGCACGCTTTCATGTTACACTTGCAAATGTGATGTAGCTATGCTAAGAAGAGTTCAGAGAAGGGTGATTCGACGATGTAGGGAGGTCACTTTGAGCATTGCTCTGAATACTGTGTATGTCTTGTGAAAGGTATACTGTTACTGATAGCGTATAGCGTATTTAAAATATTGCTACTTGTTGCTCCTACTGAATGTAGAATGTTCATTATGTGATCGGAAGTATCCGGACGCCATACATAATGTAGATTTGACCACTAGATGTCACGAGAGGTTGACCTGCCAACATAAAAGTAGATGGGGAGTATTGTGTGGGGATTATTGTGTTGTCAGTACAGGAGCAGAAACAGAAAAATGGGTCGGTTAAGAAAACTCGGTGGCTCCAAATGTGGACTTCACGACTGGGTGTGACCTGCATAACAAATCGATCAAGACCATTTTAGCCCTTCTAAAGGTGCCTTTATTGATTGTTGATGATGTTATAGTGAAGTGGAAATGCGCAAGAACAATTACACCTAAGACAAGATAGGTCAGACCTCCAGTACTGATGGGGAAGAACCATCGGGTGTCGCAGAGGCTGATTGTAAAAAAATCACATGAAATCAGTGGAAGGAGTCACTCATGAGTTCCAAAGTGCTACCAGCAATCCAGCTAACACAAAGATTGAGAGTAGTGAGTTGAAAAGATTAGGGTACAATGGTCAAGCAGTTCCTTGTAAGCCACACATTTCTTTAGTCAGTGCTAAGTGACGCTTGAGGGGTATAAAGAGACGTGCAGCTGGACAGTGGAGCACTGGAAACGATTGGAGTGATAAATTACGCTATATCCTGTGGAATTCTGACATAAGAGCTTTGGTTTGGCGAATGCCTGGAGAACGTTACCTTCCATCATGTGTAGTACCAACAGTGAAGTAAAGAGTAGTTGGTACTAAGATAAGGGGGCGTTTTTCGTGGTTACAGTGTGGTACCCTCATTGCCCTTAAGAAGTCTCTAAATGCGGAAGGATATGAAAATACTTTACAGCATTGCATACTGTATGCATTAAAGACACAGTTCGGGTAAAATGATTGTAAGAGCATGGCAATGCAACCTGTCATAAAGCAGCATCTCTGAGGAACGGTTTATGGAGAATAACATTCGTGAAAGGAATTGTGCTGCCCAGAGTCCAGATTGGAAACGAATGGAACATCTTTTGGATGCGTTAGATCGTTGATGTCACTTCAGAGCCCAGCGTCCACCACAACACCACTGTCTCTGGTTTAGGGTCTTGAGGGAGAACGGGCTGCTTTTCCTCCACAGAAATTCACTGAAAATGTTGCATGGGGGCTTAATTAAAATAAATATGAATGCAAATATTTTTTAGTGGCTGTTAGTCCGATTACGCAAGTCTCGTAAACGGCTGGCCCTGACTAGTTTTAGTACGCAATCTGACTGCATAGAATAACAACAAACAATGAAAGAAAATTTTCGTTAACACAGTTAATTAATTAAGTCCCCAGCAACTATAAAATCTACGAAGCCAACATAGCACAAGTGTAGCTGTTCTGTGTGTGGGAGTATGACTCAACGTACACATCTGGCACGGTTCTTCTTCAACAAGACAAGAAATTTTAAATACCATTTATACTGACGTGATAAAAAAAATTAGAAATACGATAATTGCGCAAGAAAACCAGAATTACACTCTAATACAAGAACACAAGCCAGATGCTTTGTTGACTGAACCTGTAATGATGCATTATTTGAGATACAGAAATAATAAAAAGAAAAAAAACAGGGAATTTGTTACCTTAATATATTGACGAAATGCACTCTGATCATTACAATATCTCCATTAGAATAACATCTGCTATCTCTCCCATCAAATAACTGCATAAAACATGGAACAAACACTCCCTACTATCACATCTCACTCCGACTTCATGACAAGCAGTGTCCACCACAACTTCTCTGCAAGAACTGCCTGCCGCTACCTCTCAATAATCACTGCCAGTGGAGGCGGCGGAACAAAACTCTCTGGCGCGATCTCTGGCGCTGTGGCTCAGTGTAGCCACCTTTCGTATGCCCTTCCTCCACGGCTAGAATTTGATGGTATTTTTGCCAGCATTGGTGGTGAAAATACCACCAAATTCGTCAAAAAAAAAACAGACAAAAATAAAAGATAATATTAATACGTAAATATCATATAACTAGATAAAATTTTGGCTTTGCACTGACCTTTCAATAGCCTAATATATAAAATACAGTAAGGAATACAAATTCTTTCATACATATGACTTTACATAATAGTTTACACAAATATCATGTAGTTCAATCGATAGTGTCAGCAATGACGAATATGTGCAGGTAAGAGTCTCATAACTTTTCACAAACAGTAATACACAAAAAATCAGTTTATACAAATATTTACATAAAATGCTTTCACAACAAGTAGTTGACAGTTCCAGCAGTAGCACCCAGCAATGTTGAATAGGTGCAGACAGCAACAAGCGACATCATCTCAGTAGAAGCAGTCCATCAGTGGCACCCAGCATTGTGGAATAGGTGCAGACACCATCAGGTGACATCATTTCAGTAGAAGCAGTCCATCAGTGGCACCCAGCAATGTTGAGCAGGTGCAGACAGCAACAGGTGACATCATCTCAGTAGAATCAGTTCCATCAGTTGCACCCAGCATTGTGGAACAGGTGCAGACACCATCAGGTGACATCATTTCACCAGAAGCAGTTCCATCAGTGGCACCCAGCATTGTGGAGTAGGTGCAGACTCCAACAGGTGACATCATTTCAGTAGAAGCAGTCCATCAGTGGCACCCAGCAATGTTGAGTAGGTGCAAACACCAACAGGTGACATCATTTCAGTAGAAGCAGTCCATCAATGGCACCCAGCAATGTTGAGTAGGTGCAGACAGCAGTCCATAATATTCACTATCACTAATCACACTGTTCATCAGAGTTTATAAGCAGAAAGTAAACATGTCCTATTGGCACCAATCATGTAGAGAAAGTACAAGTAACAGTCCATAATATTCACTATCACTGATCACACTGTTCATCAGCAGAAATTAAACATGTCCTAGTGGCACCAATCATGTAGAAAAAGTACAAGTAACAGTCCATAATATTTACTATCACTGATCACACAGTTCATCAGCAGAAATTAAACATTTTTAAGTGTCACACATCATGTTGAAAAGTGCAGGTAACAGTTCATAACATTCACCATCACTACTCAAACAGTTCAAGCATGAACAACAGTTTGAATACACATACAAATGCTTTTACAATGCTCTTACATTAACATACAAATTCTAATAAACACACAAATGATATCAGATAATTGTCATAATACTATTACAAATACTCAAATATCAGTAAACCTATAATATTTATGAGTGTCAGTGCAAGCCACTACAAACAAATAAAATAATATTTAGGAGATAGGTGGGTAGGATTAGGGAAGGAAAACACACAAAACACACTCACTCATCTTTCATCCACATTAAGTACTACTGTGTAATTGAATAGTGTTAACTGTGTAAATTCAATTCTGTCAAAATTTTATGTTCAACTTGTGTATCAAGTAGTAGTGGCAGCAATGTATAACAGTCAATAATAGTTAAGTCAACGTCATAGTCATCATGTCAAGACCAATGTTTGCCAAGCCAAATAAAAATGTACGGTTGCTGAACAACTGTCAGTGAGCCAAGATATGCAAATGCTTCCTCTCTCCAAAAAAAAAGTACATACTGCTTAGTGATTTAACAAAGTGTGTGTAGACAATCTTCCTTCCACTTTAGTGTTCTAGTCTGTTATCTTCATCCTCCTTGTTCCATATAGACCAACAAAAAAAATATGCACCTCACTTACTTTACCTCTTATCCACCAAAACTCCAATAATCCTCTAGTCAGTCTCCTCGAACAAGTACAGATAAAATCCCAATGCAAACCTCATCACCCCATACAATCCGAAGACACACTGTCAACACACAACCTCTGTGTAATCCATCTGACCCAAATCCTCTAATCATTATGAATTATAAACAAAGAAATGCATACATGACCTCTAACAGACTTAGTTCGAAGAACCCTCAGTAATTAAGTACGATTACGGAGTGTGAATGCTCATAATATTTCACAGTGTGTACACCACTTCAAGAATTATGGCAAACAGAAGCAAACATGTGGAGTATTTCTTGTGTCAAGTGTCACCTCCTATTTCAATTGCTCACGAAAAATGCAGTGTAATAACTGTCAATGGTCTAAACCTAGTTTTGGTATGTCATGTCGTTAGCTTCCTTCCTATTAGCATACATTTATACAGCTTCCATAAAACCTCAGCTCATGTGACTTCTATGAAGTTTCTTGTACTAATGTCGTTCGTCGAATTATAGCAGTTCATTTTCTTATCTTAAAATATAAAGCACTGAGCGTAAGCAAAACAAGCAATAGCAAGTAAATATACCAGTAGAGAACAGAATGTCAACAAGTGGATGCA